>NC_134545.1:91067062-92350395 GCF_050624435.1 Tenrec ecaudatus
CAATGAGGCCTTTGTGTGGGCAAGGCCTTCTTCAGAGGATTTTGGGAACCCCGTCTTCCTCCTTGGAGGCAGGACACACACTCTGGCTGAGAGACATTATGCTGATGGAGCCAGAGCCCTGGAGCTGCAGGAGCAGCACCTGTGCCGAGTTGCTTCCACTGCTGCTGGATCCACAAGACTTTCCACCCACTGGCCTATGCTCTTCCTGTATTCTGTGTCATTGCACGTGTTGCATAAGGCTGAAGAGGAATGTATAGACTGATATCAGACATGTGGGTTAATATAGGATTTATGGACTTGATCTAAATTGTGCTAGGATGTTTTCTTAATATACAATTACTCTTTGATATAAAGTTCTTTCTTATACATATATGAATGTTCCTGGATTTGTTTTTCTAGTCGACCTGGATTAACAAAAGCAGCTATCAAAAAAAAATCTAGAAAGCAAAATCAATATCTGAAGAAGACCCAAACTTAATAGTTTTCACAGAAGAAACAGCCCTTGAATTGCCAGATAGAGAATTTAAGAGAATGTGTTGAGTGTTATGCAAGAATTTAGGGGATCAATCCTGAAAACAGATTAAAAAAGAGAGACACAAATATCAACAGACTGAAAGGAAATTCAAGAGTTCGGGATGATGCAGCAAAATTAAAGAACCAGATGAAAGAGCTCAACAACTGAATGGAAGAAATAGGAAATGGAATCAGCGAACTTGGAGATAACCAAGCAGAATTCAGCAAACGAGAGAAACAATCAAATAAAAAAGCCAAAGATACTGATAAAACCCTGAAGATGACAGGGGATTCCATGAACTATAACAATATGTGGATTTTGTGGGTACCTGAGCAGGAAGAAACAAATAAGCTGATAGTTAAAATAGTAAAGGAATTCGTGGAAGAAAATTTCCCCAATATCACAATGGAGGAGAAAATAACCATCCAGGAAGCAGAGAGAAAACCACTTAGACTAAATTTCAAACAAACATCAAGGCATATAGTAGTCAAATTATCCAACTTTAAAGAAAAGGAGAGAATCATGAGAACAGCTAGAGAAAAAGTAGTCACACATAAAGGTAAACAGATAAGAATAAGCTCAGACATCTCCACAGAGAACATGGAGGAATGAAGAAACTGAAGCAACATATTCCAAAAGTAGAAAGACAACCATTGCAACCCAAGAATAGTTTTTTATAAAATTTGAAAGTGAAATAAAAGTTTTACCAAATAAGAAGGTATTTAGAGAATATATAGAAATACGACCAGCATTACAAAAAATATTGTCCAGTTCTTTAAGGGCAGAAAACCAACAACTGCAGCACATGAACATGATATCACTACAGGGTGTAACAATACCCAGAAACCAAAACACAGAAAATAGTACCCAAAACATCACAGATCGAAGGGAGAAAGACAAGAATAAACACCTCACATACCTCCACCATCCTATAAACAGGGAAGAAGGAAAAATATCAAGCACAAATAGTAAGAGATGACAGCATCTAGTCAACAATTAGATTTAATTACATTGAATGTTAATGGGATAAATGTGCTTATAAAAAGATAAAGAGTAGCAGACTCGATCAGACAGCAAGATCTAGCATTCTGCTGCCTTCAAGATACACATCTAAAAGTCATATACTAAAACAGACTGAGTCAAAGGTTGCTGAAAATTTTACCACATTAATGGAAATTTTAAAAAGCAAGGGTGGCAATATTAATCTGACAAAATAGACCTCAAGATACACAAGATAACAAGAAACAAGAATGGGCATTACATAATGCTCAAGGGGTCAGTCGACCAAGAAGCAAAACCATAATAAACTTATATGCGTCTCACAAAAGACCCTCCAAGTTCATCAATTAAAAACCTCAAAGAGATGAAAGGAGAAATCACTAAATAAAGAATTATAGTAGGTTATCTTAATACATGACTCAAAGAAAGATAGATCAACTGGAAAGAAACAAAAGAACAGAAAAGCTGAACAAGACAATTGATCAACTTGAATTCATAGATACTTATAGAACTTTCATCCATCAACAAAAATTACACATTCTTCTCCAAAGCCTAGGACCCGTATTCCTGAATAGACCACATGCTGGGACATAAAGCAAGCTTCAGAAAATTCAAACATATAGATATCACTCAATTCACCTTCTCCAAACATAGCCCCATTGAGCTGGAAATTAACAATAGAAAGAATAGACCAATAAAGCCAATAATGTAGAGACTTAATTATTTACTTCTCAAAAAGGAGTAGGTAATGGACAAAATAAGAGAGGAAATTAGGGAATTTTTAGAAATTAATGAGAATGATAACACAATAAACCAAAACCAACGGGACACAGCAAGAGCAGTTATCAGAGCTCACTTTATTGCAATAAACGCACACCAAATAGGAGATCATGATTGCTTCCTAATTAGAGCAGAGGCAACAGCAGCATCCTTCCAACATCAAGAGAAAACATCATCAAAGAGCAGAAATGAGTGAAATGGAAAACAGAATAACAATGGGAAAAATTAGCAAAACAAGAAAGCAGTTCTTTGAAAGGATTAACAAAATAGACCAACCGCTAGCAAACTTAAAAAATGAAAAGAATTATCAGACATTAATAACAAGAATTAGGGAGAAACGAGTCAAGTCACAACAGACTCAAATGAAATAAAAAGATTAATAACAGAGTAGTTGAAATACTGTATGCTAATAAATTCAATAGCTTGGAGGACATGGTCAAACACCTAGAAAAACACTTTCCCTAAATTATTACATATGGACATTAAGAATTTGAGCAGACTCATAGCAAATGAAGAAATTGATCAGGTCATCAAGGAACTCCCAACTAAAAAAGCCCCAGTCCAGATGGCTTTACAGGAGAATCCAACAAGCATCCAGAGAAAAGCTGACACCAATCATACACACAGTCTTTCAGAACACAGAAAGGAACAGCAAACCACCAAACTCATTCTTTGGAGCCAACATAACCCCAATACCCAAACCAGGTCAAGAAACCATAAGGATAGAGAACTACAGACCTATAACTCTTGTGAATAATAGATGCAAAAATCCTCAACAGAATCTTGGCCAATAGAATCCAAGAGCATATTAAAATAATAATAATACATCATGACTCAGTGAGATTCATACCAGGGATTCAGGGATGGTTCAACATTCAAATGGAATGAACATAATCTACCACATTAACAAGAAAAAGGACAAGAACCATATGAACATATAAATTGATGCATAAAAAGCATTTGATAATATCCATCACCCATCCCTAAGACAAACTCTCAAGAAGGTAGGATTGGAAGGGAAAATTGTCAATAAAATAAAAGCCATATATGAAAAACCAATAGCCAATATTACTCACAATGGAGAAACGCTGAAAATATTTCCACTAAATAAGAGAAACCAACAAGAATATCCCTATCCCCACTTTTAGTCAACATTGTGGTGGAAGTCCTATCCAGTATCACAAGAGAAAGGCAAGAGATCAAGGGTGTACAACTGGGTGAAAAAAGGGGAAACTTTTGCTATTTACAGATAAGGATTATAGGAAATAATACAGCTTTGTAGTGTAGCAGGATACAAGATTAACGAGCAGAAATCAATTGGGTTCCTATATATAAGTTATGATAAAACCGAAAAAGATATCAAGGAAAAAATAGCATTCACAATAGCCACTCAGAAGCTGAAATACTTATGAATAAACCTAACCAAAAAACAAAAATTAAGACCAGTGTGAAGAAACTAGAAGGGATTTACACAAATGGAGGAACATCCTATGCTCATGGATCAGAAGACTCAATATTGTGAAAATGTCAATATTGCCTAAAGCACTATACAGATTCAATGCAGTTTCAAATCAAATTCCCACATCATTCTTCAAAGAAATGGAAAAATTGATTACCAGCTTCATACGGAGCAGGAAGCAGCCCAGGACTGTCGAAGAACACCTCAAAAAAGAAGAAAGTAGGATCTTGCTCTCCTTGGTCTCAAAACCTGCAGTACATCGACAGTCATCCAACTGCCTGGTACTGGTATAATGCTAGACACATGCACCGATGGACCGAGACAGAAAATCCAGAGATAAAAACAGCTGCGTACAGACAAGTGATTTTTGACAAAGGCAAAAACAAACAAATGAACAAAAAAAAACCATTAAATGGGTTTAATAAATGGTGCTCGAAAAGCTGGATATCTGCATGCAGACAAATGAAACAGGACCCATATCTCACTCCATGCACAAAAGCAAACTCAAGGTTGATCAAAGACCTAAATATAAAACCTAAAGCTGTCAGGATCATCGGTGAGAAAATTAGGACAAAGCTAGGAGCCCTCGTTCAGAGAATACATGGGCTATCAGAATTAACAGACAAAATGCACTCCAGGGAAGATGAAATAGATGAATGGAACCTACTAAAAATAAAACACTTTGGGTGAAGGGAAACATCGGACAGTATAAGATAGGTCAAAATAAAAATAATAATTTATAAACTGTCATGGGTTCATGGAGGAGGGGGGAGCAGAGAAGGAGGGGGAAAAGGAGGAGCTGATATCAAGGGCTCAAGTAGAAAGCAAATGTTTTGAGAATGATGAAGGCCACAAATGTACAAATGTGCTTGACAGAATTAATGGATGCATGGATTGTGATAAGTGTTGTACGATAAAATGATATTAAATATTTTAAAAATAAATAATAAATAAAATGTAAACTGAAAGGCAAATGAACTAGAAGAGCCAAAAATAATTTTGAAAAAGAACATAGTGAAAAGACTCATCCTTCCTGATTTCACTATAAATCAACGTTAATCAATAGCGTGCTGCTAATCAAAGGATAGCCACATGATCACATGGAAAGAATAGGGTCAGGAGGAGAGTCATACAGTTCATTAACTTTAACAAAGATGTGAAGATAATTCAGAGTTAAAGGATATTCCTTTCAACAATGGTGTTCAGAAAATATGATCTCTCCCTGAAATCAATCAATCAATTCAGCCCATTCCTCATCTTGCTTACAAGAAGGGGTTAGCGCATAATGGGTGGTATAAAATAAACGTAAATATAAAACCCCAAAAATGAAAAATAAAACATTTGTATACATCAAAAGACTTTATTAAAGGAGTAAAAAGAAAGCCTCAGACTTGGAAAAGATATTTAGAAATGACATAACAGACAAAGGACTAATTACAAAAATCTACAGAATTTTAAAAGCTTACAAAAGAAAAAAAATAACCCTCTGAGAAACTGGGCAAAGAACCGGAACAGAAGATTCACACAGGACAATGCTTGAATGGCTGGTCAACAATTGAAGAAATGCTCCCAGCCATCCAGGAAATGCAAATCAAAACAATCAGGAGATACCACCTAATACCCTTTACTGCAGCCCAGTTTAAAAAACTGATACCAGCACATGTTGCAGAGGGTGTGTCGAGATAGGAATTCTATCTACTGTTGGAAGGTGATGTGACAATACCTTAAACAGATGGAACTTGAACTACTATATGACCTAGCAATGTCATTACTGAGCATAAACCCAAAAGAAACTAAGAAATTAGAAACAGATCACGAACAGACGTTTGCTCCCCCCTGTTCATCTCAGCACAGTTCACAATAGCAAGAAGCTGTAAACAGCCTAATTCCCATCAGTGGAAGAGTGGATAAAAAAACCTTCTAAGACATACACACAATGGAATACTACACATTTCTATAAAACAGCAATGAACCTATGAAACACTTCAAATCACGGAGGGATCTGGAAAACATTGTGCTGGGTGAAGTCAGTCAAGCACACAATGGCAAATACAGTTTGATTGCACTTTGGGAAGAACAGTAGCAGAATGGGCATAAGCTCCAACTTGCAGACCAGTCTGGCCCGCACCAGACTGCCTGGTAACAAGGAGTACCAGTGCCAATGAACCAAACACCATCTACTCCAGGTAAGTAAAGTGCAGATCACTTGGCCACAGGGTACCTCACAGCAACTGGGATCAAATGGTTGGGGGAAGGGGGTGCTCTCTGCTTAGTGGTAGTCATGTGGATCTGGCATGTGGATCAGCCCTGACAGAGGGATGAGGTTTACTGATGGGAGGGGTAGCATGGAAATGGGGAGAGGAATGGTCAAGTTTGGGGGGAATATAGGTGCATGTCTGTTGAGGTCAGAGTACGGGGAGCTGACTTCCAGTTAAGGAGGAGGAGCAACTGAGGATACTCTTGCAAAGAGTACGTAGGGATGATCTTTATTGACATGCATTGGGTGGGCAGAATAGACCTTGGCCATCTGGGGGTAACTAGGGAGCCCAGGCCAAGTGCCTGGAGTAATGAATCCTACATCTTTGGGGCACAGGCATGCTCCAGAAGCTGCATCAATGAGAGCACATATGGGAACCCCACTTGGTGAACTGGACTCTATGTCAGACATACTTGTAGCCTGAGGACATAAGCTGGAAAACGCATGGTGTCTGAAGTAGCAGAAGACAGCTGTACCCAGAGTGGTGTACTGGTGGTTGGTGGACAAACAAGATCTTGTTTCATCTACGCCCCATATCCTGCATTAAGAGACGTACTACTCAGCAATCCTGTGAAGACTATTCTGTTATATTTGCTCATGTTTGTGTATATTAGGGTGCATCTCAGAGGTTAGATGTCATTGGGGTCACCTTCATGAAGTGGTGTTATATGTCTTACTGTTTTTCAGTAAATGAAACCCAGAGGTGTTGAGCCTATAGGGCAGTCGTCCCCAGTTCCTCTTGTGGTGGTGACCCACCAGCAACCATAAAATGATCTTCGTTGCTACTTCAAAACTGTCATTTTGCTACTGTTATGAATTGGGCAACCCCTGTGAAATGGTCTTACGACCCTCAAAGGAGTCATGACCTACAGGTTGAGAACTACTGCTATAGGGAAAGAAAACAGAAGAGGTTGTGAGGAGAGGTGATATAGAAGGGTGGGGGCAGTAAGATGGAAATGACATCAAGAAGCCCAGGAAGGAAGAGTATGTTTGAAGATTGACATGGGAATAATTATACAATTGTATTTATTATTGAATTATGTGACATGTTATATTTCCCAAGTTACAGCAAATAAATTAAAAAAAAACATAGAGCCAGGAATGAGTTCTGGTTTCTCACCAAATATTAACTTCAATTTAAGAACAATTAGTTCTTACAACATGGCCCTGCTTAATACCCACCTTCATCAAATGATCACTAAAGATAAAGGTGCTACAGCAAAGTGTGGTGAAGAAAGTAGATGATGCCCGGCAATCAATACAATAGTGTCTGGGGTCTTAAAGGGTATCCAAACAAGCAGCCATCTAAGTGAGGAGTCAACTAAGCGCGCACAGAAGAAGCACACTAGCTTGTGTGATCCAAAGATGACCATTACAAAGTTCAAATATGGTGAAAAGTATGAGCTGAATTAAGATCACCCAATTTGTAGAAGGATATGGAAGATCATGGGAGCCCCCAAACCATCTGAAAATATAGTCAGACCTTGGGTATAATCTTGATTATGCTGGATTAAACTCGACCCGTGGCCAGTCAGCCTCCCTGTAGACACGTCGTGAATTTTTACTGGTTACAAGTAGGTCAGATTTTATCCCGGACAGAAATTTATTCCCTGGCTTCTTGAATGTTGATGGGAGTTCTTCTCCCACTGACACACTATTTGTAATTTTGTCTTGATACCAATAGGATCTTATCCTTACCAACTTAGTGCCATCTATTGTCCATTTTTTCTGTGGGGCTTTCCAGCTGTGAAGCACAGGAGGAGTGAATGTATAATGATTAGTAACTGATACAGGCATGAGGGATGGGGGATAGGGAGGGAAGGGGGATTTTAGGAGTAGCTAATGAAGGCAAAAGCGGGGAGGGAGCACTAGAACGGATCATGATTGTACAACTCCTTTTAAAGGGGATTCAAACATAGAGGGCATGGGGGGAGGGAATGCTCCAAGATAGAAGTGGTTGGTAGTGATTGTACCTTGATATGATTGGACTATTCAATTATATGACATGTAAATTATGAGCCAATAAAAATGTTGGCAAAAATGTTAAATTAAATGTGTTTGAACTTTGAAAAAAAAAGAAATAAAAAAAAATTTTTTAAAGTCTACATCCTGATCTCTGAAATAAGTGGCTGTGTTGTCTTACATGGTAAAAGGGACTATGGCCATAAAATTAATTTAAGGATGCTGCAATTGAGATGACAACTTGTATGGTTCAGGCTGGTCCAATGTAATCCCAAGAGTGTTTATATGTGAGAGTGAGGCTGGAATGTCACCATCAGTAAGGACTGTGGAGATGGAAGCCTGGGTCAGCGTGATGTGACATAAAGGTTCAGTCAGCTCCTGCTGCCTTTCAAGAGGAATTAGATCATGAGCCAAAGAGTACCAACAACCTCTAGAAGGTGAAAAAGGGAAGGAATTTACTTCAAACTCTATAGAAAGAACACAAACTGCCAATGCCTCTATTGTCGCCCAAATAAACCCATCTTAATCTTCTAATTGTCAAATAATAAGATAATTGTAAGATTTTAAAATTCCATTGGTGAGAGTCACAACGTTTGGGTAACTTATTACTGCTACACATGGCAATTAATATATCCCACGGCATGCCTTTAGAACTGGTTTTAAAATGGAAAACTCTCTTAATGTGGAAAAATCCCATTAGCTTTTCATTCCAATTTTCCACAAAATTTTTGAGCATAGTAACTGCACAGCAATGACGACATCTAATCAGCTGTTATAGTTGTCTGACAACAGATATCAACAAATGTTTATGACTGCTACTCTCCAAGATAGGTTTCATCGGTGAAAGACACATGGTGGGCACTCTAATTTTAAAGATTGAAGATTTCACATACATGCAAAGTTAGTGTATAAACGTTTTCTCCATAACGACACATCTCGGAAGTTTGCTATAACTTGGCCTCTGCCATGTGTTGCTGATGGGTAAATGTTGTCAGGATAGTAATCTTACACTTTGGAAAAACTATGTGACTACATTATTCTATGAATTCACTGTGTGTTTGCTGGTCCATGTTGAGAAGTCAGAGTGGAATATATAATCGGTGCACTAAGGCTCAAGTGCATGAGTTGTGGTAGCTTGCTCGCTGTGTCAAATTGACATAGTGCTTTCAGGAAAAGCGAGAAAGTTTCCAAGCATCGGGCAGGCGCCTTGCCTTACTGACCTCTGGCATTATCTAGACCACACACCTACCCAGAGAGAGTAGCGCACATCCTTCAGAAGTTGCCAAAGGAAACCAGGAATACAAATAGAGTGGGACCTTGTCACTTAAGTAAATCACAGGCGGCCTGTAGCCCGGGGAAGGTGGCAGGCAAGCTGGACTTTCTTGAAAACAAGATTAAAGTGCAGTTCAGGGAAAAGTCACTGAAATGAATACTTCATATTCAGAGGCAACATATATTAACGGAAAATGAAATCTTGGTTAAAACATTTTTGAATCATGTCTAAGTGTTCTCTATAAACCAGAAAGATTTTGCCTGATTTACTCGTTCAATGTCTCTGCTACCACCACCCTCCAACTCTGTGCTAATGGCAAGCTATCAATCATCAAAGCTGTAATCGGATTTTGCAGAAGGCCACTGGCATCATTTTCAATCATTTAAACTTGACCAGCCTGCTTGCCTTCCTTATGAATCACAGAGACGAATGTGAAAGGCTCTTTTCATGCAGTTTAGAAAAATTAGCAAATTATGTTGTTTCTTCCTTAACTCACAGCTCATTGGTTTCTCCAGTGTTATATGTCGTCTCTCTGGTGACTGCTAATGGCTGTATTGCTCTGAGGAAGAAAAATAGAGAAAGCACCCAATGCTTAGTATCGGAATGGCTCTTTGGCTAGCGACACACACATTCCAAACAGCAAGCTGTAGAGATGGCTGTCCTGTGGTTACATCTGGTTTTGTCGCCAGTGAACTTGCTGGAACCCCTCACTCCAAATATCTATGACTCAAATATCCATAAAAACAATGTGTCCAGAGTAGTCACCTTTTGAGGTTTTTAATTTTTTTTTATTTTAAGGTTTTACCTAACACCTTCAGGCACAGAGGCCTTCTGTCCCAATTTGATCTCCCCCCCCAAAATTTAGTTTTCTACCGTGAGATTTTTAATCATTTAAAGAAATGCTTCCATCTCTTTAAAATTAGATTTATTTTTTCCCTTGTCTATATAAAGAATACATTATCATTGATTGAAACTCAATCACTAGAACAATGTTTAGGGAAGAAATTAAAAATAAGCTATAATCCCATGACATGAAGTAGTAACCGTCATAAAGACAACTTCCATAGTGGTGGGTCTCTCTCGTTCTTGCTTTTTCTTATGTCTCCACCTTCTTCCTTATACTCCAATCGCCCTGACTTTTCTGTTCTTCCTTCCTAACATCAGAGTTAACAGCTTAGTTTTCCTCCCTATTTTTCTCCATACTCACATTAAATATACACATGGATATATGAAATGCAAATACCTATACAGACACACGCGTGCACAGAAAAGTGTGGTTTGGGCCATTGTTTTTTCTTGGTTTTATATGATCGTTTAAGATATAGTGAGTACAAAATAGAAAAGCCCAAATGAGCTTGCTAAAACAATAGAGTAAATTAATGCTTTTAGTTCAGAAGTGAGCAGAACCCACATTGATTTTCATCTACGCCCATCAGTAAGGAACAGGCATACATGAAAACAATTGAAGCAGTCTGAGGACAAGGTGGACAAACCCATTCCTCACATAAATATTTCTCCCTCTAATTAAATGAAAAATGCCAAGAAATCTCAGGAGATGTCCCTTTATTTCCTTTTCACCAACGATTTGACCAGAGGGATGAAACAATCACATTTTAGCTTAGAATAATTAGGAACTATTTTCTGGAAATAGAGATGGAACTATCTTCTCTAATGGCACGGTCACACAGAGGTAGATGGATTCCTGTACAAACCCAAGGTGGCTTTAGAAGGAAGTGTGTGTGTGTGTGTGTGTGTGTGTGTGTGTGTGTGTGCGCGCGCGCGCGCGCGTGCGTGCGCGCTGGGTGGGAGGGTTATGAATAGTTGTTGGTTAGATGACTAAAAAATGCCTGACTCATTTGTCAAGTTTGTCTCCTTGAAAAATTGGGAAAAAAAAAATATATATATATATATATATTTCACCAATTCAATTCACCATTCAGATCACAATTACTATTTTGCGCACTTGAGAAGTAAGCCCCTTTCTCAATGTACTTCACTTACACTGCTCAGAAATGGATGTATATTTTCAGCTACTAACGCCCTTCCTTCCTTCCAGTAAGACTTCTTTGCAGACATGGACCGATGCTTTCCTTACGGAGAGGCCCCTTTCTCCCTGTCAACTGTGGCTGCTCTTCCTTGTTCCTCTGAGAATCTAGCCGAAGTCCATCTGAAACGTCCGTCACACCACCCTGGCACTGGTCCCAGGCTTCTTTCTCTCCCTGTAACAGTGATGGCTTTGTGCTGACAAGCAAAGGAAATGACAGAGTGGCAGCTAAGGGAGCACAGCTTTGTCCACTGGTTTTTAGCATTTAACATTTTTTATCCATTCAATATTACTTAATCTAGTAATTTATCCACACCAATGACCCAGGTTTGTTTCCTCTAATCCCACTCCTAGAATTATGTGTAGAATTTTTTTTCTATTTTGTCAAAATCAGTGACTGCTTGCTTAGTAATGATGATAAATATCATGATGAAGTAACAAACTAAGATGCTTTTAAAAGAAGACATGAGAGAAAGAAACCAGATGGCTCTGTCTCATCAAGAAAAAATAATAATCCCACAAGCATTAAACAAAGACTTGCTAAATCCCAGGGATTAAATCAACTCTATGTCTTTATCCAGGATACTTTATTTAACTTTCCCACTAGTTGTAGCTGAAGCAATAATGATGCATTTTGAAGTTTAATTTACACCCCACCCCACCTACTTCCAGTCCCGTGCTCTGTTTTCCATTTTCTCTCCAGATGAGCAGTCCAATCAGTACCACCTATTAAAGCATCAATTACATTTCACTTATTTTGATTTTATCTTTGAACCAGACTAAAGTGTTTCTGAGGTTGAGGACCATATAACAAACTTCCACACCCCCCAAAAAAAAAACCATCACACAGCAAGAAACAGTGGGATAATAACTGAATTGTAATTCATTTATGAACTTACACTTTAACATCTAATATGTGATGAATACTGTACTAAGGCTAAAGCATTGAGCAAGATATTATAGTTTGATTTTTCAAAAGTCAACAAATATTTCAAAAATATTTCAAGAAATGTATCTCCAATGTGTGGGTTAAAAAGAAGCAATGAAACTATATGGGTGGCTATAAACAGACATGTCATCATAGCCTTTCTTGGAAAATCTTTAAATTTATTAGGGCTGGAATATGGGAGTAGATATATATATATAACACTAGAGAATGGGCAAAAGCAGAATTCTCTGCACTTGGACTCATTTTAATTTGTTAAAGGAACTAAGCTCTTCCAAATACATTATTATTATTTTTTAATGGATCAAAGCTCTTAGAGTGTCACAAATTGTGTGGGACCACTGCCTCTCCTTTATCAACATAGAGAATCCCTGGTGCAGCCAACCTATTGACATACTGTGCGGGAACCACAGTGATTTGTTCAGCGTTCCTAATTGAGACAAATGGTTTGGTAGTTCTATGCTTTTGAAACATTCGCATCAAATTAACCTTGTTCACATGTGTAGTCAAGGCCGTTTCAGTTCTCTTCTCTGACCAAACTCTCTGTCTCTGCTGAGCAGAGTCCCTACCTCTTCTCCACAGCCCTTGGCTCCCTTTTATTCAGCTTTTGCACAAGGTGCTGTGCTGCCCAGCACCTGCCACAGAAGAAATCCTGATCCAACTAAGTGCCCTTCACATGGAACGTGTGTCCAGACACAATTAAGAAAACAACTCCTGACTACCCATGTCCTATTCTTTCAACCCTCTGAAGATATTCAGCTGACCCAAAGTCTCCAGGATCATAAATGGCCTTTCCCCACTCCCTATAAACCCAGACCGAACCCATTGCTATTGAGGACATTCTGACTCATGGCAGCCCTACCTGTTTCAGAAGAGAACACAAACCTCCAACCTTTGAGTCAGCAGCCAAGTGTGTTAGCCATTTACACTATTGGGCAATCGTGTTTAACGATATTTACAATATTGTATAAGCATAAAATCAGATTCCTCCTGTAAAGGAAAATGCACCTTATTTCTATTTCAGCCAGCTGTAACCGGGCCCATGCTGGCTTTGTCACGACTTCTATTCTCCCTAGATTTGCAAAGTTCCCTCATGAAGTACTATTTCTTGAGGACCATGACTTTAACTTGTTGGAAAAATTTATTCAGGACAGCTAGATAATCATTATGTTCTGGAGGGTCTTTGATTTATTATTCTTCCTGGTGTAAGGGGCTTCTCAAGAGATCTTTTAAATTCATCGTTAGGATGAAGTATGCCTTTGAAAAAGTAAGCTTTATACACAGATGTGTCATTTGTCCTTGTTCGGAAGCAATATTGTATAAGCATAAAATAATCTTCATTGAATTCTATTAGAATATATAACATTCTGGACAACCAAAAAGACCCTTTCCTGGAATTAGATATGGAACACTGCAGAACATTCCTGGCTCCTTTGGTTTCAGGAGGACATTATGTGCTAGGACCCTGCTTTTATGGCCAAAGAAAGTCCATTTGAATCATCAGGAGCTCAGAAAGTTGTTTAAGCATTTCAGAGAAGAAATAAATTGTAGGCCAAATGCAGTAGAAAGGTTAGTATGCAGGGCTTATCTAAAACAGTGATAGTCTCCAATGCTAATTTGTTTTAAAGATAAATCTATATTCCAAATAGAAATCCAATGCTTTTAACAGAGTAGATGCTGACAATCTAAAACTAAGTGGAAAAAAACACCTCCAATAAATTCATCATACTGTGATCATTATTCTTTCATTTTTTAATCATATTCCCAGAAATATAGTTGAATTGAATTCAAAAAGCAGCAGGGATCTGCTGTTATCAGAATAAGAGCAGAAAGAATTAGATTGTACAGAGTACACTAGTATTTCATTCTGAAATAACGAGCTGCTCAATGCCTAAACTTTGAACTTGGCTGAGGAAATTTAAAGGAAAGAAGCAAAAAGAGGACATAGTCTCTTGGTTCATATGTTTACTATTTTAATATAAAATAAAAGAAGATGTTGACAGATGACTTAAAAATACTGTTTGGGGGGAGATTTTAAAAACAGCATGTTTTGAAAGCTGGGATCCAGATGACTGAAGAGCTGGAGACATGAACAATTCCTGAACCTGAGTCACCAAGTTGATTGGACTCTTAGCAACCCCATAGGACAGAGCAGACCTTCTCCACTGTGTTTTCGGAATAGCCATCTGTACGGGAGCAGATTTCCAGGTCTTTCTTCCCACAGACTTGCCAAGTGGATTTGAAACATGACCTTTCAGTTAGCAACCAAGTGCTTTATGTCTTGCATTACTAGGGCCCTTTTTTTGTACTTTTTAAAAAACATTTTATTAGGGGCTCATACAACTCTTATCGCAATCCATACATATACATACATCAATTGTATAAAGCACATCTGTACATTCTTTGCCCTAATCACTCTCAAAGCATTTGCTCTCCACTTAAGCCCTTTGCATCAGGTCCTCTTTTTTCCCCCTCCCTCCCTGCTCCCCCCTCCCTCCCTGCTCTCCCCTCCCTCATGAGCCCTTGATAATTTATAGATTGTTATTTTGGCATATATCGCCCTATCTGGAGTCTCCCTCCCCCCCCCCTTTCTCTGCCGTCCATCTCCCATGGAGGAGGTCACATGTGGATCCTTGTAATCAGTTCCCCCTTTCCAACCCACTCACCCTCCAGTCTCCCAGCATCGCCCCTCACACCCCTGGTCCTGAAGGTATCGTCTACCCTGGATTCCCTGTGCCTCCAGCTCCTATATGTACCAGTGTACAACCTCTGCCCTATCCAGTCCTGCAAGGTAGAATTCGGATCATGGTAGTTGGGGGGAGGATGCATCCAGGATCTGGGGGAAAGCTGTGTTCTTTATCGGTACTACATCGCACCCTGACTGACCCATCTCCTCTCCTGAACCCCTTTATGAGGGGATCTCCAGTGGTCGACACTTGGGCCTCGGGTCTCCACTCTGCACTTCACTAGGGCCCTTTTTAAATAATTCTTCCCTTCTTCTAAATCTGAAAAGGCTGGCCATAAAGGCAAGAATTTTAGATGAACTTTAGACATGCTATATGGTTGAATCAGAATAATGCTTTTACATGTCTACTGTGTCCACACATTCCTACATTATTTTCCTGTGATTAAGGATAAGACAGAGCTCCGAGTACGATAAGTCTTAGCTCTTAAAGTGCACGCCTCAGATGAAACTATTAAGATCTAGAAGAAAATAGACTCCAAATGCATATATATTTTATATGGACACCTCTATTCAGTTTTCTCAAGCAGAACAAAGACAAAACAATGACAAATGTAAATGATCTGAATGGAGACCATTAGCATGGAGTCATAATGGTGTCCAACAAATTCACACCCAACAAGCTAAATTATAAGGCATAGAAAATGAATAAATTGATCACAAAATCTTGAATAGTTGTAGGCAGGACTACAAAAGTAGGAAGGGGTCACAATTGGGATATGTACACAATTAGAGATTAGATAAATTTGCAATGTTGATTCAGGGTCATCCAAACCATCTTGGTTGTGTCATAGAACCCTTTATCCTGTGATCCTAAGTCCTCCATTTCCATCAAGGGCACTCCCAAGGAAGTTCCTGAGGGCCAGGCTGCCCTTCCCTAGTTTAGCCATGGAAGTCCAACACAATCAGAAGGTAATGCTTTTTAGATTATCTGATCATTAGTCAGAAAGAACAGATTGTAGGTTGAATTTATATAGACTTACAATACATTCAGGGCTCTCACTGTCAAATGTAGCCTTTTGCAAACCTCTCTGATCATGGATTTTACAAAAATCCATTGATCACACTAAATTGGTGTGCTTTCTTCTGCAGGGACTGGTTGATGGCTCTCTCAGAAGGATAAGTCCTTAAGGCGCTAGAGAAGATCCATTCTAATAGCCAGGCGCCATATGATTCTCTCAACATGCTTCTTTATAGCACCCAAAATTTCAGTGATCCCTTCATACAGAGTACAGTCAGACCATAAGAACTGTTTATTCTTTGATTGGGCTTTCTACCATAAGGTTCGAGCTCAAATTCATTCATAAAACAGATCATATGATATGATATGTGTATACAAATATATACATATGTCTGTATTTAACTTAAAATGCAACAGATTAGGTTCCTGAAAAATTACATTATAAGTAAACTTCATATAACATTTAATAATTACAATAATAGCATCACTAATCTAGCAAAGAGTAAAAATTTTTAAATACTAATGAAAAAAATTAAGATTTTTAGTTAAAATATATAGAAACATTTACTTATAAAAATTAAGAAACTTAAGTGATAGATAAAATAAAACTACTTTAAAACAATGAGGACTGGGCACAAAGCAATAATTTCAATAACACTCATTCACTAATGCAAAACTACTCATCGACAGAACCTAAGGCGTGTAACACAAAAGCAAAGAATATGAAAACAGAGGCAAATATATAATCCACCCAAGTTTCCAATATTAGGCAGCCACAAAAGCAACAGAGATCTGTCAAAAGTTCAATGACCCCTAAGGCCGGGACCTTGAGATAGCTGTTACATATCACAAAACCCAACTACTACTCAAAAAAAAAAGACCTAAATATTCTTGGCAAAAAACAATGTGCTTGGCAAAGCAAAGTAGTCTTAGCAAAAATTATCATTAACTTTGGACATGTTGTCTTGATTGACCAGTCCTTAAAGAAGGACGGCATGGTTGGTCAGAAAGTCAGCCAGACCCTCAGCAAGATGGACTGACATACCGGTTGCTCACACACACCAACAATTATGAGATTAATGCAGAACCAGTTAGAGTTTAATTCTGTTGTATCTAGCATCACTATGAACCGCGTGGCATATAGCAACAACCTCTATATTCATTTTCATGCACTGCTTAATCCTGCTAATTTCCCACTGAAAGAACGTACACTAAGAAAGGATATAGTACTCTTTTTGGGGAACATGACCTATATAAAACATTTTATGGGAAAAACGCGACAAGACATTTCTGCACTATAAAAGCAACAGGGGTATCTTCTCAATGACAGCTCGCCTAAATTTTGTCAATAGCTTCTGAGATGAAAGTAGAATTTTATAATTTGTCCCTTCCCTGGATTTTTAATAGGCATCTCCTGCCTAAATATTGAAAAGAGAGCCACAATTTGGAAGTATACAGTGGCAGTCCTCATTTGAAGTAAATAGGGTGAAATTTAATTTGAAAACAGTAGTATCCCAAATGACTGCCTTTCTTCTTCCCATATTAAAGAACAGCCATCCCTCTACCACGATTCTCCTGGTCTGTTGCCAGTGGCTGATTAATTCATTAAAATCAACAAACATGTATCGAGTCACTGCCATGCCCTAGGCACTGTTCTGTCCACTTTCTAGTGGAAAGAGACAGGAAGCAATTAGATAGATCATTTGTCAGGTGTTGGTGCATGAAAATGAGAAAGGAAGCAAAGAAAGGGTATGAAGAGCATGGTATCCCATGGGTGCTGTGCAGTTTCCTTTTTCTTTATTGTAACGTGAGAGGAAAACTAGCACAGCAATCTTTGAGCAAAGGACTGCAGAAAATAAGAGAATGAGCCATGCATGTGCCCGGAGGGAAAAATATCTAGGACCTAAAGTAGCAAGTGAGAAGGCTCTGAGTTAGGAGCATGCTTGGCATGTTAGAGGAGTAACAAAGGTGCCTTGGACAGATGAAGAGGACTGATTCTGAATGCAAGTGATAGAAGACAAGACGAGAGAGACAAGAGTGAGTTCATGTGACCTTTTCATTGGATGCTTCTGAGCAGAGGGCTCATAAATACTGGTTTCTGTATAGAACCTGGAGCACAGGGAAATAAAAGTGGAAACACAGAGAACTCCTAGGAGATTCCTCTAGTTCACATGAAAAAAAGGCAGTGTAGACTAGGTTGCAGCTGATGAATGTGTGATCTCTTGATGCTGAAGTCTTGAGCTTGTTCTATGGGCCTTCCTGACCTTCCTAGACGTGACTTCTTTAAGAAGCATTCCTTCTATCTAAACCCAGCATCAACAGCATCTGGACCTATCACCTCCTCTTCTTTTAGTCTTTTTCCATAGGCAGTGATTCTCAACCTTCCTAATGCCACGACCCTTTAATACAGTTCCTTATCTTGTGGTGACCCCCACCCCCAACCATAACATTATTTTCGTTGCTTCATCACTGTCATTTTGCTACTGTTATGAATCGGTGATCCCTGTGAAAGGGTCATTCGACCTCCAAAGGAGTTGCGACCCACAGATTGAGAAATGCTGCCCTAGGGTGTCGCCACTACCTCCAACACTATTGTAAGTGGGGTGGCTTTTTAAAACTTTCTTTGGGAGTAAAAAACAAAACAAAACACTTTCTTTGTGAAGACAAGTCATTTTCCAAATAAATAAATAAAGCTTTTTGTGGCTAGTATTTGAATATTCAGTAATGTTTTGCTTTGAGATGCTTCAGTCCCACCCATTTGTCAGTTTGCCTTCCTTTGGTGGCTTCAGTGTTGCTCTGATGCTAGAATCTACACCTCCAACATCACAGATACTAATTGGATTTCCTCTGGGGGACCTGTTTCCACTGAGATTGCAGACAAAATTGGGCAAGAAAAAAGACCTGGTAATCTACTTCCAAAAATCAGTCCTGAACAGCCAGGCACCATTTCATTCTGTCTGTGTAAGGTTGTTATAAACCAGAGCTGTCACAACAGAACCTAATAACAACAGTAACAGGATAGATCTCAAAAAAAAAAGACATATTTTCCCTAACACGGAAGTATTACAGAAATCTGAATTTTCATTTAATCATGATTTTCTCCCACATTGAGTTAATATTGTAACACAGTATTAATCATTTTGAAAGTATACTATTTAGGGGCATTTTATATATTCAAAATGTACAACCATCATCTCTAACCTAGTTCCAAAATATTTCCACCAATCCAAGGAAGTCCTGTTAGACAGTCACCTCCCTTTCTACCCTTCCTTCTGGCCCCTAGGGACCATGGTCTACTCTCTGTTTCTAGGGTTTTATCAGAAGAACTCACATTATTATTGAATGTACAGGGAACATACAAAGGTCATACAAAAAGTCTAAATAGATTTAAAAGATGTGAATTATGGGAAATGTATTTTCTGGTCACAGTGAAATAAAATTAGAAAAGATTAACAGAAGGAAATTGGAGAAGTCACAAAAATGTGGATATGAAATAATACACTCCTCAATAACTAGTGGATCAAAGGGGGTGGGATCACTAAGAAATTAGAAAATATTTTGTGGTTAGTAAGACCCAAAACAGAAAAGAAACACCGAATATTCAACCATTGGATTGAATAAAAGGTGTGCATAGAGCCCACTTAATCACTTTGACAAGTTAGAAGAGTGCACTAAATCCAAACTCCAAAGTAAGCAGGAGGTAAGAAAAACTGACTAGGGAATAAGTGAAATAGAAATGAGAGGGGGAAAAGCAATAAAAAATCAATAAGCCAACAAATGACATTTTAAAATGGTAAATAGAATTGACAAATCTTTAGGAAGACTGGCCTAGATAAAAAAAGAGGAGATTCAAATCACCTCAAGAACATAGTACTGCTGACCTGAAAGAAATAACATGATTGAAAATTAATTTCTATAAAAAACTTTATACCCACAAATTGGATAAGCTATATAACATGTAAATTTTATAGAAATTAATAAATTACAAAAAAACCCTGGCTTCCCAAGAAAATGAAAAGAGACAATATATACTGAATTAATCTAAAACTTCAGCCAAAGCAAAAGTCCAGGATCCCCTTGCAGAGGGGTCTAGAGGAGGAGATGAGTCAGTCAGGGTGCAATGTAGCACCAATGAAGAATACAGCTTTCCTCTAGTTCCTAAATTCTTCCTCCCCCCTACGCCCCCATCATGATCCGAATTCTACCTTGCAAGTCTGGCTAGACCAGAGGATGTACACGGGTACAGATAGGAGCTGGAGGTACAGGGAATTCAGGGTGGATAATACCTTCAGGACCAGGGGTGTGAGTGGTGATACTGCAAGGGTAGAGGGAGAGTGGGTTGGAAAGAGGGAACTGATTACAAGGATCTATATGTGACCTCTTCCCTGGGGGACAGACAACAGAAAAGGGGTGAAGGGAGACAACCGACAGCGAAAGATATGGCAAAATAATAATTTATAAATTATCAAGGGCTCATGAGGGAGGGGGGAGTGGGGAGGGGAGGGGGAAAAAAAGAGGACCTGATGCCAAGGCCTTAAGAGAAGAGCAAATGCTTTGAAAATGATGAGGGCAATGAATGTACAGATGTGCTTCACATAATTTATGTATGTATGGATTGTGATAAGAGGTGTATGAGCCCCTAATACAGCATTTTAAAAATGGAAAAAATAAAAGAGTAAAGGATATAAAATTTTAAAAAAGCCAAGTCCATGAACAGGTATCTTCCCAGGTGAAGTTTGTCCCACACTAAAATAAATATTTTCACCTCCATTTTTAACACATCAAAATGTATTCACACAAATTATTTATAGTAGTTAAAAAGTACAAACAACCTTGAACCACCTCAACTAGGGAACCATGAAACCCCCATAAGTAGCAGCAAATTGTATGAGAGAGCTACCAAAGGTCAGCCCCTCAGATTGGAAGCCAGGCACATGACTGGGGAAGAGCTACATACATGATCAAAATAGGTCTACCAAGGTTGTCGTTGTGAATCAATATTTTATTCTTTTTAGAAACTGAATAATTTTAAGGTGATATTGTCTGTCTATTAACTACATTTTGTTTATCTTCTCATCAATTGGTGTAGATCTAGATTGTTCCCACATTTTGATGTTGTTCTTGTTCCCACTTTTTGACTACTCCAAGTAATATGAAGCAAAGGTTCTGAGATCTTCATTGACTGGTATGACACAACTTAAAATTAAAAGAAACAGCTGCAAAAATCCATAGGAACATATATTGCACAGCCCCAAACTCACGTTCTCTGCTGCTGAATTGATTTTTGACTCATAGAGACCCTGTAGGACAGATAGAACTGCCGCTGTGGATTTCTGAGCTTGTAACCCTTTATGAGAGTAGAAAGCCTCATCTTTCTCCTGGATGGATGAAAGAAGAATCTAGGAATATCATGTCATCAAAAATGAAATGGAGCCCTCAAAGATAGATCTCATAGGCATGCGGGAGCTGAAACGGACCGGAAATAGCATTTTGTATCTGACAACCCTATGGTTTATGATGTTGTAAATGACAAATTGAAGAGGAATAGTGTCACATTCATCAACACACAAAAAATTTTCAAGATCTGAAATTACAGTGCTGTCAGTGATAAGACAATATTTATAGGCTTACAAAGAACCACAGCTAATATGACTATTATTGAAATATAAGCACCAACTCTTAAGAACGAAAATGAGAACATTGAAGATTTTCATGAATTTCTGCCCACCATCAGTTTTCATACTATATGGCTGGCATGCCTCTGAGATACTAGAATTGTCTGCATCAATCATCTCAAGCATAGGAACCATTATGAGGATGGTGCAGGACTGAGGAGTGTTTCTCTTTGTTCCACAGATGGTCGTTATGGGTCAGAACTGACTCAATGGCACCTAACAACAACTATGTGCTGCTGATAATTCAAATACCAGCAGAGACACCTGTGGTGAATTGGTTTCAACAGAGCTATCAGACAAAGAACAGACTAGGAAGAAAGACTACGCAGTCCACCACTGAAAACTGTAAATTGGAAGATGAGCCTCTCATATTAGAAGGTACTCAAAATGAGCTGGGTAAGAGCTATCTCCTCAAAGCAGAGTTAATATTTAGGATGTGGATGGAGAAACACTTCCGGGATCTTCACCTTCTGATGGAGCATGACTTAAAATGAGAAGAAACAGTTGAAAACATCAATTAATCATTGGAATGTGCAATGTATATATTATGACTCTAGGAAAATTAAAAGTTGTTTAAAATGAAATGAAACATATTAAAACTGTTATCCTATGCATTAGTGAGCTGAAATGAACTGGCACTAACCATTTAAATCATATGATTTACTGTATTATAAATGACAAATTCAAAAGAAATGACATATTCTTTGTCAAAGGAACTTTTCAAGATATATTTTGAAGAATAAAACTTTCTGTGAGAGAATATCTAAATACATACATGGAAGCCCAGTCAATACAACTATTATTCAAAATCTATGTTCTTTTTGTTGTTACGTGCCACAGAATAAGTTCCAACTCACAGCAACCCTATGTAACACAAAAGAAAACACCACATGGTCCTATGCCTTTCTCACAATTGTTGTGTTTGAGTTCATTGTTGCTGTCACTGTATCCAGCTCATCTTTTTATTTGCCCTAAAAATCAACTTCACCAGTATGATTTCCTTTTCCAGGAACAAATCTCTCTTGATACATGGCCAAAGTATATAAGACAAGTCTCACAATCCTCACTTCTGAGAAACATTCTGATTTTACTTATGAGACAGATTTGTTTGTTCTTTTGTCAGTCAGTGGTACTTTGAATAGCCCTCACCAGCACTATAATTCAAATGTGTAGTCTCTTCAATATTCCTTATTTGATGTTCAAATTTCATACGCCTATGAGGTGATTGAAAATACCTTGGCTTGACTCAGGGGCACGTTAATCCTCAAGATACTATCCTTATTTTCGAAAACACTGAAGAAAATATTCAAGCCTCCAGTTTTAATAATAAAGTATTCTATGTTTGGTAAGGTAAAGGGTCAGGGGAAAATAACTTGAAAAGATGAATGGACACAATAGTTATGGGAATGAGCTCAAACATAGCAGCAATTGATGAGGATGGTGCAGGACTGGCCTGTACTTTGTCCTGTTGTACATAGATTTGCTATGAAGCAGAGATGATTGGATAACACTAAATAACTATAACAAAAATTGGTAAAACCATAAATGATACAGAGAACATCAAAAAGATGGAAAGGAATTCACAATTTTGGTATGAAAAAGAATTGGGCAGGATTCAAACCCTGAAAGAGGTAACATAGGATCATGGACTATTGAAAAAAATCCCAGCCTCTCTGAAGGCATTAGTATAAAACAAGAATCCCAAAATTGACAAAATGGCAATTAAAATATTTCAATAAATTGATGCCCAGAAATTTGGAAGAGCGCCCCAGGTCAACCAGGTAAACAAAGTCTATATTTGTGCTCATTCCAAAGAAAGGCCACCCAACAGAATGTAGAAATCTTCAAGCAATAGCAGTAATATCACAAGTATTTTTGAAGGTAATTAAAAAGTATTATAGTGGTACCTAAACATGAGTTTCCAGCAATTTAAAGCAGTTTAAGAAGAGAATGTGGAAAGAAAGTCATCATTCCTAACATCAGATAGAGCTTGGCTGAAAACAAAAATACTTGAAAGATGTTAACTTGTGTTTTCTTGGCGGTGAAAAGACATTCAGCAGTGTGGATCATAGAAAACATTGCCAAGAAGGAAGATTCCAGAACACTCAACTGCTCATATGTGGGATCTGGCAGCCACATGAACAGAACAAGGAGATACTCCATGGTGTAAATTAGAAAAGGTGCATTCTTTCACAACATTTATTTAATCAGTACGCTGAGCCAATAACTCAGGAAAATAGACTTGATGTACTTACTGATTAAGATAAAAATCTATAGCACTCCATATATAAAGACAATAAAAATCCTCACACTGTACCAATAAACATCATAATAAACAGAGAAAAGACTGATGTTGTCAAAGATTTCATCTTCTTTGGCTCTGCAATCAATGCCCATGGAAGCAGCAGTCAAGAAGCCCAATTACATACAACATCAGGCAATTATGTGACAAGATACCTCCTTAAAGTATGAAAAATGAAAGTTACCACTTTGAAAAGTAATGTGTACCTGAACCAAGATATGGTATTGGAAATGGATTCATATGCATCTGAAAGCTAGACCGTGAGTAAGGAAGACTGGAAAAGAATTGGTGTTGAATTAGGGTATTGGCATACGAAATATACCATGGGCTGCCGGAAGAACAAAGGACTCTTTCTTGGGAGAAGTACAGGAGGAGCCTCCTAAGAAGTGAGGGCAGCAGACACTGTCTCATGCGCTTTGGGTATATGGTCCACAGAGGCCAGGCCCTGGAGAAGAACAGCATGGTTGGTCAAGTAGAATAGTAGCCCAAAAGAGGAAGCAAGGGCTGCAACACCAGGCTCAAACATACCACCATTGGTGGGCTATCACTAGGACTGACTCGATGACCCCTAACAACAGCAGCAGCCAAACGATCATTGGAAAAACAGAAATACAATATGCAGTGTCGGAGTATATACCCACTTACATGTATGTGGTTGTAAGGGGCATCGTGGTCATTTTTATGTATTCTTATATTGGGAAAACGGGTAGAGACCATGACTGGTAGAAGTGTACATCTAAAGTATTGAAAAGTATGTTTTCTATCATAAGCAAAAAGCCATGCCTGAGGCCATGAGTTCACATGAGCACTTGATAAGATTCAACTTATATGTGCTGATCCAAATGGAATTACTTGTAGAGCAATATTTTTTCTTTCCTAGTGGTGTTATCTTTGCCATTTTAAATATGTTTTATTCATGTTAGTCACTTACCAGATGAATGTAGAGAATAAAATTAGAAGTGTCCAAGGAAGTATATGAAGGAATTAATCAAATTATATTTTTAACAGAGGGGAAATAATAGAAAAATATGATTGGACAGAGAAAACAATGAGATATTATCCTTCTTACAGCTTGGATCATCTATCAGCAGTCATTAAGACTGCCCTTATACCAACCAGTGTGCCTAATTAAATTCTGCATGATGTGAACTTCAGCCTTCCTTTGAGCCACTGATTAGACAGATATCATGTCATTATCCTACTTTAAAGATCAAGACACCTGCTTTGAGCTCTAACAACTGAACAGTGAATCACAAAGCAAGTAAATTAAGCGCCAGAAGCCTAGCTACTATAATGCAGTCTTTTGTTACATTACAAAGGTGATCCTTGGGAAATGCATAGTAGGAAGCAATACTTTTATTGATGAGAAATGAAGATTATGCTCCCTTTGCTACAATGAAAATTTATGAGAACAAATAGCACAAAGCATGAAGTTAATGTGTTATGGAGAGTAGGTAAGAAGTTCACAGAAAAGGTGATTTCCTCCCTCCACCCCTATAAAAAAGCCTAGTTTCTGGTAGGACTGAGTGCAGAGTGCTTTCTCTTCATAAATACCACTGTCAAGTCATAACATGACAACATTGCTGTGTATCTAAATTTATATTTCTTAACCATATGGTTCAGATAAGCAAATGCCAGGTCGGATAATTTATTGATTTACAAGCTCCCACTACCATGCTCACCACCCGTTCAGCTCCCAGTAGTTCCTCTCGTATGCATTGAACTTGATTAAACCCAAGCAAGCAACCATTATACGTCCTCGCCATCAATTTTAGATCTCTTGTTATTCCCTTATCTCTGAGTTTGTTGGCTCCCCACTCCCCATCCCCACCCCTTTCTCTCCTATGTCCCCCAAGAAACACTGGTCCCATTGTTTTCACCTCGGGAGTGTTCATCCTGCCTGTCTTATATAGCTAGGCATAGGGCGAAACAGAAACAAAAATAAAATAAAATTTTAAAAACCATTAGATAGTTCCAGGTTTGTCTGTTGACACGTATGTTTTCTGATGAAGTCTGATGAGGTGGCAATCTCTGTCCCGCAAGTCAGAAGTCTATTTTCAGGATTCCTCAGGGAATTGGTTGCTTTGCACTTTGTTGGTCACTTGTCGCCCCACTATACTCCCCTCATGTTTCACTCCGCTGTGCGTTTGGGCCTCTACTAAAGGCCTCCCTTAACACAAGAGCACTTTGTTCTGCTAACCTGACATTCTTTGATGCTCACCTTCCCAACAGGATCACTGAAGACAAAATGGGTGCATAAACAAATATGGTGAAGAAAGCGAAAGTACCCAGCTATCAAAAGCTATAGAGTCTGGGGTCTTAAAGGCTTGAGGTTCAACAAGTAGCCATCTAGCAGGGAAGCAAATAAGCCCACATAGAAGAAGCACACCAGCCTGTGTGATCTTGAGGGGTCAACAGGATCAGGTATCAGGTATCAAAAGATCCAAAACAAACAACTATATCAATGCAAACAAGGGGGTTGGAGTGGAGACCCAAAGCCCATCTGTAGACAATTGGAAATTCCCTCACAGAAGGGTCATAAAGAAGGGATGATTCAACCAGGGTGCAATATAGCAGTGATGAAACACACATCAGCCCTCTAGTTCCTGAATGCTCCCAACCTCCATATCCACCCCACCCCCCTGAGTTCTACCTCATAAATATGGCTAGACCAGAGAACACACATTGGTACAGATAAAAGCTCTCGACATATGGAATTCAGGTCAGATAAATCCCTCAGGAACAGTAGTGGGAATAGGGATATTATGAGGGTAAGGAGATGATTGAGGATGAGGGAGGGGGAGAAAGAGGAACTCATCGCAAGATTGGATATATAGCACACACACACCCCTCAGAAGGGGATGAAAACATAAATGTGGGTTAAGGGAGACAACAGACAGTGTAAGATACAAAATACTAATAACAATAGATAATTGATCAAGGATTCACGAGGGTGGGAGGCTGGGGGAGGGAGGAGAAAAAAGAGGAGCTTACACCAAGGACTCAAGTAGAAAATGTTTTGGAAATGATGATGGCAACATATGTACAGATATGCTTGATCTAATTGATATATGCAATGTTATAAGAGCTGTAAGAGCCCCCAATGAATTGATTTAATAGCTCCCAACAATTTTATACTTCTATTAGTTTTTTAATGCTGCAAAACAAATAATTAAAAACTTAGTGGCTTCAAACAAGTGCATTTGTTTTAGTACAGTGTCAGTCCATCAGATATTCATGCATTGCTGAACTTTATCCTCTGCATAACTTCCCACAAAGCTGTAATCAATGTATTGGATGGCTGAGTTTTTCTTTGGATGTTTGGTGAGAATCAGATTCCAAGCACATTGTTGATGACAGAATTCATTCTCTATGGTTTAGCACCGACGGCACCTATGGCTTTGCTCTCAGTTGAAGGCTACTGCAAGCCCTTCTAGAAGGTCCTTTCCACTTTGGGCTTCTTCAATATGGCCACTTAATTAATGAAGCCTACAAAGGCAACAGAGTCCTGGTGGCGTAGTAATTATATATCAGGCTGCTAACTGTAAGGTCAGGATTTGGAAACCAACAGCCACTCGGAGTGAGAAAGATGAGGCTTTCTATTCCAGTGAAGTTAGTTTCGGGACACCCACAGGGGAAGTCCTGCTCTGTCCCATGGGACTGTTAGGAGTCAGAGTCGACTCCATGGCTGTGAGTTGGAATTTCTAATGGGAACATCAGTCTACTGCTCAGATACAGTTACATATAACATAATATGATAATGTTAGTAGTAGCCAAAATAATGTCGTAGGGGCCATGGCTGATCTCTTCTGACCTCAAAAGAGGGAAGAATGATCACTCATTATCAGTCCTAGGACAATTCACCTTCAAAATTTCTTATGAATTCTAACATCAGATGTCTCTTGTATGGTACTTTATGTCTCTGGAAGTTGGATAATTCATGGCAATGACAACACAGAACCCACAGAGCATACTTATGATTATAGGTTTAATTAGGTCAATTAATTGGTTATAATTCAGGATCAGATATGCCCAGGATAGTTCTTCCAAGCAAGTTCTTCTTATCAACCATTCTTCCAGGCATACCAATCTCTGCTCCTTGACCTGTCAGTAAAGTGGCCCTTTGACTCTGCCCCAATCAGGCATTGTTACAAAGTTCCTTCAGTGCTTCACTCTGCCATAAACATTGGCCAAAAGATGCTCCACTCTACCTTTGTAAGTCTCCAGATAGGTGCTCTCAGCCTTCTTGCTCCATGGCCTGGGAACTCATCTCTCACTCATACTCTTGATGCTGCTACTTCTATGGCTACCACTTTCCTACCACTTCTCTGGTGCCAGAGCTTTCTGTCTCCAGGCTACAGGAGGGTCAGCGTGGATTTCAGGGTCCAAATGAGGAGCTCTACTCTTGACTTTTCTTTCTTGCTGGTAGGTGAGATCCTCCATTCCAGATTCTAAGATGATTCCTTTAAACCCCACTCACTCACTCACTGTCATCTGGTCCACTCGGACTCATATTGGACTGCTAACTTCAAGGTCAATAGTTCCAAATGACCAGAGGTTTCCTCACAAAACAGATGAGGTTTTCTACTCCTGTAAAGATTTACAGTGTCGGAAACCCAGAGGGGCAGTTCTATCCTGTGCTATAAGGTTGTTTAGAATTTAAACTGAGAAAGATGGCAAAACTAACTAGTCTTCATGTTAGAGCCCCATGCACCCAATCTGCATGGTTCCACGCAGTCATTTGGTGGGAGTTACAAAGACTAAGGCTAGAAGATCCATGCCAAATAATTCGTTGAACCACACCGCCCATAAAACAAACTAATCAAAGGAATAAAGTCTTATACTGGATTATTTCATATGGCTCTTGTAGCTAGTATCATGGGCATCCCTGGTGATGCTATGGGATAAGTATTGGACTGTAATTGCAAGGTAAGTAATCAGTTTAATTTCACCAACTGCATGCTGATCCTCCCCTTGTAGCATAGCCTAAAGAGTGCCTTGTTACAATGGCAGATACGTTTTGGACTTCTAATCACAAGGTCACTAGTCCAAACACACAGGATGCTCCATGAGATAAAGTTGAGACTATCTACAATTGGAAAGGTTTAAACCATGGAAACCCTGTACAGGGATGATGTGAGTTAGAATAGACTCAGCGGCAATAGGTTTGGTTATAAGTCAGAACTGAGTCAAAGGCAGTGGAATTGGTTTCAGTTGTTTTTTAGCCATAGTCTAACTCCTACCAAATATTTATGCCAATTAATTGTTTGTGGCCCACCAAGGGGATTGGATAACTTGCTAATAATGCAAATAATGTACATGGAATTCTAACACCAGGATTGGTCTGGTGTTTCCATCCCACTAGCTATAAATGGAAACATGGGAGGGAAGGAGGGAGGGAGGGAGAGAAGGAGGGGGAGAGAGAGAAACTGTGACATGAAAGATAGCAGGAGATGATGGTGTAATAGGAACAAGAATATATCAGTACTAGAAGGCTACCATGGCGCTTGCTGCCCCTCAGAAGTAAGAGGTATAACACTGAGGCCCAGGAAGGCCCCAGCAGCAGAGGGTAAGAAGACACTGTTAAGATCAAGAAACAGCATCTTGTGTTGATTCCATTACTTCTGCATTGACCCAGATGCCCAGTAGTACACCCTACCTGAAGCACTCAGTGGTATATATGACTTGTGAACCCTGTGATGTGTTGCAGCCAATTATTAAACCCAAAGACAAAAAGAAGAGCATCGAGGGAAGGGAAAACCATTGATGACAGATATGACAGACTGGCACAGCAGTATGGAAGAGTTGGACATTTGAGACATTTTTAACTTCCACCTCACACAAGCCAGCTCTGTAATTGTCCTGTTGAATAAATTATTCGTTTAAATACCATCACCACTGCTATATTCAATTCGTTAGAACAAAGCCACCCAGTCAATGGGAGTGAGCCAATTCCAGCCCATAGTGATCTCTCATAGGACAGATTATAAGTCTATGGAGCCAGACAGCCTCATCTTTCTCTTGTGGGGTGGCTGGTAGAGTTCCGTCACTGATATCTTTCAGGTACCATGAACACTGAATCCACTGTGTGACCTGGCTTCCTGAAGAAAGCCACAGGCCTAGTATTTAATGGCAAAGTATCACACGGGACGTAAACATCTGAAGCAAGCATAACCACAACCCCTCCTAGATTCTGTCCGACACACCGCTCTTTGGTTATTCCTACCACAAGGAATTTATGCCGAAGTTCTTTTTAAACCTATAGCCCAAATAAGATTTTTTTTCTGGGACCTATTTTGTGGCGTAGTGCACATATTGCTACAATACCAACAGGTTAATTGGTCTTGAAATGCTGTAACTTCCAAGGAGTTCCTCACCAACACCTAGTGGCTCATGTCCATGGCCCTTTCATTAAAGATTCCACAACAGGACTATAAATTAACCCCTAGAAAGGAGCCAATTTGAGAAACAGCAACCACAAATTGCATTGCAATATCCCATAGAAAGAAAGGGTGCGCATCTACTTGCCTTTATATTCTGGGCATAACTTTCTTTCACTTCTAAAACTAGTAGGTTCAGCTTTCTATTTGAGGACCAAATTAATCAAAGGCCAAAATAGAAAATTCCCTCTCATTTTCAACTGTAATTATCTGAGGCTGAAAACACATGCACCTGTGGCATCCTAGGGGTGAGTGAAACAATACCTGTCACCTGTGCACATCCACAAGGCAAAGGTCCAGAAATCCCCCAACAGTGTTTGAATCATGTTTAAAATATACACAAGTATATCTACTGTGTTCCCTTTAATTCTGAGGGATAAATTAGGCATCACTTCTCAAATTGATGGAGTGATTCCAAGCAACACAGTTGTTGTTGTCTTTAATCTAGCATTGAGAAAGTTCCAAACACAACTTGACAGTGATAAGTTCTCAGAAAAAAATAAAGCCTGGTGTTCTCTGGGGGTGATAAAAGCAGTCACAGTTTGATGGTAAAAGGCATTTCGGGTTGTTGGACTTAGGTGAAATCCTGCGCAGGTACTCATTTCCCCTTTTAATCCTCAGAACTATGTTCTAGGTGATACGTCTCTGCTGGGCTTAACAAGTGGATTTCTACTTAAACCTCTCTCTCTCTCTCTCTCTCTCTCTCTCTCTCTCTCTCTCTCTCTCTCTCTCTCTCTCTCTCTCTCTGTGTGTGTGTGTGTGTGTGTGTGTGTGTGTGTGTGTGAGAGAGAGAGAGAGAGAGAGAGAGAGAGAGAGAGAGAGAGAGAGAGAGAGAGAGAGAGAGAGGAGTCCGATAGTTCTTTCCATGACATTGTTAGGCTTCCCCATAATGGGCCAGTACTCTCCCCATTTCTGCCATGGGATCCCTGTCTCATTTCTTCTGGATTTCCTCTCTTCCTGCCTCCTCAGGATCCAGGGTGGCCTATTTTACATCTATATCTAAGGTACTTGTGTTCTTGGTCATGATTGTAAGAGGGTATTGTGAGGTATCTGACTACACCGACATCTTGGACCGCCCTTTTGAAACATTTTTAAAAGGAGATTTCCTAGCTCCTTTGTAGATTGAGAAGATAAATAAGACAGTGAAACCATGTTAAGCACATCCCACCACCTGACCCCCAGGGAGCCTGAAGACACCTTAAGACTTGTCCCACTAGGGCGTTTTCCCCAAAGCCAAGTTATTTGAAAACTAAGTGCCAAATAAATCATTCCAGCAACACAAACAAACAAACAAACAAGTAACTTCTGGTTTGGATGAGATTGAAGTGAGGATGGGAAATAAGAGACCACAATGAGACATTCCCTTTGGTTTCAATGAATTGCATTTACAAATGACACTCAGACCAAGTTTCTCAATCTCGCTGTCACATACGAATCATCTAGGGAACTTTAACAAACACAGGTCGAAACCAAAAACAAACCAATTGCCAGCAAGTCGATTTAGACATGTAGTGATTTTTGTAAGATAGAGTAGAGCCAACCTTTAGGGATTCCCATGCTGTCATTTTTATGGAAGCAGACTGTCATAAAGCAGTTTTATTCCGAGTTTTCTTCTATTGAGTTTAAACTGGTGACCTCTTGCTTAGCAGCTAAGCACTTACCCAATTTGTCACCAGGGATCCAAAACTTCAGTACCAAGTTCTGATCCAGACAAATCAGATCATCATATGTAGAGGTGAGGCCCCAACACGAGCTTGATTCGAAAACATTTACAAGCAACTATAATGGGCAGCTAGAGTAGAAAATCTCTCCCTAGACCTAGGAAATAACCAATATATATGAACACAATACCCCCACAGTAACAACCCACTAGGACAATGTTTCAGAATTCCAGAGCAGACTTCAAATAAATATTAAACATCCTGGTCTGATATCTTTAAAAATAAAATTTAAGCTCCCTAGTGATTATGAACAGCCTTCTAAGCCAGTCATAGGCATTTGCAAGCAAGTTCAAAGCTGGTGATTTCATTTCTGTTTTTCTTGTTGGCCACTAATCATTGGAAGGTCGTGAAGCTTCTTCGTGTCTTTGAAAATGTGTTCAACACTAGACTAAAAATATTTATAGCACATCTGTTTGCTTGGGGTGTGCATGTACAAAAGTGACTTGGGATGACTAAAGAGGAACTGACAAATTTGAATTGTACTGCTGGAGAATATTGAAAGCACCATGGACTGCTAAAAGGACAAAGTGATGTGTCTTAGAGAGACAAGGATGGCAAGACGTACTTTGGACATAAGGGTCAGTGAATACGGAGCGGTCCTTGACAAGAGAGATTGCCACCATGGCTACAATAGACTTAGACATAGGAACGATGTGAAGATGGTGCAGGACCAGGCAGTATTTTATTCTGCTGTGCACAGAGTTGCTATGAATCAAAACTGACTCCATGTTGCCTAAAACAACTTACAAGACTGCATCCTAGCTGGTCATTGCCCACATATTGCCAATAGTCTGGAAAGACTCACATTTATTAATCTGATTTATTGCTTGAGGGGTTCCGGAAAAGGAAGAAGTCACAGGAGCCCTTAGAAAGTGAGTTGGTCCGAAAGTGTGGCCAGGACAGTAACCATCATTGAAGAAGTAAGTATCACTGAAGTGAGGCATTTCCAGGATAAATATAAATTTGACACTGATGCAAAAAAAGTCTTAAGGTGTTTTTAAGAAAGTGACCATGGTTTATGCTGAAGAATAGTTTTAAATGATACATAGAAAAGCCAGCCTAGAGAGGAATGAATGCCGTCACTTAGCATTATATCTTAGAAGCAACCGATAATGATGTTAGAAAAGAAATCAATGAACATGTACATTAAGGTACACACTACAGTGGTTCTAGTAACAAATGTGTATACTTTGTAACCAGTTACTGGTGAGACCTCATTCAGAGATGAAATGAGTCATCTCAGTGATATCTCACTGATATGCATGTGAACAGAAGCAAGCACATGTATATATACTCAATTTGAAGTGAAAAACAAAAAAACTATTATTTCCCCATGATACTCTTTCTACAATAAGGATTTTGAGATTTAATCGAAAGATGAAAAGAATTTACATTACTTTCTACTACTAATTATCTGTGTGATATTGAGAAAATTGCTTCAAGGTCAGGGAATAAATTGAGAAAGAGAAAAAGCAAAAATGACATGCCTCCTATTTCTAGACTTACTTACAAGTAGCATAAACCATGATTTTTGTTAATTTGTCAAAGTACTTGGATAATTTTCAATGAATAAACCTTACCTTCTCCCAACAATATTGGTAATAAAACATATCTTTTCATGTGAATTATGATGGCAATTTGGGATTCACTAGCTGACATCATGATTATTTGCAGTTTGCATTTGCTTACACAGTAACCATTTTCTTATTAACATTTTACAGAATATTCACAAGTAAAGAAAAATGAGAAGGGAAAAAGAACCACCAACCATTCATAATCGGCAATGGCACATTCCCTTACACAGCAAGGCACACTCCCCACCCCTTTTTTTCCCTTATTAAGAGATCAGGCTATTTTCATAATATCAGTGGTTTCTAATGGATTTACCTTGAAGTTAGGAAGAAGTTTCTATTCGCTCTTCAAAAATCTCATAGTTTTAAAATAATTGCTTATCACTGTGAACATTTTCAGAGAAAGGGATTTTTCCAAAGTCAGACAAATACATACATAAATATATCTTTTAAAAAGGTAAATAGGACAGAAAGAGAAAAGAAACTAAAAAGGATTGATGTTTGTTTTGAAACAAAAATCATTTAAAGCCATTTAACAAAAGCACTTTAAAAAACATGTAATGGCACTAATTTCCCTGAATTTATTATTCAATGTTGAGATTGTGAGAAGATCAATGCCATGGATGGCTTTGAGGCAAAATGGTCTCAACAAAAGGGTCCAAACTTAGTTTAATCAAATATTTTCTAGAGACTGCCCTTCTCTTTGCCCTGAGAAACCATACTAAATGTGAACAATACATTTCTCTCTAGACATCCCAAACCATTTGGAACATACATTTCCTTAACATCTCTTATAGTTAACAATCAACTTCAACATATATTTGCCCTACACTCCACAAAGTGTATCTTCTCACATTTTCTTCTACATAAATGTCTCTCAATCATTAAAAAATATCTTTATTTAGGAATCACCACAGAATTAGGATAGTGTAGCGAATCCCCAATAACTGCCACACATATGCAATAATTAACCCTCCAGTTCCCTTTCCCATCGGATCAAAACACTGGTCTGGGTGGTCGTAAAAGGAGGAAAAGAAACATTGAAGCTGCCCCTCAGTGCTCTTGGAGCCCAGGCTAGTTTCAGACAGGACAAAAAAATATGCGATAATTATTAATAAATGCCGAATCTTGTTTCCAATGATTCAGGAAGAACGAAGGATTGATGTCATTGAATCATGGTGCTGGCAAAGATGACTGAACATACTGTGGACTATCAGAAGAACTAACATATCTGCCTGGGAAGAAATGTAGCCAGAATGCTCCTTAAACAAAGAAGATGAGACGACTTCATCTCATGTATTTTGGACTTGTTTTCAGGAGGGACCAGTCCCTGTAGAAGAACATCATGCTTGGTAAAGTAGAGGCTCAGCGATGAACAGGAAAACCCTTGTTGAACTGGACTGACCCAGTGGTTATAACACTGGACTCAAGTCAAGTCTTGAATAATTGTGGAGACTACAGAACCGGGCAATATTTTAGTCCGTTGGACACCTGGCCATTATGAGTCAGATGAACTTGAGGCCATCTTACAGCAACAACAAATCTTGTTTCAGTAGACTTCTTACATGTCGAAATCTCACAAGTCATATCTTTTCAACAAAATAATGACTTATTGTATGGATATATCACAGTTGACTTTTTTTGTTTTGTTTTTATCCATGTATCAATGACAGACATCTTGGTCTCTTCCAGTATTTGACAATTCTGAATAAAACTGTTACAAATGTGTTTTAGGTGTATAATTGGTAAATTATATGATATGACTGTATTTACCTTCACAAGAAACTGCTTCAAAAAATGACTAACATTTTGTGTGTTAGTATGGGTTGATTAGAGAAACAAATCCAGAGACACTCATATGTGTTTAAGAGAGAATTTTCTATCAAAGAGCAATTGTATCATTAAGAAAACATTAGGCTGGAATCAGTGGAGAGGTCGAGGGGTTCGGCCCCAATCCCAACTATTAAGTGGACATCTGCCTCTCACCCCAGAAGAATTTATTTCAAAATATGGATTTAATCTGTAGCTCCGAGAGAGGGACATATCTGATCGGAGCACACGGGTGCTGATGAAGGGGGAGGAGGAGGAGAAAGTGGAGCACATCCTGGCCCACCAGGCCTTGAGAAACATGACCCCAATTAGAGCAGCCAGTCCACATAGAGGACCACATGGCCAGCCCCACTATGAGACATGACGCCCCCTCACTGATTCACAGCTCTACAGAGGACAACACCAGAGACACGGTGTAGGAATTGTACCCAATATGATCCCGCCACACCGAGGCAAAACACCAAAGGGGTGCAGCAGACAGCATGCAAATGGAGTAGTGAGGTCCCCAGGGAATGCTGAAGGTGGATTTTGGAGCCAGGGCATGGTGTCCCAACAGACTGGACTGGAAAACACTCTTAAAGGCCAACAAACGATCCTTGAACTAACTACAAGCTTTTATTTCTTGCCGTGTTTTGTTTTACTTTTTTGTCATTGGTTTGTTTTTGTTGTTTTGTTTTATACTGTTGCTTGGTTTTGCTCTGTCTTGTTTTTGTACATGTTATTATCTCCGTAGGTCTGTCTAAATAGATAGGCTGGATGAACAATCTGGAGGAGAAAACAACGGGACCAACAGTTCTAGGGGGATATGGGAGAAGGGGAGATGAGGGGAAAGGAAGTGGTGTTAACAAACCCAGGGACAAGGGAGCAACAAGTGATCCAATTAGTGGTGAGGAGGGTGTGGGAGGCCTGGTAGGGCATGATCGAGGGTAATGTAACCAAGAAGAATTGCTGAAATCCTGGTGGGGACTGAGTATGATAGCGGGACAGGAGGAAAGTCAAAGGAAATACAGGAAAGAGCTGGGAGGCAAAGGGCATTTATAGAAATCTAGATAAAGACATGTATATATGCAAATATATTTATATATGAGGATGGGGAAATAGATCTATGTGTACATTTATAGGTTTAGTTTTAAGGTAGCAGAAGGACACTGGGACTCCAATCAAATACTCCCTCAAGAATATTTTCTTCTATTAAATTGGCATTCTATGATACTCACCTTCCCAACACAACCACTGAAGACAAATCGGGTGCATAAGCAAATGTGGTGAAGAAAGCTGGTGGTGCCCGTCTGGGGTCTTAATGACTTGAAGGTAAACAAACAGCCATCTAGCTCAGAAGCAACAAAGCCCAAATGGAAGAAACACACCACCTTGTGCAATCATGAGGTGTTTAAAAGGATCAGGTATTAGGCATCATCAGAACAAAAAAATCTTACCATTGTGAAGGGGGTGGAGGGATGCAGAATGGAGACCCAAAGCCCATTTGTAGGCCACTAGAGAACCCTTTGCAGAGGGGTCTCAGGGAGGAGACAAGCCAGAGAGGGTGCAATGTAGCAATGATGAAACATACAACTTTCCTCTAGTTCCTAAATGCTCCCCCACCCCCGCCCCAACTATCATGATCCCAATTTTACCTTGCAAACCTTGCTAGACCAGGGGATGGAAACTGGTACTAATAGGAACCAGAAACACAGGGAAACACAGAGATGATCCCTTCAGGAACAATGGTGTGAGGGGTGATACTGGCAATGTACAGGGAGGGTGGGTTGGAAAGGGGAAACCGATTACAAGGATCTGCATGTGACCTCCTCCCTGGGGGATGGACAACAGAAAAGTGGGTGAAGGGAGACGTTGGATAGGGAAAGATAGGACAAAATAATAATTTATAAATTATCAAGAGTTTGTGAGGGAGTGGGGAGTGGGGAGGGAGGGGAAAATGAGGATCTGATGTCAGGGGCTTAAGTGGAGAGCAAATGTTTTGAGAATGATGAGGGCAATGAATGTATAAATGTGCCTTACACAGTTGATGTATGGATTGTGATAATAGTTGTATGAGCCCCTAATAAAAATTTTTAAAAGAACTATAAAAAAGAAAACATAAGGGGACTTCTGGGAAAATGGTGACTGGGTGACACATACCAGAGGGGCTCTGCAGAAATCAGCTCAAGAGAGTTACTAAGAGGGAAATTCCACACTGCCAGGTTACAGGAGGGGCATCATAAAGATAAGTAAACACTGATCCACTAAATTTTGAGGAGCTGGGATATTTTGGCTTACCACAGTGGAGGCTGGCTCTGGTTTGACCTTAGCCCAACCACTGTCTCAGCCAGAGTCGGGATCATTTGGAGCTGTTGCAGGGTCTTTATCTCAACACAGCCATAATTTGCTGCCACTTTGGGGAAGACTTTAAGGCCCTCCAGCCCCACGGTCAGGAATCAGGGATCAGCTATTTTGTTTCTTTAGTTTCCCTCTCTTCTATCTGTCCCCCCACAGTCTCCGCGGGCTTAGTTTTTTTTCTTTTTCTCTTCCCTTTTCTCTCACATGCCATTGCTGACCTCCAGACCACTTCCCTATTATGTCTGCCCTCCACCCAGTTGGGAGAGCTCCACTCTCTGCAGCATAACCAGAGGCTCGGGAAAGCCTGCCAACTCTCCATCAGGAGATATCCCTCCCACCTTCTTCCCTGAAAAATACCCAGTGCTTAACACATGGCTGGGGAAATCCTATCCACCTTCTTTGGGGGAAATCCTGCCTAAGTGGCTGGGGGAGCTCTTACCCATCCTCTATGGTCTCACATGACTGAGGGAATTTCCTTCTGCCTGGCATAGTGCCTCACATGGCCTAAAGCAGCTTGGCCAAACTCTCCAAAGTTCCATGCTGCTGCAGGAACCTCTGCCCAAACTCTGCAGTGATCTACCTATCCAGGGAAATTCTGCCCATTATTCTTGGTGCTCTACATGAAACTGGGCAACCCACCAGCCTTCTGTGGCACTCCTGTTGCAGCAGGAACCCCTGCACGTCTTCTGCAGTGCCTCAAATTGCCATGGGACACACCATCACAGCTCCTTGTGAGATCACCCAGTACAGCACCCTCATTATGGTTCCACAACAACCCAACCAACATCCCCTGAGAGGACCATCCAACTTGTGCTCCAAATATCAGAATACTGTTTGATTAGCAAAAGAGGGAAGCCACAGAGGATAAAGTGGTAGGCCAATTCCATAGAGCAACTAGCTGCAGGTAGTTCAAAGAAGCATTCCTATGAATCTCCCAGAGAGAGCCAGTGCTCTTTGACTACCTGAAAAATGCCCCTGGCTCCTCTAAAACAACTCAACACAGACAGCACTCAGCCCCAACAACCTCAACGAAGAGACAAAAGAAACAAAAGGGAGTGGCAGAAGATATCCTGAAACTAACAACATGCATAGAAGCAGCAGACATTGAACTGCTACAGGAAGAAATTTTCAGAATGCTGATGGAGTCATAGAGGATATGAGGGAAACAATACAGAAAAAAGGATGAAATGATAGAGGAGATAAAGACCTTACATCTAAGGGAAATACTAGAGTTTAGGGTCAAGATAACAAAAAGAGCTATAGTTCATGCTATGAAGAGGAGCAACATCAAAATAATTGAATTACTGGAGGAAGACACAGAAAAGAAGTCATATGTAACAATAGTGAGGAAATTTCTAGAGGAAAACTTTGCAGGCTTAATGAATGAAAACCAGGCAACCATTCAGGAAACTGAAAGAACACCAGCTACACTGAATTCCAAGAAATCACCAAGTCACATAATACTTAAACTATCCAACTTTGAGGAAAAGGAGATTATCATGACAGCAGTTTTGGAAAAACAAGCAATCACATATAAAGGTTCTCAAATAAGAATATGCTCAGACCTATCAGCGGACACTATGAAGAAGAGAGTGGAGTAACATATTCCAAAAACTGAAGGAAACTAATGCAAACCCAAGAATACTCTATCCATCCAAATTATCAATCAAGATAGATGGAGAAGAAAGTCTTCACAGACAAGGAAAAACTCAAAGAATATATGAGAAGAAACCCAGCCTTACAAAAGACCCTTGCAGACCCAGTATGGACAGAAGAACAGCACTCACCAAGCATAAATAAGAGACCACCACATAGAACAACCCCACTCAGAGGGCAACAAAGAAAAAAAAAAGCATTAAGATAGCATTGACTTAAAGATGTAAAGAAGTCAAGAATAAAACACACCCACACACACACACACACACACACGCACACACGCACAATACACTGATAATAAAGGGAGGTAGGAAACCACCCAATACAAAAGGTACAAGATAGCATTACAAAGTCCACAGATGGAGATAATAACCCTGAATATCAATGGACTGTACTTAGGCATTAAAAGACTGAGGCTAGAAAACTGCCTTAGAAAACACAACCCATCAATTTGCTGCCTACAGGACCCACATCTCAAGACTACAGAAAAAAATAGGTTGAGAATCAAAGGCTGGAGAAAGGTATACCAAGCAAATAGCAATTCATAAAAAGCAGGGGTTGCAATCCTAATCTTGGATAAAATTGACCTCAAAGTGCAAACCATAAAAAGAGATAAGGAGGGACATGATATGCTCAAGGGAACGGTAGAAAAAGAACCACTAAGCATTTTAAACATATATTCCTCTAACCAGAGACCTGCTGAATACGTAAACCAAACGCTCCAAAAGATGAAAACTCACAGCCTCAACAATTATAGTAGGTGACTTCATTTTACATCACTCTCTGAGAAAGATCGATCACAGGGAAAGAAACTCAACAAGGAGGGTAGAGATTTAAATACTATAATTAGACAGTTTGACCTGATAGATCTTTACAGAGCTTTTTATTCAAATACAAAACAATCACATTCTTTTTAAGCCCAGGTGGCACACATTAGAAGATGGACCACATGCTAGGACATAAGGCAAATCTGCATACATTTAAGCACATTGATATCATACAGACCTCTTTCTGACCACTGTGCCATTAAGACTGGAAATCAACAAAAGGAAGATAAAAAAACAAGAACAAACAATTGGAGGAAAAATAATTCTCTATTGCAAAAGGAGTGCATACCAGCATAGCTCAGAGATGAAATTAGGAAATATCTAGAAACCAATGAGATGAGAACACAATGTACCAAAGCTCATGGGACACAGCAAAGGCAGTTATCAGAGAACGTTTCATAGCAATGCATGCACACCTGAAAAAGGAGAGAGACTCATGATTGTTATATTGTTATGTTGGCACAAAAGAACAATCTTACTAATATCAAAAGAAAAGAAAAAAATAAGAAATAGGGCTGAGATTCAGGAGAGGGAAAATAAGAAAACTGTGGAAAAATTAATGTTGCTAAAAGTTGGTTCTTTGAAAGGATAAACAGAATTGATATACTGCTGGCAAACCTAACCAAAGAAAGGAGGGAACAAATTACAAAAGCAAAGATGAGGGATGAAAGAAGGGACATTACAACAGACCCCAAAGAAGGATTGTAATCCAACGAATTCAACAACCCCTGATGGATGTCAAGAATCTCAACAGACCCATAAGCAATAGAAGAAATAGACAAGGTTATTAAGGCATTACCAACAAAAATATCCCGTGGACCAGATGGCTTCACAGAAGAATTCTGCCAAGCATTCAGGGAAGAACTGACACCAAACCTACACAAACTCTTCCAGAACATAGAGAAGAGCACAAACTCCCAAACTCCTTCTATGAAGCTTGTATAACTCTGACACTGGAAGCAGGCAGGGATCCCACATAGGAAGAACTGGAGGAAATTATGCTCAGTGAAGTAGGCGAAGCACAAAAGGAGGACAACATGTGTCCACTGAGGTAAGGTTAAAAAAAAATTCAAAAGTGCCATAGGGAAAAAGCTACTGTATACAAACATTCCTGGGGTGAGGTACAGGTAATATGGCAGGGGTCAGAATAAATCCATGGGAAAATATGGTAGCCAACTAAAAAGGAGTGGGGAGAAAAAAAAATCACGGGAAGCAGGGGAACAGGGAACTAACCCACCCAAGGGGAGAGTATTACTTATAACTCCACAGGGAAAGAGGGACCAGACTTCAACCCGGTGCTCCAAGATTTGAATGCAACATATCAGCATGAAGCAGAGAACTAGTAGAGAGGTTTGAGGGGTCAGCCCCAGTCCTAACTACATGGACAGCAGCCCTTCCCTGCCGAAGAATTTACTTCAGAGGACAGCACAGAAGCTACAGCTCAGGGAGAGGGACATGTGGCCCCACCCAGCAGAATAATTTACTTCAGTTCACAGGGAGAGGTACATGTCTGAGCAGAGCACACAGGAGCAAATGAAGGTTGAGGAAGAGAGAGTGGAACACATCCTGGCCCATCAACCATTGAGGATAATATACCTGCAGACAATGCACAGATATAACCATATGGCTAGGCCCACTATGAGACATGACATCCCTCACTGATGCATAGCCCTATGGGGGAAAACACTGGAGACACAGTGCAGGAATTGCACCAGATCTGACCCCACCACACCGAGGCAAAACACTAAGGGCATGGAACAGAACAGCAAGGGGAGCAGAGCAAGGAAGTCCTGAGGGAATACCAAAAATAGACTTTGGGGCCAGGGCATGGCACCCCATCAGACAACAAGTGATACAAATTTGGTGGCAAGGAGGGTATAGGAGACCTGGTAGGGCTTGATCAAGGGTAATGTAACTGGCAGGAATTATTGAAACCCAAATGAAGGCTAAGCATGATAGTGGGAAAAGGGAAAAGTAAAAGGAAATAGAGGAAAGATCAAGGAGGCAAAGAGCATTTATAGAGGTGTAAACACAGTCATGTACATATGTAAATATATTGATATATGAAGATGGGGAGATAGATCAATGTGCATATATTTATAGATTTAGTATTAAGGTAGAAGATGGATATTGGACCTCTACTCAAGTACTCCCTCAATGGAAGAACACTGCGTTCTATTGAACTGGCATTCCACGATGCTGACCTTCCCGACACGATCACTGAAGACAAGCAGGTACACAAGCAAATGTGGTGAATAAAGCTGATGGTTCCAGGCTACCAAAACATATAGCACTGGGGCCTTAAAGGCTTGAAGATAAACACGTGGCCATCTGGCTGAGAAAGAACAAAGCCCACATGGAAGAAACACACCAGCCTGTGTGATCATGAGGTGTCAATGGGATCAGGTATCAGGCATCAAAGAACAAAAAAATCATATCATTGTGAACGAGGGAGAATGTGGAATGAAGACCCAAAGCCCATCTGTAGGCAAGTGGACATCCCCTCACAGAAGGATCAAGGAAAGGAGAAGAGCCAGTCAGGATGCAGTGTAGCGGTGATGAAACATATAACTTTTCTCTAGTTTTTTAATGCTTCCTCCCCTCCCACCCCCCACTATCATGATCCCAATTCTACCTCACAAATCCGGCTAGACCAGAGGATGTACACTGGTACAGATAGGAACTGGAAACACAGGGAATCCAGGACAGATGAACCCCTCAGGACCAGTAGTGAGAGTGGTGGTACCGGGAGGGTGGAGGGAAGGTGGAACCAATTACAAAACTCAACATATAACCCCCTCCCTGGGGGGTGAAAGCCAAAAAGTAGGTGAAGGGAAGTGTTGGACAGTGTAACACATGACAAAATAATAATTTATAAATTATCAAGGTTTTTGGGGGGAGGGGGCTTTGGGGAGGGAGAGGGAAAATGAGCTGATACCAAGTGATCAAGTAGAAAGCAAATGTTTTGAGAATGATGATGGCAACAAATGTACAAATGTGCTTGACACAATGGAGGTATATATGGAGTGTGATAAGAGCTGTATTAGGCCCAGATAAAATTATTTTAAAAAGAAAATCAATCCTCTGGGTCAGGTCTACCCTCTCCTACAGGGTTGCTAAAACTTTTAATCAACTTGATGGCAACAGGATTGGGATATAAATACACACTGTTAAAAGCTCATGTAAAATGACAATAAAAGATCATTCAAATTTTCAATAAATGTGTATATGAGTATATAGGTATGGATATTTAAATAGAGATAGATATTCTCTTTTCCATTAGTCTGCTGATATGTTAACAGATATTAAACTTGTTTTACCTTGTGAATGAAGGTGCTACAGTGAACAGTGGTGTTGACAAATATTAATTTTTAAAAACCCCTATTCAATGTAAAACTATAGGCTCCACATTAAATTTGAATAAAATTCACTGGTGACTTTTTTCTAATGTTTTATCATCCCTAGTGGAGCCCTGGTGGCGCAGTAGCTATGTGTTGCAAGGTCAGCAGTTTGAAATCACCACACGCTCCTAGGGAGAATGCCAGGGCTTTCTATCACCCCAGAGTAAGTCAATTCCTTCCACTTGGTCTATACTCTAAGTAATTATCTTATTTTATGTCCTTACCTTATATCTTCTTAACCAAAATTTTGACTGACCGAACTCTGTATATGCTTCATCTCATGTCATAAATCATTACCTACTTCATTTCTATATCTCTCAGGCAGGCATCCCTTTGATATTTGGGGACTGATATGTTATCCAAAATTCAAGCATGCCAATCGGAACTGACATCTCTCTGAGAAAGTTACTTTAAGGATGAAAGGAAATAATGTACATAAAACTCTGTTCCCATTTTAAACACATAGGAAAAAAATTTAAACACAGTATACCCACAACCCCCCATCTTATGACCTATCCCAGAAGGAAGATCAAAGCAGAATGGATACATGTGAATGATGGTCCTGGCCAAGCACACCGTGGACTGTCAAGAGAACAAACAAAGCAGTCTTTGAAGCAGCACAGCCAGACGCTCAGGAGATGCAAGGATGGGGAGACTTCATCTTGTGGACTTGGGAGATGCAAGGATGGGGAGACTTCATCTTGTGGACTTTGGACCTGTCAGTAGGAGAGAGCAGTCCCTGGAAAGGGATAGAATATTGGTAGAGGGACAGCAAAAAGGGGGAAAATCCTTCCATATTAATGCAGCACCGTCATACAAACACCTGGATTCTTTGGTCTTCCTTGTTTAATGTCCAACTTCATGTGAGTAAGAGGCAAATGAAAGTACCATGGGTGGGGTCAGGCACTCCTTCAGTCCTCAAAGCAGCCTCTTTCCTTGTCAACATTTAAAGATGTCTTTTGCAGTTGATTTACTCAATGCAATGTGTCATTTGATCACTTGACTGCTGTTTCCTTGAAACCTGATTATGGATTGAAGCAAAATAAAATCCTTGACATCAACCTTTTTTTTCCTTTTCTTTTCTGGAAGCATTTTATTGGAGGCTTATACAGCTCTTATGCCAATACATACATACCTACATTGTGTCAAGCACATGTTTATTGTTTTAGCCTAACATCTTCTACTGCACAATAATCAACATTGCACATGACTCACAGCCTATCAAGCTATTGGGTTCATTGTTTCTACTTTTTGTTTTCAATCATTTTATTGGGGCTCATACAACTCATCACAATGTAGCCATCCATCCATTGTGTCAAGTACATTTGTAGCCATCATCATTCTCAAGGTATCAACCTTTTTTCCATTTATCATGATGTTGCCGATTGGTCCAGTTATAAGAATTTTGGTCTCTTTTACACCGAGTTGTAATCCCTACAGAAGGCTATAATCCTTGATCTTCATCACCAAGTCCTTCACCGCCTCCTCATTTTCGGCAAGCAAATTTGTCTCATGTACATATTGCAGACTGTTAATAAGCCTTCCTCCAAAACTGATGTAATTAAGTACTCTGGATTCCCCATTCTTCTCGAACTCAAACACACTTCCATCAAGTCAAGTCCAACTCATAACCACCCAATAGAGCAGAGTAAGAACCTCCCTTCCAGGTTTCTGAGTCTGTAATTTTATGGGAATAGAAAGCCTTCCATTTCTCCTGCAGAGCGGCTGATGGTTTCAAACTGCTGACCTTGAAATTGTGAGGTATTTCACTTTACTTGAATCTATTATCAAGCTGCACAGAAGCGGCAGTCAAGAATTTAAATCACATATTCCTTTGGACAAATCTGCACCATAACTGTTGAAAGTGTTAACAGCAATGGTATCATTTTTAGGACTAACGTGTGCCTGACCCAAACCATAGTGTGTTCCAAGGTCCACACATGCGTGCACTGGACTGGAATGAATGGGGAAGCCTGCAGGAGCACTGATGCACCTGACTTACTATTGGTAACGAATATTGAAGGCGTCATGGACTACTAAAGGAACAAACACATCTGTCTTGAAAGAAGTACAGATAACACGCTCCTAGACATCTTAGATGGTCAGATTTTGTTACTGGACATGTTATCAGAGGGGACTAGTGACTGGAAAAGCACGTCATGCCTAAGAAAGTAGAGAGTCGTGGAAATAGAGGAAGCTTGGCAAGAAGGATTGAGATGGATTGACAGTGGCTGCAGCAAGGGGCTCAAAGATGACAATTGTGAGGGTGCTGTGGGGCAGGGTAGTGTTTGCTTCTGTTCAACATGAGGTCACTATGACTGGGAACCAATTCAAGAGCAATTCACAGCAGCCACGCAAAGAAGGAGCCTGGGATGCAGTGCTTAATCACTCAGCTGCAAAACCCCAACAACAAAAGGTCAGTTGTTTGAACCCACTAAACCCTCTGCAGGAGAAGGGCTGCTTCCATATAGATCCCAAACTCACTGCCGTGGACTGAATGAAGACTCTTAGCCCTGGAAATAGTATGAGAAAGTCCCACTCTTTCCTATAAGGTCCCTAGGAGTCACAATGAACTTGATGACAATGAGTGCAGAGTATAATCTTCACAAAAAGCCCCAGGTGTTTCTGATGCTGCATGGCTAGATAGATTCAAATGTCAACGGTGCAGTTGTTAGCAGTTAAGTGCTTATGGTACTACTACATTCCCATGCCAAACCCACACCCTCACTGGTTTTCCTCACATCCTTCCACACATCGAAACCTCTTCCCTAACTTAGAGAACAAACGTTAATAAACCAGCCTTTATTATGAATAAAACATACCCCAAAACAGGAGAAATTCTTTTTCTTTAATCTCTCTTTAAAAATATGGGGTAAACAAAGCACCAGAGAGCTTCTTGGACAAAAGTAACAGCATCTAGAGCTAAATTAAAATCCTGGTTCCCAATTTTTCGTGATAACATTAGCTGCTAGACTGTTTTACTTCCAAATGCTACCACCTTCCTTTTCCTCTCTGGGGGAAGTCGGGGCAAAGAGGCCCTGTATGCTGCTCTCATTTGCGTTGTTAGTGGTTCATGTTTTCCATTCTGTTAAACTGACAAAAGTTTTTAGCAACAAAATTGTCTCTGAGACCTCAGATGAGTTATTAAAATTCAGCTTCCCTTTAAGCCCAAATGAATCTGATAGTATACTCTCCCCCAAACCAGATCCTTGGCTGCTGGTTTCTTGATGTTTGAGACCTTAAGTAGTTTCCAACCCACAAGGCACTCCTCATTTCCCAGAAAATTTGATGTAAATGTCACTGGAGACGATCACATGTAATAAAATAAAAACATATTACAATCACTGCCTTTCCATAGTCTATTAATTTGGTAGTCCCATCAAAAAGCTATTAAATTCCATCTGTCATGATTTTTTCTTTATACACCAATTGTATTTATTGTTCACGATTTTGTTACCTTTGAGAGGCTTTAGCAAATTCTATTGAATAGTGGTCCCATTATGGAAGGATTTAAACTACATTCGCTGAACCATAATTACCATGATAGCAGTTCTTTCTACCTTGGAAAATTGATACAATGTTGCCATTCAATCCTGTCATTTCCCAGTTCTCAGTATATTTTCACAAATAACCATCAGCTTTGGTTCAGTAAGCGTTTCAACAAAATCCATTAACACCTTAGCTAGTAGATCATTCAGACCATGTACGCTTATTTTGCCCAAGTGTACCCTCACCTGCTTTTAATCAGCAGCTATTTTTGAAAGCATTATATGACACTGAAATCCTAGAGTGAAAATAATGATTTTGTGTAAAGCAATTTCATAGTGTGAAATATAATTCCCATATTCACACTGCACAATAGAATGGCAATATCCTTAGAAGGTACCCATATGGTATGTGGTTAGTAATACAACGTGCGGCATGTGTTTAGGGATTACCTCTCCTCTATGAGGATGGCTCCTGCTTGGATCTTTTCCCTCTTGGCTTTGGTCACGTCCCAGAACAGGCTCCATAGCTTCTGAATTTGGAGATAAATCGTGACTACCTTGACACCGGATGGATACTGGAGAGGTTGAGTGGTGTCACTCTCTATTCTCAAAGATTAATACATAAGTACAAACAGGTAGGACTTAGGCCTGACTCCAGTGCCTGTGACTGTGACCTTGTTTGGAAACAATGCTCCTTTAAAGATACGTTTACATTGAAGGTCTCCAAATGAGAAAGCCCGGAAGCCACAAGTGAGTGCTCTTATATTAAAAATGAAGATGGAGATTTGAGACACAAAGGTACCCAGAGGAGGAAGCTGTGTGAACATGGAAGAAGAGATTGGAATGATGCTACTCGAGCCATGGAGTGCCAAGGATTGCAGTCATCCGAAGCTAAAAAGGAGCCGTTGAACAAATACTACCCTCAGTGCTTCCAGAAATAACCAGCCCTGCTGATACCTTGCTTTAGCCCTTCTGTCACCAAAACTATGCAAAACTAATGTTTTGCTCATTTTAACCCCTCAATGTACAGTGGTTTGTTACAGGAGCCCCCGAGAATCTGAAAACAATGGTAAAACTTTTCACTAATATTGAAATATAAAAGTCCTCTATTTTCAGTCTTTTCTAAGTTATGTATTCATTGAATTCAAGAGGGGGAAAAAGAAGTTATCTTATAGCTAGAACCTGTACAAGACTGGTATTTGCGATGATGGCTCCCAGCGCCCTGCAAAGTTTTTTGTTCGTACCCACAATTCAAGAGCTAACTCGAGGATGAAGTGGAAAGGTGGATTCTTCCCAAGAGCTAGCTAATGTTATGGGTGCCCAGAGTCAATAATTTTAACTACAAATAAAGTAAGGTGGGTAAGGATTTTATAGCTATTTTTATTCCTTCCGGAATAGGGGTTTCATTCTGATTCCTTGTCTGTAGACTTTAATAGGGAGTGACTGCAAAGGAAGAAAATACTTGTAAAAGTTTAAAAGTAATTTGGTGAGGGGGATGAAGGCATCAGTTAATGGTAGTGGCTTTTTGAAGAAACTAAAATATTCATCGGTCATGAGCTGTGCGTGCTTTACTGCAAAGTCATAAAGCAACTCATCCAAAGCCATTCTTCCAGGTCTTTAAAAAGATGGTGGATACAATCCCTTCACAGCTCTGTCCTTGATTTATCACAGTTCATTTGGAGCACTGTGACAGGTAAAGTCACTGAAAGTCAGGGAGTGCCTCTGAGCAAACTCTTTTCTCTCTGTGAGTAAGGAATCTAGAATACGATGTAAGAATGGCTGTAGAGCCCTGTTCCAATAGTTTGAAACCATGAACCACTGGCAAATCCTCAGGAGACAAACTGGGCTTTCTACTCCTGTAAGCAGTTCCCATCTCAGAAACCCACAAGGCCTCGCTATGAGTCAGCATCAACTTGAGGCAGGGAGTTTGGGGTTGGGTTGGTAGGATACTAAATCAAACAAAAGTGATACTATCCAAGAATGACAAGGGGGCAAAGAAAGGAGGCTCTTCCAGGTAAAGTGCAAAATGTGGGGACTCCTGTTCTGGAGGAAAATTTGGTAAACTGAAGAGAAGTTCTAAAATCATCGCACTTCTTTGACTCTTCAAATTTCACATGTAGGAGCAAACTTTATGAAACTATTCAGGTATATTGACCAATAACGTGCAGAAATGTGCAAATGTATAATACAGATAGATGAGACCAATTAACTGAAAACCATGGAATGGCTTATGAACAACCATGGTTCTAAAATTGAAAGCAGTCTCAGAATACTTCTTGCCTTGGTGAGTATATGGCTTGTCTAGACCTATGTGTAGCAGAATTCTTCACACTCAACTAGAGCCTTTTATGCCAAACATACGTATGTTAGCTACATGTGTCGTTTGATGATGGAATCTGGGTGTATATATTGCTTTGTACTTTTTGTAAAGATTCTTTTATATTTTCTTTTACAGTGATACCTCAGTTGTCAATTTCAATTCATTCCAAATCTGTGTTTGAACACTGAACATTTCAAGAACCGATTATACTTTTTCCTATAAGAAATAATGGAAAACAAAATAATTGGTTCTGGGGCTCAAAAATTACACATATAAACTCATTTATTTGGGACTTTAAATCACTATGTAAGCTTTCAGCCTTCTCGAATATCTCTGTCTTGGATATGCTGTGGTTATCCATTTGCTTCTGTCATCCAAATTCACAGTACTTTTCAACCTTGATCTGTGTTCTTTTTTTGGTGATGAATAATTTCCCATCTTTTTATACATTGCTTATTTAATCAAGTCCCCCCCCACACACACCAAAAAAAATGCTGACAATGTCGATTTAGCCATGTTCTGTTCAGCCACCAAATGAGACAAGTAGCGACCTGATACACATTATACAATGATTTCTTTCTTTAATCCTATTGTGGGTCTCACTCTTAGCTTTACGGCCAGTATCAAAATGTTGTATGGAGCCATGGTTATAATATTTTACACAAATAAAACAAACAAAAAGCACAATGATGAATGTTTTAATATAGTAACAAAGCACGGTATATTGTCTGACCAAAAATGGTGTGTAGACTACTTTTGTGTCTGCCGTGAATCAGGATGCTGGACTTACTCTCTGCCTGCACAGATTTTTTTCAAGTGGGATTTTTGGTTTGATTCTTGATCAAAGTTACAAACACCAAGCAGATGTTTTTTAAAACTTTGCTGTTGTGGTGGTGGAAAGTTCAAGCTGGGAGCAGTTCAACAACAGGCATCACTGTACTTTATTTTACACAATACAGCTCACAACGGCTTAGCATTGAATGCTCAATGCCCTGTAATGAGCTCCCTGATACACAAATAGCCCTTGAGTTTCCCTGACTGTGCAATTAAACTCTATGTGGGACTAAAATTAAACTGTCTTGGTTAGTTTAGTTCTAGTTGAGATTTAATAATACTCTTAAAGCATTAAGGCAGGGAGGCTTTGGGTCACCCCTCCCCTTATGTGAAGTTCAGGTTATAGTATAAATTATTGAGTTCTTGAATTCAATACATATCTGCAATCAAATGCTGTCCTCCTCTGATCCATGAAGAGGGTCAGGCATTTTGCACATCCCTTTCCCAGTGGAATGCTGTCTTATGTGGTGACAAGAAATACCTAACATGCCATCCTCAGAGGGAGTCAAGTAACATGGCCTTTCTAGCCATCACTCCTATGCGATGTATTATAATTCTGTACTCTGCCTGTGGCTACAGCATCTTTTGGGAGAAAATTCTCTGTTACAGGATTAAGGTGGGGTTAAGTCCTGACTTTCATGCAGGATGTGAACCAAACCCCACCCTCTGTTTCGTTGGGGGAATCCTTGAAGCTACTTTATTAAAGGCTGGGACTTAAGACACCAACCTTCATGTTCCTTGGGGGTGTGGTCAGCTAAGAATATTGCAGGTAGAACGGACTTCTAAAAGGACAAACCAATCCATATTGGAAGATGTCGGGTCAGAGGGCACCAGAGAGGCAAGGATGGCAAGACTTCGTCTTACCTACTTTAGACATATTAGCAGGAGAGACCAGTCCCTGGAAAAGGACATTGTGTTTGGAAAAGTGAAAAAGAGGAAGGCTCTCAACAAGATGGACTGACACAGTGGCCGTATCAATGGGCTCATGCAGAGGAACAGTTGCGGGGCTCACAGCGGACTGTGCAGTATTTCATTCTGTTGTGCACAGAGTTCCTGGGGGTCAGAGCCAACTCATGGCTCCGGACAACATGATCAGCGTAAAGATGTGAACCACACCTCCATCAGAAGGATGCCTGCTGTTAAAGAGTTACCTGAGCCACAGAGAGACATGGGAGAACCATCGGAAGAGCAAGTCCAAGCTTTTCAGCATCTGTCTGAGGGGACAAAGGTCATAGAGACCAGATACACCTGAGCCTCTGGCACAGAGACGCAGAGAAGCATCACCAATACCCTGGTGTGCCTCCTCCTCATCTAACCCCAGACGACAGCACTGTGAGACAGAGTGACAAGTGCGCTGGCTTCTTGGGCTACAGAGTCAGAAGCCACTCCTCTGAAAAGCGAGGGCCAAAGACAGTCTTGGCTACTGGCTAGATAGAGGTTTTGCTGAGGGCCAATAACTGTATCCTTACTGTTTACTGATCCTGATTTGTGCTAACGTATCAGATTCCTCAATAAACGCCATTACTCATGAGGATTGTCTGTGCATTGTGGGTTTGGCAACAAATTATGGAACCCAGCATAGAGGTAGAGGGTGTTGGGGAATGGGTGGTGTCAGGATAGAGAGAGATGACCCACAGTGGCATGACTGACCCCTGCCTCATGGCAGTCAGGGGAGGTCAGGCAAGTCACCACTTACTGCACATTCCCTACTCCAGTTCTAAAAACATTGACTATACTTTGAGAAACCGGAAAGGAAGGAGCAATAAATACAGCAAAGGGGAGAACATAATTCTGAAGGCCTTCTGAGAGGGAGAGATTCAGAAAAAGTGAGTAACTCAAGGGTTCAAGAACTGGTCTTAGCGTGGCTTAGGGGCGGGCAGAGCAGCATGTAGCTGGGACCTGCTTACTGTGGTAACAGTGCCGAAGCAGACAGAAAACTGACTGCAAAACGAACGGGTTTCCAGTCCATTCTGATTCAATGCTGCTACAGGATGATGTAGAGCTGCCCCACAGGGTTTCCAAGGCTGCACTCTGGAGGGGAGCAGACTGCCTCATCTTTCTCCCACTAGTGGTTTGAACTGCTAACCTTTGGATGAGCAGCTGAGCAAATAACCACTGCAACGGCATAGCTTTCAGAGCCGTTATCTTTTCTCTGATTTGGTAAACATGTTCAAACTCACCAGCTGCTCTGTGGGAGAAAGCATGACAGTCTGTGTCCGTAAAAAACGTGTAACCTTGGAAACGCTGCAGGCAGTTCCGGACTGTTCTGCAGGGCCGCTGTGGGTTAGCATCGACCCAATGGAAGTGAGTTTGGGGTGGGGGAGGGGGAGGAGGTGCTGGAGGTGGAGGTGGTGGTCGTGGGGGTCATGGAGGCGGCGGGGGTCGTGGAGGCGGGGGTCGTGGAGGAGGTGGGGGTCGCGGAGGGGGAGGCGGGCGTCGCGGAGGGGGAGGCGGGCGTCGCGGAGGGGGAGGCGGGCGTCGCGGAGGGGGAGGCGGGCGTCGCGGAGGGGGTCGTGGTGGAGGTGGAGGTGGTGGTGGTGTCTGTGTGTGAGTGTGTGTGAGAGTGAGTGAGAGTGAGTGTGTGTGTGAGTGTGTGTGTGTGAGAGTGAGAGTGAGAGTGAGTGAGTGTGTGTGTGTGAGTGTGGGTGAGTGTGAGTTTGTGTGTTTTGATTGGCAGAAATATGAAGGCCCCAAGTCCAGCAAAGAATAACTTGTTTGGACAGAAATGACTTCTGGACCAACACTCATGAACTTGGGACTAGAGGCCTTTCCACCATTTTCAAAGATCTTCATTGTTTATCTAATTCTATCAGGAACAGATATTCAATAGCAACACAAAATTGAATTGTTCCTTGCTAGGTATAGTGGATGTTTCATTCAAATTTCCCTTAAATAATTTTAAATAGTGAAGTTATGCTCTAAACAGAAGTTTGAAGAGGGCTCAGTCGCTTCCTGTTAGAATTACATTTTTAATTTCTGGTACTTATCTATAATTTCAACTTAAATGTTTCTATGTTTATAGTTTTTCAATAAAATTGTACATCACTAAAACATCGTCTACTTCAATTTTACCTTTCCTCCTCTTTTTAGTCACTCAGAACAATATTTAGAACCCAGGGGTAAGGAATCTTGAGGGTTTGTTTTGTTTTTAAGGCTGTGAGCCTTCATTCTTGTTTTTGCTTTAAATTTTTAAATTTATTCTGTTTTTTCAAGAAGCATATTGCATATAGTAAAACAGCCCATCTCAACAAGAAAATTCAGTAATAATATCCTGTTAAAACTCACTCACTACCATCTAGTCAACACTGATGCATAGTGACATTATAGGGCAGGGTAGAACGACCCCGGCCGCTTAGTTTCTGAGACTCACTGTTTATGGAATTGAAAAGTCTTGTCTTTCTCCCACAGAGGGGTTTGTGGTTTAGAATCACCAAACTTGCAGATCACAGCCCAACACATAACCATTATCCTGCCAGGAATCTGTACTGCCCTGTTCAGCTCCCCACACAAAATCAGGACACTTAGGGCTAGAAATATATAAACGGATAGGTTTACACAGCAAGGAGGAATATAACAGCTCATTAGTCCTCACAGCAGTACAGAGGGCTCAGTTCAACTCACTTTTGTGAAACAGTTAATATACTGGAAATCTTTAAACTCACGTGGGGTGCTGCGTCCAAGGTCAAGGAAGCAGACATCAGAGTGCTCCTTTGGGCAAGGCAAGGAGAGTCTGCCTGCAGGCAGCAAACAGCAGGGCGAGTGAGCAACAGTCCGTAGCTCCTCTGGAGCTTAGCGAATCAGTCCCAAATGGGATATCGAAATCAAGCAAGGCAAGGCAACCAAATCCCCCAGCCTCAAGCTCAAGTGATGTGCACACTAACAGCGTGACAAAGCAGGTCTCAAAAGAACCTCAAGCCTTAGCACACGATCCACAGGTTGGCTTGGCCCACACGAAGTGTAGCATGCAGATCTGAGCACCAGAAAACAAGAGAAGCGAGGCGGCCCAGCCATTTATCCTTTGCTCTCCAATCAAACCACGACCTGATTAATCCCACATGTGACTATTGGCCAGGTTGACACAATAAACCTAACTATCACACCTTGTTTCGTTTCTATACCGCTTAGATTACTGAATTTGTTGTTTTTCGTTACTTTGGAACTAGTTCTACGGATGGCAAAGAATTAACTTAAAGAGGTAAATCAGAGGCAGAACCTCAAGAGAGACTCTTCTTATGAAAAAACTGGAGGTTTCCTCACATTGAATTCAAGGTTAACAAAAGATCGTATGAATACATGTTAGATTCAGATTAGTTGTATTCATTAGAATACAGCTTAGATTCAATATCTCTCCTGCCACTTAGTAGCTCTGTAAATTTAGCCATGCCACAACAACACTGAAGTTCAGGTACTTCATGTCTAAAATGGACCAAATACCACCGGGCGTGTAGTTGTTTTGAAGATGAAATGGAATCATATATGCACTATGCTAGATTTATGGGTAAAGTTAAATCCCCGTGAGCTTCTTTCTTTCCCCCAAAAATATTACTTTAAAAACAACAACACCTGCCTCGAAGGAGTTTCTGAGAATAAAGTGCAATCACATGGGCGTGATGCCTGGCTAATGGGCAAAACCCAATATTTCTAAGCCCTCTATTTCCAAAGCAGTGGAAAAACCAAGGAACAGATGAAAAGTATGTCCATATCTGCTTCTTACTTCAGATGTGAAGTATTAGCTTATCTCATCAGAAATAATGTTCCAAAGTCTCTACGCTGAAAAGTAGCTTTATATTTCGTACATAGCGTGGCATTATATAATCTCCTGTAAACTTGAGTGAAGGGGTGGTATCTCGCCTGTCAATGAGACCTCTGTGTGGGCATGGCCCTTTCTTGGGGATTCTGGGAACTCCTGTCTTCCTTCCTGGAGGCAGGACACACTTTCTCTGCTTCACATTCCTGTTGCCAAGCCACAAGGAGACACACTGATGGAGCCTGAGACCTGTATCTGGAGGAGCCACACGCCAGCACTGAGAAGTTTCCGCCACCGCTGGATCTACAGGACTTTCCACCCACTGACTTGTGATCTTCCTGCATTCTGCATTGCTGCATGTGTTGCGTGAGTGTGAAGAGGAATTTACAGAATGGAATTGGACATAATGGCTAATATAGGACTTATGGACTTGATCTGGACTGGGCTGGGATGTTTTCTTAATATACAACTGCTCTTTTATATAAAGTTCTTTCTTATGCACACATGTGTGTCGATGAATTTGGTTCTCTAGTCAACCCAGACTAACACATAAACAAGTGATGACTATGGTTTATATACTGCACTTGAGATACTGAATCTACCATGACATAACAAGGGTCTTCCCCTCGCAGTGAGAGCGCAAATCTGCCAAGGTGTGTAGAGAATAACACTATCGTACATCAGTGAAATAAACATCTCAGCCCTTTCATGCAAAAGGCAATTTCCTTTGTGGAATAACATGAAAGGTACAGGACACCTGACTTTGGAAAGCTTGCTTTTATGTACTGCTTGATCAGCCACCACAAGCGGTAAAGCCCATTTACATTTGGATGCGTTTTGTTTTTAAAAAGTGGAATTTTGGTTTGTGGCTGGAGAGCACACATCTTAAAATTAAAACCTGTAAGAATAAAAAGAGAAAAAAAAATTTTCTTTTCATTTTTTAGCACGAGAGCATAAATATAACCCTGTCAATAAATACAAAAACCGAACTTCTTTAAAAGAGAAAAATTCAAGTACTACTCACATCACATAAATATGTCATACAAAGCTCGATCGCAAATCTCAAGGAACGCAGGAGTATTAGGGGCTGGAGCTATAACAAACTGTAAGCATATCTTTCAGTAGCCGTGGTGACAGAGTGGGCTACGATTTGCACTGCTGTTCATAAGGTCAGAATTTCAGAACCACCAGCTGCTCTGAAGGAGAAAAACGAGGCTTTAAACTCCTGGAACGCTGTCTAGTCTAAGAAGCCCACAGGGGCCCTACGAGGCAGAATTGCCGGGAAGGCAGTAAGGTTTTGATTCTGAGGAGGACTCTTGAGCCTCTCTGCCACTTCAAGTGGCAGAGGAAAAGAAGAGGACAAACAATAGGTGGCATTTTGGCTCAGTGTAGCCGAGTCAAAAGAACAAATCTCCATTGAAAGATACACAGTGACTAGAAAGCTAGGAGCAGGTTAGTGGGGTGAAGCTCTTCTAAGCAAGGAGGAAAAGGACATGAAAAGCAGGCAACTATTCTACACGGGACAAAAAGACAAAGCAGCTGAAAAACGTGGCTAATGCTTGGCTGTTCTTTGCATGCTCACTCTAAAATAAGACATCAAAAACTATGCAAATGCTGAATGAAAGCGCTAAGGAGAAGGGGGAAATAACGTTTTACAGACATAAAAGTCTATTCACACCCCAAAACTAAACCCACTGTCAGGAAGTTGATTCTGACTCACAATGGCACTGAATAGAGTTTCCAAGGCTATATGTCTTTACAAAAACTTTCTCCCTTTCTCTCATGGAGTGGCTGTGAGGTTTGAACTGCTGACCTTGAGGCTAGCAGTCCAACACATAATCCATTGTGCCACCAGGGCTCCTTAAAATCATAGTAGAGGCATAAAAATAGTCACGTGTAACCATAAAAGTAATATACATACACATATACATATATGCATATTCACAGACACATGCATATAAAGGATGATGATCTGCTATTGAGTCTGCCCTTTGAATGTCAAATGGCTGATCAGTCCAGCATGTACATACCTCATGGATATTATTGTTCCCCTTACAGATTTGTCTGTTGCTTAGCTATCAACCTTCACCCAATTGATAATAAAATATTTTTTTAAAAGAAGAAAATATGACTGGAAAAATTAAATATTTAACTTTGTTATTAATCAGGAAAATTAAAAATTAAATACACTTTACATTTAGCCATTTGACAAAAATGAAAGGCCCTTAGAAATACTAGCTACCATATTTAAAATGAGAATATTCATACATGGCTGTAAGAAATATACACTAATTCATATACTTTAGAGAATAATGTCCCAATGCCAATATCTGCCAGTTCCAACTACACACACTTTGCAGCACATAAATTCTAATTTACAGATACTATACGGATACGCTAATGACAGTGTAACTAGTACATTGTAGTTTATTAAAATATACTAATAACAGTATAATATCAATACTGGGAAACTCCTATGTGTGGAAAACTGAGAACAGGGAAGCGAGAATGTGTGGACAAATTCTCTCCGGTTAAGAAACCCGAGAGGCCTGGATTCTGCTGGAGGAAGGCCTTCATGCTTTAGTTGGTGATACATCCCAGTCGCATTTTCCTAACTAAAATCTTCTTCCTCACAATGTCCCCCATAACAATGCCAATTTTGAGGTGCTGCTTGCAAGCACATGGCTCTACTCTACCCGCTTGAAGGTTAACTGCTTGAAGCTATGTGCCTGCAGTTGCCTGTCCTTAGGAGCAATTGGGCCAAGCCTAAGTACAGCCCACTCCCTTCTAATAAAGATTAGAGATTGTTCCCTGGAGAAGAGCTCAGCTCAGGGACAGCCAAGGTCAGGCTGCCATCTTTACTCTAGAAACTGCCTGTCTTGTTACAGATGCCCCTTCCTGTCTTGTGTATCCCCCTAGCTTCTCCCCGTCCTGTTATGAGTATGCCTCTAACACAGCTCCTTCCTGTGACGTATGTGTAAGAAGCAGCTTGCATGCCCGGGATTACATAGGCTTGTGAGAGAATGCATTCACTCCCTCTCTCTGGTCCCGGTTGTCATTGGAAGAGGTGAGCCCTTGCATGTCTGGTCTGATTTTTTTTAATGTACCCTTCAATTACACAACTCCCTTTTAGGATTCATTCAGTAGGGGAGGCTGTCCCCACACGTGTGTGCACTGGGAGAAAAGAAAAAGAATGCATTCAACATTACTAGTGAAGACGGCATTAAAAAAACAAATCTAAATGTCCTCCTACCAAATCGTAAGCATGCAAGTGGAAATGCATTGTTTCAAATGAACAAGTTAATGTAGCAACCTGAGGAGAAGAAAAAAGACCCCAGGACATAAACAAGTATCATGAATCAGACAATTCAGGAATTTTTTTAGAAACACACAAAAATATCAGATGATGCGTTTCATGTTTGTATAGTGGTTAGGTCCCGTTAGGTTGGCTTCAACTCACAGCAACTCTATGAACAGCAGAACAAAAAGACTGCCCGACTCTGTGCTGTCCTCATCATGTTAGCATAAATGTAAAAGCTCTGAAAACTCTTGCAGGAAGAATATATATCAAGGAGGATAGTGAGACCCTGTCTCTGAAGAGGAAGCGCGTAGAATGGTTTGCGGTTTTCAATGAGTTTGGTAGGGTAGCTGGGCCCCAACTAGTTCTTCTGGTCTTTCTCGAGTCATAGAGCCTGGTGTTCATGTGAGCCGTTCATTCATTGACTAATTATTTCCATGTGTCCTAGATTTTTCATCTCGCTTCTTGCATTTGGACAATGAGAGACCAACATTTTCATTGTATATGGTAACTCACAAGTTGTCAAAGTTGGATGCAGGGTATTTCCTGTGTGAACGGTGCTGTTTGGCAGATCACCAGGTCTTTGCCTTCAGCCAGTGGTTCCAACACTGAACCTTTTGGCTTCCATCTAAGTATTTAACATTTTCACTACCAGGGTTCCTTAGTATGGATTGGGAAGTAGTAAAATGAGGGTCTCCAACGTATCTTCATCATAGCAAATATTTCAAAAAATATTGCAAATTATGAAATATTCATGATAGGAACAGATACATGGTCTATACAGATATGTTTTCAATTTTCATATTGTATTACAAAAATTTGAATAACATAAATAAATTTATAGCATATTGGCATCCAAACATTTGAAGTAAAAAGATGACCAAAGGCACACATGTAAGAAAAAAGAAACCAAGTATCATGACATTATAACTCAAATTCAGTCCCATCTAGTTGATTCAGACCCAGGGATTCTACAGGATAGAATAGAACGTCCCCTTCTATTTCTGAGACTGGAAATCTTTAGAGGAGTAAAAATCTTTATCTTTCCCTGAAAGAGTGGTTTGTGGTGTCAAACTGCTGTTTAGCAGTGCAATGCTTCACCCACTCTTATAACTGGACTTAATCCTGATACTTTAACTAGACATCATTAATTCAAGAATTATTAAAATATTAACTGATTAAACTGGGCTTTTTGGTTGAGGATAGAACTGATTTGTTATTGTGCAGGTTTTGAACACTGCATACATTAGCACAGGTTTCCATTTCAATATAAGATGAAATAAAAATGAAGAGGTAATTGCACTAGACATTGGAACAATAGTTAAAATCAGAATGACAAACCCTTGCAGATATACCAAAATGAGAAGTTGTAGTTATTTGGATAGCAATTTCACATAGTCTCCTCTCTATCTGCTGTCTAAGCTCAGGTCCTGATAATCCACAAAAGGCAGGAGAAACAAAAGGTTTAACCTAGATAAAAATGTCCTGAAATTGTATGTGGCCACCGACAGAGGTTAAATGGTTGCCTTTGGTGGGATGAGGTCAAGAGAAGAGCCTGGGAAGGATTTCTGAAATAAGATCAATAGTTTTGTGTATTCAATGTCTTCTCTGCAAGGAAAGTCATGGAAGAAAAACAATGGCCCTTTGCATGTTGTGCTCCACAGTCAGGAGATAAATCCTTTCAGATGATCTGAGCTGGAGGTGTACATTATCTGGGAATTGGCAATTTAGCACACGCTGATAAATCACTTTACTTGACCTAAAAATGTGTGGAGAAGATGTGACAAAATGGCACCCTGTGCACACTCTCTTGACATGCATATTTTGCATCGATGAATGATGACCTTTTGCAGGTGCTCTCTGTAACATAAATTTAATGTAATTTTTCAGATAGAGGAATCATATGTCTTTTATTCTTGATTCAACCACATTGAAAATCATAAATGTCAAAAAGCTGTTGTTGTTTTTCATTTGGTGAGAATAATGCATTTCCAAGGTGGCTGTCACATATCCCGGTAAAACATCTATGCACACCTACTCAGGGATTTGCATTTTTACCATGGAAGTAGTGATATAAATTACTTCTACAAAAAGTCAATAAGTCGGAGTCTCATTCACAAACTCCTGTATAGTCTTCCTTCAAAATATGACATCTCATAAACTCTTCCCTTTACGTCACAACTCTTGTCACCTTCCTTCACGGCTTAGGGGTGCTTGTTCTGTAACGGAGTATCAGACTATATTTTCTTTCTCAACTCTAAATTGTTTCTTCGTAAGCACTTTTAGGAACACCATACTACTCTGTTCAATATTAATTAATGATTATTATTTTATCACTGAATGTCCCTTACAACCTTGAAGGTTGACACTTTGCCTTACTTGCCTTCAAAGACCAATCACTGAGAAGAATGCTCCTTAGAGGCAAGGATAGCAAGACTTCGTCTCACAGACTTTGGACATATTGTCTGGAGAGACTTGTTCTTGGAGAAGGACCTTATGGTTGGTAAAGCAGAGGGGTAGCGACAAAGAGAAAGAACGACGGAGTGACACAAGATGACAAGAATGAGCTCAGACGTGATGACAACAATAAAAGGACACCGGGTTGTTAAAGCAGAGGGTCAACGAAAATGAGAACAACTCCTAATGAGCTAGACTGACACTGTGGTAGCTACGTAACCTGGTGTCAATTCGAGGATTAAGTGTGTAGGGGTGAGTCTAGCCTGTCAATCATGATATAGTCAATGAAGCCGCTGTGTGAGCATGGCTTTCTTCTGAGGACTCTGGGAACTCCAGTATTCCTCCTTGGAGGCAGGAAACACTCTCTCTCTCCACTCACTCCCTGGGAGATATCCCTGAGGAGAAGCCACATGGACCTACCCTTTCTCAGCAAGTGCCCTGAGCTGGAGGAACCATGAATCATTAGAAATAATGGTGAGTGGTTTGAACCAAGATCTATCTAATAGTAAGCCTCTGATCATTTCTGTAGAGCACATTTCTATTGCAGAAGCTACTTTATTTAGTTGTCTCTTACACCAAATCAATTTATAACTACAGCTTTTGACTCTATTCTGATTCATAGTTGCCTTATGTATTTCCAAGATTATAAAGTTGATTCTTACTCTATCTCCAACATTGTAAACCTTTCCTGGAATAGACAATGTCATTGTTTCCCTTTGGATCAACTGATAGGTTTGAGTTGCTGACCTTGTGCTTAACTGCACAGTGCTTGAGCCCTGGCACCAGTAAGGCTCTTAAGACAATCTACATTAGATCTTACCAAGTTTACAACCTTCCACAGTTGCCACCACAAACCGTGAGGAGACAGTTTGGGTTCAAAGGTAGAATCCCCACTTTCATTATGGGAAACTTCCATTTGTATGCCAGCCAATGCAGCTCATTCATAGATAGCTACAACCTGTCTGTCACTGGAGGCTGGTGTGCTTCTGTGCTGCTGAACATGTTTCAGCAGAGCTTTCAGACTAACATGGAATAAGAAGAAAAGCAGTGTTGCATGCAGTGTGTTTGTTGTTATCTGTGCAAGTGAACACCATGGGTGTCAGGCCAACTAGAAGGCGGGGAACAAAAAACAAAGGCCACAAAAGGCTTTAGTAGTTTGGTCACAGTACTCTTTGAGGCCCAATTCTGTATCACTGGGCTTCTCAACACAGTAGTCCGGGAGGTCAATACAAATCAGTTATTCTTGACAAAATAAATCAAAGTTATTCTTGAGCTGGGATTTTTTGGACACTCCTAATAGAAGTCATTTTTCTGGAAGTAATGAAATGAGATCTCTGAGTTTTTGATCTTTAGAAACCACCAACCAATCATACACATTTCGATTTTTTCTAAAGAGCAATTTAATCATCTTTTATAGGGACATGCCCCACCTTGTTGGTTTGTTGTGTGGTGTTGATTTGGGGTGACGGTGATGCTGGGAGATACACAACTGGCATTTCAAATATTAGCACCCATGGTTAGCAGATCTCAGTGGAGTTTCCAGACCAAAACCAGACTAGGAGTCAGCAATATAAAGTCCACTCTGAGAGCTCTGCCCACGACAACCATAAAAATAGCAGAAAGAATCTGTTAGCTATGGTCTGGAAGATGAGGCCCTCAGATTGGAAGGCACTCAAAATATACCAGAGGAAGAGTCGCCTCTTCACACTCCAGTTGACCTTAATTACATGGATGGAATAACGCTTTTGAGACTCCTTTTACTAATGGTACATGACTCAAAATAAACATGCATTACCAATCAACACATAGAATGCACAAAAAATGAATCCAGGAAATTAGGAAGTTGTCAAAAATCAAATGGGATACATCAAGATGGATATTCCAGGCATTAGTGAACAGAAATGGTATTGTATTAACATGTGAATCTGACAACCATTTGGTTCACTATGCCAAGAATGACAAGTTCCATGATTCTTAACAACAACAGCAGTGAAGAGTTTGGAAGCCAAACAATTTTGAGGCTAGGATGTGTGCGTAAGGAAAACATTGCCTTCATTGCATATGTTCTAGCTGTCCACATGTGTCATTATGGTTAGCTGCCATTGAGTCTGCTCCAAGTCATTGGGAGCCTTTGTACAATGGAACAAACACTACCCAGTTCTAACCATCCTCGAAATCATTGCCCTACTGGATTTGAGCCCATTGTTGCAACCACTGTGTCAATCCACCTCATATCACACTCGTTACTGCTGTTGCTAAGAGCCGTTGTATTCATTCTGACTTATGAACAGTCACAATCACGATCATTATCAATAGTTCTTGTCAGTAGTAATCATTTATAATCTAAAGTAGCATTTAGCATATTTAAAGTACAGAGTACTTTACTAGTCTTTTAAAATCAATTGTGTTTAACAAACGTGAGTAAATCTGTTGGCCATTTACTGATTTCCAGATCACCAAGGCTCAGGGGCCCGCTCCTGCCCAGTTCATCTCTATGGGAAATAATGCCTTCCAAAATGGAGGATAGTAATATAATCGACTAAAATTCCCATCCAGGTTCCATAAGAGGGATGACGCCTTCTTCGGAGTGAGTGTAGTAGAGACGTTCCAGGAGGACAGGCTTACAGAGACCTTATTAACACTTGTAGAAACCCAGGACCATACACACGGCCTGTGAAAAAAGATTTCCAGTCAACAACATTTTAAATTGGGAGAATGCGTACATACTTTATAGTGATAAAAATATGTATGATGGATATTTCTCTTTCAATTACAATTTAATAACTTTTCCATGTGCCTATGGAACCCAAAGGGTAATTTTGGCCCCGCTCGACACTCTGGCTAAGGTTTGCTCTTTCCGTATCTCATTTCTTCCAGCAGAATCCATATCTGCAGACCTGGCTTGTGATCTGCAGAGATGCTTTTTACTGGGGTAAAAGTAACTGCCCCCCAAATACCAATCCAGTTGGGAAAGGACATCCTTCTTTTGACTTTCCGAACCCTCTCGGAGACACGGTTTTTGGAAATAACCCGGATAATTACTGTTGTTACTGATGTGGTGAACTGATACAGAAGCAATATTTAAATGTTAATTCCTATGTTGGCTCATCCACCTGTTGTCTTTCTCCTTCACAGGTGGCCTTACCCCTCTAACGAAGCAGGCTGCTCAGGAGAGGCAGTCCGTCAGCTTCACCTTAGACTAGCAACTCCGAGACATGATGAAAGGAACAAGGTAACAAGACCTTGTAATAAGCCTTTCTCCTCTTACAGTCACATCCTGAGGCTAGATCCACTAAATCAGGGTTCATGAAGGAGGGAACCCGAAATCATTATTATCTAACAAGCAGGCTGAGAGATGCCCAGAGTCGCTAAGGTTTGTTCATCTGCCCAAGGAGACCTTCCAGCTCAGTAGTGTCCCTTTCCGCCCAGAGAGCCATTACAGCTTCCCCTCTGACAAATAAAACACGCTCAAAGTTTGCCTTACACACGGGACTTGGTTTTTGTCCTTGAAAATGTTTTCAATGGATTTTCATTTTGCCATATCCCCTTATACCGGAAGAAGAATTATCAAGAACATTTCACCAAGTAAATTTATACAAATGCTCACCTTGCCGACATCCACGTGTAGAATTTAATTTCAAGATTTAATTCAGGCGCCAACTTCTTCTGGCATATTTCCTTTTTATTATTATTAATCATTTTACTGGGGGCCTCTTACAAATCCTATGACAATCCATCATTCACTTGTATCAAGCACACTCGTACATCTGTTGCCATCAGCATTTCCAAAACATTTTCTTTCCACTTGAGTCCTGGGTATCAGCTCCTCTTTTTCCCCTCCCTCCCCAACTCTCCTGTCCTGGTGAATCATTGATCAATTATATATTATTGCTATTATTTAGTATCTTACATTGTTTGTTGTCTCCCTTCAACCACATTTCTGTTATTTGTCCCCCTGCGGAATGGGCTATTTATCCAACCTTGTAATGGGCTCCTGCTCCCTCTTGTTTCCCACCCCCACCCCACCATCTTTCCTTGATCCTCTTTCTCCTGATGCCCATCCAGATGAGTCCTTCCTCTATGCACCTGGGACACCCCCAGGTACTTACTACTAAGACACCTCAGAGAGCCCCTCTAGGTACGGCTTTATTGACTGAGCTTCACCTCCGTCAGAGCAGCTTTTTATGCCCCTGGTAATTCTAGTGCTACCTGCAGTACCTGGAACATGTTACGTGTTCAATAAATGTTGGCTGGGAACATACATGCATGCATGGAAAAACATGCAGCACAGTGGGATTCTGAAGAGAGCACCAGATCAAGGGAGATTGAATGTGCAACGTTAGGACCCAGAGTGTCATTTTCTAGTTGGCACCAAAGGACACAGGCAGACTTATCGAGGAAAGAGTTCACATTACCTGCGTGGTCTGGCCTTGAGGAAATGAAACCAAATAGCAATCTTGCCACAGCATCTATTTCTCAGATCAACTGATGGGAACAGCTAAACCTATTGTTCTTTGCTCTCGTTCAAGGTGACTAATGTCAGGAGTGTCTTACCTGCATCATCACCCGAGAGATGCTTTTTCAATAGATGGGTGCACCCTGCAATACACAAACTGGACAATATGCAAAATTAGCCAACTTGAAAAAATAAGGCCATGAACAGAAAAATCCAAGATATTGGGGAAACTGAAATTTAGGATTTCTTCCCTTCCGCAGGCCTCTGGAGTCTTGCAAAATAAGATGGAGAAGAACGTCCTCATTAAGGAGAAGCACATCTCATAGCCATATACAGATCCACTGCAGCAGTGCATTTCTGTTCCCACAGAACCAGCATTTAAGGAAAAAGCCGTTTGCCACAGCACGAAGAGGTTTTCTTGTGTTTCTGTTTTTCTTGACCCAATGCTAGATTGTGCTGTGAAAACAAATTGGCAATGAAAGCAATATCCTCAGCCTATTTCCAAAAGGTGGCCTCAGAGTCAACAGCTCAGACACTAATGAACTCTGGGCTAGCGCTCCCTACAAATCACCAATTAAAGGCAACCTCTCCTTGGTCTGGTACAGCAGTAGAAAACAAAGCAGGTTTTCAAGTACAGGTGGACTAAAAATGAGTTAGACATCAATTGACTCCTGGTGGCACCTTGAAGAAATCCATGAACAAAAGATGTCTTGGAAGGATGAAGAGGAGAGGGATGGCCTCAGTTATCAAATTGACTAAGAATTGCTCATTTGTTGTTTTTTTTACTAATTTAATATTTACTCCCAAAAAAAAGGAAATTAAAAGTTTATCTAAAGACTATTTTAAAATGGCTGTGGTTTTTGTTGGAATGTGGCTTAAGGGCCACAAACCAAGGATTAGGGGGAATCTCCTTTTATTGATTACTCTACTTTAGAGGACCAAATGGTGCATTACCGTATATACTAGTGTATAAATCAAGTTTTTCAGCACATTTTTCAGGCATTTTTTCTGGGAAAATTAGGTGCCTTGGCTGATATTCAGGTCAGCTTTGAAGTATGCCCCCTTCACTCCAATATGTTTGTAAATACTAAACACAAATCTATAAAAGTAATCCATTTGAAAAAAAGATTCTATTTGCTATGTTACTAAGATCATATCAAGTATAGAATATATGTTTATGCCAACCATTTAAAAATTGTTTGCATATACTTAATAAATCATACAAGTTACTCATCCAATCATATTTAGAAGGCTTGTGTAATTAACACCACAATCAATTTCATAACAGTTTTCTCCTACTCATTGTTAGCTCTCAATTTCTCCTCATCGTCCCTTGCTGTGCCCTAGGTAATTATTAATTCACTTACTGTCTATAGATTTACCTATCCTGGATTTCATACACAGAAAATCATACAAAACACAAACAGAGCAGGCAACAAAAACCCAACAACAATGACTAGACAAAGCACAGGAAAACCACAATAGAAAAGAAATGGGGACTGAAACATGCTAGCATGTTAAGAAACAGATGACTGCTCTCCAAGATTATGGAATTGTGGTTGTTGGACTTAGGTTTAAGATATCTTTCTTGCTTTTAGGATGCCCAATGAATGGTAGCCTCGGACTCCCATATATTTTATTATTTTAATACCTTTCTTTCTTAAATCATTTTATTGGGGGCTTGTACAACTCTTATAACAATTCATCCATACATCAATTGTGTAAAACACATTTGTACATTCATTGCCCTTATCATTCTCAAAACATTTGCTCTCAACTTAAGCCCCTGGCATCAGCTACTCATTTTCTCTCCTCCTTTCCCACCTCCCGCTCTCTGCTCCCTCATGAGCCCTTGATAATTTATAAATTATTATTTTGTCATATTTTACATTGTCTGACATCCCCCTTCACCCACTTTTCTGTTGTCCATCCCCCAGGGAGGAGGTTATATGTAGATCCCTGTAATCAGTTCCCGCTTTCAACCCCACCCTCCTTCCACTCTTGCTTTTTTATGACAGATCTTATTCTGTGGGGTCTTTGTGAAATCCAATCTCTTTTGAGATATAGAAATAAGCACAGATGGAAGCAGGGGGTAGGGAGACAACAGAGGCAGCCCCCAGCCTTGGAACTGCAAGGACGGTTAGCTAAATACATTAAAACAAGAATTCCCCCTCAGAGTAGGCAGAGAGAGGAGAGTGTTCCCCTGAAACTAGACCTTTAACGAGGAGAAAACAAAGGCCCCCCTCCATGTCAGCAAGTTGATTTCAAGTCACAGTGATCTTGAAGAGTAGACTTGGTAACCCTGTGGGTTTGGGGGACTGTCAATCTTTATGGGTGTAAAAAGTATCTATGTCTCCCGTGGGCTTCCTGGTGGTTTCAAACATCTGACCTTGCTATTAGCAGCCCAAGGTGTAGCCCATTATGCTATTAGGGATCCTACTTACATAATTAGCAGTATTTTCTTATGACTAGGTGCCGTCAAGTTGGCTCCTATGTACAACAGATCTAACAATTGCCTGGCCTTGCAGCTCCTTACAACCCTTACTTAGTATGAGCCCATAAATGGAGGTCATGGTGTTTGGTAAGGTAGAAGGAGAACCTAGAGAAAGAGCAATCCCTTCAATGAGATGGATTGACACAGTGGCTGAAACTATGGGATCAAAATATTTCTGTTATAGTAGCTCCAAAAAATAAAATAGACATATATATCTTATCTGGGATTTCCCCTGTACACTGAAATCATTTATTCAAGTAAGAAATGGAAACACAGCTCCCCGTAGGAAACATCCTGGCAACTTTAGGAGGTTTTATGCAGCATCTGGGGAGCACCTAGACCTGTCTTCCAGATTGCTTCAACATTTACAAAATGAAAACAGGAGCTTTGTCCTGATTGTTGGTCACTGGAACATTAGGAAGTTATGGAAAGACTGATAATTCACCGCTCCTGTGCATTTCACCTGGGAATGCACAATTAATCTGGCCTGCACCATCAGCATCCTGGCTGGCTGCAGTAGCTAGGTGGCTTGAAAAGCAACATGTATGATCCCAATACCCCATCTGTCCACAGCCATTTAAAAATGTATTCATTCAGTAGGGATACTGAGGACAAAAGAGACATTCTCTAATTATAGTAAAGATCATGGGCAATGTTTTAAAGGGCATGTAATTTCCAGATATAATACTAAATTTTATGTATTGAATGTTTAATCAACTTTAATCCTTAATATTTTCACCTTCTGGGACAAGGCTATTTTAATTCTTACTCTTCCTGTGTTATTTAATTTTATTTTACTGTAAAGAAGTAGATCATGCAAATGATAAAATTGAAAACAGGACAAAAGGGAATATATCAGCTGTCTCCCAAGACCTTTCCAGAAAGAACAATTATAACAGTTTTTGGTCATTCTTTCTGAAATAATCAATGTATATATGCATACTCATACCAGAAATATATCACTTTTATGCAAGTAAGAGCATATTATGCACTGTCTTCTCTAGCATGGTTTTACCATTAATACTTGATAATGAAGATTCTACCTTATCTACATATGAAACTCTACTAGGTTCTAGTCAATAGTGGGATAGTTAAGTATACAATAATGTATATCATCATTTCCTCTTATAAATTCCCAGGATATAAGGATGGGATACCTAAATGTTTTATCTATTAGTTAATTTAGTCTTCATAACCAGTCAATGGCATGGGTACTATTATTTCACTTTATACATGAGGACTCAGAATCTTATAGGTTGGCAAATTGTCCAGTCAAGAGAAAATGTATAAAACCTGTAAACTTAACCCTCACGCTGATCCTTACTCTTTATGTCCTCATTATTTTCTCTCTCTCTCTCTCTCTCTCTCTCTCTCTCTCTCTCTCTCTCTCTCTCTCTCTCTCTCTGTCTCTCCCTCTTCTCTCTCACTCTTTCTAGGTTTTCATTAATCTTCTTTATTCCCCCTTTGACCCCCACTAGACACACATACACACATTCATAATTCTTTTCTTTTCCATTGACTAGGCAGGTATGTTAGCAGAACCGAATTATACAAAACCCAGAGTGAATTAGCTCACAAAGCTAAGTAATAACTCTATCCTCTCATAAGACCTATCTCTTAGCAAAAGTGTACTCATGTGTTTTCTAAGCATCTCCTGAAAAAGCAAAGGCTCTTCTTCAAGTCTACTATAGCCCTTCCACATGGTTACTGACGCCACGCTCTGTTACTGTGTTGATGTCCTTAACTTGCCCATCAGCACCTCGAGGGCATGGATCATATCTTCCTTACTGGATCTCAGGCATTATGAGCTGTGCATGGAGTTATAGTAAATAAAGGTTACAATATAAGGCTGAAAATAAGCTTCTATTGACTCCCACATTTCTCAATATCCATGAATTAATTTATCTTCAAAGCATAAAATATGTAACTACTTCTATAATCAAGAGCTATGAGAGGTGACTGGACTCCAGTTTTAAATTTTGGCAAGACAAATATGACAATAGGAAAAAGTGATATCAAACTTCTGTATGCATGAAACGTAGATTCTTCATTTAGTAATCTAGTCGCTTCAGTAGCTTCATTTAGTAGCTTCTAGTAGCTTCATTTAGTAGCTTCAGGACTGGTTCTTTCTTACTTTATTTTTTTAAGTTCAGACTTGTTTTTATTTATTTGTTTGTTTGTTTATTAAAGATCATTTTATTGGGGGCTCTTACAGCTCTGATAACAATCCATACATCAATTGTATCAAGCATATTTGTACATATGTTTCCATCATTTTCTAAACATTTACATTCTATTTGAGCCCTTTTTTAATCCTCCTTCCCCCCACTGTAGTGACCCCTTGATAGATTATAAATTATTTTTGTTTTTATAATTTATACCGTTAACTGTCTCCTATCTACCTCGGTTTCTTCTCCCTTCCTCTTCCTTCCTTTCCCCTACCCTCCTGGTATTGCTACTCCCATTTCTGTTCCTGAGAGATTTATCTCACCTGGATTCCATGTACATGCTCTGGCCTAGCATGTAGTGAAAGGCAGGATTGGGGTCATGATAGTGAGGGCAGGGGAGGAAGCCTTGTGGAACGAGAGGAATATTGTGTGTTTCACCCCTTCCTTGTGACCCTTCTGTGAGTGATGTCTCATTGTCTATAGGTGGGTTTTGGGTTCCTGCTCCTACCTCAACAATGTTTGTTTCTTCGTTTGGGGGTTTTCTGGTGCCTGTTACATGATCCCGTTGAGACCTCATTATCGCACAGGCTGGCAACAGCTTGAACCATGATGACTCCTTGCTGGAGCATGCTGTGACAGAGGACAATACTAGGGATTCATGGCAGGGAGGGAGTCTAGTCTGAACCCTTCCATAGCGGGGTGAACCAAGAAAGGAACATTACAGATCAGTAACAGGAGCAAAACAAAGTCACAAAATCCCTGAGGAGCCCCAAAATAGCCTTCAGACTAGCAGGGGCAGTTCCCAGAATTCCCAGGAGCAGTGGGGAGATAGTCATAAAGGTCAGCAGGCATACCTGAAATTATCTATGCTTTTCCAGGTTTGGGGTTTTTGGTAGTTATTATTGTTATTTTTCTTTATACATTGTTTTCTATTTCCTTTTTTCCATCTTTTTATTCAATTTTTTGTTTTATTTTTATATTATGTACATTATTGTGGGAAGAAAACCCAAGGGGAAATCAATGGGACTGAAGGTTCCTGTAGGACTTGGGGGCAGGAGGAGAAGGAGGAAGGGAGCAGTGAGCAAACAATGCCATAGACAGGGGAACAACTAGGGAATTAGTATCAACAATGAGGAGGATGTAGAGATCCTAGGGTGTTGTAGCAATAGCAATCTAGCTGAGAGGCATTACTAAGAGGCAGAAGAAGGGCAAGTGTGATGGTGGGAAAGGAGGAAGGTAAAAGAAAATAGGGAAGATCTAGGAAGCAAAGCTATTGATAGAGTTATAAATGTAGGTATGCACTGAACTAAATATATTAATTCATAAAAATAGAGGTATTGTCATAGGTACAGATTTATAGAGCAACACATTGAAGTACATGGACTTTGGGACACTGCTCAAGTCCGGCCTCAATGCAAGGACTCTTTGTTCTAACAACTTGGCATTCTGTGATGTTCACTGGCAGGATTGCTAAGACAAAATGGGTGCACAAGCAAATATGGTGAAGAAGGTTGATGGTGCCCAACTATCAAACGTTATTATGTCTGTAGTCTTAAAGACTTGACGTTAAATAAGCAGCCACCTAGCAGAGAAGCAACCAGCCTGTGCAATCATGAGGTGTTCACATGATGAGAAGTGCTTCTTATGAACCTTAAAAACTGATCATCATAGCTAGAGGCCTTAAAGCAGAATTAAAAACAACTGTAAAACTGATTGAGATATCCATGAAAGGTCACCAGGATGACAGCTTTTCATCTCATATCTAGATGTAACATTAAAATTAAAACAAGAGTCAATTCATCAGTCATTCTATCTACACTGTTGCCTCCCTGTAATTCATTTTCACTTTTCAATGTAAAAAGTATGGTCAAGTAAATACCTACCTCTTATACACTATAGACTTTCCCTAAAAAGCTGAGTTTCATTTTGTAATTCCAGGTCAGAAGGGTTTTGATTGAGAAATTCATCCAAGATCACTTTAACAAGTCTTTTTTGAAATTAAAAAATAAAGGGACAAGGGAATGACAAGTGATCTAAAATCGATAGCGAGGAGGGCATAGCATGCATGGTAGGGCTTGATCAAGGGCAATGCAACCAGGAGGAATGACTGAAACCTGAATGAAGGCTGAACATGATAGTAGGACAAGAGGAAAGCAAAAGAAAATAGAGGAAAGAACTAGGAGGCAAAGGACATTTATGGAGATCTAAATACAGACATGTACATATATAAACATGTTTATATATAATGATAAGAAAATAAATCTATGTACATATATTGATATGTTAAGTATCAAGGTAGAAGACAGACATTGGGCCTCCACTTAAGTATTCCCTCAATGCAAGAACACTTTGTTCTAATACCTGGCAATCCATGATGCTCACTTTTCTGACACGATCACTGAAGACAAAAATGGGTGCCCAGCAAACATGGTGAAGAAAGCTGATGGTGCCTGGCTATCAAAAGATATAGCATTTGGAGTCTTGATGGCTTGAAGGCAAACAAGTGACCATCTAACTGAGAAGCAACAAAATCCACATGGAAGCACACCAGCTTTGTGATCAGGAGGTGTCGATGGGATCAGGTATCAGGCATCAAAGACCCAAACAAAATATCACATCAATGTGAATGGGGGGAGTACAGAGTGGAGACCCAAAGTCCGTCTGTAGACAATTGGACATCCCCTTACAGAAAGGTCACAAGAAAGAGACAAGCCAGTCAGGATACATACAGTGTAGCACTGAATAGCACTGATGAAACATACAACTTTCCTCTAGTTCTTTAATGTTTCCACCCGCCTCCATGATCATGATCCCAATTCTACCTTGCAAATCCGGCTAGACCAGAGCCTGTACACAGGTGCAGATAAGAGCTGGAAACACGGGGAATCCAGAACAGATAAACCCCTCAGGACTGATGTTGTAAGTAGCGATACCAGAAAAGTAAGGGCAAAGTGGGCGAGAAAGGGGTAACTGATTACAATGATCTACATATAACCCTCTCCCTGGGGGATGAACAACAGGAAAGTGGGTGAAGGGAGACATCGGTCAGTGTAAGACATGAATATATAATAATAATTTATAAATTATCAAGGGTTTGCAAGGGAGAGTAGGTGGGAGAGGGATGGGAAAAATGAGGAGCTTATACCAAGGGCTCAAGTAGAAAGGAAATGTTTTGAAAATGATGATGGCAACAAATGTACAAAAGTGCTTGACAGAATGTATGGATGGATGTACTGTGATAAGAGCTGTATGAGCCCCCAATAAAGTGATTGTTTCAAAAAGAAATTTTAAAAAGAGGGGGGAAATTTTCACTATAAAGAAACACAAGAAGGTGGTAAAAAATCAGGTAATTAATGCCAGTTGATACCATACTACATTTAAATAAGTGCATAAAGTTTCCTTTCTGGAAGATGAGTGGAACAATGTTTTCTTGATGTTGTTTTGTTATTGTTTTCCCATGTAAATCTGTTTTGTCTCAATAGGAAAGAAGCAGCAGGATAGAGATGGAGCATTTATTCCGATAATGTCGCCTCACAAAAGAAGTCTGACCTTGTGTTAGCCAACACTCCCTGAGTCCCTTATCTCAAGTATTCAACAAATCCTCTGTCTCCAAAGGGTGATAAAATAATCAAATATACTCTCCACACAAAGAAGTACTATAATATAGGAAAAGTGCTGGGAGAAATCCCAGAATCCGAGAAGGCCATGCTGTCTTCTGTGGTTTCCTAATTTTATAATATGAACAAATCATGTAGCACTTACTGTAGCTCAGTGATATTTTCTGAAAGGAATTTTACATCCAGAGAATTTTAAAGAATTAGGAGTTTTAACAACCTATCTGGCGATTTTTCCAAAGCAAAAAAGAATATAACCTCTCAGGAGCTGAATGGAAATAAATATACCCAGATGAATGATTAAAGTCTATCAAGTGAACATGTTGTCTCTCTATTCAAATACTTCACAACTACTTCAAGAACTTTGGAAAACTTTACAAAGCAAGCTAGCTCTTCTCACTCTCTCAAAATCGTGTATTTCCCTTTTTATATAGAATTCTTGAGAGCTCTTCACAGTAGGCTTGCAGACTCCTATCCACTGAAGGATGAACTATAATCAAAACTGTTAAGACTTATATCTTGATGATTTGAGAGTTCTAAGCCTGGAGGAAGGATATTGTGTTTGGTAAAATGTCTGTGAAAAAGAACATCAACGAGATGGATTGACACAGTGACTGAAACTCAAAATTCAACAGAGCAAAAATGGTGAGGTTGGCACCCATTCAGCCAGAGTTTCATTGTGTTCTACAAAAAGAAGCTATGAGTTAGAACTGAGAAGACAGCACTTAGCCACAACACCAAACAGGGAATGAATACTACCCACAAGAAACAAAGATCAATCATAAATGAAACACTGAGCACAACATTATGGGACCTAGCACCAGTCAAATTACACTGATAAGCCCAACAAAAAGATTACATTACTGAAGACAAAATAGAGGACAGGGACCTTTTTAAAATACAACACTGATGTACATCAGAAGACTTTATCAAAAGAGTAAAACTAACCCACAAATTGGTAAAAAAAATATTTGGCAGTGATATCTCAGATAAAGGGCTATTTCAAAAATCGATAGAAAACTACAACCTGTCAATAAGAAAAACAAAAATGATCAAATAAACAATGGGCATAAGATGAAAATAGGCAGTTTAATAAAATAACATCAAGTTGGTCAACTGTCATCTGAAGAAACGCTTGTGATCATTAGATACAAGGGAAATATTAATGAAAACAACAAGGAGATAGCACCTCACACCATCACTCATAGCAAAATTCAAAAACGCAGAAAATAAATGCTGGAGAGGATGTAGAGAGCTTGAAAATCTCATTTGCTGTGAAAAAACGCATTGCTGTGGAATTGCACAATTGCACCACTATCATGGAAAACAGAATGGCACTACCTTAGAGAAATCCAAGTAGATATAGCGTAAGACCCTGCAATCTCTCTGCTCAGTATACACAACAAAGAAATAAAGAACAAGTCATGAACAGTTCTGTGCACAACTATGTTTGTCACGGCAATTTCTATAGTAGCAGAAGGATGGGAACAGATTATTGAAGATGTAGTTATGTTAAAATTTAACACCTTATCATTTGATCTCCTTTTGGATCAGTTTTAAATTTGTTCTAGTATTTACCATCCTCTGTTTTCTTTCTGATAGAGGTTTTTCTCTGTTTTACTTTGTTATTGTTGTTAGGTGTTTTGTTGTTGTTGTTTGTTTGTTTTTGTAATGTTTTTCTGTATATGAAGCCAGGATAGGTAAATCTACATAGAGAGTAGCTAGATTAATGTCTACTTAGGGATATGGCAGGGAAGGTTGGGGAGAATTGTGGAGCTAATAACAATGAGTACAAGAATGAAGAAAATGTTCTAAAACTGATTGGTTGTAGTGATTATTGTGCAGTTCTTAATGTGATTGAACTACTGAAATGTATGTGTGAATTATATGCTAATAAAATTGTTTTTTTTTAAGAAACAACAAAACCTAATCTGTGAAGGAATGGGTAAACTCTAGTACATACGCACAATGGAATATTATGCACCCCTAAAAAACAATGATAATACCATCAAACATCTCATGAGATAGACAAAATTGTAAGATATTATACTCAGCTATGTTCATCTCATAAAGATAAATATTTCATGGTGCCATTATCATAAAAGGAAAAAGCAGAAAAAATGGTTTTCCCATAAAAGAAGACTAAGGTGAGACCAGAGGCTGGTGGGGGAGGTGGGGACGGTATGGAGAGCAGAGGGACAAGGAGGGAGGAGGGGAAGTGTTTGGGAAGCAAATAAAGAACTACAGACATGGGGTTTACTGGCCTCTGTCAGTCACTGTGGGCTATGCAACCACATATAGTGTGTTTTTCATTGTGCGTGTGTTACTTGTGCCTTCCACAAGTAAAGTGAGAATTAGTTCTAGAAAATAAAGAAAGAGTGAGGGCTGGGGTACTGGGATGGGGGAGGAAGCAGAGCATGGCGACCCCAGGATTGTGGAAGTGGCGGTCATTGGACCTTGAGGGGAACCTCGGGCTCCGTGGGTGTCCAGCGGAAAGGGACCCAGGATCACGACAGTGCAGTGCCTCAGTGCCCACCCTGCAGTGTCACGACAGGATGGGGGCTATTGAGCAGGGATCTACACTTAGAAGAATAGACCCAGGAAGACCCTGACTGACATCAACTCCCATCCTAAGGGTCAACAGATCCCAGTTGAAGGAGAGATGGAACCGTGCAGGACAAAAACTCAGGAGTTATGGCTCACGGTGGAACTGTCCTCACATAGTCTCCTCATAGTGACAGTGTCGTGAGTGCTGGGACCTTGAGAAAAATGAGGATGATAACAGTGCGTTCAACTTGTACTCCAAGGGGGTGACCGACAATACGGTACTTCTTTGTTTATATGGGGTTTTCCTTTCCTGCTTGTAGCTTGCATTTTTGTGTTTGGGGTTTTTGTTTTTTATCTCTTTCCTTCTTTTTTCTTTTTATTATGTATGTTCTCTTTAGTTGCTGGTTGGCTTACGGCTACTATTGATGTAGTTGATATCACAGGGCTGTGAATTTGTCATATTATGACTGCCAAATTAAACCTGAGACACGCAAACCCCATGGACAAGCAGATGGAGTATAGGCTCCTAATTAACTTGACCTCAATTTAAGGACAGTTAGTTCTAATAACATGGCCCAGCTCAATACTCATCTCCATGAAAGGATCACTGAAGATAAGGGTGCTACCACAATGTGTGGTGAAGAAAGTAGATGGTGCCCTGCTATCAATCAGAACAGTATCTGGGGTCTAAATGTCTTCATTCAAACAAGCAGCCATCTATCCAGCACTCATCTACGTCCACACAGAAGAAGCACACCAGCTCTGTGATACAAATATGACAATTACAAAATTCAAGTATGGTGAAAGGAAAAGGTTCAGAGCTAAAAATATGAACACTCAGATTGTAGAAGGCGAGGAGCACAGTGGGAGCCCAGAACCCATGTACAGAGTATCCAGTCAGACTGAACCACTAGCATATGCTCTTTAGGCACAGCCACGAGGCCTGAACAGACCTGCTGTCAGGCAGAGATCATTGCAATTGTCAATATGCTGAATCGAACTCAATGCTTGTCCCTATACACCCGACTTGAATTGGTTCTGGGGACAAGTATCTCTTACTTGAACCATACCAGAAATTTCTTTCCTGGCTTTTGGAATGTTAATGAGGATCTTTTCTTTCTTATTCCTTATTTGTATTTTGGTATTTATATTATAATTATTTTATCCTTACCACCTCATCTTGATTTTTATTGTTTCTGTTGGCTAAAATAATAAATAAAACTGTTGAAACAATTGTTTCCCAGTTTGTGAAGCACAAGAGAAGTGGTAATAAGTGTGATAATCAATGGATATATGTATGGAGTTTGATGAGTTGTATGAGCCCCCAAAGAAATGACTAAAAAAACTTAAAAAAAAAAAAAAAAAAAGGTCTTCCCCAGGAGGCAGTGAGGGGCTGGGGAAAATGAGGAGCTGATACCAAGGGCTCAAGTAGAAAGCAAATATTTTGAGAATGATGATGGCAACAAATGTACACATGTGCTTGACACAATGGATGGATGGATTGTGAAAGAGTTGTACATGTCCCCAAAAAATGGATTTTAAAAAGAAGAAAAACTAATAACTGTGATAATAACTGATACAGGGTTGATAAGGGACACAGAGGGGCAGTGGGAAATGGGGGGGTTTCAGGAATGAGAAGCTATAAGCAGAGGGGGAGGGCGCACTGGAGCTGTGATTGTGCAGCTCATGTGAAAGGCAATTTGAGCGTGGGGCATTGTTCTAAAATTGATACGGTAATGACTGTGCAATTCTCACTGACCTTGAGATGACTGAACGATTGAACTGTTGAATTGTATGCTAAGTAAAGTGTGTGCCAATAAAACTGTTTAAAGAAAGAAAATAAAGAAATTTTATTTTAAACGAGAGGCTAAAAAACCCTTCCAGCTCACTTACCATCAGATCCAAACATTGAAAAATAAAATTGGAACTGACTTCAATTCCATTTTGTTTTTTAATGGTTTTATTGGCCCTTTATCCACATGTAATACAATTTAATAATTTAATCATATCAAGAGTTGTACAATCTTCACCACAATCAATTCCAGAATATTTTTTCTTCCTTGCACTAATCTAGTCATATAATTATTTTAATCGTGGCAAGAATATGCACAGCAAAACATTCGCCAATTCAACAACCTCCATGTGTATAATCTAGTACCATTGATTATACTCTTCGTGTTGCACAACCAGTATTGACATCAGTTCCCAATTAGTCAACCACAATGGACACAAGTGCAATGTTCTCTGAGCAAAATCTCTTCCTGCTTCACCTGTGTCACCAATGGTCACATTTGGCCTTCTTTTTTCTTTTTCGCAACACAAGCTATATTTAAAAATAATTTTTAAAAGGACACAATAATCAAATAGATAAAAACATGAGATAACTGAGTATGTTAGACAAGACTTATTAGAATAAACTAAATCAATGCATTAGGTTTTATATTGAATAATTATGGAATTGTGCAAATAGATTGCAAAAGGCCTCTTGAAAGTATTGGAAAGCAAAGATGTCAGAGTCCGAGTTCTTTTAATGGGGGAAGAACAACTTAGAAAAGGAGGGTGTCAAAGTTGTACAATTTAAAGAAGGTCACAATGCCACGTGTGGACACTTTTTTAATGTTTTTCTATCTGTGTTGTCAGTATCAACAAAATTAAAGTGTATATGAAGATATATATTTTAATAAAAATAAAAAGCAATGATATCACTTTTTAAACTTTTAAAATGAGTTTATGGGGAGCTCCTACAGATATCGTAGCAAACCTGAGTTCAGTCACATCACACAGTGTTGTACAATTGTCACCACAATCATTTTCAAAGCATTTTCTTTCTTCTTGAACTCCTTGATATCAGCGCCCTTTTATCCCCTACCCCTACCACCCTACCTACCCCCCAGGAACACTTATTATTTTTCCCATAATAATTTTTTTCCATATCTTACATGATCCAATATATCCATTTACATATAATCCTGTTGTTCCATCTCATCGAGTGGGGTTATACAGTCACTCAAGGCTATCATTTCCTCTTCCTCCCTTCCCCCCTCCTTTCCCCTCCTGTACCCCCAGAGAACATACACCTGTTATTGTTTATGAAGGGTTATCTATCTTGCCTTTCATGTACTGAATGATCTTAAATATACAAATGAACATGCACATATCTAACATGATCAATGAGGTTAAAAAAATAAAAACTACAATAGTAAGGGAAGGAAATGATAGTTATGTAGTTTATCAGTGCTACACTGTACCCTGGATTTTTCATCCCTTCTATGTGGTCCTTCTAAGAGGGACTGTCCAATTTTCTTAAAGGTAGGTTTTGGGTCTCCACACCCCTTCACATGGATTTGGTTGCTTGTTTTTGAGCTTCCGACACCTCTTCCCATCAATACCTCATGATCACATAGTCCTAAATATGTCCCTTGTCTTCCATTGGACCCTACGGGACAGAGGAGCAGCGACACAAACATTTTTTCCAAAGCAATAATCTTTACAGAAGCAACCTGCCACAGTTGTTTTGTTTCTTTTTCATAGAGTTGCTGGTGGTTAGGATTCTTATTTATTCATTCATTCATTCATTCATTTGGTGTCTAGGATTCTAACACCTAGTTTAGGAAAGCACAATTCAATCCATAGCAAGAACTTTTTTTTTAAATCGGCTTGATAATAATGAGATTTTTGCTGCAAAGTTGATGCAAAGAGCTAGAATAAACATGTTTGGAAAAGGAAAAAAAGAGCGTGAGCAAAAGACAGAGAGAAACAGTGCCAAAGTCAATGTGAGCTATTTCGAGATTTAAAACCATTTTCTCTCTTGGAGCTTCCCCTGGCTGCATAGCTGCAGGCTACATCCATAGTTCTGCGCCGTGACGGAAACCCGATGGGCCTCAATTCTGTTGGAGCAGCTCTAGTGCAGGCAGCTCTAGATTGATGGCAAAGTGAGGCACTGAGCAGGCTGTATTCCGAAGTCGTGAGAACACAGGCCCTTTGGTGTTTAAAATCACCCAGTGGAAGTTTCTCACAACGTACCAGTTTGATACAGGAAGATGGCATTGTGGTTGTGACATGCCTTAGAGCTGGTTCAGGCTCACAGCGACCATAAAAGAAGGAAACACTGTCCTGGTTTAGGGCAACCTCGCCGTCATTGCTGTTTGAGCCTGTTGCGGTAACCACTGGGTCAATAGACTTTATCAAGAGTCTTCCTCTATTTGCTGACCTTCTACTTAACTGAGTTTGACGTATGACTATAGGAACAGGTTATCCTTTGAACACCATGCCCCACGTATGTGACAGGGTCGTATTTGAGAACCATCATGGCCATGCTTCCTCCATGTCAAATTTGTTCATTCTCTTGGAAGTCCAGTATATTTAAGGTTTTTCATCAGCAATGTAACACAAAGGCACCGATATTTTAGTCTTCCTTATTTAATCTTCAATTTACTAAATATATGAGGCAACTGAAAATACCATGGTTAAGTTAGAAACACCTCAGTCTTTAATGAGATATATTTGTTCTTTATCACTCTGCAGAGATCTTTTTTTCTTAAATCATTTTATTAGTGACTCATACAACTCTTTTTTAAATCATTTTATTATTAGGGGCTCATACAGCTCTTATCACAATCCACACATACATCAATTGTGTAAGGCACATTTGTACATTCATTTCCCTGATCATTCTCAAAACATTTTCTCTCCACCTAAGCTCCCAGCACCAGCTCCTCATTTTTTCCATCCCTACCTGCTCCCCCCTCCCTCAGGAATTCTTGATAATTTATACATTATGATTTTGTCATATCTTGCACCGTATGACGTCTCCCCTCACCCACTTTTCTGTGGTCTGTCCCCCAGGGAGGAGGTTATATGTAGATCCTTGTAATCAGTTTTTCTCCTTTCCACCCCACTTTTGTTCCACCCTCCCAGTATCACCACTCACACCACTGGTCCTGAAGGGATCATCCGCCCTGGATTCCCTGTGTTTCTAGTTCCTATCTGTACCAGTATACATCCTCTTGTCTAACCAAATTTGTAGGGTAGAATTGGGATCATGATAGTGGGGGAAGGAAGAAGCATTCAGGAACTAAAGGAAAGTTGTATGTTTCATCATTACTATACTGCACCCTGACTGGCTCTTTTCCCCCCACGACCCTTCTGTAAGAGGATGTCCAAATGCCTACAGATGGGCTTTAGGTCTCCACTCCGCACTTCCCCTCATTCACAATGATATGATTTTTTGTTGTGATGGTGCCTGATACCTCATCATTTCAACACTTCGTGATTGCATGGGCTGGTGTGTTTCTTCCATGTGACTTTGTTGCCTCTGAGCTAGATGGCCACTTGTTTACCTTCAAGCCTTTAAGACCCCAGACACTATATCTTTTGATAGCCAGGCACTATCAGCTTTCTTCACCACATTTGCTTATGCACCCATTTGTCTTCAGCAATCATATCAGGGAGGTGAGCACACAATGATATGATTTTTTTGTTCTGTGATGCCTGATAATCAATCCATACAGCACCTTGTGAGCATGCAGCCTGGTGTGCTTCTTCCATGTGGACTTTGTTGCTTCTGAGCTAGATGGCTGCTTGTTTATCTTTAAGCCTTTAAGGCCCCAGACACTATTATCTTTTGATAGCTGGGCACCATCAGCTTTCTTCACCACATTTGCTTATTCACCTGCTTAGTCTTCAGCTATTGTGTTGGAAAGGTGAGCATCATGGAATTCCAGGTTAATAGAACAAAGTGTTCTTGTATTGAGGGAGTATTTGAGTGAAGGCCCAATGTCCATCTGCAGAGATCTTTTGTAGCAAATTTTCCCGGTGCAATACATTTGATGTTTTCACCTCTGCTTCCATGGGCATTGATTGTGGAATCAAGCTAAATAACTCCCTGACAGCATCAGTCTTTCTCCATTTATCATAATTTTGCTTATTGTTCCAGGAGTGGGGGTTTTCTCTTTCTTATTGTTGAAGTGTAATCCATATTGAAGGCTATAGTCTTTAAATCTTCATCAGTCAGTACACCAAGTCTTATTTGCTTTCAACAAGAGAGACTGGATATTATAGGTTAGTTAGTTAATGAGTCTTCCAATTCCAATTATGCATTTTTATTATTCCAGATTCTCAGATTATTTACTTATCATGCATATTGATCAAATACCAAAAAAATGATAAATATGTGTTACGTCCTCACGTGAGCCAGAAGAGTGCTAATACCGTATACATTCCTGACCTTAAATACTGGATGAGTTTATTTACCTGTAACAGTGTCATTGGACATGTGGGATGGGCTGTCATGATAAAAATGAAAAGTTTTGCTGACCTTTTTGTTAGAAAGTAAGTGAAATTCAAGGCTTGTTGATGTATAACAGGTTTTACACATTAAATCTCAGCTGCGGGCATTTTAAGAATATTTGGGTGGTTACACACCAGTTTCACATTCAGTGCTAACCCAAGGACCTTGAAAGAAAAGCCTAGCACTTGAATTCTCCCCTCAAAAACCGTTATTGAAAATCCTATTGAACGCAGTTCTGATATAAATGGCTCATCGTGAATCAAAGTCAAATCAATGGCAATTGGTTTGGGGGTTTGATGGAGACCTTAAACCTTCATTCCATTTTCATGTTATTTTATGACGGTATCAATGAGTGAATAATTTTACTTATCCATTTTAGTTTTATGTGAATTATTTTCACTTACATTAAGGTGCAATTACATTTATGTCCATCGTCCTATTTCTGTCAAATGTATCTTCCTTCAGACAAGAATATCTAGAAATTAATAGCTCCATGATTGTAGTTTGTTTAGAAATATGCTATAAGAGATATTCTGAATTAGAAGACACATTGCCACATCCCTTCAATATATTTAGATTAAATTATTATTTTTAAACTTGCACATAAATATACATTAAATTAAAAGGTTTTTAAATCATCCGTGAAATTCTGCCTGTTTTGTAAGTTGGTTTCTAGGAAGAGTCCGGTCTGGGAGGAATACAAAAAGATGAAAAGAACCTGATCCTTAATGATGTCACTGAGCCTGTCTTAGGACCACTTGATCTCTGTACCTCTTACACATTTGGATACATGTCTTCTATAATCATGCCCAAAGCATTCCAAAAAAATACTCTCTAAACACCTGCTGTCCAGCATGGTAGCCTTATTCCCACCCATTTTAACTAAACCAAAAGACTTCCACTTATCAATGATATGCCGCAGCAAATGCACACATGCACATTCACACAACAAATTGGACATCTTTTTACTATAATTATCAAAGGATTAACTCAACATTTTAAGGAAAGAATTATTTTCATTTGATGTCTATATTGGAATAAAATGACTGTCAATTTCCCAAATGAATTGGAAGCAAACCAAAGCTTTCTCCAACTACTTGGTAGGCTACTAAACTCTTAACTCTTTGCTACTATGTCAATATAAAGCAGTGTGCGATGAGGGGGGGTGGCCTTTCTTTGCTCTCTCTCCATAATTCATAGTCTCTTTTTATAGAGTTCCTACTATATATAATTCTGATTAAATAGGTGCTGTTCATATGTATTTTGTACGATTGTATATCTAAGAATCCAAACACCCTTGAGCCCTCAGTGATGTCAAAGAATTTATCAAAAGCCTAGTTCTTCTGTAGATATATTTTAATTGATAATTATATCAAATCATTTCATATATTGATCATTAGTGATATATCAATATTGGTTCATCAGCTGTAACAAATGGACCACACTAATGTGAGATGTTATTACCAGGAGAAAGCCTGTGAGAGGGGTATGGTATATGGAATTAAAGAATCACTGGTTTCTGTACATTTTTTTCTGTAGATGAAAATCTGCTAAAAAAACTATTAAAATTCAAATATGTGTGAAATCTGCAAATCTAAATAGTAGTGTGTTGACAAGTGAGCTTCACCCTTTATCTTGTGCCTACCTAATCTACCTAGCATTTTTATGAGTCCTGCCCATAAATTTGTAATATAACAAAGTACAAATGGAAAAAATGTGTTGTTTACAAGCATTATTAAACCATCTCAGGACATTTGCTATGTCAAGGTTGATAAGTTCCTTAGAAATAAATAGCTATCCTCGTGGCTATATGTTAAACAAAGCCCAAATATGAGTATTGTCTTGTATAGATAACAAGCACCACTCTACCTACATATTGTATGAATAACTAATACTCTTCCTGATATCATAAGGCTATGCCCTAGGTCTGACATCTGTCAAAACATTCTGTGAAAATAACAGCATGCAGTCCAAAGATACACTAATGTATTTTGATCAGTGTACTAAAAATATATAATAATTTTATACATAAAGAAAACGCTTTTGTGGCCTTAACCTCCATTCAATTTTTTCCCCAGGTAATCAGAGCAGAATTTCTGAAAAGTATATGTGAATTCACAGAGAAACTGTGGGATGTCTAAACTCCTTCTGAAGTTGGGGTATAAGGATTATGGCAGTGTTGAAAGTCAAGACAGTCTTGGGGGGTCATAAACATGACCCGGTTGAAGTTGACAAGCTCTCTAATATTTATGCTTGAGACTCATTTTTATAGGTTTAAACTCCCGTCTAAGGGACATGGTGGGATACCTCCCCCTTACCCCCCCCAAAAAAATCCCTGATTTTAAAAAGAATCATTTTCAAGGAAAATTTCTGACACAGCAATACACTATTTAGTTTGAAAATCCATTAATATACAGTATATTATTTGTTGAGCAAAATTTTTCCTGGCTTTCCAACTACTTTTGAAAGCAGGATGTAATTTCTGTATTCTATTGGAGAGTAATCCTACTCCTGAATCCCCCCTAAAAGACAAAATTCTATGCTTCTGTAGCATCGGGCTCTCCGGTTAATAGAATTATGAAATGGAATCAGAGCCTCTTTTAATTTAGAAATTAAGACCACTGAAACACATGATCAAAACTCAGGTGAATATTTTACAGCTCTTTTAACTGAATTAACTGAATGAATTAACCCTCACGTATCCTATAGATCTAGCTCTGTAAAGATGACCTAACACGACATGAGTTAGTGTTCCTGATATGTAAGGTGATGTCACTCATCTTAAAATTTGTAGGGTGAACTCAGTTTCTGAAATCAAACTTTTTATTTGGGAAAAAAAAAGATTGAGGAAGCAGAGTTAGTATTCAAGCAAGAGGCTTTGAGTCACAATATAACCATTTACTTATCTATTACTGCCACTCTCAGCAGCAATGCATGGAGACATGGGCAAATAGTTTATCTCTTCCAAGTCTATCCTCTTCTATATATAGTGACAACATAGTTGGATCACTATGTCAAAGGCCTCTTCTACTTCTAAAATTTCATGACTAGAAGATTAAATGGCAAACAGTAATTATGGATACCAGTCAAAAGAAAAGTGGGAGAAAATTTTTACAAGTGGTCCTGGACATAATTCAAAATAATAAGGAAAAGGTAATTATCAAAACATATCCTCAGAAAGGTCTCTACAGTTAGCATTCTCTGAGTCTGAAGGAAGTATAATTACATATTAGAGCTCTGGTGGTACAGTGGGTTACACTTTGGGGGTCTAACCCTGAGGTTAGCAGTTCAAAATCACCAGCAACTACCAGGGAGAAAAATGAAGCTTTTTACTCCCATAAAAAGTTATAGTCTGACTTCTGGGAAGATAATGATGGAGTAAAACACACCAGAGAGACTCCGCAGAATTCAGCCCAGGAGAGTTGCTGAGAGGGAAAATCAATACTGCTGGATCTCAGGAGGAGCATCATAAAGATAAGTAGGTACAGACCCACAAGGTTTTGAGGAGCTGGAGCATTTGGCTTACCACAGTGGAGGCCATCTAGGGCTTGACCTTAGCCCTGCCACTCCCTCTATCGGAGCAGGAGACATTTGGAGCCTGAGAGGGCTCTTAATCTCAACACAGTCACAGTTTGCCGCCGCCTGCCTTGGGGCAGGGACTAAACCCTTGCAGCTCCATGGGCAGGGATCGGGGTTCAGCTACACTGTTACTTTTGTTTTCCCCTCTTTCTAGTTATACCCCCACATTCTCGGAGGGCTGCGCAAGGGCGTTTTCTCAACACAGCCACAGCTTGCCAATGCCTGCCTTAAGGCAGGGACTAAACCCTTGCAGATCCATAGGCAGGGATTTGGGCTCAGCTACATGTCTTGTCTATATCCCCACACCAAAAACATTGTCCTCTTTGTTTCTTTCCTGTTGTCTCACACTCCACTGCTGACCTTAGCCTAGGGCATTTATACCTGTGCCACATCCAGCTAGGTGTGCTCCACCCTGAACAGCTAACCTGAGGCTGGAGAAAGCCCTGCTGACCTCCACCAGGGGATACTCCACCCAACATTAAAATTATTGGCTAACCGGAGGAAGACACAACAAAGAAGTCATCTGCAACAATAATGAGAGAATTCTTGGAGGAAAACTTCCCCTGCATAATGAATGAAAACTAGGCAACCATGCAGGAGGCTGAAACAACACCAGCTAGACTAAATCCCAAGAAGTCACAAAGGCATAAACTATGCAACTTTGAGGAAAAGGAGAAAAATCATGAGAGCAGCTAGGGAAAAACAAACCATAACTTATAAGGGTTCCCAAATAAGAATATTCTCAGACCTATCAGCAGAAACTATGAAGAAGAGAGTGGAGTAACATATTCCAAAAATTGAAGGAAAACAACGCAAATCCAAGAATACTCTACCCAGCCAAATTATTGAGCAAGATAGATGGAGAAGTAAGAGTCTTCCCAAACAAGGAAAAACTCAAAGAAAACATTAGAAGTAACCCAGCCCTACAAAAGATCCTAGCCGACCCAGTATGGGCAGAAGAACAACATTCACCAGGCATAAATTAGAGACCACCACGTAGAACAACCTCACCCAGAGGGCAACAAAGAGAAAACAGACCCCAAGATAGCATTGGCTTAAGGATGGAAAGAAATCAAGAATGATACACACACACACACACACACATACACACATGCACAACACACTGAGAAATGAAAGTAGGAAAGCACGGAACACAAAAGGTATAAGATGACACCACAGAGTCTGCAGATGGAGGTAATAACCCTAAATATCAATGGCCTGAGCTCACGCATTAAAAGACTGAGACTAGCAGACTGGCTCAGAAAATACAACCCATCAATCTGCTGCCTACAGGACACACATCTCAAGGCTACAGACAAAAGTAGGCTGAGAATCAAAGGCTAGAGAAAGGTATACCAAGCAAACAGCAATTCAAAACTAGCAGGGGTTGCAATCCTAATCTCAGATAAAATTGACCTCAAAGTGATAACCATAAAAAGAGATAAGGAGGGACACTATATAATGCTCAAGGGAATGGTAGACAAAGAACCACTAAGCATTTTAAACACATATTCCCCGAATGAGGAACCCGCTGAATGTGTCAATGAAACACTCCAAAAGATGAAAAAAGAAATCACAGTCTCAACAATTATAGTGGGTGATTTCAATACACCGCTCTCTGAGAAAGATAGATCACAGGGAAATAACCTCAACAAGGAGGCTAGAGATGTAAACACTACAATCAGACAATTTGACCTGATAGATATTTACAGAACTTTACATCCAAATACAAAATAAGTCACATTCTTCTCAAGCCCAAATGGCAAATATTCGAAGATCGATCACATGCTTGGGCATAAGGTGAATCTACAAAAAATTAAGCACATTTATATCATACATATCTCTCTCTGACAATTGTGCCATAGGCTGGAAATCAACATAAGGAAGACACAGAAAACAAGTGCAAACAATTGGAAGATGAATAACTCTCTACTGCAAAACGAGTGCATACTGGCTCAGATCAGAGTTAGGAAATTGCTAGAAACCAATGAGAATGAGCACACGACATACCAAAACTTATGGGACACAGCAAAGGCAGTTACAGAGGAAGTTTCATAGCATTACAGGCACACCTGAGAAAGGAAAAAAGACTCATGACTGATATGCTGGCACAAAATTTACAACAACTAGAGCAGAGTCAGCAGGACAATCCTACTAATATCAAAAGAAATGAAATCATAAAAATCAGGGCTATGATTCAGGAGAGGGAAAGTAAGAAAACTATAGGAAAAAGTAATGCTGCTAAAAGTTGGTTCTTTGAAAAGATAAACAGAATCGACAGACAACTGGCAAACCTAACCAAATTTATAGGTAACAAATTTCAATAGCAAGAATAAGGGATGAAGGAGGGGACATTACAATAGACCATAATGAAATCAAAAGGAAAATTACACAGTACTACAAACAATTGTACTCCAATGAATTCAACAACTTGAAAGACATGGACAAATTCTTGGAAAAACAATTCCTCCCTAGACTGTGCTCGGTGGACATCAAGAATCTCAACAGAACCATAGCAATAGAAGAAACAGACAAGGTTATCAAGGGATTACCAAGAAAAAATTCCCTGGACCTGATGGCTTCACTGGAGAATTCTACCAAGCATTTGGGGAAGAACTAACACCAATCCTACACAAACTCTTCCAGAACATAGGAAAAGACGGCAAACTCCCGAACTCCTTCTATGAAGCTAGTATAACTCTGATACCCGAACTGGGAAAGGATCCCACAACAATTGAGAACTATAGACCAATATCCCTAATGAACATCGATGCAGAAATCCTTACCTAAAATCCAAAATACTAGCCAACAGACTACAAAAGTATATAAAACAAATAATTCACCATGACCAAGTAGGATTCATGCCAGGGATGCAGGGTTGGTTCAACATAAGAAAGACCATTAGTATCATTCATCACATTGATCTGAAAAACTATAAGTATCACATGATAATATCAATAGATGCAGAAAAAGCATTCTATGACATCCAACACCAATTCCCGTTTAAGACATTTGAGAAGATAGGAATGGAAGGAAAATTCCTCAAGACAATATAAACTACATATGAAAAACCAACAGCCATCATAGGAGTCAATGGAGAAAAGACTAACACAATCCCACTGAAAAAGGGGACCAGACAAGTATGCTTCTTGTCCCCACTCTTTTTTAATATCGTACTGGAGGTTTTAGCTAACAGAATAAGGCAAAGAAAAGACATCAAAAGTATTCATCTGGGGAAGGAAGAAAGCTGAAACTATCGTTATTTACTGATGATGTGATTTTATATATAGAAAATGCCAAAAGTTCCACAAGGGGAGTACTGGAAGCAATAGAGGAGTTTGACAGAGTGGCAGCATACAAGATCAACAAAGAGAAGTCCATTGGACTGTTATACACATCGGAAAAGAGCACAGAAGAGGACATCAAAACAGTTGTACCCTTCACAATAGCCAAACACAAAATGAAATATCTAGGGATATATCTGACTAAAGAAACAAAAGATCTATATGAGGAAAACTACAGCATACTATTACAAGAAACCAACAGGAACCTCAACAAATGGAAGAATATCCCATGCTCATGGATTGGAAGACTCAATATAGCAAAGATGTCAGTTCTGCCAAAGGTACTGTTTAAGTTTAATGCACTCGCAATACAATTATCCTCATCTTTCTTCAAAGAAATGGAAAAACTGATTACCAAATCCATATGGAGAGGGAAGAAGGCCAGAATTAGCAGAGAACTCCCCAAGAAGAAGGACACAGTGGGAGCACTTGCTTTACCTGACTTTAGCACATACTATACAGCCACAGTTGTCAAAAGCACATGGTATTGGTACAATGACAGGTACTTAGACTAATGGAAAAGAACTGAACACCCAGAAATAAAATCATCAGCATGCAGACAACTGATCTTTTTAAGGGTCCCCAAAATATCCAATGGGAAGCAGAAGCCCTCTTTAACAATTGGTGCTGGAAAAAAATGATATTTAGCAAGAACCTTATCTCACTCCATGCACAAGAATAAACTCAAGGTGGATCACAGACCTTGAAGTCAAATGCCTAACTATTGGGGCCATCAATGAGGGAATTGGGACCAACTTGAGAACATTGGCACAGGGACTACATAGGTTATCAGAAATAGAGAAGGACACAAACACAGAGGAGGCACAAATTGACAAATGGGATATACCGAAGATAAAACAGCTGTGTACCTTGAAAGGATTCACCAAGAGAGTAATAAGAGAGTCCATGGACTGGGAAAACACCTTTAGCAATGACTCATCAGACAAAGATCTTATTACTAAAACCTACAATACTCTGCTAGCTTCCAAAAAGAAAAAAGAAACAACTAATTGCCCACTGAGGAGGTGGGCAAAGGACTTGAACAAAAATTTCATAGGGGCAGAAATTCAAATGGCCAACAAGCATATTAGAAAATGTTCCCGGTCTTTAGCCATAAGAGAAATGCAAATTAAACAATGAGGTACCACCTAACACCCTCAAACATAGCCCAATTAAAAAAATCAGAAAGTAACAAGTGTTAGAGGGGCTGTGGTGAGATAGGAACTCTCACCTACTGCTTGTGGGCCTGTAAGTATGTACAGTCACTATGGAAATCGATCTGGCGATATCTAAAACAGATGGAAATAGAGTTACCATATGCCCCAGCAAACCCCCTACTGGGCATATACCCAGAAGAGGCAAGAAACAAACCTAAGCCAGACATGTGTGCTCCAATGTTCATTGCGGCACAGTTAACAATTGTGAGGAATTGGAAACAAGTCAAATTTCTATCAACTGATGAATGGATTAAAAAGCTGTGGTGCATACCTACAATGGAGTACTATGCATCGCTAAAAAGCACTGATGAACACATGAAACACATCGCTGCACGGGAAGAACTAGAGGAAATCATGCTAAGCAAAGTAAACAAGTAAAAAAGGACAAGTACAACATGAGTCTGCTGAGGTAAGCTTTACAAAAAAAAAAAAAAAATTCAAAGGGGGCATAGGGAAAAAGCTACCATATACAAACATTCCTTGGGTGAGGACCAGGTGGTATGGCAGGGACCAGACCAAATACAGGGATACATATGGTAGTCAACTAAAAAGGAGGTGGGAAAAGGAAAAAAAGTAATGATAAAAAAGAAATGGGTAGCAGCAGCTCAGGGCAATAACCCACCCAAGAGGAGAGTATTGTTTATATCGCCACAGGGAAAGAGGGACCAGACTTCAACCCAGTGCTCCAAGATGTGAATGCAACATGCCGGCGTGGAGTAGGGAACCAGTGGAGAAGTCTGAGGGGCTGGCCCCAATCCCAACTACTATGTGGACACCTGCCCCTCTCCGCAGAAGAATTTATTTCAAAGGACGACATTGAATCTGCAGCTCCAGGAAAGGGACATATCTGATCAGAGCACATGGGAGCAGATGAAGGGGAAGGAGGAGAGAGTGAGCACATCCTGGCCCATCAGTCCTTGAGGACAAAGTTCCTGATTAGAGCAGCCAGTCCACAGAGAGGACCACATGGCCGGTCCCACTATGAGATATGACGTCCCTCACAGACCTATAGCCCTACAGGGGACAACACCGGAGACACAGTGTGGGAATTGTGCCTGATCTGATCCCGCCATACCGAGGCAAAACACTAAGGGGGTACAACAGAACAGCAAGGGAATGGACCAGCGAGATCCCCAAGAAATGCTGAAGGCAGACCATAGGGCCAGGACATGGTGCCCCAACAGACTGGATTCCTAAAGTCCAACACTCCTAAACACTCCTAAAGTCCCATAAATAGTCCTTGAACTAACTACAAGCTTTTCTTTCTTGGTGTGTTTGGGGGGCTTTTTTGGTTATTGATTTGTTTTTGTTGTTGTTTTGTTGTATATTGTTGCTTGGTTTTGCTCTGTCTTGTTATTGTGCATGTTATTATCTCCGTAGGTCTGTCTAAATAAGATAGGCTGGATGAACAATATGGAGGAGAAAACAATGGAACCAACAGTTTGGGGGGGGATGAGATAGGGGGAAGTGGGGGGAAAGGAAGTCATATTAACAAAACCAGGGACAAGTGAACAATAAGTGATCCAAGTTGGTGGTGAGGAGAGTGTAGAAGACCTGGTAGGGCGTTATCGAGGGTAATGTAACCAAGAGGAATTACTGAAGCCCAAATGAAGACTGAACATGACAGTGAGACAGAGGAAAGCCAAAGGAAATAGAGGAAAGAGCTAGGAGGTAAAGGGCATTTACAGAGGTCTAAATAAAGACATGTACATATGCAAATATATTTATATATGAGGATGAGGAAATATATCTATTTCCATTATAGGTTTAGTTTTAAGGTAGCGGAAGGACATTGGGCCTCCACTCAAATACTCCCTCAATGCAAGAATACTTTCTTCTATTAAATTGGCATTCTATGATGCTCACCTTCCTAACACAACCGCTGAAGACAAAGTGGGTGAATAAGCAAATGTGGTGAAGAAAGCTGATGGTGCCCGGTTATCAAAAGATATAGCATCTGGGGTCTTAGAGGCTTGAAGGTAAACAAGCAGCCATCTAGCTCAGAAGCAACAAAGCCCATGTGGAAGAAGCAAACCAGCCTGTGTGATCACAAGGTGCCGAAGAGATCAGTTATCAGGCATCAAAGAACAAAAAAATCATATCATCGTGTGCTCACCTCCATGATATGATCTCTGAAGACAAATGGGTGCATAAGCAAATGTGGCAAAGAAAGCTTATGGTGCCCAGCTATCAAAAGATATAGCATCTGGGTCTTAAAGACTTGAAGGTAAACAAGTGGCCATCTAGCTCAGAAACAACAAAACCTGCATAGAAGAAGCACACCAGCCTGTGTGATCACAAGGTGTCGAAGGGATCACGTATCAGGCATCATCAGAGCAAAAAATCATATCATAGTGAATGAGGGGAGTGCGGAGTGGAGACCCAAAGCCCATTTGTAGACCACTGGACATCCCCTTACATAAGGGTCTCGGGGAGAAGAGCCAGTTAGGGTACAATGTAGCAATGATGAAACATACAACTTTCCTCTAGTTCCTAAATGCTTCTTCCTCCCCCACTATCATCATCCTAATTCTACTTTACAAATCTGGCTAGATCAGAGGATGTACATTGGTACAGATAGGAACTGGAAACACAGGGAATCCAGGGAGAATGGTCCCTTCAGGACCAATGGTATGAGTTGTGATACTGGGAGGGTAAAAGGAGGGTGGGTTGGAAAGGGGGAACCGATTACAATGATCTACATGTGACCTCCTTCCTGGGGGACAGGCAACAGAAAAGTGGGTGAAGGGAGACGTCGGACAAGTCAAGATAAGAAAAAATAATAATTTATAAATGATCAAGTGTTCATGAGGGAGGAGGGAGCAGAGAGCAAGGGGAAAATGAGGAGCTGGTGCCATGGGCTTAGGTGGAGAGAAAATGTTTTGAGAATGATGAGGGCAAAAATGTACAGATGTGCTTTACACAATTGATGTATGTATGGATTGTGATAAGAGTTGTATGAGCCCCTAATAAAATGATTTTTTAAAAAGAAAACCAAACCAAACAAAAAGTTAGTCTGGGAACCCTCAGGAGCAATTTAATCCTGTCCTACAGAACCACGTTGAGTCAGAATCACCCTTGTCCGACCCCCATGTCAGTTTGCTCAAATCCCTTCCTTCCTTCAAGAGCAATCTCATACATTTATACAGTTTTTATGAACTGGTCACCTTCTTCCTCTGCTCTGCTCTTTTCTCGTCAACCTTTCCAAAAGAATGCACGCCTCTCCCATAGCACCTATCCTATCTACTGAGTAGTTAGTGGTTTAAGAAAATACTATTCCTTTCTTCTTGATTGAAAGACATCCAAGAACAAACTTACTATCTAGATTCATCATCTTTTTCGGTGTAGCAGACAGCTCCATTATATCAATGATTTATAAGCATAAACATTTCTTTTCATGATGCATTATCTTGGCGAGCCACAGACTAGCTGACTTAGCCTGAGGTCTGCTGGCAATTCTACTTCAGGTGCCAATCCAGCTGGATATAGGATCAGGACTAAGCTCAGGTTTATACATGTTCTTCGTGGGAACTGGAAGAAAGGCAGTACCCAGGCATCACATTTAATTAGAAGAAAGAAGAGCACGGGACAGCAAGTATAACATAGCAGGGGCATTTCAAGCTTAGGCTCCTTTAATATCCATTAACAACTCATTAGAGGCACTACATGTTGCGTAAACACTTGACTGGTAACCTCAAGGTGAGCTCTTCAAACCCAACAGCTGCTCCGTGGGAAAGAGTTAAGCCTACCTACTCTTATTAAGGTTGCCAGCCTTAGAAACCCAATAGAGGGTCACTGTGAGTTAGAATCAACTCAGTGGCAGTGGGCTGGTTGGTTAAATAACTCATTCACCCAAGGAAGTCACATAGCAATGACAAAGTAAAGGGGAATACAGCCTCCTACTATAGGCTAGGGCAAGAGTGTAGATGCATAACTTTACTATATGGAGGGATAAACTGAAACTTTTACCTCAGTTAACCTGGGGAGCCTCGTGAGGTTATTCTCTTCTCACTCTTTCTAATATAAACAAAATCTCAGGCACATTGCATTTTATGTATGATGGTGATGACAGAATTTTTTCACTCTCCTCCCTGGACCATAAATTGTAATTCCAGGACCTTTCCCCCTTCCTGACCATTGCAAACTTGTTCTCTTTATCATCCACCTATGCACAGTTATTTGCTTATATTCATTGTAGCACTGTTTCCTATTTAATTATATATAGTTCCAGTATATATGATTTGCCTCCTAGATATGCCATGAGTTCTTAAAAGGAAGCCTACTTCATTTACTTATTCTTAGGCCCCCACACAGTGTGTAGCCAAAGGCTGAATAAAGTGAGTACCCAACAAATTCCCAGCGACTGCAACGTCCCATTAAAAATTATGGATCTTCTTCTCTGGGAATTCTCAGAGTGTGTTATCTGTCTTCCGATACAGAAAACATCAATGGTACTTGTCTCGTTACAAACCTGAGTAGCAGCCTTGGCTGTATTTTATTTAAAGGTGAATAATGATACAGAAAATCTTTCAGAAAGTTTCAAGAAGCTGATGCGTGACATTTCTTGTCAATCTGGGCTTGTCTGTCAGCGTAGCGGACACTACTTTAGAAGTCCCTGCTGATAAAGAGAGCAAGGCTGTGCTGTGAGGGAGTTAAAGAACTCTTTTCTTGCTGAGACTTAACAAGTTATTGGTGAGCAACTGATGCCACTATTGTTTTGGTCACTGGACACCAATGTTGAGTAGTTGAGGGATGGTAGGGCAACAACAAAGCTTGGGGAGGGGACTGAGGGAGATACTGCACTTCACTATATTCTGGATGAACTTGAGGACAGGAAAAGTTCTAGAGCACCCTTTTAGCTGCACGGGTCCTTGACTTCATGATCATTCATAGAGAAGTCTCTGGCACGTTAATAAACCATTGAAAAAGGCTTTGGGCATTGTAGTTTGTGTAGTTAAGAATATTCATGACATTAAAAATTAGAGTGAGCAAGTTTCACAAGGATCTTCAGCTGGTGCTATCTCATAGCAGTTATAAGTGACCTGCTCTGGCTTCATCACCAGATCCACTGACACCAGGGCCATTTGCAAATAATCACATTGGTTTATGTAGGAAAACAAGTGTCTCTGTGTAAACCAGAGGAGCAGGATCACATGGCTTTAGTGCTCTTAGCAATACATCAAGGGCTCATGCTCAACTGAGTTAAGTAAAAGCTAACGCAATGGCCATATTATATAGTCCTATAGCTCAGAGAGAGACAGAAAGATTGAATGCTTTAATGAATGACTGCCTGCCTGCCAAATTTACAGCTTCAACAAGACTAGAAACTCTATAAACATCTTTATGTTGTGAGAGACTCTATAAATCATGGTAGAACGTGCACAGGACTTTATGCTAGAAACACGGCATTTAAGTCATGATTATATTACTTATTATTTATATGATTTGGGGTAAGTCAATGACTCTCTCTGAACCTCCATTGTTTCACCCATAAAATGGAAAATAATCTTATCCTTCCCTACCTGCTAGGCTTGTTGGGAGGGTCCCATAAAATCATGTTTTAAAATGATTCTGGAAACCAAAATCTATCAAATAGAGAATGATAATATTTATCTTTTTCTTGGAGAAACAACTCAGGTTCAGAGAAATTAACGGACCTTCCCAAAGTAAAAACTTGATTATTGATATTTGAGGGTGCATATGGTATAATATTACTACAAAAATAAAAGTAGGCACTCTTCTAAATATTATATTATATCTTACTGTCTTGAACCCTCTAAGGAAAAAAATAACAGTCAAGTCTGTATTGTTATCAGTATTTTCCACATAAAAAATATGAGATGGAAAGTTTTCATACCTTGTCCAAGATGATGAGTCTAGAAAATGAAAGAGCCAGTATTTGAACCAGGAGTCCTACATTCATAGTCTTGCAGAACAAATAACCGTAATATTGCCTTTTTTTTCCACTAGAGATGTAAGATGTGCTTTCAATTCATTTTCAAGAGGTTATTGAGTTTCTGTTCTGAATGTTAAGACTTTCTACTTTCTTGAAGTCCCATAGTAGCATTACCTTTTTTCTAGGCTAATTATTCTCCCTTGTCAAGAACTCCCATGGAGATTTATGGTTCATGGGGTAGTTTGTTTTGCTGTTTTATATTCCTTGGTTTTGTTTTACTCGTGGCTCTGTCAACTAGTTGGCTGGGTGTTGCGTCTGATCTTCTTGGCTGAGCTGAACTCTAGACACTAACATGTTGCATATATTTTAGTTGCAACTTAATTTTTAAAACTAGACCCAGCTTACTGACAGCTTGATAACTACTGCCCTAAATTAAAACATGTATGGGCTATCTAAGCAAATCTCAGTGACAATTTGTCCCTGGTAAAAATTATCATTAGTCTTTTTTAAGTGGAAAAAGTCCTATATCTCTCTTTCTCTTTCCCTTCTTACTCTTTACCTCTGTCAGACACAAACACACACATGGACAGAAATAGACATTCATTTGCTAAAGTATCTAGTCTTCAACTAAAAGAATTATACATAGCCCTATAGATCAATCTATAGCTTACTAAATAAACATTTTAAATACAGCCCACTCCTTGATTGGTGGTAGTTGTAGTATGGGAAGGCTGTTAATTTATTCCACATATATACATTGTCAAATAAAGGAGAGAAAAATAGGCTCCAGAGAAACAGCCCTGCACAGTACTTTGTAACACTAAAGAGGGTCACAAAATTACTAGAGGATTTAGCATCTGTCCTAAGCACACATATGGGTTACACATGGACTTCAAAGACTCTGCTACATAGAAAAATTACTTCATGCTACTGTCACTGGCTGGGCTGCTGAGCTATATATTATAGAATTATAGCAAAAGATTTAGCTTGTATAACTATACCTGTTAATTCTGTATTTCTGGGTGACAAAGAATGAAAACATATATCGAAGTGACACCAAGTGGCTACTTTGCAGATTAGCCACTAAAATCCTTGATAGAGGGTCACATTTGTATAGCAAATCCACTATTCTTTCATAGATTTGTCTTTATTTCACTTTTGTACAAAATCTGCACATGACAACCTTCCTGATTAAATCATGCCTACAGAAAGTCTTTATATCTTTACCTATCCAACATCTTCCTCCCCCCTCGCAGTTTTTGGGAACAGGACCATAGCCTTTTGCTATTGTTGTTTGAGAAGTTATCTAACTTCACATTACATGTGACCTTGGTAGGAGGGCTTTCTAGTCCAGGGCCCTTGCATGTCATTAGGGGGCCCAAATTAGGACAGGCTGATCTAAATATCTCCCCTGGGCATTTCTCTGTTGAAAAAAGTAATCGAAGGACAGAAAATAATTCAAGGATAGCTCAGTCCTAATTGTGGAAACTTTAAAGAAGCTCTCTATCAAGTCTTCCTGCATGTACCTAGACATTGGCCATTCTGTCTTTTTTTTTTTAAATCTTTTTATTAGGGGCTCATACAACTCTTATCACAATTCTTATCACAATTCATATCACAATTCATATTATCAATGTTATCACAATTCATACATCTTATCACAATTCATACATCAATACATTGTGCCCAGCACATTTGTACATTTGTTGCCATCATCATTCTCAAAATATTTACTCTCCACTTAAGCCCCTGGCATCAGCTCCTCATTTCCCCCTTCCTCCCCGCTCCCCATCTCTCATGAACACTTGATAATTTATAACTATTATGTCATATCTTACACTGTCCAACATCTCCCCTCACCTACTATTCTGTTGTCCATCCCCCAGGGAGGAGGTTATATGTAGATCCTTGTAATTGGTCCCCCCTGTCCACCCCACCCTTCCTCGACCCTCCCAGTATCGCCACTCTCACCAATGGTCCTGAAGGGATCATCTGTCCTGGATTCCCTGTGTTTCCAGTTCCTATCTGTATCAGTGTACATCCTCTGGTCTAGCCAGGTTTGTAAGGTAGAATGGGGATTATGATAGTGGGGTGGAAGAATAATTTAGGAACTAGAGGGAAGTTGTATCATTGCTACACTGCACCCTGACTGGCTCATCTCTTCCCCACAACCTTTCTGTAAGAGGATGTCCACCTGCCTACAGATAGGCTTTGGGTCTCCACTCTGCATTCTCCCTCATTCACAATGATACGATTTTTTTTTTTGTTCTGATGATGCCTGATACCTGATCCCTTTGGCACCTGTAATCGCACAGGCTGGTGTGTTTCTTCCATGTGGGCTTTGTTACTTCTCAGCTAGATGACCGCGTGTTTACCTTTAAGCCCTTAAGACCCCAGACACTATATCTTGATAGCCCAGCATCATCAACTTTCTTCACCACATTTGCTTTTGCACCCATTTTTCTTCAGCGATTCTGTCGGGAAGGTGAGCATCATGGAATGCCAGTTTAATAAAACAAAGTATCCTTGCATTGAGGAAGTACTTGAGTGGAGGCCTGACATTGGCCACCCTAAAACCGATTTATTCAGCTAGTTCTTTTATGTCCTTGAGCTGCTTGTGGTAGTTACATAATTCCACATATTTACGTCAACTTGATAAATAAGTGTCGGGGTAGAACCTAGCCTGCCAATCAGGTCACAGCCTGATGATGCTTCTTTGTGGGTGTGGCCTTTTCATGAGGGTTCTGGGAACTTCCTCTCTTTCTCGCTGCAGGTGGGCCACTCTCTCTCTGCTTCACCTTCATGTTAAAGAGCCTCACTGGGAGAACTGGAGGAGCTGCGGGAGCTGCTTCATGGAGACTTGCACCAGCACTGAGATGCTTCCACCACCATTGGATCAACAATATTTTGCGCCCACTGGCCTGTGATCTTCCTGCACTGTGCACCATTGCATGTGCTGCATGAGTCTGAAGAGAGATGTATGGACTGGTATAGGATTTATGGGCTAATATCAGACTTGTGGACTTTATCTGGACTGGACTTGGATGTTTGCTCAATATACAATTTCTCTTTGATATAAAACTCTCTCTTATAAACATATGAGTGTCTCTGGATTTGTTTCTGTAGTCAACCCAGCTTAACACACTGCTCCACGTCTTCCTCTCTACAAAGGTTCCTAATGCCTGCTATAAAAGAACATGAAATAATGTGCTACCTATCTTCCCCAATTTTTTTATCTAGAGTTGCTTCTCATTTAGTATGTCATCTGATACTTGATCACTAAATTAGTAAATAAAAGGAGTAAAATATGCATGCTAACCCTAGTCACATGAAGAAAGATAGAATGATAATTCCACCAAGAAAAACAATATGGCTGTTTTTCATAACTGATAAAGGTATCCCAGAATTCTTCTGTGTATGTGTGTTAGTCCAGGTAGACTAAAGAAACAAATCCATAGAAACTCATGTGTAAAGAGAGAGTTTTATATAAAGGGCAAATGTACATTAAGAAAGCACTCCAGCCCAGTCCAGTTCTAGCCCATAAGTCAGATACTAGCCCATATGCCTGATACCAATCTATAGTCCTCTTCAGACTTACAAAACACATGAGATGGCACCGAATGCAGGAGGCTCACAGGCCAGTGGATAGAAAGTCTTTGGATACAGTGCCGTTGTAAGCATCTCAGTGCTGGCAGGGGTCTCTACGTGGCTTCTCTGGCTTCAGAGGTCTGGTTACGTCAGGGTAGGTCCATGTGGCTTCTCCAGCTCAGGGAACTAGAGTAGTTCCATGTGTTTTGCCAGCTGCAATATCTCCCAGGGAGTGAACTGAAGGAGACAATGTCTCTCATCTCTAAAGAGGTAATTCCAGAGTTTCCAAGATTCCTCAGGGAAAGGACATGCCCATAGAGGCCTCATTGGCTATAGTCCACTTGACAGAAAAGACTCTCCCCCTTCACTTATAATCCTCTTAAACCCCAAATCGACACCAGATTATGTAACTGCCACAGTATGTTTTATTCAGATTATGAAATTGGCCAGTACACTCTCACTACTGTTCCACGACATCACAGAGAAAGGCTCTGAGACTGAGCTGATACAGAATTAAAATGTCCAAACGGAACCCTTTGTCACTGAATCTATTATAGCTAACAGAATCCCTATGGGGCAGAGGAATTCAAAAGTTGTAATTATTACAGAAGTAGACTGCCACAGCTTTCTTCCACGGAGTTGCCGGTGGGGTCATACCATCAACCTTTTGGTTAGTAGTCGGTCACTTTACCACTGCACCATTAGGGCTCCTTCATGTGTGAACAACATTCACATAAAATAATGAAATTGTCCCAGTTTTCTCATTCTTCAAAGTAAGAAAAGAAAGAACAAGATGCATGAACTTTGCTAAGCCTGCTTCTCTTAACTTCATTTTCTAGTCTCTGCTGTCAATCATAGGAGTTATGGTAAACTTTTCATTATCTTTCCAAACGTGTGTGTGTCAAGATTATCCAAAGCCTATCTGATGGGCATATTGCATAGTTAGTCATAATCACTATTGTAACAGGATAGATATTGATAGATGATAGATAGATAGATAGATAGATAGATAATTGGGAGATGATTGAGAGATAGTCAGATAGATAGACAGTCAGATATATAGATAGATGACAGATAGATAGATAGATAGATATAGATAGATAGATAAATAGATAGATAGCTTCCACGGAGTCAATTCCATTCATGGCAACTTTATATAAAACATAACTAGATATTACTTGTTGCTACCTCATCCTCATGATCACCAGCATGTTCAAGTCCAACTTTGAAGCTATTAAATGATTTCATTTCCTAGTGTGTCTCCCTCATTCTCACTGGTCTATGCCTCACCAAACTAGATATCATCCTCAGAAATTGGTTCCTCTTGGTGACTTGCTGAAAACAACTTTTTCAGGCAATATTCTGTTGCGATGAACAGGGCTTTTATTGGTGAAGTTTCTAAAGTAGATTGTCAACCTTTCTTCCTAGAATGTCTTAGTCTAGAAGCTCCACTAAGTCTAGCAATCTATCCATCTGCTGTTATTTTTAAAAATTTCCCTTAGCATACCTTCCAATATTATTACAATACATAAATCACCAAAGCATGACAAACTGATAGATGGGTAGAATTCAAGAACAAAACAAAGGTTACCTAATACCCCCTTTGGAAGCCATGGTGTTGTCGTGGTTATATGTTGGGCTACCATCCCAAGGTCAGCAGTTAGAAACCACCAGCTCCTCCTAGAGAGAAGGATGAGACTTCTTACGTCCTTAAAGAGTTACCATCTTGGAGACTCATGAGGGCAGTAGTACTCTGTCCTACAGTGTCACTATGAGTTGGCATTGACTGGATGGTAGTGAGTTTTGTTGTTGATAATATAATCTTGCTATGAAATAAAGTGCTCTATAGTAAACAACCTCATGGAAGAAGATAAAGATGTAAAAAAACTAACCTCTACCCAACTGACCATGACGGTGATGCCCTTCTTGCAGAAATGCTCAACAAACAAACGAACTCATTAAGAACACTCAAAGAAACAAGGAAAAGTCAAAAAATATTTTTAAAATAAAGGAAAACAATCAAACGCATATTAAAATATCTATGAATTCCCGATTAATAGTTCAAAAGTCCCTTATGTATTTCTGCTTTTCTCTCAGGACAAGACTAAATTGTTCCCAGCTTATAATGATTATCACTTCTTTATGCCTTTTTTACAGAGTCTCTTCGTGAAGTACAATCTACTTCCCTCCACAGAACCTCCTTGATAGAGCACAACGCTTCCATTTACCTATTCTTGGAATGTGTGTTAAGTCCAACTAAATCGATTTTAACCAGCCCCTTCTTCAGTTTTGAAGAGGCAATTAACATCCAATGATGTCACCCAAATTCCCATCACTGCGCAGCAAATGTCCTCCATCTTTCCTCACCGTTTTTATAATGCTGACAACTTGGCATTGTCCCTGATCCATCCTCAAACGGAATTTAATTAGTCCTAAAAGAAAAAAGAAAAAAAGCAGTCCAATTTCCCCTAAATGGTTTGAAGTATATAAGAAAGGAACTGTCTATACAGGATTAATTGTCTTTCAAGGTATTCCTGTCTCCTATGCATTCTCTATTCAGACTGGAGCCAGGTTCTCTGGGACCAGGGTGTCTAGTTGTTCGGACTTTTCCCTTTCTCTCGGTTCCACCCTGATCTGTCTGCCAATGAGGAATCTTGTCACGGGTTACTTTTTGGTTTTCTGGTTCCTTAATTCTGGCCTCATTACATTAGGCTAATCCTCATCTTGCTGAATGCACTGTAGATCAGGCCACATGCTGAAATAATCAAAATGCCCCTGTGTTTCCAAGTCACTGTCTTTTCATCTTCCCCACGCCCCTCCTTGTTTATCGCATCCCTCCTGTACCATTTTAGGACACAAGTATTTTCAATGACTATAACTCTCACTTTGCCAACCCAGCTTCTCTTATCTCCGCTGCTTTAAGAATGACAGGGAGGCTCTTTGAAAAGTTGAGCCCTTTGATTACTTAAAGGATCTCTATCACAAAGTTCCTTTTATGCTGCAGAGGTAACAAAATTGGGAGATGGATTTTACATTGTCTCAATTTCAGGCAAATGGCCTATGTTATAAAAGCAGATCCCCTCCAAGTATAGTGGGTTAGGAATTGGGCTGCTAAAGACAAGATCGGCCTTTTGAAACCACCAACAGCTCCACAGGAGAACGGTGAAGCTTACCAGTAATATTTACGGGCCCAGAAACACATGAGGGCAATTCTATTCTGTCTTAGAAGGTCACTTTGAGTTAGAACTGGCTGGTTTGGTTTGGGTTTTTTTTGAGCATGTGTATATAAACTTTCATTGGAAGTTTCCCTTTTCAATCACAGATAAATAATAATATAACTAGAAACTTTACTACTATTTTTAGAAGGAAAATAGCAATAAAATATTTTAATGCTTTTTCTCTTAGAAAATGTTAGCGTGAACTGTGAGCCCCCCGCCCCCCCACCATACACACACACAAAATGATGTGTTGTAGTCTGTGGCAGTGACATAATCGCCTGTCAACCTGAGCAAAGGGATGGAGTCTAGCCTGTCAATCAGGTCATAGCCAATAACACATCTGTGAGGACATGACCTTCTCCTGAGGATCCTGGGGGCTCCTGTCTTCCTCCCTGGAGGTGAGACAAGCACTCTCTCTACTTCACCTTCCTGTTGACAGGCCACATTGAGCATCAAGTTAACTGATCATCTTTTCAAAGAACATTTCATAGCAAAGTCATCTTGATGAGGGCTGTTGTCAGATGCTGTGGAGTAGATTCCAACCCTCAGTGACCCCGTGCACAAGAGACCCAAACACTGTCCGGTCCAGCACCATCCTCACACTTGTTTGTACGCTTGAGGCCATTGGTGAAGCAACTGTGTCAATCCATCTCCTTGAGATTCTTTCTTTTTATGTTGTTGTTGTTGCCCCTATACTTTACTGAGCATGATGTCCTTCTCCAAGAACTAGTCTTTCTTGATAGCATGTCCGAAGTATGTGAGACAAAGTCTCTCCATACTTGCCTCTAAGGAGCACTCTGGTCACACTTCTTCCAAGACATACTGTGTGTTAGGGTTCTCTAGAGAAACGAAAACAGGACACTTATGAAGATGATAGATAGATAGATAGATAGATAGATAGATAGATAGATAGATAGATAGAGAGGTTTGTACAATGAGAAGGCCTAAAACAGCTAATTAGTCCTCAAAGCACTAGAGAAGGCTCAGTCCAACTCACTTTCATGGAATAGTTAATATATTGAAGACCTTTAACTCAGTGGGCTGCTGGGTCCAAGGTCAAGAAGCAGGCAGTGGAGTCTTCCCTCAAGCAAGACAGGCAAAATCTGCTCGCAGGTAGCACACAGTAGGGTGGTCAGCAACAGTCAGTAACTTGGGAGCTTAGTGAAGGAGGCCTGGGCAGGATCTCAAACTCAAGCAATAAAAGGCAACAGGATCCACCAGCCTCAAGTTCAAGCAATGTACACACCAGCAGCGTGATGAAGGAGGTCTCTAAGGAGCCACAAGCTCTAGCACAGCGGTTCGCAATCTGTGATTTGCGACCCCTTTGGGAGTTGAACAACCCTTTTCACAGGAGTTGCCTGATTTATAACATTGTAAAATTACAGTTATGAAGTAGCAATGAAAATAATTTTATGGTTGGGGGGGTCACCACAACATGAAGAACTGCATTAAAGCTTCGCGGTATTAGGAAGTTTGAAAACCACTGCTCTAGCAACATGATCCACAAGTTAACTTGGCCCACAGGTAGTGTAGCACATAGGTAGAGGCAAAGAAGTAGCTAAAGCAGCGATATCCAATCATCAGGGAGCAGGAGAGAGGAAGTGGGCCTCGAAAAGCCATTTATCTCGTTGCCCTTCAGTCAACCTGGGACCTGGATTAATCGCCACCCACATGTTCTCATTGGCCTAGTTGGCACAATAAACCTACCTCTCACATATTGCTTTGTCCTTTCAGCAGTCCATGGCACATTCTTTGCTGGAATCACAATTCAAACACATTGCTTCTTCTTCAGGCTTCCTTATTCAGTGTCCAAAACTTTCACATGCATATAAGGCAATTGAAAATACCAAGGTGAGGGTCAGGCACATCTTAGTCCTCAAAGTAACATCCTTGCTTTTCAATACTCTTAAGAGACCTTTCCATACTCAATAAAACACAAATAATTCATCTTCAGATTCATCTGAATCAACTTATTGGCAACATGTTTTAGGACTGCATGAAAGTCTAAAGTGACAAGTAGAATCAGAAGGAGGGAGAGAAAAAAACAAAAGAGACTTCCAAAAGAAACTGTCTTATTCTATCCTTGTCTAGTCAGTCCTCTGCCCAAAATGGAAGAGACACACTTTTTCTATCAATAATCTTACTTTTCTTGTTCTTTTGCTTTATTTTCTGTCCATATTGCCTCTCATTCACTACTACCTCACTGCATTATTTTACTCCCCCTTCTGCTCTATTCCTTTCTCATTCTTTGTTCCTTGATTCAAAGACTGAACCATAAAATTAGTATGATGTGCATTTTAAGCTGAATCTAAATCTTTCTTGGGGCCCTAACTTGAATGAGCCACGTATGCTCTCAAGAAAATGTGTTAAGAATGAAATAGAGTAGATGGTAGTGAGTTTCAGTGCCCTGCTGACTACCTGGTCAGCAGATTGAACCCACCAGATGCTCTGAGCAAGCAGGATGAGGCTGCTGCCTATGACTGTAGATAATTTTTTTTTCTGTGTCTCAGAAACCCAGCGGGGCAGTCCTTCTCTGCCTAATAGCTCAGTGTACTTGAAATCAACTCAGTGGTGGTAGTATACATTACAGTCACTTTTTGGAAAAGTCAAAACAAAAATGTGTAAGTTTGAATACAGAACCTTCTCCATGCTACAGTGTGGGTTATACAGATTGCTAAGGTGCTGGTTAGACAGATTCTGATGGGCTTTTTGTCTCCTGGATCACATAAATCTGATTGGTGCCTTCTATCTACCCAAAACAAACATTTTTGGAAAGGATAAAACACAGAAAATAAAACACAATTTTCCTTCCCCAAATTACTCCAGTTGACTGTGATTCTGTTGATTATGTCATTCAGAAGTAATCATGTTAGTATCACTGTATCATAAAGGCTTCCCTGTTTTCACTTTATTGAATTTGCCTGGAATCCATCCAAAGTGCTTTCTGTTCCTGATCACGTCATTAACATCACCAGAGAACTTGCTCTGGGTTTAAACATGCTGCCTTGAGATTTTATGTGTAAGGAGTATGGCCCCACCAACTGACTAGAAGGAAATAGTATTGTCCCTTATAGAGAATCTAATTCACAGGAATAGGTTGTTTGTTTGGTTTTGTTGGGTTTTTTTTTCCTTTCGGAACATAATATTTTTTTTGCATGGTATTGGTTACCTCAAAATGTCTGAATGTTCTTGAGTTTATCCCACAATGGGGGTTACATCAGAAATGAATGACTGCCCTTGTGTTTACCAAGGTTTGCATTTGTATCCCAGTACTGGAAATTAAAGGAGCTCTAGTAGTGTGAGAGATAAACCAGAAGGTTGGCAGTTCAAAGCCACACAGAAGCTCTGTGGAAGAATGACCATGAAATCTACTCACATAAAGATTGTAGCTAAGGAACCCCTGCTGGGCAGCGCTATTATGTAGAAGTGACTATAGCTCACACTGAGGCAATGGCGCCCAACGCGAGTAATACTGCACGCAAAGGTAGTCAATGCGAACCTTTCCCAAAGCTATAGAATGTTCTGTACACTACTGGCTTGATAGATCATTGTGAGTGTGAACCCCTCCCACTGAGTTACCTTCTTGATTTCATTAATTCAGCCAAACTCTGACATTAGTTGCTCATTGGGTCTTTCCCACAGAAAGCAAGTCTATGTAAATTCATGGTTACATTAGGATCCTTCTATAGTTGATTCTTCTGCTTCTGATAAGAGAACAATATTCTATGAAAAAATATACTAAAAAAGATGGTATTATTCAGGAAGAGGTATTGAAATGCCAAAGAATCATAGAATGATGACTAAGCTTTATCTAATATGGATAATTTTAATGGTAACTTAATATAAGATCATTTAAGGACATCTCAAAAGAGCTACCAGAGTCAGATGGAAAGGGGGAACTGATTACAAGGATCTACATATAACCTCCTCCCTGGGGGACAGACAACAGAAAAGTGGCTGAAGGGAGACGTCGGATAGTGCAAGATATGACAAAATAATAATTTATAAATTATCAAGGGTTCATGAGAGAGGGGAGAGTGGGGAGGGAGGGGAAAAATGAGGACCTGATGTCAGGGACATGGGTGGAGAGCAAATGTTTTGAGAATGATGAGGGCAATGAATGCACAAATGTGCTTTACACATTTGATGTATGTATGGATTGTGATAAGAGTTCTATGATCGCCTAATAAAATGATTTTTAAAAAGCTACCTGAAATTCAAGCTTGGATTAAGAGGTGTTTTTTTGGGGGCGGGTGGATTTAGAGTTTTTAGCATAACTTCATTTCTTTTATGACCTCCATTGCCTTACTTATTCATTTGGGCCTAGAAAGAGAAACAGAAACCTTTGGAAGCAAAAGGGGTAAAATCTGCGGGTTGCCTGACTTCTGCTACAGACTCTAACTTTGACTCTAACTCTAACTTCTAACCTTGGTTATAAAGAGCTATTAAATTCTAGTCAGTGTCACTCTGATCACTTGATGGTCTCCTATGATCCGATCCCGTAAAGCAGGGAAAGGTTTCTAGCAATCTTCAGTATCATAAGAGGTCCCCACCTTTAATGCTTCCTCTTCCATGTTTTTTTCTGTTTCACTCCTATTCATTCTGTTGAGTTTAAATATCCCTCTCCAGATGATCTCAAGTCCCCTCTATGAAGAGCCCTAACAGCATCCTCTGTTTCCTTGGTAACACTGATGCAAACTTATTAATTCAGTTTGTATGATGGGGTCAGAGACCAGGTGAAGTTAGGTTGCTTTCTAGAATCAGGCAACTGCCCTCAGAGACCCCCTAGGTTCGCTGAGAAGAGCACTCTGACAAATAACATTATCACTGAACACGCTGTGCCTGTTACTAAATCCCCCAAACAGTCTGCGACCGAGGTCCTTGATTGGGCCATCTCCATTGAGAGCTGTGGGATTTACTTAACCCCAAATTGGATTAAAGTTTACAGGTGATCTAGGTACTATAAAGATGCTCAGCCTTGAGGAAGAAAGAGAAAAAGCATCCCCATGCATAAAATCACCATTTTGCCAATATTCAAACAGGTTGATTAGCACGTCAGTAGGTTATTGTTGTTGCTGTTGTTAGGGTCCATTAGTTAGTTCTGACTGACAGCTACACTGTGCACAATGAAACAAAACCCTGTCCTGTTCCATGGTCAGAATAGTTCCTAGGCTTGAGCCCATTTTGCAGCCACTGTGTCGATTCATATCCTCGAGGGCCTTTCTCTTTTTCGCTGCCCCTCGACTTCATGATGCCATATTCCAGGGACTGGTCTCTCCTGACATGTGCAAAGTATGTAAGAGGAACTCTCACCATCCTTGCCTCTAAGGAGCACTTTGGTCATACTTCTTTCGGACTTCCAAACATACTGGCTTGTCCTTTTGGCAGTCCTCAGTACCTTCAAGATGCTCCTCCAGCACAATTCAAATAAGTCGGTATTCTTCTGTCTTCCTTATTCAATGACCAACTTTCACATCCAAATGATGCAATAGATTTTCTGTAATCTGGTGCTTTTGTCATCTCTTTATGCAGGCTCTACTTCTATTAGTTTGAAACTTCAGTGGACCTTTTTTTTTGTGATGAGCCGTTTCACTCCTTCTCAGGACTAGCCTTTATTAAACAACATATACTAAGTCTTAGGAGAATTTAGTCTTGGAAACCCAACATAGGGTTGCTATGAGTTAACAGTGACTCAATGACCCTGGGTTTTGTGATTTAAGGGAAGAAAATAAATATATTAACAGATCTAACACAAAAGACGGTTATTTTTGCTGTCACATCTGGAGTCATCATCTAGGTACCAGTTTACGTCTCACTTATGTCCACATGTGTTAATAACCTACAGGCCACTAGATCCTGTGGACAACTAGCCTGTTCTTGACCTGAAGTGTACAGAATCGTTGTTCCAGGAGACAACACTCAGGGAGTCCTTTCACTCGTATTCTCTCTCTCCTTCTTATCTACCTGATGGCCTTTTGGTTTTAAGAGACTCATTTCTAGTTCTGATCATCTTATTAGTTTTCTTTCAATGATTCATTCCAAGGAGTGAAATTCCTAGTCAGGCCTCCATGTCCCACAATTATTGATGGATCAATTTTATCACAGTGCTATAATGGTACTATGGAAGAAACTGTCTAGTGATTTTCTCTCATTAGTATTATAGACAAAAAATCCTATGGAGCAGTTCTCTTCTGTCACCCTTGGATTCTGTATGATTTTGGGTGTAATCTTTGACAATAAATAATAACAACATCATGATATCTTTTTCTAATCCTCTGAAAAACTACCTAGCATATGAAGGAGTTTCAAAAGGTTTGTGGGAAAAAACTAATTATCTTTCTATTCCAGTTTTTCTTTTTTTAAATCATTTTATTGGGATCTCATACAACTGTTATCGCAATCCATACATACATCCATTGTGTAAAACACATTTGTACAGTCGTTGCCCTCATCATTCTCAAAACATTTGCTCTCCAGTTAAGCCCTTGGCCTCAGCTCCTCATTTTCTATTCCATTTTTATATGAACTCCTTGAACTCCCCTGCATACGGAGTCTTCACAATGAATTCAGTATTATGTAAGTATTTTGCATCTAGTCACTCATTTAAGAACAACTCTATGAAGGAGTGTACCCGTTGACTCTCTTTATTGGTAAAGAAGAGCAGGCAGAGATGAAACTAGCAAAATGTAGAGGAGATTTCAATCCCAAACAGTCTGGCTCCAAAACCCGAATTCTGAACCATACCATTTTAATAGAATTCAAGTGCTATTTATGGAGTTACGTAAATGCTTTTCCTATCACTAGATACATACAGCAAAATAACACTTCAAATAAAGCTAATATAAAACTGTGTGTTGAAATCTCTTAATGAGCAATTTAAACTTCTGAATCATCATTGCATTATAATAGATCTCAATGGGAAGCCGTGGGATAATAGTTACAGAAAGCAACTGATGGTGCCTGTGAGAGAAAAACAGTGGCTTGAAGTTATATGGATGATTGATGCGATCAAGGCTAACTACAGTGTCATTCCATCAAGTCAATTCTGACTCACAGCAAACCTATAGGACAGGGTGGAACTACCTCTGTGTGTTTCCCGGATTGTAACTCTTCATCGGATGAGAAAGCCCCATCTTTCTCCGGCAAAGGGCTTAGTGGTTCCCACTGCTGACGACTTCAAACCGCGACTGGTTTCAAATTGCCGACCTTGAGGCTGCCGACCCAGTGCTTAATCACTATGGTTCCAGGGCTCAATGCTAAATATAACAGTCATTGGTAAAATACATCAAAGCAGAAGACAGACCTCAGGTCTGTCATTTTATTAAAACACAACTGCTGTATTTAGAAGTATCCCAAGGAGTAAATGGCCAATATGAAAAGTAACACAGCGCTCTTCAGACTTCTTGGCACCATATTGTAAATCTTTATAGGAGTAGAAAGCCAGCTTAATTTCACTTAAAAATGACTACTATGTCAATTTCCTTTACTGTTTTTATCTGTTTTCTATTGACAGACACGAAGTATTATTTACGACCAACCTCAAGGCCAACCTCAAGTGTCCTCCTCAGGGTGAGCCAAACATAAGCAATCATTAATTTTTTTTCTCCAATGGTCATGTAAGCCCTGATCACTTAAGATAATCAAATATTTAAGGCAGCTACTTGAAAATACCCATGACTGACATTGTCATTCAAGCATGAACTCCCTTTCCTACATTCTAGACTCCAAAATCCTAAAAGACTCAAGTTAAGAGTTATCCAGGGGGGAAAATGCTCTATCCTTTCTGTTCTACTATTATTTATTTAGTCAACCAAGAAGATACAAGAGTAAGTCAAAAAGTATTGCCGCTAAGATTCAAGTTCATACATGAGTGGGCTTATTCCAAGCAAAGCATATTTACACATTTCTATTTCAGAAACTAGGTTAGTTGCAGGCAAATTTTCTCAGTAATATTTTTGTCTTAGTAAAAAAATGATGCTTTTTGTATCAAAGGAAAAATTGATGTTGATATCAGTGCTAATATCAAATTTTCTAAGACAAGTCCAGTGGAAAGTTTTATAAATCATTAAAACTGCAATAAGTTTACCAGCAACCATACACAATGGTTTTCAGATGGATCAAGCATTTCAACAAAGGTACAGCTGACCTCAGAGATCAAATCCAGACAGAAAGGTCAGCTCAGAACCTTTTTGTACATTTCACTTGGTCCCCAAAGCATCAAACCAAACTCGGTGTCATCTGTTTGGATAGGTTCTCTCAGAGGACACAGGGCAATCACAGGGTCCTTGTCCTTATAAGGAGAGAACTTAAGATGATTTAAAAGGATGTTGAGAAAAAGACTTTCTCATTCCAAAAGTATGAAGCCATTATGAAATTGAAGTTACACTAATTTAACATCAACAATACACCAGATGGTGAGTTTCAGTTTTTACTCCAAATCATTACAAACCTTAGGACATCAAATATATACTCACATGACACACACAGACAAACATGTAACAGAAACACCATTATTTCTAAAATTATAGTATTGAGAAAATATGAATAGTATGAAACCAAACTACTGGATTTTTTTCAAAACCTATATAAAGAAAAATCTTTCGCATTAAGAAAATATACCTCAAACTGAATACAACTGACCCTTGAACAATGCAATATTTAGGGAGTGTTGACAGTCAAACATAAGTGTACATTTTATACTTGACCATTAAAAAGCACAGATTTAAACTACACAAATTCATTTATACACACATTTGTGATCTTGAAAACCCTACAAAGTGGTTCTATTCTGTGCTATGTGGTCGCTATGAGTCTGGATCGACAGCAAGCAATGGATTTATGGTATTACAATATGTAGTCATGTAATATTAATCATTTACATTTGAACTGTACATCTCTCCAGTTATGCAGGTGAGGAGCTAATAGTTACTAGAGAAAGGAATTGTTGGTACATCCCTGTGTAGCCTGTGTGTCTATAGAATAGACTCTATACAGATCTCTCCACATAGATCATGGTTATTGTGCAATTGCGTGTTCAATCAGTTCAAACTCATTGAGACCATATATACAACAGAGCAAAACATGGGTCTTGCTTCACCGTAACAATTGTTCTTACACATTGAAAATACGATGGCTTGGATTAGGTGTACTTAGTTTACAAAGTAAGATCCTTATTTTCAACACTTTAAAGAGGTCTCCTACAGCAGAGCTACCTAATGCAAAGTGTAATTTCCAGGAATATTGATTGTGGATCCAAGAAAGATGAATCCTTGACAACTTCAATCCTCCAATTATCACATTTTCACTACAGGTACAGTTCTGAGGATTTGGGTTTTCCTCACATTGGGTTGTAATCCATGCCGAAGGCTCCAGTCATTGATGTTCAACAGCAAGTGCTCAAGTCCTCCTCACTTTCAACAAGCAAGGTTGTGTCATCTGCTTGTCTTAGGTTGTTAATGCACCTTCCTCCAATCCTGAAGTTGCCCTCTTCATATAAACCAGCTTCTCTGATTATTTGCTCAGCACACAGATTGAATAATTATGGGGAGAGGACACAGCCTGACACAGATATTTCCTGATTTTAAATCATGCACTATTCCCTTGTTCAGTTTGCACAATTGCTTTATGATTCATGTAGAGGTTCCAGATGAACACAATCAAGTGATCTGGAATTCCCATTCTGAAGGCTATCCATAGTTTGTTATGGTTCACTCAGTTGAATTTTTTTGCATAGTCAATAAAACACAAATCAACATCTTTCTGTATTCTCTGATTTCAAGCAAGATTCATTTGACATCAGCAATGATATCCCTTCTTCTATATCCCCTTCTGACCCCGGCATGAATTTCTGTCAGCTCTCTGTTAATGTACTGCTGCCACCATTGTTGGATGATCTTCAGCAAAATTTTACCTGCATGTGATATCAATGATAATGTCCTATCAATTGAGCATTCTCTGGGTCACCTTTTTTTGGAATCTATGCAAATATGGATCTCTTCCTGTCAGCTGACCAAGTGGTTGTTTTTCAAATTTCTGGGATAGATGAATGAGTGCTTCCAGTGCTTCATCAGCTTGTTGAAACATTTCTATTCATTCCTGGAGCCTCCTTTTCAACTAACGCCTTCAATGCAGTTTAGGCTTTTTGCCTTCAGTGTCATGGGTTCTTAATCATGTTACCTCTTGAAATGGTTCTTTTTAGTACAGTGACTCTGTATAGTCTCTTTCTTTTCTTTTTATAATTCCTGCATCATTCGATATTTTGATCATATAGCACATTTTAATATTGCAACTCGAAGCTTGAATTTTTTTAATTTCTTTCTGTTGAGGAACAGGCTCCTCTGCTCTTCCTTTTGGCTCTTGAAATCCAGGTGGAATACGAGGGTTGTATTTTGGCTTTCATGAACTCGTTTTCATTTTCTTTAGCTTCAACCTGAGTTTACATATGAGCTATTGATGATCTGTCCCAAATCCAGCACTGGCCTCATTCTAGCTGCTGCTATTGAACTTCTCCATCGCCTCTGCTCACAGACATAGCCAGTTTTGGAGAAGTCCGAGTATATAGTCTCCTCTGTGTTGTTGGAGAAAGGTGTTGAAATCAAGAAGTTGTTAATCTTGAAAATTCTACCAGGTGATCTCCAACTCCATTTCTATCACCAAGGTCATATTTTCCAGCTCCTATTCCGTCCTCTTTGCTTACAACTTTTTGTATCCCAAGCACCAATAAATATCAATGCATCTTGGTTGCATGTTTGATAGATTTCAGACTGAAGACATCAATTTCTTTATTAGTAGCTTTTCCCCTTCCCTCTCTTTCTCCCTCCCTCTGGACTGTTGATAAATTATACAATATTTTTTGTTTTCATATCTTATACCAACTGCTATCTCCCATTCACCCACCTTTCTATTGTTTGTTCCTCTTGGGGGTGGTGGGTTATGCATCAATTACTTTGATAGATTCCCTCTGCTCCCCTTTCCCCTGCCCTCCTGGTATTGCTGCTCCAATTTCTATTCCTTCAGGGTTTATCTGACCTGGATTCTATGTATTGTGAGCTCTTAACTGTACCAGTGTACATGCTGCAGGCTAACCAGAACTGAAAGGCAGGACTGGGGTCATGAGTGCAGACTCCACCATGGCATGCCAAACCTTGAGGGCAACGTACCCACATGGAGTAATTCATGAACAAAGAAGTCAACAGGGCCAGCCCCAGTCAGAGTCAAAATGACCCCCTCCCTACAGCCCGTCACCACCACCAATGTATGTGCTACGGAGGATAACACTCAACCTACAGTTTGGGGACAGGGGCCAGTTTTGCCAGTACCAATTGTTAAAGAGGTTTTCTCTTCCCCGTTTAGAGGGCTTTGACCCTCTGTCAAGGGTGGATGGATTTACTTCTGGGTTCTCAGTTATGTTCCATCGGATGATGTGTCAGTTACTGTACCAGTAGTAAGCTATTGGTTTGTTGTTGTTGTTGTTGTTGCATTTTTAGTAGTTTTACTGATATATAATTCATATAGAATATATTTCAATAACTTAATCATAGCCAAAGAGGTTGTGAAATCAGCACCACAATCCGTTTTAGGACATTGTTCTTCTTCCTTGTTCTTGTTAGCTCCCCATTTACTGCCAACCTCCCCTGTCATGCTCCCAGGAAACAAAAGTCCATTTGCTGCCCTACCCTAGATGTCATTTTCAGAAAAAAACAAAACAAAACATAAACAACAAAGAACTCAGCATCTATGATAGAATAACATAGAGACATTTTAATCAGAAAGAAAGCAGAAACTATTTCAAACTGGAACAGGTAGACATTGATTCAAAAGAGAGATCAAACGACAGGGTCACATTTGAACTTAAGTACAACTCTAGTAACCCACCTGTAATGCACATTGTCTGATGACAAGGCCCTTCCCATCCCTCCTTTATAGTCTGAGGGGATTCGCCAGTGGCTTAATCCTCTTGGGGAGACCCTGCAAACAGGTTTGGGACTTTTACTATTATCCAAAGCCTTCTGCAAACTAAATGTTTAGAATTTAAGCTCTAATATTATTCTCTTCTTCAGATTTGAAGTTTATTATTAAAATCCTCAGACTTCATAGGTTTATGAGCTTCTACCATGTGGACTTAGCTGATGGCTCACTTAGATGACTGCTTGTTTTAAGATAAGCATTTAAGACCCCAGACACTATTCCTTTTGAAGACCCCAAATGCTATTTTTTTCTGATAGCACCAAGCTGTTTTGATTACCATAGCTGTGGAGTAGATTTTGAGATCATGAAGTATGAAGCTTTGCTAATTTTTCTTTAGCAGTTCTTTGGTTATTCAAGGTCTCTTTGCTTTCTATTTGAAGTTAGTGACTAGTTTTTCCATCTCTTGAAAGAACAATGTTGGAATGTAGACTACGATTACATTTTATCTGTAGATATTTCACAATGTAGCCTTATTATCCAGCAGCATGGTATAGTCTTCCATTTCTGGAGATCTCATTTGGTTCCTTGTATTAGTGTATTACAGTTTTCTTTTGATAGGTCTTTTGATAGATTCTCTGGTTTGACTTATTCCTATGTACTTCAACCTTTGGGATAACGTGGCATTCTGAGTGAATATGTCTAACACGTGACCTCATTGCAAGAGCAAACGGGGGGAACCTGTTCAGGTACAAGTGGACCTACGAAGTGCAAACCTGTGTTGTTAAAAGATTGATTGCAATCTATTTTCTGCTTCTGCTGTTCTTTTTTTGGTGTTTCACCCTTTTCCATGCTATACATTTTAACCAGACATTTATATAACTGAAATGTTGCTAAAAATGTCAGGTAACGCTTAGACACAGCACTATAGCTGAGGAGAAATGACACAAACACACAAATCCATTGCCGTTGAGTTGCTCCCAACTCTCGGAGGCCCCGTAGCACAGAGTTGAATGGTTCCATGAGGTTTCCAACTTTGCGGTGGTTACAGAAGTGGATGCCACCAGGTGCTCCCCAGGACAACCAGGTGTTTCTAAACTCACCCCTCCAATGACTATCCCAGAGCTTTTGACACTGTGCCCCCAAAGCCCCTTGTAAATGTACACAAAGGTGTCAAATTACCATAAATCGGCGTTATTAGTTCACATATGTGATCAACAGAAAACTGTCTATAAAGAACAGGGTTCCTGGGAAAGGATTCATGGGTGAGATGGCATGAGGCTTGCAGGCTGATGGAGCTGTTTAAATTAGGAAGCACAACTGCTCCTATTTGTGTAGTCATCTTGTGGGAAGAAAAGCTTGGCCTTGCTGCCCGTCAAACAAAGGCACCAAAATAATAATTTATAATTCATCAAGAGTTCATGATGGAGTGAAGGTGGGAGAGGGAGCGGGAAAAATGAGGAACTGATACCAAGGGCTCAAGTAGAAAGAAAATGCTTTGAAAATGATGATGGCAACATGTGTACAAAGGTGCTTGACAAAATGGTTGGATGGATTGTGATAGGAGATGTAAGATCCCCCAATAAAAGTATTTAATCATAAATATTGTGGGCTTACTTTTTTAAGAGGAGGAGTAAGGGATGGCATGCTTTGTTTTTTCCTATCTTCATGAACCTCACACTTCCGTGGGAGTGAAAGATGTTTGGGGAAGTCACGCCAGCTGCTCAAAGTATCGACACACCGTTGAGGGCTTTGACCTACCTCGTGACTGCAGAGTCCTTGCTTCCAAAAGAAGGAAAAGTACTGGTTAAGAAATTTCAAAAGCTGGTACAGTTTACACATAATATGTGGGAGCCTGCCATGCCTCTCATCACGACACTCTGATTTTCTACCCCACTTCAACTCTCATATTGTTTTGAAACATAACCAACGGCTGGCCAATTAGGTGTACTCTATGCAATCCAATCTAGTTAGAATGAATGCTTCAGAGATGGACCTAGACCAACACCCATGAAACGCAGGTGTGGGAATTTGCTGGCAGCACCAGGGAGCAAGCTCACTAGTGATTTTCCTCAGCCGATAGGATGAAAGGTAGAAGAGGCCCATATATCACAAGGAGGCAGCCTGTCTAAGAATTCTGACACACAGAGAGCTACAGACTAAGCTTTACTGACAGGATCTGAGATCCTGGAGGCGGCTATGAAACACAGCCCAGTCCAACAATGGGCTTTTCAGGGAAACAAAGTTAAGACAGAAGGCAGATAGTATCTTTCTGCTTGAGCATCGTTGAGTTGGGTATTTGTACGACTGTACAGAGCCTTGAGTGAGATAAGGAGTTCATTATGGCATTTTCAAATTTCCAGACAGAATCCAAACCTAAGAAGGTAGTGTTAGACCCAAGTGAACAGAAAAAAAAAATATCGTCTCTCTCAGAGAGAACCTGTACCTTGATAGGACTGCCACCGTCTTGCGGTACAATGGTTAAGCGCTTGGCTGTTGGCTGAAAGGTGTGATTGAAATGCATTGGCTGCTTCAAAGGATGCAGATGTGGCCGTCTCTGCTTCTGTGCAGATCTACAGCCTTGAAACCCCAGGGGCAGGTCTACTCTTCCCTAGAGGGGCAGCAATGAGCTGGGTTTGCTTTTGCTGGGTCACCGCCAGCGCCTGGCATGTAGTGGCATGTAGCAGCATAGTCTTCCTTTACGTCGGGGCTACGAAGAACAAGGGCCTCCTTCTTTCTAACCCTGTGCGTCATATTATTTTATGAGGCTTTTTGTGCTGATGAAAACACTCTTTGGAACCCTGTGTGCTTTGCCTGTTTTGTTTCTGCCAGAGGCTTTCTTCGGTGTTTGGGTTTTTGCTTCTCCACTCCCCTCCTCCCTCTGCAATTTCTCTTATTTTCATTGACATGCCAGTGGTGTGCTAGCGATGGATTGGTGTGATTCCATTCATTGGTACCTTCTGAAATGAAAGCGGTCACATAATAATTACTGGTGAGAAGGCGCCTGCTTGTGAAGTTGATAGTTGCAGCAAAATAGAGATGGTTTTTATGTAATCTCCCTCTTCAGCAAGCTATTTTTCTGCTCCCAGAACCTGGAAACTACATTTTTTTTAAGGGAAATGGATAAAGACACAGTTACGTTGAGGACATGCGTATTTTGAGTAATGGCAGAAGGGAACGTTGTTACTGAACTGGAAACCCAGGAGTAATTAACAACACTGATCGGAACAGAGTGAGAAGATAATAGAAGGTACTTGCAGCTATCACTTCAAATGGTTTTCATTATCAGAGCATGAATCCACCTTAAGTAGGAAACAATACCTTCAGCTATTAACACCGTCTGGTTAGTTCAGTTAAACTATTATTTGTTTTCAACTATCCACCACTGAAGAGAAACTGGACCAAGACATAGTTGTGAAATATTATGGAGAAAAGAATTCAGCATTTTTTTTCATTTGAAGGATGAGTTTTCAAAAGGGTCAAAGGTTGACTTAGAATTACGTATAACTATCAGGGGGGGGGGGGGAATTATACCAGCATCAGCTTTGTTATTAATTCAGAATTATTCTCCAGGTAAGCATAATTCTAAAAAAAAACAAGTTGAATTTATTCCCATACTAACTGTGCAAAGCTGCTTGTGTGTAGGAATTTATGTGCTCAACTACATTTTCTGTGTATACTTTTGCTTTGTGCAGGTATCTTGTGCAGAGTTGGTGGGTTGGATAGTGGGATTTCAGCCACTGAATAATGGAGGATTTATTTCAATCACCCTCAGCTTAGAGGTCATCAGAGGCACATATCCTACAACTAATTTACCCACAAGCAGCAATTAGCAGCCATTGCATTTCCCAGCTAGATGCAGGTGTAGAATAAAGTCAAACTGAAAAAGCAGCTTTCCCCAAACAAAAGAACACACTTCTCTGTGAAATGGGAGATGAACACAGTTGTCCGTCAGAGGTACTGTGTGAAAGAGAAGCACAGCAAATCTGGTACTTTTCTATAATTATTCCAGCCATGTTTGCAGACATTTGCTTCAGACTATTGATGTGTCTGCTACTTGCTCCTGCCATTGAGCCAATGATGTTTCATGATGACACCCTGGGGGCTTCCTAGACTGTAACTCTTCACAGGAGTAGAATGCCCAGTCTTTACTCCATGGAATAGTTGGTGGTTTCGAACTGTCAACCATGGGGATCACAGCCCAACATGGAGCCACCTCACCACCAGGGCTTCTGGTGGTCTTGAACTGTCTAAGAAGAAAAGGCAAAATAAGAACAGAAGCAGCCAGACAATAAGAGGAGATAAGATGTACCTTGACTAAATAGCCTACAGGTTTCCAACAGTGGTGACAGGTGGGTCTGTACATGTCTTTATACAAGCCCTCCAGGTACTCACTTTCCGGCGTGCCCCTGGTGCTCCTGTGGCAGTGGGAACCTCTTCACTCTGAAACTTGATCACTGGACTAAGACTATCTTGGGTGCTCTGATTCCTAGAAAGAAACTTTTCAGCAGATGGACCCAAGAAACATCCACAAACAATGAAAACTTGGAGTCTGCCGGTGGGTTGCGAGTGTGTGAACAAATCAAAGATAGCACATCTGCCTTTTCTTTTTTGTTGTTATTTTAAAATCATTTTACTGGGGACTCATACAACTCTTACCACAATCCATCCATATATTTATTGTGTCAAGCACGTTTGTACATTTGTTGCCATCCTCATTCTTCAAACTCTCCTATATTTCATTGTTGATTTGTTTTGCTTTTTTTATTAATCATTTTATTAGGGGCTCATACACCTATCACAATCCATACATACATCAATTGTGTAAAGTACCTTTGTACATTCATTGTCCTCATCATTCTCAAAACATTTGCTCTCCACCTAAGTCCCTGGCATCAGCTCCCATCTGCCTTTTCAAATTCAGCCCAAGAGTAGCTCCAGTCCACCTGCTTCCCCTAAACATTGCCTCATACTCATATCTCCTTTCTTTAAATGTCTTTAACATACAATCTAGCATTCACGTTCAAAGCCCTCCCCCATGCAGAAAAAAAAGAACAAAATCACCTTTTCTCCTGGCAGCTTTTCTGGAAGGTTTAATGATATCCTTCAAGTCAATCAGGCAATCTTTTTTTTCCTTTTCTTTATTTATTTTTAATTTTAACAATTTATTAGGGGCTCATACAATTCTTATCACAGTTCATACATATACATACATCAATTATATAAAGCACATCTGTACAGTCTTTGCCCTAATCATTTTTTCTCCTCTTTTCTTTTTTTACATTTTATTAGGGACTCATACAACTCTTATCACAATCCATACATATACATACATCAATTGTATAAAGCACATCCATACATTCCCTGCCCCAATCATTCTCAAGGCATTTGCTCTCCACTTAAGTCCCTTGCATCAGGTCCTCTTTTTTTTTTTCCCCTCCCTCCCCTTTCCCCCTTCCCTCATGTGCCCTTGGTAATTTATACCTCGTTATTTTGTCATATCTTGCCCTATCCGGAGTCTCCCTTCCCCCCTTCTCTGCTGTCCCTCTCCCAGGGAAGAGGTCACATGTGGATCCTTGTAATCAGTTTCCCCTTTCCAACCCACTCACCCTCCACTCTCCCAGCATCGCCCCTCACACCCTTGGTCCTGAAGGTATCATCCACCCTGGATTCCCTGTGCCTCCAGCCCCCATATGTACCAGTGCACAGCCTCTGTCCTATCCAGGCCCAATCAGGCAATCTTTGATTCACATTTCTCCCTCTCTCTTCTTTTCAAGCAGTCATGTGCTAAGCATTATCCAGTCTTTTCTGCCCCTCATTTGTATATTGTTTCCCCGTTAGACACAATCTTATCATGTTTCACTTCAGGAGCCTCCTAACGCATCTACCCAACTTTGGGTCTCTTTCCATTCTATGGGACACACAACACCCTTAAAAGAATATCGTTGTGTAAATAATCATCTCAGAAACTTTCCCCGGCTTTCAATTTCCATCAAAAATTACTTTCAGGTCTCCTAACCTTCTCTCATATCCACAGTGATTCTCAAAGGACCGTTGGCCAGCACTAGCATTACCCGATATCACAAAAAAAGTCACAATAGGAAACAAAAACCCATTTTCACTGAGTTAATTCTGACTCATGGTGGCCCTATGTGTGACAAAGTGGAAATCCTCCATGGAGTTTTCTTACCTATAATCTCTAGGAAAGCTCATTTCCAACGCTTTCTTCTGTGGCACTGCTATGTGGGCCAGCCAGGCCAATCTTGAATTACGGGGTGAACCCAAACTGCTTGAACCACCCAGGGAGCTTGGAGCCACTGTATTCCTACACCCCCCCCCAAAAAAAGGACAAAGAGCTGGGTGGGGTTTGTGCACATTTTCATATTTCATGATTGATTGTTTTGATTTCTTCAAACTTTTGCTTTTCATTCTTCTAGATTAATAAATAATTACATCAAATGTACCAAGCATGAAATGAGAAAACAGGGAAATATAACTAGCTTTCTATGAAACACGGATCTGCACCAAGAAGTATTAATAAAATTCTCTCCAAAATGGGATGGTTAAATTGAAAATATCTTACCCTTCCATCGACACAGAAAGTAAGAGCAGATTAATAATTTCTTGGTGTGAATTAGGCTTCAAGCACGAGCAATTCCATCCTTTGTTGTTTGCCCTGTTGAGATCAAGTCTTAAGTAGCCAACAGAGAAGGAAGAGGTCACCAGCTAATGCAACATAGAACTTCGCTTGTGGATTTCATGGTTATTTAATTTCTGGAAACACAGGTCTAGTATGGTTTTGAGTAACCCATATGTTTCCAACTACTGTTAAGATAGCTCTTCTCTGAGGACCTCCTAAGAGACAGTCATATTGAACTTAAGACAAATCTACCACCTCCACAAGTCATATCCTGCTTTCAGCAGCAAATTATCCAATAAATTCACTTTTACCTTCCCTTTATGGTACTCACATCTGTCGAACCAAAACGTGTGATGTTGAGTAAGTATCTGCTCATTGGGACCTTGCAAGGCAGAGTAGAGCTGCTCCCTGGGATTTCTGAAACTGTACCTCTTCACAGGAGCAGCCGGCCTCGTCTTTCTCCTGTAGATCAGCAGCTGATGGGTTTGAACGGCTGGCCTTACAATTAGCAGCCCAGTGCTTAACCCACAGCACTACCAGGGAGTCTGATGACCCTCTTAGACACTGTGAATCTGAAATAGGCTATGGTTCTATAAGAAGACACTGAGGACTTGGAAGAAAGACAGATGCCAGCCATACCTAGAAGCAGAACCTCTGAGGTGGTGAAAGAATGTGGGATTGTTCACTAAAGGTTGGTAAGTAAGCAAAAATAACCCCATATTTACCGTGCTTATTGGGTAATCCGAAAAAGCTTACTTTAGGTTCTAGACTTCTTCTGTAGTTTCTTCTACTTATTAGTCCTCTGCTTCTTACTGGTTTGTGTGTATCAATGACTCTTTGATTAGAGGCCTCTTTTACATTTCTCCTATCATCGTGATAGCTAGGAGTTTTAGAATGTCTGAGCTAGCCAGGGCTGCAGGAGAAAGTCCTAGGGCTGTGTTAGGAGTCGAGAAAAGAGGATTACTGTGGAGTAGACACAGCTCATACTGAGATGACACAGAGTCCCTGAAGTGAAACCAGCTGCTCTAACAGTCTGAGCCAGAGGTGCGCCCCGTCCGGAAAAGCAGGGAGGGGTGACTCAGACTGCGGTGAAGGGGCCCAGGGCTTATTGACAGTTACCAGACAAAAGACTCCGATGGGTAAGTAGGCTCTGGCTCTTAAAGACACTCCAGGCAAAGTAAAACTGATGCTTCGGGTTTCAGAGGCAACAAATCTTCATGGAGCAGCTGATGGGTTTGAACTGTCCACCTTGCACTCACCAGCCCAATACTTAACTCCCTGCACCACCGGGGATAATTAAAATATTAGAAGGTTAGCTAAGCCACCCTCAAAATAGCTAAACGTGCATTTTTCCAGAGAATATCACATGAGCACTCCCAGGACTACCTTGGATGACATTGCCCCATAGACCACATCTTTGCCCTCTCCCTTATTTGCTTTCCAAGAAGTTCACAACACTGAAATCATAGGCTCTATTCTTAGGGGGTCTGAAAAGACAAGCTATGGTTAAGCTAAAAAAGACAACATGGAATAAGGATTCCCAATTGTAACCCAGGCCAGGCATTCTGGATCACGCCAAGCACCTCAGGTTGGCGGACTTTCACACAAGAATCTAACGAACAGGCCATCGCCATGTTTCCTGGTGCACAGGTCCTGCCTTTGCTCTAATGTCCTTTAGGATCCACTGTAAAGTGGTGGCATGGGCATCTCCACTTTCCCGTGCCCCACAAAACATCAAATCATAATATCATGTATGCTCATGTTTAAGCTGACTTTTTCAGCACATTTTTTTTGGTGTGGGAAAATTAGGTTCCTCGGCTGATATTTGGGTCAGCTTATACTCAAGTATATATGGTAATAACATATGCAAGTAGAAACTGAGAGACTAATTTTATCAAAACTCTGGAAATCAATGGGTTATACAGTAACCAAGAAAGCACTGAATCTAGAAAAAGGTCACCTGAAAACAACAGGGAAGCCAGTGTAAGAGATGACAAAATAATAATTTATAAATTATCAAGGGTTCATGAGGGTGTGGGGAATGGGGAGGGAGGGGAAAAATGAGGAGCTGATGCCAGGAGCTTAAGTGGAGAGCAAATGTTTTGAGAACGATGAGGGCAATGAATGTACAAATGTGCTTTACACAATTGATGTATGTATGGCTTGTGATAAGAGTTGTATGAGACCCTAATACAATGATTAAACAAACAATAGGGAAGCTTTGATTTTCTGTGATTGTGTCTCACCCACACCGAGGCTCTGTCATATTGAAACTGTGGCAGCCTACTTTCCTAGAGAGGGCGCCTGACTCTGCCTACAGAGAGAACATTGAACACTCCATTTGTCCAGGGTTTGAACCTTCTAGAAGGGCTGCAGAAGGGCGGAAGCAGGTCCTCATCTCAGTATGGCCTATCTCAAAGGCCATGTAAGGTATAGGTGGTGGTGGTGGAGGTGGTTGGTGGTGGTTGGTGGTAGTGGTTGTTGGTTGTTGGTGGTGGTTGGTGGTGGTTGGGGTGGTGGTTGGGGGTAGTTGGTAGTGGTGGTTGGGGGTAGTTTTGGTGGTGGTGTGAGATACCATCAAGCTAGTTCTCACTCAGAGCAGTCTGATGTGAAACAGAAGGAAACACTCCCCAGTCCTGTGAGAGCCTCACAATCACGGTTATGTTTGAGCACATTGTTGAAGCGAGTGTGTCTATTCATCTCATTGAGTCTTCTTTTCCACAGAACCTGTGCTAAGCACGAAGGGCAGAGGAGTGGGAGAGAAATACAACGGCCAGTGTTACTATATATTTGACTTGTAACTCCTACATAACTTAAAATAGAAATCCAAGCCCTAAGTTTTAAGCCAAGTCTGGATTTCTGTTTGTGTTATCAAGCTTTACTGAGCTACCAAATCAAAAACCAAACTCACTGCCATGGAGACTGTACCTCTTTACAGGAGCAGAAAGCCTAATCTTTTGCTTGTGGAGCTGCTGGTGGATTTTGAACAGCTGACTAGGTGGTTGGCAGTCTGTGGCATAAACACTACATCACCAGGGCTCAACTCTGTGCCAGAAGGGTTTTACACGATTACGTCACTCCCCTCGAGTCTATGCCAACTCATCGGGACCCTATAGGATGGGGGAGAACCACCCCATGAGTTTCTGAGGCTGTAACTGTTGCTCCAACTTTCTTCTGCTGAGTGACTACTGTGGTTTGGAACGGCTGACCTTTGGGATAGCAGTCCAACATGTAACCACTATGCACCAGGGCTCCCTATGGGACTACAGCCACCACTATTTATATACATATATTACAATTGGCTGCCTTCACAGCAGAGGTGAATCATTGCAACAATCAGAGGTGATGTGAGGCCTATGGTTCTGGCCCATAGCACCCCTATGCACAACAGAACAAAACACTGCATGACAGACACTGTGCCAGCCTCACAACTGCTCCTATGGCTAAGCCCATTGATACAGTCACTCTGTCAGTCCATCTCATCATGGCCCTTTCTCTCTTTTGCTGCCCCTCCATTTTACCAAACATGATGTCCTTCTCCAGGGACTGGTCTCTCATGACAATATACCCAAAGTATGTAAGATGAAGTCTTGCCATCACTGCCTCTACGAAATACTCTGGCCTTACTTCTTCTAATACAGATCTGTTTGTCCTTTCAGAAGTCCATGGCACTTCCAACACTCTTCTCCAGCACCACAATTCAAATGAATCTATTCTTCTACGGCGTTCGGTACCCATGCCATAGAACAAAGTACTAACAAAATTGGACAATTTCTGATATATGTCAATATTTCTCAATGGTGATGCATGAAAAATCACCATGGGATTATTATTAAATAGATGTGGGCATGGACATTAGTGTTATGCTAAAACATCTCAGATAATTCTAATATGAAGTCAGGCTTAAAAAGTCACTGGCTAGGAAGTAGCTTTACAAATTGACTGTGGTCACAATGACATCCGCTGGAAACAATGAGGAAATATGGCAAAATCACCATTCTGAATTTTGTAATGTGCCTGGTTGGTAAAGATACTTTACTTGCAATGGATAAGTACTAATTTTGTGGTTCTGGTAAGGAAGTCATCAGCAAGGAGAAGCCTCCTGATAAATTCTGGGACAATTCTAACACCTTCTTCATCTCCCTAAACAAAATTCTATTTTATTCCAGAGAATCAAACAAAGGAAATTAATTAGATCACTTTTGCCTTGATTAGAAGGCTCGCTTGCTGAAAAATAGAGAATGCCACTTATATTAAACACAATTGAAACAAATTGAACACAACTTCCATGCACTTGTGTTGTCAATTACCTCTATAATCACCTTACATTGTAGCTGCTCCTGCCCTGCCTGTCTAGTAACTAACACAATATTTTTGAATAGCCGCTGTCCGGACACACACACCCTCCAGTCCATGTTTATTTAGACAGGTTTATGAATTGTATCATACTTTGGCTGTGTGTGTGTATGAGAGAGAGAGAGAGAGAGAGAGAGAGAGAATTACAAAAGTATGACTGAGATTAAGCTGTGTGGTTTGTGCCCTACTTGTAGAGCTGTGGTCGTGCGCTCTGTGAATTAAAAAGGGGTATTCAATCTCTAAAGCTAATTTCTCTCTGGTTTCCATACTCACTCTGTTCACTGTAGACCTGTCCATCCAACACTCCCTGCAGGGTTTGGGAAGTTTTAGGTAGGGGGTCTGATAGAAAGGATTTTCGGAATACTGAGCAGCCAGCTTGGGATATACGATCTGGTGCCATTAGGAACGGACAATAAAAGATCCTTTGGAAGTATAAATGTTTTCAGCTCATATACTAATCCAATCTAATCTAATCTAATCTAATCTAATCTAATCTAAATGTTGTTAGTATTTCGGATCTATCCAGCAGCACCTTGGAAAAATGATCTGGTAATCTGCTTCCATAAAGGTCACAGCCAATAAAATCCTATGGAGCAAAGTTCTCGTCAGATCTATATGGTGTCTCCATGCGTGGGAAGGACTAGACAGCAGCTGGAGTGTTTCTAGTAGACCGAGGGGAACCCAGCGGAGCTCTGTAAAATGATCTGCAATCATTTAGTTGACTAAATCTATGTCCAGGAGGTTCAGTCTTCTGTCACCCAAGAGAGAGACAGTGCTACAGTGAGAACAGAGGCCAGAGTATTCATCCAAACAGTCACAGAAAGTACAGAAATATCTGGCTCTGCATTCAGATTGCCACAATAAAGCAAAGAGCATGGTAAGATGAGTTGCATGATTTTCTGCTTGATTTTAGCAGAATTTGGGGGTTTTGTTTTCCAGTGCATAGAAATATTGTGTTCATTACATGTTTGAAATACTGTGTGAACTACTAAAATGTGACAAAGACATGAAGCAAACACACACGGTTGGAAAAATGGCGGTGGTAGACTTAACTGGATTCAGAGTTGCCACAAACCTTCAATGTATAAAAAATACAATATCTATAAAAAGCAATAAAATAAAGCTCAGTAAACGGAGGTACACCTGTACTATTTTCTAGTTTCTCTGCTGACTTATGTATTGGAAATTTCTATGGAGCCATAGACCTGCTGGTGTGAGCACATCTCCACACAGAGAAGAGAGTAGAGCTGACCCCCTAATTCCTAAATCAATGATTGGCTACCATCCACTCAGCACTAGAAACACAAGGCAGTGGCCTTAGTGTAGCAGCTAAAGTTTACAAGTGCATGAGTGCATCAACTCTGGGCTCTCAATCAAACCCACTTCCATGCTTTTGTATCCCAAAACGCCCTGCCCCATGCCTACACGTTTGGCACCAGAGAAATATTTGTTCATAGAATCACAGCTAAAGAGACAAGAGGAGAGAGCTATGAAAATCCATTTGGGCAACTACATAAAAGAATCCGTTTCCCATTTAGATTCCTCTTGGCCTTGTTTTAAACAAGGATCTGAAAGGGGTTATGGAAATCTGATCCTCGTCCTCCCCTAGTCACAGAGCTGGAAAATGTCCCCTCACAGATGACATGCAGCTCACGCATCCCCATGGAAACTAATGATTAAAAACAGAAAGAATTTAAAACTCTAGGTAAGAACCATGTAGAGTACATGAACTTTAAAAAGTACAAATTATGTTTTCATTCAACTGCCTTCCGGAAGAATATTTTTTAATATGAAGAATATAATCAAGATTGAGGTAGTAAATAGAGAGAAATATTTCAAAATATTATGGGACATGTTCTTTGAGATAGCCCTGAAGCATCAAAGGCTCTTTAAGATGCAGAAATCAAATAAACACAATTTGCACAACCCTCTGCATTATGATTTCAGTAATGAGGATTGCTTTTTGGGGACTGGCTCTGAATTAACAGACTGTAAGGCAGATGGTCAGCATAATATTTAGAACATCATGAGTTAATCCTGGCCATGGTTTCATTCAGATCTTACAAATCACACATCTTTAAAATCTGCCAGTTTGAGTGCAAGCTGTATCATTTTATGTTCTTTTTTCTTTAAAAAAAAATCAGGAAATGTTCTCCTTGAAAGACTCTATCAGTTTCTCCAAGATGGGAGACAGGGCAGGGAATCTGGAGTGAGTGTGTTCCGTTTGGGTTTTTATCATGACAACTATTGTGCTCTTCATGAGCGTAGTCATCATCACGGATCTGATTTTTGAAATCAACCTCATAAACTAAAGGGCAATTATAAAATCATTCAGGTCCACAGTATGCTGGCATGCCAACAATATATTAGTGACATCTTCATATTCTCTGGAAGCTGTTTCCCTAACTCGTCTTATGAAGCCTCCTCATAGTTTTTGAAACTCAAATTCTGTAATCCCCAGTACCTCGATAAGAACACAAATTAAAAAAGGAGAATTCATTTTGAAACTTTAACCTTGCCAGTTCTCACCTGATGGTCCTTTGAAAAGTTCCCCAACATCTTTGATGATTTCCTATATATACAATAAGAGTAATGCTGCTGAACTACAGTATTAGCATAAAGGAATGAAGGAAGCTTACACTATTGGTTATGTCCCTAAACAACCCATATCAACTTAGCCCTGGCAATAATTTTTAGAGTCACCATTCACCCAATCGTTCTTCTCTACTATCTGTATTAGCCCATATCTAACGAAAGAAAATGTTTTCTGAAAGGTATTTGAACCTTGAAACCAAATTAGTCATGGTTCGCCCACAAACTCAGGCTTTTGACTTGAGAAATGCGTTTTGGCACGGGTGTGGGAATGGTTAACGGCTGCCAAGAAATACTCATGGCCTCTAAATATATTACCGTTTGCCTCTGTGAATTATCTCTTCATGTTTGTTGAAAGAACAGCGCTTACCTGAAATGCTGCAGTATCATAAAATCATTCTTCAATAAGACATTCTGGGTGAAGGGGGAATATATCAGTGAGACAAGGATTTTCGGGCCTTAAGATTTAAGTAATCAAGTCAAGTAATCAATGGGTTTTATAGCTCATAATGGATGAATTCATCTTTCACTGAAATAACCTGAGTAGCTAAAAGCTTTTGATAATTTTCTCATTATAAAATTCAGTTGTTTGAAGACAGACTGTTTCTAAAATTGATCAACGAATTCTGTAAATCACAGTTCTTGGCACCTTGATCTTACAGCCCCATATAAATGCCTTCCTCTCGAAGACATATTTTGGATTCATAGAGGATTCATTTGTATGCCTGGACACTCCATCAAACAAAGAAATCTGCATGATTACCCAGAATACATTATTCTGCCTCCTTATTTGCATAAGAAATCAGACCTACACTGAGAGTGGGTAGGTGCTAGTTTCAGAATCTAACAACATGTACCTTCTACCTAGCTCTCAAGTTTCAACTTAATATAGTTTTAAAGGATGCATAGTTTACAGAATTATAAACTTGCAAATAGATCTTCAAGAACATGTAGACTCTGTTCATATGGAGGTTACATTCGCGATGCCCAAGTAACGAATTCAATCGACGACAGAGTTTGGATTTTTGACCCAATATAACAGCACCTGCGATGCCCGCTTTAAAGATTAAGTACTGAGTTAGAGTATGATCAATACACATTCTCTCACCGTTCAGTTACAAGGATTAGCAACGAGATGGCTCTGCTTACACCAACCCCTATTTTCCCTGATGCCTGTTTAAATAAGATACTGACAACATGTATGACCTTGATGAAAGTACATGCCCAGATTGCTAGATTCAAATAAAGTATTCGCCTACCAATAAAAATTCATATAGCTAAAATGTTAAATTGAAAGTAAATGATCCAGAATTCATCCCCACTTTGTTCATAATTAACCATTAAATGGATAATAGACATACATGAAAAATATATTATTCCGGACCACTGTGAAACATTTGAGTTGAAATTTACTTGCTGTGCACAATGGCATAGGGACTGTACAACTCACACACTAATAAAGATGCACCCATGTGTCATGACAAAACTTACATTCTGCTTTCCAATTTTTTACTTCTTAAGACCTTCAGATTTGTTTGAGCATGTCTGCAGATAGATGAGATGGGTGAGATGGGTCCTCCAGGAGTCTATTTTGATCATGGATATGAGAAATAACTCATCTCAAGAGACAAAAGAATTGACTGGCACAAGCTTCCTCCAGGATAATGCTGAAGAGGGAGCTTGATCTTGGATGGTAAGGAGTATGGATCAATCACAGCTTGTTTCTCCACTTTCCATAAACTTCGCTCTGAATGTTGTCTAGAATGGCACAGAAGAGAGCAAAAACAAACATAAGGAAACAATAACACCAAGGAGGTACACACACCTCAGAATAACCAACCACTTGAGATCAGAAGGGCAGCACGTGCCCAAGGACAAAGTTTGCAGGAGTTAGGAAATATGTATTGAGTGTTTTAATTTTAAAAGTGCTAAATTAATCATTATTTTAAAAGACACACCCCGGAGATGCTTCTAGCTTAAGTTAATTTTTGTACAATTTTACTTTATTTTATCAGTAATGCATGAACCAATGCATTACTAGTGCAAACCTAGCGTTACTGAGTTGATTCTGAGTCATGGTAACCCTATCGGCTGGACCAGTGCTGCCCCACAGGCTTTCTAAGGCTGTAATACTTGGGGAAGTAGATGGTCACATCCTTCTCCTGTAGCATGACTGGTGTCGAGTGTGACTGGTGTCATCTGCCTTTGAGTCAACAGTCTGTTACTTAGCCACTGTGGCAGTAGAACTGCATAATATATAAGCACTCTAGGGGGAAGAAGGGGGGAAATCACAAATTCAAGCAAATATAATTCACTTAGGATCTCCTAAAAATCAGGAAGAATTTGTGAAAAATCATAACCACAACAAAACTCTCTTACTACAGTTTTTGTGCACCCATGTTTTTATTCCGGAGCATCACGTATATGTGCATAAGCATGCTATGGATATCCTATGTTGTATTATTTCTCCCTTAAAGGAGCAATTTTTGCCAAATCACTTGGATAATAATCTTTCATGTTATCTCAATATTTGCAATCTAGGCCACGACATCCATAAAAACACAGACTCCTAAGACCAAGAACATAACTAGCCAGCCACAGGTGTCTAGTTCACCTATCCATGGAGTATTGATAACTCTTATCTAATGTTCTGCTTTCTTGTGCTGCTTTCAGATCGACTAGACATGCTCCAATTTCCAGAAGAATTTAGCCCATTAATTCATGCTGACATTTCCATCACAGTTTTATATCGTAAGAAGAATGAAACCAACAACAGTAGCAAAGTGACATATTTTTAAGCCGCTCAGTTCTTTTCCATCTCTGTGGTTTACAAAATAGAATTGCAATGGGAAATATTGCCATCTTCTTAGAAAACCGATATTTGGGATGATACCTGATGTTCAGCTACCACTCATGTCAGCGATGCTATCAGACAGGACCCAAAGAGGTGCGCCATGATAGCCCACCACAGCTGAGAAATAACTGTGGTGGGCTGGTATCAAAGGCAAGCCATCTCAAACAGAAAGGTTCCGTGATTTAAATTAAACAAAATTAATTAGGGATTTGGGCTAAACATTTGGAGACTCGGTGCACTCATTCCGGACCCTACTCAGTTCGTTAGTAAGGACATAACTTTCATATTGCCTAACATGTGATATATGTTCAAGAAATGTCTATTGACTATTTTAATCTTAAAAGTGCTAAATTCATCATTTATTTTATAAGGATTAGCATAAAACTGATTGCTATGAGATAAAGGTTAAAGACATTCTAACTGTCCAATTTTCCAAACTGGTGTACCACTCTTTCATCTTTAACATCAACTAAACCTCTTTCCCAGTACTCTGGGGTCTTTGGGTTCAGTAATTCACTGCAACATCCCACAGAACTCATGAGCCTCACTTACCATTAAAGTGAATTAAAAGGGAAGTAATAGGGTTCACCTGAAGGTCAACAACCACTTAGAAGTAACTGGAGTAACTCAGGATACAGTTCCTTATCAGACAGTTTCTCATCTACTTATGCCCTTCTGTTGTCTGGCTCTGCTCAGATGCAAATACTAATATGATTATAGAGGCTCAGGATTTAAGATTCCTACATTCCAGGAATATAAACAGGAATACAAATAACTACACTGTACAGTGATGATATTGCTATATAAAAATTATGCATTTAAGTAATGGATTAAAATTCAGAAAATATGAAAGTGTGTTAGCCATAATGTTGATAATGTTTAGATTTTCTATTTTTCCTTTGTGTATCTCTGATGTTGTTTTGTTACTAATTACCAACTCGAATTGGCCTTTAAAAATGAAACCCCAATTTTTTAAATTGAAAGTAAAATAAAACCTACAGTGATTCCATATGTGCCTAAGCTAGAGCAATTTGAACCAAAGGGAAAGCACTTTGAGTTGTTGGATACGAGACTTGTTTTCTATTCATTCTTCAATTTGCGAAGTAAGAATCTTTACGGGGGGGAAGCCATAAGCAGATGGGCTATTTATTTTTCAAATGTGTATAGTTAAGAAATATCCTGCTGTTCCGTCTTCTTTTTAATAAAAAAATTGACACCAATATTCTCTATTGCTTACTATTACATATAGACTAAACTAATACAAACAGCCCTCTGTCCAGCCTCTTCTATTATTTGTACTACTTTTAGGAAGAGTCAGCAAGTTCAATTCATTATGTGGAATAAAAACGCTCACGTAGTTTCCATCAGTGAAGCCTGAGCCACACTAAGTACCTTGCTTCTATAGCATCATCTCTCTCATAGGTTAAAGCACTTATGTTAACCCTACTTGTGTTCTCTAATATATGCTTGTATTCATTCTTAGTAGATATTATTGCATATGACATAATTTTCCTCATCTATTTCTTGATATTGCCCATAATTACTTGCCTTGTATTAATTATGTATGTCTTTAAAAAATGGAACTTCAGGGAAAACTCATTTAAATAATAATAAATGATCATTAATCTAACATTATAAGAAATCTAAAGGTAAGTATTCAAAGCCCAAACTAATATCATTAAGTCCATTTCAATTCATAATGAACTAATAATATAGGATTTCTGAGACTATAAATATGTAACGGTAGCTTACAAACTTATTTTTTCCCCTGCAGAATGGCTGATGGGTTTGAACCACTGAACTCTGAGTTACATCCCAATGCTGAACTCACAGTCCCCACACTGCTCCTTCACTGTGCCTTAGAAACATTATCAATGATGTATTCATTCTAGAAAATGAGGGAACCCCTGAGATGACAGCCTTTAGCTACCCTGCAGGTCTGGAAATGAACTCAACCCACAGGGCTTACTCTTCAGTCAAAGAATAGACAGGCTATAAAGGAAACAATAACACCAAGGAGATACACACATCTCAGAATAACCAACCACTTGAGATCAGAAGGGCAGCATGTGCCCAAGGACAAAGTTTATAGGAGTTAGGAAATAAAAATAAATGAAAATAACAATCACAGAGAGGAATTGAGATATGAGGTGTTGTTTCATCTTGGGATTTCAGACAATGAGATACAGCAAAATCTAATTGTTGAATGGCGAATGACCTGCTCTGAAAACTTTCAGCCAATTCAGAATAAAAAGAAAATTTAAACAAACAAACAAAAAGCTCCTTTCCTTCATTTACCCTCTTGGGGATTCAATAGTGAACTGACAAGTCGTTGTTCTGGTCAACATTCTATTATATTATGCATTTGGGGGTGGAATTCTGAAGTAAACATTAAAAGATGTCTATTTATATACGGGGGGTCTTCAAAATTTTCTTTTTTAAAAACGTTGTGTAAAGCACATCTGTACATTCATTGCCCTCATCATTTTCAAAGCATTTGCTCTCCACTTAAGTCTTTTGCATCAGGTCCTCTTTTTTCCCCTCCCTTACCACTCCCCCCTCCTTCATGAGCCCTTGATAATTTTCTTTTTATTTTAACAATTTATTGGGGCTGATACAATTCTTTTCACAGTTCATACATATACATACATCAATTGTATAAAGCACATCTGTACAGTCTTTGCCCTAATCATTTTTTTCTCTTTTCTTCTTTTACATTTTATTAGGGACTCAAACAACTCTTACCACAATCCATACATATACATACATCAATTGTATAAAGCACATCCATACATTCCCTGCCCCAATCATTCTCAAGGCATTTGCTCTCCACTTAAGCCCCTTGCATCAGGTCCTCTTTTTTCCCCCTCCCTCCCCATTCCCCCCTCCCTCATATGCCCTTGGTAATTTATACATCGTTATTTTGTCATATCTTGCCCTATCTGGAGTCTCCCTTCCCCCCTTCTCTGCTGTCCCTCTCCCAGGGAAGAGGTCACATGTGGATCCTTGTAATCAGTTCCCCCTTTCCAACCCACTCACCCTCCACTCTCCCAGCATCGTCCCTCATACCCTTGGTCCTGAAGGTATCATCCACCCTGGATTCCCTGTACCTCCAACCCTCATATGTACCAGTGTACAGCCTCTGTCCTATCCAGCCCTGCAAGGTAGAATTCGGATCATGGTAGTTGGGGGTCAGGAAGCATCCAGGATCTGGGGGAAAGCTGTGTTCTTCATCGATACTACCTCACACCCTAATTAACCCATCTCCTCTCTTAAACCCCTCTATGAGGGGATCTCCATTGAGCCCTTGATAATTTATGAATTATTATTTTGTTATATCTTGCCCTATCTGACATCTCCCTTCACCCCTTTTCTGTTGTCCATCCCCTAGGGAGGAGGTCACATGTAGATCCTCTGTAATTGGTTCCCTCTTTCCCACCCACTTTCCCTCTACCCTCCCAGTATCGCCCCTCACACCCCTGGTTCTGAAGGCATCATCCACCCTGGATTCCCTGTGCCTCCAGCTCCTATCTGCACTAGTGTACAACCTCTGCGCTATCCAGACTTGCAAGGTAGAATTCAGATCAAGATAGGGGGCGGGGGGAGAGGAAGCATTTAGGAACTAGAGGAAAGCTGTATTCTTCATGGGTGCTACATCGCACCCTAAAGGACTCATCTCCTCTAAACCCTCTGCAAGGGGATCTCCAGTGGCAGAGAAATGAGCTTTCCCCTTCATTCACTACGGTAAGATTTTTTGTTTTGATGATGCCTTATACCTGATCCCTTTGACACCTCATGATCGCACAGGCTGGTGTGCTTGTCTTCAAAATTTTCATGGAAAAATTATATTATCTTTTAATTCAAACTTTTATAGGAACTTTTTGATGCCCCTCATATATATAGCCAAAATCAAACTCACTGCCATCTAGTCAATACTGACTCAAATGGACCCTGCTGTGGGTTTCCTAGACTGTCAATGTTTCTGGAAGTACCAGGGAACCGCTGGAGGTTTTGAACAGCTGACCATGTGGATAACAGCCATGCATAGCCATAACACCACCAGGGCTCCTGTCATATGTGTATGCCACATATTGCCATGTGTCATACACCTGTACATACATGTACCCATATGCATGTTAGGGAAGGTAGTGAGGAAAACTGATGAAGAACAAAAGCAAGAAAAAAGTGAGAGAGTTTGGAATTGACCTGACAGTTTTTAATCTGTCTACTTTGCCATGTTATTTGGTACATTTCTCTCTCCTGTTCCTCAGATGGGACAGCAGTATCACATGTCAAATGATCTATATCACAGATATCATATATCCTCACACAAGATGGCTCTCTGTAACTTTGGATGTGATCCTGTTTGGAAACAACAAGGTCTTTGGTACTTAATGAAGTCATACTACAATAGAATGAGCTGGCAAACTAATATTTTTTGAGTTAATAAAAATAGACACAAAGTCATACCCACTGAAGACCTATCTAAAAGCAAAGGAATGTTAAGGATGACAAGCAGGTGCCAGGTACTAAGAGAGAAGGTGACAAAGGAGCTGGCATGGCTGAAACCCTACTTTGGACTTGTTGCAGCAAGGTGAAATGACTAAAGAAGTTCCAAGAGTCTAGAAGACAAGAAAAAATACTTATTTATACTCATGCTATATATGCTTCACATTGCTAAGTGTAACCTAAATATCACTACATACATATTATTCTAATGAATAAATTTGTAAATAAATCTGGTGTTTTCTGCATACCCCATCTAAAAATCTGATGAATAGGTACCACTGGGCCTCAAAAATGGTATAGGCTAGTAACTCTAAGATCATGGATTCTGACTTAAGACTAATTTGATGAAGTGTATAGAAAGCTCGAGGATCCTTACAATTAAACTGCTACCAGAAGACGTCCCTTTGAACCTTTTTGGGGAAAATAGACCTCTTTGCCTAAACCTGTAAAGATTACCATCTGAAAAGGCCTATGGGGTGGTTCACCTCTGACACACAGAGTCACTATGAACCATAATCAACGCGGTGGCACTTACAAAGAAATGCATAAAAAGATTATTTCATTTATTTCCTATTAATGCTGAAACAGAAAAAATAATCTAAATATTATGATGGATTTCTCCTTAAACTGAAAAATCCACTGCTACCATAGAGTCAATTCCAACTCACAGTTACTCTACAGAGGGCTTCCAAGGTCAGAAATCGTTATGAGATCAGACAATTTCACTTTTCTCCCATGAAACAGCTGATGGGTTTGAACTACTGAGGTTGGCAACCCAACTCTTATCCCACAGAACTACCAGGTCTCCTTGGTAAAGTATTCAAAGGAGTGATCCACTATACTTCCTCAGGAAATGTTAGATATGAAATTATAGGAATTAACCAGGCGTTTGGTTCACTGTAGAATAAGGAGGGAAGATGTTGACTTGGTAATTTTGACCTATGTTTACTTGAAAGAAGGGAGATGATCAGAAATAATAAAGATTTATCCAAAGTAATGTTTTTTTTAATTTAAAAAATACTTTCATTGGGGGCTTTTACAGCTCTTATCACAATCCATACATATATCCATTGTGTCAAGCACATTTGTACATGTTGCCATTATTTTCAAAGCATTTTCTTTCCACTTGAGTCCTTCATATCAGCTCCTCATTTTCCTCCTTCCTCCTCCACACTCCCTCCCTCCCTCATGAACCCTTGATAAATTATAAATTATTATTTTCATATCTTACATCATCTTCTGTCTCCCTTCATCCACTTCTTTTGTTTGTCCCCCTGGAAAGGAGTTTTATGTTGATCCTGTGATCAAGTCTCCCTTTTTCTCCCCACCTTCCCCTCAGCCTCTTGGTATCTCTATCTCATTACCATCCTGGTATCATTATTCTCATTATCTGGAGAGGTTTATCAGTCCTGGATTCCCTGTGTTTGGGGTTCTTATCTGTAGCAGTGTACATGTTCTGGTCTAGTCAGATCTGTAAGTAAGACAGAATTGAAGGCATGATAGTGTGTGAGTGTGTGTGGTGGGAAACATTAAAGAACTAGAGGAAAGTTGTGTGTTTCATTGGTGCTCTATAGCACCCTGACTGGCTCTTCTCTTCCTTGTGACCCTTTTATAAGGGGATGTCCAATAGTCTACTGATGGGCTTTGGGTCTCCACTCTATGCACTCACACCTCCCCCTGCCTGCCCCACCCAATCCCATTGCTATGATTTTGTTCTGGGTCTTAGATCAAAGTAATGTTTCAAGCATTTTAAAATCCTCACAACTGGACCAATGGGCAATATCATGACAAATGCGAAAAGATTGAAGTTGTCAAGGATTTCATTGGACTTGGATCCATCATGAATACTCACGGGAGCTGTACTCCAGAAACCAAAGCACAGGTTGGATTGGGGAGATGGGCTACATAAGACCTCTTGAGAGTTTTAAAGAGCAAAGGGAAGCACATCTGGCCCAAGCCAGGGTCACCTCATCTGCATGTGAAAGCTGGCTACAAAAACTGAGGCTGCCACAAGAAAGGACACCTAGGAATGGGATGTTAGCAAAGAACAGTGAAATACCAAGGACTGCCAAAAGAATAAAACGATCTATCTTGGTTGGAGGAAGTAGAGTCAGATTGCTCCACAGAAGCAAGGCAGGTCTGACCATGTTCTCAGGAGGGGCCAGTTCCTGGACCAGAGCATCGTGCTTGGTAAAGCAGAAAGTCCATGGAAAAGGAAGGCTCTCAATGAAACGAACAACACAGAGCCTGAAACAGGGAGTTCGCACAGCTCGACAGCTGTGATAACAGTGCAGAGCCACGCCGTGTTTTGTTCTGTCACACACGGTCACAACGAGCTCACAGACTCACAGCACTTAACAACATCAATGCCTTCGATGAGATCGTGACCTCCATTGCCCTGACAAGGCAGAAGTTCGGTATAGAAGCCCACAGGTTGCCATCTCCACTCCGTGGTGGCATCGTGGACTCAATGGCAGGGGTTTTTATTTTGTGTTGGTTTTTCCAGTTTCTAACCATCTGTCCTTGGGCAAAATCCATTCATGATCTTTCTACAACACCATATAAGTCCATTCCCCCCCTCCAATGGGCAGCTAACTTCAATGGCAACTCAAGTTGTGTGGAGCTTGCAAATCTGGTCTCTGATCTTCCATCTTGGTCACTGCACAGGCTGCAGCAGTGGAACGGTCGTCAGCAATGAGCTCTCAGCAGTCGACTCTGGACGCATTGTTAGCACCAAAGGAACGGAGAGCTATCGTTCTGTTTGTAAGGAACTTAAAACCATGAGCCAGGAAACTGCTCCAATGTTTCATCAATGATTCGTCATTTTGATGAAATTCCATTTGCTAATTCAGGGGGGTGGGGGGTGGGATGGAAAGGAAGCTGACAGGGAACCTTGAGTAGATCATAGCCCAGTACCAAAGAAACTTCTTTATCAATCTATTCAGATCATCAAGATGAATAATGAATCTGAAGTTTCCTGATGTCTTCCCTGAAATGAGGTTTAAATTAGACATAGTTTCCCGTGGGTACTATTCAAATAAGTTCTAATGAAAGTGTAAAAATATTGAAAGAAGCTAAATGAGATTCCTTTATTTAAATATACATAACTATCCATGTACCCACTCCACTTCGTCGGACGCAAAAGGAAAGCTCTCCCTTCAACGTGAATATCATTCTCTCAATGATTGAGTTCATATATAAATGCCAATAATTCTGAGGTTTTGCAAGATGGATATTTATAATTACTACAGATTTCATTAGCTAAAAAGCCAGCATTCAAAGGTAAAAATTAGATTTTAATGAACAATTCTTTGGAAGGATGTCATGAATTGGTATCTGGAGGATATAATCATGACTTAAAAATCAAGCAGATTAAATGAGTCTAGGAAAGGGCTAGATAAAGATTAAAATAACTTCAAAGACAGCCCCCTCTTGAACCATTCTCCCACCCCCTGAGTGAAAATTAAGTGGAAAGGAGAGAAATGAGAAAGAATAAGAAATGTGTGTTTTAAAATGTAATTTGTGTTTGAAAGCCTTCTAGTTGATGGAGAAAATTGGGTTGACAATTTTTACAGTTGTGATCTAGCACAGCAAATTATGGCAGCAAATAAATAGATTCTCAGAAACTGATTCTGAAATACAAGGTCCCCGTCAGTGTTTGTCCAAAGTTCTGCCTTGTCAGATTTCATGAATCCAGCACCATATCTCAGGTGAAACTAATGACCAAAATAAATCAGGAAGTATGGGTTTTCAAAGCAAATTTTGGAGATCCATTTAGCAGATAATAAGAATAGTAACAACTAATATCATGACAAGAATCAGTTCCCTATGCATTAACTGCTGAAATATCTTTACTTCAATAAATGATGTGGCACAGTGATTTAGGATTAATATAGGAGACCACAACGCAGACTTTTCATGTTTGTTTGTTTTCTAAATAATATACATTGGCTCATAGTCAGCTCACCTGAGTTGAACTTAAAATTTCCCTTTTAAATAATATCAGTGATATCAATAGGGAGAAAAGGAAAACAACCATATCTCCTTTTTTATGATCAGTTAGCTCAGCTGCTAACTAAAAGGTTGGCGGTTCAAGTCAACCCAGAAGCCCCTCTGAGAAAAGGCCTGGTGACCTCCTTCTGAAAGCCAGCCCTGGGAAGCCCTACGGAGTCCCGCGGTCACCATGAGTCAGGATTGGACACTGCAGAAGCATTGATTTTTAGAGCAATAATAAACCCTACTTAGCGTGGTTGAGTATATGGAGGGTACAGCATGTTTTCGTTTCCCTGTGCAGCAGTTCAAAGCCACGTGGAAGGAGCGCCTACAGTTTGCGACTAACGCCCAGATTAAGACGGCATCTTATACAGCAGCTGAGGAGAGGGTGAGGAATTCGATTGTTGGGAAGATTTAATGAAAACTTGATGGAGTATAAACTTCTTTCTAATCAATAAACATTTTGTCCCGCATCTTGCTATCCTGAATGGCAGTTGTTCCTAAAATTCCCCTCACTTAGACTCACAAAACAAAAGCAGCCACATCTTCATTTCTCCTCAACTTTAAATGGCACGGTTACACCTCCACGCTGCGTGGTCGCAGCGCTGTGGTACCTGACAGGAAGCTCTGGTCGCACCATACGCTCTCTGCTTACCTGAAAAAGTCCCACGACCGGAATCCTTGCTCCTTTTGAGTTTGAATCACTGCCTGGATGTGTTCTTTTCTATTGTATGACCTTGTTTCTAAAGTAAAAGTCTTTAATTGCTTCTTGGGTATACTGAGTAGCATTGGGACAAGACTTCCTAACTGGGTATTCTTGAATGGCTTTTACAATTCAAGATAATAAGATAGGTTTATTTTATTATCTTGAAGCAAGAAAAAGAATTGACTTCCTGAGAGACTGGTTTGTCGTAAGAGACACGTTCTATTATGTCTAGTGCTTATGAGAAGCTCGCGAGGTAGATATTATGGGAACAGGCACAAACACAGAGCTATCCAACTCGAAACGCAGTGCTTTCTCCACCTTAATCTTTCTTCTCCTGCCCAACTTCCTGAGTCCTCTCACCCAGTATATTTTCACATCCCGAGGAAGCTTGAAAAAGACTGACTAGTTATCTTTTATACACATGGATGGTAAGCAGTCATTCAACTAACTGATAGGGGTCTAAAACAATATTTTACAATACAAAACTCGAAACTTAAGGCTAACCAGTTGGATTCTGCCAATTAGTCTAACCATCTAAAAATCAGTTTCAACCAATCAAATGTTAGCTTCCAGGGCTCTGCCTTTGCTAGTTAAAGCAGGTCCCTTGTATTCCTAGAGGTGGCCTGGTGGCCTCCTGGGTTATGCTTTGGCTTGCTAACTACAAGGTCAGCAGTTTGAAACCACCAGCCATTATAGGGGAGAAATATGCGGCTTCCTACTCACCCAAAAGTTTACAATCTTGGAAACCCAACGGAGAAATTCTACCCTGTCATAAGGGTAGATCTGAGTCATTGCATGCCTGGGAGGAGCACACAGCCATTTACCTAAGATTGCTGCCACAATGCGGGAAGCCTGTGCATGCGAATAAAATCACCAAAATCTTATTATAGGCGGAATTTATCTTTTAACAAGAGGCAGATCCCAAAGGAGGAACATGACAGAGGCAAGGAGCTATAAAGCGGAACTCATTCAGATACTGCTTTTTAGTCATACTATGAAAAATTAATCAGAAAAACAGAATGTCACCCCCTCTCTTCTAGGGTCCTTACTCTCTTAGGGTCCTCTGAGTGACATAAAAGACAGAGGTGCCATTTTTCGATTCCTATTGTTCAGCCGATTATAGAAACATATGTTTTCAAAACATAGTAACACCCCTTTCTAACAGGCCAGAGAAACTGCATGTCCACTAACATTAGCCAATGTCAAGGGCCTCCCAAGAAAAGGAAAGCGCACTACATATGTATGCAGAGATGATTAAGTATTCATTATTCATTTTTTTCATTATTAATTCTTACGAGGAGGCCTCACAAGCATATTTTTTCAATTTTACTAGAACAATTTAACAGTTGCTTCTTAATGCTTGCTCAGAGTTTCATTAAGCTTTTTGGACCTCAAGCTACTGTTTTACTGAATTGTTTGTAATTCACTAGGGATTATACATCATGATATCTGTTGGGGAGGGTGTTAGTCCAGGTTGACTAGAGAAACAAATTCATAGACACTCATGTGTGTATAAGAAAGAATTTTATATAAGACAGCAAATGCATATTGAGAAAACATCCCAGCTCAGTCCAGATCAAGTGCTTAAGTCTATATTAGCTCATATGTCTGATACTAGTACATAAATTCCTCTTTAGGTTCACGTGGCACATGCAGTGATGCTGACTGCAGGAACATCATAGGCCAGTGGGTCGAAGGGTAGAAGGTCTTGTGGATCCAGTGACAGTGGAAGCATCTCAATGCTGGCATGGGTCTCCACAGGTCTCCTCCAGCTCTCTGAGTGTCTCAACAGCAGGAAAGGGAAGGAAGAGAGAGTGGGCCTGGCCACTCCATTGCACCTTCAAATAAGGTCATAAGCTATGACCTGATTGACAGGCTAGACTCCACCCCTTTGCTCAAGCTGACAGGAGTTAATGCAACTACTACAGGGAGGGGGTGTTTTCTCTGTGTGTCTGGGTGGTTTCTTTTCCCTTTTCCTCTTGCATATCTCGATTATGTTTTCCAATCTCTAGGCCAAGTGTTCAGTGCAATGCTTCAGCTTCAGAACAAATTGTTTCAGCTGTCCTGACATGCTGTCTCCTCTATTTCTTTATTCTGGAAACGAAGAAGCAAATCATAAGTTCCTGTATTCATGATCAGGCAGCTCTGACAGTATCAGCTATTCAGTTATCAAATTATAGTTATTCTGAATTAATTAATAATCTTTTTCATGGAACAATATTAAATATGGATGAGTTGGGAGATGATTGTGGTGGAGATCTATGAAGACTCATTTTCTTATATTCCAGAATTAAACCCACAGAGTTCCTGGGATTGTGAGTGTGCAGGGTGTTATGCTGCATCAGACATTAAGTGGGTTTAGCAAAATTATTTCCAAACATCAGGTGTCACTTGAAAATGAGGGAGAAAAATATCTCAGACTCCTTTGGATTTGCTTAAACTCCACGCATGCTAAGTTTCAGGCAGACATTACTCTGGGACACAAAATCCTAAATGGCTTAAAGTCCAGCCTCTAAAAATTTACAAGAGATTTGTGAGGCTAAGTGGTGATTTTATTAAGTTGGTGAGGTGAGGGGTAGTGAATCCATCCAAAAGGGTAAGACAGACCACTACTCAGAGACAGGGAACAAAGATCACTATTACACAGCCCGGTACCTCGCTGTGTGTAGGGTCTTTTCTTTAAAGAAAGCAAGTCTCACATCACCTACAATGGAATAACCCATATTCTGTAAATGTTTTGCTGGTTAAATGGGTTGTGGATAGCCACCTACCTTTTAAGCTATTTAAGACCCTAGACACTATCAAAAAGATGATGAGGTTCAGTTGTCATTTTAGAGATACCTGAGTATCACCACAGGCAGGTTCACTAGAAAAAAAAAAGGCTAGATTAAAAGAGGAACCAAAGGCTTAACAGGGAACAGAAGTCTCAATTATTACTTTAAATATATGATATTTAGTATTAAAGTAGCAGAAGGACATTGGGCCTCCACTCAAGTACTCCCTCAATGCAAGAATACTTTTTTCTATTAAATTTGCATTCTATGATGCTCACCTTCCCCATACAATCGCTGAAGACAAAGCGGGTGAATAAGCAAATGTAAAGAAAGTTGATGGTGCCCGGCTATCAAAAGATATAGTGTCTGGGGTCTTAGAGACTTGAACGTAAACAAGCGGCCATCTAGCTCAGATGCAACAAAGCCCACATGGAAGAAACACACCAGCCTGTGTGATCATCAGGTGTCGAAGGGATCAGGTATCAGGCATCATCACAACAAAAAACTGTATCATAGTGAATGAGGGGGGGAGTGTGGAGTGGAGACCCAAAGGCCATTTGTAGACCACTGGACATCCCCTTACAGAAGGGTCTTGGGGAGAAGACGAGCCAGTCAGGGTGCGATATAGCAAGGATGAAACATACAATTTTCCTCTAGCTCCTAAATGCTTACCCCTCCCCCACTATCATGATCCCAATTCTACCTTACAAATCTGATTAGGCTAGAGAATGTACACTGGTATAGATAGGAACTGGAAACACAGGGAATCCAGGGAGGATGATCCATTCAGGTCCAGTGGTGTGAGTGGCGATACTGGGAGGGTGGAAGGAGGGTGGGTTGGAAAGGGGCAACTGATTACAAGGATCTACATGTGACCTCCTCCCTGGGGGATGAACAACAGAAAAGTGGGTGAAAGGAGACATCAGACAGGGCAAGATATGGCAAAATAATAATTATAAATTATCAAGGATTCTTGAGGGAAGGGGGAATGGGTAAAGAGGGGGAAAATGAGGAACTGATGCCAGGGACTTAGGTAGAGATCGAATGTTTTCAGAATGTTGAGGGCAATGAATGTACAAATGTGCTTTACACAATTGATGTATGTATGGATTGTGATAAGAGTTGTATGAGCTGCTAATAAAATGATTAAAAAGTTAAATAAATGACATTTAAACAATATATGATGCATTGTTTATGAGTGGGGTTGTAGGCTTTGGTGCAGAATCAGGTGCCACAATAGAAGAAATAGTTGATTAGCTAAGGATCCAGTAAAGTAATTTTCAAAAATAATGATTATGAATCTGAAATAAATGGTCAGATAGCAATAACCAGCCTAGGAGAGTTATTTAATTAAAGTACAACTTGATTGGAAGTTGTGCATTTTACAGGCCGGATCCTATGGTCTGGGTAAGAGGTATTTCCTCTCACTGTGATCTACCTTTGAGCTCCAGCTTGTCAAAATTTGAGCTTGCGTTCCTCTGTGGGTTGGACATTCCAGGTAGCTTTTCTAGTCTTTTTCAACTAAGAGGGGGAGAGGTTTTCCTTGACCCCCCGTAATTTGGTAGCACAAGTGTTGTCAGAGGGGCCAAGTATGCTCATTGTCATCTAGATTTGAGAAAGTCTTTTACACTGTTGTCCTTTCCAATGTACAGTCTCTTGGCAATGTTAGCAAATTTTAATCTCAGGTTATCATAGGTCGTTTTCCTCTTACGTGGAAAATTAATTACTCATAATGTTCATTAAGGAAGGGGCAGGATAGGTATGTTGAGGGCCATTTGATTGTAAAACGATATTTCTTTCATCATAACCATTGTTCATATCGATTTCTTGGAGTCTATGGGCAGAATAATTTAAATTATTCTGAGGATGATTAGTCTGAACTATGACATGCGCCATAATGTCTTGTAATCTACATGATATTCTGCAGTTAACGTAATGGCATTAAAAATGGAAAAGAAAATTAATGATGGTTCTTGTGACTATAAAGTAGAAATTGAAACATAGGTAATATTCTTTTTTATTTAAATCATTTTATTGGGGGCTCGTACAACTATTATCACAATCCATACATACATACATCATGTCAAGCACATTTGTACATTTGTTGCCACCATCATTCTCAACACATTTGCTCTCTACTTAAGCCCCTGACATCAGCTCCTCATTTCCCCCACTCCCGCTCCGCATTCCGTCATGAACCCTTGATAATTTATAAATTATTATTTTGTCATATATTTCCCTGTCCGACGTCTCCCTTCACCCCCTTTTCTGTTATCAGTCCCCCCAGGGAGGAAGTCACATGTAGATCCTTGTAATTGTTTCCCCCTTTCCACCCCACCGTCCCTCCACCCTCTTGGTATTGCCACACTCACCACTGGTCCTGAAGGAATCAACCTCCCTGGATTCTCTGTGTTTCCAGTTCCTATCTGTACCAGTGTACAACCTCTGGTCTAGCCAGATTGGTAAGGTAGAATTGGGATCATGATAGTGGTGAAGGGGGGGAGGGGTGGCAGGAGGGGAAGCATTTAGGAATTGGAGGAAAGTTGTATGATTCATCATTGCTACACTGCACCCTCACTGGCTTATATCCTCTCCACGACCCTTTTGTAAGGGGATGTCCAGTTGCCTACAGATGGGTTTTGGGTGCCCAAGCCGTACTCCCCCTCATTCACAATGATAGGATTTTTTGGTTTTGATGATGGCAAATCCTTGATCCCTTTGACACCTGGTGATCACACAGGCTGGTGTGCTTCTCCCATGTGAGCTTTGTTGCTTCTGAGCTAGATGGCTGCTTGTTTACCTTCAAGCCTTTAAGACCCCAGAAGCTATATCTTTTGATAGCCGGGCACCATCAGCTTTCTTCACCGCATTTGCTTATGCACCCGCTTTATCTTCAGAGATCATATCAGGGAGGTGAGCACACAATTATATGACTTTTTGTTCTTTGATGCCTGATAACTGATCCTGTCAGCAACTCGTGATCACACAGACTGGTGCACTTCATAGGTAATATTCTTATTGAAACTTTATAGTTTACTTAGTCCTATGAGGTCAATTTTTCTCATACAATTCTAGATCAGTAGCAATCTGAAAACCTCATTTTCTTCATGAGGGTTCTAGAAATCTTTAACTTGTCCGGTGTTATCCACATTTCAATTGTTATACATTCCCTAATAAGTCCACTATAGCACATTTTTGTTTAATTGGAGTTTTCTTTAGGATTTTTCACTAGTAAGCAGCACAGAATTATTTCACAAATGACAAACCCAAAGAGGACTATGACTCACTCACTGCCATGGAGTCAATGCTGACTCATAGTGACCCAATAGGACAGGGTGAAACTGCCCCTGTGAGTTTCTGAGATTTGTAACCCTTAATTGTAATCCTCAACAGGAGTGGGAGCCCCATTGTTCTCCCAAGGACTGGTTGGTGTTTTCAAACTGTTGCCCTTGCAACACATTACCGCTAGACCACGAGGGTTCCGTGACAATGACTAAAATATAGTCGTTGTTCAAAGTGAAGCAGAGAGTTAAGAAAAACCCTAGATAAAAATATTTCTAAACATGATGCTTAATCATATTTTCAAAGAGCTTCAGACATAATTTATCATGATCTTGAGACATAATATTCAATAGCCCAGATATATAAAAAATATACCAATGTGTTTAAGTTTATAAACTTCTGACGACTAATTTTTTTTTAAGTATGAGTAAAGTATGTGCATTTTCTAGTTAAACCATTACCTTTAATGATAGTATGATGGTAGATTGAAAAAACATAAAGTTATAACAGTAATTTAAATAGCAATATTATATATCTGTTGTTAATAATATTAAGCAACTATTGCCCTATAAATTTTAATTTAAAGAAAAATGTGACAACAATTTTTATTTGACATGTTTTATGTAATTTATAACATTAAATAAATTCTTACAATGTTTTTCTTTTTAATAAAATGAATAAAAATATCTGGCTTTTCACAAAACTTTATAGGTGTCAGTAGTTTTTGATATGTCATTGAGCAGTAATATCTGAGTTATTTAATTAAAGATCTTAAAGGTTATTTTTTTTTTAGCTTTTTCAAAAGTCTTGTGACTTGCTTTTTATCTAGGACTTTATTTTAATGAATGCTTGCCCTCAAGGCAGACTATGTAGAAAATAAAATTAATACTTAAATTTTGAAATTAGAAAGATTGGAAATACAGCCCAATACCTATAGACACCTTATTTTTGATAAAGGACTAAACATTAAATGGAAAGGGAGAGCCATTTCAATGAGTGATGCTAAAAAATTATATCTCCGCCTATAGGATATGGAAGCAGGACTCACACCTTATACCATGTCTCAAACTAAAGATGGATTTTTAAAAGCACCCAAGAGGAGGGTATTGTTTATATCTCCACAGGAGAGGGAGAAAGACACCAGGCTTCAACCCGATGAGCCAGGACTTGAATACAACATACCAGCATGTACCGACCCCAATCCCAACTATGTGGACACTACTTCCCCAACCCCCCCTCAGAAGAATGCACTTCAGAGGACAGCCCTGGGGCTACATCTGGGGGAGAGGGGTACATTGGATTAGAGCACACAGGAGAAATGAAAAGGGATGGAGAGGGACGGGAGGACATCCTGGCCCACCAAGCCCAGAGGACGATATTCCTGCTGGGAGTAGACAAAGAACAGAGAGGATCATAGGGCCAGCCCCACCAGGAGACATGATGTCCCTCACTAAACCAGAGCACTGAGGGGGACAACCCTGGAGACACAGTGCGGGAATACTGCACAATCCAGCTGTACCACGCTAGGCCCAACTACCAAGGGCACGCAGCAGAGCACCCAGGGGAACAAACTGATGAAATCTCTGGAGAATACCAAAAATAGACTTTTGAGACAGAGTGTGGCACCCTATCAGACTCAACTGGAAAACACCCATAAAGGTCCACAAACAGACCTTTAACTATTTACAGACTTTTCCATTTTTGTCAGTAACTTTGTATTGCTGTTTTGTTGGTTTTGATTTCTTTTGTTGTTCTATTTGGCTTTGCCCAGTCTCTGCACTTATTAATGTATCTGCATGTCTATATGGATAAGATAGGCGGGATAAATAATTTGGAAATGAAAAGAATGGGACCAATGGTTTTAGGGGTACACAGGAGGTGGGAGATAGGAAGGTGGGGTGGGGTTGGAAACCAACCCAGGGACAATGGAACAAGTGAACTAAAATCAATGGAGAGACAGGTGGGTGTAGGATGCCTACTGGGGTTTAATCAAGGGCAATGTACCAATGAGAAATTACTAAACCCGGAAGAAGGCAAAACATAATGGTGGGACAAGATGAAAGTAAAGGAAATAAGGAAAGAACCAGGAGGCAAAGGACATTTATAGAGGTCTAAATACAGGCATGTACATATGGAAATATATATATTATGAGAGGAAAATAGAACTATGTACTCATATCTATATGTTAAGAATTAAAGTTACAGATGGACATTGACCTCGACTCAAGTACTCCCTCAACACAAGAACAGTTTGTTCTAACAATCCAGCATTCTGTGATGCTCACCTCCCTGACACTATCGGTGCAGACAAAATGGATGCATAAACAAATGTGGTGAAGAAAGCTGATGGTGCTGGGCTATCAAAAGATACAGCATATGGGGTCTTAGAGGCTTGAAGATAAATAAGTGGCCTTCTAGCTGAAGAAGCAACAAAGCTCACATGGAAGAAGCACTCCAGCCTGTGTTAGTGGGATCAATGTCAGGCATCTAAGACCCAGAACAGAATCCTACCTAATGAGAATGAGAGGGGATGACATGGAGTGGAGACCCAATGCCCTTCTGTGGACACTTGGACATCCCCTCACAGAGGGGACACAGGGAAGAGGTGACCAGTCAGGGTACAGTGTAGCACCAAGGAAACACACAACTTTCCTCTAGTTCTTGGTGCTTCATTACCCCCACTAGTATGACCTCAATTCTACCTTACAAATTAGATTAGACAAGAACACTGCTACAGATAAAAGCCGGCCACACAGGGTAGATAAACCCATCAGGACCAACAATGAGAGTAGAGATACCAGGAGGACTAGGGGAGGGTGGTGGGAGAAAGGGGGAATTGACCACCAGGATCAATCTATACCCCCCTCCCAGGGGGACAAACAATGGAAAAGTGGGTGAGGGGAGATGGAGGATGATTTAAGATATGAAAATAATAATCTATAACTTATCAAGGGTTCATGAGGTAGGTTAGGCATGGGAGGGAGGGGGAAGAAATGGGAAGCGCACATCAGGGCCTCAAGAGGGAAGGGAATGCTTTGAAAATGATGTTTGCAGCATATGTGCTTGACACACTGGATGAATGTATGGATAGTGATAAGAGATGTAAGAGCACCCAATAAAAGTATTTTAAAAAACGCCATTGCTGTTGCGTCAGTGCCAACTCACAGCAACAATAGAGGGTAAGGGAGAGCCTTTCCTATGAGTTTCCAAGACTGTAACTCTAATTCTTTATAGTACTAGAAAACCCCTAGTACCATATGAAAACAAAAACCAGAGATAAACTTAAGGTCCCTGATACAAGGAATAAGTATACTGCTAGACATAATGAAAAATACTACAAATGACAAGATAGAGGACTAAAACATTTTTAAAATATGACATTTATATACACCAAGAGAGTAAAAGAGAACACCAGATTTGGAAAAAATATTTGCCAATAATATATCAGATAAAGACTTAATTTCAAAATTCTATGGAAAACAATATCTAAATAAGAAAAATAACCCAATTAAAAATGGGCACAAGAACATGAATAGAAAACTAACTAAAGATAACAACAAGATGGCCAACGCTTGTCCTAAGAAGAATAGAAATTTCAACAACAATGACATATTGTCTACGTAAAAACCCTTGGGAAAATTTAAAATAATAATAGTAGATGCTGGAGTGGATGTGGAGAAATTGGTATACTCTCATACATTGCTAGCGAGATTGCAGAATTGGACAGTCACTATGGAAAACAGTCTGGCAGTTCTTAGACAAATGCAAACACAAATACCTATGACCTTGCAATCTTTCAACTTGGTATTCGCCCTACAGAAATAAAGAACAAAACACAAACACATATATGGACTCATGCTTATTGCAGCAATTCTATTATACAAAAGAATGGAAACAACTAAATCTCTGTCTGTAGAGGAACAGATAAACTCTGGTACATTCACAAAATGGAATATTGTGCATTCTTTTAAAAAAGCGTGAAGGAAAAACAGATGATATCGGTACTTTAGCAAAGTGTGTTGATGAAATTAGATGGTGCCCAGTGATCAAAGAAAATAGTGCCTGGGGTCTTAAAGGCTTGTTTCCAAATAAGCAGCCATCTAAGTGAGATGTCAATTAAGACAACATGGAAAAAGCACTCCAATATCTATGACTTAATCCAGAAATGAAGGAGGAAATAGTGGCAGCACTGATAATGTGAGATTTTTTTGGCAGGAGGCTGTAGATGACAGTGGATGCCTAAACTACACTTGCAAGATTTAAACAGAAATAAGCCTCTGATGATTTCCCTCCAACCATAATTGAGAGCCTGGAATAAACTGGTTAGCAGACACAGAGTACTGGATAGATGCCTACAGAAGACAGTTCGATATAGAACTCCAGAGAAAATAGTTTGCAATGATAAACCCAATGCGAACAGCTAAAACCTTGACGCTTGATCTCCCCTCTGATATACTTTGGGCTTGATCTCATTTTCAATATTTTCTGTGTTCTTTTTTCATACCGGGGCTTATTTCTGTTGCATTCTGTCATTGTGGGTAGCCTCTACCTGTTAGGTGTTTTACTGGTTTTACGATATCAAATCTAGGATTGATGAACTTATAGAAACAACAAGTAGAATAAGGGTTCGGGGGTGGGGAGGGTACAGTGCGTGAGGTGATGGGAGGAGGGGGTAAAGGGGAGCTGATATAAAAAAATTCTAGAAGGAAGAAAATATTTTGAAACTGATTGTGGCAGCAATTGTGCAATACTGCTTGATGTGATTGAACTATGGAATGGTATGATGTCTGGATTGACTCCCAATAAAATGGTTTTAGGGAATAAACTGTCAAATATCTCATGATATTGTCAAAACTAGAGGATATGATGCTCGGAAAGGCAGTGAAGCTCATAAAAATAAATATTCTATGACACTAAAAGGAAGAAATGGGTGGATTGGTTTTCATACCAAAGACACAGATTTTGAAGCCTCTGACAAGGCTAGGGTCCATGGGGAGGAGGCCGAGAGGAAGGATAGGAGGTAAGGATGGAGGGTGGTAGGAAAAGAAAAGCAGGAGCAGGAAGAGAGGGCGGAGCAGAGACGACAAGAGCCGCGTGTAGGAGGAGTTTACTGGGATGCTGTCACTGTTTTGGTGAAATGGACGAGGACAACATACAGCATTTTGTGTGTGTGTGTTATATTCCACAAATACATGGCAAAATAACAACAATGTCGAATAAGCTTACATTTTTAAAGGAGATAGAAAGCCCACAACCTTAAAAAAGTAACAAATTCCTTACCCAACACACCTGAACAAAGGAGGACAGCAAAAGTTGATACTGACTTTAAATTTTTTTTTGGACACACAGGCTACTTTCAAACTAAAAAACAGAACTTTTGTTATTCAAACAAGAAACTTATTTTTTTCAATCTACCGTAGATTTGTCTTAGATTTTATGTGGATGAATTACATAATTCAAGTAACTATTATTATTGGAATTAGGTCCTTGTCTTACCAGAAGATTTACTTTTGGAAAATATAGAACATTTTATGTATTTAGAAGACAAGATCATTTTACCTACGAGCTCCAAGAAGGAAGAAAGCTTTACCCACCATATGAACAGACTTGGTATTTTTTGCCTCCTATTCCACCCCTCCCTCTGGGACACATCAAGCTTTTAAAAAAGACCCCACATCAAAAGATTAGCCAGAACTTCCATGTAGGTTGCAACTGGATTCTGGGAAATGTAGTCTGAGGTGTTGCCATGGGCTCCTGGCTGCTGTAACCAAATCTCCACCTTTGCTCCGTTGCCCTGTCTCATGTATGAAGACACATTTTTGTTAAATGTTATTGATGTCTATATTATTTATCTGATTTTCTTGGTAAGAAGTATCACCTTCTTTCTTCTTGATGATAAAAACTATTATTTAAATAACACATCTTTTATATAATATTTATCTTAAAGTTACTTAGAAAAGTTTTGTTTTTCAGGTTAATCTAAACATTAGTCATCAGAGCAAATGTATTTTCACTGAGTCCTGAAAAAGTTCAAATCATGTAATTCATGTAAGTTCTTATTATCATTCCACTGATCAGAGTACATTTTTCGAGGAATGTTATAATTTAATAATTCCATCCAGAGGTAAGAAATTGTTATCATTTTATAACCCTGTGTTCTGTATGTCTTATATGCTTTTTGAAAGAAGCAATTCAGGATAATTTATTACTTTAAAATTCTGTTATATTAATCAAAATAAACAATCTTGATATTTTCATTGTACCATCTATTAGACAGTAGAAAAGTTTCAATGTAGTTGCTGGAAATCCAACCAAGAAGAAGTCATCTTTATTTATTTATTTTTGGTTACATGTATTAAATAAAATCGTCATCTTTATTTTAAAAGGACTCCTGAAAGTAAAAAAAATCAGCAAATGCTTACATAATTATATTTTGAAATTAATATAAAGGGCCCAGAATGTCACAGTCCCTCCTCAACAGTAAAGTCTATTACATATTCAAGAGTGCAGAGCCATTTAAATAAGCTAGATGGAAACCTTAGCTCCAGACTGCTTGGAGTAAGGAAGACATCAATTGATGATCTTTCCAATCCCCTGAGGGGAAACGTAAAATGTTTCCTGTGAACCTTGACCAACTTTTGTCCTCTAGTCATTGTCAAAACCTGTTTTTTGTAATATTCTTTAAGGTGTATAACTTGATGTTAGGGCACTGAACTCTGAAACAGGAAAGAAAGAGAAACCTGGCTGCTGCCTTCTGTCTGAGCTTGCAGGGAAAACTTACTTTCTGGAATCAACCTGGCCTGTTTTGGGCTAGGGTGGCAGGCTGTCCTGGAACCCCTTGTCAGTGAGAAAAATACTTTGCAAATGGGAACCTATATATTTTTCAATATGATCAGGAGATTCTGAGTTACTTTTAAATAAGAATCTTAAACCAGAATATTGTAGAGAGAAATCTAGGTTTATTTATCAAAGGTGTTAAACTTTCAGATGAAAGCTTTTAATTTCATTCATTCTTCACCAAATTAATGGAGTAGAGACCTAGTTTCCTATTTTCGATCCTAAAAATATTAGTTTCTTTAGTTAAAAATACTCTTAAAGTTATCACTAGTGTCTTTTAAAAGGCCATAATACAATCATTTAAATGTGTACTCAATGGGAATTATTTAATTCAGGAACCTTGTTTGAACAGTTGTACCTGGTTTCTGATTCAGTCAGCACCACGTCGAACAGACTGACTGAGACCCAGATGCCTTAGGACACACTGGCTACCAGGAGTCCGCTTGGACTCCAGGTCTCGCAGAGAGACCAGCACCACTCAAACCCCAGTCTATACAGCAACAAACCATGAGTGGGTGGGGCGACTTTCCACGTCCAATCACAACTGCACAGGCTTCCTAGGGGGATGAACAGGCAGGGAACTTCCCACAGGTATCCGTTATGGGCGTGGGCAGCAGCCCATTAAAAATTTGAATTGGTGGCTTTGCGTGGAAAAACGAATGTGGAAATAGGAGTGGGAAAACACAGAAGCAAGAGTCAGTAGGTGAGCAACTAAGCCTTAGGGTACTTCATTCCAATGTACTGTGCGTGGGGGTGAGGGGCGGGGGGTGGAGAATTACTTAGTTTAAATACTCTTCATAATAGTCATTCATTTTCCCATCACTTTTAGTGAGCGCATGCTAATCATCTTGATACAAGACTGAGCCAGGGCTATGCTTTTTCAACATAGAACATTCAAGAACTCCTTAAAAAAATGTCCTACCACAGTCCTCCATGTGGCATTCTCCATCTATTCACGAAGCACTATTTGCCAACAACTGATCCTCAGCGATGTGCAGGAGTTCTGGCCCAAAAGCCAGCTTCCAACAACAACTGGGAATCCTGCCATCATGCTTGAACGCTAGCAGGTGCCTAGGAATGAAAGAGCTCAACCAGCTCTCACCCATTTCCAATGAAGTCATTAAGCCGCTCAGAAAGATCATCCGGAAAAGAAACTCGAGGAAAACGTGTGTCAACAAACCTCTCCAGAGAGCGCTACAAGAACAGATGAATCAGTCTAGGTTTTAACTATGCCGCCCCCCGGGAGCTCATGGGGTTGGAGGAATAGAGAGCGACCGAAGCGGGGTCTTCCCAATTCCTGGCGCCATTGCCAGTCAACACCTACCGATACCTCTTATTGTGCCAAAGAAATGGTCACGACTAAAACTTAGACTCCAAACACATTAAATAAGGAGAGATTCATTGAAAGCACAAACCTTGCCCCCCCCCCCCCGAACCTCAACACTAATCTGTTCTAGAAGGAGCGTCCAGATGCGATGCGGCTGAGTTCTGAATCAATTTTTCCCATAAGAAATAACTGAAAACGGATTAATCCATTCTCCACCACCAAGTTTTTACCCTAACCTGACCCAAAACATTACACGGAAATTTCAATGTAAATAAGTTCAGAGTTAAATAATATAATTTAAATAAGAAACACCCATTAAAAAGTCGTTAACAACTACAGTATGACCCATACCTTGAAACTGATGAGGATCTGGATCTGTGGACACGGACGAGGAGAGGAGGGATGGAGAGAGTCATTGTTTGGAAGATGAATCCCTGTCCTGCTTTGCAGGAGTTTCTTCCCCCTCCTCTCCTCCCCCTCCCCCCAGTTTCTTCACCCTCTTTCATTAGGACTTAGCTGGCTTTCTCTGAAAAAAAAAAAAAAATCTGTCTAATGTGGTCTGCTGTTGGCATTTCCTTAACTGTTTTCTAAAAGGGTTTGCTAAGTTATCTTCAACAATATCTGTAACACAGTTAACCAGTTCCTTATCATGATGATTCTTTAAAAAAAAAAAACTCTTTCTTAGGACCCATTTTTTTAAATCTAAAAGCAGAACAAAAAGCCACAGAACACTAAGATAATTATAGCAAAAGGCTTGGAACACAGCTGCAAAATATTTAAACAACGCACACTAGCAACGACCACTAACACCCAGTGACCGAAACATGAACTGCCGTTGTTTACAAAAATCCTGTGCATCGGGTTGGAGGCTGATGTTTTGCTGGAGCTCCAATGCAAAATGTCCTCGCCATTTCAAGTCGAGATCTCATTAGGTCAAGCACTGAGGCCATCGAGTCCGAAAAGGTAGTGGATGTTACAGGGGAGACAGGCTGCTTCACTGTGGAGTGGAGGGAGAGGACTCAGGAAGGCAAAAGTTGCAGTCTGCAAGCAGCTGGAGCACATGGAGCTGAACTAAGTTGCTTGGAATCATCCCTGGGCTGGCAAGAACCGGATAATGGGAAATTACAGTGTTGCACAGAGACCAAAGCCAAGCTCATTGCCATGGGTCAATTCCGACTCACACTCACCCTGTTGATTAGAGCCATTGCTTAAGGCTTCTGAGAACACACTTTTCCAGGAGCAGCCAGCATCTTCTTTCTGTAAGGAGTGAGGGGTGGTCTCGAACTACCGATCTTGAGGTTAGCAGCGCAATACTTGACCCACTATGCCACCAGGGATCTCCTCTATCACTTAGTCTAAGAAGGTCAAAAGAACACTTTCTTAAGGAGTTCAAGTGGCATCTTCTAAGAATCAGCCAACCACAGTACATGGGTACAGATATTTTCTGAAATCCATGAAAATACTCTACTAGTATCTCTTGTACTTAACAATATTCAAAACTAGAGAGGGGGCTTTGCAGAAAGCTCATACATGAGTCAAGATAACATCAGTCCTGCTCTATTGACATGAATCTAAGTTAGGGAAAGTGTTTTGTGGTAGTTCCATAATTTTAGGTCAACATGATAACTAAGTAAAGAGGTGGAGTTTAGCCTGTCAATCAGGTCACAGCCTGATGATGCCTCCTTGTGGGTGTGGCCTTCGCATGAGGATTCTGTGAACTTCTCCCTCTCTGCCTTCCTCTTCTTGTTGACAAGCCACATGGAGACTTGCTGAGACTTGCAAGAGCCCCTGTGTTAGTCGGGTTGCCTAAAGAAAGAAATCCAGGGACACTCATATGTCCTTTATATAAGTGCTTTATATCAAAGAGAAATTGTATATTAAGAAAACATCCCAGCCCAATTCAAATCAATCCATAAGTCTGATATTAGGCCATATGCCCAATACTAGTCTATAAATTCCTCTTCAGACTCAAACAGCACGTGCAATGATGCTGAATTCAGGAAGATCACAGGCTGGTGTGTGGAAAGTCTTGTGGATCCAATGCCAGGGGAAGCATCTCAGTGCTGGTGTGGGTCTCCACACGGCTCCTCCAGCTCTCTGACTATGGTTCCTCAACAGAAAGGTGAAGCAGAGAGTGTGGTCCACCTCCAGGGAGAAAGAGGAAGATCCCAGAGTCCGCATAAAAAGGCCGTGGCCCACAAGGAGGCATCACCAGGTTGTGACCTAATTGACAGACTAAACTTTATGCCTTCACGCTTAGTACCTTAAGTTGACATGAGATTATGAAACAACCCCAGCCCTTTCTCTGCTTTCACCTCCCTGTTGACAAGCCATGTGGAGCCATGCTGGGACCTGTGAGAGCCCTGGAAATGCTTCCACAGCCACTGGATCCACAAGACTTTGAACTCACTAGCTTGTGATTTTCCCGCATGTTACATCGTTGCAGGCGCTAAGACTAGTATTGGACTTATGGGTTAATATCGGACTTATGGACTTGAGCTGGACTGTCTGGGATGTTTCCTTAATACACAATCACTCTGATATAAAGCATCTATCTATCTATCTGGATCTGTCTCACTATTCATCCCAGTCTAACACATGCTTCTTTTCAGATTTTTCCCTGTGTCATAGAAATATAGAGTGTGAATTCCTGATGGCAATTTAAATGACAGTAAGTCCCGACAGTGAGTATGGGGTATCTGGTGATGCAATGATCAAGCACTTAGCCACTAATCAAAGGGTCAGTGATTGGAACCCACCAACCATTCCATGGTAGGGGTGCCCATCTTCTTTCATTAAATTTTATAGCCTTGGGAGACCCATGTGACAGCTCTTTTGAATCGATATGGACTTCGCGGCACTACGGTCTTGGCAGCATAATACAAAATAAGCGGGTGCTGAGCTTTACTGGGGGAGAAAGCCTGGGCTTCCTACACTTGTAAACAGTTACAGTCCTGGAAACCCACAGGGGTTCACTAAGAGTCAGCATGGACTCAATGGCAGGGAGTTTGATCTTTTGATTTCGAAGTCACCTTACTCAGATTTTACCAACCCATTCTATAGTAATTTCAGATGTCACAAACATCATGTCTTCCTTCCTATGGTGTAAAATTAGCAATTAGTATACGTAAGGAATAATAAAGTTCAGCTATTATATCACTGAACTGTCACTATTTTGTATCTATATGTACAAAATAGTTTATCATTTATATAGCACCTATCCCTTCAATATAGCAACACATCAATCTGCCTTTCTGTCTCTTGCAATTTCTCAATCATTTCTACATGAGCAAACAGTCACATTCTAAGGGAAGCAAACATCCTAATATATTCATGCTATTATTGTTCCTTGGAAAAGATCCAGGGCCTCAATAAGTCAGTGATTGGAAATGCACAAAGTATTTTAATATCCTAATTATTTTGATTTAACTTCCTCTAATAGTTTAAATTGATACTGAATTTATTTAGAACCCATTAGAGTCCCCCCTCCACAACAGATCATAAACACAGACTGAACTTAATCTCAAGACAAAATTAATTATTCATACTTCAAATTGCCGATACACTCTTCCAAAAACCTGCCACCCCCTTCTACACTCGTGCTTTTATTTTAATTCCAATTCCATTTTAGGAACATAATTACTGGCAATGTAGATGTCATTCTGAAGAGCAGGGAGACCGTTCACCCACTGATCTGAACACAGAACAGAGATTCAGAGCTGCAGGGAGAGAAGTTGGCTTCTGTCGTCAATTCAATATCATCAGCACTGGTAACTATCCCTGCGTTACGACAGTGAAAAGGGAGAAAAAAGCTAGAAGAATAGTTTACCCTGCATTTGTTACAGGTAATTCCATCAGGAAATTGGCTTGCAGACAATACAGAAAACTCAAGGCTGTGTCTTGAATGCACTTTGTAAGATAATGCTCATTATTTTGCTCAGTTCACCTGGTTGCTTTCAAGAGGATTGGGTTTGATTAAATGGAAGTGTTGCATATTCAGACTTGTTACTCTCGCAAACTTGACGAGGCAAGACCAGTTGACTCGTGTTTTTCTTAACCTGAGCAGAGTTAGATAGTCCTGGTTCAATCCACCCGTTCCTACTCTTCCCATAAACTGTGCTCACCATGTCACATAAATCTTCAATTCTCACAAGAATTACTCAAGGTAAATTGTATCATTATCTCTCATAGATTTTTTTAAAATCCAAGAATTATAAAGATTAAAATATTGATAAATATCAGAGCCAGATCTGCTAGCTCATTACCTACACATTCTCAACCACCATCACAGTACCTCATTTCTTCAGTAACACAGGCATATCTGATTATTCACTCAACAACCCCGGAGGGCATTCTAGCTTAAAGTCTTATGTGAGCTTCAAACCCCCCACGCCCCACCACCAAAGATTCCCATCAAGTCAACTTCAACTCACAGTGCCTTACAAAGTAGACCTGCCCCCTAAGGTTTCCAAGAATAACTCAAAAGTACTGGGATGGGTTTGGGATTGGCTTAATCTTTGTGGAACTTATTGTTATATTTTTCTCCTGGGGGGGTGCTGGTGCATTCTAATCAACCTTTTGATCGGCCTAGCATTTAACTGAGACTCCAGGGCTTCTCCTGTGTGTGCTAGAGACTCTAACATGCACTAAAGTGGCGAAGACTTGGTCCCAGCTCCAGAAACTCTTTATGTAATTGGACAGAAATAGTTAACAAGTATTTTGTCAATTGGTACCCCAGGAGAACCTAGATCTGTAGACCCACTTTGGTTCTGTCAATGACATCTGCATTACCCTGAAAAAAAAACAAAACACAAAAATATTTGTCTTCCTTTCTTCCACTTTCCTTCTCTGTGAAGAGGGGGATGGAATTCAGGGTCAAATTTAAGAACGACATCTCTCTAAAACACCTTAGAAAAGAGGGCATGCTGTTTAACTCTAAAATCATTCCTCTACTTTCAGCTCTGCCATAGCTGCATCTCTGTCTTCTATATTGTCCAATATAAGATTTACTTTCCCAAAACAAGGTATTCCCATCAAGTTCTAGCTCTCACAGTTTTCATTCTAGAAGCATGTTGATGCCCACATTGGGGAAGGCCTTGGGGACAGGGGGCAGGGGGCGGGGAATGTCACATTTCACTGCCAAGATTTAAAATGAGCAGATTTGAAGTCTGAGGTGAGGGGGAAGAAGCTTGCAAAAGAGGGTGTATTTCTGGCCACACAAATCAGAGCTATTTCATATTCATGCACAATGGAGAGGAAGTATACAGGTTAACGGATTTTATTTCATTTTGAAAGACTTGTTTTAAAACCTATCTTAATCCTAGGGGGAAAGCCCATGTTTTTTTCAATCCCCTCCCCCCCTTCCCTTCACCGTTGTTATTTAATGGTTGTGAACAGGGTGAGAGAAAGCCTGTACGCTGTTGCTTCTACACACTGCTGGAGAGAACAGCTTATGAAACATAGTTTGCTTTCTAAGGAAAGTGGGTTCAACACTGGAGTCTGAATCCAGGAACCGGGGGATAGTTTCAAATCCAGCCACTGAGACTCTGCAGAAGAAAAGCAGATTGGAAACAACCAGAAATGCAGCACAGGTACACCTGATGGTATCAGGTCTCCAAAAGTCCACCACCACCACCACCACCCAGGATCAGTGTCTTTCCCAGAGGAGATGCTCTGGGCAGAGGAAGCTCTGTGGCATTTGTAACGATTTCCCAAAAACCTGCAGCATTCCCAGTTGCTTGGCAATGTACTGCACATACAATTAAATCTCAAGTGCTAATTTGGCACATTTTTTTATTCACATCATCAATTCTCAGTATTAATTTTGACGTGCTCTTAAAAAATAGAGAAAACTGAAAACTACTTGGTAAAAATAGCATTGGGTGAGCAATACAGTGGGGTTCTTATGTCTAGATAAAGCTGAGCATCGTTCCGGTCTGCTCTGGGAAAGGGAGAACTACTTCCTCGTTGGACCCAGAAAACAGCTCTGACCCCAACTCTGAGCCATGAACTTAGAAAGCTGATAAATGGCATTTATTTCCTACCGATGACCTACTTTGTAAGCTCATAAATCATGGCAAACTCCTTGAACCCCATTCTCTTGCCCCTCCTCTTGTTAAACCACGGAGTTAGTTACCTGTGGGAGGTCAGGGGATTCACTCCAAGAACTTTGCTCTCCTCCAAGGACTCATTAGGTTCATGAGAAAGTGATTCGGGTAATTAACACACTGGCCTGCTCAGGGTCACCATTGAAATTGTCTGAGTGTGTGTCTGTGGTGGTGGCCAAGGAGGGGTTGTTTGTTTGCAGAAGTGGCCATAGGAGGGAGGGTAAGCGTAGTAGAGCGGCTGTGTTCATGAGATCCGGAGCATATCATTTTAAGTAATAAATCTTGCCAGTCAGCAACTTACAATAGTGTCCCTCAAATTCAGGCATTTCGACACACCACTCTTATGATTTTTGTTATATCCAAAATGTGAGTGCTATAGAACATGAATTAAGATGTCTGTTTATAGCTAGTTATTTTAAACTCCATTTCTGTAATGTGTATGTTAAAAATTATTATCTGTGAAATTATGAGGTGGAAGTTGAGCTTACATTTTTATAAATATAGTAAACTGAACTAGGAAATAATTTTAAAATATTTCCATGTAGCATCAGAGAGTGAACATTTATCATCAGGGAGAAATACGTCCCTCCTTGGGAAAGTGCCGTGACACTTTTACCGTGAGGAATATTCAAGGCTGGTACAGTAGTGCAAGAGAAGCCAACTTCTTGATGCAAATACTTGGCCTATTGCCAAAGACCAAACCCAGCACCCGTAGCACCTATAGCACTTATAGCAGCTGTTCTCAACCTGTGGGTCACGACCCGTTTGGGGGTCGAAAAACCCTTTCACAGGGGACGCTTGATTCATAATAGTAGCAAAATGACCATTGATAAAGTAGCAACAAAACTAATCTTATGCCAGGGCTGTCACCACCACATGAGGAACTGTATGAAAGGGTCGCAGCCTTAGGAAGGTCGAGAACCACTGACCTATAGGGAGATGCTGCAGAAATCCAATTTGTAAATCCTCTCCAGGAATGTAAGCTAGAATCCAGCAGTGAGATAATTTAATAAGCATGATGCAATGATAAGTATATTAATTAATCCAAGAGAACATTCTTTATGATGACAAAGACGACATGTTAGCACAGTCAAATGTGATCAATGAGTGGCTTTTGACCATTGAGCTTTATTGAAGTCATGCCTTTCTACACTGGAGGTCAAAGAGACTCGAAAGTATTATCTCTACTGCTGGCAGATAAGAGACCAAGGTTGAGTGTGAAAGACTTTAGGAAACCACATTATAACCAAGTCACTGAATTAGTCGGAAACTTTATTACTTAGATTTTAAATGGAACAAGTTTAGATGACCTGCACAGACCAGAGAAGCTGGGGGTCAAACCTTGACTGTGCGTTTTGGAGCCAGGTATAGAGACTAGGTATTATGGCACGGTCTCTCTCTCTCTCTCTCTCTCTCTCTCTCTCTCTCTCTCTCTCTCTCTCTCTCTCTCTCTTTCTCTCTCTCTCTCTCTCTCTCTCTCTTTCTCTCTCTCTCAGGAGTTCAGAAATTCTAGCCATTCACCTTACTATTTCTTTGGGACTCAGAGAGAGATCGAAGTCCTGGGCTTGATTTCTGATGGAAGCTTGACTCTGTACCACCAGCCTGGTCATAACCAACCCAACCCAATACCCACTGCCACCAGGTTAATTCCAAGCGGCTGTGAAGCTTTATGGGAGCGTAATATGGATCAGCTGGTGGGGTTTAACAACCAACCTTGCAGTTAGCAATCCAAGAGCGTCATCGATACCCATCATACCCAAACCAAAAAGCCAAACTCAGGGCCATAGAGTCTACAGCTGTTTGCTACAGGCTACGGAGAGTGTAGAGTGTAGATGATGCCGTTGGACCAGCTTTAAGGTTGGGAAGCATGAATAGTGGGTCAGAGGAGAAACATCTGTATTCTGGAAACACATGCTAATGTTCACGGCAACCATTTGACGGGCTTTGGTTGCTTAGGAGCAGAACTTTGCTGACCATATCTTTTATCTCCTGAATGCACACATTGTTTTGATTTTTATATATCAACTTTATTGAGATAGAAATTACCTACAATTAAATGCATACGTTAAGTGCACCTCAGGAGAGTTTTCTCAGGAGTATACACTTGATAATCAAGATCAGGGGTATTTCCTTAACACCAACAAGGCCAGCCCTCAGCAGGTCGCAGGCATCTCTACTGACTAAATCAGGCGTCCTCAAACTACAGCCCACAAGCCACATGCGGCCTGCCGAGGATATTTATCCAGCCCGCGAGGGGGAAGGGGTGGCCATTTTGGTTTTTTTACTTAAAAATATGATATGTGCAGTGTGCATAGGAATTTGTTCATAGCTTTTCTGTTGTTTTTTTTTAAACTATAGTCCGGTCCTCCAATGGTCTGAGGAACAGTGAACTGGCCCCCTGTTTAAAAAGTCTGAGGACCCCTGGACTGAATTCATCTTGCTAGAGTTTAGGTAAAATGGGTCGCCCAGGATATTTCTTTTACTCACTAGTCTGAGATCTGCTCATTGTATCTTTAGTCGGGTTGTTTGTATTCTGGGGGATATATCTCTTGAATTAATGCACTATAATTTGTTTATTAGTTCACTTGTTGATAGACATTTATATTGTCTCCAGGGTAGAGGCTTTTATCCATAACTGTTAAGAGCATTCATGCATCATGAAAATTGGAATCTGAACTTACTGCAGCTTATAATATGAAACACCAAATTTTGTATTTATATCATATGAAACAACTGATCAGTCTTTAGCTTTCCAGGGACATAGGTTAATATTAACATAGAATCAAGAGGGTATTGAAATTAATCCCTGCATAATGTCTGAATGGTCTCTTGCTTGTCAGTCTTTAGCAAACCAAAGCCAAGTCTTTCCATAGGTTCAAATTGCAAAGATGCTGCCTCAGACTCAGGGAATGTAGAACTGATTCCACGTAGCACCACCCAGTTATAGCCCTGGTCTGTACTAATCCAGTTTTTCAGAGTCCTGTGTATCTGGGAGCACTAAATGGATAAGAGAGGGTTGGTGGAGATTATACATACTGGGTAAAATATTTGGAACCCTAGCATGTGGGTCACAGGTGAAAATCACTCTTGTTGAGTGATCAATCCATGACATAACAGTATTGTGTTCCAAAAATGCTTCTTAAAGCATATAATGGAAGTTGGTCATGCATCTTGAGACAGTAAGAGGCTGTGGCTACTAAACATGTACCCAGGCCGGGGTGATGTTTCAGGAGTTAGAGCAGTTGGGGATTCAAACTAACTGAGGACTCTATTCCCTCCAGATCTGATATCTAGGTCTTCTTTTGTATCCACTGCCCTCTTTTCATTTTCTCGGACACTTCTCTCTCATTTTCTACAAACAAACAACGAGCTAGTTTCAAAACCCTGACATTTTTTCTTATATTTTTGTAATCTGCCCCCAAAATATCTCTGTATGCAAAATTCTTCTGTTCTGTGTACTTCTATTTCTTTTCCTTTTCTTTATTTTACTTTCTGCTGTGTGACCTCTTACTGAGTTAATGATGCAGAATATGGAGCTAATTGAATGGGAAGAAAGATCAAAGGGTGGGAGGAATTGCCATGTCTACAATCAAAATGATTTTTGACTCATGTAACAAATCTGGTTGAAATATTAAACAACAAATGGCTATCTCTTCCAGAACTCATGAGGATATTTTCATTCTGTTGACTCCAGGGCTAAGTCTTGCCATCAGTAAATATGTCTTAGTCAAATCCTTGGTCAGAGCTCTGTTGACTGGGCAACAGAGTAAAGGGTGTGCGTGAGTGAAAAGGAGGTGTTAGAAACATGGCGGGCATTCAAAAGAAGTGATCATTTAGGCACCAGCTGGAGCAACCACGTATGCAAACACAGAGTCCATTTTTACCCACAGCAGTGGTCAGGGACTTAGACAATTCCATATTGGATTAAAAGCAATACCTTGAGTTGAATTGAGAAGCTGACTCAGACCATTGTATGGCCAAAATTAATGCCCTTAACTTGACTGGGTCCAAAAGAAGCTGCATACTAGGCTCAGATGAAAGAAAGCCTTTGAAGCATCCACAAGTTGAGCTATACTGTGTGCACTGAATGTGACAGCCCCCCGAATTAAGCCATGTGATACTATACACCAGCATCCTGTATTCATATAAATAGCCTCAGTTGGATACAATAATATAGTATTCATTTCCCCATTATCTGGTTAGAACATCTTATTTTCATTCGGGAAACTACCAATCACAGGCCATGTGGTTTGGATGAAGCTGATCTACCCCAATACGAGGGCAAATGGTGGCCAAGGCCTTGGCACTTACAGAATTGCTCCTACCAGCCAAAGATGTATTTAGGGATTGACATAACCCAAGCAACATTTACCAGACCCAAAGTGTCTGGAATGACGGAGTTGTCGTTTCTAGGCTAGATGACTGTAGATGAATGTAGGCTTTAGAGGCCACCCAGGGCCCTCCCTGGGAGAGTCTGCCAAGTAACGAAGAAGACAGAGCTAGAGTTTGAACCTCTGGATCTTCAGTTTGTGCCACTAAATCTTCCTTTTGTGCCAAGTCAACCTGAGTTGACGTTATGTAATTTATAGCTAGAAAAAGGTCCCAAAGTAATATTATACCAAGTTAAATAAACACCAAAGCGTTTCCCCCTCATTCCCTCATTCCATATATCTAGATGTCATGTCACCACCTGGTTTGTAACTTTCCTTCTTTGCTATTTATCTCAACACATAGTTCACACCCTGGAACAAAAGGTGTGCTCACGAAATAACTGGTGGTTAATCCCTATTGCCCTTGATGATCTCTGGTCAATTGGATAAGGCCTGAGTTTGGGAGTCCAAAGTGCCAGACATGAACAATATGGTGAAGGAGGTATTGGAATGTTTTGTTTGATTTTTGTCGTTTTCTTTTCTTATCAGTGTGGACCTCTGAGCATATGTCTTTAGAAAGTTGTACATCATTTTTCCTCATATCAAAACCAACCCACCTGCCCCTAAAGAAACTTTTAAGCCCCACTTTCCAGAACCTTGATGGCAGAGAGGACCTCATGTCCACGTCCTGAATTCAAGGAATCCTGACATGAGCATACAGATTTCAGTGGTTTTCCAATGTACTCGATGTTTCCATTAATGTTTTTAAGGTTGGATATTCCTATACATTCTTTTTTTATTTCTCAGGAAATACAGGGGAGGTGATAGATTGATATTTTAAGATCCTGAGGAAAGAGGGCTCTAAGAAAAAGTTGCTCAGCTACATTAGGATTTGCTTACTGAATCCAATAGATTTTTCTCTTAAATTACATGCAGGACAAAAGGAAGAGCAGTTGTCTTAGGTAGAAAAGTCTTTTAGGTGATTTCATAGAGGAGTCTATTTATGTCTATTGCAGTCTAATGTGGTGAAGACTTGCCAATCACAGACTGCTGGTATTTTAAGTCACCATTATTAACCAGGACATTCCCCAAACCAAACTCACTGCCATGGAGTCAACTCTAACTCACAGTGAGCCTGTGGCAGACTAAAGCTCCCCCTGGGGGGTCTAAGGGTGTAAATGTGTAGGGGAGTAGAGGGCCTCATCTTTGTCCTGAGGAGCGGGTGCTGGTTTCGAAGAGCTAACCTCCCTGTTAGCAGCCTAGCACGTAACCCACCACGACCCCATTAGCACACCTCCACAACACTTGTCTGACCTTAAATACAGTCTGTAACATCTCTGACCTAGTCTTATTCATAGTTAAATTCGTTCAGAAATAGTATGTGCCTCAACAATTTATGGCAAATATTAAATAAATCAATGATACATGTGACACATCTAAAAAGCGCACGTCGTAAATTCTCAATAAAGATTATTTTTGATACTTCACATTGTAGAGGCCTGTGGAGGATTTTTCCCACGGGGAAAGAAAATCCCTCTGAATGAAAGATGAATAAGATTCAAATAAAAGGAAGATCTTCCCATTTCCTCCAGAGCGGTCTTCCCTTCCCTCCCTTCCATAATGGAAACAACAAACAAAAAAGGCAGCTCTGAAAATAAGTATGAGAGATGTCTGTTGTTAACTTCTTGCATATCTCTCTAGATGCTCAGAATCCCGGCGCCAGTGCCCCAGGTTCAGGCATATCCTGAGGTGGCCCCTTGGACTTTATATGCTGATCACTTAGAAGAATGGTGAACACCATTATTGGTGGAAATAGACAGTTTTCTCTTTTTTTTCCCCGAACCACTTTATTGGGAGCTAAGACTGATACATCATTCCGTAGTTCAGCCACATTAGGCAGTTTTGTACAATTGCTACCACAGTTTCAAAACATTCTCTTCCTTCATGAACTCCTTGCTTTCAGCTCCCCTTTATTCCCTTCCCCACTGTAAGCCACCCCGCCCCCTCCCCAGAATCCCTTATTCTACTTGTGGTCTCTATAGGTTCATCAGTCCTGGGGTTCATGTAACGGAAAACAGGAAAACACTGAACAATTCAAGACGGCTACAATCTATGACAAAATCCATTAGAGATAACCCCAAATATGAAAACAAACAAGAAAACACTGAAAGTGTTGAAAGCCAGATCAGGTCTAACATGCATCAGAGAGGACCAAATGACAAGGTGTTAACTCTTCAGGTCAGGTTTGTCATTTCGATCTCCTATAGTCATCTACCGCTTGGTAATCACTTTATACCCATCCCTCCATTGTGAATACAGGGACGTCACTGGAGACTAATTTCTTGTGTAGATCTCATAAATTTATCTTGGGTTTCCACTGTCATCCATAGCCTTCTGCAAACCAGAGTCGCACAATTTAGGCTCTGCTGCTATTCCCTCCTTCAGAGGCTATGTTTGACAATCCTTGGGTCACTGATGTTGACGTGCTTCCTCCAGGTGAACTGAGCTGACATCTCCCCTAGATGGCTGCTTGTTTGGAATTTTTTCATTGATGATAGCAAAGTGCTGCTTCCTGAGACATTGAGATAATCATGGATTCTGTTTTCTAGTTTGCGTGCCAGTGACCCATGTGACCGATAGGGAAATGGACAGCTGGCGTAGGCAGGAGGCTTCCTCCCGCAGTGCCTGCTCAATGGCTGCCAGCAGACAATGACCGAGCCTGCGCCACTCTGGAACCTGATGGAGCGCCCTCCTGGGCATTGGTGTGTATGGTGGTGAAGCTTTGCTTCTGGGCTTCATCATCTCACCAACTCACCCCAAAGAAATCAGTCTTTCATGATCACTGAAGACAGACGTGTGTGTAAGCAAACGTGGTGAAGAAAGCTGATGGTACCCGGCTATCAAAAAGATATAGCGTCTGGGGTCTTAAAGGCTTGAAGGCAAATAAGTGGCCATCTAGCTCAGAAGCAACAAAGCCCACAGAGAAGAAGCACACGGCCTAAGCGAATACAAGGTGTTGAATGGACCATGTAGCAGACACCAAGGAACAAAAACAATCATTGCGTGATCACCTTCCTCACATAATCGCTGAAGATGAAAGTGTGCATAAGTAAGTGTGGTGAAGAAGGCTGATGGTGCCTGGCTACTGAGAGATATAGCATCTGGGGACTTAAAGGCTTGAAAGCAAACAAGCGGCCATCTAGCCCAGAAGCAATTAAGCCCACATGGAAGCAGCACACCAACATAGGTGATCGTGAAGGGCAGAGGAGACCAGGTCTCCAACAACAAAGGTGGGGTGGTGGTGAGAATCACATCACCGTGAAAGAGGGGGAGTACATGATGGGGAACCAATGCCCATCTGTAGACAGCTGGACATCCCTTCCAGAAAGGTAGTGGGGAGGAGATGGGTCACTCAGGGTTCAGTATAGCAACAATGAAACTAAAAACCTTCCTCTAGTTCCTGAACGCTTCCTCCCCTCCCAATCATCATGACCCCAATTCTACCGTGTGGACCTGGTTATACCAGAGGATGTACAGCGGTGCAGTGGGGATCTGGAGGCACAGGGAATCTAGGACAGACAATCCCTCAACACCAGCGGTGGGAATGGCGACACCAGGAGGGAAGGGGGTGTAGAAAGGGAGAACCGATCTCGGAGATCTATGTGTAACCTCTTCTCTGGGAGATGGGCAATGGGGAGGCGGGTGAGGGGAGATGCCGGGGAGTGTAAGATAAGATATAATAATTATTTATAAACTATCAAGGGACCAGGGGTGGGATCGGGGAGGGAGGGGAACGGGGGAAAAAAGGGAAACCGAGCTGATTCCAGGAACCCAAGTTGAAGGTGAATTATGAGAATGACGAATGCAACGAATGTATAAGGGTGCTTTGCTCAATTGATGTATGTACAGACTGTGATAAGATCCTTATGAGCCCCAATAAAAAGATTTAAAAAAAAGAAATCAGTCTGCTCATTCCTAAATTGATGGCTCTAGTCCCACTGTCTGTCTTCATGCCCTAAAATGTGTACTTCCCTCTTCCATGTCCCTCAATGGTCATTTCTCCATTATTTCTTTTACCAGTTTATTAGAAGAATGAAGATAGAATTTAAGGCTTATTTCAGAGAAACCAAAATTAGAGCGATGGTGTTAAATTTGACCATTTGAAAAAGAAAGAGAAAAAATGAATTTCACAAGTCTCTGGGAATAAATACAACTCTGATATTAATATGAGGAAGATCCACTGGAATGGAAAATTCAGGCACACTGCTGGAGCTCTCCAGATCCCATCAGAGCTCTGTTCATTACTTGGCCTATAGCACTGGGGGAATAACACACTCCGTGTGACTCAAATTCCTGATTTATAAGATAGGGGTGATAAAGACGATCCTCTCATACTTGACATGATGATCAAGAGCGGCCACATGGGAAGAAGACCTGTGTCTTGCCAGACACAAAGCAACCCTCCTCCCCCACCTAGTCCATCATTTAAAAGAGTGGTAATTTACCTGGGAATAAATTATTCATTTCACATTCTACATTCCATCCTACGGTTCCCACAAAATTCTAAATGATATCTACATGATATTTGCATACATTAAGGCTCCGTCTTTGTGCGGTAAAGTTTAATGGATTTTGAAAAATGTATAATGTCGATTCGCAATTATAATATCTAGCCAAATAGTTCCACCACTCTAAAAAAAAATAAGTAAAATTATTTGTGCTTCATCTATTCAACCCTTCCTCCTCCCTGGCCCTGTGATAACCAGAGGTTGAAAGCCAGACATGGTGTATTCGGTAATAGAAAGCAAGGTAAAGGCGTATTCTTTAGTGTGATGCTTATTTCATGTGGCAAGGTATTGAGCTGTGCTTAATGTTAGTGTTTAAATTTCTCTAGTGCCACTGGTTCTGTAAGAACTCTGCCTTAGCTTCTACTGTCCTTTCAACTTGAATCTGTTATTATTCAGGAATCCTATTAGTGTGGCACAGGATTGGGCAGTATTTCATTTGTTTTACACAGGGTTGCAATGAGTTGGAGCCAAATTGACAACTGACAACAACAACAACAATTGGTGTGAAGAAGCCCTGCTGAGGCAGTAGTTAAGCTCCTGGCCGCTAACCAAAGGTCTGTGATTCTAAACTCACCAGCAACCCCACAGGAGAAAAGACCTGGGGATTGGCTCTCATAACAAGGACAGCCTGGAAAATCCTACGAATAGTTCCCCTTTGCTCATAGGTCGCAAGTAAAACTGACGTGTTGGCAGGCAGCACGTGGTGTGGTAGAGAGGTATGGGAGACAAAGAATTCCATGATCTTACGAGTACATCTCAGGCTCTGTGCTGTGACTCTCACAGTGTTTCTAAGGGTCCTCCCCCCCCCGCCCCCCCACCTTAGATGAATAGGAAGGCCAGGGGGCTCTGGTGTGACAGGTAGGTCCTTCTAGCAGATAGGATTAACCATGGCTGGTGGGTCTATTTGATTCAGCGTTAGCATCCAGGACAAAGTAGCTCTGCCCCATTGGGTTTCCAAGTCTAGCAAAGATGCCACTCTGAAGAGTAAGGTGTGTCTGATTCAAGCCATATGTTCAATTGCCTCATCTGTGTGAGAAAGCTGGAAATTGAACAAGGAAGGCTGCCGAGGAGTAGATGCCTTTGAATGAAGGGGTTGAAAACCATGAACTATCCTGTGAGCTGCCAGAACAACAACTATTGAAACTCTCTTTTGGAAGAAACACAGCTCAAATGCTCCTTAGAAGTGAGCCGGTAACACTTGCTTCACATTCTTTGGGCATGTTACCAGGAAGAACCCTGGAGAAGGACATCATGCTTGGGAAAGTGGAGGATGAGCGAGGAAGAGAAATGAGAAGGGTTGCCATGGTGCCTACAACTATAGGCTCAAACGTAAGGATAATGGTGAGGATAGAGTAGGACCAGACAGTGATTTGATCTGTTGTGTGAGTCGGAATCAACTGGACGGTACAGCGATACATTCTTATGGATGCAGATTGCAACTTCTTTCTTCCTCTGAGCAGCTGGTGTGTTTGAACTGCTGACCTTTCGGTGAGTAGCCAACCACTTACCCATTGTGCCACCAGGATTCTGTGCAGATAGGATTGCACTCCAAGATGCTTTTCCCTTGGTGACTGCCTTTGTTAGAAGAAGCTGTTGGCTTTTTCAGGCTGATTACATTCTGCCTCCCTCTGCCAGAGCCAGGAGGGTTTTCTTTCAGGAGGTAAAACCCACACAAGTGTGCTTCCCAAAACTGTGGTTCCCAAGCTAATCCCTAATCTACTTCCAGCGATTCATCATGATTATCACTGAAGTATTCCTACTAGTTGATGCCAACAGTTTCCGCTCCAGGGAAGCAGATCTTAACGGTACTTCTTGGCACTCACTTGTCTTTCCAGATGTCAGGGTGGCAGTGTGCCCTGCAATCTCAGTTGTCTTATGGGTCCAAGAAAATTCAGTGACTTTCAGTTTGCTTGTTTTTATTAATCTTGTTGAAGGATGGGATTCACAACTTGCAAACACGTTGGAGGTCAGAGTTGAAACCAGAAATCTCAATTGTATTTATTTCATTCATAGAATAAGGAGCCCTCATGGTTTCGTGGTTACACCTCTTGACTGTTTACCAAAAAGTGAGTGGGTTGAACTGATCCGATACTCAACTAGGGGAAGATGTGGCCGTGGGTTTCAGCAATTACGATCTTAGAGACGCTGTGAGGCAGTTCTGCTCGGTCCGACAGGGTCGCCATGAGTAGGAATTCACCTGCAGCCGTGGGTTTGTGGTTGTTTTAAAATTTTTATTTATACGACACTTTGGTTCTGAAGATTTTTCCGTTCTCATTTCCAACTGAGTAAAAGGTGAAGGGAAACTGCTGCATTGGTGATCTGTTTACGAGCAAGTCTCATGCCTAGAATTACAGCAGTCTAACCCGGGGTTCTTTGAAGCAAGTCTTAAACTTCCCTCAACAAACCTCACAGAGGCTGTTTCCAGCCTGATAATTTATTTGTTCCCACAACAAATATTGATTGAGTGTCTGTTATAGATGTTGATAGAATAGCTATAAATAAAACAAACAACAACAACAACACCAAAAGCCTGCCCACACGGGCTTACATTCTGTTAAAGGAAGAAATATAATAACTTTATCTTTCTTGGCAGTGGTGATGGTAGTGGTTACTATCATTTAGATAGTTGTAAGCAATGAGAAAAATAAAGGAGGTGTGGGTTTGGGGGAGAATTTGAAATGAGGCAAAAGATAATTGGGTAGCTATTCAGTGCTATGCTAAATGGTGTACAGTGGACTCTCCAGGTATTGGGTTCCTTAAAACCCACAACCATCAAGTCGATGCTGACTCATAGTGACTGCCCAGTGGACTTTTGAGACTGTAACTCTTTATGGGAGTGGAAATCTTCAGCTTCCTCTAGAGGAGTCTCTGGTGGTTTCGAACTGCTGACTTTGTGGTTAGCCGCCCACCATAAAACCACCATGCTACCAGGGGTCTTGAGCCCTGACAAAAGGGTCCAATGCCAGGAAATGGAGCCTGGGGTGGTGCAAATAGTTAGCAAGTTCAACAGCTAGTTGAAAGGCTAGAAGTTCTGAGTCTTCTCTATTTGTTGTTGTTTCAGTAGAGATCAGACCCTTAGATTGACTTTGGATTCTGTGACAGGCAGAACCTAAAATGAACCCCAGTGATACCCACTGCCTAGAATTCATGTTCTTTCCTAATCCCTTTCCCTTGTGTGTAGGTGGGAGCTGTGAGTTGCTTCTAGGGCTGAAGTGGACAAACATCTGAGACAGAACAACCATTTCTGTCCCTCACAATTTAAAAATTATTCAAGGGCCAAAAATATCTCCTTACAAACAAAGGAAATCACACCAGAATAATATCCTTTACAATTTTTATAAATGAAACTACGATAGTTTTGTTTTCATTTTCAATTTTACTTTGGAACCAAAAGAACAGATGATCCAGAGCCTCAATTTGCAGACCTTTATTTTGGGGAATAAACTATGGCGATAGCATCACTTGTGTGATGATGTTCTGTAAGCTTCTGTCTTGCTAGCAGATACTTTAGAGATTCCCTGAGAGCTCGATGGAGTGGTCTTACTGTGACAACTGGAAAGAACGCAGGGAGCTCAATCATACATCCACAGGAAGTGGATCCCAACAATCCCCTGAGTAAGCTTAGAAGTGGTTTCTTTCCTAGTCCAGCCTCCATATGGTATCCCAAGCTTGGCCAAGGCCTTGACTATAGACTTGGGAGACACTCCGCAGCAGGCCTGGTGAAGCCATGCTTGACATTTGCACCCTCAGGAACCACAAGTCCAGTATTTCCTGCGACCTCATTCAGCATTTTGTGGATGATCACTCACTGACCTAATACGTTAAATAAAATATTTTACACTTTCTTCTTTTAATGTTGTGTGACACGTATTCCCCACCAACTTGCCCATTACCTTTCAACGAGACAGGGAGGAAGTGTGAGCAGTAGTGAAGTGCTGAAATTTCAGAAGACCCGTCACTGAGATCATCGAGAGGGTGGGCTCTGTAGAAACATTCCAGGACGACATATCTAAGAACGCAGAGGTCCCCATGGAGGGGTTCCTGTGTCGGCGGCCAGGGGAGGTGGCCAGTGAGGCCAGAGCATCGAGAGCATGCCAGAGAGGAACAGGAGCTGAGGACAGAGATGAGGGGAGTCCTATCATAAACCTCTAAAAGGGAATCGGGCTTTAATCCATGTGAAATGGCAAACTCTTCCATGGTGGGAAGAGAGAAACGGCATGAGTCAATTTTGCAATATGCTTTCATGGATATTATTTCAAGACAGGTGAAAAAGCAGGCACTCTTTCACACTTGTCATAGATAGCACTTGAGCTATGAAGTTCACAGCGTGGACATGACTTGTCAAAGGCCACGAACAAAGGAGCCAAATCGGATTCTCTCCCTCGCCTAATATTGCTCAAGTGCAGGTCACCTTTATTGATCTGTAGGGTCTCCAGGCCGTGGTTTGGTGACCTGTAGTCATGATTACTTGGACTACAATTTCAAATTCTCAGTAAGAAGTGTCTGATTAATCTAATCTTTTCATTCTATGAGCTCAAACCCAAGGTTTATATGCAGAGATGAAAAACATTTCTGTCTTCTACTGATGCTCTTCTTGTTTAAAAATGTCAGCTTGCTCATTCTCCCAGATTTCAATCTACCCAGTGATATAAAGAAACATGTGTTGTTAGGTTGTTGTTTTTTTTCTTTCCTTTTTCCAGTCAAAAGGGTAAGAAATATTTCCCTGGATGATGCTATTACAATATTCAACAGCAGCTCCCTGGAGAGAAAGGATAATTCAAATTCTTAAATAAGATATTCAATTTGAGATTAGTTAAGTGGTTATTTGGCTGAAAGGGATTTGACAAACAAGAATCACTTTTGTACCTGCAGGTAAAGGAAATATTCAGCTGGATTTAATTAGCATTGGGATTTTTTGGCACCTCTCCATTAAAAACCTTCAAGCATTCAACCGCTAATTAAAATTTCGGAAGGTTAATAATAACAATAAAGTTTCATATTTGAAAAATGAGGATGCTAAGCTCAAGTGCAAAATACTAGTGTGAGATTCCCAAGTGTATTTCCTCAAAGATCACAGTTAATACACAAACTGTATTCTTGCATTTTATTGACAGTTATGTTTTTTGTCAATGTACTTTAAAATCACACTACTTCTAACGCTATTATTCTTGGGCTTAGAAGAGCCAAGGTTTTGAACAGGTCCATGCCCTTTTGACCTTCAAATGAGAAATTGTTTTTCTACCCCAGATAGACTGATTCATAATATAAATTTTAACAAGCTCCAAAGGTGACTTTTTTGGACACGCAAATCCTTAGCAGGAGCTAACCCATAATGAACAAGGATGGCACCCTGGGAAGCACATGAATTTATAGTGAGCCCAACTCAACCTCATGGAGTCCACTCTGACTCATAGGCACCCTACAGGACAGGGTAGAACTGCCCCTGTGGGTTTCCAAGTCTTTAACTCTACAGGAGTAGAAAGCCTCATCTTTCCCCTTAGAGCAGCTGGTGGTTTTGAACTGCTAATCTTGCAGTTAGCAGTCCAACTGGTAACTACTATACCACCAGGGCTCCTCTAGTGACCCTAATAAAACTGCTCCTGTGGGTTTCTGACACTAAACCTTTCGGGGCCTCATCTTTCTCCCAAAGAGCAACTTGTGGGTTCAAACTGCTCACCTTCAGGTTAGCAACCCAATGTGTAATTCACTGTTTCCCTAGGGAAGTACATATATCATGCATAAAGCTGGCGTTGTGTTTCTTTGAAACTCCACAGTAAATGCATTAGTCTATGTCAAAGAACTCCCTGATTTTTATGTTGCCGTTGTTAGGTGCCATCCCGGCTGCTCTGACTCATAGGGAACCTGTGTTCAACAGACGGGAACACTGCTCCATCCTCTGTCATCCTTGCAATAGCCTTTAACGTTGTAGCTCACTGTTGTAGTCTCAACCCATTTCATTGAAGGCCTTCTTCTCTTTCTAAGCCCCTGTACTTTTCCAAGCACGATGTTCTTCTCCAGGGACTGGTATCTCCTCACATGTCCAAAGTATATGGGAATGTGTGTGTCAGGCCCATCGTTAGAGCTGGGTGAAATTACCAAGCCAAAACCAAAACAGAACAAGCTACCATCTAGTTGATATGGACTCGTGGCAACCCTACAGAGGGTTTTATGGTATTTCTGAGACTGTGTGAGAGCAGATTGCCTCGTCTTTTTACTTTACAGCAGCTGGTGGGTTTGAACCAAAGAACTTTGTGGTTAGCAGCCCGATTGCCTAACCTGCAGTACAACTAGGGTTCCAAAATCATAATCACACTGAGCACAAGTGTTCAGACAGTAGGGAGTAGTGGGTAAATGCCCTCGCATTGCTTGGGTTTTGACTCATAACCACCCTGTAGTATAAGGTTGAATATCCCTAGGGGTTTCTGAGCCTGGGATTCGAAAGTCTCGTCTTTCTCCTGCAGAGTGACTAGTGATTTTGCACTGTTGACTTGTGGCCAGCAGCCCACCATGTAACCAATACACCACCAGGGCTCCCTAGATCATAGGTAGCTAGATTTTAAGTATACAGTTCCATTGTATATGTTCCAAGTGAGCATGTTATCAGGAGAGACTAGCTCCTGGAAAAGGACCTCATGCTTAGTAGAGGGTCAGTCAAACAAGCAGAGGAAGAGCCAGAAGGAAACGGAGTGACACAGTGATTGCAACAATGGACTCCACGTAACCATTATGAGGATGGTTCAGAGCCGGGAGAGGTTTCATTCCTTTGTACATCGGATTGCTCAGGCGAAATCAACTCCACCGCACCTACCAACACCAAAGCGTGGAGAGGCATGCTTCTCCTTCCCTTGTGGGCTCTTTCTTCCTCTCATTCTTAACTGCTGATCACAGTCATGGTATAGATTCCAACTCATAGTATGTCCACATGGTACAGAGAAGAAAGGCTACATGGATGCATTTTGGTTTGGGACTTTGGGGAAGCAGATCCACAATCTTCTCCTTCCTCAGCTCTGGTAGGTGTATTCTAACCTCTTCCCTTAAGGTTAGCAATCAAGCACAAACACTTTGCACCATTAGGATCTTGCCTTTAAGCATAACCTATCAAAGTACTGCAAATTCCTATTAGAGAAATGTAGCTGCTAGAAAGTGGAGTCAGCCAATGATAGAGTTATGGAAAGGGAAGGAGGGAGAGAGACAAAGGCAGGGTCAACTCCCCGTGCCCATGTGCCTTGATTCTGACGCTGACAGATTTCCTCTGTTCAATGATACTTTGAGGATTACTGGAAGCTTTCTGGAGAGGATATCATGCCTTCCCAATTTGTGAGACATAAGGGAAAGGTTAAAAAAATCAATTAGTCTGTCTATGCCGCCATCGTCTTTCTGTTCTTCCTGTGATGAGTCAGCGCCTCCCAGTTTGTGATAGCCAACTGCTAAAATTTTAGAAGTGATGCAAGGCCATTGTTAAAATAATCTGTAGTTTTCAATGTGCCTCAGTGAAATGATTTACCACACAGAAATCAGCAACTGCTGCCCATTCAAATCCTTCCTCTCTACTCCCAGATTCCACTGAACTCCTCCTAGACATGGATACGCAACTCAGATCCATGTGGCTGTGCCCACCGATGACCCTTCCCACCGATGACCCTTCCCACCAATGACCCTTCCCACCAATGACCCTTCCCACCAATGACCCTTCCCACCGATGACCCTTCCTGAGATGATGTTGCTGTTAGGTGCTGTTGATTGTTTCAATAATCTCCAGCTTTCAAAAAATGTGTTATTTACTTCTAATTTACTGTAAGCTTTGCTAAACTTTTCTTCATGATGTGTCTCACACAGGACACTTCTGACATTCTTCCCACCGCCATGCAGCCCTAAGTAAGGTCTAATTGTTTCTCTAACCACTGCACTAGATGCCTAATTTGTTTACCTGGCTCACATCCATGTTGGGCTACAAAGCATCAGGTGGAAGGTAGATTCCCTGTTCCAAAGTACACTTAAAATGTTTCCATACTATTTTGATAATGCATTTCAATGCTAAAAATATCTGAATGTTTTGAAATTGAAATCTTTATTAAATGAAGTTCCTTTTAGTCTGTTATTCAAAGCCCTCTACAATATATTATCAATATATTCCATAAACCTTGTGTCCCCTCAAAAGAACTCTCTTTTACTGCTAATCTGCTACCACAAATCTAGAATATTTTCCATTCAATAACATGTTCTATATTTCAAATCCCTTGTCCTTTACACCAGTGTAGGCAGGTCCTAATACCAACCTTCCTTTAAGATCTGGCTCAAAATATCGCTCCTAGAGAAGGCCTCTAACCCTTTCTCTCCATTGGCTCTTTCTCTCAATTTGCTTTGTTTTTGTGGCCCAATATGTACTCTTTTCACTTATTTTATTCCACTGTATAGTTAAGTGAAATTGCTTACTGACAACTCTTTTACCTATTTCTCTGTCATTCTCATCAAATGATGGGGTGGCACCATGCAAATAAGGGGTAGAGAACTCTAACTCCAGAATTGGTTAGTGTTTATGTTTCTTGGTATATAAGAGTGCCACCCCAGAAACAGGAACAGGGGGAGTTCCTGGGATCATTAAGGAAGAAGAGCCATCAGCAGAGCATCCATGAGATTCCTGCCTGAAGTGAGAGGCAGAGAGAGATGATGCTGTCCCTGTCCCAGCAAGACCAGAAGAACTTGGCTGCTGAGAACAGTCCGAAACAGACACCAAGAGTGCACGTGCCCGAGAGGCTGAGGATAAGAAAGAGACTTGGCCACTAGTTGGGAAGAAGCATGGCTTTGGGCCAAGGGCTTTATCCTTAATGTTCTTGAATCTTGGTTTGTGATAACCTATTCGTACTGCCATCGAGTCCGTTCCGACTCATACTGACCCTATGGTCAGAAGAGAAGCAGCCCCCTGGCCTTCTGAGAGTTTATATCTTTTCCAAAATAGACAGTCACATCTTTCTCTTGCAACTAGTTCGTTCCAAACCCTGACCTTGCAGTTAGCCACTCGGTGTGTAGCCCATTATGCCACTAGAGCTCTTCCAAAGCACAACAAATTTCACTGCCATGGGGGTAATTCCAACTCATTGCGAGTCCTTAGGAAACAGCAGAACTGCTCCTATGGGGTTTCTAGACTCTAACTTTTTATGGGATGGACAGTCTCAGCTTTTTTCCTGCCAGAGCTCCTCGGAAACCTATTAATTTCACTGAGTTCTGTGTGGCCACTGCTATCTAGATCATGAACCAGCAGAAACGTAGAAGGCAGTTGGTGGCTAAATGGGTAAAAGAAGGACAGAGAATGTGGTGTCAGCCTGGGGATAGTATGAAGCTCATTGGAGTCTCCTCCTTTACTGAAACTGGAGGAGGGAAGAGGTGGCTGCCGGCCCATTTTCTCATGTTGCCAAGACTTGCAAAAATTCCTGAAAGTCTGTGTGAGTGATGAAGAGCAAGTACATTAGTTTGAAATTCCCGAATGACACGCGTGTCTGGGTCCCTCAAACACCTTGGACCACATCTATGAAAGACCATCGGCAGAAGCTGCCATAGAGATGGTCACAGTATATTTGTGCACACCTTCTAAACGGAAAATGCAAAAAAGTCTGTGAAGCAAGATGATTGCTCTTGGTGGGCACTGAATCCATATTGAAAGAATGATGTGCGATCCATTTTAAAAGAGCAATTTCTAACTTTTCAAATGAGCTCAAAGGGTACCCTAGAAGAGAAAGAGGACTAGAGTTGCTTTTTCATGGTGATCATTGAGATGCTTAGCTCTACCATCCTTTCAAAGGCCCTTCCTTTAATGAAAGCTGGACATGAATGCTGGGTAGCAGAAAGCTAGAACCTCAGAATTAAGCATAAGGCTGTGCTGTGAGTTCTCTGGTCCTTGTGCAGCAAGGACACTGGCATACCTTCATTTGGTTGGTCAGGAGTGTGCGCTTTCCCTCTTGCCCTTGATCAGAGCCCCATCCCTCCAGAACTGTGTCTCTCTGGAGTAGTCAGGGACAAAACTCTGTGAATAAATTGGGATGTTTCGCATATAATTTTAAAATCTGGACTATATGAAGAAATGGTCTCTGAATTGAAGAAATGCTTGTTAAAAGCAATGTGCAGGTGATACAACATTGGTAGAAAGTAAAACTAGAAAAAGAAAAAAAGAAAGGAAATCCATTGCCACGGAGTTCATTATATCTCATTAGGGCCAACTAGGACCAGGTAGAACTGCCTCTTTAGGTTTCTGATACTTTAAATCTTTAAATCAGAAAGCCTTTATCTTTCTGCCACAGAGTGGCTCGTGAGTTCAAACCATTGACCTTTTAATTAGAAGATAAATAAGCTCCCCGATATCCAACCAGGGCTCCTGTAGAAAGTAAAGTGGATTTGAAATATTTACTGATGAGGATCAGAGACTGCAGACTTCAGTATGGATTACACCTCGTCATTAAACAAAAACCCTTAGGACTATAAGAGCAGAAACAGCACGATAAATGGAGCAAAGATGAACAGGATTTCATTTACTTGTATCCACAATCAATGCCCATGGAGTCAGTAGTCAAGAAATCAAATAACATATTGGACTGGGCAAATCTGCTTCAATAGATCTCTTTAAAGTCTTAAAAAGGAAAAAAATCACATTGTTAAGTATCTAGGCCTGGTCCAACCCATAGTATTTTCTTTTTCTAAATCATCTTACTGGGGGCTCCTGCAACTCTTCTCACAATCTGTACATCTATCCATCGTGTGTACACCTTTGTACATTTGTTGTCATCATCATTCTCAAAACATTTTCTTTCTACTGGAGCCCTTGGTGTCAGATCCTCACTTTTTCCCTTCCCTCCTCACCCCCTCCCATATGAACCCTTGATAATATATACATTATTATTTTGTCATGTCTTACACTGTCTGACGTCTCCCTTTACCCACTTTTCTGTTGTCCGTGCCTCAGGGATGGGGTTATATGTAGATCCTTGTGATCGGTTCTCCCTTTCTACCCCACCTTTCCCTTAACCCTCCCAATATCGCCACTCTCAACACTGGTCCTGAGGGGTTCCTCTGTCCTGGATTCCCTGTGTTTCCAGTTCCCATCTGTACCGGTGTCAATCCTCTGGTCTAGCTGGATTTGTAAGGTAGACTTGGGATCATAATAGCTTTAAAGAACTAGAGGAAATTGTAAGTTTCATTGTTGCTACCCTGCACTCTGACAGGCTCGTCTCAAAACCCTTCTGTAAGGGGATGTCCAGTCGCCTGCTGATGGACTTTGGGTCCCCACTCCGTCCTCCCCCTCATTCACAATGATAAGATTTTTGTTCTTTGATGCCCCGTCTCCTAATGTGAAAACCTGATGATGAATAGAGAAGAATGAAGAAAAATGGATGCATTTGCATGATGGTGTTGGTGGAGAATGTCCAATATGCCATGGATTACCAGAAGAACGGGTGAACCAATCTACTTTGGAAGAACTATAGCCAGAATGCTCATTAGACTGTCTCCTGTACTTTGGCAGCTTGTCAGAAGGGGTTGACCCCTGGAGAAGGACGTCAGTGTTAGTAACAAGAGGGAGACCCTCAAGAGGATGGATCGACATAGTGGCTGAAGCAACGGGCCTAAACATAATTACCACCAGGAGACGCGTGCAGCCTGGGCAAAGTCTCACTCTCTTCTCTTTTACAGAGAATCACTATGAATTAGAGCCAACTAACAACCACACAAGTCCATACCAGGCTCTACACCATTTCCCATTTTTAACCATTTAAAGTTGCTATCAATGTCCTATGATAAAATTGGCTATAAGGTGAAAGGGAAGGCAAAGTGGCAAAGGCACAGAAGCCCACACACATCAGTCAAGAAGAAAGAGGGTGGAGAGGAACCCAGATCAAAGTCACAAGGTTCCATTTGAACAGTGAACTAACCTGAGGAGCCAGGAATTCCCTAAGTAACTGGTGACTAGAAGTGCAGCACATTGATCAGGATGCAGTGTGGTAATGGTGGTCACCAGCATTATGAGGGCAATGTCTACGTGACAAACGGGTCGAACCTGAACTCAAACTAAAAGAAACACTAGTCATTACCAGACCCTCCAGTCCACCCTCTCCCCTCCCCCCAAATGAAACAGAACAACTAAACTCACTGCCGTTGAGTTGTTTCCGACTCATCGCGACCCTTTAATCAGGGTAGACGTGCCCACGTGGGTTTTTAAGACCATAATTCTGTACCGGAGTAGTGTGTTAGTCTGGGTACATTAGAGAAACAAATCCACAGAAACTCACGTATAAGAGAGTTTTATCTAAAGGTTAAGTGTGCACAAAGAAAACATCCCAACCCAGTGCTGCCCAAGCCCACAAGTCCAACAGTAACCCATATGTTCAACACCAATCCACAAAATCTTCCTCCATCTCACAAAGCACACACAATGACGCCGACTACAGGGGGAAAGCTGAACCAGTGAATGTGTAAGCATCTCAGCGCTGGCAGGGGTCTCCACACTGCTGCTCCAGCACCCAGGGCTGCATTGGGGTAGGTTCATGTGGCTTCTCCTTGGGGATTTCTTGCAGGAAGTGAGCCTTGCCAATTGAAGCAGGGAACTGACTAAAGCAGCTGCACCCTGGTCCGACCATCCGAAAGCAAGACATGAGAACTCAAAAGGGGAGGCTCACAGAGCCATTTATCTCTCCACCCTTCAATTAACCCCACATGTCTGGAAGACTAGTATTCCATGGCAGGAAGACTGCCACTCTGGTAGTTGGAGATATAGTCCGAGTACATTTTCCTGCAGTAGTCTATCATTTTCCACAGTTTCTCCCCTTAAAGCTATACTTCCTTAAAGTGAGCACAAGGTTGATTCATGCTCCCTATAGAAGCTGACATTCCTATTTGCTCATTTTCTTCCTGCCGTGGCATCCAGCACCGCTCCTACCTTCCCCAATAGCAGATGGATATAGGGGGACTTTATCCCCCATGCCTGAATTCAAAATACTTGCCGTAAGCCTGAGTTTGGAGCTTAGCGATATTAATTTGGTTATTAAATTGGTCTTGACAGCTTTCAGTGTATATAAAATAACCATATAGCCACCATGGCTCTTTTGAATTTTATGCGTAAAACAAAAGGGGGAATTGTGGGAAACAGAAGGATTTCTCGCAAGTTGTCTCCCCCAAATATATGCCAAATTTAACTGCTTGTGAATGACTATACACTTGGAGGCCATCAGAAGTAGATCAGGGATTATTCTCCCTAAGAACTATCAGCCATCTAAGAGCAAGCAATAATTGCTGTTTATCCCGCAACAAGTAGGGCCCACTCCCTTCTGATAAGGATAGTTGTCTGTTTCCTTGTAGGAGACCCCAGAGAGGTCAAACCCATGAAAGGGTGACCAAGGTTAGGCCACCATCATGATTCTAGGGTGGGCCCATCTTGTCACATGTCTACCCCTAGTCCCTCCCATTCCTATGGGCACACCCCTAGCTCATCCCCTTCCTGTCACGCTTATGCCTATCATACATCCCCTTCCTATGATGTATATGCCTATTGTACTGCCCCTTCCTGTGATGTGTGGTTACCTCTAATCATGCTCCCAAAGGAGATATAACCCTTGGTTAGCAATAAAGTTGGGGCTCTCTCCTGCTCTCGTGGCTGGGCTCCCCCGACAAGGACTGCCAAGTTGGGCTGAGGTGAGCATGCTACTATGAATTGTGTCTTACTCCATTAATTAAATCTCTCTTCTATCCCCATGACTTTACTATAATCTTTACTGATTATCGCTGTACAATTGCACCTACTGGACCTGTGATGATTTGTTGGAGACCCTCCTCTCCCCACACACGTGTTTTCTGCCAGGTTGGTACAATAAACTTACATCAAGCAGAGAGCCTCATCTTTCTCCTGGGAATCAGCTGATGATTTCAAAGGGGTGACTGAGTTTAGTAATCCATTACACTACTGCAGCTCCTTATAATCAAAAGGTAGTTGACAAATCAGGCTTCCATGTTTTCCTACTTTTAAAACAAGTGAAATACAGAAAGCTTACCTGACCACATTTTTGTTTGTGTAGTAACATCATTGAACTTTTTTTTTCTTTTTAAGCTTAAGATTTAAGCCCTATCACTTTTGACAAATTTCTAAAAGACAAACAGAAAGACCATTGTCAATGGATCTTTGAGATGTCAATACTACACTGCAACAAACATTATACTGCTTGTCCAAAACAAAAGGCACCGAGAATAATTCAGTGCACCGACATAAATTAAGATCACCATTAGGACTATACACCATCACTCCTAAGAACTCCTTCCTGTGCTAATGGTCCGTTTAGCATCTTTCCTGCCCTCTCTAGGAACCACCTCCCCTTCTCCCAGCCCTAGATGTCTGAGATTTTACATTTTCATCAGCTTCTTATAATGTTTCAATTTCCTTATACTATCAGGTGGTACCTCTCACCACTGCTGCCCATGGCTCCTATTTCCTCTCGTGTGCAATGTATCTAAATTTAAACCATTGCCTTTGCCAAGATCCACAATCTCAAACAGCACTATTCTCCTCAACTCCTCAAATCGAACACTACTGTTTAATTTTTCTTTTTTCCATTTCTCATGTGTAACATGTCATTAAATTGCATTGATTTTACTTATGAATTCTTATGCAGCTTACTCATATATATCATTTGCAATCGAGACCTATTAAAATAGGTCTCCTCCTTACTCAGCTGTCTAAAATAATTGTTTTGTAATGCAACACCTGGTGAACAAGCAAAGACCTGGCTGACTTACTTCCATCAAATGGATTGACTCACAGAGACCCTGTAGGACAGAGTGGATGAGCCCCTGTGTATTTTCGACAGTGTAACTCTTTATGAGAGTAGAAAGCCTCCTCCATGGAGCAGCTGATGGTTTCAAACAGCTGACCTTGTGGCTAGCGGCCCAACTCGTAACCACTACACAACCAGGGCTCTTGTCGGACACATGTACAAGGGCAAAATAAAAATGAAAAAATCTGCAGGAAGTTTAGGTTTCAATGTGAGAGATTCCAGACCAGGGAGCATGAGACATGGGGAAGTATGAAGGCACTTCTGAGAATTGCTAATCGAGGTATGGATTTTATTGCCAATAATATTTCTTGGAAATGCAATTAAATTTTAAGATTACTGTTCTACTTTTAAAATAACTAGTTATTCTGGATTGAATTGTATCCCTTGAAAATATTTGCTGGAATCCTAATACCAACCCTTTGGTGTAGTTGCCATTGGAGAAAAGAAAAAAATGGCTATGCTTATAAGGGCATATTGTGCAGGGTGAGTCTTCAATGAAAGCAGCTTTGGGATCTAAAAGAGTAGATAAGAAGCACAAAGATAGTTCATGCAGATTGCCAAAAAAACCAAGCAAGAGGCTCTCGGGAGAAAGATGGACAGGGCTGTCCCCCACAGTGGGCAGGGGGAAAGGAGCCCTGTGTGCAGTGCGGACCCGTTGGGTTGCTATCTGCAAGGCCAGCAGTCTGGACTACCACTCCCAGTAGTGGGAGAGCGAAGAGGCTTTCTATGTCTGCAGAGAGGAATAGTCCCAGAACCTCACCTGGGCCGTTCTAGCCTGTCCTATATAGAGTCACTGTGAGTCACTATGACTATATGGCAGAGATGTTGGTTGGGGACATGGAGAGAGCATTCTCATAAAGTCAGTGCCTGGAACTGAGACTCTAGCCTTCTAGTATGTAAGAGATTACATTTATGTTTATGTATGCAACCCACTTGAGGTGTTTGTTAGACCAGCATTGAGATACTAAGATTCTCATTGATGAAGAGATGGCTTCGTTATGTTACATCGGTTAGAGACTTCTTATAGTCAGGCTGGTTGTGAGGGGCATGACTGAATGAATAAACAAATGTGCCATTTTTCATGATGTGAGGAACACACATGCTCTTCGAGTGTGGGTCTTGAGGTATTCCTGGATCTTTTCCTGTGCATTCCCAGGATCCTGGCTGTATTTCGCACGAGTCAGGAAGTGGGCAGTTATATCACAGCGAAAAGCACAGGGACTACAATGTGTTGTAGGAAAGCGGTATAATCTTGACACAAGAGACACGGCTCTCTTGTTAGCTTCCCGCCATGTGTCCCTGAGAGAGCTGGGCCTGGGGTCAGTGGTCAGTGATGGAATGGGGTGATTGGTCAAATTCCTGGTCTGGCTTGATGCATAGCTTTGGTCAAATGACAGCTTGATAGCTCCCTGCTACTGAGGCAGGCATGCTCACTCTGCAAGTCGATAGGACTGGGTGGAGCTGGCCCTTCCTGCGGTGGGTTTCTGAGAGGGTAACTCTTTACGGGAAGGAGAAAGCCCCATCTTTCTCCCAAGGAGAAGGGTTGAAACTGCTGACCTTACAACAGGTAACCACCGTGCCACCAGGCTCTTCAGCACATAGTCAGCAATCAAGACAAACTTCAGAGAGTGATTTCTCATTTGCCCTGCCATCTGGGGAATTCTGCGCAGGATTGCGGCGAAACAATGTTGGCAGCCTCAGTTCTTCATACCAGTAACCTCTGAGCACTGCAGATTGGGATTCACACTTACTTTCGGCCTCTGCTTCCCACAAGGGAATGGTAGTCCCACTTGTAACGCCTCTGAAATTATGCAGAGTGGGCCCACGCAGCACGGTTAATAAAGCATTCTGGCATTGCTCTGGAAATGCCAAGAAACTGCCGACAACACATTATACCAAAAAAGCACAGGTGCATATGCATAGACCTACTTGTTCCCTAAAATGTTTTGTCTGCAAAAGAGTTCAAGGTGAGTGGGGTACATGCCCAGTGGATCTATTTGTTGGCCCTCCATTCCACATAGAGCAAGGACTCAGGGCACTGTGAAGGCCAGAGGTAGAGGAATAATGGGGAGAAAATAGAAAGTCCAGGCAAGATGATTAGATGACATCTTTGGATTAAAAAATAAGTAAATAAAATGCCTTCAGTCAATTCCAATTCATAATGACCCTATAAGATAGAGTAGAACCTCCCTGGGTTTCTGAAAGTACAACTCCATAAGGGGATCAAAAGTCTCACCTCTCTCTCAAGGACTAGCCGGAGGTTTTAAACTGCTGACCTTGTGGTTAGCAACTGCTGTACCAGCAAGGCTCTTGGTCTCTCTTGAACACTCCTGTCACATGATCTCACGCCAGTCCTGGTTTGCACTTCCTTTCCCTAGTCACAGATTGCTTTAAGGCACTTCTAATTCTTTTTCCTGTTGGAAGCAATAATATTGTTTCTCATCAGTTAAAAACAAAACAATCAAATAAACTATATATATATATATATATATATATATATATATATATATATATACACATCTATATAAATTTTTTTTGAGGCACAAGATTTCATTCTTAGATGTAACAGGAAACTTTTCTCTTCACGGGCCAATGGCGAAGGCCTTGCACTCCAAGGAGCTGTGGATGACAACCCTCATGCAGGAGCATTCGAATTCACCAGGGAATCCGATCCACGGTGGGTTAATCCAATCCTATCTCTGGTTCAAATGCAGCAATCTCGGTGCAGTGTGCGATGCTGGGTCTCAGACGACTTTGTGTTGGGATTTGGAAAACATTCCTCTATATCCACTTGTTTACCAAAGTTAGTAGCAAATACCAGTTCTTTCCTTTGGGAGAGCTTAGATGGCCTATCTTCTCTGTGCACAATATCAAATAAGGTCAAAAGGGATAAATCTTTATTTGTGTAACAACAGTGAGAGCTGAGGCTGGTTTTGCTATCTGCTTTCAGAAGAATGATAACTCTTTTCCTTGAGTATGCTCTTTCTCTAAATCATATTCCGAGCTGTAGGACCGTGTTTTTGTGGTCATTTCCTATTGGTTTCCTGGAAGGACTGACGTGGAGAGAGGCCAGGCCAGTCAAAGGCAGGAGGAGAAGCACATAGGCCTGTTGGAAGTCCTGGGTGCAAATTCTGACCCTACAACTCTCCTGTCCAATCTCACGAGACTCCTACTACATGGACTGTTTCTGCATTAAGGTCCCTGGAGGCACAGTGTGTCAGTGCCCAGCCAGTCACTGAAAGGTTGGTAGCTAGAACCCACTTAACGGGTCTATAGGAGAACTACAGGGACATCAGCTTCCATACAAAGGACAGACAAAAACACCACCTGGGGAAGTTCTACGCTGTCCTGTGTGGTGGTAAGTTGACACTCTGGCACCAAACAACAACATATTTGCATGTGTTGAGGCACTTACTCCTCATAACACAGCAAAGTACCACACACAATCAGACATCACCAAGTTTGTTTGTTTGTTTAGTGGTTCTCCTTTATGGAACATCATCCTCTACTTGTACTAAGGTCCTTTGCATCTTTTTGTCTCTTACCTCCCCTCCCCTTTATATGGGAGGTTAAAAAGAAGAAATACCATTTTTAGTCTCACTCTCTGGGGGTAACCAGCCCTACACAACTATATCACGGGACCGATAGGTGCAATTGTACGGTTATGATATATAAAGATTATAGTAAAGTCATAGAGTCTAGGAGAGAGAGTGAAATAGGGAAGTCAGACACATTTCATAGTAGCATGTTCATCTCAGCTCCTCTTGGTGGTAGACATGGAGGTGGGAACGAGAGGGCATGAGCGAGCTGGATTTATTTCTAACCAAAGCTTCTATATCTTTGGGGGCATGCAAGCCTCCTGATTACAGATAATGACCTACATTATAGGAAGGGGTTGTAACATAGGCAATACAAGCAATAAGAGGGGGATGGCTAGTGGTGGTGTACACGCAATATTAAAAGTAGGGAATATATATGTGGTAGGAAAGGTGGACCCTAGACTCAGCATAATAGCCTAACCTTAGTCATCCTTGAGAGGTCCTGACCTTGCCTTTGGCTCCTTCAGGGAACCATCACTATCCTTATAAAGAAGGGAGTGGGCCCTATTTAGGGAGGGTCTGACTATACATTCTGGTTGCTCTAGATGGCTGATAACCCTTAGGGAGAATAACCTCTGACCCACTTTCATTGACCTAGTGTACAGTCATTTACCTATGTAGCAAGCAGCGTCTTGGGTTTGACATATTTGGGAGAGACACCGTGGGAGAAATCTGTCTGTATCTCACATCACTCATTCACTGCCATCAAGTTGATATTTGTTTCCAACTCACAGAAACCCTCTAGGAGAGTAGAACTGCTTCTTTGGGTTCCTGAGCCTTTAGATCTTAATAGGAAGAGACAGCCTCATCTTTCTCCCATGGAGCAGCTCATGGGTTTGAACCACTGACCTTGTGATTAGCAACTCAGTGTGTAGCACACTATGCCAAAAGTTCTTTACTATTTATGGTACATTTGGAAATATACTGATCAACTGGATATGACATGCTCGGCCAACTTAACAACTTTCTCCTTCATCTGTTTTGATATTAAAACAGAAACGGAAAACAGCATTGCCCCGCCAGATTTCCTGGGAGCATTGTTAGATCATTTCAATGGAAATAGCTCGTCTCATGTAAATTACTCTCCTTGTGCTTTCTGGTTTAACAAACCATCCAAAATTAAAAATTTTTTAAAGACATTTTACTAACTTGTATGTTCATACTCCCTTCTTGGGTGCCCAGAAAATATGCTTCCCAAACCCTCCGGGGACATTTGCTCCCATTCCAAGTAGGAGGGAAACTCTGCAGAGCAAGAAGGAGAATTCAATGTTCTCTGGGCAACTTTCCAGACAGAAACTTGGCCAGGTATATCTCGAGGACAACTCTGTCTGCCTTGTGTTTGAGCCATCTGAAACACGGTACACCAAAGGGTTCAGGGAAGAGGCCAGAAATAATAGGGAAGCTTTCTATTGTTTAATTCAGTCGAAGAAAGAGTCAGGGTGCGATATAGTTCCGATGAAGAACACAGCTTTCCCCCAGATCCTGGATGCTTCCTCCCCCCAACTACCATGATCCGAATTCTACCTTGCAGGACTGGATAGGGCAGAGGTTGTATACTGGTGCATATGGGAGCTGGAGGCACAGGGAATCCAGGGGTGTGAGGGGCAATACTGGGAGAGTAGAGGGTGAGTGGGTTGGAAAGGGGGAACTGATTACAAGGAACCACATGTGACCTCCTCCCTGGGAGACGGACGGCAGAGAAGGCGGGGAGGGGTAAGGGAGACGCCAGATCGGGCAAGATATGACAAAATAACAATCTATAAATTATCAAGGGATCGTGAGGGAGGGGAAAAAAAGAAGACCTGATGCAAAGGGCTTAAGTGGAGAGAAAATGCTTTGAAAATGATTAGGGCAAGGAATGTACAGGTGTGCTTTATACAATTGATGTATGTGTATGTATAGATTATAAGAGTTGTATGAGCCCCTAGTAAAATGTTTAAATAAATAAATAAATAGATTGATTATCAGGGGGAAAAAAAGAAAGAAATAGATTTTCCTATAGAACAGAGCAAGTGGTTTTTCTAAGCTTCCCAAACCCAAGGCTTTCCATCAATTAACCGGGATGGTGGAGTGAAATTTCTTACATTGCTCTTCAATCCAAGACTCTACAATGCCCATGGAAGGATTGGCTGGGAATATGCAAACAAGGCATGTAGAACACTAATAGAGGGGATGGGTCAGGCTGTAAGGACAAGCCATCTCTGCAGTTTAGAACAGAGAAACCCAGGGGCCCTTGGAAGAGCACATTCAAGATCTGTCTAAAATGGGGGAGGCCGCCGAGACCAGACACGTCAGAGACTGGCATGGACTCTCTGCCGAGGAAAAGCACAAGACTAGGAGCTACCTTCCTTTCTGGCCCCAGACAATGGAATTGTGGGACAGGGTGATAGGTAAGCTGGCTTCTTGACCCATGGGAGGCAAAGCTGAGGGGGCTACGTGGTTCATAGACTGAGTGTGGGAGAGTGAACTTGACGGCCACGTGACTGAGAGGCTGAGGAACTGGGGAGAGACTTGGCTGCTGGCTGAGGAGACCAATAATTGTATCCTTACTATTTGCTGATCCTTACCTATTGCCTTTCCGAATAAACCCCGTTCATTGAATGTATTGTGTGTGAGCTGTGTGGCCATTACAACAAATGATCAGACCTGGCATAGGTGCAGAGGGGCCAGAGAGGAATTGTTGGTGTCCGAAAAGGGACTAAGGATAGGCTGGGGAGGCAATAGGGGAGCCACAGGAGGCCAGCTTTGACCATCTCCTCTTGTTTATGGTTGCATCTACTAACCATAAAGATGAGGCCCAGATATTGCTTCTCTCTTAGGAAGAAATATAACACAGCAGTTGGAATGGACTCGGTGGCAGGGAGAGGTTAGGCAATGGTTAGGTGTTACCAGAAATCCTACTTTGGGCTCAAGAGTGTCACTCTGCTTCAGGAGTCCCCTGATAACCAAGTATAAAAAAAGAAAAGAAACGCCACTTGGGGAACTTATATGAATTAAATGCAAGCCTGTAGGTAGACCGCACCCAGCAAGCCACTGATGTCTAAAAGTTGGTAGCTGTCCTTACTCTTATTTAATGGTAGCTTATTTCCCATTCACAGGGATCTCAGTCTGTACTTTTGCTTCACTCAAGTTTTGACTTGGCATGCAAACTCTGAACTTTTGGCTTGAGAATTAAATTCATGGTATCTGCCTTTGGCCCCTATGATCACACCAGTATTTGGATGTGGACTTTACACTCTGAATTTTAGTTTACTTATATATTTGATTCTTGGCATTGCCTCTGTGTTCTAGCCTTGGAGAACGAAAACCTCATACTCTCAAGGTTTTAGTCTGGCAGTTGGCTTCCATTTGGAAATGTTAGTCCCACTCTTTTGTTAAATGGATATGTGTGTGTGGGGATGATGTATCCACAGCTGGGGTACATTGTTGCTATTCATAGATAGTTGGCAGCTTTCTTCTTGCAGCCAGAAGATAACAGGGAGGCTGAGCAGCTGATGGTTAGGTAGTTGACAATGTAATGACACAGGGTTTTCCACAACGTGCTCTGTATCTTCTCCTCTGGAAATGACTTATCTGTACACACCAGCATGGATGTTGAGCATGATAACAATCTTCAGACAGCACTGCTTGAGGTACTGTTTAAGCAAGGAGCTTGGGTAGATTATGCACTGGGCTGCTAGTCATAAGGTTAGCAGTTTGAATCTACTAGCCTCTCCACTGGAGAAAGATCAGGGAATTTGCACCTGTGAAAAGTTACAGGCTTGGAAATTCACCCAGGCTTCTACCCTGGCTTCTTTTAAAAAAACATCATTTTATTGGGGGCTGTAACTGCTCTTACCACAATCTATCCATCCATCCATCCATTGTGTCAAGCACATTTGTACCTATGTTGCCATCATCATTTTCAAAAATTTTTTTTCTACTTGAGCCCTTGGTATCAGCTCACAACGCACCTCCCCACCCCCACCCCCCACCTTCTACCATGTCTTATAGGGTCACTATAACTCAGAATTGGCTGGATACAAAGAGAGTCAGCCCACTGATGGGACGTATTTTTGTCCACTTATGGTCATAAAAACTAACTACTATATTAGAGCTTAAATTCTGAGTCGTCCCCACCACCACCACCCCATTTGCAGAAGACTGTGGATGACAACAAGAGTCAAAAATCGATTTGCAGATTCTTAAGCCTCCATTGAATTCCCCCTCATCATTAGAGAGTTGAATAGTCTTGCCCTCAGGCAGAGTGCAGTGAAAGGTGACTTACCCCCTTGACCTCTCCAGCTAGCCCTGGGAGGCGCAATCGCAGTTGTAGAAAGCCATGTCCTTCTCCTGAAAAGCAGATGGTGGTTTCAAACTGTGGGCTTTGAGGTTAGCAGCCCAACTTGTGATCACCATGCCACCAGAGCTCCTTCAGTGGTCATCCCAATCACCAGAACTCCTTCAATGGTCATCCTAATCACCAGAGCCCCTTCAGTGATCATCCCAATCACGTGTCATGCCCTGACCACGTTGGTCGAAAGGCCCTGAGCCAATCTTGTAACATCTTCTCACATAATGTGTGTGCCCCACTCCTGGTCCTGTTTCTGCTTCTGTAATCCCACTTAGAACTCTGAGGTATTGATCTACCACCAATCACGCCTTAGTGACCGCTTCCTTTGTCCTCCCACGTCCTTTTCAAAGCTCAGCAGCTCAGCAAATCCTCCGATGCCATTGTGAACTTCAGCTACTGCTCTCCCTCATCTGGGTGATGTTTTTGTGCTTTTCCTGTCTTTATCCTGTTTGAGACTTAATTAATGCTCTCCTTTCAAGTTATTTAAGATTTGGGCTATCTTTTTTACCCTAAAACCGTACTATTGCCTCATTATTATGTGTGTGACTTCTCTGTGAAAGTGCACATATGTGTATATATGCACTAAATAATATATATATACGCCTATGTACCTATTTATATTATACATTTTAAAAATTATGTACTTGTATGGGTGTATATAGGCATACATAAAGTAAACATAGTTAATATAGTCAACAAACTTTAGAAGTTTGAAACATTTTATTAGAGCTTAAACTTTGAGCACCTGGGTTTGCAAAGTGCTGTGGATGGCAATGACCGCCCACAATGCTTTGCAGGCTCCACACCTTGGTTAAATCTCCATTTAATCCTTGATTGGCCATTAACCAAGAATGTAAATAATCTTGCCCTCAGACAAAGTGTCTTGGAAAGTGGATGACCTCTGCCCCTCTCTGATCAGCCCTGGGAAGGACAGTCTTTCCCAAGGGCTTGCCTGGGTATGTCCTTGATGGAGAACTCTGGACTGTGGGCAGTACAAGAGTTGGAATGGTCATGAATTTTGTCCTGACTGCTGTGGTGAGAAGGTCCTGGACTAACCATGTAAGCCCTTCTAGCTAGCAATTTACAGGCCCCAATCATAGTTGCCGTCCCTTGCTTCTGTAGTCCCACCTGGCCCTATGATGTATTGATCTATCACCAATCAGCAATTTGTGACAGTTCTTGCTGTCCCACACCTGATTTATTTAGTATCGTGGTTCTGAATCCTCACTTGCCCTTTTGACCTCATGCTAATGGCCTCCCTCATTCAATTTGGATACGACTGGGTTGTGTGCTTTCTTTGTACTTTTTAAGAATTAATCCATGTTCTCCTTAAATTATACTTGAGATTGGAGTGTCTCTTGTACAAGAACACAACCTCCCAAATGTAATGAATTCAACTGCAAATGCCCAAATAGCAATGCATGATTTCAGTGTTTAAATTAATAAAAATAAATCTAAAATTGTCTGAGGCTATCTTTTAACATAGTAAAGAAATGTAAGTATGTATTGTAAGTAATACTGAGCTTTATTCCTCATACACTTCCTAACAACAAACCGCTACCACTCCTAGGGAACCTCTGCAGCTAGAGCAGTACTGCCCCTTTGGGTGCCCGAGACCCTGAATCTTTTGTAAAAAGCTTCACCTTTTTCCCACAGAGTGACTGTTGATTTCAAAATGCTCAAAATACTGACCCTGTGGTTAGCAGTCCAATATGTAATGCAATAAGCCACCAGGGCTCCTTCACATCTATTAAATCTGTTATTTATATAAAAATGATATACATTTATACATCACAACTTTAAATTTGTAATAGCATGTTTCTGATAATTTGGCTAATATATGTGCTTGGTAGAAAAAATGGGAAATGTACAAAAAGATTAAAAGGCAAATATTGTGTATAATTCCACACACATAATTTTTTACCATTTTGTTGCCTCTTTCTGCCTCTACATATTTTCCCTCAAATTGTTATCATGCTACATAAAAGACAAAATATTGCTTTGTCTTAGCGTAACAAAATAATGTGCTTATGCTATTAATTACTCTTTAGAAAACTGGCTTTCATGGAAGCATCATTAAACTTATTATGTGCGTACATGTATAGTTCATAAATGCATATACTGTTTACTCAATTCCATTCTTTATCCACGTTATTAATGTTCATATAGGCAGGATGATTTTGTGAGGGTATATCTATGTATATATGGAAATATCTTATTTGCTACTGTTCACACAGCTTTTTCCTAAGTATCTATTAAAATTAAACATATCAAAGCTTTAGGTTTATCTTTTAATATGAAAATTTATAAAAGCATTTTTATAGTGTCTCCTTGTTAAAGAAAAAGAAGTTTGACCATGGCCCCAAATCATATATCTGAATATTGCTTCTCAGGTGGAGTTTTCTAGAAACTGAATGATATCCCCAAGACTGTGGGAGTTGGTAGGCCCCCGAGTGCCCACGCCCAAAGGGCTCAGGCTGAGATGTGATGATGGAACAGGAGCACACACTATGTCTTTCCATGTCTTCTCTCTGCTGTCCAATCGGCATTTTTTCTTCTACCTGAATGTATGAATTAATTCTCACCTATAATCGGATATACATGTACAATTTCTGCTATTAACACTCAGTTTGAAAATGTCAATGTGTTTTGAGGCAATTGATAAAGTAAGTGAAATTTTGAGCATAATGCAAACGTCACATTGTTGACATTTGATTTTTATCTGTGAGAACCACAAGGTGAGTACAGTAAACTGTACCCAACTGGACTCAGCTATATGAAATACACAGTCCAAAAGTGTATATGCATGTGCACATGCACACACACACACACACACACAACCCTCTCTCCCAGCTATCTCAGTACACCTCACCTGTTATTAGTCACAGTTCACAGTTGGTGTGAAGACCGCCTGCTGGTTTCCGATAAGCCACCTTCCACCCCTTCACAGGTATCTGACCTGCTGCAGCTCTTCCACGGCCCACCTTTAGAAACACACCTTAGTAGTTTTTCAAGGAAAGTGCTCCATTTACATATTCCTTTTCTATTGAACACGTGTAAATTGGTGCCACCATGTGTATTTAGGCTTGTATCTCATTTTTCATTGACATATTTTTGATTGCTATGTGACCTTGCCCTATTTTTTTTCCCTCTAAGCAATGTGGTCTTTTATTGTGTTATTTTTCAAGACATGGGGGGAGGTGTATGGGAAGGCACATGTCACCTCATAGCAGGACTGGATTTAGAGAATTCCTTGGGAAAACTTCTAATGATAGTTCTTTATTACTTGGGGACAAACACTTTTGCCTTGTAAGAGTTTATTTTCCCTTAAACTCAGAAATTTTTCTAGCTATTGGACAGGCCCAAGTATTTGTTTTGCGGGGGTGGAAATCGGTCAAAGACTGACATTCAGTCCATTGGAGCAATTATGGATCTTCAGATGACTAGCTCCTGTTGGACCTTCAGATCCCAGAGAGCATCCATGAAGCGCTCCTTCCTAGACCACTCCACCTTCTCCCATCAACCCTCCCTCTTGTGCTTCTTGTCCTGCCATGTTGTATTTCATTCTTACATGTCAAAGTTGTCATATATGCTACAGCATTGTCAAATTAGGTTGTGTGCTCGTGGGTCCTACTGGAATACAGGCTTCATGCAGGCAGAAAGCGTATCTGCTTTGTTCAACAGTTAATGTTTTATAGTGATACCACCTAAATTATCAATTCATTATCTGCATGCTGTAACCCTGAATCTCTTTCCATGGGCTTAATATTAACTTTCTAGAACAGCCCTTTTCTTCATCTGTTCATCTAGAATTGTTCAGGGTGTTCCCACTGTGAAAGCTTTAGCCTAACAAAACATTATCAAAACACCATCAGGCTCAAAGGGAAATAGGTAAACAAATTATGTAATGATTCAGAAGCCAAACTTAAACCTTTGTTTTTCTTATGCCACTTTCTAGACAGTTTTTTTCTAACAGAAATCATTTTAGTTAAATCAATGTCTAAGAATAGCTCCCTGAATATAGCATCTTAAGTGGTAACAGAGACGAAGGGCAAGGATGTGTTGATTCTTGACAAACACCAATTGAAAATGTAATTAGAGGTGCAAGCTGGGGAAGGAGACATCGGACCTGAGCAGCCACCTCAGAGATCCTTGCTAAATAAAATGGACCTGCTCACAACACTGAGCTGAAAAAATCAGGGGTTGAGTTTCAGCAAACATTTATCTAGTGCCCCCTAATGGAAATGGCGAACACTAGATGTGAGGAAGGAAATAAGAAATACAGGGCTTCCTTTAGCTGAGTGTGAACCTGACAGAGGAAGGCATGAAGCCTACCATGTAGGCATAATGCCGAGATGTAAATAAGAGTTATTTAGAGGGAATTATATGTAAAATGACACAAACAAGCTGCACCTAATTCATGCCTTGGAGTTGCGGGAGATTTGTTGACCTGGAGGAGTACCGTGTCTAGCATCAGCCTCAGGATGCTCTAAATCACGTCCAACACTTCCCTGCTCGGCTCTGAATGTTAGAACATGTTTTCTGGGCTCGACTGCCTACCTGTGGCTGGGCTTGGTCAAGAGCAAGCACTGGCAGGACCCAGGGAGACCAGAGCGGAGCAAGGGAAGAATCATGCTACTCTTCCGTTCTCCTTTGCTTGGACAGCGTCACTTGCACTGGGCCATGTCCCCTCCACAGCACCAGCTCCTGACAGACATAACCTCTCCTCAGCTTCAACCTGGTAGCTCCAACCCAGGGGAGGAAAAAGCTTCCTGTCGGTGTTCGCCTCACACTTTACCCCTTCCATTACTCAACTGAACAACCAATGAATTGCCCTGGAGCTGACTCGGACGCCTGTGAATCCCATGCATGTCAGAGGAGCACTGGGTTCTGAAGTGTTTTCAATGGCTTCTTGGGTTTTTGTTTTTGTTTGTTTTGCTTTGTTTTTTCTCTTTCTCTGGAAGTACATCAGCAAAGTGTCTCTAGGAAGTTTGGAATTTCCAGCTTTTCGGTTGGCTGTGCACACAAATGTTTTACTCAACTACAATGACAAAATGGTGTCCAACGTGAGATGCCACTTACGGAGGATGCATAAGATTTAGATCCAGCCTAAAGGACTCGGATCCCAGCCATGCGCTTATTTCGCATCCACTTGAACTCAGCCATATGGGGCTCTGGGGAGTGACTCATCCTCAGTATGAGAGCCAAAAGGAGTCTTCTTCCAAATGTTATGGATGAGGACACGGGCTTTTTATTAAAGTCACTTGCTCAAGATCACACAGCTGGCGTAGTTGGAATTTGGAGAACTCTTAAGTTCCTCAATCCAGGTGCAAAGTTGGTTTTACTCGCCATCCAGCCTCCAGCCTTATGGTTTCAGATCATCGGGGATCGCCTCAGTCTGTTAGTGGCCACAGGACTATGAAGAGATTTAGGTATGTTGCCCACTCAACATTTCAAAACCTGGACAAAGAATCAGCGTGTCATTCATGCCAGAGCAAACGTCCTGGAGTGTTCTTTAAATAGAGTAAACGACTTTAGTAAAGAATTGTTTTATAGCTAACTGAAATGCAGGTAGAATTCAAGTAATAGGATATATTCTATTTTTCCAGGAAAACCTTGAACCTGTGTTGTTTGCTGGATTTTTCATGCAATTAGCTATGAAGAAATCTTAAGAAATATATCATTTCTGTGTATAGACTGTACACCCAAGTTTGGATAAAAGAAATACCGAGGCAGAAGTTTTAGAGACATTATCTGTTTAATAAATATGATTGTAAAAGCAATAAACAAGAGCAATTATACATTACACTACATAGTATTTAACAAAAAAATACATCAAAAAAGTCATTTTAAAATTAGAAGTAGTTCCAATACTATAAGAAAACTTTATTTTTTTTGTTTTTTAAATTGGCTTCCTATAAAAATAAGTTGGCAAATGAGGGAGTTCAATGCTCAGTTGGAATCCTGGAAAACACAGAACAGCTGCCAAGCACCCCACTGCTCTTAAAGTTGCTGTTTGGAACTTCTGAACGAAAGCAAAGCAAACCTCTGCCTTTTTGGACAGTGAATCCAATTAGGAGTACGCAAGGGAGAAAGCACTGGTTGGATAGTTCAGGGTCGAACCTGCGGTTTGCCTTCTGGGATTTGTGAAAACCTTGCAATATCAGATTTTTAGCTTGTCCTGAATCTTACCTTCCACATCTATCCTTCCTCACCAATCACTCTGGCCCTAAGCCCACCAAATTCCTGTGTTTGCACCTGCTGTTAGGGAGTAGGTAGGCACTTGGGTCCCTCCCGTTTGTAGGCTCACATTGCGATCTCTTTTGGACTGAGCTCGAATGCCCTGATCCCGTGGTTCTCAAAGTTTAGTGAACACTTGAGTCATCTGGAGGGCAGGTTAAATTAGAATGCTGGTTTCCACCCGAGGTTTCGGATGCAGTAGATCTGAATGAGGACCAAGACTTTCTGACACATGAACAGATGATGCTAATCCTGCTGGTCTCGGTCCCCACACTTTGAGAACCACGGGTTTGGGTCAGATGAAAAACGAGGTGCCCTTTGGGAAGCACCCTGCCTCATCAATCTCCTACAGGTGAGATAGAGCTTTGAGGGGTGGCACAGAAGGAAGCAGTACATATAGAACTGACAGGTGTCCCTTTGGGGTCACTTTCCAAGTGTCAAGCATCTCTTGCTTGCCTCCATAGTCATTAGGACCTAGAGGTCCATTCTTCTCTCTACCCGCTTACCACAGTCACCCATTTATCTCTTCAACAAACTCCGTGAGGCAAGGCACTGTGCTACATTATTCTTCTGAATTTCATAATTTCAAAGGATTAGTATTTGAATGGCAATTCTGAAAACTCCCTGTATTATTTTGGGTAAGCAGCTTTTGCTTTGCGGATTAAATTTGGGATGCTCCAACTGAAGAGAATCAATGGCGATGTTTCCTATTGGGACAGGAAGCCTGGTAGATGGGGGATCAGCTGCGTTCTACAGTTGGCTGACTGCTCCAGGCACGATCCATTTCCCAGATTCATACTGGGCACCCTCAACAAAAAAGCCTGCTTGATTAACTTCTGATAGCAGCATGGCTGCTCTTGCTGAGCCTGAGCTACGTAACAACAGGGTTCAGCCAGATGTTTGGGGCACCCATATTATGTCAGGTCCTGTTAGACACTATTTTGGCTTGCAAATACAGCCAAGGAGATGGCTTAGCTCTTCGTGTACTTTGCGGGAACTACGTTCATGTATATTTCACAATGGGGTCTGAGTGTGTCCAATTTATAATATTAAAGGGCATTCTGCTACAGTCTGCACTTTTTTTATGATGACCCTCAGAAAGTTGAGGGATTTCCTCATGTTTTGAAGCCAATCTACTTTGCTATCGTCAATGAGCTGCCATTTGTACATTTATTTATCCTTATCTTTTGTTCACTGATCCTCAACGGTCAGACAGGTTGCATGTCAAATAACTAGGATCCTCCTAAAGAATAAGATCTCCACGGGCTCTTTCAAAGTCATTGACCTTCTTAGCTATTAAATCTATTGGCCTGCTTCTCCTTCTAGTTAAGACCCACTGTATCCCACACATATTTTCACTCGGAGAGAGGAAATATTGGGTTCCAGCAACCTTCACAGGAGGAAATCGCCCCTGGAAGAATCTTCTGGACTCTGTCTGACTGCATGAGATCTTTTTGTAAGGTGCTGAGAGCACCACTATCCGTCTCCATGCTTTCTTTCCCAATGTTCACGGTCAGATTTGAATTGCTTTGCATATATAAACGCTTTCACACATTTGATATGTTTCCAGGAGGGAAAGGGCAGGGATATTTGAATGAGGCAGTTTCTAAAGGAGGAGACAAAGGATGCATGGAGCTGAACCCCGCTGGGCAGGCTGCAGCTTGGTCAGTGTGCATGGCAGCTGGCATGCTTGCAAGTGTACAAAGCTGACCAGAGATGGGGAACTTGGGAGGAAGAAGGTGCAAGGAGGGAGGAGGCTAGGCCAGTATTTAGGAAATGTCAGAATTGATATCCAAATATTAGCCACATGTTTGCGGAAGAAAAAAAAGGGGAAGCAGTTAGATAATTGGGGGTATGGGAGAGAGACCTTCAGACACATCAACAGGTCGTATGATCTAACGTGGATGGCAAACAAATGGAAGGGCAAGAGGAAGAAGGGTCATGAGATTCCATTTTTCCACATAAACTCGGACAGGAACAGGGAAAGCGGCAAGGGGAAGCAGCGGCGGGAGGAGATGAGCACGTATCAAGTGTGTCCACGTCTGACACGCCTGTCTCCCTGCTGCCTGCCTTCCCTGTTCTCCCTGCAGACATGAATTTCTTCCCTGTCCTCGGGGTCACACATCATTGAGAAAGTAGCCAGTGGCTACCCCTGCCCCGCAGAGCTCCCAAGGTCAACTCAGAGGGGAAATGGCAATAAGGAAGTTGGCCCAGAGAAACGGGCCGGGGTTTCAAGTCCTGTGCATGTTGTGTGTGTCTCGTGGAATGGTCTGGGTGGCTAATCCACCCAGGAGCCGGTAGTGCTAAAAGAGTTGTTTAATCTAGAGCCAAGAATACTTTCAAAAATACATGCAGATTTCCTTGGCCTCTATATGTTATGAAGTTTCTACAAACACGACCGATCAGAAAAAAGAGAAGGAGGAGAAACGGGGAGGGGAGTGTTTTCCAATAAAATAGAGCACCGGTATGTACACTGCCCCTCCAAACATGGTCTCAAGTTCGTGTCCACATGCACAGGCGTCAAGCTAACGACCCTTGTTGTCTGGGTCTGAAGAATTAAACAGTCCCGATGCAGTGAGTGTTTGCTTGTTTGGTTTTGGATTTTGTTTTTTATTTTATTTTGTTTGTTTTGTTTTTACTGGCGTCCTCCATTCATACATTTACATAGGTAGGGGTTTCTTTTGTGCTTTGAGTCTCAGCAACTATGGAAATACTTCCTGGCAAAATAGGAAACAGAATAACAAAGGAAAGAAAGGGGGAAGAAAAAACAAAACAAGAACAAAGTTAGTCGTCATGAAGGATGATGCACTTGACCAGAGCGCACTTCTCTCCTGATCAGCAGGTCGCCTGTAGCCTCGGGGGGGCTCTCCTTAAATTGCAAAGGGTGGACCGGCGGATCCCCGCTTTGGCGTTGAAGGTGGAGTGGCGTGTCTTGCTCTTTGCAATCGGAGAGTCGAGTCACCCGGTTGCGTAGAAGGGGAGGGGGGGGAGGGCAAAGCTACTCTCCTAAGAGAAAACGTGTAACACTTTACTCATCGGATGACACTGGACGTGGAAAGGTGTCAGAGACTGCAGCGCGCTGGGGGGTGGCGCGTCTGGTGACAGAGGGACGGCCACATGAATCGAGTCAAGAACAGCTGCGCTCCCTACCCGTGGCAATGGCATGGAGAACCCAGTGACCCCAAAAGATGCATTAGAAGTAAAGAGCTGGGGGGAAGGTGGGGAGGAGGTGGTACCATCTCTGAACTCAAAGAGAGAAAAGCCTTTTTTTTTCCTTTCTGTTTAACCCAGAGCCAGTCCGCGTTGTTGACTCTGTCGCCCCAAATACAAGAAAGTGGACTGCAAAAATTGGACCCCAGGTGTGGCAGAAGCTGTTATTACAACCACAATATGAGTCAGTGTCTGCATTTAAATTTCCCCTTCCACAGAGCCACAGAGCGTCCCCAATGATAGACAGGCCTATCACTGCCTCGCCCTGGAGCAACAGGTGAGAAACCTTAGGTAAGGCCCTTCTAGGGCTGCCGTGATCTCGTTCCGAATGAAGCATTGATCGTTAGACATCAATCTGCCACAGGAGCCGGGAAAGCAGGGCCCAGATGGAAACAGTGACAGCTTCAGCTCCGACGCGGACAGACAGGAGGAACCAGGGGGCGCGACCACTCTGCAGTGGAGGTCCCGTGGAGTTCTCTAACTTCCTGGGAATGTCCCCTTGTAATAAATAGGAGGAGGACCCGGCAGTGAAAGCTCAGGCTCTCCGAATCTAGCTGTCAGACCCGGGTGCCTCCTTCACAGGCGGAGAGTGAGTGCTATTGAAATATGAAGACTCTTTCGAGACTTCTGACACAGGACGCGGACAAAAAGGAAGGCAATGTCAGCCAGTTTGCTGTGTTACGGGTTGATTTTCCAGCAGCTGGTTCCTCTCTGGGGGGCCTACGCCCTGCGTGGTCTGCACACATTAAGCCCCTTGAGCTCAAATTCTCCAGATTCATCTTCCTAGCATGGGTAGGGGTAGGGGAAAGGGTGTCTAGATCTCTGCTAGATTTAGACAACACAGTCTGAGGGTGCTCAGGCTAGCCACGCTCAGGCCATCCCTGTTTGGCTGGGCCCTGGAGCAATGCAGCTCTCGGTCAAGTTCTGGCCACCGTGGCTCATTTCTGATCCTTCCGGAACTTCCCCTCACTCCCTGCCCGACCTTCCAGTGCACCATTTCCAGCCTAGGAGGTCTCTCTTTCGTGCATACTCAGAGCAAATGCTTGGCTCTTCGCCTGTGAACATTTGAAGCCCAGGTTTGGAGAGCAAGCGATTTTACCCAAGGGAGAATAAACTAAAGGGATATGGAGCAAACAAGATTTGTTTTTCTCCTCTCCAGCGGAAAGAAGCAGGGAAGGAGGAATCGCAGCAGTTTCTCTCAGGGGCGACAGAGCAGAAGAAAGTGGTTAACGTGAAGCCAGAGAGGGGTTAGAGCGAGGCTCAGTCAGGGACGACTGGCTGAACAGTCGAAGGCCGCTACTGGGAGGCATTTACCTATGAGCTGGGCTTCCACCTTCTCATCTAAGAGTTCCCTCTGAGGGCTACTGGGCCTGCTTTCGGGGTGACTGACGGGACTGATCATCTCTTGCTCTTTCTCATTCTGCATCTGGGCATACACATTAATGCCCGGGATCTTCCTAAAACATCAACAGAGACTGTCACTGCGGTGCTGGGGCAGGCGCGTCGCTGGGGACTTGTGCTTCTGCACCTGTTGGGGGGGGAGCAGGAGGGGAGCTGGGGGGCAGGGCTGGGCACGCACCTTTTGAACTTGTAGATGACGAACACTGCCAGCCCCACGAACACCACTGAGAGCAGCATCAGCATGGCTGATCCACTATGGGTCGGGGTGAGGTCCACCAGAGGGGCTAGGGGAGAAAACAATGCAAGGTCATCAGCAGAGAGGCTGGCAGCGAGATGCTGGGAGGGGCCCGCATCCCTCACACACAGGCATTGTGGGTCCCAAGGCAGTTCCTGGGATGTACAAGCCAGACCATGTCACACAGGGGATGTGGAGATTCACCCAAGCTCATTCCAGGCCCTGGTATGCTCCAGCCAACCATTCAAGCAAACACAGTGGAACACGGAGGCAAAGACCTCGGAGCCGGACTGCATGGATTCCAGCCTTGCTCGGCTATGTGCTGGCTCTGGGACCCTGGATGTGACACTTGACCATAAGCCATTGCCTTCGAATTCATCCCAACTTGTAACAAGCCTTAAAAACACATGAGAACTTCCCTGGAAGGTTTCCAAGGCTGTTAGTCTTTACAGAAACCAAAACGTTTCCTGCCGGTGGGTCCCAAGGCTGCTCTTTCAGTTGTTAAGTCCACTGCTTAACCACCGTGGCAAGGGGATCTCCTCGTTTTACCACGGTTTGCCTGCACGTGGCACAAGGAGACGGATAATAGTAAGAGGGGGCTTCGGAACATTTGTGCTGAAATTCTATTCTTTTTAAGTCCATTCTTTCACAGATACTTTGAAGCCCCCGATATATCTACATTGGCTTATTTACCTCAGTGGTTTGCTGTGGAGACTAAATAAGCCAGTAGATGAGAAGCAATAAGAATCATACTCATCTGCTAATCAGAAGGTTGGTGGTTCAAACTCACCACCTACTCTACTAGAGAAAACCGAGGCTGTCTGCTTCTGTTAAGATTTTCAAACTTCGAAACACAATCGGGGTTCTGGCCTGTCCTATAGGATTGCTATGAGTTGGAATTGGCTTGATGGAAGTGGGTTTGTGTTAGCTTTTATGGCTACTGTTTTTATTATTGTTATTAGTGAACATTTGCAATATTTCTTTTCAATAATAGTATGTATATATAACATGTATGTTGATAAATGTAGTGTCATCTTCATCTAATAATATTTAGATTTGTTTATGTTAATTTTTAACTATGCTATTTCTTAAATGTTTCCATACTCTGAGGACAAATGTTCCCCACTAAGCACTGTAGCTAATCCGTAAAACCACCAGGGATGAACCCCGCTTCTGTCCCTCCCTCATTATTCCCCTAGCACCTGAGAAAGAACTTGTCTCTATTTATATGCAGAAACTGAGGGCTACCTGGAGATCTGGCAAGGCTCTGTTGTTGGAGGGCTGTGTGTAACTTTACTGTCTCTGCTCTCCCAAAGTGCAGGGAGCCCCTGCCAACATGCCCTGGCCCCTGACCTCCCATCTGCAGTGAGTTCTCCTCCGTAAGCTCTTCCGTCCTCTGAGAAAGCAGCTGTGGTTATCACCCCAGAGTCTCCCTCCCTGAGCTCCCCCTGGAGTGTAGCTCTCTGAAGGCTGGCCCCCCAGCTCCACACCTTCCCCGATACCTGGGTCAAGCCCGTTGGACTTGTCATGATTTTGTTTGCAGTTAATCTCCACCCTCTAGAAAGCTGACATTTTGTAAAGACAGCATTGCCCAAGCATGAAAGACCGAGCACATGTACCCTGTGCAAGCCTGGATGCTGACCTTTACCTTCCATCAATTCAAGCAAAGTCTCGTACCCAGAGATAGGGCTGACCTTTACACACCGTTCCGGGGGCTTTTCCCTGCCGAGAACTGAGAGGGCCCTGTTCTTGTTGCCCAGGCACAGAGTTCAAGGGGAAGTGACGAGAATAGCAAGGGTCTCGGGCAGCTGCTGCTCAGAGATGACATTCCACCACCAGAAAACCAACCCTTTCTAACACGTCTATGCTTCCAGCGAACACAAAATCCACCCTTCTTTCTCGGGAAACAGGCTGAGAAAGTTGGGTTGGACTGATTTTTGGAAGGCGCCGCAATGCAAGACCTCTTGCAAACCTCTCTCCCCTGGAAGGCAAGCACTGCGTGAGCACTGAAGTACACGCGGAGTGGGAAGAGTACGTGGCCCCACGGCAGGGTGGTACCCAAGGCAAATTTACTCTCAAAGTTAGAAGATAAAAGTTTTACCTTGGGTATGGTTTTGTTCTGGGTCTTAGATGCCTGATACCTGATCCCATCAACACCTCATGATCACACAGGCTGGAAGCATGGAGTGGAGACCCAAAGCCCATCTGTAGACAATTGGACATCCCTTCACAGAAGGGTCACAAGGAGGAGATGAGCCAGTCAGGGTGCAGTATAGCACTGAGGAAACATACAACTTTCCTCTAGTTCCTTAATGCTTCCTTCCCCCACTATCATGACCTCAATTCTACCTTACAAATTGGATTAGACCAGAACATGCACACTGCTACATATATGAGCCCACAACACAGGGAATCCAGGATAGATAAACCCCTCAGGGCCAACAATGAGAATAGAGATACCAGGAGGATTAGGGGAAGGTGCGGAGAAAGAGGGGGAATCGATCACAGGATCAACATATAAGCCCCCTCCCAGGGGGATGAGTAACAGAAAAGTGGGTGAAGGACAACAGAGGATGATTTAAGATATGAAAATAATAATCTATGACTCATATGAAGGGTTCATGAGAGTGGGCGGGGGAAGGAGGAGGAAAAATGAGGAGCTGATATCAGGGGCTCAAGTAGAAAGAAAATGCTTTGAAAATGATGATGGCAGCATATGTACAAATGTGCTTGATACAATGGATGATTGTATGGATTGTGATGAGATGTAAGAGCCCCCAGTAAAAGTAGATTTTAAAAAAAGAAAAGTTTCTTTTAACTACATAGGCAAGCACAACACCATCAGCAAAGGGGTCCAGAAGTACTTTACAACACATTCCTACTGCCCTGGGTTTCCGGGAAGAAAGTGAATATCTTCTATTTGTCACAGATGCTTCTGTAAGTATAGGATCCCTGGTGGTATAGTGGGTTACACTTTGGCTATGAATCCCATGGTCAGCAGTTTGAAACCACCAGTTTCTCTGCTTGAGAAAGATGAGGCTTTCTACTCACAAAAAGAGTTAAAGGCTTTTGTCTGAGTCATTTTTCTGTCCCCCCCCCTCTCTCAGAGACAGTCATTTTCTATATACTTTACCGTGGGATAATTCATTGGGGATATTAGTAAATCCCCCAAATATTTTTAATCAAGTGGATTAGAACTAACACTATAGCACAAGAAAGCAAATGAACAAGTGGCACAACTTAAAACAATGATCAAGTTTGCAAAGACGCAGTTAGAATCCGAACACGTCACCTTGGATTGTATACATAGAAATAGAACATACATGTACACGCACGTGTACCAGGGGGTTTCAAAAAGTTCGTGGGGAAATTCCGTTCTCTTTTAATTCCATTGCTCCACCCACTCTCTGAAACTCCCCTGTGTGTGTGTGTGTTCATGGACATGTGGGCGTGTGTGCATCTACACATGCACACACACCCACATGCCACATACAGTGGTGACAGACATGAGAAATGAGCACTCGTGGGTCAATCACTCCACTTCAACAGCCACCAATGTAGCGCCAGTTTTCCTGAACTCTGCTCCCACTCAATTTTGAAGCAAATAATTATAAATCCTATCAATTCATCTGTAACTCTAACAGGCAGGTTATCCCTTTTTAATATTAATCAATACTATTAGCACACCCAAATGAATAACAACACATATTTTTAAGGTCATTTTCCCACATAAACTCTGAAATGGACGGGGATCCAACTGAGGCCCCATCATGTCTCGTCAGAGACTGCAATAAAGATAACTGCCAACCTACCAAGCATTCATTCAGAAGACCAGCGCTTCAGCGAAATTAAGGACACGGAGCTTGCTGGAAAGGGCTGGCATTAGAAATAATTGGAAAATCTAAAGCGAGGGTGATGACAATGGCAAGGTTCTGGGTAACCCAGCAGGCAGCCACCCCCCCCCCCCCCGCACACTATCTCTCATCTCTCTCACACACAGTGGGGCATTATTTCCTTCTCTTCCCCCTCCCTCCTCTCTTCTCTCTCTTCCTTCATCACAAGGCAAACCCGCCTTCCCATTCTTTTTTCAAAAAAATCATTTTATTGGGGGCTTGTACAATACTTATCACAATCCATATATACATCCATTGTGTCAAGAACATATGTACATTTGTTGCCATCATCATTCTCAAAACATTTGCCTTCTACTTGAGCCCTTAAGATCTGCTGCTCATTTTCCCCCTCCCTCCCCACTGCCCCCCACCTCGTGAGCCCTTCATCCTTCATATATTATTATCATTTTGTCATATATTACACTGTCTGACGTCTCCACCTGCCCTCTTCTCTGCTGTCCCTCCCTCAGGGATGAGGTTATGTGTAGATTCCTGTAATCAATCCCCCTTTCTACCCCACATTCTCTCCACCCTCCAGGCATCGCCACTCTCATCACTGGTTCTGGAGGAGTCATCTGTCCTGGATTCCCTGTGTTTCCAGTTGCTATCTGTACCAGATTTGCAAGATTGTATTGGGATCATGATAGTGGGGGGGGTGTATTTAAGTACTAGAGGAAAGTTATATATTTCGTCGTTGCTACCCTGCACCCTGCCTGGTTCATCTCCTCCCACAGTCCCTCAGCAAGGGGTGTCTGGTTGGCTAGTTGGCTACCTTTGGGCTTTGAGTCTCCACTCTGCACTCACCTACCTTTTCAATTATATGATTTTATGTTCCTTGATGCTTAATACCTGATCCCTTCGACAGCTCGTGGTCACACAGGCTGGTGTGTTTCTTCCATGTGGGCTTTGTTGCTTCTGAGCTATATGATCGATTGTTTATCTTTGAGCCTTTAAGACCCCAGACCCGCCTTCCCATTCTAATTCACGCACCCTCAAACCATCCTGCCTACACAAGCAACATCAACACTGCAAAGTACTTAACATAAAATCATTTGGAACAAGCAGCTTTTGTACCTCTAGTTCCAAATGTGTGCTAGCTCTTCCCCTCTCCGGCCAGGCAAGATGGCCAGAGGGGGTGAAGGCAGGAGACTGAGACCCAGTGGACCTACTGCCCACTGGGTGTGTCCCTTGGTTGCTGTGGGCCTCTGCTCTGCACCTGAATATAAATGGGCCATGATTATGCCTCTCCGCAGCAGCTGCATCTCTTCAGCTGCCCCACACTCAGGTGTGCTTGTGCGTGTTTTGCTGAGGAATGGAAACTTGTGATAAATGGGCTTTTGCTTGTTGTGTGGAATTGACATAAATTAGTCCCTCTCCAATTTCACCCTAAATGAAAGTGGGTGTGTGGGGAAATGTGCTGAACAGTCGACCGGCCATTCCTTGTGCTCAGAGGAAAGCAAGAAAATAAGCAGTGCTTCATGTAATTCAACATGTCTCGTGTTGGGAACGGGCACACCAAGTTTACAAAGTCTTAGGGGAAACAGAAATGTATATTATTATTACGTGCTGCTCTCCTGTAATAATACTGATTTCAAAAGAGCAATGTTTACAGTAAGACAGCCCAAGGTCACTGCCATTGAGTCGATGCTGACTCAGAGCGACTGCCTTGAGGGTTTCCGAGACTGTAACTGCTTCTGGAGCAGAAAGCCCGGTCTTTCTCCCAAGAAGCTGCTGGTTTTGAACTGCCAGCCAAGCAGATCGCAACCCAACTCATAACCCCTATAGCATCGGTCTGCTTATGATGCCCAATATGTTGTTGTTCGTTGTCCTGGCATCATCTCTCACTGCCAATGAGTCTATTGTGACTCACAGTGACCTTATAGGATAGAGTAGAACTGCTCCCTGGGGTTCCTGCAGCTGCAGGTATTTAGAAGAGCAAACCCCGGTTTAGGGTCGGTGCCTATTAACTAAATCCAGTGCATGGCCTCTTCCCCTTCAGCGGAGCAGCTGACGGACTCAAACTGCTCACCTGCCTACCTCGTGGTTGGTAGCCCAACACGTGTCTCACTGTGCCAAATGGACCCCTTGGAATCATCGACTCGCTGATGTCTAATCGATGCCGACTCATAGCGACCCAGTCTCCAACTCACTGCCATCAGGCTTGTGCTGACTCACAATGACCCTATGGGACAGGGGAGCACTGACCTATGGGTTTCCAATCCTGTAACTCTGTACTGAGAAGAAAGTCTCATCTTTCTCCTGAGCAGTGGACACATAACCACGACACCACCTGGGCTCCTTGGAATTGTATAGTCAGTGCCAAATAAACAGCCAAGGAACACACTATCTTTTCAATGACCTCATATGCATGTGAAAGCTGACACCAAGAAGGAGGAGGAGGAGGAGGAGGAGGAGGAGGAGGATACGCATTCCACATGTGGTGTTGACGAGGGATACTATGTCACAGGCTGTCAATAGAGTGAACACCTCAGTCTTTGGTTCCTTAGAAGTGAGGAGGGCAAGACCTCCACTTGCGTATTTAGGGCACATCATTAAGAAAGACCAATCGCTCGAAAAGGACATCCTGTTTGGTCAAGTCATGGACCAACAAAGGCAATACCTCAATGAGAGGAAATGACACAACAGCTGCAGCAATGGACACAGAATGCCAACAATAATAAACATGGGGCTACATGAGACAACATGTTTTCCATCCCAAGGCTGCCATGAATGTGAGCTGATTTGATGACAGCGAACAATGACAGGGTGTAGATGCTAAACATTAAAATCTCTATTTGGGGTTAAGTATGGTCGCATCTCAGAATCAAATCCTGACGGGGTCATTCATGGGCCAGGTGATCGTCATGTCCTCATCTCCAAAATGGAGACAAGGCAGGTACACAGGAAGTTGTGCAAGTGAAATGAGATGGAGTCTGTGAAGTGCGGGTCTACCGGGCCTGCCATATAGTTCAAACCCAACGAAGTCAGCAGTCAGTGTGATTGCGGCCATGTTTGCGAAAGCGAGTGCTCACAGATGACAAAATTAGTTGCAGGCTCAAATCATTGTGGGGAGTAGTGTATGCAGCACCGGGCTCGTGTCTTGGAACGTCTCAGTCCAGGTTCACGGATGTTCTTCAGGGAAGAATACCATTGAACCACAGGGTCTCACACACTTCTCTGAGCACAGTCCCTCTGCAGAGCTACGACCACATAACCATTCCCAAGAGCAAACGGTTCTCTTGGAACAAACGGTGCAGTTTTGCTCTGTGCTTGCTCTGTTTCCATGTTTTCAAATAGATTACCTGACAGCACCACCTGCAGAATATCTTTACTCTTATTTTTACTCTTAATCTTTACTCTTATCTTTACTGTCTTATCTTTACTCTTAATTCTGTCTTATCTTTACTCTTATCTTTACTGTCTTATCTTTACTGTCTTATCTTTACTGTCTTATCTTTACTCTTAATTCTGTTGAAGGGTCTCTCCTCCAGAACTTCTGGCTGCACTGAGACTCTGAAACTTGATCTTTCCATCCTACATTTCTAATGCCACACTTACTGCCAGCAGGAAGTTGCGGAAGCCAGATCACCATATTTGGATTTGATTTTACCTCTCCTGATCCCCCAAATAGGCCTAAGAGAAGTTTTTCATATGGGCCCAGAGTATCACAAAGCCTATGTCGTCTGAAATTGTTTGTCAGAGTCAGGTGATCTAAAGTGCAGAAAGAGCAAGTTGGCTGGAAGATTTCCATTTATAGAGCCAACAAGTGACCCCTTTGCTGCCAATCTAGACTCACTCACAGGAGTCCCGAGGAGCCTTTTTCCTGACTGTGATAAAAGCCAGGCTCTCAAAGATCAGGCTGGCTCGGAAGGCCCGGGGAAGGCTCTGGTGACTGCCATTCAGCCCTTTGCTGGGTTTAACCTGGGGATGAATCTTAGGCAACACCCAGCCACAGAGCACTGCGTGTGCGCTGCCAAGCAGAAACAATAATGAATGGCGACACTCCATCACGGTGTCTGGCAGACAGACGGGGGAAAAGGATGCCTTTCGGTGTAGTTAAGTTACAAACAAGAAGGACCCTGCTCATTATGAAAAATACTTCTCAAAATGACCAAAGCCAAACAAGATTAATAAAATACAAACACACACGTACACCCCTTCGGTCCCTTTGGTGAGAGCAGGGACTTGTACATAAAATGGTGAAGCAAGAGTCTGTGAGACACTGTAGAACCACCTCCTTGCTGGCTTCTGGTATATTTATGGAAGTCATTCTTTTCTCACATGGTGAGGAGGGATATGTTTAGATCTCATGGCACTTATCAGAACACCATCATGATTTCATAATCATCAAAGGTTCATGAATCTGTGAACTCCCCTATTACTTGGAGAGGGGGAAAAAGAAATATTTATTGTGGGGAAAAATGCCTCCAGCATGACTTTACTCACAAAAGACTTGGAAACGAAATCTGTGTAGATAATGAGGCAACCAGAGACTAAAGAGACAGATAAATTTATTGGCTGTGGAAGAGTTTCACTAGTACTAATTTCATCCCTAAATGGAAAATGTTATTGCAACAATTTATTTCACTTTACAGTGCAGAGCTCCACAGCTCCTGGCTGGCATCTGCATCTGTAACGATAGCTTAGATTATCCGGTATTTTCTAAGGCTTCTTGACTATTGCTAATGCTGCCTTTCAGTGGAGTGTCTTCCTCAACACTAAATGGTAGGCTAAAAGCACGGCATATTATGACCTAGGCTGAATTCTCAGCCCCTTATGCCTTCCTATGCTCACTCAGACCAAATTCAACTTGAGCCTGGGAAGATGAACTCTCATACCTCTATGATGATATCTGTTTTATTATACCTGCAAACGAAATGGCAGGAGGAGGCAACAGTTACCACAGGAGCCAGGAGAACAAGAGAGCTAGTAGTTTCCTTAAATACTCACACATAGCCTTGACCAGAAAACTCCTTCCCATCCTTTGACTCTGAGTTGACTCCTGTCATAGTGACTCTGTGGGATGTAACAGAACTACCCGCAGGCTTTCCAAGACTACATCTTTATTGCGGAAGACGGCCTCATCTTTCTCTTGGGAAGTAGCTGGTCGATTTGAGCTCCTTGTCTTCAAGGTAGCAGTTCAGTACTTAATCCACTGTCTCATCAGAGCTTAATTTTGAAAAAGACCTATTTTTGTAAACATATCAGTGTAAACAAGGCACCTGTTCGACAGACGGGGGAGGTTGGAAGGAGGACTCCTGTGAAATGTATTTACTGAGTTTGGCTTCACCTGAGACTGTGCACCTTTCCTTTGAGAAATAATAACTTTATCCATGTTTTTACCACCCGTTACTGTTGCTAGTTTCTGTTGAGTGAAAGTGGACTCACGGGGTCCCCATCTCTGGAGAACAAAGCTGGACCCTAGAGTTGCCAAGGCTGGGACTTTTCAGAAGCGGATGGCCAGTCCTCTCTTAACAACGGGCACCTTGATGTAGGTTGGATCCACCAACCTTCCAGCTAGATGTCTAGTTCTTCACTGTTAGTGCCACCCAAGGACTCAGTTTTTTATCTTGTGTCTCCAAAAAAAAGAGCAATGATCCAGTTGCAAAGCGAAAAGAACAACTTCTTAATCATTAATATCTGAATCAGGAGCCGTGGTGACAGTGGCAGGTGAGTGTTGGTCTGTACATAAGGCTCTGCAGTAGGACAGTGAGCCTATCTCAAGATTGACAGTTGCAGAACCCCACACACGGTCACTAGGAAGAGGAATCGAACTGATGGCGGGAGGTTTGGTTTTTGTTGTCGCATGTTAAGTATCATTCTTTGCTCAGATTAGCACATGAATAGCATCTAGATAATATCACGTGTTTAATGTCCATAAAGTTCATGGCTACGCAATTATAGCTGCCCCTAGGATTCCAGTTTAGCCTCGAATAACACATTTCCAACTGCTTCTTGGCCTCAACTCTTGGGTAATCTTTATCATTCATCTAGATCCTGGTGGTAGTATGAGGGGGCTTCAAAACTCCATGGGAAAATGCCATTATCTTGTAATTACGTTTTCCATGGACGTGGAGAGGCCCCCTCATATGTCCTGAACTCAGAAGCGCTTCATACGCCCGCCCTTTCTCCTATAGCCCTTTACCCATCCTATCAATTAGGTTAGTTCCAAATGTGCCCCCAAATTAGATTTTAATGTTCATTACTAATTACTGCTACACGTAATATCACAGACCCGCCTGATCGGATCCCTGCCTCTGTTTCCATGGCTGTCCTGAGTTGTGAATCAGATGGATGGCAGGAGATGGATACACACACACACACACACATCTCCCGGCTCCGCAGGTGAGTGCTTTACAGCAGGGGCTGATGTGATAGAAGCGGCTAGGCGCTCAGCATCATTCAGATAACTTGCTAGAATCACAGTCTTGAGCATCACCCCTGGAGACTTAAAGCTAGGACACATGCCAAGGGGACTTAATATCTGCACTTTCAAAACCTTTCCAAGTGCGCTGCAACACAGTTTGAGTTGATGAATACCTGCTTTGCTAAACTCAAAAGCAAACTCACCTCGATTGAGTTGATTCCCACTCAAAGGGACCTTACAGGGCAGGGTAGAGTTAACCCTTTCCATTTCTGAGACAGTACATCTTCATAGAAACAGAAAGCCTCATCTTTTTCTCATCATGTGGCTGGTGGGTTCGAACATAGGCTGTGTGGTTAGCAGCTCAATGTGTAGCCGACCATGCCACCAGGGCTCCTGAGAGGCCTCCTCGCAAGCATCTTTTCTACTGAGTTGGGAAGGGCTTTTCAAACACAGAGTAGGGATTTACTTGCCCCCAGGGGGGTTGACGAAACCATCTAGTCTTCTAGTTCACCTGTGCCCAAGTCCTACCTCACATTCTTGAGCTTATTGATTCAGTAAAGAACTCCTACAAAATGCAAATAATCGCCAAAGGATGGTTTACTCTGGGTGGTGCAAATGGCTCACATCCTATAGGCTGCTGACGGAAACGCTGGCAGTTCCGCGTCTACCAGAGGTACTGTCGAAGGAGGCCTGGCGACCCGTGTGCCCACATTCAGGCACTGAAAATTCTATGGAGGGCACTTCTCCTAGTCTCTCACATGCAAGGCTGCCAGGAGTCAGAACAAACTCACCAGCAACCTGCTTATGTATTAATCTGGTTAGGCGTGTACTCACTCCCATAAAATGCCAGTGTTCTGATGAACCACATAACTATCCTCTAGTTCTTTAATATTTCCTCACTTCAATATTTTGGTTTTAATTTGTTTTACCTCATTAATCATGTTAGATTTGTGTAGGTTCATTTGCATATTTAAGATATTTGGTACACGAAAACCTAGATAACCCTTCAGAAACAGTAAGAGGAGTAATGGTTCCCAGAGGGCACGGGAAGAGAGGGTCCTGGGGAATAGGGAGCTGATAGCATTGATGACTTATATGAATGGATATGTTGGGTTGCGTAGGGTACACCAAAAGAAAAAAAAGTCTTATAGGAAAAAAAGAAATAAATAGGGTTCCCGGGTGGTAGAGTAGGGGAGGGAGGGAGGGGATAAAGGGGAACAGATATCAAGGAGTTCAAGAAGAAAGAACATGCTTTGAAACGGATTTTGGTAGCAATTGTACAATACTGCTTGATGTGATTGAACTATGAAATGTTATGTTATCTGTAGGAGCTCCCAATAAAATGATTAAAAATAAATAAAACTACTTTTGTGGTTTTAAAAAAATCCAGTGTTGTCTTTTACTTTCTCAATCTGTAATCTCTATCCTTGTATAGTTCCTGATCTAGTGTACCATAGACAAATCAAGATTTAAAGCTAACTCACCCCATATGTGCCAACTGAATTTATGACCATGGGTCCTCGTGTCAAAAATACAGAGTGCAGTGGAGATGGAGAGACTTGTGGCATCAATTAGGGGTCTCTTTTACCACCTGCTGGCTGGATCCCTGGCTCTCTCTTTCTACCCTCCCCAGGGAGCTACTCCTCTGTCCCAGCTCCTGCGGTCAGCCCCATGCTGAGGAGGACACCCCAGTTTACTGTCGCCTCTGGTCTTGGTCTTCTCATCCATGCTCAAGCCCCTATCAACTGGGAGAAGGGATTTTCCCTTCTATGTTCTGAGACCTAAAACTCAACGGGAGATACAAACGTGATCATTTCTGGCAACCAAGAGACTCACACTCCGTGGTTTCATTGCAAATACACTGTTAAAAAATTAGAAAGGTTTACTGACCGCTCCCCAAACCCGTAATGTAAAAGTCATGATGGGCTCCCTGTCTCATATGTATTGTACTTTCAAATCACAGATTGCCACTAATAAGCGCGTCCTCGCTAGCATGCATGCGTGGCCGAGAGCAAAGTCCATAATACACTGGCATGGATTTTATCCATTTCCCTGTCCATAATGTTGTATTCAGTGAATATATCAAAACAGAAATATTTGGGGACACACTCAAGATGTCCAAATCCATGTCAGTTTGCATTTATGTCAGACAATGCCCCTCTGTTGCACCCTGGTTGGCCCACTCAGTGTCATCTTGTTAATTGCTCCCATTGCTCCATAGGGTTTCTGAGACTGTAGATCTTGATGGGAGCTGACAGCCTCATCTTTCTCCCAAAGAGTGGCTGGTGAGTTTGAACTACCAACCTGTCGGTTAACAGACCGATGTTAACAGGCCCACTGCACCAACAGGGCCCCTCGACTTTGCTTGACACAAGCCCTCAAACTAGCATACATAATTCTCACTTTGTGGTGAATTCTTTCCTATTGAACATTAAAGCTTACCTTTTATTGAACTTCCGGCACAAATTATTTTATTCTTTTCATATAGAATTAGCAACGAGTCATGCAGCTGGCATTTGCACCTTCAAACTAGCCTGGGCGAAGGGAGGAAGGGTCCTAATTCATCTCCTTCCACTTGATGAACCACAGTTTTAAACAAATAATTGCAGAATGAGGCACTGAGTCAAGCAAGCAGTAAGAAGATAAATCGGAAATGGTCCTTGCCTTCAGTAAATTCCAAGTTTCCGGGGAAAATCATTGGCATTTTAGAGATATTTTCTTAACAGCTTATGCCTGTTCTTCTCTAATTATCTGTAGAGATAAAATGGCCTAAAGTAAGTTCCAAACCTTCCTGTATGCCTTGCTGTGAGAACTCTCCCCTAAAATTATGCCAAAGCTCTTAAAATATCCGAGAGTAAAAGCCAGGGAGAAAACGTGGATGAGAGGGATGGCAAGGGAAGACAGATCCTCTGGTCGATGTCACAAAAGCTATGAAAAGGTCTGGCTAGTTTGCTGAGATGAGGATGGTGCACCTTGAGGTGTGTGACCCTGAGCTCCACTAGGAGGGAGGCTGATCTCTGATTTTGAGAATACTCCTGAAAGTGAGCAGAGAGGAAAATATTGCTGAACACGTGATACCTTCTGCAGGCTACTTGACTAACAGCTCCCTTTGCAGTCCTTCCTGATACTATCTTGAAGCTTATGCTCCAGGGCCCAGGACTCCACAGAGGGTAGGTACAATTTTTCTTTAACCCACCTACTCTTCACATGGGTATATTCAGTGATCATACACCTTAAAGCCAAAAGGATGCCTGTTGTTCTAAGGTGTGGAGATAGGTTCATTTGGGGGGTGCTTTATGGGTAAGTGAGTGTAAGAATGTAAGAATGAAAATTTCTGGTGATAAGTAACTTGTATCATGTCCTGAACACAGGTTCCCAGCGACGTAAACTAGAGCTGCAGAGGAACAGACCGTTTGAGGCTTTGACTATTTGTATGCATGGTCAAAAGTGGTTGTGTACTTAATAAGCTACAAAAGCAATGTTTCTTGAGCATCTAATATCTGTGGAATCCATGCTAGGTGCAGCAGTGATGACCATATTAAAATATGATTCCCTCTGCCATTAAGAAGTTTAATCAGATAGATGATGATAAGGCTCACAGACATTGGACAGATAAAGATTTAACATCTGTGAGCCTTCACTAGGGAGCAAGACGACAGACCAGGACAAGGGCCTCTGGACAGGATCCATCTGAATGACGGTCACAAGCCAAGCCTCCAGATACACTTGGGAGATGGGGAGAGGAAGGGAGGAGGGGAGAAATGACCCCACCAGGGGCAGTGTGAGCAAAGGTTCACTTCAATCAGAACTAGTCTTCCCAAACTGCCTTTTCCAGTTCTCCGGGTTGGTTTGCAACCACACAGTCTGTGTGTGCTTTGAGGAGACCAAGCCAGGTCCTAAAAGCCAAAGGAAGCCTCCGTCAACATTCTTGATACCAGGACTTCAGTCTCTCCCTACCAAAATACTATTTCAAGTCTCTTCCTTCCACAAAGAGAATTTTGAAATGATCGCTGTCAGAAGTATTAGGGACTCAAGAGGAATTAACTTGCATAGAAACCAAGAAGCACAGGGACGGCTAAGAACAAAAAAAGGACCAAGTTCAAAGTTTAGTTCAGCTTAAAGTTAGTGAATTCCCAAACAAGTGGGGGAAACCCACAAAATCCATTCTCCAGTGACTGCTAGGTATCTAGAAATGCCTACTTTGTGGACTCATGAAAGCAAACAGGACATGGAATTTGAAAACCAAAATAAGACTAGTAATTCCTGACAGGAGACAGCTTTGCCCTTTGAGACAAACCAAATTATGCATTGCCTCTCACCAGCAACACACTGGGGCTCAGACATTTTTTTAAATAAGGCTGCTGAACATCTGTTGAGCAATTAATGGAAGGCAGCAGGGCTGTAATGGTCCCTGGGACGGTATTAGCAACCCTGCTTATGAGACATGAAATGCTGCAAACTGAGACCCTGCTCCTGCCTTCCCGATGGTTGACAGGAAAGGGAGGGGCCTTGCGGGATAAGCGGTGCATTGCCTTCTCTTCCACAGTGTAGATTCCTCACCCCAAGGGGTCTCCCCTCTTCCAGGCCAGGCATTGTGGCCACAGGTGTGAATCCATCTATTCCCCACCACCACCTAAAGCGTCAAGTTTTCTCAGTGGGAAAAGTGTACTCCCTCCACTACCTTCAGTAGACAGAGTCTGTCTTCCACCCCGTTCCAAGTTTGTGAAAATCCCTATCAGATACAGCTAATGGAGGAAGTGATTCCATATGAATATAAATCAATATGCATAGAATGTATAACATACACACACATTGTAACTTCCATATCAGAACCACTGGTGTCTGCCAGTCTTGTCTTTTGTATTTGCAAGTCAGTCTGGTCCAGCATGACTCTGCTCTGCGTACCTGGCCGGTTGTAACTTCGTTATGCCAAACATGGCCAAGCTCAGTGCAGGTCCTCTCTGGCTACAAACAAGATCCCATCTTTAGATCTGTCTTTACATTGAATTTGTAGGTGGCTATGATTCTGACTGCCATAGAGTTACAGTTGTGAAAACCCACAAGGGCGGTTCTACCCTGTCTAAAGGGCTAGCTACTGTGCATTGGAATCCGCTTGATGGTAGCGAGTTTTTTGGGTTGTTTCTTTTGGGGACTGCCAGAAAAGGCTGGCAGCCTTTACCACTATTAAGCAAGTGAAGGGAAAGGTACTGCAGAATTTGTGGTGCAAGCAGAGTCTGTAGTTCAATTGTTTTCAAAGGAGGGCCAATTTACATAACAATAGAGAGCCAGTAGGGGTTGCCCCTAAAACCTTGTCAGCCAGAGAGGAACTGGAAAACAATAGTTTCCAAGACTCACTGGTTTCATGGCGGTGGCCATAGGACTCTGTACAACAGAATGAAAACATGGCCTGGTCCTGTGACATCTTCACAATTGTTCTCATTCATTCATTCATTCATTCTTTCTTTCTTTCTTTCAACTGTATCATTAGCCCTTGCTGTTCTGTTCTCTCATATTTCCCACTGGAGTAGATTTTTTTATATCTAAGTCTATGTTTACTCCAGCTACTGTGCCAGGTGATTTAAGTTTAGAAGGACAATAATAAAATGCTCTACTCACAGAGGGGTCTCAAAAGTATAGGGAAACATTCCATTACTTTATTCCAGTTTTCAATGAACTTTGTAAAGTAGTCTTCTAAGATTTAACAAGGCAGAGGCCTGAATGGACACAAAGGTTTGAAGCCAAACATCCTCTCACTTTCCCCATATTGGCTCGGTCTACAATTATACTTTTGTGGCTTTTCATTTGGTTGTCTTCTACATAGAGGAGGGTAAGTCAAAAAGTACTGTTACCAGGCCTGCAGCTCACACACGCCTGTGTTTTTTTTTTCAGTCGGAACACATGTAACATGTCTCTCGAGTCAGTGGATGGCTGCAGACAAGTCTCTCACGAGTACGTTGTCTTTATCTTACTGGGCTATCTTCAGAGAAAGGGCTACTTTTTCTGCCCTGGGAGGAAGCAATGTGGCAGGCAGACACATATTAAATTCTTAACAAAACAAGCGGCATCTTTCCAAATCATTGGTGCCTGCAAGGTGTCTATGGGGATGCTGCCCCACAGACAACACATTTTAAATGGATTGAGTGTTTAAGAAAGGCTGAGAAGGTGTTGGGGAATCCTAGGCAGCGCTGTCAGCTGACAAGGTTGAGGCAACTCTTTTTCTGAGATTCCCAGAGGGTAACCTTGATTAGATCTTGAAGGACACCGCATGATCCTGGGAGCTTGTTATGAAAACGTTTCAAGAGAATGAAAAACTGCATCGGTTAGAGATAACAAAGCCGGAAAGTGGCACTGAGGAATGTCTTCCCCTCACAACAATTCACTTGATCCTATTTCAAAATAGCAAGTGCTGTCCTATCAGAATTGCTTGCGGAAACTTTACCCTATTCAACTTACAGCGTGGACCTGCCCTCTGTCCTTCGTTTCGTTCCTGTAACCCAAAGCACATGTAAAAGGAACATCATTTGAATCACGCAAGGATGCTCAAATTGTCCTTTTGATGTGGTGTAAACTGGGCACTCAGAGTTCTTTGGGCAAAGGGTTGGAAACCCCACCTTCAGAAGTGTACTGCCGTGGATGGAGGAAATTTTGAGAAGCCACACTTTCCCATTGCATTATCTTGTTTCAGAAAGAGGGCTGTGATTTTTTAGAAATGCTTTGGGGCTTATTCATGATTCTATATTATAGCACCTTTCCTCTGAATCTCAGCATGCTTGTCTGGATTTCTGGCAACCTGTATCCCTTTGCTTGCCCTTCTCCCCATGGACCTGAGGCCTGCTGCCCAACTGTCCGCCTCCACCAAGGAGACCTGTAAGTTGTTCCTTACTGAGTAGTATTCCTTGCCTTCCAGAGTTTACCTTTGTGGAGTTACCCTTTAAAGTTAATCGGGACGCATGTTACTCTTCACATGGGACCAGGGATCCCCAGACAGCTTTCTCGGGTTATTATTTCCCATCGAGCCACTACCATATCAGTTTCCGCTTAAGTCCACTTTGATCCTTGCTGATGTCCCAGCGCCACGGTGTTTGCCATTATCTGAACAATCCCTCTACATGCTCTTGCATTTCCTCGTTTCCTTCCTCTCACTTTCATCAGCAATACAACTCTGAAAGTGGCATTTGTTAAATTGCTTCTGACTTAGTAACAGAAGCTTTATAGAATAGGGATCTGATCTTCAGTGTGGAAAACATTTCTTGGCCCAGAATAGGCAGGTCCTCAGTAAATATGTTCAATAGACATATCAGAACTTCTGAGTGGGATAAGCGAATCAGGTGTACTCTGTCCTACCAGGTCTTGAGAGTCATATTTTCAAGTACTACCTTGTACAGAACTCCCCCAATCTACTAATGACAATAAGAGAATGACTCATAATGGCCCTATTAGGAGCAAGCAAAACTATCCCATCAGGTGTCCGAGAAACATTTATAGAAGGAGACTGCCACATCCTACTCCTGCCCAGTGGCTGCTGGCTTTGAACCAAGAACCTTTGGGTTAGCAGTCAAGTGCTAACTTCTGAGCCATTAGAACTCCTTGAATCAATCATACCTGTGCTCAACATTCTGAATGGCTTCCCAGAGATAACTAAGGTAGTTGTCTAACTCATCACCCTGACATTTCCCCCACACTTCCCTTCCTATGCGATGCTCAAAATGTGCATTGCTCTATGGTAGTGGGACCTTAGTGAACTGCATCTTTAAATCCCCACAAAATAAAAAGATAAAGCACAATCAGAACAGAAGCCATCAACCAGTGTATTGGGTCTTAAAGAATGGACACCTCCAGGATGTCCCCCCATCCGGAAGTAGAATCAAAGACTCAAGCTAGTTGCCCCACGGAGTCATCTTTCCCAGAGCCCTGGGTGTTTTACAGTTCTGTGCCGGTGTTTGGAACAACATAGTTAGCTCCCCAGTGTCTATCTTTTGAAGCCCGTTCCAGTGACTACCTCCTCCATGCAGCCTCGCCATGCCATTTTCATGCGAGAGCCAAATCCTCTCCGCTGTGTATTTCCTGCAGATCTTTAATGTTTGCTAATAAAAAGATTAAAAAGAAAAATAATAGTCTACTTGGTTCCCCGACACTAATCAAGGGCTTTATCTAAACGCCATCCTCCAGGCCCACGTGGAATTACCAAATAACCAAGGCAAGCACAACTCCCTGGTGCTAATTTGCAGGAAGATTTGCATATGTTCTCCACCACATCAAGAATTCTGCTTCTAGGTATGGTTGGCATCGGTCTCTTTCACACCCTTACAATACCATCTATAGAATTAAGCTTCTTTTCAAATTTACAATCACTCAGCGACAGGATCCCCAGTATGAAAGGTGAACACAGGCTTATATGTGTTTACTTAACTAATCTGTAGTGAACAGTTCCACGTGGTTTTGACATCATTGATGTGCCATGGGAAATTGTTTGCTACAAATTAGTAAGTAAGCCTGATGCTTTCCTTGCTTAATTCGTAGTCCAGCCCTGCACTAACAACCACAAGGACAAGGTGCCTCTGCATCTCTGAAGAAGCCCTGGTGTCACAGTGATTCATCACTCGGCGGGTAACCAAAAAGCCAAAGCTTGAACCCATCAGCATTTCCTCTACAGAAAGATGTGGTGGCTGGCTTCCCTACAGATGAAAACCCTGAAAACTATAGGATGTCCCGCTCCACTTTCCAGGCATGTTATAAATCAGAATTTATACTTTACAGATGAGAAAACTGAGGTACACAGAAGTCCAGAGACTTCTCTAAGTCTATAGAATGAGTTAGTGATGAAAACAACATTAAAACCAATGGTCTGGCTATAAAATCCAAGGCTTCAAGTACTATATTACCTCTTTCATAAGCTTTTATGCATGTTACTTATGGAGTGAGTCACTCCACTCATTTCCATTCCCTTCCCTAAACACAACACAACACAGTCACAACTGTGCTATGGATACACATTACAACTGGATTCAATTCTTTGAGGATAAAGACTCTTTCACACTGGCCCTTGGACTCCATCCTTTGTACTTTTGTACCATGTGCTGCAAAAAAGTAATAAATATTTATTGCTAAATTATTGTTGACACAGTAATAATTAATTTCATGTGCTTGAGTTTACTTGCATTATCATGAAACTTCAGCATCATCTTAGAAGGAAGATTTTTACCTAAATTTTAACTTATAGGTAAAAGGCAGAAGCTCAATGAGATTAAGAAACTGCAGGGTCATGAGCAAGGCCTGGCTATAACCCCATGTAAACCCTTAAGTCCCTGCTATTTCCTCTGCACAATGGTATCTTGAGACTTGAAACATATCCTAGGAACACGAATGATTTGAAGACAGAGTTTTGTAGAAAGAGCAGAAAAAATTATTTTAAGTTTAACTTTATTTTCAAGATTTCTGTTAAGATGAAACGATAAAAAAGTTATCGGCTGAATTGAGTGGTGCAAATTTAGGCAACTCCCTGATGTTTTTTACCAAAAATAAAGTGGGACATGTCACTGTACCCTGTCTTCTAAGTGGATTATTATTAAGGGAGAGATGGCAAGCAAGGGGTTCCACAGGACAGCTGTTCTGATTAGCAACGGCGCCATCTCTCCTTGCTCAGGTGAATGGAAACACAAACTTGGATCTCGCTTTCTCAGAGACTCAAGCTCGAACCCGGACACATGGACGCTGACCTGCTGTTAAGTGAGCTGCATGGACGAGGACTTGGACCCCAGGCTTCAGTTCGAAGTGCACTGCGTTTTGGTTGAGCTTGTGGATCAGTAGTTCTGATATCTGAAACAGAGAGGTGTCATAGTCAGCGCCATCAGTATCCAAGGGGAAGTCACACAGCATTGCCATTTCTAGTTAGTATACACAGATATTCTGAACACGTATCTCTGGATTCAATGGATGGCTACAGATACATTATGGCTCAGTCATATTAGAGTCTCTTCCCCCCAAAAAAGGTGTTCAATCAAAACAGTGATTTCTAAGAGGATCTACGGGGCCAATGAAATTCAAGGCAGAAAGGTGACAGTCATATGTGATCACAACTATTTGGAGGGGCGGGGGACTCCAAAGACATTATTTTGATTGATTTCCTCAAACAGCACAAGGAAATAATGAGAGTTTCTCATGAAGAAATTTTAAGGAAATTGAAAATTATATTGGTGAGAAAAAGGTCAGGAAAGTTGTGCCCTGAAATTTGCTTGCCATCTTGATAAACCCTGTGGTTATGTGTTGGGCTGTTAACCACAGGTCAGCAGGTCGAGACAGCCAGTGGATCCATGGAAGAAAGGGAAGGCTTTCTATTCCCGGAAAGCGTTAGTCTCAGAAACCCACAGGGGCAGTTCTACCCTGTCCCAAAAAGTCACTGTGAGTCACCATCGACTTAATGGCAGGAAGAGAGTGAGAATCATTTGCTCATTAAAAAAAATCATTTTATTGGGGGCTCTTACAGCTCTTATCACAATTCATACATACATCCCTTGTATCAAGTGCATTTGTACATATGTTGCCATCATTTTCAAATCATTTGCTCATTTTTCAATGACATTATTAAACCTTACCCATCAACTTACAGCCCTTATTGTCCTCTTCCGAATTATTTTTCTTACTAAAGCTCAAAGAGTATTTCAAAGGAAACACACTTGAGTCCCATGAGAATGCTGAAACTGTCATTCTGATGTGGTGTATATGTAAAAATGAAGAATTCTTTGAGGAAGGAATTACTACATTCAGAATTGTATTGACTTAGAAGGAGGACATATAAAATATAGCTTCATATATTGACCCTTTTGTTGAATAAAAGTTTATGTGTGAAATATTGATTGCATATGCATGTGAAATTTTTTACATTGAATTTAGAAGACTGAAGAATAATTATGGTGCTAGCAAAGAATACTGAAAGTACTATGGACTATCAAAGAACAAAGTACCATGGACTATCAAAGAACAAAAATGCTGGTGCACCAAGATGTGAATGCCACATACCGGCATGAAGCAGGGAATCAATAGAGAGATCTACAGCCAGCTCCAATCCCAATTACATGGACACCCTATCTCCCCCCAGAAGAATGTACTTCGGAGGACAGCACTGAAGCTACAGCTCAGGGAGAGGGGCACATCTGATCAGAGCACACAGGAACAAGCGAAAAGAGAAGGATTGAGAGTGGAACACACCCTCGTCCACCAACCCCCAAAGAGGATAGTCCTGATCAGAGCAGCCAATGCACAGAGAGGACCATAGAGTCAGCCCCACCATGAGACATGACATTCCTTACTGACCTATAGTGCTATAGGGGACAACAACTGGAGACACAGTGAGGGACTTGTGCCCTATCCGACCCCCCCACACTGGGGTGAAACACTAAGGGCATGTAACAGAGCAGTAAAGGGAGCAAAGCAATGAAGTCCCCAGGGAATACTAAAAATAGACTTTGGGGCCAGAGAGTGGCACCCCATCAGGCTCAACTGGAAAACACTCATAAAGGTCAACAAACAGACCTGGAACTATTAATAGGCTTTTCTTTTTTGTCATTGGTTGTTTTGTTAATGTTGTTTTGCTCTGTCTTGTTTTTGTGCTTATTATTGTCTCTGCATGTCTATCTAGATAAGATAGGCAAGATAAACAATTTGGAGACCCGGAGAAGAAAATGATGGGACTGTTCCGGAGGGACAGGAGAAGGTGAGGCAGGGGAAATGAAGGGGTTTGTCAACTAACCTGTAGACAAGGGAACAACAAGTGATCTAAAATCAATGGCAAAGAGGGCACAGGATGCCTGGTGGGGCTTGATCAAGGGCAATGTAGCCAAGAGGAATTACTGAAACCCGAATGAAGGCAGAACATGATAGTGGGACAAGAGGAAAGTAAAAGGAAATAGAGGAAGGAACTAGGAGGCATTTATAGAACTCTAAATACAGGCATGGTCATATGTAAATATATTTATATATAATGATAAGGGAATAGATCTATATATACATATATTTATATATTAAGTATTAAGGCAGCAGGTGGACATTGGACCTCTATTCAAGTACTCCCTGAAAGCAAGAACACTTGCATTAATGACTTGACATTCTGTGATGCTCACATTCCTGACAGGATTGCTGACGACAAAATGGCTTGAAGATAAACAAGGGGCCATCTAGCTGAGAAGCAACAAAGCCCACCAGCTTATATGATCATGAGGTGTTGATGGGATCAGGTATCAAGCATCAAAGACCCAGGGAAAAAAATCATATAGAGGTGAATGAGGAGGAGTGCACAGTAGAGACCCAATGCCCATCTGTAGACAATTGGACATCCCTTACAGAAGGGTTATAAGGAAGAGATGAGCCACCCCAATTCTACCTTATAAATCCAGCTAGACCAGAGCATATACACTGGTACAGATAAGAGCTGGAAACACAGGGAATCCAGGACAGATAAAACCCTCAGGACCAATAATGAGAGTAGGGATACAAGCAGGATATGGGGATGGTGGGGAAGGGGGAACCGATCACAAGGATCTATAAAACCCTCTCCCAGGGAGAAGGACAATAGACAAGTGTGTGAAAGGGGACATTGGTCAATGTAAGACATGAAAAAAATTTATAAATTATCAAGGGTTCATGAGGGAGGGAGGGAGGATGGAAGTGGGGGAAAATGAGATCATACAGAGGGCTCAAGTTGAAAGAAAATGTTTTGGAAATGACAATGGCAACAAATGTGCTTGACACAATGGATGGATGCATAGATTGTGTAAGAGCTGTATGAGCCCCCCAATAAAATGATTTTAAAATAAAACAAAACAAAATTTTGATACCTTATCATATTAATACCTTACCTTTTGACTCATTTTAAATTTGTTCTAGTTTTTAATAGTTTCTGCTCTATTTTTGCTAGTATTGAGTTTCTCTTGTATGCTTTTCTGTATATGAAATACAGGATGGATAGATATACAGACACCATAGCTGGATTAATAGTTTCTTGGGAGTATATCAGAGGAGAGAGAGAAGGAAATGGGGAGCTAATAACAATGAGTATAAGCAGAAGAAAATGCTCTAAAATTGATTATGGTGGTGATTATACTCCTTTTAACATGATTGAACTACTGAATTGTCTATGTGAATTATATGCCAGTCAAACTGCTTTTTTAACAAAGAAATGGTAAAAGAGCTATAGATAAACGTTCCAGAACTGTTTTGAAAAACAAACAAAAAGAACAAACAGATCTTTCTTGGAAGACGTATAGCTTTATAAGCAAAAACGCGAAGACTTCGTCGCATGCACTTTTGATGTGTTCTCAGGCGAGACCTGCCTCTGCGAAAGGGCAACGCAGGTGGTAAAGTAGAGGGTGGTGGAAAGAGGAAGCCTTTGATGAGATGGGCAAACACAGTGCCTGTAACAATCGGCGTACATGTAACCATTGCGGGGATGGAGGAGGACCAGGTGCTGTCTGGTTTTGTTGTCCGTAGGGGCACTCTGAGTGAGAACGGACTCAGTGGTACCTAACCACAGCAGCTGTGCAGCAGTCCTTTCTCTCTGTGTTTTAAGGCTTGGTATAATATTTTTTATTTACTTGTTGAGTATTAACATGCTTATGGTCGTAAAACCTCCTTTAAGAACATTATATGCATTTCCATTCACTTATGTCATTTATCTGCATGCATATCTTAGCATTTTACTATGAAACTAAGTTGAACATTTAAAAATTTTTTATTTTTAAATCGTTTTATTAGGGGCTAACACAACTCGTATCAACAGCAGTCCTTTCTCACTGCCATCGAGTGACGCAGGGCTCTCTGAGCCTGTGCTCCCAGGGAGCTGCTCACGGTTTCTAACTGCTGGCCTTGCTGATTAGCGCAAAGAATAACCACTAAGCCACCATGCCTCCTCCGTGTAGGCTGAGAAATAGTCACCGTGACTGCCAAGGCATCTGTTTCAGAGCTACAGCTGTGGATCAGATAAATTAGCTATATATGGGTTTTTTCTATTCAAGAATATGAAGAGATAATTCTTTCTAATCATGACTTGTTATTACATCCTACGTGTTACAAAATAAAACAATTAGTAAATCAAAGAATTTATATTCTTTAAATCGCAATTTCGTATTTGCTTAGAAAAGCTGCCCACAGTTCTTTGGAAAACTATTTCGTACACCGAAGAATGTCAAAGAAGTGCATGTGTGCATTTTACGTAATCTGATGGTACTTGTCAGGTGCTGTTGATTTATAAGGACTCTACGGGCAGTGGAGGAAAACACTGCCTGATCCCGTGATGGTCTCATGTCCTGAGGGGGTGTGTGAGTCCATTCTCACAGCTCCTCTGTTGGCCATCTTATAGAGGGCCTTCTGCTTTTCCTCCGGCTCGCTAACCAGCATGATGTGCTTCTTCAGGGCCTGCTCTCTCCTGGTAACATCCCCAATCCATGAGACTAAGTCTTCCCATTCTCATGTCTCAGGAGTTTTCTAGCTATACTTCTTCCAAGACAGATTTGTTCATGCTTCTGGCCCTTCATGATACAGTTCATATTCTTTACCAGTGCCGTTGACCTAACGCACCAAGTCTTCCTCGGCTGTCTGCATTCACTGCCCAGCTCTTGAATGCATATGCAGTTACTGAAAACAGCATGGCTTAGGCCTGGTACACTTCAGTGCTCAAGGGAACATCGTTTCTCTTCAACACGTTAAAGAGGCGGTTTTTAGCAGATTTTCCCAATGCATTAGGTCATTTGACTTCTTGATTAGTGCCTGTTTGGGCACTGATGGAAGATCCACATAAAATGAAATTCTTGATTTTAATATTTTCTTCATATATCATGAAGTGGTTTATTGCTTCCGCTGTGAGATTTTGTTACCTTCATGTGGAGGTGTAATCTATCCTGAAGGCTCTAATCTGTTCTTCATCAGGAAATACATCATCTTCTTAACTTTCACAAGTGAACTTGTCTCCCTTGCATATTGCAGACTGTTAGTAAGTCTTCCCCAATATTCCTCTTCCTTTCGTCGGCTTCTTTGATTATGCATTCAGCATGCAGATTAAACTGGTGTAGTGAAAGGAGGCATCCTTGGCCCACACCTCTCCTGATTCAAAGCCCCAGTGCATCCCTCATTTTCCAGAACACTTTATTATGCTCAGGAGGAGCCTGTGTGCAAACCAGAAGGTAGCCATTGAAACAGAACTAGAAGATCCCTTAAGAGAGTCATATAGATTTCCTTTACTTCTTTTCAAATATTATTGCAACTACAACAAAACAGAAAACAATCCAATATTTTGTTATGTTTTAATGGTTAAAAAAATGTTGGGTGCATCAAGTCAGTTGCAACTCATGGCAATCCCTTGTGTGTTGAACAGGGCTCCCCGGGATTGTCAATGGCTGACATACTGCAAGTACAAATTACTCCGGGTGGACTCGAACTGAGAGGCTTTCAGTGACATATGCAGGTCATGCCATTGCGCCACTGAGGGGCAGGCACTTACTAATGACCTCCATTTCATGATTCCTTGGGCTTTCCTTCTTTCCTTAAACCACAACTTGTGTCTTTCATAATGCAGGCATTTCGTACACAGTGGGGAGGAGCAGAGTTTTGCCAAGGTGATCACTTGCTACAGCTGAAGTGTATTGTGTATTATGGTTTTGGTGAGGTGCCCTCGCGATGGTTTCTACTCACAGCCCAGCAGGCAATGTTCTGCAGATTCCATTCAGGCGATTTTCAGCATCTGGCAATGTTTCGATGTTACCCATAACATTTCACTGGCTAATTCCTCAGATGTGGACAGTCTACACCTTCTTCACAGTCTATTCTTAAATCTGGAAGCTCTGATGAAACCTGGTCACATTGGGTGAACGTGCTGGTATTTGAAATACAGAATCACAGCAGCATCTGAGCCACCACAGTATGGCTCACTGAAAGGCAGGTGGTGGCAGCTGAGGCACAGTATAGCCTCAAGTTACGTAATGACTGATCTCATTCTTATTTTGTGACACGAGCTAGGTTGATCTTCAAGTGGACATAGGTGTATAGTATGTTGTTGTTGCTGTGAGGTGACAGAGAGTCAATTCTGACTCACAGTGACCCTGTGTACAACAGAATGAAACACCGCCTGGTCCTGGGTCATCCTCACAATTGTTCTGATGTTTGAGCCCATTGTTGCAGCCACTGTCCCAATCCATCTCATCCAGGGGCTTCTTCCTCACTGTGCCTCCACTTATCAAACACGATGTCCTTCTACAGGGGCTGCTCTCTCCAGATAACATATCTAAAGTCTGTGAGACCAACTCTCACCACCCTTGCCTCTAAGGAGCATTCTACATGCACTTCTTCCAAGGCAGATCTGCTTGTTCTTCCGGCAGCCCCTGGGACTTTCAATATTCAACACCAACTCCATCACGCAAATGCCCCATTGTCCCTTTGGTCTTCCTTAGGCAATGTCCAACTTTCCCATGCAGGACGGATCTAAAAAACTCTGGGTCATGGGGTATTTTTGCACAACCACAAGACCAAGAACCCTGGTAAGATAATAGGGATACAAAGTTAAGGTTTTATAGATAAAGGAAACTGTTCACTTGTTTATAGTAGAAAACACAACCCAGTTTGCTCTGCTTTGCTTATATTTTTGAGGAATTCCTGAAAATCTCTCAGGGAAAATTACACACATATTTCAATATGGTCTTCTTGTCTTATTTTTAATAGACTAATCATCCTTTTCAGGAGTCCTAGTACCCTGGTGGGTTAAGTGTTTGGCTGCTAACCCCAAGGTTGGTGGTTCCAATCTACAAGCTGCTCTGGGGAAGAATGATGACGCTCTCTTCTCCCTTAAAGATGTACACTCACAGGAAACCTAGGGAGCAGCTCTGCTTTTTCCAACAAAGCTGCCAGGAGTTGGAATCAACCTGGAATTAGAATGGACCCAACAGCACCTGACAACAACCTCAATGGCCTGCAGCACATATCCACCTGAGGATCAGTTCAGCGCACGTTCCCAAGCATGAAACAATAACTAGCTAATTCATTACTTAATGGATTTTTTGTTTGGTCTGGCTATCAATTTAATGTGAAAGCATTATTTAAGTCTAATTATACACTTTCAGACATCATTCACCTCATTAAAGGTTTTCATTCATACCCATTCAGTCCACTGAGTGGTCCAAAGAAACCTTTGGCCCATCACCAAAGGGGCAGATGCCACCATTGGCTTTGTCTGGCATTATTCTCGTGCAGAGCCCCTGAGAGGTAATACAAGTAGATTTCCCTGGAGATGAACTTCTTTGCTGAACAAGAGGAAGTTGGCATGACCGGCCGTGCCCTATGCCTCAGCATCTGGAATGTGGTGCAAGCTCAGCCTTTCCAACCTTGTCATTTTGCAAGTGGTGTAGGAAAAATGAGACTGATGAAACTCTTCTGAAAACCACTTTATTGTCCATTTTAGGAGACACTTTTTCTTCAGCACTGGAAGTCTTCCAGAGCAGTCTCAAAGTGTTCTTCAGATCCTACCTAGATGCCCTGCTTGCATCAAAATGGCCCAGGGTTGGAGGAAATTCAGACTTCCAGGCCCTGAACCAGCCCCTGCCACTCATTCCATTCCAACTCACAGCCACCCACTAAAGTAAAGTGGAAATTCCTGTTTGAGTTGCCAAGGCTGTAAATCTTTATGGGACATGATGCCTCGTCTTTCCTCACAGAGCGGCTAGTGGAGTTGAACTGTGGTTCTTGCAGTGGGCAGTCCAACAAACTATGTACAACAGTTTTCTCCATGTTCTGCTGAAGTATTTCCATGCACCAGTGCTTGTCTCACCTTACTCTGATTATTCAGTGGATCAGATCTTTATAGAAATCCGAGAGCAGATCTTTTTTAGTAGACTTGGATCTAAAAGTTGCTGGCTTTGAAATATGGGCACACAACATAATATGTGTGTAGTATGATTATATATATATATATATACACACATATAAAACATGAATATACGTTAAATATAACATGGAACTACATGTGATATATTATCAGTGTGAAATAATGGAGCCCTGGTGGCATGGTGGTTATGAGTCGGGCTGCTACCTGTATGATCAGCAGTTTGAAACCACCAGAGGGGCTTAGTGGCTATGCTTTCACGCTGCAATCTGCTTGGTTTGCAGTTTGAAACCACCAGCAGCTCTTTGGACTAAGACTAGGCTTTCTACTCCTGTACACAGTCACAGCCTCAGAATCCCACAGGGCCGCTCCTCAAGATAAGAACTAGACTTTCTACTCTTGTAAAGAATTACACGCTCGGACACACATATAGACTTTCTATTCCCGTAAAGAATTACACTCTCGGACACTCATATAGACTTTCTACTCCCGTAAAGAATGACAGTCTCGGACACTCAGAGGGGCAGTTCAACCTTTCCTAAAGGGCAGCTATAAATCAACAATGACTCAATGGCAGTGAGGGTTTTTAATATGTAAAATAAATATATGTATTCTAAAAAAGTATGTTTATATCAATATATGTCATAAAAATGTTTTGCTTAAAAAATGAAGAAAAACTGGCAGAAGCCACTAAGGAACATTCCTACTCAGCAAGTCTATCATGGGGACAAAGCGAAACAATGGATTTGCCAGAAAGAAATTCCCTGTTTCAACCAGTTGAAGAGATATTTATTTCTTGTCTGGGAATTTTTCCCCCCCGCAAGTGAGAGATACAAATAACTAAACCAGAAAATAGAGTTCATCAAAACAACATACTTCTAATTTACAATCACCAGGAGAGTCCCTGTGAAAACAATTAACTTCCCAGATTTGTTGTGGTTTATGATATTGCTTCAGTGGCTTTGTCTGTGTCATTTACAAAATTAGGCAGGCTTTGAAAAAAATAATCTGGTATATAAAATAGTTTCATGTATTTAACTTGCATCACAGGACAGGCAATAAAAAACACACACTTTGCTAGAAAGAAATTATACACAAGAAATAAAACTACAGGAAATTTACATTGCATACAAAATTAATCCCAATTAGACCGGAGTACTTCCCTACTCAAATACACGACTATGAGATACTGTTGACAGAGTTTGACAGTTCATCAGATTATGAGTTGCTACATATATTTGTAAGCACATTACAGATGTATCAAATGCTTTAGATTGATAAAGTTACTTATGTCTTCCTATTAACAACGCACGTTTCTAGATGATAGTGCTGAGACCTCCGTGGAAGAAAACATGGAGCTTCAAGGATATGCCTATATTTATCTAGATAATATTTGAATAATTGAGCCTAGACTGTAGCTTTCACTCATAACCCTGCAGTATTCCCATCAAATATACATTCACTTATTCAATTCACAAAGTGAAAGGGAGAGGTATTTGGAGTGTGATCTGGTCGAGCAGGACAAGAGATGGGGGAAAATTAAGAAGAACCATTTCAATTATTATACTGATGCATTTCATTCACCCGCAAAGCATGTGAACACCAGCCTCCTGCCAGCTGATCAATAAGAATTCCAGGAATCAATATGAATTATAATTCCTAACACCAGAACTAGGATTACCAGACTCTGTCCACCAGACTTTGTAATGTTTGGGAGAATCTCTAGCTGGCTAAGCAAGGGATAGAATCTCTAGTAATCTACAGGAAAGTTTGGTAACAGCCGATGAAGAGGAGCATAAAGTTGCCTGATTGAGATACTGGTGAACTACTGTGACGCTGGGAGACTGCAGCCCCTGAAACAAGTAGGTTGTATCCCTTTTTCTGTTTCGTTCCAGTGAAGAGTATCTTGTCTTGGAAAATTTCATTTCTCCTCTGTACTCCTCATCCCTCAGCTGTCGCATTTCTAGATCGTCCTTGTTCAATGCTCCTTTGGTTAAATACAGGAGCCCTGGCAGCACAGAGGTCAAGTACTGAGACACTGACGGAAAGGTCTGTGGTCTAAATCCACGAGCCACTCCACCTGAGAAAGATGTGGCAGTCCGCTGCTACAAAGTTGACAGCCTTGGCAATCCCAGAGGGCTGTCCCAGCTGTTCCCAGAGGGTCAGTGGGAGTTGAAAGCAACTCAGTGGCAAGGGGTTAGCTAAATAATCAGGACTAAAGAAATAACAGATTGTTCTGGGTATCTGCCAATTTGCTGGAATATTCCTCTGATTCAAATGTAATCACAATTCAGTAAAAAACTAAAGTGAGGGTGGTGAACTAGAAAATAAACCCTTAAAAAATACATGGAATATGGCGCCTACTATGGAGGGAATGGTATTTCCCTCATATTCTCCATATCAAGAGCAAAAATCAGAAGAGACTATGGCTATCTTGAGGTAACAATATTAAAATCACAGGGCCTCAAAAGAACAAAACTATTTCCTGTGAACATTCCCTGAGCATTGCAGGCAGAAAATAGAGCTCATCACAGGCACCTGAGAACACGGGCCAATGGAACAGCCAGTGCCTCAAACATTTCCATTCATTGCATCACTGAAGGAGAAGGTATGTTTTAAATTTCTTCAATTGGCATTTAAGTATATGAGGTAAGTGATTTGGCCACCTGGTTACATTCCACCAGAAGAGGTTTATAAGGTGCAACCCTACCGTATCCCAAGAAGAAGAGGCTTAAGATGTGTATTTACAGCAATGATACACAAGGTACACGCTCAACAGCTAAGCTTGTTTTAATGACATCAGTAGGGGAAAATGTAACTCCAGTTTATTAGAATGGAAGTGTCAGGCCATGAAATGGGGAGAAAGGAGTTGAAAAAAAGAAGAGCAGTTGGTAAATTTATGAAACACACAACTCAGAGGGTGATTCAGGTTGAAAATACATATTACAAGTGCACTTCACCAAATTTAGCTTCTCTGGCCAAAATGTTAATGCTTGTCTTTGAGGCTGACAGCACCAACATAAGCACTACAGAGCAAAGGCATGGTGGTGCCCTAAATGACCGTGCTCAATCTTACTCCTCTTACAGTCTTGAGATCCCGTCAAACAGTAGCTAGTGCAGCTCATCTTCCTTTTGAGTTGATCACAGGAGGTGAACATTCCAAATTCATTCAAGGACACCCCTAGATTAGGTCACTGGGTAGTCCACAGAGCCAATAACCTAGTGCTGAGAAACAAGAGCCCACCCAGTCTCATCCTTCCTCAGAACAAAAGTAGCTGCAAGATTCATGTACAAAAGAATCCACAGGATGATGGGGGGCAGAATGTGAAAAACAAATTGTCTGTAAATACTTCTCTCTCCTGGAGTCCTCATCTCCAGTTCTAGTCTTATCTTCTGAAGTCACATTCCACTAGTCATACTTTTACCTGCTCTACTTTGTTATCTTTCTTCGCTTTAATGATGTTCTTGGGAACTCCAGGGTGCACACAATATCTATACACCAGATGATTGCTATCATTAAGCACCCCTGTCTTAAAAAATCTTGACTGAGAGGGTAGACAATGCCAGGGGGGTGAGAGAAAATAGTCCAAGGTTATTCATTACATTAAATAATGGACCTTTTAATTTTGTTTAAATTCTGCCAATAGCAGTGCCGTCCTGTTCCTGGATTTTGGACTCTCAGGCCAAATACAAATGGAAATAGGAATAACAGAGGAGGAAATTGTAGGAGGACATTTTGTGGGCATCTGTGGATGGCCTTTTCCTATGGCCCACTTTACATGCCATGTCCTTTGAGGATTCTGAAAGGGAACATGTATGTTCCCTATCTCCCCCGCACAGCATCCAACACCTTAGTCACAAGATGGAGCGTGTTATCTTTTCCTTCCTCCAAGAGAACCAGGGACAAATCTGCTCACCACAGCAGATTCGGAGCAAAGTTATGGAATACGGGCGGGCCAGGGAAAGGGCTGCCCCACCCTTGAGCGGCTAGCCTCAGGGAAGTCTCTCTCTCTGATGAGGCCAGTTAAGGGCAAGTGAGCCTTTTCCCACTGGCCAGAGAACGGAAATGAAGATGGGGGCAACCCTTCCAGACAGGGCTCGCTTGATTAACCCAGCCGGCGTCATCCTGATAGCAAGGTCAAGTTCTTCTCACGGAGAGGCATTTTCAATTTATTTCACAGACACGAGAGCTCCAGTCAAGCCAGCATCCCTGCTGCCCTGGAAAGGCTATCTGAGGAAGTTAAGCGAGGAAAGCCAAGACCCCTCCGAGGGCTTTGCCCTGGGATTCTGCAGTGGGAAAGCCACTTTTGCCCCTGCTGGGGATTCTGTGCTTTATCTGTACAAGAAATGGGCTAAACTATTAAGGGAAGAGATAAGGCCCACCCGTCCAAGCATCCTTCAAAGATTACAACCTTCAAGGGAAGGGCATCCTTTCTGTGGTTTGGTTTGGCTCTGCACTTATCTTAAAGATCGATGCGATGTATTTGCAGAGGCAATCTGGTGAGGCTCTGGCTGGCCATTAAGGGGAGGGTGGATAAACAAGGGAACCTGGGAACTCCTAAGGACATTCTAGCAATCCTTTGTGTTGACTTTGTTCTCAGGCACGCTTACCAGGTAGTAGCAAAGAGCAGTGATTGGGACATACGAGGAGGACCAAGGCGGAGACATTGGTCTCACTTTTGAGTGGCACCGAATTAGTCCATGCTTACACTATTTCTGGACTTTCCATTTAACGACTTAAATAAGCCTGAAAATTTAATTCTCTCTTTGTCTTTTAAAACGCACTTGAATTTGGTATCTGGAAATTTTCTTATATATTAGAAAATAATATAACACACACACACAAACTCAGCACGAAACAAAAACTTTCATGCTATCACCTGGTTTTTCAGACCTAAAGAAGTTAAATGGTGTCAAACTGGTATTTAGGAACATTAGACTTGGGATTAGGGACACAGACAGAAGAAGAAGCGGGTCCTCCTAAAGAGTTGTACTAGCCCAAGCAGGAAGCTTCTCCGCACTGTGGCCTGAATTTGCTCACTTTATGTGGCCTCGGTCAGGAGCGGGACAGAAGGGCTCCTATTGGGTGGACCATCACTCGCTTCCAAGGGAAGTTCTTATTTCATCAGGTCTTTACTGGTGGCTTGGTTGTCACCAGTTGATTTCATGACTGTGCTGTTTAAGCAAGGAGGAACTATTTTCTTATGCAGTAGGCTGAGCTTCTGTTTGGTTTTTGCATTTACTTTGATTTGGATCCTGGAATAGGCTGGTAAATGCGATTTCCTTTAGCAAAGTGATGATCTAGTTCGGTTATTTTGTTGTGCCTCCGTGGTGCAGGCTCTAAGGTAGCGAGTCTCATCCTGTGGGTCACGACCCCTTTGGGGGTTGAACGACCCTTTCACAGGGGTCGCCTGAGACCATCGGAAAACATAAATATTTTCACAATATATAATTGCATATTGTTTTGTGATTCATCACTATGCTTTGATTATGTTTAATTATGTCCAATTTGTAACAATGAAAATACATCCTGCATATCAGATATTTACATTATGATTCATCACAGTAGCAAAATTAGTTATGAAGTAGCAAAGAAAATAATTTTATGGTTGGGAGGTTACCACAACATGAGGAAGTGTGTTAGAGGGTCGCGGCATGAGGAAGGTTGAGAACCACTGCGCTAAGGTCTCACATCCTTGCTCCAGGACAGGGGCATTCATGTAAGCCCTTTTTCATATTTTCCATCTTCTCTTCTCCATTTTGTTTCATTTTATCAATATCTTTACCCCTAATATTCTCTTTTGGTAATGCCCCTGAGCATCAACACCTGTCTAAGCAATACAAATTTGTGTGTGTCCATCTTCCATATCTTCTTTGCCTACCATAAACAGATCAAAACTGTCACCATAACTTCCATCTAGTTACCCTCTATGGGGCATCCCCTAAGTTCGCTGTATCATTTCTTACAATTCCCAAGTGCCCTTTTGCACGGTATCATAGATTGGAAGGCTTTGACTAAATTACTCAACTCTTTTGGTCCTCAATTTCCTCATTTCTCAAATAGAAGCAATGGATAGCAGAGCTGAATCTGGGAACCTGGAATATATTTCTCCAAACTGGTGTGCTTCCTACTGAAATGGCTCGATTCCCTTTATGTATGCCAGGTGCTAAGCCACATAGTGCTCAAGAAAGCTAGCTGCCTTCAGATCTCTGATGAAATGGTTTATCAATGACTGATGCCAGCTGGCTCAAGGACAATCCCCATCTGAGCATTTCTTTGAAAGAGGCACGAGAGAGAGAGAGAGAGAGAGAGAGAGAGAGAGAGAGAGAGAGAGAGAGAGAGAGAGAGAAGAAAGGATCATATATCCATGAAAAATGACAAAGGCAACACCTATCCCTTCATAATCAATCAAAGCTTCTTAGAACACACTGGTCTATTCCACCTGTCTTCTCAAGGAAACATCCAGAAGTCATTACACTTTTAGAGAAAAACCAAAAAGTGTGCTAAATAAAAATGCACATATGATTTAATGCCTAGGAAAGTAACTTGTCCAACACTTGAATTCTCATCCACACTTGAAAAAATTATAAGGTGGATTTCAGGGGGAAAATCAATAAGATTTTCAGAGGAAGGGTAATTGTAAATGTGCATAACCAAAGGTCTGGTGTAAGGGTTTCCTTCTCTGGGCACTCAGCAGAGCTGTGAGAAGATATAACCCATTTTTCTTGGGAAAAATTGCAGGTGTAGATAATAATTTGTAGAGAATAATAGGAAGTTGAGTTCAGGGGTAAGAAAGGTCAGATGCAAATCACATGGGTTTCCTGTTACCTGTCCTCCAATTGCAGTTCACTAGGAAATGGGGTTCAATACGGCATTCCTTGGTGTCTCTGGAGAAAATTATAGAGGCTGGTCCTCTGCCAGGTGAGAAAGCAGCAGCTGAAAGAAGGCGTGTGTACTAGGAGGTGGGTCATGGGGTGATTTGGGATTGTTGTTAATAAGACTTTTATAGGAGGCTCTAATGCCATCTTGGAAGGCTAAGGGTCACAGGAATAGATTGTGGGCTTATTGAAAGGAAATTGACAAGTTCTCCGTACTAGAGGGGGAAACGCCAATATTGATTGAGTGGCTGAGAAGAATCCTATTTTAGGCCTATTTGTCTGGAATAATTCAGAAACTTGAATTATGATGCATCTACCAGTTAAAAGACCAATCATTTTAACTGAATGAACAAAGGAGACCATCACCACCAACTTATTGATCACCTCTATGGAGATGGACAATCTTTTGAAGTTGAAAGGATGGAAAAGGGAGTAAAAGGAATGGCTGTTGGAGGCCATTAAGACTCAACCTTGAAGCGACTGAGCATTCTCATGACCGATGTGCCAGTGTTGCTGATTTCTTCTGTGACTTCACATTTTGAACAGACGGTCAAAAACAAGAAAGCATGCAAGGTCTGGGAAAACAGGTTGTTTAATTTTCTCAAGGATGCCTGGCTTGGCAGAAGATAGAGTTGCTATGTGTATCAAATGTACTTGCTTAACAATGAGATAGTTAACCCAGGTTGCTTCTGCATGGATAAAAGGTGTATGTGGAATAAACTCGGGGCTTCAGTATTCAGTTTGTTCTCCCAATATTTTTTCTCTCTCTTATTTCCTTAATCCTCACTCCCCCTTCCAGGACAGTTCAACTTGTCGGTAGGCTCCGACAAATGGCAGAGGGAAAGAAAAACACACACACAATTCCAGAAAATAGTGGCGATGGGGAGAACATGGATCATCACACAAACAGGGGAGGTACTCTGAAGTCAGTGGAGATTACTAGACACCAAATTAGGCCAGAGTAACACTGTAGGGGTACAAGAATTAATGCTTTGTTCCAAAATGTATCATCATACCTTTCCCAAAAATAACGTGCATTTCTTCTCATTTGATTCCACTGGCACGCTTGGTATAGAAGTTTTGCGATGTGTTGGGTTCATTTTCTGTGTATTGTTGAACTGTGTTGGACAGTTTTTCGTGTTAATGTCCACAGATCTATCTAATTCAGAATAAACACTAGAGTATTCCATCGTATAAATCAGAGGTTCTCAACCTTCCTAAGGCTGCAATCCTTTAACATAGCTCCTCATATTTTGGGGACCCCCCCACAACCATAAAATTATTTTTGTTGCTACTTCATAACTGTAATTTTGTTACTGCTATGAATCGGGCAACCCCTGCAAAAGGGTCATTTGATGCCCAAAGGGGTCACGACCCTCAGGTTGAGAACCATTGGTCTAAATACACCGATAAGTTTAGTTGAGGCAGTGAGTTCTTCCATGTTGATCTTCTAACCAAAGTCTGTAACTCCCACCAAATGATCTTTCCCCTCATGGGTCTGGTCAGAAGGTGGAGGGAGATACTGATAGGATTCATCTGCAATTGGTGATAGATTCCCTGGCATGCCTACCTGCTGTGTATAAAACTAGCCACCTGAGCAGGAGGAGGCATCTAATTACCAGCCAGATCCAAGAGTTGAGCACATCCTCCGAGCAGGGGACTTCCTGGATCCAGAGGACAGCTACATCACCAGAGAAGCAGCAGCACCAGGAGCCAGAGCATGGAACAGAGTGATGGGGTTCCCGCCCCATGGAGCAAGTAAAGCTGAGGCTTTGTGCAAGAGGCTGACTTGCTGGATTGGGCGCATCGAGGCAATGAATTCAGGAAGGTGGGGTTGCTACTCACAGATTTAGAGATAGTACCTTGCACTGAGGCTTACTGGAATAGGGTGCCTGTGGGCACTGACTTCATGGATCTGGGTTTGCTGATCCACAGAGCTCAAGCTGAATGCCTGCAGGGTGCGGCTTAAAGCAGAGTGACACACCCTTTGGGCATCTGTCAGCAGACTAGATGGAACTTTGTCATGTGGCCTGATAAACAGCTCAACCCTGAGCATTTCTCGCTAGCTTTACCACTTGTTGACTTCCTTAATAAGCCTCTAATCGTGAATTTGGCCTGTGAGGTCTGTGTAGCCACTGAAATGGTTTATACCTAGAGATCAAGGAGCGAATACAAACTATGACTTCGCGTTCCCTAAAATAAATTCTCTTGTACATGTTTCTTTGTGCAGATGTAGTTAAGATCACCAGCTTACAAACAAGAACTTAAGGAGCTGAAGATCAGAGACTAAGAAACCGCAACTTCCCTTCCTCCTTTTCAACCCAGATTCCGTAGAAACCCTTGCCAACTGCTGGGACTCACCTGCTCCAGATGTTCAGCTGAGCTTTTGCCCTCTCCCGTCGGGTCTTGATAGGGTAAGACAAAGAGCTCGGCAGCAGTGGGCAGACCGGGAAGCACCGCCACCAAGATGTGCTGGCCTGGGACTCCTGTGGCCTGGGGATGAGACAGAGGCTCAAGTAAATCCTAAAGGCATGATGAGAAGGGCCCAGGTGTTCGTCACGGGGCCATGAGCTGCAAGGAAGACAGCTGGGCGAGGTTGAAGGCAGAGCCCTGAGCACACGGCAGAAAGGCGCTGCTGGAAGCAGTCCTCTAGAGGGTGGCTCTGCAGGCAGACTCGGAAGCCGAGTTCCAGCTCCACCGACATGAGACCTTCCAACAAACAAGTCAAAAGGCAAACCAAAAAGGTTCTTCTTTGGCTACCTGCACCTTTCTTCTAGAGTTAGGTGAGCAGAAGCTGTCCTTTCCTAGACCTAGCTTAAAGTCTTCTCTTTACCTTGACATCACACTTCCCTCATGTATCATTTATAATCAGTGTGTGCTCGCTTCATGAGTTGGCATCCACATCAATCATTCTATCAGAACTTGTTTAAATAGCCACTGCTATGATCCTGATTTCATTATTACACTCTCTTCCCTGAAGATATACAATAATCTTTTCATTTCCGAGAGACCTGCTACTCCTTCCAGATTTGTCTTCTTATAGACCAACACCGATCACGTGTCCCTGTTAAAAATTCTTGCCAGGGAATAAACAATCTGGAGAAGAAAACAATGGGACCGACGGTCGCAGGAAGGCAGGGGAGAGAGGGAGGCAGGGGAAAGGAAGTTAACAAACCCAGGGGCAAGGGAACGACAAGTGATCCCAAATTGGTGATGAGGTGGGTGTAAGAAGCCTGGTAGGGCTTGGTCAAGGGCAATGTAACCGAGAGGAATTACTGAAACCCAAATGAAGACTGAGCATGAGAGTGGGAAAAGAGGAAAGTAAAAGGAAATAGAGGAATGAACTAGGAGGCAAAGGACATTCATAGAAGTCTAAATACAGGCATGTACATATGTAAATGTATTTATATGTGATGATGGGGAAATAGATCTATGTGCATATATTTATAGGTTTAGTATTAAGGTAGCAGATGGACATCGGGCCTCTACTCAAGTACTCCCTCAATGCAATAACACTTTGTTCTATTAAACTGGAATTCCATGATGCTTATCTTGCCAACATCACGAAGACAAAGCGGGTGCATATGCACATATGGTTAAGAAAGCTGATGGTGTCTAGCTATCAAAAGATATAGCATCTGGGGTCTTTAAGGCTAGAAGATAAACAAGGGACCATCTAACTGAGAAGCAACAAAGCCCACATGGAAGAAGCCCACCAGCCTGTGAGATCATGAGGTGTTGATGGGATCAGATATTAGGCTTCAAAGAAAACATATCATTGTGAATGAAGGGGAGTATAGAGTGGGGACCCAAAGCCTATCTGTAGACAATTGGACATCCCATAACAGAAGCGTTGTGGGGAGAAGACAAGCCATCCAGGGTGCCGTGCAGCAACAATGAAACATACAACTTTCCTCCAGTTCTGTAAAGCTTCCTCTCCCCCACTATCATGATCCTAATTCTACCTTACAAATCCAGCTAGACCAAAGGATGTACACTGGTACAGATAGGAACTGGAAACAGGGAATCCAGGACAGATGAACCCCTCAGGACCAGTGGTGAGAGTGGCAATACCGGGAAGGTGGAGGGAAGGTAGAGTAGAAAGGGGGATTGGATCTACATATAACTCCCTCCCTGAGAGACAGACAACAGAAAAGTGGGTGGAGGGAGACATCAGACAATGTAAGACATAACAAAATAATAATAATTTATAAATTATCAAGGGTTTGTGAGGTGGGGGTTGGTAGGGGGAAATGAGGAACTGATACCAAGGGTTCAAGTAGAAAGCAAATATTTTGAGAATGATGATGGCAACAAATGTACAAATGTGCTTGACACATGGATGGATGGATGGATTGTGATAAGAGTTGTATGAGCCGTCAATAAAACGATTTTAAGAATAAATAAATAAAAATTCTTGTCAGAACAAACCCTTTACTAAATGGATTATGTATATATTCAAGCCCTTCTGCAATACGATCCCACGCTCTCTCTAGCCAAAGCACACAAAATTCACATAGACAGCCTCTACGGGAGCTGAAGGGAATAACGCACAATTTCTAAGTAGTTCAGTGTTTTCCTGCGTATGGTTTCATGTATACCATCTCTACCAAGAACACTTTGTGTTTACATTGATAGAACCCTACTTATACTTTAAGACTCTTCTTAAAGTGTCCTTATTTCAGTACATTTTTCATGATTTCGCACCTAGGTGTTTGTCTCTGAACACCACTCTTGCAACTTTTAGGAGTAAATGGTGGCAAGAAATATCATGGGCTGGGCCTTTACTATGTAGCATTCTTTCATACAACCCCCACAAAATCCTTTGAGAAGAGATATTGCTCTGTCTAGCATGCAAGGAAAGACACTGCAGAAGGTAGGGGCTTCAGGGAGCTGACACTGCTTAGTATAAGCAGGTCTCTTACGGAGTGCTCTTGAAATCACCTATAGGAGTAAGAGAGGGAGAAGAGAAGTTACCAATGAAAGTCTGAGAGTAGTCTTGGGGAGCTCCTGAGCCCACTGAAGTGGATTGAAGTTGAGATGAGATGGTTAAACCTTTATATAACTGCTTCAGACCAATACTGGGCATGGGAAACCTGAGAAAGAGGCCTGACGTGGAACAAGGTGATTCACTGCAGTTAAGACAACTCATGAAGGAACTATGACTGGAACCTCTGCCCTTAACACCTCACTCCCAAGAGCTGGGAAAAGGCCCACCTGACTAGGAATCTGTTCCCTCCTTAGGATTCCTAGTGAGGCTGAGTTTGAAAGCCTGGTCTGACTATCAAGCCCTCTATCTAACCCTATCCCTCCCTTCTTCTGATACTGACCGTACACCAGCTCCTATCATGTGTGTTTGTGCACCTACGAATTTTAAATTTGGTGACTTAGTCTGAATCAACTTAATGATTCAGAAAAGGTTCAAGAAACATTTACTAAATGACAATTGTGTCAACATGACCCTACCTACAACCACGAGAGCCCTGGAAATTTCACTGGGATGAAAGGCACTGCATTTTCTGTTGATGTTGAATTAATTTCCCATCCTTTAGCATGGAGAAACAGCTGCAAATTTCCATCAGTAATTGGAATGGGGAATGTTTAAAGTATGAATCTAGGACAATCGGGAGTTGTCAAAAATGAAACGCATAAAGATTGACATCCTAGGTAATGGTGAGCTGAAATTGAATGGCCTTGGCCACTTTGAATTGAACAAACATATGGTCCATTGGGGTCATGTTCACCATCAAAAAGAACATTTCCATATCTATCTGGAAGAACAATGCTGTCAACAATAGGATACTATCCATACCCCTATTACAAAAAAAAAAAGGCCAGTTAATATCCAAAGCACTAATGCCTAAAATAAAAGAATTTAAAACTTTTAGTTCTTCAGTTAGAAGTTGAGCAAACATATAATCAAGATACATGGAGAATTACTGGTGACTGCAATGTGAAGTTGGAAATTAATAAAAGGGATCAGAAAACACAGACTTAATGACAGAAAGAAGGCTGATAATCACGATTGAGTTTTTCTCAAGACCAATGACTCACTCATTGCAAATACTATTTTTCAATAATATAAATTGTGACTACACACAGGGACATCATAAAATGGAATATGGAATAATCAAATTAACTACATCTATGGAAAAGGATGATGCATAAGCTCAATACAATCCATTAGAACAAGACCAGGGACCACATCACTGCTCATATGGACATTCAAGTTGAAGCTGAATAAAACTAAAACAGGTCTCCAAGAGCCAAAGTACAACCTTGAGTATATCTTATCTACATTCCAGATCTTTGAACATCAATGACCAAAGGCCAGATGAGTTGAGGGATGACATCATTATTCATGAAGCAAGAAAGCAAGCACAAGGTCATTAAAAAGATAGACAAAAGTAAAAGAACAAAATGTCAGAAATTACTCTGAAACTTGCTGTTACTCTGGGTGGACTAGAGGAACAAATTCATAGACAGTCATATGTGTATACGAAAGAGCTTTACATAAAAGAGTAATTGTATATTAAGAAAACATCCCAGCCCAATCCAGTTCAAGACTATAAATCTGATAATCTCTAAATTCCTCTTCAGACTGATATAGCACATGCAATGACACTGAGTGCAGGAAGATCACAGGCCACTGGGTGGAAAGTCTTGTAGACCCAGTGGTGGTGGAAGCATCTCAGTGCTGGCTTGGGTCTCCACTTGGCTCCTCCAGCTCCAAGACTCTGACTGTCATCAGCATAGCTCCATGTGGCTTGTCAACAGGAATGTCAAGCAGAGAGTGTGTGTATGTCCCACCTTCAGGGAGGAAGATGGGCGTTCCCAGAATCCTTAGGAGATGACCATGTCCACACAGAGGCCTCACTAACTGTGACCTGATGGACAAGCTAGACTCTATCCTTTCACAAGCTAACAGGAGATTGCTCTTGAACGTAAGAGTAGCTAAAGCAAATGGAAGAGATAATAAAATAACAGCTAAACACAAGATTTCAAAGGCTAGCTTGAGAAAACAAAGTGCTATAATGAAATGTGTAAGAAATTGTGTGTGTAAAACTTTGGACTAGAAGAAGATGCTCAGCATTTCTCAAGCTGATAGAACTGAAAAATAATTTAAGCCTGAAGTAGCAATATTAACGGATTCTATGAGCAAATTATTGAGAAAAGTAGAAAACATACAAAATGCTAGTAATACACAGTCATTGTGACAAAAAGAAATAGTTGATATTTAACCACTTTGGAAGACAGCACATCACCATGAATGGCTTCTATTGAAGGAAGAAGTGCAAGATGCCCTGATGGCTTTGTTGAAAACCAAAGCTCCACAAGTGGAGGGTGTCACAATTGAGAGTGAGTGCTAGAATTGAGTGCTAGAGAGAATACAGAAGCACCCATTCACCCTCGCCATGGTCTTTTAAATTATTTCACATGCATGTGAAAGCTAGAAAATGAAAAGAGAAGATTGAAGAAAAATTGAGATATTTGAACTTAGGTATTGGCAAAGAATATTCAATATAACAAGGACTGCCTGAAACTCAAGTACTTCTTCCTAGGAAAATATGTAGCCAGAATAACTCTTGGAAGCCAGGATGATACGATCTCATGTTATAGATACACATTGGTCAAGTCATGAAGAGGGAGCACCCCCAGAGAAGAACATCACCGTTGTTAAAGCTGAAGGTCATCCACAGGATGGACAGAGATAGGGACTCAACAGTGAGTGCAAACATTGGACGGATGGCACAGGCTATGGCCTTTGTTTGTACACATGGTGTGGTAGTTACATAATCACATGTCAATTTGAGGGTACTAAGAGGGAAGGGGTGGAGTCTAGCCTTTCAATCAGGTCACAGCCTGATGATGTCTCCTTGTGGGTGAGGCCTTCTCATGAGGATTCTGGGAATTTCCTCTCTTTCTACCTGGAAGCGGACCCTACACTGTGTGTCTGCTTCACTTTCCTGTGTACAAGTCATGTGGAGCCACACTGAGACATTCGAGAGCCCTGAAGATGGATCCACCACCACTGGATCCATAAGATCTTACATCCACTGGCCTGTAATCTTTCTCTATTTTGTATCATTGCATGTGCTGTGTGAGTGTGAGCAACTTATGGACTAGTATCAGAATAATGAGTTAATATCAGAATTACGGACTTGATCTGGACTGGGCTGGGCTGTTTGCTTAAAATACAATCACTCTTTGATCTAAAGCTCTTTCTTTTACATATATGATTGTCTCTGGATTTCTTTTCCCAGTCAACCCGGCCTTACACTCATGGTCATTATCAGCCAAAACCAACTTGCAACATTACCAAAAGCATGCAAATATCATACAAAAAAAACCCTATAGTCACTCATAGTTTTTACATACAAGGTCCAATCAGCATAATGCCATAAATATAATGAACAAGGGTGGAAGTCTAAGGGAGATCAAGGTCCCATCAGATTAAATTATGACATAACGCTGAAGAGTTGATACACCCATACTTAATAAAATAAAAACAGACTATTTGTTGTTTCCAACTCATAGAGACCCTATATATCAGGGAAGAACCATCCCAAAGGTTTCTGAGATTGTAAGAACTGTATGGGAGTAGAAAGCCTCATCTTTCTCCTGAGGATTGGCTAGTGGTTTCAAGGTGCTGACCTTTCAGTTAGCAGCCAGATGTGTAATCACTATGCCAGAGAGGTAATCACTAATGTAATCACTATGATAGAGAGGTGAATTTCTGGTCTTACCAGCTGAAAAAAAAATTCTTCTAGTTATCCTTAGAAACTGGAACACCTAAAAAGGCATTGGCCAGATCAATAGCTGCTTATCAGGAACATAGAGATATTAATTTTCTCAAGCAATAAAACCACATCTGGAACAGTAGTTGTATTAATAGTCACCTCCTGGTTAAGTTTACAATAAACCACTGTCATTCTCCAAAATTGATCTGGCTTTCCACCCCACCCCCCACCCCCCTACAAGACAGTAGGAAAGTTAAAATGGGAATATGGTGGGGATCATTACTCCTGTACTCTGAAAGTTCTTCATGGAGGCACTAATCCCTGCAATGCCTACAGGAATGAAGTATTGCTTTCAGGTTTCTATTTTCCTAGATGGAGTATTTCTAATGGCTTCCTCTTGGCTTTTTAATATTTATTCACCTTTACTCCACCTATTGAAGATCCCATGTGTGGGTTCTACCAGTTGTTGTGTATATTTGTCCCAAGTATGCATTCTGCACAAGAAAGATCACAGCAGGATGAGTTCTAGGGTGTACTGGATCAATTTTGAGACAAACTTGAGTTATAAATCTAGAATCTGATCTCCATTACACTCCACTCTGATTGGTGGGCTACCCTGACATTTTGGGTCTACAGGAATTCGTGTCAGTTCAGAGAAAGTATTAAGTCATATCCCAAGTCATTAGATCACATCATAAAGTATGGTCACATCATGTATAACTACCACATTGCATATAACTGCCAAACTATATATTGCATAAATGCCAGTTCTGAACTAAATTCATTTGAAGAAAATGGGTAGGAAGAAAGTTAGAAATAAGCTAACTCCAAGTTGTATCTTTCATGGGTTCACTAGGGTACTCTTGACCATGTGGGGCCACGGATTTAAGGAAGTGGCAGTGCATTTAAATATCAAATAGTTACTGGTTTCAAGGACAGAACATGACACTGGGAACTAAGGGCTGAGTCAGTTGCCTCTTGGGATTTGGAAATCAGGGAGCCATGGACACGAGAGGGAATTCATGTAACCATTCTCACTGCCCTGTCATGAAGGGTCATTTACTCTATACTGTGCTGTGTTTGCTAGGCATCAGCCTACAAACATTGATGATTTCCAGCCTGCTGGGCAGCTGGTGAAAAGGTGAAGACTCAGAGCAGCTGATCCCTGGATAAAAAGTGTGGAGAATATCAGCTTGGAAGCCTAGTTATTGATGAGCTGGCGCCTGGTTGATATATCACCTGGGAGAGTTGGACCACCACCTGGGAGATCTACAGGGATGTGAATCTCCAGAATGCTGCACACTGAAGGAGGTTGGCATTGGGTTCAATGAAGGTATACGTCATCTCTCTTAGACAGCAGAGGAGATAAACGCCTGGGATAAACAGCTGTGAGGACAGGAGGGCTCATTCCAATTGGGCCAATATTTTAGCAGCTAGGCCTCCCTGGTGGTCAAAGTGTTTAGTCACTGGTCATGACAAGGATGCTGAGAGAGGCATGGAGATGGTGAGATGTCAGTTACCCAATGACATGTGATATGTTCTTCAGCCCCAGTGTTACTCCATGTGCCCCTGTTATTCCTTGTGACACTGAAAAAAGATGGTCCCAGAGTGGAGTGGTTTAAAAACCAAAATCAAGATTTCAACCGAGATGGTCTGAGTTCAGAGTCTGCTTGTTCACTGTATGGCTTTGGGCATGCAACTTAATGTCTCTATGTTCAAATTCCTCACCTATGGAATGGGCATCAACTTTATAAGCCTATATTAGAGAGGAAAGGTATGAAAAATTCAAATCACTGAGCAGAATGCCTGGAACATTGTAAATTCTAAATTCAAGCCAGTACAGGTGTGGTAGTTACATAATTTGTCAATTTGAGGATTAAGAATGTAGGAGTGGAGTCTAGCCTGGCAATCAAGATATAGCCAATGAGGCCTCTCTGTGGGCGTGGCCTTCTCCAGAGGATTCTGGGAACTCCCATATATTCTCTTTGGAGGTGGGAAACACTCACTCTCTCTCTCAGTTCACTCCCTGCAAGACATTCCTGAGGAGAAGCCTCATGGACCTACTTATGAAGTCCTGGGAGGAGGAGAAACCACATGGAGACCCCTGCCAGCACTGAGATGCTTACAATGCCACTGGATCCACAAGACTTCCCACCCACCGGCCTGTGATCTTCCTGTATTCTATGTCATTGCATGTGTTTTATGAGTCTGAAGAGAACTTTAAAAATTGGTATAGAACATATGGGCTAATGTTGGACTTCTGGACTGGGCTGGGATGTTTTCTCAATGTTCAATTGCTCTTGTAAATAAACCTCTTTCTTATACACATTTGAGTATCTCTATGAATTTGTTTCTCTAGTCAACCCAGACTAACCCAACAAGAAATACAACAGTTCTGAAGAGGTGGACAACCAGCCTTTTGCCAAGAGACTGAGCTGAGAACCTATTTTTGGAGCAAGAATTATCTAAGTACCTGCTTTTCCTCATCTCTTAACGTCATGTGGCATCATCTACTGGGTGCCACCAGGGGAAGAGATTGTACTGAAAACTCTATATTTCCTTTTGGATTAAAAAATATACCTTGGGGAGATGTAGCTTTTCTATCATTTCTTTACTTTGGAGTAATAAGCCTGAGAATGCCCATGGGTGGCTGCTCTAACCCATTGCTTGTTCATGAAATTGGAGTGTACCTCAATATATATTTAAGACTTGCTTAGAAGAAAGGGCCTTCTCAAATTTTCGGTGAGCGTTTCTCTGAGGTTAGGCCACACATCCTTTGTTTTCTACTAGAATGTGTGTATATGAAATTTGGACATGGATTTAAAAATTATAGATGTTCCACCTCTTAGACATGAGGTTTTGAAACCCTAATTCTCAGCTGCTTTATTAGATGAGGAGAATGTGCTTCCCTTTTGAAGCTCACAGGAGAGAGGCGTTCTCAAAAGAACTGGCACACAGAAACATGGCCGGTGACATCCCCGAGGTTTCTCGGTGGTAGCTGCATAGTTTGTAAAGCTGGATGTCCTCGATGCTCTTATGAATTGTACTCAGCCCCGAATACCTTTACCCTTCATTAGTATATCCTACCCCTGACCTTACTAATGACCTGATGGTAGATTTTCCTATAAAAGTGTCATAAATGTCTATTTTTCCCCTTACTCTCCAGGCAGAAAGAGCATCACAGAGGGTAAGGCATAGGGACCGATGACATGGTGCATGCCCACCACGGCGCCAGTGCTAAGTCTGCATCTGTGGGGTTCCACAATGAAGGTATCAGACTGGAGCTCTCAGGAAAGCTATGACCTCCCATGGACTTCAGCTCTTTCTTGTAATTTCTTTGCCAAAGGGGCCCTCTCTGCGCAGCTCCGAGGACAGAGGGGAAACGTGCACGGGCAGAAGAAGGAACTGTTTGCACTCACTTCCATCAGAGCTTTCTTGATGACTCGGCTGATGTCCCGCCTCCACTCGGGGATGTCTGGGTTGTAGTCGTCCAGGTTTGGAGAGAAGGAGAGTCGCAGGGACCGGAATTCCTCTGGGGACACAATAGCAGGGGAATCAGCACCACTGAAGTGTTCTCCCGAAAAAGTCCATGAGGATTTGTATCGTATACAAAGCCCTTCTCTTACATTTGCAGTCTCTCAAGGCTTGTAAAGTACCTTGCCTCAGTTTTCTCAAAAGTTTCCTCTTTTCCAAACCTAACCCTTTGACCTTCCACACTCTGGCCCACACCTACCTCTATAACCTTGGCTTTGTTCCTAGTTCTTGGCTTTAAGGGATCTGGACTGCCCTAAATCTCTGGCAGGTTTATGACTCTGTGCCCACTGATCCCCCACCTAGAAAGCTCCTTTTCCCTACAGTCAGCTCACACAATTGTTCAACTCTAGTTCAAGCCTTTACTGGGTGACTACCTGTCCCATATTTTAATTTTCTCTTTGTGACATTACTGTATCTTGCACAGGAACCCTGGTGGCATAGTGGTTACGCATTGGCCTGCAATCCAAAAGGTCAGCAGTTCAAAACCACCAGCTATTTCATGGGAGAAAGACAGACCTTTCTACTCCCAATAATAGTTTCCAAAACCCACAGGTTGCAGTCCTCCCTGCGTTCTCTCTGCCCCAGGACCCTGCCCTTCCTCCCCTATCAGACGGTGCTCCTTCCTATCTATCCTGTGCAAGTCCGCCAGCAGGTCCCAGCAGCCCACGGGGCTTCTTCTGTTCATTCCATTCTCATCATACAGTCTTTCCACAGAGAGGCCTTCTCAATGACTAACCTCAGATAGCTCCCCACCCCCCTGCCCAAGCATCTTTCATTAGCTGGCCTTCTGTAATTGTTTATGATTATCTCTTGTGGGAGAGTAAAATTTCTTCATATGGCTCTTCTAGCCAAGTCTCTGTGACTCCCACCAAATGACTGGGACTATGCAAACCGGGCAGCGTATGGGCCCTGGCGGTGTAGTGGGTGTGTGTTAGGCTGCTAACTGCAAGAGCAAGCAGTTCAAAACTCTACTTGCTCCAGAGGAGTAATTCCCATAAATGGTTAGTCTAGGAACCACAGAGCAGGAAGTGCTATTCCAGCCTCTCACAGTGAGAGTGGAGTAACACTCACAGAGGGGATTGGTCAGTTTTCATGATGACGCCTTTGCTTAGAAGGATTTGCAGGATCTCTGAAGTTGCAGCAGCAAATGGAAGCCCTAGGCCAGTGATTTTCAACCTTCTTAATGCCTGGACCCTTTGATACAGCTCCTCATGTGGTGGTGACCCCCAACCATAATATTATTTTCTTTGCTACTTCATCACTGTAATTTTGTTACTGTTATGAGCCAGGTGACCCCTGTGAAAGGGTTGTACAACTCCAAAAGGGGTCGCGACCCACAGGTTGAGAATCGCTTCCCTAGGCCCTTCAGAGAGGCACGGAACTGATCATTCCTGATCTCTCTCTCTGAAAGGGGTGGAGGCCAAGACCCGAGGTACAAGAGATGGCCATGGGGACTCCAGGACAGAGCAAGAGGAGCAGGGTCTAGTCTTGGGGCTATGGGCCTTTGACACAGCGCAATAGGCAGGTCTGCTGGTCCAGGAGGCCAGAGGCCAAAGGACCACATGGCTAGGAGGCAGAAGACCACAGAGAGACTTGGCTTTTGGCTGAGGAGAGGAGTTTCCATGGACCCACGATTGATTCTGACTTTTAACTTCCCCAATACAACCCCAGAATTGGGAGTCCTGTCTATGAGGTCTGTGTGTTCACTGCAACAAGTGACCGGAGCCAGCACGGAAGTAGTGTGCCTGGTGTCACTGTTGTAGGGAAAGGGGGATGGAGATGTGGGCATGTCCGACCTCTGCCTCTTGGCAACAGGGAAGGCAGAGGCGGCCAGATATGCTGTTGATTGCATCTCCCAGTTTTTAATTATGTGATGTCTGCATTTTCCTGAAATATAACAAATTATAAGGTCCACATGGGCAGGGATGTTATAGTCCTGACACTTGAGGCAGTGTGTGACACATAACAGACATTCACTGACTCGATGATGTATTTAATGAACGCATGTTTACTGAATAAATACCTGTATAAATTGCCTGGAGACTCTGGAACTCATGCCTGTACTTATTCCACAAATACATATTCTTTATTTTCAAACCCACAGTAGAAAGCATGTCCTTGTGTTTCGAAAGGGGCTACGTGGCGTCGGCACTGCCCATTAGACATCCAGGATGCAGCAAAGCCCACTGGGGCATTTCCTAACAATGCTGAAGTGTTACCAAACACATGCTCTGAGGATTTGTATATCACGACATTCGCGTTTGAAGCAGTTACCATATTCCAAGGAAGTGTTTTTCAAAGCTTGACTATTTTATGAGTCACTGGCCACCTACATGAATATCACTGCCTCCACTGTGATGGAGAATAATGAAAGGCATATTAATAAGTCCCCACAGTGAATGGAGCCAACCACTGAGCCCTTACTGTGGGCTTTGTAGCTGGGAGCTGCTGTCCTTCTCATATGCCCACAGTTCTTCATCCAGTGGCTGAGACACAGAGGAGAATGATGCCATGCTCCCCAAAATTACTTAGCGTGTCAACAGTGAGGCAATGGCGAGGATGGCAGGGGAACGCTAGGCTGAGTCTACTCAACATATCGGGAGGGCTGGAAAGGCTAAACACCAATAAAATAGTTGTTTTCCTTTTTATTTTTGCAGCAGCTTAAAGAGATGAATACAAACACCCACGCTCTTTTTATTAAGCAGTTGAAGGCAAGTCGATGCCCCAGAGCAAACTGGGGAAGCAGAGAGTAAACTTTGTTCCCTGCAATCTTCCGTGTGGCTTTGTGTAGACAACCCTTCCTCCATCAACTTCCCTGTACACAATGTCCCCTCATTTACACCTCTCATTCAAGCTGCGCCTCACCAGCATGGAGAACCTGAGCAGTATAAACAGTTAACGCTTTCAGCGGCTAACCAAAAGCTTGGTGGTGGAGTCGATCAAGAGGCATCTTGAAAGAAAGACCTGGAAATTAGAAACTAACAAAAACCCGCCATTGGAAATGACTAGAGCCCATGGCACAGGATTCTACTCTGATGTGCACATCTGTGCCATGACTCAGAGTTGGCTCAAAAGCAACTGGTTTGGGTTTTAGTCACACGCATGGAACTCCAGACAGCGCATCAGAAAGGGCCCACGGAGAATGGTTGGTGGTTGAGGAGTTTCATTGGGGTGGGGCTTCGGAGCTATGACTTCTTGAGGAAGCTCTTAATGAAGGGAAGGGTGGTAGCCTGCCAGAGGATGGGGAACGCGTCCTTGAATAAGTCATTTAAAGAGATGGTAAGAGGGGGAAAGGTAATATGGAAAATCCCCTCTGATCCAACATTCTGAAGCTCTGTTTGTTTAATAGACTTACTTAGTACTTCTCATCTGTAAAACAGGGATAATTATGGAATATTTCTCATCATGCTGTTTAGGGAATTCAATGCAACAGATCATATAGGAGACTTCAGAAAGTCCATGGGAAATGAAATGAAAATATAATGGAATTTTCCCACAAATAGTTTAAGGCCTCTCATTAAAAAATGCTTAGAAAAGGGCTGCTTTAATGTTAATAACTATCCTGATTATTCTTGCATCTGGCCCCAAACAGCAGAATGATGGAAAGCCAGGAATGTCTATGTCTGGACCAGATTCATTTACATAAAATGGGGCTGGCACAGGTAAGTCTAAGCTTCCTCTGGAATTCTAATGAAGGCCATTGATAATATTCCTCATGAAGAGGAAGTCTCTGGGGTCATGGGTCAGTGCTCACCCATACCGCTGGTGAGGTCTACGGGGATGGGAAAGAAAGACGGCACCAGAAGGAGCCAATTAGCAGTAATCCAGTGTCTGGGCTCTGGGGCTGGATGGCTGGGTTGAAAGCCAACCTCCACAACTCACAAACTGGGTATTTTGAAAAAAATTATGCACACATCATGGGTATAGTTTCCAGGAGTACATCCTTGGGATCGGAGAGGATTAAGTGCATTTCCGGCACATGGAAGGGAGATAAAGTGCACCAAAAGCTCTCCCCCATTACACACAGTAACTGTGTGGGCTCCTAGGACACCCCAACCCCACTGACTTCCAAACACTACTCGGTGCCAGAAAGCCTCTCTGGAGGGAGAAGGAACACACTGCGAATCTAATACTCAGCTGTAGGAGAACTGGGTTAAGGCCACTGAATCCTCAGCCACATCCCTCTGCGCTTACTTTCAGAAGGTGAAAGTCAAGCCAGCAAGGTGAGAAATGAAACACAGGGTGGGGTTGCGCCCGACAAACCTAGTCTAAAATCATCTAATTGGGATCCATTAATTCAGGAACGGAGGCCTTCACTACAAGTTGGGCCACAAACTAGTTTGTCTGTCTCTGTCTTTCTCTCACCATAGGATTCCCTGCACTTAGAAATTCTTGTCCGATTTTTCAAATTTTAACCTTTCATCATCTATGCATTTTCTCTCCGTATTAATAATAAAAGTTAACTTTTTAATCATCCCCCAGTCACGTCGAGTGCTCCTCATCTGAATAGTTTCTATGCATAAAAAAATGAGGTCCATTTGTATAAACGGTTTTTCAATCTTCCATTTTCCTCCCAATTGATCCTCAAATTGTTCAGTACAGCTATTCCCTGCTACCAATATCTGATCTATGACTGGGCCTCTTATCTGGTTATTAGGACCCATTGATTGCTTTTTGTTTAGCAAGGTTAATTTTTAATAATATTCCTTTGCAGAGGAGATTTGGAGAGTATTTAGCTATTTGTAGGTTCCTCTTGATAATCAGGAACTCTAAAGTTGAAGTAGAAAAAAGTCTCCATTGAGTGTTTCCTATCGTGATCAATTTTCACTGTTCAAGGACAACTAGAACTCTGAACGCACTTAGTGGGTCTGACACCGAGTGAAGCCCTTTGGACCCTCCCAGGATGAATGAGCCACAAGTTATCCTACATGTAACAGAGTCAACACAAGGGTCTAAACAATCAGTGCCCCCAGGAGTCTTGTGGCCATGACAGAAAGACTGTGCTGCTGGGGTCCACATCTTCATTACAAGAGAACAGCCTTCCTTTGGCTCTTTCTCCACCATGACCTACTCTGCTTTAGGTACAGGAGGCAGGCTGGAAAGACCAGCAGCTGGTATTGAGGACCTCCGGTGGGCACAGGGGCGCTGCTCAATCTATGCTGGTGAGCACTTACCATACACCGCAATGGTCTTTGTGTCCTGCAGGATGGCATTCCCAGCGGATACCTGCACGGTGATGGTGTTCATCCCTTCGGAAAGAAACTTCACTGATATGCTTCCTTCCAAGGTGATCAAGGGCTAGGACAAGCAGGGCGCAGGGAGAAGTTAAAGTGGTTTCGGGGCTGCTGTCACGGCTCCAACCCTGAACCACCAGCAAGCAGTTGAACCCATCGGGAACTCTTCCTGGGTACCAGAGCAGAACTGACTCCATCCCTGCCTCCCCCACCTCAAGGGCAGCCCAGGGAAGTCACTGGAGCAGTGTGCTCAAGGGAATCTGCCTCTCCTCTGTGAACTGAATGCTCTTTTCCAAGAGCATCCTGATTCCGTGCTCGGGAGATGGGATATGTGGCTGGATTTCCCTGGCTGTGGGAGAATGTATCTGTCTGTACAGCCGTCTTGTACCTACCACACAGGTCTATGAATGCAAGGACACTGTAAGATCAAACCAGAATAGGGAGTCCATTGTAATCCCCAAGAAGTCACTGTCACTGGAAAATCTATAAACTGCCATTGTTCACTTCTGGAATGTACTGTGGATATAAACAGCATGAGGATGGAACACAGCTACATGGTTAGACAGTGGTGACCTTGCGTCCCTTGGTTTCCTCTGCAAAGCTCTATCAGCAGTTTCCTGGAAGCAGCTGCTATGGGAACAAGTACTAATTGGACAGTGGTTTAGGGACTCGGGGTGAAAAAAAAAAAAGAGTTGGAGCGATGCCTGTGCTACACACGGACGCCCGAGGCCGGGAGGAAATGATGATTAGCCTACTGGCCTCCCTTGACTCCCTCCACACCAACCTTTCCTTCCCATCTTCTCTTAATTAATTGTAAAATCCAAATTCACTCAACTCCCTGCATGATTGCATTAGAAGTTTACTCAACTGAGGCAGCGGAGAATCTGGTTTTCTTTTCAAAGAAAAAATGCAATAAAGGAAGATACAGGAAAGAAAAGTTGTTTAGTACTTTCACCTTCCAGCCTGTGCTGTCAGGCTCATCACATAGATTCTGTCTTTTTCAGCTGTGGGCAACGGGCCCAACTGAAGCCAAATGGACATGCCTAGTTTAAGAAGGAAAGGAAATAGGCCGAAGAGGAGGGGAGCAGGCTTCTTTTAAGTTTAGTCACATTAACTGTAGAGATGAAGAATTCCTTCCATTATCAGGCCGGGGGCAAGTCTGGATTCCATGGATGTGGTCTTGGCAAAGTTATGACTCCAGTAAGAGTCAAAATTCAGCTCTGGGGCAGAGAAGATTGATTAATATAAGATGCGTGGCCTTGGAAAAAGCAAAGCTATCAAGTGGAAGAAGCAACTTTGCTTGAAGAAGATCAGACTTCCCAGTCTAATCCCAAGCAACTCATTCCTGTGCCCTCTGGGAAGGGACACTCTGGGGCCTGAGAACCACTGCCCAATGTGTGAGTGCAAACGTTTTAATTTCTGAGAAGGGAGTGAAGAAACAGAGACCGCAGCTGGTGATGCCATCAACGGAGGCATCAGAGGCCTTGGCTTTGGCCTCAGTGTGAGGCGGCCGATGGAGATTGGAGGGAGCCACTTCACCACCCCTATATTCCTTATTCTGATTTGCCTAATGCAGACTTATCATCTAGAAGGTTAACATTTTCTACCAGTTTTATCCTTCCTGCTGCCTATTAATGAATTTCTGTGGGTGGGTTTCCCTTGGGGATCTGTTCTTTTGGCAAGCATCCATCCGGCTCTTCTACTGGTAACCCCTTCTCCCTTACTCCTTGTCCCTGGGGCTGTCTGAAGACAACGTCCATATCCTGCTCTGCTGGACCACTAGGACACCATTCTATTGGAATTTTTCAGAGAGGGTTTTTCTTCTACTGCTTTCCCCCTGAGCTTTGGGGGTTGGGATGCTCAGGCTCACAGCCAAAAAAGAAAGCCAATGGAGAGAGGATGGTAGAGGTCAGGTGGAGGTGGAGAGTGAGAGGAAGAGAGATTGGTTGATTGTACAGACGGATGAAATAATGTGAGTAGTGAGTTCTTGCGGTCCCTGAAGTTAGAACCTGCCCTAATCTGAAGTTCGTGAGCCAACTCATTCTCTTTTCTGCTTCAGCGAATTTGAGTTAACCTTTCGTTACTAGGCCACCCCCAGAAAGCTGACCCACCTCTGTATTGTTTCCTTTCCACCACACATAAGTGAGGGTGCCCACTTGGCTGGGCCACAACACTGCAGTTGCGTTGACCTCTTTGTTCTTTGTGGTGACGAAGGGAAGAGACAGGTGCACATGTTCCAAGGGACCTGAGGCACAAGAGAAAAAGGGACCAAAGGAAGGGCTTTTTTGATTCACTTCTCTGTTCTGAAGGAAACAACCTATTCACCCTGAAGCCTTCAAGGCTTGTACCCTGCTCAGTGCTTCCCCTGCCTACGAGAAAAGGCTATACTGTGAACAACTGTCTCAGCATTTTCTATCTACTGATCTTTCTACCAGTCAAAAAACCGGAGTTATTCGTGCTTCACATTTAGAAGTAATTGATGAAGTCCTTGATACGACAGGCATAATCTCAGAATTCACAGGTGGTAAGCCAGATGGTGACAAGCCCAGAGAATCAATGTTCAAAGAGAAAATAAATCAGTTTACTCTATAGATACTTATTCCTGACTACTGTGTGTGTGTGTGTGTGTGTGTGAGCCTGTGTGTCTGTAACTGCGTGTGAGGGTGTGCAAGAGTTGTTTTCTTGTGTGAGTGTGTAGAAAGCCATTCAACTGAGTAAGCAAGAAACAAACTCTGCTATTGCGTGAAGCTTATCCTGGAAAAAGGTGACAAGAATGGGAAGAGAGAGCTGCAGTTGTGAAAATTTCAAGAGGTGCTCAGCTTCCACCCTGGAAGGCTCATATAAACCACAAATCTTAACCAAAATATGAACTGCACAAGGCTGTCAATGCTCCCTTTTGAGTGAGTAGCGAGCCTGGTGGTGGAGTGGGTTGCCCATTGACCTGAGAACTACACGGTGGGCGATAGGAGACAGACGGGCTCTCAATATGGTAAAGATCCGAAACCCTCAGTGGCATTTCTACCATGTCCTATGGAGTCACCATTGGTGGTGAGAATGTTTTTGTTGTGTTCTCATGTGTGTCATAATGGCGTTCACTACAACAACACATCTGTTGTTTGGGTCCCTCTCTCATTGAAAACTGTGGCTGCATTTGAGGTGGGCATGGTCCAAGTCTGACATCACCATTTCCCAGAGGTTGGTAGAGACTCGTATCTGTGGCCTCCTTTCCTGGCATTAATACTATCTCTTCTTCTGCTTACCCTTGAATGTGTTGAGCAGGGACCTAACCTTCCCTTTTCTCCCTATCGCTAACATCTTCTTGGGGGCAGTATCTCCCACCCCCTGAGTATCAAAGAGGAGAGGATGTCAAGGGCTTCAAAGTCCCCTTTGGCCTCCAGACCCAATCCTCCCGATGGTACACAATACCCACGTGCATCCCGGGCTGGTTCCCGAAGTGGCAAGTCAGGCAGAGCTTGTTTGCTGCCACCCCCCGGCACGAACTCCCCGCACCCTCCCTATCCTTCTTGTCCTCCCCCCTCCAGAGCCCTGGCTCCTTCGCCAAGAACTTCTCTTCCTCAGTCCATTACAACGCCTGTGCTGATTTCCCTGCCTCTCGCCTCTCTCATCCAGCCCCCAACCATTATGAACGGGACCGGTCTTTCAAGAAAGCCAAGGTCATCGTGTTAACCACGGTTTCAAAATGAAGATCCTCAGGGATTCGTTGGGAGAACGAAAGTCACCAGGCTCATGTGACATTTCTGGAACATTGGTCAGAGGCTTCCAAGTTCTTTCTGGTAAGAAAGCTTCCCATTTACCTCTTTGCCCAAATGTGGGCTTTCTACTCCCATGAAGAGGGAAGAGTGTCAGAAACTCACGGGACGGGTGGTCCTACCCTGGCCGGAGGATCACTATGAGTCAGCATCCACTGGACGGAAGAGAGGGTGAGACACGAACGCTGCACAGTTCGGGCCCACAGCTGACATGTAAGGGTGAATTGGGCAGATGCAGAAATGCTGCATTTCCCTGCCTCTGCCATCTCTGGCGAATAAGAGGCTGGGTGACGGGCATGAGGATAGAACAACGTCTCTGGGTCATAAACTACATGCGAGAAAGTAGTTGTTTGTAAGTCAGAACAGTGTGACACAATACCAGGTCACCAGGATAGCTTTCCCTGAGTGATAAGTATATGGTACATATTCTGTGAGGGCTCTATTTTTTCTCCTTCGACCCTCTCCACAACCTTATGAAGTAGGCGCTACTTCATTCCTACTTAGATTTCAAAAAAGAGAAAGAAAAAAGAACAGGTGCTGGCTTAGGGCACACAGCTGAGAAATCTCCATTCCAGGTGTGAGCCCGAGTGGGGGGAGTGCAGAGCCCACGTGCTTCCCAGGAGGCAAATGCACAAGACCTTTCCAGTCTTGCTTTAGCGAAAGGTCCCTTGTGAGGCAACACTTACGGATCAGCAGGTTCCGGGCACTGGGGAAGCGCCGGCGTAAGCTCTACTTTATTGCCTGGCTCTCTTCTGTGCCAGGAGGCCCTGCCCCGGCCGCCACGGGCCTCTGCTCCCATCCTTTTCTCAGGCCCCTGTCAATCTTCCAGGCTCATCCCTGCGACCCTCCCAGATGCTCTTCCTGACTCCCAGGCCTGAGTCGCTAAAGTGAATCACGTGGGATCCAGGAACTGGGTGAGCTCTGTAAAATATCTAGTTTGAATCCAAGGGAGTTGGTTTTCTTCTGTCTCTCACACAGGGGCAACTGCAATGGTTTAAGGATAATGACTAGGTGCTTGATAAATTCAAAAGCAAAATAACGCTAATGACACCTGGCCATTCATTCCTTCAGTGTCTCTTCAGTGCTACTATCTGGCAGCCATTGTTTTCAGTGCACAGGACACCTGGGGCTTGGTGGAGCTTAGTGATTCAGGGGGGTGGGGGGCGCACCAGGTGAGAGAGAATGGTGCCCAAGGAAGCCTCGTTGGGAAAACAGCATTTGGCCGAATGGGGTGAAGTCATGTGCCAAGGATGTCCCTGGGGTTCTCCTGGGTGAGGACAAGAAGGGCATGTGTTACCATGGGTGAGACACACCAAGCCAGTCAAATGGCTGTGAGAGAGAGATGGGGGGTGGTGGTCAGAAGCTAACACAATCTTAGAGGTCGTCAGCACCCACAGCAGGTCAGCCTTTAGGCTCTGAAGGATGTACATGAGTGTAGGCATGGCTTCATTCTTGCATATGTATATATATATATATATATATATATATATACACATACATATATGGCTTCATTCTTGCATATATATATACATACATACATACATACATATATATATACTCACTGCCATGGAGTCCATTGTGACTCACAGTGAGCCCACGTGTTTCTCAATGGCAGTAATCTCATGGTAGTAGGTATCCAACAAATGACCCCTACGGAGGGGGTCCAAGTCACTCCCTTTCTGTTGAGAGCCTCATGCAAAGCACGGTAGCACCAGGGCCGAGCATCGGCAGTATGCATCTGCACGGTGGGTGTGTGGGATTTGTTTTGGGGAGTTCCACAGATCCTTGTTTTCCATTAATTCTGAGACATTTGATACACCTGATTCCTGCTTCCCAGTCTTTTTATGACACTTTTCTACTGTGTACAGAGGGTGCAGTTGGCCCTAACAGAGCTGGCCAGCTGCACTGAGAAAGCCAATCATGCTGTGCACCACACCATCATACAGGTGTCTGCGACGCACTAAAGGAGCAGTAGATGGCGCTGAATCACTTCATATGAATCTTTCTAGGCAGTGGAGAGATGGGGGAATTGTGAGAATTGGGTTTCCCTTTGCCGCCTTGTTTTGTTCTTCCTGTGTGTCCTCTGTCTGTCTTCCTCTCCCTCTCGCTGTCTCTCTCTGTCTCTCTGTCTCTCTCTCTCTCTCTCTCTCTCTCTCTCTCTCTCTCTCTCTCTCTCTCTCTCTCTCTCTCCTCTCCTCTCCTCTCCTCTCCTCTCCTCTCCTATCTAGCATTTACATCATGGATTCTTCCTCTGTCTTCTTAGGTATCATAACACTTGCTCCACATATTTAATAAAAAATTAAAAACTATCTAAGTCCAGTAGAAGACATATAATGCTCAAATCAAAGTGTATCAGAGATTAGAACCTAGAACAGGCATCCTCCTGTAACTAATCTGTTCACAGCAGGCCCTGGACCCCCATAGGGAATTCTGTCTCTGTAGGTCTGGACACTGTCTGTCCATCATTACAAACATCTGAGGCAGGTGGCTAATTAAAACACCTGGCTGGGCCAGTCTATACTGCCCAACATCAGGATGCAGGAGTCACTGCAGAGCACGCATGAATGCTTAGGGTCCCCTGTGCCCCCAAGAAGAGGGGTCAGGAAGGGCTGGCATTCCCACCTCACCCTTTTCCCCACTTCCCATTCTGCAAGGATGTACAACCTTCAGGGATATTTGGCGTTTTCCTGCAGGACTGCTTTGGGCATAAAAATCCGCATGCCCTCCCACCACTCCCCGGCTGGTTGAAGGCAGCCCTGGTTGCACACAGGGTCTCATTAGTTTGCAAACTAGCAGCGCCCTGGGTGCATGCTCTCGCCAAGGGATTTCTGCCTGTCAGACTAGGACAGATGACCCCGCAGCATGGCCGGCCCTTCCTGGAGAGCTTGCAGCTCAAACCCTGTCTCCACTTCTGCCTGATGACCTTTGCAAATCCACATTAAAAAACCTGATTTGGAATCAAATCACCTTGCTGCGTGGGAGAGAGGAGGGAGTGGGTGGAAGACAGGCTGAAGGCTTTCGGAGAGCTCAGGGAAGGTGCACAGCTGTTGGGGGGACAGAGGGCAGCCTTGGTCGACTGCGCTTGTTGCTGCTAATTTTGAGTTGTTCACAAAGCAATGAGTACAGAGGGTTATGCGGCTCTAGGGTGCTGGGCAAATCGAGCTGGACTGGTTGACGGGGCACAGACTGTCCTCTCTGCTGGGATCTTTGTCATCCTTATTTGACCGAGGTCAAAGTCTAGGCTCCAAGAGTTGCAGTGACTCCGGGAGGGATTGCGGCAGCTTTTGGACCAAACCTGACTGCTCAGTGAAGTCCAATATTTGCATATGCTTTTTTTAAATTCCTCCTAAAAAATTCTACAGAGTTACTTCTCCCTCCCTCTCTGTGCTACAAGGAGCCATGGTGGGCTGTCTGGTAATCCTTGGACTGCTAATGGCAAGATTGATGGTTCAAACCTAAGAGCCACTATACAGGAGAAGGAGGAAGCTCTCTGCTCTGGTAAGATGTACAGCCTAATACTCAGTGACAGGGGGCTAGTTTGGGGGTTCTATATCCTTACAGGAGCTCTGGAGGCACAAGGTGTTATGTATTGGGTTGCTAACTGCAAGGTTAGTGGCTGGAAAACACCAGCCTCTCTCCATGGGAGAAAGATGAAGCTTTGTACTCTTGTCCGTAGTGACAGACTTGGTGTGGTAGTTACACCATCTGGGGTCGATTGGAGGATTCAGAGTGAAGGGGTAGAGTGTAGCCTGTCAATCAGGTGGTAGCTTGATGACCTCATTTGGAGGCGCTAAGGAGATAAGTAGTATGCTGGAAGCAGGACACATGCTCACTCCCTGTGAGACATCCCTGTGGGGAAGACACAAGGAGAGAGGCTGATGGAGCCAGACCTCTGGAGCTGGAGAAGCTACGTGGAGGCCTCTGCCAGCACTGAGATGCTTACAGTGCCACTGGATCCACAAGATTTCCAACCCACTGGCCTGTGATCTTCCTGTACTTGATGTCATTGCATGTGTTTCAGAAGTCTGATGAAGACTTTACAGATTGATATTGAACATATGGGCTAAAATCGGACTTATGAACTTGATCTGGATGGGCTGGGATATTTTCTGAATATTTAATTGCTCTTGTATATAAAGCTCTTTTCTATACACATATGAGTGTCTATGAATTTGTTTCTCTGGTCTACCCGAACCAGCACACTTGGAAAGCCACAAGTCAATTCTCTATCTCCAGGGTCTCGAGGAGTCCGAAGTGACGCGATGGCAATGACTTGTTGTTTTATATCCTGACACCTCATTCCGAAGGTGGCTCTCAACACTGCTCAGGTTTTGATCTAATTCTCAATTAGTATAAAATGAGATCAAAGTCATAGTACTTGCTTAATCTTTGTTTTCTCCAACTGAGAGGAAGGCTGCCGTTTATGGAGTGCGCGTTGGGTGTGTGTAAGTTAGCAGGCAGCTTAGCAACCTAATCTTGTTTGAATGTGGATAGTTCAAAAATTAAATCTTATCCTCAGGACCTGGCAAGAAAGGGGTCCCATTGCTTGAGACCTGTTTATCCAACCCTTTAACCCAAGGCGAATCTACAAAATTAAAATCGGAACATAAACGGTATCATTATATGCAAATTGCCTTCCAGCGTGGGTAAGGTCCCATCATTTACCCACTCCACCATTCGAAAGGCATTCAAGCACAGAGCTCAACAATGAGCCCTTTATCTTGAGCACAGGGAAACCCTAAGCTGCTTTCCTTCCCAAGAGCTGGTATGCCTGGGAGTTGTCTGCAGGGATATTTAAGCAATATGAGTGTGCAGAGGGGCAAGAAAGGGAATAGGGGACAGGCCAGAAAGCAAGGTTTAGAAGACTTGGTGGGAGATGCTGAGCCATTTCGACACAGGGGCTGCTGGATTTGAAGTCAGGTTTACCCGTGGTTGGAGTTTAGAAACCTGTGGGCTGTGGGACACAATTATTTTAATTCCTAAGGGATCACATTCTTGAAAACCTCTCCTTCGAGGGTGGCTAAGGGCTGCAGGGGTTCACACATGACAAAGATGGCGAGGGCGGTGCAAGTGCAGCAGGGGTTCATTCTGCTGGAGAGGAGCCATCACCAGTTTGATGGCACCTAACACCAACTTGGACCCAACCTTCTCCCACCAGGTTTTAGTGTCTTAATGACACCCAACTCATGGGCATGGGGGTTGCAGTCATCTATAAATGGGCCTAGGAAGTGTGCTTTGAATGTGTGCTGGTGGACAGCAAACACACTGCTTCTAAACGGACCATTGGAGGGGATCCTCAAAGATAGAAAGGCTCTAAGCCTACTTCATGATTGAGAGATGGGAATCCGGAGACGGGTAGACCTCAGGCTGAAACCTGGCTGTGCCAAAGAGATGGCATGCATCTTCACATGGGCGACCTAAGCACTCGGTCCCAATTTTCATGTAAAGCAGGCTTTCTAGTCCCATTGACTTCATGGGGTTGTTCAGCCTGGAACATAATCTCCACTTCATCAATTTTAGCTGCAAGGATGAGGTGGTGCTGACACATGGAAAATCCTGTGCAAATCTTATTTACACCCAATCGACTTTTGTGTTCCTTTGAAACACCTCTGTCCTGAGTGACACGGGAGATAAAAGGTCAAGAATCACTGACACAGTGGGGGTCCTTAACACCCTGCCCTCCCATTGCCACCACCATGGTAGCTTTTTAAAAGAATAGTTCAGTTGTTGCTTTTCTTTATTGGTTGGATCAGATGAGCAAAGTCCTGGGGAGAGGCATGGAGCACTATCGGCTTAATACTGTGGATGGAGATCTGGAAATTCCTTTCAACCAGATCATCTAAATACAGGAGCAACTTTCGTGTCACAGTAAGCTACTTCTCTAACAGCCAAAATAGCTGTGTGACTGTTTGGGGGATACCCACATTCCTAACAGAAGAGGCATTTCTGACTTAACTTGTCATCAAACTTAACTTTAGAGTAATTATTATCTCATCATATTCCATCACAACTTTCTATTTCTCATTGGGGTGGGGGGGAGTTGTAGCAGTTCTTAGAAAGATATCCTAGTGAAGCTTCTTGCACATTATTTCTGCTCTTTGCCTAAACCGACCTCTTCCCTAAGGGCAGATCATCCACAAGACAAGAGCCTCCAAAACACATTCAAAAAAGACCAAAGGAAAGCTCACAGATGCCCGAGTCTGCAAAGATTAATAATAATGAGGGAGAGAAATATAAGTAGATAGAGGAGAAGTTCACTTATGTAGGTGAATTCTGACATAGAGTCAGAAATGTGCAATGGTAGCAAGTATTTCTGGCTCCTCCACCCTCACTCCAAAGATAAATTCAACCAGCAGCTCTGTGCTCTCCGAGGCTCAGCCCCCAGACCCAGAGTAACTCGGAAGCCTCTGAAGAGGGCATTGGGTAACGGGAAAAATCTAAAGCCAGTGAGAGACCCACAGCGTCTCCATTCCTTCACTGTCTCCTCCCTGACTTTCTTCCCGCCTTTTCTCTCATTCTCACATTCCCCTTCTCTCTTTTCTTAACAGTGAGTTCTGTCTAGTTAAGGCATTTGGAGTTGCTTTCAAGAACACAATAATTGCAATATGTCATAAACCAACAACAGTAATAACATACAAGTTACATGTAAGTACAGGACGGCGCTGTCAGACCCCAGACTGTTGTCCACTTGCACGGTCACTCGGAAAATGCCCACGTTCTGATAGACGTGCTTGATCCCATCTTCCATGGAGCTGAGGTTGACGTAAGATACTGCGATGCCATCACCAAAGTCCACCTGGATGAGTGTCCTCTGGACATCCCCCTGAAAAACACAGCCCAAGATCAGAGAAAGGAGGAAGACATCAGAGGGCCTGGCAGCTTCCGCTCTAGGTGTGCAGGGCCTGGGGCTTGTTCTGGACCCTGGCTCAGGGATAAACTGCTGCCTTGGCAACTTCCCTAAGCTGGGAGCATCTGTCTATATTTGACAGGATTCCCGTGACATCCCTTGGCAGCCAGGAATGGCTGCTGAGACAGATGCTCTCCGAATTTGAAGGGCACTGACTACCAAAAGTTTTCAGGGTTTAAAAATACACAGTGCTTGATTACCAGCTCTCGTGGTGTGGTTAATTACTTAACATAGCCCATCTAGCCGTGGTCCCCCATTTTGTGATACATTCTACATTCTAGCCTCTACACGTATGGTTACACTCCTATTTTAGAGTGAGTTACTGGATTTGCTATTGAGGCAGGAGTAAGGGGAGGGATACCTCAAGTCCCTGCCTTACTAGAGGGTGTGACTGAAGTCTCTATTTAGTTGCTTTAGAGGGGTGGTTTGGAAAATTAGCTGTCATCTTCTATTTTGGTCTTAAAATAAGAGTTTCCTGCTTTAAGCTGTCCCCTTAGTAGGCAAACTGATCGCTACCTGGTTTCATATGAAAAGCGGGAGGCTAAGGTCACAGAACAGGATGAACCTAGACCTGGTGTGTCCTCCTCTAACTCACTTTTTGACATCAGGAGGTTAAAACCATGTCTCCATCATAGCTAATATCTTAGTAAGATTCCATCTTGGTGCTCCCCCCCTTCTTGACTGCAGCCTACTGCCTAACCAGAATCCCCAGCACCCACAGCCTTGTGAGTAAACAGTTCAATTGGGGGTGAAAGAGGAAGATTCTCCGGATGGATGTCTAATCTTCAGGTCTGAGACTTGCCCACTTCCATTCAAGTGAGAGCTTATGGGTTCTGTGAGATGTTGCAGCCAACTGCAGAACCACACGACACGCAGGACCACGGCAAAGGGAGAAGTAGTGGTTGACATCAGGGACAGTGCACTGGTATGGTATTTTGGAAAAGGTGGACATCTTTAACTTCCACCTCATTAGGACCAGCGGGGTACTAATCATTCTAGAAGAAATTAATTTTGCAGTTCTTCTGAAAACTTGGAATAGTATGAGTATGATGGTAGCCCTATAAAGAAAAGGGTAATGCACGCAGTTTTTAAAGTATAACCTATCTGAAAAGGCCATGGACCATTTCCAGCATCATGCGGAGCTCCGAATCACCCACTCGTTTGTGTTGGACATCTGACATGACTTTGAATTCAGCCCTATTATTTTTCGAGGCAATAATGGGAAATCATTTTCTCTCTCTGTATGTTTTACTTAATAAAATGTTATCAAACAGCTTGTCTTTTATTCTTTATAACATTTTGGTTGGGAAAAACAAATTGCACACGGTGTGTTCCCATTTTACAGATGAGGAAGTCTGAATCAAAGACAATGGAACTGTTTGGTCAAGTTTAACCCAGCTGGTTAGCATTCCTGAGGGTCAAACGCATTGCTCTGGACTTCCACTTCCTTATTACCGGTGGAACCCAGTGCTGTGGGGAAAGGTTTGAAGGCTCCTCCGGGCTTGAGTTCCAGCAGGCCATGAAGAAGATGGGTGACGTTTACCATTCCTTCATGCTCAGTCTCCAGGCAATGAAAGGCTATGCAAAGGTCTTCCCGTGTTAACTCCAGGGGTTGATATAAAAGAAACAGAGGGAACTTGTCATCTCTAAGATGAAGGTTCAAACAAATAACTCTACGGACAGTGGTGAAAGCCTTCTTTTCCTTGCAAAGCCAGATGGGCATCACAGGATTCTACATTTGCTAGAGGTAGCCAACAACCATAATCAAACGCGTTTCCCTGGAGTCAATTTCAACTCATCGCGGCCCCTCCTGTTACGGCGACTGCTCCATCGGGGTTGCCACAGCTTCCAGGCCTTTCTTCAGCAGTGTTGCTCAGTGGGGTCCAACCACCAACCTTCGGTTGAATAGTGAGTGTCAACCCAGGAAAATATACATTTTCCTTAGTAAATATCCAGCCCAGGAACAACCCGTTCAGATGTTCAAGGAACCAAGTTGCTTAGTCCCAAGTGAGAAAAGCCATTTTTTTTTCCTACGAGGCCCATCTTCTGGGGAGAGGGATCTTGGAAATGTATTTTTGATTAACTAGGGTTCATACGGTATCCTATTTTTTGAAAAGGCCAAGTTGAAAATGGTGACATTTAAAAGATTAATTCACAGGAGAAGGAAATGCAGTTCAAATTCTCTGAATATCTGTGACTTACATCTCTGATCTATGCCCAGCCAAGCACTGGGCAAGGTGCGTGCGACAGCTCCTGTCAGAAAACACATGAGCGAAAAAAAACCCTTCCCAGGGGAAATGGGAACTGCGTTTAAAACTACAAAGCATGCCCGTCAGTGCGAGCCTGGCGCACTCCCTGGAAATCCCCTTCCCCTCAAAATGTGAACCACCCGGCTAACTGCGCCTTTCTGTGGACAACCAAAGTTAATTCCCCAATTTCCCATTTTGTTCTTCGTCGGGTTCCCCTCCCATGTTCCTCGACTTTCCAATAGAATAATTATTAAACCAGCCCTAGGAGTGGGCCTGGAGGAAGAAGCCACTTGTTAATGTACTCACAGATCATTTAAAGCAAGCGCCAGCTCGTAACAGAGAAGTACCAGGAGTAGTTGGGACTGGCAGGTTAAGCATGGCAGAAAGCAAGCACCATCATTTCATCAACTAGGCAAAAGGAAGAGAGGAAGGCTGGGGGCAGAGGGGGAGGAGGACAAGAAAGAGCAAGAGAAGGAAAATTGTGGTGACAGTTCATAGTAACCGTATCTGATGGCAAAGAAAGACACTGTCGGGTTGCCAAGGCCATAAATCTTCCTGAAACAGATGGCCACATCTCCCTTCCTGCAGAGCAGCTGGCCCTCCAGCAGTTGACTCTTCACTTGGCCAAGCATCTTAACCCCTTCACCACTGGGGCTCAGTTGGACCTGGAAGGAGACACAGTTCTCCGTGCATGTGAACGTCTCCTATGGGTAGCAGGTGAAAGGAAAGCAACAGCGCAGTGTTTGCACTAAGCCTCAGTTAAACGTCCATTAGAGATGTTGGAAAAGTTACCTCCTCCTAGTTGTAGTCTTGCACTAGGGCAGGAGTTCTCAACCTGTGGGTCGCGACCCCTTTGGGGGTTCAACCACCCTTTCACAGGGGTCGCCTGATTCATAACAGTAGCAAAATGAGAGTGATGAAGTAGCAACGAAAAACATTTTATGGTTGAGGGGTCACCACAAGACAAGGAACTGTATGAAAGGGTCGCAGCATTAGGAAGGTTGAGAACCACTGCCCTAGGGGTTTTCCGGTGTGTGGTAAGGCTACTATTATTAGAAGCGCACCATCCTGGAATTGATTCCTCTTCAGTCTCTGGCTTCCTTGAGCTGCCAGTGTTAGGCATCAGGAATGTCAATCCCTTTCACAGAATAAAGAGTGCCTGGTGGCACAGTGGGTGGAGTGCTAACTGAGAGGTCGGGGGTTCAAATGCATCAGGCACCATGAGACCAAGATGAGGCAAGCCTGCTTCTGCGAAGATTTACAGCCTCGACTGGAGGGAGCAGCTTCACTCTGCTCTACAAGGAGGCTTCAAAAAGTCTGTTTAAGACAAACCTCTTATCCCTCAACTCCATTTTCCATGAACTATTTAAAGCCTCCTGGTACAGGGTCTCTATGAGATGGAATCGACTCAATGGTGACTTTCAGAGAATAAGAACTGGATGGTGGGGGAAGAAAGAGTCTGTCCTGAAATACCATTTGATAAGGGATGCAATTGGCACCACCTTGCTTGCTGAAAGGAAAGAGGACTTGAAGCATTGACTGATGTGGATCAAAGGCTACAACCTTCAATATGGATTACACCTCTACATAAATTACCGAAAATCCTCACAACGGACCCAGTAAGCAGCACCGTGATAAATGGAGAAGCTACTGAGGTGGTCGAGCATTTCATTTTACTGGAAACCACAACCAACATCCACAGACACAGCAGTGAAGAAATCTAAGTGTTGTTCAATTGGGTTAATCTTCTGCAAAAGATGCCTTTAAAACAGTACAAATATATCATTTTGAGGGTTAAGGTGCACTTGGCCCAAATGATATCATTTTCAATATCCTCATATCCAGGCAAAAGCTGGATAATGAAAGAAGAAGAATGAAGAACGAATGCCTTTGAGTGATGGTGTTGGCAGATACTATTAACAATAGCATGGACTGCCAGACAAATCAACAGACCTGTCTTGGAAGAAGCACAGCCAGAATGCTCCTAGATGTAAGGATAGTGAGACTTTGTCTAATGGACGCTGGATGTATTTTCAGAAGGATCCAATCCCTAGAGAAGAACATCATTCTTGACAAAGTAGAGGGTCAATGAAATGAGCAAGCCTTCCAATGAGATGGCTTGACATACGAGCTAGCTGTGACAATGGGCTCCCATATAGAGCAACCATTGTGAGATGGTTCAGAACACAGCAGTTTATTTCATTTTATTGTATGCAGGGCTACTATGAGTCAGAATTGTCTTGCCACACCTCGCTGAGTTTGTCTTACTTTATCTGACACTCTAGTCACTCATTCATTCATCCATCCCTCTCTCTATCCATCAACCAATGGGGTGTTAGTTATTGTAGCTATCAAAGTGTTAGGCACTGACAGCAAATACCCTGACAAGTAAGTAATAATCAGCCAAATAAAAATAGTTCATGGGTTTCCAGACTACTAATGAAATATATGAATTTTAATTACAAAGTTGTACAAATACGTAAACAGAAAATATGAGAGCGGGTGCTAGGAAGGAGAACTGTACAGGTATGAAGCTTGTAAACAGGGAGAGCTGCAGGTCTGATCTCCCTGGGACCATCATGGAAGGCTTCCCATAGGAAGCAGTGACTGAGATGAGAGGACCTGAATAAAGAGTGGGAGTTGACTAGACAAAGGTCATGAACGAGAGGGTTGGAGATGAGCAAGTCCAGGTGGAAGTAACAGAGGGATCTGAGTGCACAAAGAGCTGAAAGCAGAACAAAAGGAAAGGACCTGAGCAGCGAGGGCAGCCTGACACACCTGACTCACTGCCATCCAACTCCGAGTGCGCCTGCAGGGCTGAGTGGAACCGCCCCTATGTTTCCAAGGCTGCAACTCTTTACAGCAGAGTAGCTGGTACTAAATTGCTGACCTTATGATCAGGCCAACATTAACACCCATAGCTTACTGGCGTAAAAATAAAATCAGCTAATCCCAGTCTATCAACCTCTCTTAGAGAATTAGTATTATTTTTAATGTGGACATTCATCTCCTACCTAAGCCCCACCTGTTAGAGCACAGCTTTTAGGGAGAAGGGAGAGGAGCCACATAGCTGATGATGGGTTGGGCCCAAAGTTGAGGCTCTCTGCTTCAAATTGCTGAACGTTAGCCATTCTTGTGATTGGATTCCTCTGAATAGGAATTCGGGGGAGACAAACTAATGATATTCTTGTTCCATTTGGCTATGATGTGTTTCAGGAATCCAAATGTATACGGTGCATTAAAAAAGCTGGTGCTGGAAGAACTCTGGTCATTTCACGTGGCCTGGAGCCCAAACCCAAACTAGAGTTCCACCGTGCTCCCTTCGGCAGCACACAGACTAAAACATGAGGTACCGCGAAGATTAGCATGGCCCCATGTACAAAGGATGACACGCAAATTCGTGAAGCGAACAATGTCAAGGAGCCCAGGATGGTAAAGACAGTTTGGAAATGGATTGTGGGAGCAATTGTACAAGCCCGCTTGATGTGACTGAACTATGGAAAGATAAATAACACGCATTAACCCCGAATTAGAAATGAATTCAAATAAATCAAATAGCATCAAACAACACAACAACAGAAAGTTCCATGCTGGCTGCAGTCATGATCAGCTCACATCTGCAGAAAATTGCTGGCTGGATGATACTGAGCTCATTTATGTGTCAACTCACCAGGGTCAAGGTGACCCTGGGTCATGGCTGGATCTGCCATACCCAACCCAATGCCTGCAGACTATGCATGAGCAGGAAAACACCTGTCAACAGTGTACATTTCACCTGGGGTTATTTGTTAAACATATATGTTAACCATTCACAGACATATATTACTTCATTTGGCTTTTAAGAGGCCTGTGAATTAGGAAAATCAGATGCTTTCCTATTGGATTCTTTCTGGGAGAGCCCAGAAAGGATAAATAACATGCACACAGGCAGTTAGTTGAGACTGACTAGGAGAACCAAACCAACCTAGTGATAGTGACTTTATAAAACAGTCGGATTACCTCATAGAGTCTGCAAGGCTGTAAATCTTTGTGGAAGCGATGGCTACAGTAAGAAAGGGTTCACTGTTATTCTTGATTGAGCTTCTTTGGTTGAAAGCTCCCGTGAGTCCTTTCAGAGTGACATCAGGGTGTTCACAAAGGTAAAATCATTTGACTTTCCTGCTGGATTCTCTTCCCCCCTCTGTCAAGACTTTTGCTGAGAAGTTCAAGCCAGGTTTGCCTGGCCTCCGTACTCCCCTTCTCTGCTGGCTTTCTAGCAAAGCCGAATCATGTGTATGTGAGGACAGAAGCCAGAGATGATGAAAAAACTCTAAGTAGCCACAACTTGTACTCAGGGAAACCTCGTGTACAATCCAAAGTTACTTCAGTCTGATAAAAAGTCATCAGTCTGAAACTGCACCCGGCTGGCTGGCATCCAGACTGTCCTATCAATTCTACAGCTGGAATGGTCTTTAGTGACCTAGTCTAATGAAGAAGAAGCACTGAGACTGCTAGCTCCGAAGAAGTGCCCTGGAAAGACAGGGAGTCTTATGAGGATTCTCCGGGGCATCACTGCCTCCTGCAATAGAAAGGCAAATGCCTCAAATGCCCACAATGAAGCCAAGATTAACCTGAGGAATGAAAGGTGTGTGAACCCATCAGCCCCTGTGACATGGCTTTGGAGCAGAATGAGAAAACAAATCCCACAGTAACTCAATCCTGACAGCCTGAGCCCAGAAAATGAGGCTCTTAGATGCTCCTAAAAAGCCACTGTCGAAGGAACCCAGGCACACATATCGGGCCAGGTCCCGAGCAAAGCTAGAGAGCGGGCCTGACTCAGGGCTCATGGAAATAAAGTCCCCGAAGGCACTTTAAAGAACATACTGCAGACAGTACATTGATGGAGTATGACGTCCTTTTATTTAAAAACTTCTAAAGAGCAAAGAATTACACATTATACATATGCACTCCATACATATACCCATTTGCATGGAAATAGAGAAAAGTGCTAGGAAATATAACCTCACCAGTTAAGGTTGATTATTCTAGGGTGGGATAAGGTGTCAGCGGGATGAGGAGGGGCAGGCAGTAAATGATAAGGTGGGGGAAGGAATCACCAAATTTAAAAAGAGGACATGACAAGGCATAACATGATACTGAAAAACACAGCAACACTCTTGACTTTTACTGAAGATACAGAAACATCAATTAGGCATACACAAAATAATAAAAAGATAACAAAGATGGGTTTATTTTGATTGATGAACCAGTAACACTGGTCTTGAATTTTTATTGTTATTTTAATGTTTCTCTGAACACATGGTGAGATTTTTTTATATGTATATAATTATGCAGCACTGTGTGGCAGGAAAAAATTCAAGTAGCTCAGTACCTTTATCTTATGGCTAAGAACATTTAGGAAGAAGTGGGAGGTTTTAAAATAAAAGTATTCAGCCATTGCTTTGCATATGTAACCTATGATAGGTTTAGACTAAGACTAGCAAGGCCTGGGTGAGAAGCAAGAGAGCAGAAAACGCTGGTTATTTTGACTTTGGCCTTCAAAGATCAGGTTTCATCTGCCTATAGAAAGGAGTACTCAAGGAGAATGCTTTCCTTCTTTTTTAGGGAGAAATATTACCCACTCGGTGCTTTTCCAATAGAACGGAATCCTGGCTTATAACAAATCCTGGCATGTTACAGAAATCCGGAGGGTGAGTAAGACGATTCGAGACTATCGTCTATTAGCCAGAGAGCATTTCTTGAATGTTTACCGTGGCAGATGTAATAACAACCACTTGGTATATATCATCACGTTTAATCTTCCACCCTGACAGACTCAGACAAGTTAAACTCTGCCTATTTTGAACTAAGCTCTTCTGAACATTAAGTCCTAGTGCTGGTTCACAAAAGACATGACGCTTATTCTATTAAGCGCATTTCTTAGTGGGAGCTAGAGTGCAGCTTCCTCCTGTGTGGAACCAGAGAGCTTCTTTGTAAACTTCAATAACAAAAACCTTTTAAAGGAACATGATGATGGAGCTTATTGTTTCCATGTAAGAGGATACAGGTGTAATCAGCCAAGCTCCATAAAATACCAAGGATGCAAGGAAGGGTGCTTGTGACGCCCCCTGGTGGTGTAAGGTCACAACAAAGATCACCCAACCTTGGGCTGCCAGATAATTCAGACTCATAAGGCAGAGTTGAAATGCCCCTTGTGGTTTCCTAGATTGTAACTCTTTACAAGAGTAGAACACTGCATCTTTCTCCCAAGGAGCAATTGGTTTGTTTCAAACTGCTGACCATGTGGTTAGCAGCCCAACTTGTAGCCCACTACACCACCAGGGCTCCAAACAAAGAGTACGGTGGTACTAAGGAAGAAACCAGTCTAATTAACTGGATTAGAAGGAGCTCCCATTGGGGCTGATAACCAGTCCCAGGGTTAGGAGGTCAACCCCACCAGCTGCTCCACAGGAGAAAGAGGAGGCTATGTGCTTCCATAAGGATTTACAGTAAAGGGACAGTTCTACGCTGGCCCTTGGGGTGACTATGAATGGGATTAACCCATGGCAGTGGGTTTTGAACTGTATTGGACATACCCAAGTGCATTGTATGTTGGTGATCTGAACCCTGCTAGTTCAGGGCAATGGCAATCTATGATAAAAGGAAGCGCACATCCCCTATCCTCTGCTCCTAAGCAAGTTCTTAATCCTCTCTGGTATCCCTTCTTACAGTTGCTATCTGGCTGTCTCTATAGATCTGCAGAGAATATGGTTCTCGGAGGTTGGCTGTGAATCATGCTTTATTAGCTTCTCTTTAGTTACAAAATCGTGCTCTGAGCAATGGTCCCAGGAGCTTCAGTGCCCAGCATCATGGAAGATAACATCCAGTTTCCTCTCATTCCTATTCAGAGCTGATTTTCCAAGCAATTGTAGCTCTCCAAAGGTGCAGAACCGTAGGCTTCTCTGCAAGTGACCGAGTCAGTGAGCACAGTGAACCCTCCCCCACACCCCCCCACACCTCCCCCCACACACAGTGAGTGAGGAAGGTGCACAGGCTTTAATGGCCCCTCCTACTCAGAGATGGCAGATCTGACAAAGTCAGTGGTGTGACGAAGACTAGTTTATGGGCCAACCAAAGCACTGGACCAGATACCTGGCATTTCACCTTCTCTCCAGTGCAAAAACAGGTGGCTGATTTTTCCCATTTTTCTTTGAGCATTCTGGGTCTTGGTACTTGCCTAACAAAATATTCAAATACTTCTGGCTGGAATGCCCAGATCTTGGGCTTCCAATTGGAACATCACAAAATGGTTTAATCCTTCACTTGCAAATGAGACACAGCAGCATGTGTTTCCCTGCACAGAAAAATTCCAAAATTCCTTTTTATGTCTTCCAAGCTTGGTGTCTGGCTGAGCGTGGAACAAATACCATAAGGCAGGAGGGGCGCTTGGCTTGTAGAAGCAGATGGACAGCTTTCAGCTGGAGCCACTCGATGCCATCTAGCCATGGTGGGCTAGAGGGGTTGGAAACCTTTGGAATCATGTATTTTGGCAATTTAGACTATAGTTATTCTGTTACCCCTGAATGGTGGAATTAGGAACTTCCTCTGTAGGTTTTGACAGGAAAATTATGGGGCTGCCAAATGACATATATCTTATAAATATTTTTGAGGGGTGTTTAAAAACCCCCTATAAAAGGGAAACACTCAGCTGTGCAGTAGGAACCAAACTGTATTTTTTAAAGAGTACAAGAAAGATCCCTTTAGGAGAGTGTAGGGTGAGTGGGTTGGAAAGGGGGAACTGATTACAGGGATCCACATGTGACCTCCTCCCTGGGAGAGGGACGGCAGAGAAGGGGGGGAAGGGAGACTCCGGATAGAGCAAGATATGACAAAATAACGATGTATAAATTACCAAGGGCACATGAGGGAGGGGGGAGCAGGGAGGGAGGGGGAAAAAAGAGGACCTGATGCAAAGGGCTTAAGTGGAGAGCAAATGCTTTGAGAATGATTGGGGCAGGGAATGTATGGGTGTGCTTTATACAATTGATGTATGTATAAGTATGAATTGTGATAAGAGTTGTATGAGTCCCTAATAAAATGTAAAAAAAGAAAAGGAAAAAAAAGAAAGAAAAGAAAATGATTAGGGCAAAGAATGTACAGATGTGCTTTATACAATTGATGTATGTATATGTATGGACTGTGATAAGAGTTGTATGAGCCCCTAATAAAACGTTTAAAACAAAACAAAAAAAAAGAAAGATCCCTTTAGGAAAAAACCCATGCAAGTGACTTTTAGTACTGTTTCTTTCTTTTTTTTTCTTTTTAATGTGCCCTAGGCATGAAACAGCTCTGGCCACGATCTAGGCATCAAGCTAGGATGAACAAAGGGCTGCCAGTCTGCTCTGGCCCTGACTGATATAAGAGCACCACCACCAATCAGGTGTCTCTTTGCTCATAGCCAGGGGAGTACTGTTTCTTAGTACCAAAATGTGTAATAAAAATATGTTAGCCTCACTAGAAGAAAGAAGAAACATATGATATATTCATTGGAAAATTCATTTTCAATCTATAAAATGATGAATAGGAAAATTTAAGGTACCCATAGTTTTACCATACAAAGATTATACTTTTAGTAGAGTGGTGAATACCTTTTTAATCAATGAGGACATATAAGGGCATTGCCAGACACACACACACACACACACACACACAATAACTTACACTGACAGCACTGGAGCAATATGTTTTTGGCATTATGAGTCAACATTTCAGAATAGCTTTCAAGCAACAGATGAATGGATCAACAAAACGTGCTACATACAGATGGAGGGGAGCCTAAAATGTTCCTGGGAAAATTCCTCCATCTTTTTATTCCATCTTTCCATGGACTTCATGAAGCCCCCACATACAATGGGATATGATTTAGCCTTGATGAGAAAAGAGGGAACATGAGGAGCCTTGAAAATGTTGGCATTAGGTGTCCTAGAATCGGTGCCCATTCACAGCCACGCTGTGCCCAGCACAATGAAACATCCCTGGGTCCCGCAGCAGCCTCACAATCGCTGTTTTGTAAAAACTGCAGGTTTTCCAATCAGGCAATGCCTTCTAGCTGCATTCCCTGCGGCAACGAAGCCCCCCCCCCCGCCATCGTTGGTGAGAACAGACGTCATACATGCTTCCTGCCCAGGGTGAGGTGAGGTCATGCCACCCCTACTCCTAAGAAGCACCTATCTTTCAGCACGACGGCTGACAATTTTCCACTGCTATTCATGAAGTTTTCAGTGGCTAATCCCTCCGAAGTTGACAGCCTATTTCTGCTTAGGCTATTCCTATTCTGGAAGCTCGATTGAAGCTGGTTCACCGTGGCTGAACAGCCCTGCTGGTGTCTGAGACACCAACGGCACAGCTTCACAGCACAGAATGTGCGAGCCACCACGATACGGCAAACTGACAGCTACGCGGGGCTTTGTTTTGCTTGATGAAGGCTAAAAGATGGCATTGAGGAAAATAAGTCCGTCACAAGAAGATCAATATTTTGAGATCCCACTTATAAGAAATATCTGGAAGAGGGAAGTGGTTACCAGAAAAGAATAGGAAAGAGGGGTAAAGGGAGAGACTTTTGATAAGAGGGGTGGGAAAACGGGCTCTGAACAAGAACAATGGTTGGAAAAGATGATGAAATATAACTGTCACTGATGTGTGCATGTGAGGAGGGTGTTGAAATGTGAAATGTTTTGTGTATTTAAATCCAGAAAACAAAACATTTTTCCTGCAGCAGCAAACACTTGGAGGACGTCAATGAAATGGAATGATTTCATACTCTGACATAACTACGCCATCCCTTTCGCAAGTGAGTAAGTTGTTGTGAATTTGAAGTGAGTTGACAGAGATGCGTTCTATGTGCTCTAGTTCTATGTGGAAGAGATACCTCACAAAAGGCAGCCGGTAACCCAGGAGTGAGAAGACCCAATAGTCTGCCTTTTGAGAAGCATTTTGCACGCGGACCTCAATTTTGCTATCTGGACAGGAAATCTGTGACTTTTGTAATTACTGTCATTCTTGTTATTGGTGTTACTGACTACGCACATACATTGTGACATCCCTTCAGGCCACGAAGACCATCTCGGGTGAAGATGCCACACATAGCCAGTGCTGTTGTCACGTGATGGAGACCCCTCCACCCCACTGTACATCCACGGTGGGGGCGCATGAGGGAAGGGCTGCGACAGAATCGTGGAATAATGAATGATAAAATACACACCCAGAAACAAGGGAAGTTCCACATTCCGGCAAGGATTGTGTGATGGGTTCAACCTCTAACTCAAGGCCAGTGGCCATCCAGGTGGATGAAGTGGAGCATCAGGCTTCCGGAACCTCAGAGATTGAAAGTCTGAAATGAAATCGATTGCCTGACTCCAGTCACTGGACCTTCTCTGAACCCAAAGTCTCCATCGTGAACCAGACAGCCCCCTTTGCGTGTCAGAACAAACTGAGCATCTCTCCGCAAACCTGACTGTAAGGCAGAGCAATTCCTCAAATAGACCAGACTGAGGAGAAAGAAAAACAAAGTCTTAGAAAGCCTAACCAACTCAATCTGAACTTTAGACAGGTGACCTCTGGCTGATGACAACCACAGGCCATTGCCTGCCTCATTCACTTCCTTTCTTTTCAACCCTAAGCAACAAGGGGAAAGAAAAGACCTTGCTAGAGTCAAAGAGAATAATAAAGCCAAATGGAGTAAAGAAAAATGCATGAGAAGGCCTCTTAAATCTCTACGGCTCACTGAAAGCAACTCCTGCTCCCTTGTGTGGCAGGAGAAAACAGCATCCGATCCACGCTGGCTTAGGAACAGCTACCTGCTGCCCCTTAACCCTGCCTGCTAACTTTCTGTGCTCCTCAAGGAGGCCCAAGTATTCTTTCCTCCAGATGAAAAAGTAGGTCGGATTCTTCCAGGGATTCAGGCAAATGAATGCCTCACAGAAAATTGTATCCAGAGGCACCACGTCTACCATCCAGTGTTGGCCCACATCCTGCAGCACTGATGGAGCGTAAGTCCAGGGTGGTTCCTTTTGGGCTCTCTTTAGTATTTTGATGTATGTGACATCATGGATCACTTGCAACCCAGCTAAGGAGGCTGCAGGCTCACAGTTTGGAGTTAAATCTCACAGACAAAGTTGTAATCATGAATTTTCCTTATTAAGTTCCAGGCTTTGTATGTAAATTGAAGTATTAAAACAACGAGATACAGATCAAAGTTTTAATTTTAGTCCCTTGCCTCAGATTTAATTGGAAAGTCTTAAATTATGCAGTGAATTGCATCTCTTTATTCTTACAGCTGTTTAAAACGGATTTCATTATCTTCCGTAACACGCAGACACTACTTCTGCCGAGCAGTCTTCTCACATGAATGCCTTCCAAATTGGCGTTGTTGCGTTCTTGAGATTGATTAGGCCCTTCTCCGTCCATGCAGCTCCTTCAGGCCCTCGCATCGGATTTCTCCCAGAAGCCAAGTGATCGCATTTAAAGTCTATAGGCTCATTAGGAGCACATTAGTGAGCCAGAAGGCATCATCTTGAACAAGTCCCCAGAGAGATACCACCTCTCATTGGATACCTGGGTCTCAGTGCAAAATATAGGTTTTCTAAAACTCAGGTATAGTAGGAAAATCTGTTTCTTAGACACAACTTCATGGATTCCTCCTCATCCTCCTTAGTTGACCTCTGGATCACCTGTCCTTTACCTTACAGTAACAGCAATGCTGCTATTGTGCTTAAGTACCATTGGAATCCGTTCAGACTCATAGTAACCTGATGCAAAATAGAACGAAACACTGCCCAGTCCTGCACCATAATTACAATCACTGCTACCTGAATCCATTGTTGCAACTACTGCATCGATCCATCTCATTGAGGGTCATCCTCTTCTTGTTCACTGACCCACTACCAAGTATAATGTCCTTGACAGACAACAAAGCCCAGATGGGAGAAGCACACCTGGCTGTGTGCCTGTATTGATGAGAATAGTTATTCGAAGACCCAAACCAAACAATTATATTGATGTGAAGGAGAGGGCTAAGAATGGCGACCCAAAGCCCATCTGTTGATAATTGGGCATTCCCTCATACAAGGGACACACGGAAGGAATGATTCATCCAGGGTACAGCACAGCACAGATGAAACACACAATATTCCTCTAGTTCTTTAATGCTTCCTCCCCCTCATGATCATGACCCAAGTTTTAACCACAAATCCTGCTAGAATAGAGTATCTACATGGGTACAGATAAGAGCTGTCAACACACGGAATCCAGGACAGAAACTGTAATGGGAGTAACGGTTCCAAGGAGGGGGCTTGGGGGGATGAGCTAGCAATGATGGATGTAGAGCCCCCCTCAAGGGGGATGATTAATAGTGGTCGTTGTAAGATATGAAAAATAATAATTTATAATTTATTAAAGGTTTTCAAGGGTGGTAGGGTGGGGGAGGAAGGGGAAAAAGAGGAGCTTATATCAATGGGGTCAAGAAGAAAGATGTCTTGAAAATAATGATGGCAACATGTGTATAAGTTTGCATGATATAATTGACTTATGGAGTGTTATAATATCTGCAAGATCCCCCAATAAAATGATTTAATATTTTTAAAATGTCCTTGCCAGAGACTGGTCTCTCCTGGTAACATATCCACTGACCATGAGACATAGTCTCTCACTGTTCTCAATTCTAAAGAGCATCAGACTGTAAGATAAAATTTGATTATTCTTCATTGCCATCCATGGTACTTTCAATATTCCTTGCTGAGGTAGTTTATTGTGCCAACCTGGCCAATAAGCACATGCGGGATTAATTGAAGGGCTGAGGGATAAATGGTTTGGCAAGCCTCGCCTTTCTTATCTCTTGCTCTTTGATCATCGGACCAGTGTGCAGCTGCCTTGCTTGTTCTGTGGCTCAATTTGCAAGCTACACTACCTGTGGGACACCTGACCCATGGACTGTGTCACTGTAATCTGAGGCTCCTTCAAGACCTGCTTCGCCACACAATTTGAATTTACATCTCTTGAGCTGGGGACTGTCAGACCCTGTCATCTGGCTGACTGTTGGTGACCTGCCTTGCTGTTTGCTGCCTGTGCCTGGATAGCCTGAATTGTTCTACAGAGGACTACCTGGTGTCCCTCAAGATTTGAAGGACTGCCAGTGTCTCAACTGTCTCACAGGAGTGAGTTGCATTGAACGATTTGTACTGCCTTATAATTTAACTGTTTATTTCTTGTATTATATATCTATCTGTATAAATATATATATAATGATTCGCAATCTGGTTTTGTCTCTCTAGAGAACCCTGTCTAACACACTTGCCAACACCACCATTCAAATCATCAGTTCCTCTGCGGTCTTCTCTATTCCTTGAACCATGACTACCCCCTTGCCTTGATGCTTCTCAGAAAGGCTCTTTCTTTCGAGCATACTTAGAAGGAGCTCTGAAAGTAGTAGACCCGAAAAGGCTTAATCTCAACAGAGTTATGTAGTTCTCTGAATCCAGCCTTCAGTATGGGTTTCAACTCAATGCAGAGAAGACCAAAATTCTCACAATGGACCAATAGGTAACATCATGATGAATGGAGAGAAGGTTGAAGTTGTCAAGAATTTTGTCCTGCTTGAGCCCACAATCGATGCATGTGGTAGCAGCAGCAGTCAAGAGATCCCAAAATCAGCTGCATTAAGTAAATCTGCTACACACATTTCCTTTAGAATATTGAAAAGCAATGATCATATTGTGAGAACTCAGGTGCCCAAGCCATAGTGTTTTCCATTGCCTCGTATGCTTATGAAAGTTGGACATTGGATAAGGAAGCCTGGAGAGGAGTAAATGCATTTGAATTGTGGTGCTGGCCAGGGCTATTGCACGTCCCATGGACTGCTCGAAGGAAAGGCCACTCTGTCTTGGAAGAAGTACAGCCAGAATTCTTTCTCTTAGAGGCAAGGACGGCCAATGTGTCTCACCTACTTTGGACATGTCGGCAAAAGAGACCAGTCCCTGGAGAAGAACATCCTCTTTTGTAGAATTGAGGGCCAGCAAAAAAGAGGAAGGCCCTCCAGATGGGCTACACCCATGGGCTCGGGCACAGGAACCATGGTGAGGATAGGGCAGGACCCTGTGGTGTCTCGCTCTGTTGTGCATCGGGCTGCTCCAGGTTGCAAGCGATTGGGTGGTACCCAACAACAGCAAGTTCCTTCACAACACACCAAATGCGCTGAGCTATGGGTTCTAGATCAGTGCCATGTATGGAGTTACCTGGATTTATAGGGTGGTTTATTTTGTTGTTGTTTTTTGCTATTTTAAGGCAGAAATTCCATTTCTTGCACATACTCAATCTACAAAATTCTGACTCAGGTGCCTCCTACGATTGTACATAGAGTTATAAGCCAATTTCCGTGTGCCCTAACTTTGATTATCTTCTGTCAATATGAAGTTCTTTGTTTTGTTTCTAGCAAATGTTTTCATTGATATTCTTCAGTTAGAAGTAGGATGTACACTAGCACAGGACAAAGAGCACGATTAAGGGTTGAGATGAAGATGTGTGCTAGGCTTGTGGGCTGTTATGCAAATTCTCAGGATTTTTTTTTTCCTTTCAGGTTTGAGCTTTATCCCTACACTCTTCTGGGAAGCCTTTCCCAAATCAGCACACATTCATTGAGTGCTTACCAATCAGTGCAGCAAGGGAAAGGGAAGTAAAACATCTAGAGCAGGAATCATGAACAGAAAGATTTCTACATGATAGTATTTAAAGCTTATGGGGAAAGGTCAAAAAGATAACTTTACACACTCACATACATGTATATATATATTCTTTTTGTTTTGAATACAGAGAAGGCATTTAGCACTCTCTGCTTCAAAGTTACATTTTTATTTAGGACTTGAGATGGCAGAGGTCCTAATTAACCCGAAATCTTGGCAAACTTCTTCAACGCCTAGATAAAGCACACTACACAAGCAAAGCCTTTAGTAGAAAGGGTTTTTGAAAAAAAAAACCAAAACAACAACAGATATACAGGAACCCACACAGCAGGTCCTTCGGGGGCTTTATTTGATGTGTAGAGGAGATTGAACCTAGCCTGAGGAGCTTCCTGTACACGCACCTGAAGACCAAGAGAGGAGGGCTCTGTCAGTCCTGCGTCCAATGTAGGTCCATTGTTGGAAGATTAAACCACAGCAGCAAATGTAACCACATGTAAACCAAGAGATATCGAGGCACAAGTTTCGGTGGTGTCCAAAATAAGACCTAAGATCATAAATTGTGGGGGACAGAGTCCTGCTCAACTGAGCTTTAATCACGCATGGTTTAAGATCAAGGGCAAGTGGGAACTCTTGGGTCCCTCTGTCCCTTGGTCAACCTTGGGGTTGGACCTTGGGGTCCTCAGAAATATCTCAGGACACCAGGGCAAAGGCAAGGAACCACCAGTGCTTTCTCAATGTGGTTCAGAAGCTTCAAATTCAAACAGGTAGTGATCTCAGGCTGCCCAGCCATTAGTGCAGGCCAGACTGCTTTGTTTTGGTTTTTGATCTCATTTCAAAGTTAGTGCAGTACGATTCCTATGCCCGCCATTGGGCAGCATGGCTGATAGGGATTCTTACCTCTGGGAGTGCTGTCCATGTAACCTAAGTCTCCCGGTATTCGTTGGAGTGAGCCAAGAAATGCCAGACACGCAGTAGGCACCCGGTAAGGACACATTGCAAGGAGGTGGGCATTTGGAATATCGTTCTGCTGTGAGTAGTCTCAGAAAAGCTTGGGAGAAAATCTGGTCGATTTATCGACTGGTGTCAAAGAAGATGCCAATTAGCAGAATGCAGGGGCAGGCCTAGGGCAGACTAGCTTGAGCACAAATACTTTTCTAGTTCTTGATCTCCGCCAGCACCCTGCCACTGGCCAACGGTCTCGAGGGAGCCTGTGGAACCGTGTGAACTTCTTTCCCAGAAACTGGTCTTTTCTGCCACAGAATTGCAATAGAAAGGGCAGGATGCAGGCTAACCTGCATTGGATTTCTGGTTATTCTACCGAGAAAAAGCCATGGTGGTACAGTGTCAATGTCCAAGAAGTCAGCAGTTGGAACCCATCAACTACTCCACGGGGGAAAGACGCTCTTGCTGCGTCCATCAAATATAAACATGTATGTGAAGTATTTAGGACAGCATCTAGCACGCTAAAAACACGCCAAATGATGGCTAGAGCTCTTATTTAAACAGCATTTTGACATCTTATACACAATCCAAATTAAACTCCATTAAAATAAATGTGTCATCCCAAAACGATGATGGGAGGATTTACTAACCGGCCTTGATCACTTTTTCAAAGTGTGAGACCCACTGAACGAAATGATTTGGGGTGTCCTTCAACTCTGTGAGAATGGGTCTGACCAGATTGAGGGACTTCAAAAAGTTTCAGCAGAAAATCCCATTGTCTTTTCATTCCATTTCTCCACGAACTTTTGGAAGCCCCCTTATGCATCAGAAACACGACCCACTCAATCTCCCTTTTGAGAAGTCCTGTACACGGTCATGTCTTAAGGCTCTTAGAAATCTGTTAAAGAAGGGGGGCCACAGGAAGTCAGGGTGCAGCACAGCACCCACAAAACACACACCTTCCTTCTAGTTCTTTAATGTAGGACTCTCCCCACTATCATGACCCCAGTTCTACCCCATAAATCCTGCTAGAACAGAGCATGTACACTGGTACAGATCAGAGATGGAAACACAGGGAATTCAGGACAGATAAATCCCTCAGGTCTAATAATGGGAGTAGAGATACCAGGAGGAGAGGTGAGGGGGGGCGGAGGAAGGGGAAACTGATCACAATGATCTGCATATAACCTCCCCCTAGGGGGACAGAAAAGAGAAAAGTGGGTGAATGGAGACAGCAGTCGGTGTAAGACAAGAAAAAAAATTTTAAGAAATTATCAAGGGTTCATGAGGGAGGGAGGGTGGGGGAAGAAGGAAAAAAATGAGGAGCTCATACCAAGGGCTCAAGTAGAAAGAAAATGTTTTGAAAATGATGATGGCAACATACGTACAGATGTGCGTGACACAATAAATGTATGCATAGATTGTGATAAGAGTTGTAAGAGCCCCCAATAAAATGATAAAAAATTAAAACACTTTAAAGAAAAAAAGAAAAAAAAGATACTGCTCCTGGAATCCCTGTGGGGTAGCTCTCCCCTGTCCTATAGATCGCTATGGGTCAGAATGGACTCAACAGCAATGAGTTTCTCCTACTTAGCGCCTACTTGGTATTATGTAGAGCTACTTTGCCTTTCTGGGTATCTATCAGCTGTGCCCTTTATAAAATGGCAAGGATGAGGATACACCCCCCCCCTGGCCCTTCTAAAACCACCATTTGGGCTCTGTGATTGTTAAATGAAATAATCCATGGAAAACACTCCCACCCCCAAACACATCCTGTGCCCAGTAAGGCTGGGATCTAAATGGTTGTTAGCATTTGGTCTAATTCCAAGCTTTCCATCTCTTTAGAATTTACTCTGCTTTTGAAAACTTCTGCCTTGGTGGTCCTATGTGTTGTTCACATCTATGTACACAATCTGAAGATCAACAGAGAAGCCAGACTGGGGTTGTTTTTCCCCCCGCAAAACTCTAAAACAGTGTTTTCTGAAGTGTTTCCCTGGATGTGTGTGGATGTGTGTGTGTGGGTGTGTGTGTGTGTGTGTTAAGGAATGGGGCACTGGAATGATCCAGGGGAGCAAAAAAAGCAGATACCTATACTTTATCTCAGATGATGGACCATAGTAAAAAGTTTTTCAATGCCAGATGGATGTGAAGTAATTTATTTTGATTGTTTCCTAAAGGGAGTGGTAGATCGAATACACTTGAGAACCTATCTTTAAATTATAGCCCAGAGGTCTTAAAGGCTTGAAGAAAAACAAGCAGCCACTTAACTGAGGAGCAACAAAGCCCACATGGATGAAGCACACCGACTTGTGTGATCATGAGGTGTCAATAGGATCAGGTATCAGGCATCAAAGACCCAGGACAAAAAGTTATATCATTGTGAATGAGAGGGAGTTCAGAGTGGAGACCCAAAGCCCATCTGTAGGCAAATGGATATCCCCTTACAGAAGGGTCTCGGGGAGGAGACGAGCCAGTCAGGGTGCAGTATAGCACCGATGAAACCTACAACTTTCCTCTAGTTCTTTAATGCTTTCTCTTCCTCTCTATCCCACTATGGTGACCCTAATTCCACCTTACAAATCTGGTTAGACCAGAACATGCACACTGGTATAGATAAGAGCTGGAAACACAGGGAATCCAGGAGAGATAAACCCCCCAGGACCCATATTGAGAGTAGTGATATCAGGAGGGAAAGGGGAAGGTGGGGGGAGAAAAGGGGAACTGATCACAATGATCTACATATAACCTCATCCCTGGGGGACAGATAATGGAAAAGTGGGTGAAGGCAGACATCGGACAGTAAAAGACATGACAAAATAATAATTTATAAATTATCAAGGGTTCTTGAGGGAGGAAGGGTAGGGAATGGAGGGATAAATGAGGAGCTGATACCAAGGGCTCAAGTAGAAAGAAACTGTTTTAAAAATTATGATGACAACAAATGTACAAATGTGCTTGACACAATGGATGGATGGATGGATGGATGGATGGATGGATGGATGGATGGATGGATTGTGATGAGTTGTATGAGCCCCCAATAAAATGATTTTTTTAAAATTATAGCCCAGAACCTCCCCATCCAAGCTGAGCTATCCAGGGCCTCCTGATGTGGAGCTGGGCCTCTGGGTTTGATGCTCTGAGCCCAGAGGCAAGAACATCCAGGGGCCAACTCCGACCGCTGAAAGCAGCAAATTTCAGCTCTTCTGTGGTAGCTTTTCTCACTCAAGTGGAACAAACTGACTTGCTATATTTTTTCTCCCTACTGCTCCCAGAAGGCATGAATTCACACATCTCAGAACCAGATTCTCCAATCTGTTCCCACATCACTGGGCCTGCTTCAATGTGCCCGACGATCTTTGTTACCGGGAGAACGGAGTGGACGGGAGCTGAGCGTAGCCCTGCCAAGGAACATGTTCTCCATCATTTGAACCAAGGTCAGGGCTGACCTCAGTTAGGTTGAACCGAGTGAATTCATGTTTTAGATTTCCATATCTTGCCCTATCAATGCTGATGCCTGCCCCAGCAGAAACTTGCCTTGCTTGAGAAGATGTTGCTTTTCTGAATAAATTCTTCGACTTCTATGTTTTACTGCTGTCAGGTACTTTGGAATTGGTTACAACTCATAGCAACCCAACATACAACAGCACACAACACAGCCATTCCTATCTTTGAGCCTATTGTTGCAGTCACGGTGTCAATCCATCTCCTCGAGGCTCCTCCTCTTATTCACTGGCCCTCCGATTTCTTAAGTATTGCATCCTTCACCAGGGACTGGTCACTCCTGACAACATGTCCCCAGTATGCGCGACACAATCTCTCCATTACAGTCACCACGCAGGTCAACAGAGTGCAGAAGATTTGCCAGGAAAACAAGTCCTTCCGTGTGAATCTCTAAAAGGCCGACTTAAGGAAAAATCATGAAAAGGTTTACTTTTTCTTACTTCTAAAGATATAACACGAGTACTGGATCTCACTCGAATTTCAAAACAATTTTATGTGAATTTATGAATGAAGTATAACATAACTACAGGAATTTTCCCCTCGTCGTTAACTGCATAGTGAAGCTTGGTGTAGTCACCATGTCCGTCAGCCGCCACACACACCAAGAGAAAGAAAATAACCAGCACTTCAGGACCCCAACTTAAGCGGCCTCCACTCAGTATCCTGCTAATGGTAACAATTGTTCTCATGTCTATCGCTGTAAGTTATGTCTGCCTATTCTTCGATGTAAGGAAATAGAATCATAAAATATATGCTTTCACTACGATGCATTTAGCTTACTGGGCGTGAGACTCATCTTTACACGGAGACATCACTTTTGTTTGTTCGGTATTTGCTTTTTTTCATGGCTATGTATTCCAAAGGGGTCTGGGAAGTGCGGTGCGTGAAGTGTTGAACTGGTAACCCCAAAGGCTGTGGTTTTCAAACCACCGGTGGTCCTGCAGGAGCGAGGGGGCTGTCTGCTTCCATCAAGATTACAGCCTCTGAAACCCTACAGAGCAGGTCTACTCTGTCTTCGAGGGTCACTGTGAGTGGGAATGGGCTTGGTTTTATTTGTATGGTATTCCATTGCGAAATATATTTTATTTTTCCATCATACTCTTAGCATGTTGAGTTGTTTTCAGTTTGAAGCTCTTAGGAATACCGCTGCTATGCACGTAATTTTGATGCACACGTGTAGGCGTGTTTGATGAGCACATACTTTGGCATGGGAGGCACCGTGGTCAAAGTGGGCAGCTTGTGACCCAAAGGTCAACGGTTCACCCCCACCTGTTGGTCTGTGGATGGTCAGTGCGGCAGCCAGACTGCTTCCGTAATATGTCAGTGTTGAAAACCTCCTAGGGTGGCCATGAGTGAGAACAGATTGGAGAGCAATGGGTTTGGCTTTATATATTTATGTGGACAAATACTGTGTCATAGGGCAGGCTACAGAAGAATGCACAGGACGCTCATGATTGTGCGAGCTATACACTCTTTAAGAAGGCACAGAAATCATGATGTATTATGAGACTATTTAGGTGGTTTCTACCTGCTTTAATATTTATTTCCCAGTAGCTTCAGCTGTATTATTTTCCCTATTCTTTTTTGTGTGTTTTTAATTAATCAAGCGTTTAAAATATCATTCCCATCCCCCCTACCAACAGCTGGACAGGTGGCCCTTCTTTTCCTCTTCCTGTGAATAGCAGGAGAGACATTCAGCGCGTTTTGGTGTCTACTGTGAACAAGTGACCCAGGGGTCAAGCACTTAGCTGCTAATGAGATGTTCTGCACGGGATACCGATGTGAGAGTTCGCTTCCATAAAAATGGTTGCTTTTGTTGTTAGATGTCATCGGGTTGTTTCCAACTTACAGTGACCCCGTGACAACAGAACAAAGCCCTGCCCAGCCTGTCCCCATTCTCCCCACCGTCCCTGTGCTTCAGGCCTTTGTTGGGGACAATATGCAGATCCGTTTGTCTGCCTGAGGATCTTCATGGTTGTCGTGGACTCTCTACTTTTCCAAACACAAAGACCTTTTCCAGGGGAGCTGAAGTTGCAGCCCTGCTTCTAAAGGACACCTGACCATCCTTCTTTGATGATCCGCCACCCTCCTGGCAGTCTAGGATAGATCGAGTGCTCCTCTCCAACACTATAATTCAAAGGCATCAATTTGTCTGTAGTCTTCCTTATGGATTGTCCAGTTTCCCTGGCAGGTGAGAAGATACTGTGGCTTGGGTTAAGGGCACATTGGCTCTCAGAATTACACCTTTGCTTTGTAAGCCATTAGAGAGGGGGTTTGCACCGGATTTCCTCAATGTCGTCATGTGTCACTGTGTTTTCCGAGTGCTGCCTCTGTGGACATTGCTTGTGGATCAAGGTAAAATAAAACCCTGGACAACTTCAATGTTTTCTCCATTTGTGAAGATGGTGCATACTTGGCCCTGTCGTGAGGGTTCCTGGTTTCTTCCTTTTGAGGTGTATCTGTAGTGAAGGCTGCAGTCTTCATTGGTAAGAGCTTTTCATCTTAGCTTTCACCAAGCAAGTTTGTGCATCTGCATATTTGGAAAACCCCAAGCCGCTCTACTCTATCCTTTAGGGTTGCCATGAGTCAGAATCACCGTGATGGCAAAGTTTTATTTGTTCATTCAGGGTTTTTGGTTATTGTTAATATAAATAAGTACTTTTACCCATTTGCAGACATTTCTTAGACCTTAGAGCATTTTGTTTTTGTATACCTTTAATCTGATTCCAACTCAGAGTGACCTTATGTGAGAGTAGAACCAGCCCACTGGGTTTCTGAGCTGCAATCTTTCTGGAAGTGGATAGCCGGGTCTCTGAAACTAGGAAGGGAGAAGCTGGTGAGTTCGAACCCCTAGTCTTTGATGAGCAGCTGACAGGAATCATCGCTCAGCAGAGCTTTGGTTTATTTGCCCACATATGTCTATCTTGCGCATTTCCCCCCCATTATTTCTGTGCTACTGTTTGGGATCAAGTTACTTCTGTCGGAAGAATTTCCTTTAGTATGTCTCTTTCTAGAAATCTCCTATGACTCCTCTGTGCATTTGTTAATCTGAAAAAAGTTGTTATTTTACCTCAATGGTTTTGTGGTAGTTACATAATCTGTTGTCAATTTGCGACTTAGGAACGGGTGGAGTTTAGCCTGCCAATTAGGTCACAGCTTGATGACCTCATTTGGAGGCACTATGGAGATAAACTGCTCACTGGAGGTGGGACACACTCTTACTCCCTTGGAGATTCTCTACTGACAAAGGCTCACACCCTGCAGCTGACAAGACACATGGAGCTAGGCTAGTGCCCTGAGCCGGAGAAGCCACGTGGAGACCCTTGCCACTGGATCCACAAGATTTTCCACCTACTGGCCTGTGATCTTCCTGCATTCGGCATCATTGCATGTGCTTCGTGAGTCTGAAGAGAAATTTATAGATTGGAATTGGACATATGAGCTAATATTGGACTTATGGACTTGATCTGGACTGGGCTGGGATGTTTTCTTAATGTACAATTACTCTTTATATAAACCTCTTTTTTATACCCATATGTCTCTATGAATTTGTTTCTCTAGTCTACCCAGACGAACACAGGTTTTCTGTCCCCATCCCCCACACCCCTACCCCTCATACATCAAAGATATTGTTCCTTTTTCTTGGCAGCTTTTCACATATCTGCGTGCCTTTAGATTTCAGTAGTTTGAATATGATGCACTCATTAGTGCCTTTTCTTTGTATTTACTCTGCGTGTAGCTTGGTGATTCTTTTGAATGTGTGTGTTGATAGCTTTCAGCAGTTTGAAAATCCCCAGTCAGTCTCTCTCTCAAGATAGGCTCTGGCTACTTCTCTCTCTCTCCCTTATGAGCCTTTAACTGTCAGCTGTGTTATCCTGCTTTACCTTTCGCCCATTAGTCTTTGCTCAGTGCCATTCCCTCTCCTCTGCATGCAGCAGCTGTGCCAGTTCCAGCTGCCCTGTTCCCAGTTAACTGATCTGCTGCTCACAGGAGTTCCATCCGCTATCAAACTACATGATTCCTTCATTTTGATGATCCGAGTTCCATATCTACAGCATCCGTCTGATAGTTACTACTAATTAGTACCCTGGCATTAATGTTTTGATCTTATATTCAAGAACATATTCATCACAGTTGTTTTAAAGGTCAATTTTGATGAAGCCAGTATCTCAGACAATTGCTGATCGTTTTTGTTATTTCTCCTCTCTTTATCCTGCTTTTTGCCAATCTTAGGATGCTTCTTGTTTTAGGAGCTACTCAACATTTAATAGGAAGAAACTCAGGTAGAGACCTTAGTTCTTAGTTATTTTTTTAGTCCAAAGAATGTTTACTGTAGTTTTTATCAGGTATAGAGTTTAGTGTGAACCACTTTAAGCCACTTTGATCCACTCAGGAACTAAATCGATGTGAGGCTGGATGTCAGCGTTGAGAAAAGCTGGCCCAATTCTGGATTGTCCCTTCTCCTGGGATAGAGGTTTCCAGGAATCCAAGGGTTAGGACAGGAGTTGTGTATCAGGGCTCTTCTCCCTGGTATCTGTGAACTCAGTTTTTGTCTCTCCAAAAAAAAAAAAAAAAGTAACGCTTTCAAAGACTTTGCTTAACTTTATACATTCTGAGTAATTACTTTGTATTTCACTAGTGTCATTTAGGCCTTTGGGAACACTTCAAAGAGAAAAAACAGTATTATTGTGCTCTTTCTCCATGCGTCCCTTCCCTTGGGGGCCCAGATTTGAGACCAAGCTGTCTTATTAGCCCTGAAATCTGATTTTCATCCTCCCAGGTCAGTCCAAGTGTACCAGTGTCTACTTAGTCAACCCTTTTTGTGTGGGCTTCTAATGTGAATCTGCACCTCTTCTGTGTGGCATGTGAACTAGCAGAGTTCTTAGCGAGAAAGGTTAGGCTCACCCAAATGAGTCCCCATGTCTTCAGGAAAAACACAAAAAAACCTTTTAACTACTCACATCTTCTTAGCAGTTCTCCCATGCTCCTCTCTCTCCCTTTGCTTCTCCCCTCCCCTCCTCCCTCCTTCTCTCCCACGCTTGCTCCATCTGCAGATATATTTGGGCTCCTTCAAGCTACTGTCACAGCCTCAAGCGAACGTCTCCACAGAGATGATTTCTGTGAAATGTGAGCAATCCCAGTTGGCCAAAATAGCCCAGTGTCTTTCTAGTTCCCACTGAAAAATTTTGGAGGAAACAGTATTTAGAAGAGTGGATGTGACTGAAAGGCACTCGTTAGAGAAACAAGAAAATTAGGTGAGAACCTAATTTTCCGTGTATTGTCTTCAAGCCAGAAACATTGATATCATCTGAGCCCAAGATTCAGATTCATTATTTCACGATAACCTTTCCTAAAGAAATTCAAATATTAACAGTGTTATATCAGACCCTAGGAAACAGTTCTAGCCATTTCTAGAACCTGGGAGATTTCTTGAACATCTTTGGCCTTTTAGATTTTGTATTGTTTTCTTTTGGAAACACAGTATATATAACCTATGCTCTTATTAGAAATGCCTCTTCTTGGGTCCTGCCCCAACCTACTGAATTAGATCTGTGGAGAAGGGGGCCCAGAAAACGTTGCCTTAAGAAGCTCTTTGGGTGACTCCCATGCAGGTTAGTGATTGAGAGCTACTGGGATGCTGACGAGGCAGCTGGAAGTCAGTGCTGCCGATCTCCTTTGTAATCTCACGACCGGCTTTTAAATCCCTTTAATGTCTTCATGGGACACAGCACAGTGCTAGCCTTCACTTAGTTGTGCAAGTAATGTTGTCGCAGCTAGGATCATCTGGTCAAATAATAAGAATACTTATTCTTCAGGGACATCCTCCCTTTTCACAAAATGACCCAAAAAATGCTATGTACTTTCTAAAGGTACAATATATGGCACGTTATGTAGCATCTATATGATCAGAGATTGCAGGCAACCGTAACTGGGTGAGAAATAGTGGCTACGCATGGTGCTATCCATAGGGGGCTGCAAAAAAACAGGAGCTGTCAGTTGCCCAAGAACTTGTGTTCAATTAAGTTCACATTGGCCTCAGTCCTCTGGACGTGACCAGCGTATCACCACCACTGGAAAATGAAAGCCCAGGTTTCAGCTCAAAAATGGAGGATTTCACACCATATTACAATCGTTATGTTTGCGTGATAAGCCTATTTCAAGAATACCATTCATATATTCTTAAAAACAAAGCAAGACCATTTTGCTAAAGCTTCTCAGAAGACAAGGTTAAATCCAAACTGAACTCCGCGAGGTAAAAAGCCTGAAATCAAAGCAAAGTAAAATAATTGGAGAAACATGTCAGGGAATTGGAGACAATAACATGAGCAACAGCATCAACAACATAAAATAAAAATAGAAGACAATTTCAAAAAATACTGAGCATTGAACACTGATAAGGGTAAGAGCAACACATCAAGAGAATCACAACGTCTTCCCGAAAATGGCTTCTTCCCAGGGGAAGGGGAAAGCCCGCCCTACCTCCTCCAGTTGCACCATGAGAGTCACATTGTGTCCTTGCTCCGCAGTCAGCTTTCCATCCGAGGTGACAATGCGGAGTCCCCGTGGAGCCTTCCCAGGACACTTCTGGGGTTTGGCGGTGTACTGTTCTCTGACTCCATCCGTGCAGTTATTGGAAACCACCTTCCTATACCTAAATGGAGAGAAGCTCAAGTCATGGCTCAGCTCCCTCTAGATCCTGTCGCTCCCAAGCTCTGAAGCTAGACTTACTGTCTAGCCCAGAGGGATATAAACAGACAGACGCCTTTCATGATGCGGAGCGGATCAGAGCCAATTTCCATATAGCACCCAACAGAGAGATGATGGGCCGGTCATGAAGAAATTGTACCTGTTGTTAACCAACCAGTTCACTCACTTACCCTTTTAGTCAGCTCATCAACTGATGAATCATTTCTTCATTTGGTGGCGATGCAAAATGCACAGTAGGTGGTTAAATCCAACTGAACCCCAATAGGTGTGGACAAAGTGGATCCCTGCTCTCAATGAGTTTATAACCTCGATGCAGACACATACAGAGAACATCGAAGACATCATTTGAAGCCTAAATCTTACGTGGCATGAATGAGTCATACACGTTAAATCGAGATTTGCAATTCAGATAAGGGAGAGATGACCACGGTGTCACTGATCACCATTACAGTTCAACATTAGATTTCATATAAGAAGTGCCAGTGGTGGTGCAGTTCAAAAACACTCGGCTAAATCTGGAAGGTTCTACCGAATCTTTCATGAGGGGTTACATTACTAGCAAGTCTGATACACCCCTATGTCAAGGGCACAGACTGAATAAACCCTTGCTACTCCTTTGCTTACACTACTTGCTCAGAGTCAATGGAGCGGGGGCGGGGGGGGGGAAGGCGGGGGAACCACTTTACAGATTATTCTACTCTATTTTTCAAATTATAGGAGCCCTCGTGGTGTATTGTCTTAGACTTTGGGCTACAAACCACAAGGTCAGTAGTTTGAAACCACGAGGTGCTCCCAGAGAAAAAGAGGAGGCGTTCTGCTCCTGTGAAGAGTTGCAATCTCAGAAAACTCCAGGGCCAGCTGTGTTCTGCCCAATCGGGTCACCATGCCTTGGAACACACTCGATGGCAGGGAGTTTGGTTTGGGGTTTTATTTACTGGATTGACAGCTTGGTAGAATCTGTGGGATTAGGATGGCTAATCTTTATGACTTACGGCTCATTATCGTTTATGGGGGCTTCACAGCAGCCACTTTATTTCCTCACATCTTGATTTGCCAAGTCTTCTTGTCTAAGGTGAGGGGTAGAACCCAAACTGGGAGATATCAAAGCCTTTCTACTCTCTAGATCGATGGATAATGGTATACAAATGGTGGGGCCACACATAGTTTAGGCTTCTTGGACTGTTTGGTGGTTGGGGAAGGTGCTGAGCTTTGAGGTGGAAGACTGAACGAAGCCATGGGAAAGACACCGAGAAAGAGGTGCAGCTGGGCTCCAGTGAACGCTCTTAATAACAACTGGTGGTCGGAAGCCTGGTGCTGTAGTGGCCACTCAGACTGCTCACTGCAGTTCAAAACCACCAGGAGAAAGACTGGGTTTTCTAACTCCTTTAGAGAGTTCCAGTCTGAGAAACTAACAGGGGCCGTTCTACCCTGTCCTATAGGGTTGCTATGAGTCAGAACTGACTCAACAGCAGTGAGGTTTTTCTTTTTTTTGGGTGGTGAGCCAGATTTTGCCTATGTGTTTGAGTTGTCCAATCCCTTCAAGTCTAACAAATGCTCTTTCTCCAGTTGCTGAGATTCAGCATCAAACACTGGAGAGCATGTTTAAGGGAAAAAAAGAAAAAGAGGACCTGATGCAAAGGGCTTAAGTGGAGAGCAAATGCTTTGAGATTGATTGGGGCAGGGAATGTGCAGATGTGCTTTAAACAATGGATGTATGTATATGTTTGGATTGTGATAAGAGTTGTATGAGCCCCTAATAAAATGTAAAAAAAGATAAGAAAAAAAAGAAAGAAAATGATTAGGGCAAAGATTGTACAGATGTGCTTTAATACAATGGATGTATGTGTGTGTATGGATTGTGATAAGAGTTGTATGAGCCCCTAATAAAATGTTTAAAAAAAAAAGAAATTCAGATGCGATAATGTCGGGAAAGTGCTTGCAATGCCACATATCACTCTGAGGTCCATATTTATGCTTAACAACTTCCTATCTAGTCCTCTGCTCTTCAACTCCATGTTAGATAGAAATACCAGGACATGCTTCCTACAGTGCCACTTTCACATCCACCCTGTTCACCTCCTGATGAGGTGACATGAGGCAGTTATTTGACTAGTTTCCTGGTCTACACATGGGGGCCATCGCAGTGCTCATCCCATAGGGTGTTGCAAGGATGAAACGGATGAATGCACACAGCGTACTTCATGCTCCCTGAAACTGACACGTGTGCCTGAAATGTTAATGAAATGTTGATTCTTACCGTTAGTACAAATAATTATCTTCCCTACTCACAACCTTCATGACTTCCAAATGTTTTTAAGATAAATTGCAAATCCCATTTCTGGTCCAGGAAGCCCCCCACATTTGTGAACTTCTGTTTTTTGTTTTTGTTTTGACTTGTTCATTCTACTCTAACCCACCCTCTTTCCAGTTTTTCCTGAAAGGACTTCTTCCTCTTTGCTTTTCCTTCTTTTCCGCTCCATTCGCTGCCTACACCTACCCATTCTTAAGAAATCTCCGGGACTGTGACAGTAACAGAGTAAGAAGTCCATGGTCAGAGAGCGGTCACTCTTTTCTAGTTTTTAAGTTCTCTACGTGCATTATCTTGTTTCGCTTCACAATGGCATGCATGAGGTCGACATTAGGATTCACAATCTATGGATGAAGCATCTTAAGGTGTGGAGATCTTCGTGCGTTCTTTCACAATCACACACCCAGGACTCCAGCGAGTGGCCCTGGAACCTATACTTCACTGTCCATCTCAACGAGGCAAGGGGGTCTGTGTCGAACAGAGTCACTGTGAGTCAGAATCAGCACAGCACCACACACATCTCTCCTCTAAGCTTTTCAAGGAATCTGTATGATTTCTTCGATACGCATCTTCTAGGCCTTATACAGTTTTCTTCTTTTGTATGTTTGTGGACTTTAAGCTTCAGGGGGCTTCTGTCTGTCCCAGGTAATCAGGAGGGCCACATCTATATGCTGGACCAGTCGAAATGTTGAAATACCAGCAGGGTAGTTGGTTACTACCAGTGGCTGGAGCCCTCCAAGCCCCTAGTGCAGAAAGCCAACTGTGTTAATCACTATTCTTGGAGCCTAGCTCTCCTTCCAGTCCAGCAGCGAAAGGTTGGGGAGCCCCAAGATGCCTCCTGTTCTGTTCTAAGAGGTCTGCTGATCGGTCACTGTCATGTCTGATTGCGGATTGGTCACGGTCATGTCTGAGCCTTCTGCACATCTTTCCATGTATCTATACAGATCCCTGGTAAGTTTTTCTGAGCATATACTGATTAAGAGAGGAAAGTAAGGCAGGTAAAGGGAAGTGAGAAGGGCAGAGAGATGATGCTGACACCGGAGAAGAGTTACAAGAAAGAGTCAGTCATGCCACATAGTCATCATGACCTCCCCCAGTGAGTTTCACCATGCTTCAGAAACGAGGCACCGTGCAAATGAAAGCCAGGGTATGGTTTTTAATCATGTAGCAACTCAACACATCGGTGACTCTGTCCTGGATCCAGAAGCGTGGGCATCAGCCACCAACCCTGGCAGCTGGAGAACCTTCACTCTCTTTGTCCAAATCATTCTGACCAATCACTGCCCCAGGCTTTTCTGACTCCTGCATCAATGGGGAGTTCTGCTTGAATCCAAAACACGACCCATCCCCCTGGGATACTGCCACAGAGAAGATGGTTGGTATTTTTTTTAACCACTCATTAAAAGCCATTCAGAAACTATTTTATTTCCCGGATAAAAATGGCATCCCATTAGCCTTCCAGACCGGTCCCTGAAATGTAGAAGAAAATTGTGCAGAAATACCGAGTTCATTTACTCAGGTAAGCACACACCTGCTTTTTGCATCACAGAATGGATCTATTTTCATCCCAGCAGCTGTCCCTGGGCCTGAGTTACATAAATGAATAATGCATTTAATAGGTTATTAAAGGGGCTGCTACCTCGATAATAGCAAGGCAACTTATGATTATGTTGGACCTAAGCTCTGAATATTACTGGGATGCAGTTAGTTGGTAAAGCATTCTTCAATCTGCCGAGGAGAAAAGTGCTTTGTAATGGCAAGGGAGTCTTTGTACAATTACCGAGAAGAAAACATTCTGCAACTGTGCCTTTGAGATTACCGATGGCTCATACTAGATAGTGTCTTATTCCTTCAACATCCTAATTTCAATTATGCTCTTCCATCCAAGCCCGATAAGTCTTTGTCACCTCTTCCTTTTTACCGTCACCCTCTTTGATTTTGCTTCTCTGCTGCCTGCCCCTCTTCAAGATGAAGGCCACAGCTCTTCTTTGGAGAGTAAATCTAGAAAAAGGCATGGAAACTCTCATATTCTATGATTGTATTTGGCAGGATGTTTTTTCTTGTGGCATTTGGCTGGGGAGGATACAGATGTGTACGACTACTTCAGTGAACCTCACCCGATCTACCATTTACAGTCACTTGGGAGACTTTGACCTAGACCTACCCCAGGGGTTGATTTGAGAAATAGGTGCATCAGTAATTTTTAAAACAATGTTTAATTGTACATTAGGAAGGGGGTTACATTTCAGATAATCAACTTTGTAATTAATCATTTTAATTACTAATCAGCCGCCCCCGATGGTTTACTCTTCCCCCAATCCTTGATTTTTCTACTTCTTCGTGTAGACCACCACCTGCTACTTCACCCAAGCGAACACCTGCCAACGGTCTAGTCTACTGCATTAGCTTCCCTCCGTGCCCAGCCCTCCTCTGGCACACTCCACAGTCTGTTCCCCTGTGTTTGAAAGTCTTGCTCTGGTGGGGTTTTGTTGGCTTACTTGTTTGCTTTTTAAGTTCCCCACAAATGATTCTAATATGTCCTCAGAATGAGGAGTACCTGGCGACATAGTCAGTCACCATTTGGGGTTGTAGCCACCAGCTCGGCAATTTAAACCCACCAACTGCTCTGATAGAGAAGGATGGGGCTTGTCTGCTCCTGAAAAGATGTGCAGCCTCGGTTTAAGTCTGCCCCGTAGGGTTGGAATGAATTCATAGCCGTGAGTGTGCTTGACTTTGACCCTCATGGTTCAATGGTCTACAGTGTAACGACATTGTCTGCGCTTAAACTTAAGCTCTCACTTACTGTATGAACTCTGGCAATTCTCCCAACTTCTTTATCTCTAAAAGAGGGATTATCACAGATCTTTTTAATAAAGTTCTTAAGAGGTTTAAAGAAGATAATACCTGCTAAAAAGGTTATTAAGCACTCCGTTTGGCATATGGTAAGAAGGTAATAAAACATTTAGTGTTTCAAAAGTTAGTATTCAAAGTAAATTGTTACAATCTAAAACACTTCCTGGAAATAGGAGATGTACTCTGATTACCAGGATTACCTGAAATTCAAATCCAACCACATCTCTTTGTTCCTTAAAATAATTCAAAGACGTCCTATAGGCTTGTTCATAAAGTGCAATGTTCAGGTTTAAAAGTGAAGTCCACACCTGGCTCCGAGGTATCTGTGATGTGTCCACTGTGTCTATGCCCACACACCAGGCTTTTCTGTGAGGTCGTCTCTTCCCTGGTTTCTTAGTGGTCCTCAGGTTCAATGACCAAAGTAGCCCTGGAAGTCCAACTTCCCTTGACCCCCGGGGTAGGCAGGTCTTAGTGCCACTGAACTATGGTAACCCTTGTTTGTATTCACAAAAAGTGTGGAAACAACTAAATTTCTTAGATTGTACTATGAGTCTTGCTTTCACAGCTAAATCCTACCTTGTTAGAATGACATTCCACTTTGTAAAATAGGAATGAAGTAAGCCTTGAGGAGAGAGAAGGAGGCTACTTCTGGTTACAGGGTCTGACTAAGAGTTAAGATCTTTCCAGACCCATCACTTAGGCCATGCAGGTGTGCCATAATGCACCAAGGCTTATTTAATTCATGTTCATAGCTTATGAATATAAATGTAAAGAGTTGTATAATTAATGATCTCTAACACTAAAGAATTGGGACTACAGTAGCATGACTTAATAAATGAATAGAGATATATGCTTCCAATCCTGAACCTAAAGAAACCTCTAAGGAAACAGTGGTGTTGGTGAGCCGGAACCCAAGATGACCCGTGAGCAGGATGGGGCCCAACTTTGAGGGGAAGGCCCTGCTTAGTGGTCATAAAGAAATCAACGTTGACCCTTGATCAGTAGACACCTATCGCCCAAAGCTGAACAATTAAGATTTAATAGGGGTTCAATATTATAAGGACTGTTCAGATTTTGTGTGGACATGTCCACAATCATAACATCAACATTCAGAAAGACAGGCGTTCCCAGTGGAGTCACCCTCTTGAAGCTGTGCTTCATGCTTTTCCATTTTCCGGTAGATGTAACCCACAATCAATGAATCTCGAGGGACAAGTCTAATAAGGGTTTTGGGGGGAAAGGGGCAGAGTGGTGGAGGTGAGGAATCAAGGAAATGACATCAAGGAGTCCATGTTGAAAAAAGAATGCTTACAAACGAATTGTGGTGGAAATGGTATATTCTGCTTGTTGTGATTGAAACTTGGAAAGATATAAATAAAAAGAAAAAATTAAAGAAAAAAGGAGTGGCATTCTTAGCTTCACAGTTCATTACACAGGTTTTTCATGTCCCTCCCCTCGTGGGAGCAGCCCTCAGCCCTCACTTCCACTGGGTAAGTAGACTTGGGGCTGAGAGGCTACTGGGATAAAAGGCAAGGCACAGGGAGGGAAAAGCGTTCTTGCCTTAAACACAATGGAAACACAGCATCATTAATTCTTTTTCTAATGAAAGATAACTGTTTAATTTTGAAACTAAGTTGCTGCTTTTTATTGAAATATAACAAGAAAATTAAGGAAACCAGAAGATTCAACTAACCAATTGTGAACAACTGCAGCCCTCATGGCAGCAACATTTCACTTACAAAACGGTAAATGAAAAAGGGGATTCATGTGCTTCACACCGTCTCTTCTTCAGATATGTAGGGGGGGAATGAAAAGTTATGATACTTTGTCTATTACAGTAATCAGGGGACTACTGTTACATCTTTTGATTTATAATCCTGAAGTGGATTGAGAAAATAATGTGAATAATCAGGAAGAGGATACAAGGAGAAACCTACAGTGACACTGGTTCTGAGAAAACCCAGTGGGACTAACATCTGTAAAGCTGTCCTGTGAAATAATCTGCCCTGCATCTGTGCCTAAATCAGCCCACCGATGGCAGCTTGTTCTTCAGACATCTTGGCTGGTGTGCTGCTTCTTCTCTTGTTTAACCCTTGTGTGATGTAAGGAGGCTCTCCGTCTTGAGAAAGAAGTTCCACTCTTCCTTCAAAGGTAATATTTTTATCAAAAAAAATTTGAACCTTTATTTTAACATTGCCTGTTCTAGGCTCTAGCAAAGAACACAATATTTAAAATGTATTTTCTTAGGAATAAAATTCCTAAAAAGTCAGTTCCAACCTACAGTGACCATAGGACCAAAACAGGAAAAGACCAGCCGGCCTTGCGCCAACCTAACAGTTGTTCGTAGGTGACACACAATGATTACAGGCTCTGTGCCACTCTGTCCCGTGGCGGGCCTTCCTGGTTTTCACTGCTCCTCCATTTGACCAGGCACAGCATCATTAATTTGAAGAGTAAATGGAATGTGACTTCATTTGAAACTCCAACCTGAGGAAATGGGGCAGATGGCTATACTTAACTAAATGACTCTATATCAAGAACCATAGGATGGGCCGTGGAACCCACTATCTGGGTCCGCGAGTTGTACAAATTATTTCTCTAATGATTTTCCCTCTCTTCTTGCGTGCTTGCAGTCCAAGGAATCCAAAGAGTGAATCATTTTGTCATGGAATATTAGAACGTGAAGGGATCACACAAGCTCTTCAACCCAACCTGCTCATTCCACACGAGAGGAAAGAGACATCACTTCACAGTGTTTCCCATGGTCATGCGGGGCCAGTCTAGATTGAGTCAGATGCTCTCTCTCCATTGTGCCATGCCACTGGCTCTGAAATGTCAATGTCACTGCCATCATCCCGAACACCAGCTACGTTAGGCAGGAAGTAGTCCACCATGAAGAATGGCCTTCACCACACTGCATTTTACAGCCTCAAGGCCATCCAATAAGAAGAAAAGACAACCACCTCTGAGAAAATTCCCCCGGCAAAGCATCAACTCTGTGCCAACGAATAATTACCGAGTGTCTGCTGTGAATCCTCCTGATTCTTTGCTAGAAAAGACCTGCACAGGATGCCGAAGCCTTGAGTCTGTAAATAATGCAAATGGTCTCTTTCTGTGGATTTTAAATACATGCACTGCTTTTAAGACCAATTTTCCTCCTTGATGCACATGGACGAGCCTCCCAGAGTAGAGATCAGATGGAACATCAAAATCCCCACAAGGTCCCAGAAATGGAGTCACTTGGGAATCAACAATGCCACCTTCCCCACCCCCAAACGTTGGGACTAGCAAATCCAGGACTACATCACATTAGCCAATGTCTCAGTGCTTCTGTGGCTGGTGTCGAAAGGAGTAGGTTTATGGAAAGCATTTTTTTAAAGGTTTAAATGGACACAAGGGGCTACAAAAATTTTGTGGGTAAAAATCGAATGGCAAGATCACGGATTTTTTTTCAGTGAACGTTTGGAGGCCCCCCCCCTTATATGTTGAAGGCATAGTGATTATGATTCTGCTAGAATTTATGTCTGTTTTTTTCCTTAAACCTACTAAATATTCATATATACATGCCAAATTTATTTTAAAATCGTTTTCAGCTTCTTGAGTAAATAGCTCTATCGTCTATGGAGAAACTAAGCCCGAGGAAGCGTCAACACGGTCTGCACATATTTCCATGAGGGATTAATGGTTCCTCTTGAGAGACTCTGCAGACAGAAGTTTCTATACACACTTTCTTCTTTTTTTCAACACATCTAGAAATATCTCAGCAAGAAGAAATCTGTCCTTGATAAGATTATCATGGCTGCCTAGAAAAAAACAGCCCAATGCCCACTTGATTTTGACCTTATAGAATCTTTTATGGTTGCCACAAAACAAGAAGTGTTCTAGTTAATTTAGCAACTTGAATTTGTAGCATTTTCCATGGTTCCAAAACAGTATAAACAAGATTTAACCATACTCAAGGACAACAAAACGCGCTGGTGTTTGCGTATGTCCAAACTGCGATTTTCAGGGAGACCAGAGGAAAAGAAAGAGAGAGAGAGAGAGAGAGAGAGAGAGAGAGAGAGAGAGAGAGAGAGAGAGAACGCATTCAGGGTTCTTTTAACCCTAACATGCAATATGATATGCAGATATGCAAATGAATTAAGCATCTATTTTATTTAAGCAAAAGACTCTCATTCCTTCATCCCTGGGTTGTGTGGTGAGAGGAAGAGGCATCTGTTTGGGTAACCTCTTCTCATTATGTGGCTTTATGAGTTGATGCAAGTTGTTATTTCTGTTTTATCGATGGGAAAGCAGGGGTTTCGATGAACTATGTCCTACATCTCAGTACCTCTGACTATGAAATCATCGAATACATGTCTGGACTACAGAGGGCAATAAAGAGAGGACTTAATTCCCTCTCTTCTTCACTCTGGAGAAACTTGTAATGGATGACTACTGGTGGTAGCAGCTGCACCCTGTAAAGCACCTACTGTGTGCTAGGCACTGTGTTACATGCTTCGCATAGAAAGATTTTCATAGGTCAGGACACTAACGCTCAAAAATACTTGCTAAAGAGAGTAATAAATGACAGCCATGATTCTGATCTGCATTTGTTGCCTTCTAAAATTACTATTCTTGTTACCACTCTACATGTTTTTCTTCATATTTCACTCCCTTGTTGTGCAAGTTCATCCAGCAGAGCCCCCTGTGCCACGTGTCTTGCTGTCCATCTGGATGGAAAATGACTTGTGCAAGTTGGGGCGAGGGGTGGGGGCAAAGGCTAACAAGAGGCAAGGAGTTGAGTATGGAGAACAGAGTAAGACTGTTCACATGTTGTTCACTGACTGCCTCCATTGTACATTAGAGACTGTCGCCATCAGAGAGAGGGGCAAGAATTTGGGGTTGTAGCCACCTAGAGGGAAACGCTGGACCCATTTCAGCTCTAATTCCAACTAAATCTTCTTAGTCTAACCACCATCCAAATTATCCAACTGTTTACTTCTGCAGAGAAAAATGGGCTGTCCTCCGAAGAGCATTTCTATTGGGCATAAAAATAATGGATGCTAGACCTTCTCCATCAGAGCAAGGCTGGTGAATGCACCAAAAAGTTATGTTTGCAGTGTCACCAGCTGATTGTGAAGCAAGCATAACCATTATAGTGTGCACCTTAAAAAAAATGCTCCAAGGAACTGCAACTTCCACGTGACACTCAGAAAGGGGCTGCGGGAGGCTTGCGTGTTAAACCAGACTGACAAAGGCTGATCATTTAGAAACTGTCCAACTGGCTGTGCATGGCTCTGCATGGTGTTCTGTACTCTAAGAGATGGGGCTGATGAGTCATTGGTGGATATGGCTCAACTCACTCATATTCTAACTCATAGTGGCACTATGGGACAGGGTGCCTGGGTCGGTTTCCAAGATTGTAATTCTTTACTGGGTGCAGAAAGTCTCATCTTTCTCCCATGGAGCAACTGGTTTTGAATTGCTGACCCTGCTGTCTGGGAGACACAGAGAGAGAGAAATTTAAGAAGAAATTGGCTCTAGGGCTGACCCTACATTAGCTATTCATTTGCATTTCTTCTCAGGTTTGAGGTCAGATGCACTCTGCTGATTGAGCTGCCACTGATATGTTAAAACTGCCAATGGAGAGATTTAGATGTCTGGTGGCTCCAGAAACGGGTTTGCCTTAAAAAACAAACAAACAAAAACGTCTAGGGTGACCCTTTCACTTGGGTTATCTCTTCTCTTTAGGCCTGAAATCTTCTTCCCCAATTTTGCTGAATCACTTGGCAAAATGCTAATTACCTTTGCCTCACAACATCTGTTTCATAGCCACCAGCCACTCTTTTCAAGAGACAAATGAGGCTTTCTACTCCCTTAAAGGGGTATCATCTCAGAAACCCACAGGGGCAGCTCTATCATGTTCCATAGGGTCACTGTGATTTGTAATTGACAGGGAGTATTTATGTCGCTTTGTGAGGGTGGGGGCAATTTACCTCCCCTTTGCTGAATCCATTGGCATTCATATTTTTAAAGAGGTCAAGCTGATTGCAAGGATCTACATGTAACTTCCTCTCTGGTGGTGAGTCAACAGAAAAGTGGGTGAAGGGAGACATTGGACAGTTTTAGGTATGACAAAATAATAATGTCTTGTAAATTATCAAGGGTTCATGAGGGAGAGGGGAAGGGGGAGGGAGGGAAAAACTGAGGATCTGATGCCAGGGGCTCAAGTGGAAAGCAGATGTTTTGAGAACGATGGCAACGAATGTATACATGTGCTTGCCATAATGGATATGCATCGGTGGTCATAAGCATCGTAGAAGGCCCCAATAAAATGATTTTTAAAAAGAGGCCAGCGTATATCAGTGACGCTGTAAATTATGTGATTTATCGGAAGCACATGAGCAAGAAGCAAGTGTCGAAATCTTTGGAGGATATTGGACCTAAGAAGTAAGTGGTTGACGTTTGAAATTTGCTCGACATGGGAGCGGAACCGCTCCAATGACCAAGGTAGACTCTAATGTTCTTTGTCTGACTGTTTGGAATAATGACCATGCTATGAGAAGGTTTCATGCAGCCTTCTTTACCCAAACCCACTGCCACTGAGTGGATTCGGAGTCACGGTGACCCTTAGATCCAGGCAGCGCAGCCTCGGCAGGGTTTCCAACTGCCTACATCTGCACGGAAGCTGACTTCTGCATCTTTCTCACTGAGAATGGCTGAGGAGCAAAAAAACCCACTAACCTTTAGGTTAAAAGCCTAGGGCTTTAGCTACCGCACTCCCAGGGTTTCTTAGCACTGTGGATAGTGGTGGGAAATAGGAAACGCCCTCAATGTCTATAAAAGGGATAAGGAAATCATCCACGCGTATGTCATCACTACGGAATGCCATGCTTATGTCTGAGAAATGCAGTCCTTACATGGACTAACTTGGAATGTTGTGCAAGATATTGGGTTTTTTTTTTTAATTGAAAAACGAAGCAGCCTAGCAATCCCTACGGTAGGACATCACATATAAAAACTCCCCTCAGGTTCATTGTATATATTTTTCCATGACACAGTTATTTATTCCCAAGTGAAAAGGAAAAATTTGGAAGACATCAAATTGATTACAGTTGCATAGGAGGGGGCCAGATTGGCGGTGATGAACTAAATTAATGTATCAATCATGTGTATGTTTCTTTTATACTTACCATATATACTAGTGTATAAGCCTAGTTTTTCAGCACATTTTTATGTAATTTTTGTGGTAAAATTAGGTGCCTCGGCTGATATTTGGGTCGACTTATACTCAAGTATATACGGCAAGTCATTTTAAAATGAAAAGTGAACACTTATTAATGGCAGTATCTTCCTGGCTAAAATATTAAGTATTGAATTTGTTTATAAAGTGACCAAGTGATACTTGGGGTGGGGAACTGGAGTGGTATTAAAAAATACAGAAAGTTCTTTTTAATTTCCATTTCCCTTGATATGTTGTTTTGGCTGCCTGCAGAGTTGGCTGCAGAGAAGACAAAGGGGAATTTGATGGTGGGAAACTTTCTTTGAATATCTCAGCCCCGTGCTAGATGGCAGTGATGACTGGATAGTGCCAGTGGGGAAGCGCTTGCCTGCTCACCAGAACATTGGGGGTTGAAACCAGCACAGAGCTGATTGAAAACAAAAGTCAGTAGTCTAGTTCTGAAAAAGCAGCCACTGAAAACACCCTGGAGCAGAGCACTGCTCTACACATACCACATTGCCATGAGTTGGAATCAACTAATCAACTTTCGGATTTGGGGTCCTGGATGGTCTTCCTCTTCCAAATGTAAAATGGGTTGCTTAGACTATGTTGATCAATAGGTGTCTCATGGAGTTGATGCTGACTCATCATGACCCTATTGGACAGAACAGAACTGTTCCCAGGGATGTCCGAGTGTGTTGCTCTTTATGGGAGTGGAACGCCTCATCTTTCTCCCACAGAGAAGCTGGTCGTTGTGAACTGCTGGCCTTGTGGTTAACAGTCCAGCATGTAACCACTGTACCATGAGAGTTTCACAACAAATGTAGCAGCAGCAACACTACAGAACCCTCCACCAACCCATTAGCCCAGTGGTCTCAACTTTCCTCATGCTGTGATCCTTTAATATAGTTCCTCATGTTGTGGTGACCACCAGCCATAAAATTATTTTCATTGCTACTTCATAACTGTAATTTTGCCTACTGTTGTGAATCAGGTGACCCCTGCAAAGGGGTCATTTGACCCCCAAAGGGGTCGCAACCCACAAGTTGAGGAACCGGTGCCTTAGCCCTGTGTGATGATGCACTCGTCCAGCTGTGAGAACCATACTGCTGAGAGCAGACATTTATTATACCTGATGGTTGGTATTTATCAGGTATTCTTTGCTTCATATTTGCACTGATCCTGTGCTTTTCTGCAAAAATCATCCGTTTTAGTCAGATGTTCGGATGGCATACCTACTGATATGAACAAAGTCGTGCAATGAATGTACAAATGTGCTTTACACCATTTATGTATGGATTGTGAGGAGTTGTATGAGCCCCTAATAAAATGGTTAAAAACAAAACGAAGCCCTGAGAGTGGAGGTCAATCCCGAGCAGGTGGAGTTTGTTCTTTTGTATGAGGAATATGTTCAGGTTTACCAAACAAAACCTGCATTGATATGCAATTTGATATACCTGGATGTTTACTGATTTATTGATGAATCACAAATTTAATTATCATTGTTGTTTTATAGGGCATGGATGATAAATCCTTTTGAACACAAAATGATAATCTAATCTTGTTTGATGTTTAATTTGATATAAATTGGGTTTATTTTCATTTTCATATCCTACGTTTGCCTAAGGAATGGACAGATAAATTTATGGATATCTTAAAAAAAGTGTATTTAAAGTTCACCTAGAATTCTGAGTGAAATAAGTCCATTACAAAGGAATAAATATTGAATGATTCAACTTATATAAAAGATTTAGAATAGGCACGTGTCTAGAGAGTGCAATCTATTAGTAGCTGCCAGGGGTGAGTGGGAAGGAAGAGGTTTGGCAGTGCTCAGGAACATTAAGCTTCTACTTAGAAAGATGAGGGAAAAGTGGGGGTGGATAAAGGTGACAGCAGACACAATTAAGGTCAAAGACTTTGGACTTGTTATCAAGTGAGAACGGTCCCTGAAAAGGGACATCATGTTTGGTAAGGCACAGAGTCAACCAAAAGAGGAAGCCCCTCCACGAGATGAACTGGCACCACGACTGCAACAAGAAGCTCAAAGATCCCAATAATGGAGAGGCCGGCCCAGCACCAGGCACTGCCGGAGTCTGTTGCACTTTGGGTCGCGAGGTGTTGAGAGGATTCACCAGCACCTAACAACTCATGGACGGTGCGTGCAGAGTTTGTTGAAACAGGAAATGATGTGTTACATATATATTTCCAAAAACATAACCAAACTCGACTGCCATCCAGGTGATTCTGACGGCCAGGGGCTCTATAGGGTAAAGCAGAAGTGTTCCACAGGGGTGCCACGTCTGTCAATCTTTATTGAAACAGACTATCGCATCTTTCTCCTGGAGAGCAACTGCTAGGTGTGAACTGCCAACCTTTTAGTTAGAAGACACATGCTTTAGCCCCTGGGCCACCAGAGTCCCTACAATGGCTATTGTGCACAAGAAAAGAATGAAAAATGACCATGCGTCATATGTATCCGTGTGTGTACTCGATAAATTGAAAAGTTGTGGGTCATGTTTCTGTACTGTGCTTCTTCCACTCTTTGTAGGGCCATCTGGAATATGTTTTGACTTCTTTGTACTTTGGCCTCCTCTCATCAATACCAAAGAGAGAAAAATATAACTTCTTTAATTGATTCAGTTGGGGGGAAATCGATGCTGAAATTAGCTTTAGGGGTTTCCAAAGCCCTTTATAACATCTAGACATGATGTTGTTACACGCAGGTAATAAATTCCCATCATTGGCATTCCTTCATCACTACATTTAGCTACTTCATCAGCCCTTTTATCCCCTCTGCCGCTCTGTGTACTAGCTACTGAAACCCCCACTAGCCCATTGTTCCAAAAAGGTGTTTGTACTTTCCTCCAAGTTTGAGCTATGGTCCGAATACATGATAACCACTCCTTCGTTCAAAAATTCTAGCATTAGAGATATGAGTATCTGAGTACCCCCCTGCTTCCCCCCTCTTTTAACATGATAATATGTGCTATTTTAGAAGAGATCAAAAGACTTTCAACATACAAATGCAGAAGTGTGCCTGCACAAATGTGGATCTGTAGCTTCAGAACTGCAACCAGCTATCAAATGAGAAAACACACAAAACCTACTGCCATCGAGTCAATTCCACATGGAGATTTTAACACTGTAAATCTTCACAGGAGCAGTCGAATCACTCTCCTGCAAGGTGGCTAGTGGGTTCGAACTCCTGTCTTCAGAATTTGGAGCCCAATAACTAAACCTACAGCACCATGAGGGCTTCTTAGACTTGAGAAAAGACAATGTCGCATGGAATCTAGCTCTGTACCTCCATTTTAGTCTTTCTTTTTAAGTTTTTAAAATAAGCACCTTCCAAAATTTACAAAAGAGGTAAAACAATGGTATAACTTCCCATGTTTCCAAGGAACTCTTCTTCAAAAATTATCATGACTTCCCAATTGCTTCAGCACTTAAAACAGATCTCACACATCTTATATATAAGATAGACAATGCTCCTTTTTCTTTAGTTAATGCCATCACCAAAGCTCACTCCTGAACGCATCATATCACACAGTACCCAGGCTACATTCAAATTCTCCCAATTGTTTAAACAATGTCTTTCTATAGATTATCTGATGGCATCAGAATCCAAATGCGGTTCCTGGGCTACTGTCTGTTTTTCTGACTACGAGCATCAATTATGTTCACAGATAAAATCACAAAACAGTTTCCCTTTTGTTTGATTTTTGCTTTTGAATAAATATTATGTGCCAAGTCCCAAGACAATATGTTAAACACCTAATTGTATTATCTAATCCAAGGGTTATAAAGATCAGAATGCAGGTCCAAGGTGTGTCAAAGCTGATCTAGGAAGCTCATCAAGTACATTTCTACTAACACTAGTAGGAAGGCTTCACTGAGAAGTCAATGAGTTTCTTTTCTGAGTCTTGTTTTCCCCATTTATAAAACAGGAAATCCACGTTAGAACGATCTAAATAGCCTTTCTTACCAGCATGCAGAAATGTCTTTAAAAAGTCAAAGAAATATATATAGGCACATCTGTATGTGTATACATCTGTTTGTGCATAGATGGGCACACATACATTAATCACACGTATAGATAGCATCTTCATCCAAGGAACTTGGTGTCCTTTTCTTTATTTGCAGCTGGTGTCTTCGTGGATGAAACTAATACTCCTAATGCATAACTCGGTGGCCTTCCTCAGGTTTACAAAATCAACTTTCCTGTAAATAAGTAGGGTCTTTGGCGAAGTCAATCCATTAGTTTACCACAAGCTGAAAAGCAGCAAACACTGTCCTCACAAAGTCCCTGCGTAGAGGCACTTACCCAGTACTGTTGAGGTAACTCTGCCCCAAGCTGCAGTCCTTTGACAAAGAGGATGGATTGAACCAAAAGGCTGGCAGGCACTGCCCATTGCTGTGTCGCTCATAACCATAGTCGCTGTGGGAGAAAGAAGTGCCCTTCAGTAAGTGGCAAAACCATGGGGGACAGCTTTGTCTTAGTTCCAGACAACGCTTACTCTAAGTACTTATTTCCTCATAAACCAGTCATGTGCTGAGACAGTGTGCTCTGAAATTGGAGTCTATGATCTGCCCATGAACACCCTCTGCAGAACCCAGTAGGGAAAGTGCTGAGTCAGAGGAAATAGAGATGCCAGTGTGGAGATAGACGGAGGGCCAATGTCCAATCATTCAGGTGAATCACCTTCATGATGACAGAGAAGACTCTGTTCACTCAGGAGGATGTACCAGACTGATGGTTGCCTGGTCCCCAGCTAAAGCTGGGATTAGAAAATAGGAGGTGGTGGAAGCCCAACCCTGGAGACAAACGTCCCGGCAGGGTGTTATCAAGTCACACGTGGTCGGCTGCTCATTACAGCGATGTCTTTGGGTTGCTTTTCCAAGACATCTGGATCTCCTGAGCGGAGCTGAGCCAGGTCTCTCTGTGCACATGCCATATGCTTCAAAGTCACAGCAGAGAAAGGAGTGTCCTTTACGAGTGTCTCAAGCATCACCTACCACCCACCCCGTCATAGGACCCAGTGAGTGCTGCCCTTTGGAACTAACTAACTCTCTCTCTCTCTCTCTCTCTCTCTCTCTCTCTCTCTCTCTCTCTCTCTCTCTCTCTCCCTCCCTCCCTCCCTCTTTCTTTCTTTCTTTCATTCACTCATTCTTTCTTTATCATTTTATTGGAGGCTCATCCAACTCTTATCACAGGAACTAACTGTTCCAAACCCTCTCTCTCTTCAGAACTCATCACATACTTGTCTCTCACTCTCCTCTCATTCTTCCCTCCAGAGGCCACTGAGTAGCCCGATGCTCTTGGTTTCCAGAGGATGAACTTGAGCACACAGAATGACAGTCAAGTGCACCTCCACGTGCACCGACAAATCACAGGCAGCAATCAGCAGGCATAAGGTCAGCAGGGGACCATCTCCATCTGTGTAATGGTGATGAGGGGCTGGCACATGAGGGTTGGGAAGGCAGGAAAAGGATCAGCTGAGGGGTCTGCCACCAGGCAGCTGGCATTTCGAATGCTGCGCATACCCGGTAGATTTGGTGCCAAATTGATACAGCATGTGAAAGCAGACTTCATTCTGCATTGCGGCCTACAGGACACCCAGAGCCTACTTCAGGGAATCTGCTTACAAACATTGCAGAATGACAGGCAAAGTAATCTGGCGGACTGTCCTTTGGAAGAGCCAAAAGGGAACATTCGGTACCAATCACCTTTTATTTTGCTACAGGCAAGTGGAGCCACAAAGCATTAGCCACTGGGAGAAAGCCAGCAAGGTCACTGGAAGCCTTCCGAGACAGTTTCTGTTGTCTGCAGATATACACATCTCACTGGACCAGAAAACTGTACAACTGTGCAGCAGATTCCAAACCCAAACAGAACCCCAACATTGGGCAAAGATAGAGGAGAGTGATGGGGGAGGAAGAACCTACCTGCTCTCCTTATCCTGTGGTTTCTTCCTCCTGCACCAGCTTCATTCGCTACTCTGAACAGGGCTTTGGAGACTACAAATATTTATGGGGGAACAGATAGCCTCCTCTTTCTCACAAGGAGTGACTAGTGGGCTTGAACGACTGACCTTGTTGTTAGTAGTCCAACAGTTATGGTACAGCTCCATCAGAGCTCCTCGGCTAGTTTACAAGCTTAAAAGTAACAATAATAACAAAGAGTGACTTCTTTGGGGAGCTGGAGGAATTGATTCCCGTAGAAGCAAATGTCTCCAGGAGCAAGGGGGAACTGGGTATCTCACCCCCGTTTCCCCTCTGGCTTTCTAACAGAGGATGAATTTGCTCTCTGCTCTCTGCATTGCAATTTGGTAATGGCAAAACTCACTTGTTAATGTGAAATGTGATGTTTTATTTTTATACATCTTCCTGGAATGGGGGTAGTTTAAAGAAGACATCGAAGACTTCAAGATTAGAAAAAGGAAATTGAGGAATATTTTACAGTCCCAAGGGATATTTACCTTATTACATTTCAGGGTGCTACTTCGGAATGGCAGGACTGAAGTAAAATCATTCTGACATTGTAACAGAGTGAGGATGCACTAACTAAAACAGAAGTCTCAGAAAGGTGGGCCACTGCGGGTTTCCCAGCAAGGCTTAATACAACTGAAGGCCCCTTGCCCTTCGGCTACGCCCAGACTGACACACTCGTTTCTGGCTTCTCTTGTCCACCAAGAGAGAAACTGCCTTGGGTCATGGGTCTATCTGCCGGTGGCCAATTCAGCCAGACCTGCCCATTACGACTTATTCAGAGTCAATTTTTATAGATGACCAAAGCAAGTCTTTCCCTTTCAGAGGTGTGTGTCTCTGTGAAATCTTACCCTGATCACAGGTATTTCATGACTAGAAATTTCATCCGGGAGTACTACATTGTTAGAAGTAAATGATTATGTTGTTAAAGGAATAACAGGGAGTTCTTATGCAGATCAAGTTTCAATCGCCTAATACTATATATACATATTTGGCAATTGTTTTCTGTAAATGAATAGATATGTAAAAAAGAAAGAAAGAGAAGAGGGGGAAAAGGCACAGGAAATTAGATAGAAGTAACCAAAGAGTATTGCAGGGTTGTCCCCCAATCCAACATTTCTGTGAAACCTTTTCTAAACCAAAGTGACATAAAGCAAAGAAGTAAGTAGCATTAACTTGTAGATGAGATATTTTAAGTGTCCTGGATGCAGATTATAACTAAAATATAAAGCCTACAATAACAGATTAAAGTGAAGACGGCTCGATGCTGAATGTGCTTCAAGGGGAACGCTTTCACTCAGCTGAATACTACCTCTTCAGTAGATCAAACAAAAAAAGCTGACCCCCAGTTTTGCTTTTTGGTCCATTTTTGCAAAAGCAAAAATCCTCTGCAGATATTCTTTTGGTTAGTGAAATCAGGTGCTGATGGTGATTTTCATAAAAGCAATGTGGCATAAAGGGAATTTTGATGACCAGTGGCCCTCAATAATTCGTCCATCTCATCTGAACACTAGAAACTGGCCTAGACCAAGGCTTGGCTATCACAGGCCCCACTCACAAGATTTCTCCTAGGCAAATGCAGCAGGAAAATCATGGTGGGATCCTTGAGTTGATTTCAACCTACTCAGTCCTATGGGGAGTGAAATCCCCTTACATTCCACCACTTGTATGCACAAGACCTTTGGACTCATCCTCGCTCTGAACTTGGCAATGTTCCATGAATAGCCCACTAACTGCTGCTAAAAACTCTCCGTGAAGAATGTGTTACCATACAAGGTAACTGTTTCACTGGACGTTTTTCCTCATTTCTAGAACGCGTCCATCAAGGGCATAGATCTGTTGGCTTCTTGAGAAGTCCACTTATTGTTGTCAGTGCTGTGAAACAACACCAATGGGACGGGGCCTCTCTTTTCTCCCTGAGACCCTGTGAGGTATGTGTAGATCATTATTAGAAACCTACTACATTCTTTCTAGTTCTAAAACAACCCTTGGTTTTCCCATATGCATTGGCATCTATAACTGCTAAGTCCCAATGTTCTCAAAAAGAAATTTCACAAAATCAAACAAATAAGCAAAAGCAAACTTTGTCCCTGAGCCCCACGCATGTCCCTCTGCCAGCCGTCTACTGCAGTGAGCGCATGCACGACTCTGCGTTCACAGGGCAGGCTCACCAGTCAAAATCGGCTTCTGTGCAGACACAGGGCTCCGAGTCCATGGCCCCTGCATATTTTCCTTGCATACATTTCCGCTCCGATTTCCTCTTCTTATAAATCCTTTTTGCCCCCATGATGCATGCCTCCCCCTAAATGAAGACAAGATTGACATGCAATTAAGGCGATTACCCTGGGCTTTCCCCCTGTGTTCCATCAAGTGGAGCCTCTCAAGCTTCAGTGCCACCTGGGCACTGGCGGAGTCTGCTTTGGGCTAACAGCATTTTTCTTTAGGGTCTCTAGAGCCTTACCATCGGCTGTGACCATAAATAAAAGTGTAAACACCATTGACAGTGCGTCCAACTAAGCCCTCACTCCTTATGTGCTCAGCACACCTTGCTTTGGCAAGATGGCGGGCACAGGGCTAGGAGGGTCCGTATGAAACCGTGCAGGATAAAGCGTCCTACCATCAAATCTATAGGAATTAAGTTAAATGCTCCTGTAATCAAAGATGTACACATCCAGTCATTTGTGATCATCGGAAAGAAGGGTATGCATTAGAATTGTCTTTATTTATTATGCTTCTGCCCACACCACTTTATAGCACTGATTTTATGTTCATCTACCAGGTATCCCCGGGAACTGCATTCAGTGTCCTTCCACAAAATACACCAAGCCTCCACATAGCACAATGCTTGGGCATCCCAAAAGAGGAAATACACATGATGTAGATGAGGGATCTTTCTACTGCAGACTCGCTGAAGAGAGTGGGGGCTTCTAGCAGGTGCAGCCCCTCTTGTCAGGCACAGCTTTTGTGTGCCGGATGCACTAGAACAAAGTTGTGTTTAATCTATTCTAAAGTGTCTTCTTTGAGCAAACTCACTTTAACTGGTTAAAGTTCCATAACACATTACTTAGCCTAGGGCCCGGGTCTATGCTATTTTACTGCTTGGAAATGGTGGTGACTTGATGGCAAGAACCTCTCCCACATCTCCTGAGAGGCCCTCAGGATAATTTCTTCCAAGGGAATCAACGGAGAGATGTCTTCAAAACAGAGTTGATTATGAGCTGAACAGCTGAAGGGCCAGTGGGGAGGGAGTGTTTCCTATGAATAAGTCTGCATTCTTGCCCCAGGAGTACCCGGGATGGAGGCAGAATAAGCTACCTAGCCCATGGAATCGCAGCAGTGGGGAGAATGGGTTTCTTAGACAGGGAACATCCAGCAAAATGTTGTTATTTTTATGTCTTTCTATAGTTTGCTCTATGAGAGAAAATTGAGGAACTGTCTCCACTCCCGCACCCCCGCCCCCACCCAACCATATGACATGCTCAGATGAATTATGGTATGTTCCGATCTCGGTGCTGAGTTGGTATTTCATTTGGAGTGGTAAGATGACGCCAAGCACATTTAAATTTTATCTCATTATATCCTAGCACAATAAAACCAGAAATGACTTCACAACAAGCTATAAATGTTGAGCTTGTTTACTCCAAGAGAACACAAAACAAGCCTGGAAGCACTAGCTGAGCACTCTGGTCTAGGAAACCCCAAGTCCTGCATCTTTTTCAAAAATTAAAATAAAGCACTTTATTGGGGGCTCTTACAGCTCTTATAATAACCCATACATCAATTGTACCAAGCGCAATTGTATATATCATGCCATCATCAGCAATTCCTACACCTTTATGACCTTCTTTGCATTGCCCTCAACCCAGCCGCCAGGCCTCCCAGCCAGAGGTCAACCCCAGCTCTCCCCCTACCTGGCTGTGCAGCTGCCAGGCTCTGTAGTCCTCTTCGGCACACCGCCTATCAAAAATGGACTTGTAGTCTACTTTGACCAGCTGCCATTCTGAACGGTGGCTGAAGTGTCCAAACACCCTGCAGAGCCCATGATGATAAAATAATCATAATAATCACATCACCAGCAGTCCCAACAGCAGCTAAGGTTGGCTTAGCATGTGCTGTGTGAGTCTGACACAAGGCTAACATGGAACGCATGGAGCATAGGATTTAATCCTCCAAGCACACGTAGAAGGGAAGTACCACTCAGATTCTTGGCTCCACTTCCAAGACGGGAACTGTGAGGCTTAATAAGAATTTTGCTAAAATTCAAAGGCAAGCCACTACTAATGTGAAGAGTCAGATCGCATGCATTTAGCGTCAAGAGGCCACTGAGACTGAACAAATAGAATATGTTAAAAAACAAAACTATAAATGCTGCATTCTATGTGGTCTGGAGTTATAGATATTTTTTTTTTTAGTTTCTCTTGTTAATAGACATGATTCCCATGACATTTTTTTTTTACTTCCTACAAGGTATAACGGAAAAGTAGGCTGACATGCAAAATAGTTACAGCCTTTTCTTAAGCTGCATCCTCCTTTCCTGACACAGAAGGATTGGGCATTTCTTAGACTCTGTGTCCTCCTTTCCTGACATGGAGGGAACTGGGCGTTTCCTACATGTTGGAACCTACCACCTGTCGTGGGGTAAAACCACACTGCAGCCCTTCTCATCAGCCCTGTTTCGGTTCATCTGTGTCGTACTGATATAAAAACAGGGTAAATCCAAATCCTGTAAGGAATTGCGTTCTACTTATGTTTATTGACCTCTGTTGTTGCTTTTTGCCATAGAAACCAAAACAACAGAGTATGTGCCAACTCCCCACTTGGTTTTTGAAATTTTCATTGATGACAAGATCAAGTATTTAAAGTTTTTTTCTGTTTTCCAAATATAATTTTTCAAGGGAAGGGGGGAAAGGGGGAACACAGCTTCATATTTCAACTACAAGGCCATATTTCAAACCCATAGGCAACAGTCATTAATCAAATCTTTCACAAATTAATGATCATCACTTTCCAGACAAGAAGGAGAGCAAATTCAATTTTGTAAGAACAGATTGTTCTGTGGTTTCCCGAATATGCCTCACAATTGGGTTAGGTAAAGAGCCAGGAAAAAATAAAACCCTTCGTGTGCCTGTGATCAAGCCCTGTGTTCTGCCTTAAAGTGAAACCAGTCTTACTTGCCTGAGATTTTATATGTGTCTAGATTTGTAATTATTCAAACTTTAAATTTATAGCATTCACACTATCTTAAAAAATCACTTCTAATTTCCCCAAGACCATTTAATAAAGAGATAAAGGGGCTTTCTCCTTTGGCTGGCATCCCATCCATTTGGAGTTTTGACTACCCAGCAAGGAGTTTCAACTTGACTAACAGCCAAAAGATGGATGGTTCAAGTCCACCCAGAGTGGCCTTAGAACACGGGCCTAGCAAACTCCTTCCAGACCTCAGCCGCCAAAGGCCCTTTGGAGGGGAGTTCTACTCTGACACACAGGAGGGCAACTCGCTGTGTTGTCATCGTCATCATTGTTGTCTGTCAATAATTAGTACAAAGGCAAGGCAACTGCTGTCCACGTATCCTCCTTTGCTGGGGATCTTGCTTTCAGGTGTACCAACTCTGCTAACAACTTCCGATTTCACAGCCGCAAATCACACAGGCTTAGCTATCAGACATCTTTCTGGGTCTCCTCTCATGTATTAAGAAATCACATGTTTTCCACTTACGTCATAATGAGTGTCTCTTCCCCAGGCTCACCCAGAACCCCATCGACAAAAAGGGGAATAGGTGTGAAACTGTATTTGCTCCAAGATCTCCCTTCATCAAAACTCAACCTAATGACAGGGGGGAAAAAAGAGTCATCAAATCTCAAAAGGAAAACAACAAAGCATAGCAAATTCCTCCTGAAGGGCAGACACTCTGAGCCAAGAGGGAAAGCATTCTTAAAGCCCCTTGGGCCTTGTCTAAGTATTCGTTCATAGCAGTTAGTGTTCCTCATTACGTTAGAAATAAAAGGGACCTTCGAAAATCCTTGGAGCAAAGGAGTATAAAGATCATGGAATTTGGGGGAAACTTTTTCAAGCCCCCTAGAGTAGTTAGCCACGCAATTTGGGGCTCAAATGTGCTTTTACAAGAAAGGAAAAAGAGAAGAAGAAGGGAGTTCAATGAAACCAATACTTTCTGTGATAAAGTTTTCATTTTAATCTGGATCAGAGATTTTAATCAGATCATATATCCCATCCATGACCCCCTCCAAACCCTCAGTCTAACAGAAAGCCTAACACGTATTCCTGAGGATCAATGACCTCATGTGGTTTACTGAGTCTTGCTGAGCTTCCCTGCTTGGCTGCAATCTGCCCATTTCCAAGTAGCATCCTCTTCGCCTTGTGTCATAAACTCTGGTTGACCATATTGGATGGATGGGCACAAAAGGGCAGGCTCTTGAAAGCAAGAGATAAGTTTGCTGTGCTGCTGGTCATACAAAAATGTCCCTCTGGTCCTTTTCTTAAAATGCCTTCCCCCAAGCTACATCTTTGTTTCACTTGTTCCTGAATCCCACTTCCTAAATGGTCATCACGATGACTTTGCAGTCTTTATGGGGGAAGTAATGAATGGTGAGGGAAACACCAGGCTTTGGACTTTGAATGAATGAAGACATGGAGAAAGCCATTTACAAAACCAGATGAAGGTGATTATTAGAAGCTCTCTGGAAGCAAGGCTTTGCATGAGCCACAGAGCAGAACGACCTCCCAGAAGAGGCAGGGTCATAAAAGGTGGTGGAAGTGTCAGGAACTACTATCCGGAAGTGAACACACATAAAGCTTGTGAACACCCAACTCCCGAGGATCATCCTGGAAAAGGTGACTGCAAGAGGTTAAGCAGACCAGACCCTACCTGTAAGGGACCATATTTTACCCATGATTGCATGGGAAGAATGGAATTTTCACATGATTGAAAACCATATGCATTTTCCTAAGGGCACACATTTTAGGCTCAATTTTCTTTATATTCTCTGTCCCCTTATTTCACTGTCTCTATTCAGCTTGCTCCTCCCACCCCCTCTCAAAACTGCAGGCAGCAATCTTATTGTAATAGGAGTGAATTATGTTCAGTAGACCTTGACGTTACTACATATACAGTCCCACTTGGCCTGTGGACAGCCTGACTCTTAAACTGGTCCGAGCAGGTCAGAACATCAGATGTATGTCTGGCGGGCAGCTGGTGTCATTACCAGAGATGTCGAATCGGGAGTGATGTATGTTTCATAGCAACCAGGACTCCACCTTGATCCAGGTACAAAACACTGTGCTCTTCTTCAAATATCTGGAAGAGGAAAACATAAACACGCTGACACACAGTCCCATGCAACCAGATATCAGAGAACTGGTCTTCATTGAAGGAAAAAAAATCTTACCTAAAGCAGAAACAAGCACCCACTACCATCAAGTCTATTCCATAGACACCCTACATGACAGAGAGATCTGCCCTAGGATATCCAAGGCTGCACATCTTCCTGAAAGTAGATTTCCACATCTTTCACACGTGCAGTTACTGTTGGGTTTGACCTGCTGAACTCTCTGTCAGCAGCCAAGCTCTTAAATGCAGTATCACTGGAGTTCCTTACAAGCTGTAACTTTTACAGGACTAGCAACTGGTAGTCTTGAACTGTTGAGCTCATGGTTAGCAGACCAAAACATAAATGCCATGCCACCAGTAGTTGTAAGTTGTCTTATCCTCCGGAGTCCTGGTGGTGCAGTGGGTTACATGCTGGTTGGGCTGTCAACTCAAAATCAGCAGCTGCTGCTGCGCCTGAGAAAATTAAGGCTTTCTCCTCCAATAAACTGACGCAGACTCAGAAACACACCTGGGCCACTGTACCCTGTCCTACAGGGTCACTCCACGTTGGAATCAATATGATGGAGTGAGTGAGTGTGAGTCCCAGGAAAACGCACTCATAAATAACACTGCTTCCGAAGGCACAATGCAGGCATCGCTGGTGTTATGTAACATGAGCTACATGTGACATGAAGGAAATTTAAAACCTACGTTCTATGGTAAATCTCATCAGTTACCATTTTGATAATGTCTGACTATTGAGTAACTGTCATGTGTTTTGCCAGTTTTTTGTACTGCGGTGGCCTCTGTGTTACACTGTGATGTGTGGCTTGTGTGCTGTGTGTCACGGGAATTTCAAATACAAGAGGGGCCATGTATTACACATAGTTCAATGGAAGGAATCTTGGAGATAATGGATCCTGATGCTCTCACTTTTACTCATCAGAGAGATGAAGGTTGAGAGCTATGTGGTGACTTCCTGGAGACAATGCACGTAGTCACTGGGGAAGCTGCGATTTGTGCCAGTGTGGTGTCCTTTTCACAACCAGTCATTTAACGTGTTTCCTGTGTTAACGAGCTTAAGCTGTCCCTCTTCAATTCGGAGATGCTTGGGTTATAATAAGGTTGTAAGAAAGCAGTTCTGACCTCAAAGAAAGCCTTATCTTTTGACACACAAATCATCAGATCTTTCTCCAAATGTAGAGAAACCAGGTTAGAGTCAAATGGGGACAAGCTGGGAACAATCTCTCCATCTTCTCCCGTGAGATGCCCACTCTTTTCTCAGAGTCATCTATCTGTTGGCACGGTCTTATCTGCAATCACAGTGCAGATGTGACCTTGTCCCTCTGCACACATTGTATAGCCAAGGTTCACCCAAGGATTATACAAGTAGAGACCAGCAGACTCTTTGCCTCTCTGAGGTATTGAGGAAAGAAAGGGGGATCTAGGCTCCCCAAGAATCCTCCAGAAGAAGCTTGCTTCTAGGAGTCCTTCTTCCCACGTGCCTCCAAGATCATGTACCCTGGTGTCTTAAGCAAATGTCTTTCCTCTCCTGTTACTCTCGCAACATAAGCCTACCCATGAGAATCAATCAAAGACCTTGACCAAGACTGGCCCACAATGAGGGGACATCTCTGCCTAAAACTGAAAGCGGAACATTCTCATTGCTTAGTGTGATTACCTGTGTAATAGACTTCAACTTGTAGTGCCGGTGATCATAAGATAATTAAATGTCAGCAGGTTATTAAAACATATTTATTGAAGTATAACAACTATGCATTAGGCGCATATCTTCTTAGGATTGCGAACCCTCATTAAACGGCTGTTTTATAAACTTTCCATCTCTAATTTTCATTCAGAAGAAAGGTAAGAGGCATTCCACAAAGTACATTGGTTTAGAGTGATCCTATTTCCATTTCCCCTAGCATATGTATCTTGATGGTTATTACTCTGTCTTCTGCACAGGAGATTTAAAACACGAAGAGCACTACCTGGGAAATGGCCATTTCAATCTTACTGTATTTCTCCACTTTCTGACTTCAAGGCAAGGAGAGTTTATGGGCCCCTCGTCCTCAATATGAAAAGCCCAGTCGGCTTCTGGCTTTCTCTTATGGGAAGCGAATCTGAGTTCATTCGGTTTCCTTGTCATTTATAACCTTTTTTTACCACATCATCGCTGAATAAGGAATATCTTTATTAAAAATAAAAATCAAATTGCCTAAATACCTGCTCAACTCAAAGCCTTCAGACTTTCACTCACAGAAAGGAAACGAGACACATTTGCCAGCTGTAGGAGTCCCGCCTGGCACTGCGGAATAATTCTGCAGCATCGCGCCGTATCGGGCAAGTGTATTTCTGCCACTGAAACCGCAGCAACTCGGCCCAGTATTTTCTTACCTGCCTCCAAGTGTTCCCAGCATCTGAAGAGACAAACATGCTGATGTCGCTGTCTGACAACTCAGAGCCTATGTTACCTGAAAAAGAGCACATCACCATGAGTGAAGGGAACTGCCTGCAAACCAGGGCTCTCCTGGAGTCTGTGCTGCCTGACACGGATGAAGACTGCAAACACATCGAAGCGGAGGTTTGCAGCATACCCGCTTCAGAGTCCATGGTTTGGGTGCCTTTCAGAACTGTGTTTAGCTTGCGTCCTAAGTTCCAAGTACAGAAGTACTAGCTTCTTAAAACAAACACCCTGTACAACAACAACAAGCTCCTTACCTGAAGCCACTATGATGCTCGGAGCTGTGTCTCGGCTGGCAATAATCCCTGAGGTATAAGGATTCTCAGAGACCTTCAGGTGAAGGTGGAGGGAGCAGTAGGGCTACGAAGAGGAGAAATGAGTATCATAAAATGACAAAATATTAATTCATATGTAAAGCTCAGATTCAGAGTCTCCATCCATTCATCCACCCATCCATCTATCTACAATTAATAAAACATTTTGTTTCTTCTAAGTGTAATGTAGTTACCAAGTTTGTAAAAGAGAAAAGACTTTCATTTTCAGTTGGATCTATTGAACTAATTGTCAGTTAGTCATTCAACAAACTGACCTCATTGTCAGTTAGTCATTCAACAAAGGCATTTGTCTCTACTGTAAAATGTATACAGATGAGTTTCATGTAGCTTATAGAAAACTCCTCCTCAAAAGAGAAGATATTAGGTACATCTATTGAGTACCATAAAATGAGAATATTTCAGCAGCCACAGAACTGCTAGCAAAGTACTATATTTTCATAAGATAAAGTGTTATAATATTCTAGAACAGCGGTTCTCAACCGGTGGGTCACGACCCCTTTGGGGGTTGAATGACCCTTTCACAGGGGTCACCCGATTCATAACAGTAACAAAATGACAGTTACGAAGTAGAAACAAAAATAATTTTATGGTTGGGGGGTCACCACAACATGAGGAACTGTATGAAAGGGTCGTCGCATTAGAAAGGTTGAGAACCAGTATGCTAGAGGGTAAAAGGACTATGTCCAACTTTGTTTTCTGGGGGGGTTATTGTCATGTTTTTTTATGTTTCTCTTTTTTTACTTGCAATGGTCTATATCTAGCCTTTTATTTTAAGAAATACATTGTCAAAGGGCACCCTGGTGGGGATATCTGGTAAACTTTGGAATGTTAAGGTACGAGAGTTAAATTCACCAGTCACTCCAAGGAAGGAAGATGAGGCTACGTTTTCCCAAAAATGCTCTTATCCCCGGAACCCTATAGGGTTGCCATGATTCAGAATTAACTCGATGGCAGTAGGGAAGGCTTTGTTTAAAGATTTTGGAACATCATATTTGACTAATGCACCGAAATTAAACCCTAACTATATTTTGGCAGAATAATTTTCGTAGGATACTGATAATACTCTGATTCCAAATTTCTACCCAGTTTAATGATAATGTTGATAAAAAAGGAACTCTTAAACATATATGTCTCTATTTGCTTCTCTTGGATTCATAATAGCTAATGAAGCAACGGCACTCTCAACAGATTCTGGTCAGTTTCATTAAACAAAGCTGTTTCCTCCTGCATATAGACTACTGTATATCCTCAAGTATAAGCTGACCCGAATATCTGCCGAGGTACCTACTTTTATCACAAAACTGCATTGAATATGTGCTGAAACACTCGGCTTATACACGAGTATTTATGGTTGTATGTAGAAACGCGTTAGGTTGTCTTTTTTTTTTAACGTTTTATTAGGGGCTCATACAACTCTTATCACAATCCATACATATACATACATCAATTGTATAAAGCACATCCGTACATTATTTGCCCTAATCACTCTCAAAGCATTTGCTCCCCACTTAAGCCCTTTGCATCAGGTCCTCTTTTTTTCCCCCTCCCTCCCCGCTCCCCCTCCCTCATGGGCCCTTGGTAATTTATACATTGTTATTTTGTCATATCTTGCCCTATCCGGAGTCTCCCTTACCCCCCTTCTCTGCCGTCCATCTCCCTGGGAGGAGGTCACATGTGGATCCTTGTAATGAGTTCCCCCTTTCCAACCCACTCACCCTCCATTCTCCCAGCATCGCCCCTCACACCCCTAGTCCTGAAGGTATCATCCAACCTGGATTCCCTGTGCCTCCAGCTCCCATATACACCAATGTACAACCTCTGCCCTATCCAGCCCTGCAAGGTAGAATTCGGGTCATGGTAGTTGTGGGGAGGAAGCATCCAGGATCTGGGGGAAAGCTGTGTTCTTCATTGGACTACATCGCACCCTGACTAACCCATCTCCTCTCCTAAACCCCTCTATGAGGGGATCTCCAGTGGTCGACATTTGGGCCTCGGGTCTCCACACTGTACTTCCCCCTACATTCAATATGATGTGTGTGTGTGTATATATATATTCTTTTTTTTTTCATGATGCCTTATACCTGGTCCCTTTGGCACCTCGTGATCGCACCAGCTGGTGTGCTTCTTCCATGTGGGCTTTATTGCTTCTGAGCTAGATGGCTGCTTGTTCACCTAGGTTGTCTTTTTTTACTTGCCAAGGGAACTATAATTTTGATATATTTTGTGAGATTCCATAGCCGGCTTTTTTGTGTTTGTAGTGGTACCTTTTTATTATCATTTGGGTAAAAGTTTACTGAGCAAATAAGTTTTCCTTTCAACAATTTGTATGCAATTGGTTTTGTGGCCTTGGTTGCAATCTCTTAGATGTAACAACCTCTTTTCCATGTTCCCACCCTGGTTCCTGCTTTCCATTCGCCCTTCCTCCCTGACTTTGAGCTTTGGTCTTGATCGAACACCCTTTTGTCTCCTATGATGGTTGTCCTAAGGAGAACTTTTCTCTCCGGTCTTATTACTCACTTTATAGACCGCTTGATTAGCTGAAAATTTATCTCTAGGGTGGGATCCCTGAAAGCTCAGGACCACAGTTTTAGGGGGTTCACCAATTTCAACCAGATCAGCCGGTCTGGTCTGATTTTGAATTTTGTTCCATAAATTTTTGTACCTCTCTTTCCAGGGTCCCTATTGTGATTCTGATTAAAGATTAGTAGGGGTAGTGAGGTGCCATTTACTTCTTCTGGTCTCAGGATGGTGAAGAGTCAGGTTTGTGGGGACCATCTGTCCATTGACTAATTGTTTTTTTAAGTGCCTGACCCTCTTCACTCCGCTTTTCTCTGGGTGAGAGAAGGATAGTTGTTGGTGTCTTAGCTGGAGTCTCCCAAGCTTGTAGGACCCCAGGCATACTCACCAAAGCCTGACTGAGAACATTGCCTCTGTGGACTGCGTTACCCCGATTGATCTGTCTTCCCAAGGCTGTGGCCTTAACTCCCAAACCCAGTGACTCATTCTCTCAAGGTGTTTAGCGGGGGCTAATTTTCAAGCTGTGTCCCCTGCATGCATTACAATATCCTTGGATACATTTGCAGCACATACAAACACCAAGTCCAACTTTCCATCAGAGAAGACACCCAGGAGAAAATGCTACCGAAACGAAAGATCTGAAAGGTATGAAATACAGGTGAGATTGAGATGGTGAGGAAGATAGAAGGCTTTTTCGACCTGGGAATTACCAATAACGTGGAAAAAAGAAACAGAGGGGTTGATCAGTACGATATATTCAGATGCGATTAAAGAGGAGAAATGAGAGATGGGGTCAGGAAAGCAGGTTGGGTCAGGCTGAGTGGACTTCGATGAAGTCAGTCCTCCTCTGAGTCTCCTTCCGTTATGAGACCATGCTAGTGCCACCTATAGAGAAAAGGCTGTGTGACATATGAAACTGCACTAATCTTCACACAACAATTCACATCGTGGCTGTACTAGGATATTGTCAGTGTCAGTATTATTCAATGCAAATGTCTTCCTGGCAGACAAACTGCAGTAGTGATACTCATTTGAATGAAAAAAATTTATGGGACTTATTTCCGTGTAAAAAAAAACTTTGATCATATTCTCTGATTAAGATGTCAACAGTTCCCCCTCTCCCCCTGAAGGGTAATACATTTTATATGAATTTCCTTTAAAATAGTTCTTGTTCAGGGTTGTCGAAAAATACAAGTTTGTGTTTGAACGACAATTTTTTCATCTCTCAGGAAGATTACTTTCTAATCTTATCGACTTAGGTTTTTGGAATCACCAATGTATCTCTGTTATTACTTTTATTCTTCTCTGTAAGTCTCTGCCAGCAGATATTCAGAGAGCCACGGAGATACAATGATTAAATTTATATGGGATAGAGTAAATGACAAACTAAAATGAAACTCGGGAATAAAAGCAGCCTAAACACTGATGAAATAAAACAGCAGATCACAACAGGGTCTTCTCCTCACTGCCAGGATAGCAAGTAAGATTCTCCTAGAATAATAATAGCAATACATTATTGGCTTTCCACTGAAATTTCAGGTAAAGCTTCTGCAAAAAGGCATTTTCACTTCATGATGCTCTGTGACTGTAGAGAAGGCAGCTCCTAAGATGAGAGAAAACCCATTTCAAACACTTAACTTCCTCTTGCCCCAAAGAAAGACTTGAGCGGCTATTGTTTTGTATTATGGAGTCCCAGAACAATGTGGCGTGAGACTCGGATGGATGAAAGATGTGATGAGCATTAAGCACAACCACGCTCTTTCTCCAGAAACTCTAAGCGACTTGAAGGCACGAGGATCACCTATTCTCTAATCTATCACGTGCCACCTGCTATGGATAAATTCCTATTATCCATTTCAGGTATGTGCAGTTTTATCTTTCTGGGAGATATGCTTAATAAAGACAACACATCAAGCACTACATTTCCATCTTCTGTGAAACCTGGTAGTGAATCTAAAAAAAGATATTCAATAGGTACTTGAAAGATTAGGTAAATTGGGGCAGGGTAGGGGAGTGGGAAGTTGATTTTTTGTTTTGTTTTTAATCATTTTATTGGGGGCTGTACAACTCATCACAATCCATACATCCATCCATCGTATCAAGCACATTTGTACATTTGTTGCCATCATCATTCTCAAAACATTTTCTTTCTTCTTGAGTCCTTGGTATCAGCTTCTTAGTTTTCCCCCTCCCTCCCCCACTTTCCCTCCAAGAACCCTTGATAATTTATAAATTATTATTATTTGTCATGTCTTACATTGTCCAACGTCTCCCTTCACCCACTTTTCTGTTGTCCGTCCCCAGGGAGGGGGTTATAGGTAGACCCTTGTGAACAGTCCCTTCTTTCTCCCTCCACCTTTCCCTTACCCTCCCTGGTATGCCTACTCTCCTGGATTCCCAGTGTTTCCAGCTAGTGCTACATCCTCTTGTCTAGCCAGATTTGTAAGATAGAATTGGGATCATGATAATGGGGGGGGGGGAGGAAGCATTGAAGAACTAGAGTAAAGTTGTTTTTTTTCATCAGTACTACACTGCACCCTGACTGGCCCGTCTCCTCCCTGCAACCCTTCTGTAAGAGGACGTCCAGTTGCCTACAGATGGGCTTTGGGTCTCCACTCTGCACTCCCCCTCATTCACAATGATATGATTTTTTGTTCTTTGATGCCTGATACCTGTTCCTATTGAGACCTCATGATCACCACACAGGCTGGTGTGCTTCTTCCATGTGGACTTTGTTGCTTCTCAGCTAGATGTTGGCTTGGTTATCTTCAAACCTTTAAGACCCCAGATGCTTCAAGCCTTTAAGACTCCACATGCTATATCTTTTGATAGCCAGGCACCATCAGCTTTCTTCACCACATTTGTTAATGCACCCACTTTGCCTTTGGCAATCGTGTGGGGAAGGTGAGTGTCATGGAAGGCTAAGTTAATAGAATAAAGTGTCCTTGCATTGAAGGAGTACTTGAGTAGAGGCTCATCTGGCTCTTGATACTCAATGTCCATCTGCTACCTTAATAATAAACCTATAAATATATGTACATAGATCTATTTCCCCATTGTCATATATGAATATATTTATATATGTACATGCCTGGACTTAGACCTCTATAAATGTCCTTTCCCTCTTAGTTATTTCCTCTATTTCCTTTTACTTTCCTCTTGTCCCACTATCATGCTCTGCCTTCATTTGGGTTTCAGTAATTCCTCTCGGTTACATTGCCCTTGATCAAGCCCCACCAGGCCTCCAACACCCTCCTCAGCATCAATTTTGGATGACTGTTGTTCACTTGCCCCTGGGTTTGTTAACACCCATTTCTTTTCCCCCACCTCCCTCTCCCTTATGTCCCCTCAGAAACTTAGATCCTTTTGTTTACTCCTCCAGATTGTTTATCCCATCTATCTTATCTTGATAAATCTACAGAGATAATAAGATGCACACAAAAACAGAGCAAAACAAAGCAACAAAAGAAAACAACAACAAAACCCAATGACAGAAAAAAGAAAAGCCTATAAATAGTTCAAGGTCTGTTTGTTGACCTTTAGAAATATTTTCAAGTTGAGCCTGATGGGGCACCACGCCTTGGCCCCAAAGTCTATTTTCGGTATTCCCTGGGGACTTCCTGGCCCTGCTTCCCTTGCTGTTTGTTCTGTTGCACACTCTTAGTGTTTTGCCTCCGTGTGGTGGGTCAGATCAAGAAAATTCCTGCACTGTCTCCAGTATTGTCCCCGTGGTGCTATGGGTCAGTGAGGGACATCGAGTCTTGTGGTGGGGCTGACCCTCTTTTCCTCTCTCTGCATTGCTGCTCAGAGCAGGAACATTGTTCTCAGGGCTTGGTGGGCCAGGATGTGCTCCACTCTCTCTTCCTTCCCCTTCATTTGCTCTTGTGTGCTCTGATCAGACATGTCCCTCTCCTGGGCTGTAGCTTCAGTGCTGTCCTCTGAAGTGAATTCTTCTGTGGGGAGGGATTGGGGACAGCCCCTCAGACCTCTCTATGGGAGGCTGTTTTGACTTTTGCTAAGACATAGATGTATTGCTGAACTATTCTGCTTACCAGAGTTCATGGGCTCACTTAAAAATTATAAACTCAGAGAAATGTGAGTCCCTCATGACATTCCTAAGAAATGTATGGTTTTGTGGGGGTTAGACACAGACATACAGGCTTCACCGAATGCCTGCTGCACCGCCCAATCTGGCAGGGCATGTCTGACTAAGGGGGAGCATGAGGCAGCTGCTCCCATGGAGACTTCAGCACCCAGCAGGCTGGAAGACTGTGAGCCTCAGCTGCCACTTAACCCCAAGATCCCTCGGTCTGGGGGACCTGCCCCTTGAAAGGAAAGTGGTTGCCTTCAATCTGCCCCACAGCACTGCACTGTTGTTTCAGAGAACCACGTTAAATTCTCGTGAGAAGAAAAGGCACAAGCTCACGCTGTGGCAGCCACATTAGAAGTGACTTCTGGGTGCATTTTTCCTCGGCTCTCACTTTTGTAGTACTGGATTGCCCCCAGCTGGTACAAGGAGAATATTCTGTAGCTTCTTTTCCTCCCTGTCACTTCTTCAGAGAAGTTATATATATAGTCTACTCGTGTGTGAAGAAAACTATGGTAAGTAATTTATCTTGTTTTTAAACTAAGCTTTTTTCCCTCTTTCAGGGAAGAAAGTTTAGGTGCACAGTTGAGGAAAATTGTCAAGGCCAAACCACCAGGAATGACTAGAGAACTTTATGATCATACCTATTATCTCAAGAGTGTCTCAAGCCACTGTCAGCTCCTAAAGTTCCTATGACTGTATTCTGATTATTCTGCACATTTTGACCAGCCAAGAGAGCTTTATCAACCTCTCTTCCCCCGTCCTCTCTCCTTTGTTAGCAAATATATACTGACCACCTACTATGAGCTACTAGTCACAGCTCTTCCTTTACCCTTTCAGTATTTATCGCCAAGTTAATATGTACAATCTTCATTTCCCTTCCCCCATTAGAAAGATATAAGACCAACTATTGAAACCATAAATTATCTGGTAGCTCTCAGAAGCTCCAAGAGAATGGAGGGACCAGTATTCATTTTGTTGAAGCCAGAGCCAATCCCACTGCTCGGCTCAGTCGGTTTTGACTCATGGATACCCTCTAAGACAGAGAGCTGCCACTAGGGCAGGGGCTCTCCACCTTCCTTGTGCCGCGACACTTTCATACAGCACCTCATGCTATGGTGACCAACCCCCAACCATAAGATTGTTTTTGTTGCTACTTCATAACTAATTTTGCTACTGTTATGAATCGGGTGAACCCTGTGAAAGGGTTGTTCGACCCCCAAAGGGGTCATGACCCACAGATTAAGAACCACTGCTCTAGAGTCTGGGATTGTAAAATTTATGGATGTAGACTGCCTTATCTGTCCCCTGCAGAAAAGGTAGATGGTTCAAACTGCAGACCTTTCCGTTAGCAGCCCGGCACTTAACCAACCCACTGAGCCACTGGGAATCTTCCTGGCTTGAAATTGCCTTTATCCCTTAGTAAGGCACAAGCCGAGGACACCACATGCAGTGAACTGACCAAACATCGGAAGAACTAACTCCTTAGTCTTTCATCTTTTCTAAGTCATACACAAAATGTGAAATTCTGATACATGTTGGAGGACCCTTTCCCAAGAAAAGCTGACACAGGCAAGTATATACAAAGCTCTGCCTTCAATTTCTGGAAGTTCCTGAACCTCTAAGCTTCATTGTGCTGCAGCAAGTTATTGAATATGATTCTCTTAGATTGGCCTTCCTTTGTTACGCCCACCAAACGACGTTCATTTCCTGAAGGCTCTGGGTGAGGAGAGGAGGGATGATATTGACTAAAGTATATCCTTAGCTGTGAGTGACGGCTACCAGGACTAATTGGGATTGCTTTCCTACTGGGTCTAAAACCTGCCATCTCAGAGGCAGGAAGCTGGGCTCTCACTACGAGTGAGAACAGTCCTGAGTGGGGTGCATCCTGGCAACCTGCAATACCTGTTCAGGGACCTCAGTGATGTAGGACACACCCCACTGACACAGGAGGAGTGGCTGAGGAGCAGCAGCAGGACAAGAAGCCAGAGCAGGAGGCAGAGTGGTGGGCTTCCCAGCCCACAGAGTAAGTAAAGCTGAATGCCCTCAGGCAGCAGGCTGGCTTGTGGAGTGAGGTGCCTCTGGAAACTTAATTGAGGGAGTTGGGTACTTTACGACCCAACTGAACTGGAGATGTGTGTTTTCAGATTGAGGTGTATGGAGCAATGGAATGCCCTTTTGGCATTTACTGGTAGCCGTAAAAGAGCTTTGTATTAACCTGTTAACTTCTCTCATGAATCCCATAATCATGAGCATTGTGTGTGGGTTTTGTGTGGCCATTGTAATGAATGATTGAACCCAGCCATAGAAATGAAGGATTGTGGGAGGGACAGTGTGTCAAAATAGGGTTAAAAAAAGGGTGGAGGGAGGAAATGTACCCGATCTCTTTTGATAATCAGCCTGGGGAGTTAGAGAAGGTCAGCTATGAACTTCATGCTGATCCCATTAATAGAGTTTGCACCCATCAATAGACTTTAGATCTTCAGTATCACTTTGTTGCCTTATTCTTTTAGAGCTTATTTCATCTAACAAATTCCACTAGCCATTCACTGCAAGTCTTCAAGAAATGCTGAACTAAATGGAACCATCAACTAGCAAGTGAACTCTCAGCCCGATGAATGGCAAATTGGGCATTACTAAGTGACAGGAGCCATGTCCTCAACCATCCAGGAAGTCAATCAACTCTTAAAATGTCAGATTAATTATGCATCAACCAGTTTTACATGCCACTTCCACTCTCCTCCCTACCTTTGTATCAAGTTCACAGATGTCTTAGTCATGACTCCTTTATCCACAGGGCTCCTAATCCAAATAGTGTAGTTGAAAAGCTGGTCTAGAAAATTCCTATGTAAGAAGGCAACAGCTTAGCCCCTCATTCTTGCTATTCCTAACAATGAATTAAAGCGAAGACTCTATTGGAGACCCTTGACCAATGCACCGGAATGGGGAATCCTGTGTGTCTTTGATGCAGACATATGGTGAGTCACACAAGAGCCAAGACTCTCCCGGGCAACTCGATGCCTGACTTTGGTAGAACACTGTCATCAGAATGCACAAAGAAGGCGGGACCTCTCTCCAGGAAACATTATACTTTTCCTCAGGAACCAAGGAGTTATGACAGACGTAGCTCAGTTCTTTTTTTTGCCTCTTGGGTCCCAAGTCCCGAGGTTCTGGAGGCAGGTGGGCCCTGACTTGCGGCATCCCATCTAATTGTACACTGCAGTCCCTTCAGAGGTAAGAAACCCCAGCTGAGCCCTGCAGGCAATCAGTCTAAAAGTACTAAAAATACGGCCTCAAATTACTTTGGATGTCTTATTTCTATAGAATACATTTTACCAGGAACCTTCCATTTGGGGCTGCAATTCTGAACTTGTTCCACATTTGTAACAGCCCTGCCAGAAAATCTCTTTTCTAATCACCTGTCTGTGCTTTCGGTGAACTGTCACTTTCCAGGCATTCACAATCTAACATCACTTTGTGTCTCCTCTGCCACCAGCTGCCGGGCTTAAAGGAGGTTGTTTAACCGGCTGGGTCTCCTGGAGCTCAAAGATTTCCTTTCCTATTTCGTGCCTTTGGCAGATTTTTATAAAGTGATTGGGGTCTCTCCTCGCCCCACCCTCCCCCTTTGTCATTTTATCCCTCCTCACCCTGTAGCCCATTTTTCTAAAGCTCAGATGGGAACTACATTAAGCACCAGGGTTAATGAGGGAGGAAAGTTGGAGAGCTCCTGGGTACCATATATCTATATACCATTAATTCATCTTCTCCAGTCTTAATGAGCCTACTGATTCTGTTAACTTGGGAGCCAACCTAAGCTTATGCCCTTCAGAAGGTGGGTATAATGATGAATCCTTCAGTGTGCTTATCGGAGGGAATCCAAGCCTGCTACTAGAGCGCAAATGTGCAACTCAGGGCCTACTCCAAACTTATATAACTCTCGAAACACCAACAGGTGTATTGTACCGACCAAATGCCAAGTACACTAGTTGAAGATGGCCAAAGAGTGGCCAAAAGAGTCTGTATAGCCGCCACTGCTCATATGCTGATGGAGTTTACAATCTACCAGAGGAAGAGAGAGAAAAGCCGCCAAATACATGTGATGCCTTCCGAGTAATGAGGTCACGAAGCAGAGAGAGGTGGGGCAAGCACAACTTCCGAGGAAGATCTGAAAGACCTCCCTGTAGACAAAGGAAGCACGGATCTCAACGTTTCAGGAGGGGAGGAGGAGCTTAAGCGGAATAGTGGCAGATGCAAAGGACTGAAGACATCAATGGGCATGGGGAAGTCAAGGCGTATAGCGAAGCCCCTCCAGGCAGTTCACACACAAAGAAGGAAGGAGAGGAGCTGGACAGAAGGCAGAGGTGAAAAAGGACTGGTTACTTGGCCACTGGCAGGCAGGAAGGAGGATCTGAATTCTATTCCACCTGAGTTAGAAAGTCACTGGAAGGTTTAAGTGAAGCTTATCATGTGATGTTGTTCAAGCCTACTTATATAAAATTTCAGTAAATATATTCACCAGGAATTTGAATACTGACAACAAGTGAGCACAAGAAAAAATTTAGGGTGCTGGAAAGGTTTCCCTGCTCTAGTAGATACATGGATATGAGTTGATTCACATCATTAAATACCTTTTAAGTGAGTACATTTTGCATATGTGTCATGTCAATAATGTTGACAGAAATGAAAGGAACAATGCTGTCTAGAAAATGGACGACCAGGAGGTGGACAGTAGCAATAAATGGACCAGTTGAGACCCCCATTGTTGTAGGACAGCTCAGAAATGATGGTGACTTGACCTAGAATGGTGTGCTGTGTTGTACTGAATTGCTTGGCATGGCTCTTTTAGCTATATCTATGAAGAGGTGAGTACACCCATTATCATCACATCAATTCACACTCATAGGAATCTTATATAGTTTCCGAGACTCTAAATCTCCATGGGAACAGCTAGCCTCCTCCGTCTCTGGGGGAACTGCTCGTTAACGGATCTTGTGGTTAGCCAGCCAGCATTTACCTGACAGCCCCATCCTGGCTCCTGAATTATTAGGTGGGACCATGCAAACGGAGCATGTACAACTTTAACAGAGAAATTGGTCAGTTTTTCCATCTCACTGGATATAAAATGAGCCATCTCAGAAGCAGGAATGGGGAATCTCACTGCCATCAAGAAACAAGAGCCAGGAGTGACGCACATCTTGTTGACCGCCCCCCCCGCCCCCGCAATGTCAGCCAGATGAACCGCTTCAATTCAGAAAAATAAATATGCGATACCAGAGAATCCCTAGAGAAACAGAGGCCGTAGAACCAAGAGCTAGACCACAAGACAGAGTGGCGGGTTGCCCAGCCCCAGCAGTAAAGCAGAGAGCCTGCAAGGAGAAAGCTCATTGCGGAGTCGGGTGCCTCCAAGGAGTTAGGTTTGCTGACCTACAGCACCTTTGGGTTGCGACTTTTGGTGGAACTGCATGCCCTTTGGACACTTATTGGTAGTGATTAAAGAACTCTTTAGCCATGGTGAGCAGAGCAAAGGTCGAAGGGGCATATGACTGAGAGGTTGAGGAATTTGAGAGAGAGTGTGGCAGGCCTTCAGGCACAATTGGGAAGAAAAGAAATGTAATGTTAATGCTTTTGGTCCTCTGTTGTATCCTGTTACTGTCCATCATAAGTCCCAGAGAGTTTTGAGAGGGATGGTTGATGTCAGAATTGGTAACGACGTTTGGAAGGCAGGTAGACACACAGCTCGTCTCCAGCTCAAAGCACTCAGTTTGGGCTGCCATTGAGTTTGACTCTCCTCTCCTCTTGTGAAGTCAGAGGGAGCCAGATGCCACGCCCAGGCCATTCGGAAAGATGGTCACAGGGAAGATGGAGAGGTAAGTTGAGACTGCATTTCTATTTTGGAAGTACAGAAATACTACTTCCTGACAAAAGGGTAGGGACTGGAGCAGGAAACACCTTGCTAAATATGATGTATACAACATTTATTTCTAAAGGTCTGCTCATTACGCTGGAGTGCCCAAGCCAACCTCCTTAGGTGGCACAGTTAATGTTCTCTCGTAGTCTCGTCTTGCCAGGGTCCATGCTGGGAACCAAGAACCTCATTAAGGTCCTGGTACATCTTATGCATCTTTGGTTAAATGGCACTAACCACTATGTTTTATCTAGGGACAGCTAAATTAGAAAGTTGGTCTGGGTTTTAAAACGCCACTGCATTGGGCCATGCATCGGGTAGGCATTCGGTACGAACTGCTACTGTCCCTTCCTCTGTGCCCTTCCGGGAACAACTGGCTTTGCCCATTGTGCGTTGCCAGTTATCCGGATGGGAGCTGAGTGGGAGGCTGCATTGCAGACTGACTCCCTGACGCACGGTGACAAGTGCAATACCAGCTAAGAAGGTCGGACGCAGGCTGCTGGCAGCATTTTGGGCAGGAGGTTGACCCACCTCCGGCTGTGTGAAATGAACCTACGTAGTGTCCAGACCTCTTGAGATGGGAGCAAGCTGCGTGTGAACAACGTCACAGTCTGAACCATTTGAAAAGTGTACACACACACACACACACACACACACACACATACAAACTCACACCCCTATGGCTAACCCAGGATGTCTCCACTTTGGGTTTACATACTTGCCTCTTCTTTCTTTGAATCCAACCATAACTTTTGAATCATTTTATAATACTTGTCATTATTATTTTTAATCATTTTATTGGGGGCTCATATAATTCTTAACACAATCCATCCATCTCTCCACTGTGTCAAGCACTTTTGTACATTTGTTGCCATCATCGTTCTCAAACATTTTCTTTCTACTTGAGCCCTTAATATCAGCTCCTCATTTTCTCCTCTCCCTCCCAACTCCCCCCTCCCTCATGAGCCCTTCATAATTCATAAATATCTGTAATTTTTACAAACAATCTCACCCTCCCGTGCTTCGGTATTCTCATTGTTTACTTACGTCTCAGGTTCTGAGTCAGCACCAAAGCTGCACAAAGTGCCATATGTAACCCGACTGTCTTCCATCTCCTCATCTACGTACACTCAACCAGACAAGCACCTCCTCGAAGGTAAGAATGATCTTTGATATTTCTCTTGGACCTTATATGATCAAACTCTATGTTCCTGTTGAATCTACTTATGGGCCAAGGGAAAGACAACTCAAAGTTACCGATGGTCCTGGAACAGCATGGGGGCTAGTGGTGCCAGTCCCGGTCACTTTACAGTAGTGGACCCTTGAACAACATGGGTCTAAATGGCCTGGGCCCACAATTGGGCTTTTTCCCCCTCCCCCCACTCCCTATCTCCCCCTCTTCTTTTTGGTGAGCTCTAGTGTTGTGAACATCGACTTCAGACACAGTGTGACGCGAAGCTTTTCCTCATGAGCTGCTGCTCCTTTTTCCAGTAACTGCTAGCCTGACCCTTCCATCCCCCAAGAATGACCCCTGCTCACACTGACAGTCAGCATATACTTGGGCTCACCGTCATGGCCAAAGGAACAGACGGATAAATCCGTGTGTAAGCGGGACCCGTGTTGTTTGAACCCTCATTGTTCAACTGTATCTTATTGCAGTCAACAGCACGCTTTTTAGTAAGGGCACCAATAATATCCAAGGCTTTTTGAGCTGTATGCGCTCTGCTTTGACTAGGTAACTCTGCCACAGGAGAGAAAGCCAGTCACGGAGAGTGCGCGGATGAATGTGTGACTCTGTTCCAACGACACGTCAAGTGGACCCAGCTTCTCCTGTACGTCATCATTTGGTCAGTGGTCGATTGTAGAATGAGACACATATGAATTATTGTAAACAATACCAATGTAGGTATAGAGAAGTGGCTCTTATCTTATTTCTAATGATACTTAGAAAAACTAGAGCTGTGTTTCCCTGTAGGTCATAGTCTGCTGACCACTGCTTATAGAATGAGGCCAATGATAAACTGTCACAACATAGGCTTAGATCAGTGGTCCTTATCCTTTTGAGGCATGATCTCCACTGAAAATGCAGTTAGATGACTCCACTGGAAGGTGTCTCCATACAGTTCTGCATTGGCCCAGTCACTTCTACAGCTGAGTTCATACAGCCTTAGATATGTAACACATCACTGATAGGAGCTTATAAGTTTTTGGAGCATAATCTTACTGTTTATGGAAATAATCATATTTTCCCTCAACCTACCCCTGGAGGTCTTTCTCAGAATTTGGATCCTGGGCCTGAGTGAGAAGTTTATTTTCTTCTGCATCTCTTTGGCCCACCCTAAAATGCAGTGTCAAGTCTCTTTCCTACACTGCCCCATGTCCCCATGTTCTTTCCTCTATCCTTCAGTCCAGGAAGCCCCTGAGCAAGCCCTCCATCTGTTAACCCCCATTTTGCTACCTCCCACTGCCCAGGGTGTTTGGTTCATGTGTGAAGACTTACCAGCAAGCAGTGCACAGGGTCTCCCCTCAGATCCGAGTCCGGAGCCTGCAGCAAACGCCAGTCTCGGCCTTTGTTATACGTGATGAACGTCTTCACTTGGCTGTCAATCTTCTTGTTAGCCAAGAACATTCCCTTTATCCCTGCTACCTGGGAAAAATGGACATGGCTGAAAAATACATTCACTTGAGAATGGAGACTGATTTGTTTACCTCCAAGCAAAACAGACTGTTGAGTTCCCTTGGGGTATGGGGCTGGAGGACAGGGAGGATGAGGATGGAGACAGAGAAGGGAGTGTTAGGTTTAATGATTCTCTGAGCGCTGGAAGAGAAAGCCAGAGATTAATGCATTGGAGATATTGAGGGATGAAGGGTCAGAACACAGGTTAAGGTAAAGTAGCCTGCAGTTGTCACCAGAGTAAACAAACAAACAAAAAGACAATGGTTTCAGTCCTGCTTGACAGTACATGCTAAGTAATGATCCCCAAACCCATTGCCCAGCAGTTGATTCTGATTCATAATGACCTTATAGAAAAGAGTATAACAACCCCCCAAGGGCTTCCCAGGCTGTGATGCTTACAGAAGTAGATTTCCCAGAAGAAGCTAGTGGGTTCGAACTGCTGACCTTTCAGTTAGCAGCCAAGCCCTTAACCGCGGGGCTGTCAGGGCTCTTAAATGCACGATATAAGCAACAGTAAACATCCTGATCCAATTACTATTGCCCCTTTTTCCCCTATAAAAGAAAGCTCGATTAAGCCACAAAGTACACAGAATGTATGAAAAAAAACTTTCCAACTCAAACAATCAGTGGTTGCCCTGTGCCATTACCATCACCCCATTAATGCCACCAAAATAGCCCTTACTAAGGGTATGGCCCTGGAAATGAGTCATCTCTGTCTGTGTTAGGAAATGAGTTCTAATTGACAAGTTGTCAAAGCCGGGCAGTGACAAGTCAGTCACCGTGCATTCTGTTTTCCAGGTGTTTTGCTTGAGTGTTTATTAAATGCTTCATGCATATTTGATTCTGCTTGGAATTTTCATAACCACGGAAACTGGAGGATCAAGAGGAGAGGGAAGGAGAGACAAGAGAAGCTGAGTCTTGCCTGCCAGAATGACTTCTTCAGTGTTTTGTTGAATCTTCCAGCTAAGCATCAAGTATAAGTAGCATGAGGTTATTTGGAGGAAGATGAAGTGAAAAGTTAGATGAGGTGACTTTTTGGAAGTCAGAGCAAGCAAGGAAAAAGCCAGCAAGCCTATGTATCATGTGTGATCCCCCTGGCAAGGATTGGGAAACTGAGGTGGAGGCCGAATTTAACCGATGAAGGTCAGAGAGTGGGGTTCACAATCAAATATGTCCAACAAATAGCTCTGACATCTTCAATTCAGTGGTTGGGTTTCGATCAATAGCATATGCACATTTTGCCTTTGTTTTTGAAACAGTCAGACCTCATCAGTCTCTACCTGCTGCTTTGGCTTCTGGGAGAATTTTGAGTTGGGCCAGCTTTGTTCGCTATTGGAACGGGAAGTTGGTTAAGCAAATAAATGGTATAAGTGAGCTTCTAAGAGGAGTCCTTTGAACTGCTTACGAAAACAAGCCCCATTCTGAGCAATTAACCGCAGCCACAACCGTTTCTTCTGCACATTGTCGATCTTCCACCAGTGTGGATGGCAGGAACTCGGAGAGCGCTCTACCTCTCCACGATGGTTTGCTCTTACAAATAAGACTGAGTTATCACTGTACACGGTCCATAAGGCCTTCTCATCAGGGAACCTCATGTTGGTTTTGCATATGTTCAAGAAGCTGTTACACATCTACCAGCAACTAACCTGCCAGTTGTTTAAAAACTGAGTGTCATAAATCAGAATTTTCACAAAGTCATACCAGCCTTCCCTCCCCTGGGCAAATGAAGGTTCTCAGGATTGAGAAAGGGCTCCGCCTTCGCCGTGCCCCACTCCAGCGGGTTAGAGTAAGGACAACAGGAACAGAGGTACTGCTTAGTCAGGAAGAGGCTGCCCTTCTTCTTTTCCTTCGTCCTCTCCCTTTCTGACCAGGTTGTAGGAGTAGGATAAAGCCTGCTTAGGCATGCATATATGTAAATATATGTAAATATATTTATATATGACGATGGGGAAATAGATCTATGTGCATATATTTATAGGTTTAGTATAAAGGTAGCAGATGGACATTGGACTTCTACTCAAGCACTCCCTCAATGCAAGAATATTTTGTTCTATCAAACTGGCATTCCATGATGCTCACCTTCCCGACACGATCGCTGAAGACAAAGCGGGTACATAAGCAAATGTGGTGAAGAAAGCTGATGGTGCCCGGCTATCAAAAGATATAGTGTCTGGGGTTTTAAAGACTTGAGGATAAACAAGTGGCCATCTAGCTGAGAAGCAACAAAACCCACATGGAAGAAGCACACCAACCTGTGTGATCACAGGTGTCGAAAGGATCAGGTATCAGGCAACAAAGAACAAAAAATCATATCATTGTGAATGATGGGGAGTGAGGAGTGGAGACTCAAAGCCCATCTGTAGGCAATAGGACATCCCCTTACAGAAGGGTCACGGGGAGGAGACTAGCCAGTCAGGACGTAGTATAGCAACTCTAGTTCTTTAATGCTTCCTCCCCTTCCCCATCCCCCACTATCATGGTCCCAATACTACCTTGCAAATCTGGCTAGACCAGAGGATGTACACTTGTACAGATGGGAGCTGGAAACACAGGGAATGCAGGAGAGATGATCCCCTCAGGACTAATGAGAGCAGCGATACCAAGAGGGTAAGAAAAGGCAGGGGAGAAAGAGGGAACCGATCACAATGATCTACATATAACCATCTCCCTGAGGGATGAATAACAAAAAAAGCGGGTGAAAGGAGACATCGGTCAGTGTAAGACATGAAAAAATAATTTATAAATTATCAAGGGTTAATGAGGGAGGGAAGGTAGGGGAAGGAGGGGGAAACATGAGGAGCTGATTCTAAGGGCTCAAGTAGAAAGAAAATGTTTTGATGACGGCAACAAATGTACAGATCTGCTTGACACAACAGATGGATGCTTGGATTGTGATAAGAGGTGTACGAACCCCCAATAAAATGACTTAAAAAAAAAAAGCCTGCTCAGGAGCTGGTCTGTTTGATTTGCAGCAGTGGCGACTTTAGTGGCCCCGGGCTGCCTGGCATTATCAAATGCCACTTGAGCAGAGAGCTCCACTTTGTAATTCATAGCTGGTGGCTGGCAACTTGGCCTTCAGGTTTATCTTGAGGAATAAAATCTTGGCAAAGCCGAGGGAATGTGTGACAACAGGGGGCATAGCTGAAGAGAGTCTTCTTAGACTCCTCTGGAAGCCAAGGCACCGTATAAAAATGAAAATGCCAGCTTAGGTGCCCCCCAGACTCCCAACCCCCCAGCCCTTTCCAGGTCTACAATGATGGGCAGCCCTGTTCTTGGGCTTCTGTGCCATTCACTGGTCCCCTGGCCTGATCTTGAGAAATCCATCTTTCTGCAAGTTTGCTGCCACCTGTAGGCAGGAGGTTGTCAGGGGTCTTTGTAAAATCTCAGAACTTCTACCCTCAAATTTGTAAGACACGGGGTTAGCGTCTAAAAAATATATATATACATATATACATATATATATGTAAGTGTATGCAAACACACATACATACATATATATATGTTTTTACATATGCATGTACACATGTACCTGTGCCCCGGTGAGAAGCACCAGGAAATCCACTTCTGACAACCAACCGGGGGAAACCCTATGGATCACGATGGTCTAATCTTCAGTGGATCTCAGGGCTGGCTCAGGATCAGGTAGTGCTTTGCTCTATTGTGAATGGGGTTCCCAGACTCAACAGCTGCTCTTGATAACTATGTGGCATGTATTGGAATGTGTGTGCAGGTGCTTGGGTAAGGGCTAAAGTTTCATTTGGATAAGGAGGCATGTTTATCTTGCCAATCAACTCTCTGTGTCTAGTACATGTGCCTTTATGGAGGGGAATGGACTTGGGGGACAAGATGAGTAAAATAGTACTTTCTATGAATGTTTTCATAGAAACGCAGAATTTCCAAGGGCAGATATCGCCATAGGAATGATGCATTCCACTGTTGAGAGGTTGTCTCCCTGCTGGAAGGCGATTACATTGTCTGCCCTTCTGAATTCTGCATCAAGATGGTCCGAAGGACGGAGTGTGTTCCAAAGTCACTTTTCTCTCGTTGCCTCTCGTGTGGGGAAACTTTGCAAGAAAATCTTGAAGGTAATCACTAGTTATTTCTTATTTCCTAGAATCATCTAGAAGCCCTAGTGGTACAATGGTAAAGCAAGCACTTGGCTGCTTACCAAGAAGTTTGTGGTTCAAACCCATCAGTCACCCTATGGATTTGGAAGAAAGATGCAGTAGTCTGCTTCTAAAAAGATTTGCACTTTAAGCCATCGAAGCGACAGTTCAACTCTGTGCCACGTGGTCACTATGAGCTGGAATTGAGCCAACAGTAATGTGTTTTGGGTTTTTTTTAAATGTCATGGGGCAAAATGTTATTCTGATTGGAGTTCACAGATGAGTATGATAACTCAAGCTTATTTTACAGCACAGCCGTACACATTCTGTGTCCTAGTAGGAGCGGCTCAAAGCACTCCCTTCTTCCTTTTGTTCATACAGACAAGCCACATCCCCACTCCCTCGGAGGACCTCCTGCCTGCTCTATGCCTAGTCGTGCCTTGAGGCTCCATAGCCCTTTTCTAGAAACAAAAATCTATTTTCATCCAAACTTTCCCAAGCACTTCTACTCCATACTCCAATTTGTCTCTTGTAAAGATGGCACCCACATCTCGCCTGTCAATAGCATCGTGGGTTCCTTTAGGAAATCAATCTTCGTGGAAATGTCTCCAGTGCTCCTTAAGCCGTTTATCACAGGCGGCTTCATCATGCTGTTCTCTGTGATCAGTCTAAATTTATGGCTCCCTTGTCCTTGAGTGGTTCATCAATCTACAATATTCTTTAAAATTGATTGTTGTTGCTATTAGGTGCTGTCAGGTTGATTCTGACTCACAGGGTCTCAATGCCCAACAGAGCAGAATACTGCCCAGGCCTGTGCCAGCCTCCCAATGTCGCTGTGCTTGCGGCCATTGCTCTAGTCGCTGTGTCAGTCCATTTTGTCAGGGGGCTTCTTCTTTTTCCCTGATCCTCTACTTCGACAAGTCTGATGCATTTCTCCAGGGACGGCTCCTCCTAAGAACATGTCCACAGTGCAAGAGAGGCCATCTCCCCAGCGTTGCTTCTAGGGCACATTCTGCTGTAATGTTGCCAAAACAGTGGTGTTTGTTCTTCTGGTCATACATGGCACTTTGCTGTTCTTCGCCAACACTACAACTCGAAGATATTGGTTCTGCTTTGGCCTTCCTTATTGTCCAGCTTCTGAATGCATGTGAGGCAATTACAAACGGCAGGGCTGGACCCAGTCATACCAAAAGGAATAATTAAATTGAATTAATAATTGATCTTAAAATCTGGCAAGGCGTTTCTCAAGCATGCCAATTGACACAGAGCACATAGAGAAACAGAGAAAGGAGGAGAGTCAGGAACAGCAAATGTGTTGCTGATTGCCACCAGGAACACAACTGCATCATGAGACCGGAAGAACTGGATGGTGCCTGGCTCCCATTCCTGAATATTTTGATCAAAGATTACATAAGAGAATCTCCATCAAGGGCGGGGGGAAATACAGACCAGAATTTCAAGTCATTACCTATTTCAGACTTTCTGGAGCCATGGAGCATTGGATAAACTCCTGAAATTACTGCCTTAAGAGAATATTTAAACCTTAAATCAAATGTATCCCCCGAAGTCATCTTAAAACAGAATAATCAGTTAGCTTAAGTAGCACAGAGCTCTCCCTTGTGTCCTGCGCTCTCCTGAGAACTATCTATATGGGATGAAACTGACAGCGGCCACTCGGGAGACCAGACGGGAACTTCAGGTTAGTAGTGAGCATACACTGACGATGATGGAAGAGCTCGGAAATGGACAGTGAGAACGGTCATACAACTTGGGTGTAAGCACTGTCCCTAAAATGTACACATAGCAGTTGTATGCTCTGCTGCGCATATTCTTAACAGTGACATTATAAAAATTGAGAAAACATCGGTAGGAAAGTCACTTTGAACACGATGGCTCTGTTTTGTGGGTTCCCAGGAAGGTGGGAAGAGTTCTGTCTTAAGAAATGTAACAATAGTAATAACAGTAGTTCACTGAGTGTTTAGGAAGTGTGAGGTGTTCTATGCGATGTGAAGGGCTTTGAACCTGTCACTTTGGCCACATCCTCGTGGATACAGTCAATATAATTCTCACTGAACAGATGCGAAAACTGAGGTTTGGATGAGGGCAACCACTTGTCTAACATCCTGTCTCTAAGAAACCTTAGGGGGCCGCACATCAAAGGGCTTCAAACACTAAAACAAAAATTCACAGATTGGGTGGGAGTGAGTGGGGGAGGGATTGAGCAATGAGACCGAGGACCAGGGGGCGTCATTACCAAAAGCTATAGAATTCTACAACACCGCCATCAGAGAATAACCAATGACCCAAATTAAAAGTTGGCAAAAGACATAAAAATCCTTAGGGTGCATTTAGGCGGACCTCAAGACAGCCTGGCTAACTTCAGTCTCTCAGTCTAATGTTTCTTCAGGATTCTCTCTTGTCCCAGAGTTCCTGGAGAGAAATATACTTACAGGATACTATTTTATTCATCTTTCAGTACATCTGTAAATATCCAGCCAATAAATATTCATTGGGCATCAACTGCGCGTGCACTCTTGTAACCGCCGACGATAAAGTTCCTAGAACATCTAAATAACTAGGCATGCATTCAGCCGGGGTTTCCTGAGAGTGGGGAATCATGCTCAAAACTCATGGGGAATTTTGATTCCTTTGGTGATTGAAGGGAAGAACCCAGGACATCATCTTCACTTTGTGATGGTTACTCTCTAGAGCGGCCTCTCCTGCTCCAAGCATCCGGATGTTGTATGTGGAGGCCGAGTGGAGAGGACCCTTGCTCCTGGAGCCTTTCCTCGTGTCGGCTTCTGAACCTAAACGAAACAGGATCTCTCCCTCTCTTTCTCTCGGGTTCAAATGACAAATCCTGAGTGCCCAGATTTGAAAATAATGTGAAAGGATGAGACAACCCCCTCCCCCAGCAACGGGACATCTTTTGGGACCGTGGTTTCGTTGGGACTTTAGGGGCAGAGTTTGTCCTTGTAAAGTATTGCCTCCCAACCAAGAGATACATATTCAGCAGCCCTTTGGGGTGTCATTCTAATTAAGGAACCCATTTGCTAAAATGTCTCTAAGTTTTCCTTTCTTTTCTGATGCTCTGATGAGGTGGCACTCGCCTCCGAAGAAGACGGTGGCCTTCCATGATGGGATGAGGCTTTTTGCTTTATAATTCTACGATAAATGTGCCCGGGGTGGCTGAGTCTGTTTCCTCTCTAGCTTCTTCTCCAGGCTGTTAGTGGTGATCTTTCCCCCAAGATAGTTCTCTTTTCTCGATAAAAGAGCAAACTAAACAGAAATGCAAGTTCTCCTGCCATCTCTGCTTTGCTTTCCCCTTTAATGAGGGGATACTCGGTGTACAGAAGGCATGCTGGAGCATGCACTGGTCACTGGCTATGGTTTCCAGGAGGTCCTGTGGAAGTTGCTCGTGTACAGACGCCGAATGTGCATCTTGATTTTGTCACCAGTTACCTTTACTCCCAACATAATCCTTTCCACTCGGATGGGGTAACTGTCATTGTCCATCATGCCAAAATAATCATTAATGTTCTCTCCCCAGAGGAGAGGGGTTATTATGCAAAGCTGTCACACTCCTGATCATCATCCATATCACACAAATATACTCAAAATCACGGGTCTCAGCATGGTCATCAGATTCTTTTTGTTTTGATCACCATCAGACAGGCGGGTGCCCTCTGGTACCCATTCCCCATGATGCCACTGGGAGAATAGGATTGTTTAGAAAAGACAAGAGTTTTAAGATATTTATCCCAGACTTTTCTTAGGCAAACACACCAACTAATATTGGCGGCCATGCACTGACACTGTCCGAATTGACCTCTAACGGGAAGCTCAGGACATGGCTCAGAAAGTGATGGGAAAGTCCAGAGCAATCAACTACTGCCTTCATCTCCAATAGCACCCCTCCCCCCCAACCACCACCTCCCGCCCCAATTTCTGTTTCTGGTCTGGTTTCTTCCACAGCCAGGTCAAGTCTAACGCTCTCGCTCCTCCGTGTCGATGTCCTTTGGTTCTGGTGCTCTTACTTGGCTGTGACTAAAAACCATTCTTGCTTTGTGGTTGAGAGTTTGCACACTTCGGGACTGGGATTCTAACTCTGCCACGTGACTGGCTTTTGTCGTTTTTAGTGACTGTGACGGCACTCCTCTCTGTCTGCATTTACTTACGTCGATATGTGCGTGATTATGGTTTCTGTGCCGTTAAGTTAATCAAAGGATGGAATGAAGAATTTATGCCAAAGTCTTTCCCGAAGTATCTGTACACATCAAGGCATTCCAACACACTAGCTTTCTTTATTAAGAAGTCTCCTCAACAAGAATAACTTTCTAGCCTGTCTGTCCTGTAGAGAACTTTGCTGCTTCTCAGCTCTTGACTCTTTTGATGCATCACATGTTCAAAGACCAACTCACACCCAGGGAGATCTTCCAGAACTACACCATGTGAGGGTCCCCTAAGACTGTGCCTCTCTGTACTTCCTCGTGCCAGCGCCTCTTCCATTTGCGTTCTAGCACTGGGGAACTCAGAAAGCATTCCTAGTGTGTGTGCAAGCTAGCAGATTCGCTTCAAGAAGAACTGTGCTTCCTTTATATTTCCCACAAAGGCTCGTCAAGGATAGACCCCCACTGTACGCACGCACATGCGAAAGTCGCATGAGGAAGATACGTGCAGCAGGTGATTGGGATGCAGAAGCATACGGAGCAAGAATGCCACCTTCCTCAGGCACCTCCAAATCTAAGCAGATGTGCCCTCCATGTATTCTATCTCTGTCACCCCCACCCCGTCTCTTCTTATTAATTCATTTTTGGATTTTTTACTTTTCATTTATCTCCAAGGATTCATCCTTCTTTGCAAACCTACCGGGGAATTCCAGCTGAATGGCTCTCAGCTTCCTGCTAGCCAGAACAATCCGATTTAAGGGAACATTTGTGCCAGGTTCAGTGTCGGCCAATATTCTTTCTATCTAGGTAATCAGCAGACATGGCACTGCTGATCTGATCACATCCATTTCAATTCAGGCTGCGGTGAACTGCCAGGCTAATAAAACAAAGACGTCTCTCCTCAGGCCCCAGGATGCAGAACACCTTTACATAATACAGTCACACCACAGTTCAGAGTGACAATAATAGGAGCCAGCAGTTTCCCTACACACAGTCAGCTGCAAGAGAGGCACAAAAGAGAAGCTCAAAGATTAGCGAAAATACATTTTGGCATCTCCAGGGGTCACCCTGATTGCTCTTCTCCTTCTGGACCTGTTACCTCTTTGAGTCTAGGAAAACCACTCACAAAAACAACTGCAAATGATAGGGTGCCGCCATGCCTGTCCAAATCTGTCATTTCTTTCATCATTCAGGGACCAATTACAATGGTCTCTTTCTGGCATAATACAAAATATATCCAGATAGACGCTTCCATATGGATTGGAAAAGTGGGAGAATATAATCAGGTTGGAGGCGGGGGGGGGGGGTTGGAGTCAAAATGAAGAAGACAGTTTGGAATGACCGAGAAGAGATGGCAAGTTAAGGAAAGAAGACCGGGAGGTTATTCAGTGGGAGCTTTGCTTGGATTTCACCTCAAATGGACCCTGAATGCAAGATATTTTAAGTTCCGGATCAAGGTTAAAAAGCGCATGACATTTGAACCTTACAGTCTTACGATATGAACGCTTAAAATGGGAGCAGAAAGGTGAGAAAAAAATACACTTGTTTATAAGAAGACAGCTAGTTAGTGTTAAAGAGTGTCTGATGGGCCAGCTGACTGCAACATGGGGAAAGGCAGAAATCCCAAGTAGCAGACTGTACTGGGCGTTTAATCATGGAGGTTGGTTTTAAGACTATCAGAACAGAAAAGGGCATAGGTGCTCAAACACATGAGAACATCCTATGAATGAAACCATCTACAACATGTTGGGCGTGACTATGGCTCAGGCCCAGTACTCAGCACTAGACAAGGAGTAGCTCATTTCATGCTCAAAGCAATCCTCTCAGGTAGGCTCCCTGTGTCTCCTCGTGGTTTATACAAGGATGCTGAGGCTCAGAAGGCATGGGGTTTGCCTCAGGAATACATATAAGCGGCATAGCTGGGACTCATTCTAAGTCTATCTTCTACCTCACAATGGTATCCAACACAAATTTAAAACCAAATTGCCAGCCTATGTAAATGTTTTCCCAGGCTACTTGTTGAGTTTGAGGCTGAGCTATCTTATAGATGCTATATTTATCTGAAATATGAGTAGGAGAAGAAGTGAAAAATAAAACAAAAAAAAGCAAAACCCTGTGAATGTGTGGAAATTTTGCAGCCCAGTTTTCTAAATATATACACACAAAAATACATGCCATGCTGGCCAGCTATGATTCCACTAAAAACACATGGGCTCTAAACTGGGCATGTGGTTTATTAATATGCTGCAATACATACAGAGACATTTGGATTCTAAAAAATTCCCTAGAACTTCTAAAGGAGAAGAAAGGTAGATCGCAGGAGGAGGTGATACGACGATAGGTTACATTTTCTCAAGTGAAATTATTTTCTTTCTTTAACATCGATGACGCTCTTGCTTATAGGAAAAACCACCTCTTGATTCCCTGAACTGAATCCTCCAACGAACCCCGGTATCTTACGGCTGCACATAATGGAATGCATTACTTTTTTCTCTTCACGTGGAATATAGGTATATAATTACACTTCTGCAAATTCTGAATATACTTTCTAATGGCTCCTGATAACCCATTATGAATACTTCATCGCACAGGCTGAGATGCACAAATGGCACTGGCAGCTTGCTTTCTGCATAAGAACGCCCAAAACAGCCCTGAAAGCACCGGCATTTGTGCGAAATGGACTCATCCACCCGATAGGGCTTTATTTTGAATCTTGATCCCTTTGAGCTGTAAGGGGCCCATGGTAGGCTTAGGGGAGCCTGATAAGCTCTGGTATTCTCTTGATTTAGGAGAGAAAGACGGATTACTCTTATCTCACCCACTGGCAGTGAGTCAGGAAGTTATCTAGTTAGAAGGGTCTTAAGTTCAAGGAGAGTGGTTGCTGATGCAGTGCAAGGTGCATCCTTCACCTTCCTTCCCCCTTCCGGGAGAGCTGCCCCCCCCCTGTTGGTCTTCAGGACGATTTGTACAGTCCCCACTCACTCAGCTCCCTCGGGATCCAACCCGTTCCTCCTCTGACTCTGCACATCCTCCAAAGCAACAACAGCAAAAAAAATAAAAGTAATGATCCGTTCAGAGCTATTCTGCAGATTACCAATGAACAAAAGAATCAGGTTAAGGAAAGCCCGTTGTTTCACAAGTGAAATGAGGCTATGCAGGGAAGCACTATGAGAATAAGGCAGGAAACAGCCATGGCCGGGCCTTCGTGGGCCAGTCTAGGCATGGCTGCCACTCAGGAGCACCGATCCCTCGGCGACATACCTCATAAAGGTCGATCATGACATTGCCCTCAGGGCCTCTGCTGCTCTGCACATTTTCCAAAGCCAGGGTGAAGTAGACCCCACGTGTGTCCGAGATGTACAGGTTGTACGTGTCGTTCTGGTTCCACTCTTGGACCGCGGCGAACACTTGGTTCTCATCGGTGCTGATGACGTGCATGTCCTGCGAGAAGACACAGGGAAGGGAAGACATGTATAATTAGCCAGCAGAAGCCCTGGGAGTGCAGCATCCGGAGAGAAACATACCACCACAGGCCCCGTAATCCAAGATAGGGATCGTCCTTTCAGAGAGGCACAAACTCACAATGAATTGGTTACTTGTTTATCATCCATTGCCTTTGTCCCTGTGGGGTGAGGCAGTATGGTAATGAGCAGAGGGGACAAAGGGATATTTGGTAGCTGAGCTAAAATTTAATTGCTTCATTAGATAATGTACAGACTATTCGGTCAAATATGCCCGACATTGGAGAATTCATCATCCTGACATAGTTGCCAAGCACAATCATGGCACTTTCTCAGGTAGCCTCAATGGGACAAGCACACAGAGAAGTTGAACTGGCTGAGAGAGAAACAAGCCTGTCATTTCTCTTTAGGGCCAGGGGCTCCACGCCATGGCTTTCCCTGGAAGCTTGTTAGCCATGCAGAACGTCAGGCCCAAACTCCTAAATCACAATCAGCATTTCAATATGGTCCCTTGGTGATTCAAAAGCACGTTGAAATGTGAGCAGGACTGTCCTTAGGTTCAGCAACCTCTGGCCCCTGAAGAAAACTTTCACCGGAGAATCCCAAAGAACCCAGCTCAGCATTAATGAGGAGGCAAGGACTTAGCTGCTCATCCCAACCTTGACTCCAGCAGGCCCAGAGGGAAATCTCAAGAGTAGGAAGGAGGAAAATGGTTTGCATAATTGATGATGTTTTCAGACCCTGCTTATCTTGGAGAGAGAAATAGGGCCAAGGCGAGACGGAGGCAGTGAGCAGCTGCCCCCGAAGCAATGTGGGAATCCCAAAGCCCCTCCTCCCATTCAGCACTCCGGAAGGCTTGGCTGTGCTGAGAGGCTGACCCAGACTAAGGCCTCCTTTTTCCTGTTCCATTGCCCTTTGCAGCCACTCAGCCTCACCTAAGGCAGTAAGCCGGGTGCAGCTCTGGGACAACCACAAATACCAGAGCAAAAGAGCCACAACAAACACCCTCGGATTGCCCATAAGCAGGAAGATAGACAATAGGGGAAGAGTCTTGGCCTCTGATAGCTCAGTACTCAAACCTTCCAAGAAGGACACTACTCTCTCCCCTTGCAAAGAGCTCCAAGAGATTTGTGAACCTTCATTAATGACATCTTCAGTGCTGGAAAAGTCTTCCTAACTTCTACCGGAAATATCTTACTGTAGGCAATGTATGTCGGAGCTCCCTCCATCAACCAATCAGCAATCGAGACCAACTCTGATCTAATCACATAAGATCAAGACTCTTTTCCTGTCGCACCATGAGCTCTTAGGAAACTTGAAAAAAACCAACACAGTCTTTCCCCAGAGTTGCACATTTCTGCCCCCTCAGGGAATAATAACATGGGGCGCTCTAGACCTTGGCGAGGTTGTGCAAAAATAATCCAGCAATGTTACTGTTTTTGTTTGGTCTGTCAAGTCCATTCCAAGTCCCAGTGACCCTGTGTACCACAGAACAAGCCACGGTGCCTTCCTCGGTGAAAGGAAGGCAAACGTGCGTCTGGTCCATGATTTCTCGGTGGTCACTTAGCAAACCACAGGTAGGCGTACAGGGGGGCCAGTATTGATGCTAGTGTAATGCCAGTTTTCATCCGGTAAGCAGAGTTTGGTATTCTTTGGGAAAACAATACAAGACACCTCAGACCTATTCGCACATTTATTTCTTCCCACGTCTCAGCTTTCCTCCATGATAAGCACCAGTGGTGGATTTGTACCTCAGTCCCAGCATTCAGGATAGGTCGTATTCCATTCCCTGACGGCAGTCATTGAGTGAGGTGTGGGGGCGTGACCCGAGTCTGAAGATGACTTTCTAGAACTTCGCTGGCATAGAGAAAGGAAGGAAGACATCTTACTACTGAGTTTGCAAACATACTTTGCATAAAGTCTTTAAAAGTCAGGATCGGCTAGGGCTACATCTTGGAGCCAGAGAATTAAGCTAAGTCTAAGTAAAATAGAATCAAATGATGGAGGGAATTAGGCCAAGTTCTAGAACTCAGCTCTTCTGCCGGCCTTCTCAGTTAACAGAGGGCATCTTGTAAGTGATTAAGGAATGGTACTGTAGTTCAGATTCCGGCTGTTAACTTAGCTGTGTGAACTAACGCAGTCCTCCAGAAATGTACCTAGAGAAGAGAAATAATATGATACACAGCATGATGGGGGATTAAATCTGTTAATCAGTGTTACACACTGGAAACTGAGGATGTGCTCTGTGCATGCTAGCTATTGTCTGTTTAAGCGAGTCCCTGAATCCCCTCTGGTGCTTCAGAACATTGATTTGGCCTCTCTGCCTATTAAATCTATTGGAATCCTAACTAATAGCGTCAGGAGCAAAGGCGGTTCACCTGGGTGTTTTGTTTCTTTCCAGTGGAGAGCATTTGCCATGGAAATTAGACCAGGAGCCACTGAAGAATGAAAGGGCATAGCCTTCCATAGCGCCCCATTTCCTACAGAACAAAGACCAACTAACTGTGGCTTTAGGTTGCCAAACAATGGATCCCAATTTGTGTTTCCTTCTTGTCCATGGGAGGGAGCAGACTTTCTGAGTTGGAGTTAAGAGTCTTTCACTATGAACCAGACCCCCTCCCTACAGCCAATTACCACCCCTGTGCCTTGGGAGCACACCCCTGGCCGGGAGCACCTCAGAGTTCTCCTCCACAGACATTTCACTGAATAACCCCGGGGCTAGAGGCCTTCCCTTGTACTATCCATTTCGCCCAAACCTCTTGATCCTGTAGAAACAGGAGGGAATCCACAGCGCCTGCAGTGTCTTTCTGAAGGTTATTCAGAGAATTACTCACAAAACCATAACGGAGTACAGTGGCTGCTCCCTGTGAAGAGCCGGGGCCTGGTGTCCTACGGTCTCCTTATTATCTGATTACATTCAGAGAGCATCCTTTCAAATGAGATCAGTTTAAAGCATTTTGCACCAACGAAAGCCTTGATAAGTGGAAAAAGCATCATTCTTTTTTTCGTCTTCTTGTCACTTTCCTCGGGAGAGGGCACTCTCTCTGCCAAAGGGACACTTTGTGCTGACTATCTTACTCTAGTGATTCCCAAGGTCGGCTCTGCAGGGCACGCCAAGACTGCTGAATTTCCCAACGAATCATGACTTGGTCAGACATCGGGATTCGCGTGGAATGAAACGGCTTCCTTGGGCTGGGGCCCTCCTCAGGACTTCAACATGGCGGTGACCGCTCTAGAGCAGCGGTTCTCCACCTTCCTCAGGCCATGGCCCCTTCATACAGCTCCTCATGTGGTGGTAATCCCTGAATCATAACATTATTTTTGTTGCCACTTCATAACTGTCATTTTGCTACTGTGATGAATCAGGTGGCCCCAGTGAAAGGGTCGTTCGACCCCCCAGAAGGGCCGCGACCCACAGGTTGAGATCTGCTGCTCTAGCTGAGGGCCCAGAACGAGTATCTGCTCCTTGTTTAGAAGTTTATTTCATTTTCATTTTCGTGGAGCATCGTGGGTGGCATTCTATTATGAGTAACACATGGAAAGGGATATGGTTCTGAATCTAAATTCCTCCATTAAAATTGTTTTGTTTTGTTTTGTAATAAAGGAAAAGGGAACTTGATGAGCTGGTCTAAGGTTTCAAAGCAGGTTGGTGACAGATCGAGGCCTGGACAGCCGGTCTTCCGCTGCGGATCAGCGGCCTTCACACCACCTGCATCGCAGCCCACATCGATCTTCCACCACGGAGACAACTAGATCCATACTAATAATAATATTACCTTGCTTTTATAGAGTATCTGTCCTCCAAAATGCTCACAGCACTTTCATATGTATTGCCTCATTTATCTCACTTCAGCAGCTCAGAATGAGCTCCAAGTGAGTTAAGGGAAGGAAGACTGTTGCTGGATGTCCCATCTGGAGGGCCACAGGCTCTTCATGGCCATAGCAGTGTTCACACCCCAGCCCACCCCACCCTCTCTGGCCATTCTTTTACATTGTAATCAAATTTCTCTCCTTTAATTTTTTGATGGCTGTGGTCTTTCAGGAGCTGATAACAATGGCAGTGGATAATTAAAGACATCTGAGCTTGAAAGCAAAGTGCTGGCTTGCATCACTTCCTTTGGTTGGGGAGTGGCTTTGTTTATTCCCAGTCCCAGCAGTCCTGGCTTTTGATGGGAGGCCACGAAATGCACTGGCCTTTCTGGTAGCTCACACCTCACAAGCTGTGGCTTCTCTTTGCAGGAGGCATGGGGGTACAGGGAAGCACCTCGTTGCCTTCAATAACAAATACCTCCTCGGATCAAATGATATATTCAGTTGCTGTACGGGCTCTTATTTTATTTCTGGGAACAAGCTAAACTAATCACTAGGTTCTAGCCTCAGACCTCAAACGAGGCTAAATAGCCGATCATGTTCATATAGGAGAACAGGAGTGGGGCAGGAGGATATATGACTCATAGTAACTCTCCTCCTTTCAGATGGACAGGCTGCTACTGGAAGCAGCTGTCTGCAGGGATCCATGGGACGCTTATAAACAAGCCAAGCAAATTCCTGTTAGCCAATTACCCTATAGCCACACACGTTCCTTTGATTTTAAGCGCTCATTGCAGGGGCTCTTGAAGTTAACAGGATACAGATATAATTAATATTATTATATATTAATATTATATATTAATATATATTATTCTTAATGCCCTGAAAATGTATTTAACCTTTTATCTATCTATTGCTACATTTCAATCATAGACATTGCTAACTTATTTTAAGAAAGCAATGCATAATGCATCAGGCATTAACTTGGGAGTCAGGAAGGCACTGTTTGTAGCTTCAATTCCTCCTCACACAGCTGGCCACTCTTGGCCAAGGGTTATTCCGTTCAACGAGCATATTCCCAAGCATGAACATGAGATGGGCCATTCTAATGCACTGTTTCCAGATTTGGTCTCAACTTCCGTGTGTGGTTTGAGCAGGAGTATTTCAATGCATTAAATAGAGGTCTCGTTTTCTAACTTCTGTATCTTGAAAACAAGTATTGAATTGTTGATTAACCACAGGAACAGCGGTTCAATTCACAGAGCAAGAGAAACAACACACACACGCACACACACTGTGGGGTACACAGTGTTATGCTCATCTCTTTTTATGGTCATTCCTAAGAGGTTTCCAAAGGAAATTTTGACAACACTCTGTTTTCCTTTTACATACTGATTTTATCCATGTCTTGTCTGAGACACAGCTGTTGTCCATTCTTGTCTTATTGGGGAAAACGCTAAGCCAAATCAGGAGCAAGTAGCCCACACATGTACAAGATCACAGATCCATAGTCCTGGACAATTGCCATTATCTTTAAACTCTTCTCATCAGAAAATAAGAGCAACTGCTGATATGGATGTGGTGCTTTGGAGTCAGTGATGTGCTATTTCCTCAAATGGGCTGAGGTTTAAGACCACTTGTCCTCTGGTAGACTTAGGGGCACAGTGCTAACCAAAAAGTGGAACTCCAGCAGGAGAAGCCAGGGTGCTCTGTGCAGCCAGCTTCCTTTGGTCTGAGATGGCAAACTGCACAATCACAGATGAAAAGTACACGAGCAAGAGACACGACCCAGACTGCATTTTCGCTGTTCAAGTGCAAGGGCTCAAAGCAGAGCTCCCATCCCAGTTACAGCTACAAAGTCGTCTTTTACAGGTTTACGCACTTCTGCTCTGAGACCAATATGCACGCGCTCTCTCGCTCTCTCTCTCTTCCTCTCTCACTGCCAGTGAGTCCATGCTGACTCATGTCCTACCCTACAGGACAGGCACAACAGCCCCTATGAGTTTGCCAGACTTTCTACAGGCATAGAATCCCCTGTCTCTCTCCCTTGGAATGGCTGGTGATTTCAAACTGCTGACCTTGTGGTGAGCTGTCCAACAGGGAACCACGAGGCCACCATGGCTGCTGACTAAGATACAGTAAACTAATCATCTGGCGATTTAAGATAAACTCCTGTACAGCAAGGCTGTAATACAACAGGAGCGCCCGTGTCAGCCTGATGTCCACTAGGTGGCGCTCCACATTAATGCAGTTCTGGAGGACGGCTGGAAGGCTAGCCAGGGGACTTCAGCAGGTGAGGGTCTCTAACCTTGCCCGACAACGTTTTCAAAGCTGCATGTCTTTGGGGGAAATCTAGGCACTGGCTGGATCTCAAACTCTAAAGAAAACCAGTCATAATTACAACTGAGGAAAAGCAAATGCTGGATGCCGTATTCCTGCATCACCTCCAAAGAAAATAACTGCTAACAATACAGTGCGATGCTCAGACACCTTGCCCCCACCCACCCCATGAAAGAAATAAAGAAATAGGACATCAAGACAGAGTACTTAAAATCGGGGTCAGGGGAGAGGAGGCATGGCGGGGGGGGGGGGAGGGGGAAGCCACTCAATTTATTCCAAAGTTCCTATAGCAAGACTTCCAGACAGAAATGAGAGAGAGAGAGAGAGAGAGAGAGAGAGAGAGAGAGAGAGAGAGAGAGAGAGAGAGAGAGAGAGAGAGAGACAAGTGAAAAAAAATTAAAAGGGTAAAGTACATAAAACATAAACTGGGAAAACCAGAAAGGTAGCGTGAGCTTGACCAAGCGAAATGGGGGAGAAAAAGAAAAAGAAGCCAGCGGTGACCCAGACCTGAACGGGATCCCGAGCTCGGGGTGGAGGCAGGAACAGGGAATCAGAAGACATGCGAACCGAATCATGTGCTTCGGGCCATACCTTGGGCAGCGCATACTTGGGCAGCTTCATCTGGGCAAACGCGCTCCTTCGGTAGGACACGTAGTAGTGTGGCCGCCCTCCTGATGTCAGCTGGGTCACAAACACAACAGTGATGAGCAGAAGTACTGTGAGAGTTACAGATGCCAGTCCAACAGCCACCTGAACAGTGGCAGGAAGCTGCCAACACGCAGCGAGGACAGCCATCGGAGACAAACCTACGGAGTTGGCATTCAACTCCAAAACAAGTTCAACAGCGTATATGAGTTAGCCAGATGCCCAAACTGAACCTGAACCCATTGGACACAAATGCAATTCTTCCACTGGCATGGTGGCCCGAGGCTGACACATGGTCAATGCTTTATTTACCTTTCAAATGATGCATGCCTTGGAGTTGCTTGGCTTACTAGCCACCAGCATCCCAGTTATCTAGCTCCAAGGTGACAGCCACACCCAGCCCCCCTTCCCCCGATGTTCTATCAGGGGGAAATGGTCCAAGTTGCACAGGGGCAGAAAGAGAGCCTCATCTCTCTGGGCACTGAACTACAGCTTGACATTGTCATGGCAATGACCATGCAAACAGCAGGGCTGACATCTTAAGAGAGCCGAGCCAGGGCTGTAGTCCATAGGCAAGCTAGATCTCACACTCTCAGACAGAATGAAGAGCTGCTCTCCCCAACAGTGTCTTCACATGTGCTTAGGCCTGTGTTTGCCTCAGTGGCTTCAGGATTCAGATGGCAGGGGTGGGGGGTGGAGGGGGGTGTTGTGGAGGGAACTTGGAGGCGACATGGAGACAGGCTCAGGACTCCACACACCGCCAGGCTGACCTTGAGCTAAAAGAGGTGCTCTGCCCACGCCCACTGCCCAGAGGAGCTCACGAATAGCCCATTGGCACCAAAGCTTCCACGTGTGGTAATGTTTTTCGTTGAAAAGACAGCACTCTTAGTTTTCTTCTTTCTTTACTCACTGTGCCCCATCTTTTCCTACACTCTGAAGGGACGGGAAGTGGACAGAAGGGACTGCGGTCGGGCAGACCCAAAGGGACAGAGCTGTCTCTACGAGTATCAATAGAGGTAGATCCTTCGCACCTGAACAAACACGTAATCATCCTGGACAATCAGCGAGTCCGGGTCAATGTAGCCCGGGAAGGGTTTGTTTCGGTTGGTCTCTGTGCAGTTTTGCATTCGGCAACTCAGGTATTGAGAATCTGAAAGAAAAAGAAATCGGGGATCAGCGGTGCCAGACACACGGAGCCTGCGCAGCAGAGCGGACACTGTAAAGTCTTCTTGGGGCCCTCGCTTGACCCTCACACACGCTTTCTCATACACGCCAGGGCCTCCATCTCTACTCTGGGCCAAATTACTGCTGTTCTTTTCCCTCCGCGCTGTCATCACCGGAACTCGACCAACTCTCGCTACCTTAGAGCACTTGATTCTTGTCAATGAAGTTTTTCTCCCCTGGGGTGGGGGTGGTGGGGGTAGGGAGGGAAAGTTTCCCCCAACAACTGGCAATAACACTTAAGATTTCAGAGATATGCTTTCTCATTAAGGGGTCACCTCCAAACATTGATTTTCCACTGTGGAAGGACCCATATCAACTCAATCACTGTCATCTCTTGCTGGTGGTGCAGTGGCTATAAATAAGACGATTCCATTGAGATAAACGTTTGCGTCTCCCACTAATTAGAAGTGACGCAGAGTCCAAACCCGATCTGGAAGCAACACTTGGCTCTCGTTTTACAAATGAGGAAATGGAATCGCACCTGAGTCCGAGAATGGACTTTTATTCCTGGAAGTGACTTGTACTGGGCGGCCTGACCCTGTTTCTCAACTGGCCTGGCCGCTCTGCACCATCACAGTGCTTACTCCCCTCCCTAACACGCTTTTTGGCCTTAGAACCAATTCAAAGCCTCTCCCCCTTCACACTTCTTCCCGGGTCCCCCTCATGCCCAAACTCATCTCTTCCTCTCTCCTTGAGCTGCAGCTCATCAGGCCTAGTTTATGCTTCGGAAACCTGCCCACCATTTCGATCACTTTAGAGAGTTTTCAATTGGGGTCCCCTCTGCTTTTAATACTTCCTCCCTGCCTTTTACCCAAGGATGACAGAGGCTGTGTTGTTTTTGTTCGCTGTGTTAATAACCCCGGTTCTCCTGCCACATGCCACAGAGTGGACTATGGAGAAATACATCTTAGAATATCCATTTTCTGGTGAAATGTATCTCTTTGAAGGAGCAAGAGTTTAATCTTGCCGTTGCTTAATGAATTGGTGGATTTGATTTCAGATACCACAGACATCAGCGGAAATCCACTCTTCCACTTAAAAAAAAATCAGGAGACAATTTTTACTTAGGACAAAGTCTGACAATGGAAGTAAGCAACAATTCGCCTGAATCCATTAATGATGTCCCTTAAAGGAAATTGGGAAACTCCGAAACACCTTCATTGTGCTACTTTGGTATAAGGGAATTTGACAAGGATCGACAGCAGGGGGCGGCATGCACAGTGACTCTATCTTAGCAATGAAAAGCCAAACACTGATGTAGCTGCCAACCAGCCCTCAGAAGACTGGTGGGTGGAAGTGCACTTGGCCCATAATCTTCCTTCATCCTGCACCCTCTGTGGGTGTGTGGACAGCTTGTGAATTTGTTAAGTCGTCTCGTCATGATGAAACCACCTCCCCGTGCTAACCTCAAGTCCTCTAGTCACCTTCTCCGTCTCCTTTCTTAAAAATCCCTGTACTTCCACTAGGGCGCACCTCAAGAGCTTTCTCCTCAAAGGCAATTTCTGGGCTGCATAGATATCAAAGACATAGGTGGAAATCCACTTTCCCGAATGTAACATGTGGGGAGAAATCAGTTCCGTCAAAAGGAGAGGAACACCAGTGGATATATGAATGGGTCCCCCTTGTGTTCAATTACGACAACACACAAACAGCCTCCACTCCTGTAGATTTCACACTCTGGAGGTCACTTTCACAGCTTTTAAACGGACTCTGGTTTTTAGATCGGTGGTTTTGGGTCATAGACATACTATGATTTTTCTAACTATGAAGCCAAAGATAGAATTTAAATGATGTCACTAATTGGTCACTTGGCTCAACAGAAATCACTTCATTGTCTTGTATCTTATTTCCCTCATCCTTCAGAGAGGGATAGCAATTTTTTTAATAAATCATTTTATTTATAAATTTTATTTATTTATATTATATCATCTTACAGCTCTTATAACAATCCACACATCAGTTGTGTCAAGGACATTTATACATAGGTTGCCATTATCATTTCCAAAACATTTTCTTTCTACTTGAACACTTGGTGTCAGCTCCTCTTTTTACCCCTCCCGCCAGGATATCATTTCTTAAGCCACCCTCTGTTGAAATGATATACATGCTGTTCTGAAACCTGAAAGACCTTGTATAAATGTTAGCTGTTATTACACTAATAATATTCCGGTTGTCTTTATTGCTATCTTTCACAGGCCACAATTGGTGTCCTTAAAAACCTGGCGGAAGTGGCATATTCCCATTACCCTTCCACAGCAGTGCTGCTGATAGCCTTCCCGATATTTACACTCTTCCTTGCTTCTTTACTACAAGCCAACTTCAGGTTTGTTTACTCATCTGTCTTCCATGTGACTCATCCACTGCCATGTGCAGAGATCAATCCTGTTGGGTTTAAGACTTCTCAAGGTCTCTCTCCTCCTCGTATCATTGCTTGCTGTAGGACACCGGCTCTCAACCTATGGGTCGAGACCGCTTTGGGGGACGAACTACCCTTTCACAGGGGTCACCTGATTCATAACAGTAGGAAAATGACAGTGATGAGTTATCAACAAACATAATTTTATGGTTGGGAGGTCACCACCTCATGAGGAACTGTATTAAAGGTTCACGACATTAGAAAGGTTGAGAACCAGTGGCTTAGGGGATGGCATTTAAACCAAGTGTTGGCAAATGAGAAATGAGGGAAGATCTTTGAAGGGGTGTTCAGGAGATATGAGAGCATATGATAGCATATCCTCTTGTCAATGCCTTGTCACATGGCCGTGTCTCCATGAGATCCAGAGAGCTGCTCTAGCCTGTGGGGGCATGGCGAACCTGACAGTTTAGCTGATAGAATTCATATGACAAAGACATCGACTTGTTCCCCGATGACATCATGGAGCTACTGATTATATTGAGTCCAGAGTTGCCCTACCTCTGTGCTGCTTTTTCTTTGAGATAATGAACAAAAACAAGTATCAAGCCAAATTAAGTCAAAGGTTCTTGATTAGGTGGCCGTGGGCTTCAAATCACATACAAAATTTCCAATTAAAATTTCTCGCTCTGACACTTAACGAGGACTTCCTGATGGATACGTGGTGTTCGCTCCCACTGAAGCCTTTTACTGGTGATCACATAGAGCACGTTTCTTCCTGAGATGCCAACCTCTTTCTACAGGATCCTCAACAGGCAGAGGAAGGAACGTGCAAATATACACTTTTCATCCTTGTAATTCAACTATGTTGAAAATACAAATTAGAGGAAAGTATGATTGAAATAAAGGAAAGGAAACTAATCTTTACTAGGTACCTATCTGCCAGTTAGTCAAGAGTATATTTACTTTTACTTATCCTCCTCAATACTATGCATGATAATCTAACAATGGATATTAAATACAATCCACTATCTGATTTTACAGATGGTGAGAATGCAGCTCAAAAAATAAAAAAGAACAACAGTTAAAGGAGGCAATGTGAAAGCCAGACTTCCTGGGTGCAAACCCCTGGTCTAGCACTTCCAGGCTAGTTGAGGGGGGCAAATCCTGCAGGGGCTGCTTTCAACTGTCCCCAAATCCCTCTGCTTGTTCGACCCTCTTCCACTCGGCCCCACATCCCAAAATCGAAGTGCGCATTAAACCAGCCTTCGGACGGAGGATGGTAACCTGTATAACTGGGCCACACAAACAACAACAAACCACGGGAAGATTCCAATTCTTCTCTCAGAGTAGCCCAAAGCGAACGGTGCCAGCTCCAGGGGCAACGATCACTTCAGCAGGGGCAGCCCCAGAGCTCCCTGCTTGTTCCCTTGTTCTTCCTGAGGGAAACAGAGGGGGATCGGCTGCATGCGTAATGAGGGCCCAATCACGCTTATTCCCCTCGGGGCTTGCTGTAATCACATTAAGTTACGATGAACTCTTTCCATATTCAATTTCGGTGAGGGCTTGATGCGATTCCATAGGAAGTATCTTGTAATTCAGCATTAATTAACGTCAATTAATGTATGCAACTGCTAGGCTTTAGAATTAATTTCATTACTTTTCCCACACAGATGTTTTCCTTGCCATAGGTAATTAGGATGCTGCGCTTCTGTTTTCAAGCATTCGCATGCTCGGCAACAGCTGCTGTTTGGAAAAACACAATCGCATCCCCTACAATCAGTGCTGATCAAGAGAAGGGAAGCTGCCGTTCAAGGCCAGGCATGGGCTAGGGAACAGGGTACAGATGGCAGTTCAAGTTCAAGGTCTGCTAGCTTGGTAAACTCAAGGATATCGCTCCACCTCTGGAATTCCTCTGCTGTCTAAAACAGCGTTAAATCGTGGTCCGTCTCACCGGGGCTCTAGAGATCGAAGCCCTTAATGTCAAACTGCGCTTACGCCTAGTGGCTGGCTGGGGTAGACTCGGTCAACTGTGGGGGTGGTGGATCTGTAATTGCTGCTTTCCTGCAGATGGAGGATTTTCTGCGCTTCAAGTTGTTGTGTTATTTTAATCATATGATTTTCTTTATATGAAATCGACGTTAGGCAAACCGATAGACATAGTAACTGCATGAACCTTAGGGTTATAGCAGGGGAGGTGGGAGGGGTAGGGGGTGGACGCTAGCAGCAATGGGTACAAAGATAGAGAAGATGGAAGGTGAACAAGCGGCCATCTAGCTCAGAAGCAAATAAGCCCACATGGAAGAAGCACACCGGCCAGTGCGATCACAAGGTGCCCAAGGGACCAGGTATAAGGCATCATGCAAAAAAAAAAAAGATATAAGTGTGTGTATGTATGTGTATATATGTGTATATGTATATATGTAGGTGTATATATGTATATATATATCATATTAAATGAAGGGGGAAGTGCAGAGTGGAGACCCAAGGCCCAAGTGTCGGCCAATGGAGATCCCCTCATAGAGGGGTTTAGGAGAGGAGATGGGTTAATTAGGGTGTGAGGTAGTATCGATGAAGAACACAGCTTTCCCCCAGATCCTGGATGCTTCCTCCCCCCAACTACCATGATCCGAATTCTACCTTGTAGGGCTGGATAGGACAGAGGCTGTACACTGGTACATATGAGGGTTGGAGGTACAGGGAATCCAGGGTGGATGATACCTTCAGGACCAAGGGTGTGAGGGACGATGCTGGGAGAGTGGAGGGTGAGTGGGTTGGAAAGGGGGAACTGATTACAAGGATCCACATGTGACCTCTTCCCTGGGAGAGGGACAGCAGAGAAGGGGGGAAGGGAGACTCCGGATAGGGCAAGATATGACAAAATAACGAGGTATAAATTACCAAGGGCATATGAGGGAGGGGGGAATGGGGAGGGAGGGGGGGAAAAAAAGAGGACCTGATGCAAGGGGCTTAAGTGGAGAGCAAATGCCTTGCGAATGATTGGGGCAGGGAATGTATGGATGTGCTTTATACAATTGATGTATGTATATGTATGGATTGTGGTAAGAGTTGTTTGAGTCCCTAATAAAATGTAAAAGAAGAAAAGAGAAAAAAATGATTAGGGCAAAGACTGTACAGATGTGCTTTATACAATTGATGTATGTATATGTATGAACTGTGAAAAAAATTGTATCAGCCCCAATAAATTGTTAAAATAAAAAAAAATTTTAAAAATTAAAAAAAAAAGATAGAGAAGATGTTCTTAAATGGATTGTGGGGATGACTGCACAACTCTTTTTAACATATTTAAACCAGTGAATGTAAAAAAATATAGAATTTTGTAAAGAATGTAAGTAAATTCATAAATAAAATAAGACAGCTTCCTCAAAGATCTCACAGGTCGTTACCACCCTTTGTCCGCTGATGCTGGTCCTGGTTCACTGGCTGACACCCGATGCCCATGGTTTCCCTGCTTTGAACAGCCATATCTTTGCTCGATCCCCTGTGCACATTTTCCTGCACTTTCCTCAGTGGGGTCTTTCCTAAGGCTCCCCCAGGCCTCCATCTTCACAGCACGTGCCCAGGGATACCATCCGTAGGAGCCTCAGCAGTGGGGCCAGGAGGGCAGACTGCCCAGGATGACGCCACCAAAGAGGGGGGCGCTACAAGGGCTGTATGACTTTTATGCAGTGTTGCAGTAGGAATTCACTTCTCTTAGTGGACATGTCTCTCTAGTGAATCAGAAGGACGAACGCATTCCCCGGAAGCCCGGGTCACATGTATCCACATTCCTGCAGGGCTAAAGCTCTCGATTAATTTGCTCTGAGACCTCTCTAAAGTGCTCCCATCGGGGCTGTTGTTACTACCCAATGACAGGGAGGCTTCCAATCACGTGGTCTGGCCTCCAAGTGCCACAAGCACCTGCTGCCATTTTTGCTGCTGAAGGTGATTTTTACAATCACGGATTTTGTCCATCTTTCTAGGGCGTTAGCTCTGGGGTTGGGGTCACTGGTACTCGTGAACCCCTACCAAGAACTTTCCTGAGAATGAAGAGGCGAGGAAAGCAAAAGGAAAAAAGGCTGAAAGGCGTCGGCGCAGTAACTCATTTTACAAAATGATTCTGCTATTGGTATTCACGCGATCCCAGCAATATTACACTTAAAAGCTCACCTATGTTTGAGGGTTATGATCGATAATAAAGAGTAGAAGGATTCCGCATGATCTGCGAAAGGAGAAGGTCCATGGGGGGACGTGGCAGGGGTCACAATGGCCTTCTGCACTGGGTGGCATCAACCCTAGTGACATCACTCAGCAAAAGCACCCTCCAAGACAACCTTGGCCCGGAGTCAGGTATAAAAAGTGCCAGGTGAGCTATTCCTCTGGAAGTCAGTAACTGAGATTCTCGATGGGAAGTGTGTGATTTTGTACAGTGGTAGATGATAGAGCCCCCAAGGTACCACAAGTCTCTGCAGCTCCAGCCATTCATTCCATTATTCCACAAGCACCCATTTCACACCAGGTACTTAACGACACCGAAAATTGTAGAAGTTTAATTTTAAACAGCACCATAAACAACGGAGGCTCACATAAACATTTTCAAATACTTTCCCATCCCTCATCCATCTTCTGCTTTACAGCAGTCATTTTAACGCCCATCTGTATGTAACATGCTTTCTGCTCCATTACTCTACTTACATCTTTAGGTCCCTCCTGCCAAATGTCCCCAATCGTCCATCCGTCCATTCACCTCTCCAGCCCCTCTCCCCATAGACACACACCAGTACCCATTTGCATTCATATAGCCACAATTTTACCAGAATTCTAGAAACCTCTGCGAATTAGACATTGATTTCTTCAAAACTAAGGCTCTGTCACCTGCCCCCTACTGCCAAGAAGAAATCACAACTTTTCTGTGAAAATTATAAACCCAGACCACGGCGGTCTCCTTTGACATGCTGCACTTGGGACTTGATGTTTATCTTGTACATTATTTACTTTTCAGTGTAACTTGAGAAATGCCTTCTATTTTTGATTTTTGATCATTTGGGAGACCAGGATGACGACCAAGGAAATAAAATTGTTTGCTTTCTAAGAAACATAAGAGTTAGGAGAGAGAATGTGAGCTTATAGTAATTTAATAGAACTACAGGAAACAGTGGCTGCCAATTACAACCCAGCGAGGTGACTGTTTCCCAGATGGTGTGTGGGTACCATGGGACCAGAGATGAGGAGCCTCCACCTCATCTTTGTACCCTGTATGTTCAGAAGCTTCGAAATGTTCTGCTGTGATATAATGCTTCCTTCTCTCTGCGGCACAGAATTGTGGAGCCATTAACCTGCTCCTCCTATTCCACAGAACCCTGGAGAATCAATGAATCCCTTCATGTGATAGAGGGAATGTTTGCCTAGAAGAGTTGGGCAGGAACACACAGGGGAGACTTCCTGGGAGGGCTCAGAAAAGCCAGGAAAGCTGAGCGGGGGATGACTGTTGATATAGTGGAATCCTGACTCCAGAAAAACACTGGGTACTTGGGGCAAGAGCATAAAGGCATGAGAGAAGGCCAGACACGTGTGGTGGAGGGTGGGGGGTGGGATGGGGGTACACCGTTTGCCTTCTAGGGAAGCCTTAAGAGGAAGTCAATATGGGTGAAAATGGCACCAATTTATCCATAGGTCATACCTAGTTGCAAAAACTGAGCATGCTTGCCCACAGAACCTCCTTAATAAAGTTGACAAAGGAAAGGGGTGGAGAGGGAAAGTTGAAGGAAGGGGAGTTAGAGGAGCCCGAGGATTGAAAGGAACAGAGCATGAAGGAAAGAAGGAAGGGCAGGAAGGAGGAAAGAACCATGAAGGAAAACAGCATAGGGGAGGAAGAGAGCCATGGAGGGAGGGTAGGAGAGAGTTAGCCTCTGGGAAAGAAAATCTAAACATTAGCTCTCCAAAGTGTTGTCGTTGCTTTTTGTCTATTCAAAACCACCTTCAAAGTCACTGCCATCAAGTTGATTCTGACTCATAACGGACCCCAAGGGACAGGAGAGTACAGCTTTTGTGGGTGTCTGAGATGTACCTGTTCATGGGAGTAGAAAGTTTCCGCTTTCACCTGTGGAGCAGCAGGTGTTTTCGAACCACATACTTTGCAGTTAGCAACCCCAATGTGTAACCCCTACATCCCAGGGCTCCTTCTGTGGTGGGGGTATTATATATATACACACACATATACACATACATATATATACATACACACATATATACATATGTATACATATACATATATATATGTCATATAATTGATTCTAGGAGGAAAGAGCAATGCCGACAACTGTCGCTCAATCAAATAAACAGATGTCCATTTGATAAGTATTTTTATCAATTTCCACACTGAGTATCAGACTTGGAACATGGTTGAGGTTTGGCAAAGATCAACCAGGGCCAATCCCTGACTTGCAGAGCGAAGCAACCATGGGCAGCGAGCACAATGGCTGCCTCCTCCCAGAATCCAGCCACACTAGCCTTCCTGCTCTGCCTCAGGCATGGCAAGCAGGGATTGTACTCTAAATCCCTCATCCACACAGTTCCATCAGTCTGGGATGCTCTTCCATCAGGCAGATACGCAACTCTCTCCCGAATCCCCATGAGGACTCCACTCCCTCTCAAATGCCCCTGGTTCAGGTGTCCCCTTCACCCATGCCCATCACACTCCCCATTCCCTCCTCAGCTGTTTTCCTCCCCTCTGTTCATTACTGACTGGCATTATCAACGTTTCTTCAGACCAACCCCCTTACCAGCAGGTCAACTGTGTGAGATCAGGAACTTGTGACATCTCCTGCCAGTCCTCATTTTTAGAAGAACACCAGAAATAACCGAGAAGATCAATGATATTTAATGAATGAATGAGTCGTAAGTCTCAAGTAAACCAGACCTGGTTTCAGAAACTTGTTAGGAAACATGAAAGATTTTATTCCGATCTGCCTAAGCTTCTTTTCCCTCAAACCTTCAGGATGAAGAAGAAAATAATGCATCCCTCTAGAAATTATGATATGGAGGATCTAGCATAACCGTGCTAAGCAATGTATATCGTAAGATCACAATGCATATGATGTTATTATTGTACTATAGTATTATTGTTGCTTGAGAGGCTACAGGAAAAAGAAAGGAAGTGTCTGAGCAGGGTTTTAATTGTGCCACATTATTTTTAAAACAGGAGTCAGATGCATGAGTAGATCTCCAATCACATAGCAATAACCACAAGTATGTATTACAGGGGCAGGTAATACATGAACAGATCAGAAAAATCTTAAGGACACAATAGAAACCTAGACTACTAGGGGATGACAAGTTGGTTTTGTGTGTGTGTGTGTGTGTGTGTGTGTGTGTGTACACATGCATGCATGCTCCTCTGTTCTCTCATCCTAGGCATGGGAGATAGGGCACAGATTTCCTTGGACATGGGGAGAGGAAGTAACACACAATGGCTACAAAGAGCCAATTTGAAAGCTGCACCGCTGAGCCCATTGCTGCACTGTCTCTATCAGGTTTTTCATGGACGTGTGTGGAGGCCGTGTTATCTTGTTTCATGCTATTCTGGCTGGTTTTCGGGGCTGTCTTTAGGTTACTAAATCAGGGAGGTTGAGCGAAAACCTCTAGATGAGCATAAATATGGAGAAGGCAGCTCACTCACTCTCCGTTGTTAGATGTCATCACATCCATTGGTGGGCTCCCAGTGACGCTGATGTGACAGAGCAGACACATCTACCCAGAAATAGACCATCCGGTCTCTTCTGGCATGGAGCCCCGGTGGGTTCGCACAGGCACCTTACTTTGGTTTGGTATAGGTGTTTTTGCTAGCTGCTGCACACTTAACCACTGCCCCACCGGGGTCCCTTCTTCTGTGCCTAATCTGTTCTCAAAAATGACTGCCTTAAAACACCTTTTACACTGAGAGGGTCTCATTGACATAGCTCAGAAAATGGCATTCCCAAATGGGATAGCATTCCCATGTATAGGGCTTAGAATTATAGAACCTCTTTTGTCGGGGGACACAATTTGACCCGTAACACTAGACAAACCATTATAAAAAATGTGTTTGTATATGTTATCAGTGTTATTTGGGTTTTTTAATAGCCAATCATGTATACACCTATTAATAGGAGAGCAATTAACTAAAGGGCACTTGGATGTTCAATGGATTCCATGCTGTAATTAGCTAAGAAGTGGCCAATTTTTAGGTGGCTGATTTGGAGAGATCTTTAACTTGCTATATCTTACCAACCTAATGGTTGACATAGCATTTTACAGCATGACTGTTTGTTTGTATCTGTGTATGCTTGTATATACAAACTTATTCGACTCTATAAGCTTTAATAACTCCTGGAAGATTACACTAGCAATATCTTTTTTTAAAAAGTATCTCTCAAGAATAAAATGAAGGTCAGGAAGGGATTTCTTTCTTTTCTTTTCTTTTTTTAAATGGGCTCATACAACTCTTATCACAATCCATACATATACATACATCAATTGTGTATAGCACATCCGAACATTCTTTGCCCTAATCATTTTCAAAGCATTTGCTCTCCACCCAAGCCCTTTGCATCAGGTCCTCTTTTTTTCCCCATCCCTCCCCAATCCCCCCTCCCTCATGAGCCCTTGATAATTTATAGATTGTTATTTTGTCATATCTTGCCCTATCCGGAGTCTCCCTTCCCCCCCCCTTCTCTGCCATCCCTCTCCCAGGGAGGAGGTCACATATGGATCCCTGTAATCAGTTCCCCCTTTCCAACCCACTCACCCTCCACTCTCCCAGCATTGCCCCTCACACCCCTGGTCCTGAAGGTATCGTCCACCTGGATTCCCAGGAAGGGATTTCTTATGTTTCAGTTCATAAACTTGGTTCAGTTTCTCTTCTTGTTGTCATAACTTTTGTTAATACAAAAGGAATCTATGCTCATAATAAAAATTCCAGTATCTGTGTGGCTAAAATGTTGAGGCTTCATAAGAATGGAGGGCGCGAGCATGTCTCTCTAGTATTTCAACGGGGCTAGCTCTGTCCAGGTACTGGTATTATGGATTTTTTTAAATTATGGGAAATAGATGGCAGGGCTGGGGAGCAAAAAGAAGAAGACTAAGATGTAGCTTTCAGATGGCACCCAAATCCAGAATTAGTGGAGTAAGGAGTTAAATAAAGTTGTGGTGACGCCTTTTCATTTTGTTTTCCCACCTTGTAAAACGCTAGCACGAAGTCCATTTCATAAAGCGTCTCGGGCAGTCATTTTCACAGTTGGTTAAAGAGCCACGGTTGCATTTCACAACGAAGGACACTAGTCCTTGGGAAAGTTGATGCAAGGTCCCTGGCTCATGTAAATTGTCCCCTGTGCCCTGTCCGTGTGGGCACGGGTCACCGCCAGGACAGAAGCCCTCAGGTCGCCAGCCAGGACATTCATTTCACCAGTAAATGGGAGAACTAATAATGGCCAAGTTGGCACTGCCAGTTTTCCTATGATACATGTTTCTAGATGAACATAAATATGTGACTGTACACCCATGTGCACCTGTGACTACATACCCATGTGCACCTGCCAAGTTCTTAAGAGTCACGGGTGTTTGCGTCCTCCAAAATTGCATTCACACAGTATCTGATTCCCAGATTCTTGAGCTCACACATTAACGGCTAAAGAGCTCACAGCTTATACACGCGCGCGCTTATTTATTGAACTCACTTTAAATGGCTTAGACAGACAAGCAAGAGTAAATAAGATCCAGCTTGTCAAACAATTTTAATCCACATTGGCTCCACGTTTTCTCGCTCTATCCGTCATACATGCACACATGCACACAGACATACCTGTGGGTGTTAAAGCAATGAAACGTAGGTGTCCTTTCATTGTGATCTGCAGCTTCAATGGGTTGTGTACATATAAGACACACACAGAGGGATAGCAAGTAAACCACAAGAATCTTTGTTTCCTGCATGAGGACCTGTCAATCTGCCCTCGGTTTAAAAGCAGGGGCCAAAAACAAGGGCCACGTCCAATAAATATGCGCAAGACTTTCCAATAATATGTCCTCTGATTGATTGTAATTGAGGTTGCTCTCTTCAGCTCACCTCCCAATGTGGAGAAGTACAAGAGAGAATCACATCCTGGTCACAGTTGTAAAACATGACACCCCCATTTCAGCACACAGCTGTCAAGAATGCCTGTGCCTGTCCTTGGTCCTATAGAACAAAAGCTTTCCAGAGCTCAACTTCCCCCAGGTATGGGGGCTTCAAGTGAGACCCAAATTAATTATACAAGTTATCCAGGTGCATGTGAAATAAGACCAAAACTTCACTTTGAATAACACATTTAGGTAAACACTTGCAGCTCACCTCCTGTGGATGAGCCAACTACCAAAGTCTGAGATTTCTTTTTTCTGTGTCTAAGGCCTCCGTGTCTTAGCTGCAACATTCCTGTACACCTTCAACTCAGGGAAAAAGTCCTTGTTCAAAGCTATAAATCTTATTCACAGATATCTTGTCAGGTGTATGATCTAGAATATAAACAATGCGTTCCAGATATTTAAATGTCCTTATAAATAGGGATGAAAGGATGGAGAAACAAGAGGAGGACAGGAATCAGGGAAAACTGAGGTGGGTGTGAATGTCATAGTCTTAGAATTCATGGAACCACTGGTCAGGCTAGAGGTGGAGAGAGAGAGAGAGAGAGAGAGATTATGATACTGAGACAATCTCATTCTTTTAAGACATGGGTCAAGCATTATGCTCAGATTCTTTATTTCAATTGTTGGTGCTTTTTTTCGGTTTGGCTTGTTTTGACGGGGATAACATCTCAAATGAAATCCCTTTATTGAATTTTCACCCTTGGACAGTTCCTGTAGCTGCTGCTTTTGCAGAAAGTAAAATAAAACAAATAAAATCAGAACGGATATATACCACGCCTAGGGAAGCTGAAATGGAGGTGACAGTTTGATGTGATCAACCTCCAGATCTGCAGGGATCACACAACGATGCTGGGTGTAAGGACACGTGCACACGGGGGCGACTGATGGCCGTATGGGTTTCAGGACCTGGGGATATATGCATCCGATGTCACAAGCCAGAACATACCATGATCCCCTAAAGCCCAAAGATGGACAATGGATACAATCTAGGATGCTACCAGTTATCCCCAGAGTTTTTTAAACAAGAAGTGTAGTCAGGGGAGACAGACCCTCCAGCTCTGCTTAGTCTCCCCTTGCTACTCAAAGTCCGTTCAGCAGCCAGCAGCATTGCCAGGTCTGCAGTCTCGGCCCCTGAGGAAGCAGAATCCACATTCTAATATTGTTGGGTGAGTTATTCGCCCATCAAAGCAAGGTGTATTAAATGCATATCACAGTGTGAAGTCACTGCTCTGGAAGGTCCAGGTCACCTGATAAGTGAGGGTAGGTAGCCAGTTGGTGACTGATGGTGGGTCAAATACGGGTATATATTCATTCACTTGGAAAATAGGTATTAAGTGCCACCTGCACATGGAAAAATGGGACTTGTGCTAGAGATATATGAAGTTATACAAAGTTAGGCATGGTCCCTATTCTCAGGGAACGTACAGGCTGCTCTGGAGGGACAGTTACAGCCAAATACTTGTGCAAATGGACTGTACAATTTTAAACTGTATTGAGTCCAATAAAGTTTCAAAAGAGCAGTGCTCAATGAGAACAAACAAAACCAAACAAAGTTAAATTAGGAGTTTCTTTCTTTCTTTTTTTTTTTTTTCAAAAAGGCCTTCCTTGAGAGACTGCAGCTTAACCCGAGGTCTGAGGCATCTACAGTGATTAATTGCACTAATTTGGCCAGGGAAGTGGAGAGTAGAGGATATTTCAGGCAGAGAAAACAGCAGGTATCCGAGTCTCACAGAAAGGTATGGAACTTTAAATCCTAAAAGTTGAAAGGAAGCCCACTGGCCTGCAGGCAAGGAGTAAGAAGAGATCATGCGATTCACTAAAGAAATGGGTAGGCACCAGGTGACCTGGAGGTAGCTAAAGGGCAAGGTGAGACTGTTGGTCTTCATTATCAAACCAGAAGAAAGTAAACATGTTTTAAACACATAAACACGTGACAAGATTTATTTTTGCCAGAGGAAGAGACTATTCTGGCTACGGGCATCCAAGATGCAGGGTTTCGGAGGGTAACTGCCAGAGAAAACCCATTGAGGAAGGGCGAGAAAGGCAGTAGACTTCTCAGCTTTTGCTGGGTAGGTCAGGTATGGCAGCCAGGCCTGAGTTGACAGAGGAAGAAGGTGATGGCCAGCTTGAACTCTGATCTGTCTGTCACCAACTCTACCAAAGAATGTATTCAACCCCCTAAGGGAACTAAAATTGTTACAGAGAGAAAAACTGAAGGGGGTGGGGCAAGAAAAGGAAAATCTGAAGGTGTGTGCACAGGAGGAGTGTAGGCGGGGCTTCTAGAGTACTGGGGCTTTACCACAGAGGTCCTTGGGCCTAAGCTGGTCAAGTAGCAGTATCTGCTGCCTCGCAGTCAGGGGAAGAGCGGACACGCTTTCCTGGCACATTTGGATCATGAGGGATCTTCTGAAAACAGGGAATGTGTCAGGATCTCAGTTGTCACTCTCCACTTTGATGGGCCCTTTACACCAGCCTGACAGCTCTGGTATTTGTAGATTTAAGTAGCTTGTTTAAGGTCAAACCATCATTAAGCATGCTGCTGAGTTGATCAGACGTGGATTTGAATTCTGGATCTAAGACTTACTTTCGTCTCTACTAGGCATTTGAATCATAATCTCCACGAAGACTACCCTTTCATTGTGGCTCATGCAAGGGTGTCAGGAACTCTGGAAGATCAAGAGTCAAGTGCATGCCTCAATTGACTTCCCCACTCCTGCTTCTTTCAGTGGAAGGCACACAAGAAGATTTTCATTTTCTCCTGGGTTTTTTTGCTTTTTTGTGTGTGTGTAATAACCGCTGCCTTCAAAAAGTGAATCCTCAACTAGGAGAGAGAGAGAGGCCATGCCTGGCTGGTATCTGACCATGTAAGGGGAATGAAAACCAAACATAAACAAAACCCCAGTAATACGAACAACTACAAGACAGTGCTTTAAGAATCAGGGATTTGAGGCGTCTCCCTTTATTTGGAATAAAAGTACCATACCTGGATTGCATGAGAGGGCTGGGCATGAATGTCACCATTATCTAAACACACCTGGTCAAGGTTTGCTCTTTGCAGTAGTAATGTTCTATAAAATCTCTGGAAAGCCTGAACAGCTGAACACTGAAACAGCCTTCCTCCAACTCAGCAGCTCAACTGGGGATGGGCACATCAGGGGACTGAAAGTGTCGCTGTTCTGTGCTTGCCGAGCTCCACTGAAGACTGAACCAAGTAACCCAACAGAGAAGGACGGAACCCATGGATGGTGAGGATTCACTCTGGATGTGCTTTGTTGACATGGACTACTGCTGCCCTCCGTAAGCCAGTTCTGAATCATTTGGGAAAGGAAATGTCTTCCTGTCCAAATAACTCGGCTTATTATTGACCCTGTAGTTGCCCCACACCCATGCTCACTCAGGACTGGATTGGTAGACCTCCGATGACCATGAAATCCAGGCACAGTGGAGGTACTTACGGCCATCCACTGTTCTGGCCTCGAGATGCACAAGGTCTGGTTCCTTGTTTGACCCCATCACCGACCTAAAGAAAAGAAAAATGAAAAACCATGAGAAGGAATGTGAACATGAATGTTTCTCTCCCATACATGAAAGAAAATGAGCTGTGCCATGGCGCTACAATTTCCACAGGAGTCTAAGATCATTAAACTTGGAATATACCCACTGTGTTTATACGGTTTGGCAGTAAAAGTTATACTTCACATAAAAACAACAGCCCAGCCATTATATGGATGTTGACTAGGCGCAACGTGGGCAAGAATCCCGTGTGCAGTTAGCTCCGGCTTGCACATAAGTCTGACCCATTCCTTGTGTGCTTTCCTGGAACAACCCCAGACAATGTAATTACCTTTCAAGACTCGTCATGAAGATGCCAAGCTTGCTGCTGGAGCTGGATACTGAGCAGTTGTTTGCCTAGCAGATTGATCTCATTAACTCTTCATTAGATAGGTGCACAACTCCCCACAGCAAACCCAGTGCATCAGTACCTGCAGTCCATGGTTGGCATGCCCCGATTCAGCAAACCACAGAGAGAAAACCGAAGGCATATCTCCCTTTGTGTTATGTGCCTAACATATATGTAAACAGAGCTCTATTGAAAAGCCTTAGAGACACACATATTATTAGTGTCATCTTGCAGTGAGACATAATAAATAGAAAATAATTATTCTGTTACATATCTATCAGGGGCAATCATCTTCTATCTTCAGTATTTTTTATACAGTAAGATTAATAAAACTTGGAACCATCTGTACTTTTTTTCCCTTCCACCGGATGTTACATACCTCTCACTGAATTGAATTCATTTCCGTAAGAAAAATAATCGTTCATTATGCCTCCAGACTGGTCTCTTTGCCTGCCCTCAAGCCATTCAACACAGACATCAAACCCATGAATGGAACATACAGATGTTGAAACTATTCATCACCGTCAGGACGTAGTGTGGTACCCAAGATCTTACGCTGGTAGGCACCATCGAGCTTTTCCTGTTACTGCCACGATAGCCTATGTTTCGGCGACACTGAAAAACTGTCAATTTGACATTGGACCCCCACTCAAGTGCTTACTCGATGCAAGAACAGTTTGGTCTATTAAATTGGCATTCCACGATGCAAACCTTCCCTACATGATCACTGAAGATAAATGTGTGCATAAGCAATTGTGAAGAAAGCTGATAGTGCCCGGTTATCGAAAGATATAGCATCTGGGGTCTTAAAGGCGTGCAGGTAAACAAGCAGCCATCTAGCTGAGAAGCAACAAAGCCTACATGGAATAAGTACAGCAGCCTGTGTGGCCACAAGGTGTAGAAGGGACCAAATATCAAGCATCAAAGAACAAAAAAATCTTATCAGTTGGTGCCTATCTTCCTGATATGATCACTGAAGACAAAGGTGTGCATAAGCAAATGTGGTGAAGAAAGCTGATGGTCCCCAGCTAACAAAAGATATAGCATCTGGGGTCTTAAAGGCTTGAAGATAAATAAGCGGCTATCTAGCTCAGAAGAAACAAAGCTCACATGGAAGAAGCACACTAGCCTGTGTGACCACAAGGTGTCAAAGGGGTCAGGTATCAGGCATCAAAGAAGAAGAAACCGTATCATTGTAAATGAGGGTGAGTGCAGAGTGGAGACCCAAAGCCCATCTGTAGGCAACTGGACATCACCTTAAGGAAGAGTCGCAGGGAGGAGATGAGCCAGTCAGGGTGCAGGGTAGCAATGATGAAACATACAACATTCCTCTAGTCCTTAAATGCTTCCTCCCCCCAATATCATGATCTCAATTCTACCTTATAAACCTGGCTACACCCGAGGGTCTATATGGTACAGATAAGAGCTGGAAACACAGGGCATCCCTTCAGGACCAGCGCATAACCAGCCACGCCACCAGGGCTCCTTACAGCTTCCTCTCAAAAACAAAGTCCAGCCCACTGCCCTCAAGTCCATTCTGGCTCTGACTACACCTAGCAGCATTTCTGAGGCTGTAAATCTTTAAGGGAGCTGGCAGCCTCAGCCTTCTGCCCTGGAATGCCTGCTGGATTTGAACCACTGGCTTTGCAGTTAATCTAACACTTGCTTGACAATTTCACCATGGCCATGCTAAGAAACAGCAAAGCCACTGCCTCTGTTAAAGATTTCTCAGTCACACCAGGCAGAATACTCTGCTCCTACCAACAAAGCCTTGAAGAGGAGAGCATAAGTTCTAAAATCCCAAAATATATACCTTATCCCCATGTCCTGTAAACAATTATTTTTTGTATTTTCCCAGTACAAAAACCAGCAAGCCTTCCCTGAAAGGCATATGCAGACACATGCTTGTATACACACGTCAAACTGGGAACTCCTAGAGAAGCTTTGTCTTAAACTCTTTATACTCTTATCGTGGTTCTTTGCATGTAATAGGCAGGGATGAAGTGCTAACAGATTTTTAAAAATCAAGAACTGTTGAAAGAAAGAAAGAAGAAAAACATTCGATGATTAACACATGGCCTGGAATGCAGTCTGCCCTCAGAACATTGAACCTGCTCTCTTCTTTCTTTATGAAACAGCAATAACGCTCCTCAGGAGAATTTCACAATTTCTCCCAATAGACAAGGACATGCATTTAGACACTGAAATCTACTTGACTATGATCAGACAGAGGCACTCCCACTATCGCAAAAGTACTTTAGCAACTAGGCTGTAGCCTTTGCTATGGATTATCACTCAATGTACAGAAAGCCAAAATCCTCACGCTCTGACCAACAGGCACCAACATAACACACAGAGAACAGAGTGTCATGACATAAAGGATGCACATTTTGCTTGGATCCATAATCAGTGCTCGTGGACATCGTGCTCAAGAAATCAAATGGCATTGCCTTGAATAAATCGGCTGCATAAAATCACTTGAAAACAAACCCATTGGTAGCCAACCGGACACACCCTTACTGAAGGGTTGTGGGGAGGAGATGAGCCAGTCAGGGTGCAGGGTAGCAACAATGAAACATATAACTTTCCTCTAGTTCTTAAATGCTTCCTCCCTCCAATATCATGATCCCAATTCTACCTTGCAAATCTGCCTAGACCAGAGGATCTACATCGGTACAGATAGCAACTGGAAACACAGGGAATCCAGGATAGATGACTCCTTCAGGACCAGTGGTGAGAGTGGCGATGCCTGGAGGGTAGAGGGAATGTGGGGTAGAAAGGGGGAACTGATTACAAGAATCTACGTATAGCATCCTCCCTGGGGGATGGACAGCAGAGAAGAGGGTGGGGGGAGACATCAGACAGTGTAACATATGACAAAAGAACAATAATTTATGAATTATGAAGGATTCATTAAGGAGGAGGGAGAAGGGGGGAGGGAAGGGGAAAATGAGCAGCTGATATTAAGGACTCAAGTAGAAGGCAAATGTTTTGAAAATGATGATTGATGGCAACAAATGTACATATGTGCTTGACACAATGGATGTATGTAAGGATTGTGACAAGAATTGTATGAGCCCCAATAAAATGATTTTAAAAAACAATGGTTCTCAACCTATTAGTCGCAACCCCTTTGGGGGTCAACCAACCCTTTCAAGGGGTTGCTCCATTCATAACAGTAGCAAAATGACAGTGATGAAGAAAGCAAAGAAAATAATGTTATGGTTGGGGGTCACCACAACATGAGGAATTGTATTAAAGAGTCACAGCATTAGGAAGGTTGAGAACCACTGCTTTAAATTATTAAAGAGCACAGCTGTCACTTGGAAAACTAAGGTGTGCCTGACTCAAGGCATGGGATTTTCAGTCAACTCATAGGCATGGGGAAGCTGGATCAGGAAAAAGAAAGACCAGAGAAGAATTTGTGTATTTGAATTGTGGTGTTGGCAAGAATGCTGAAATGCCACATACTTCACCAAGAGCAAACAATTCTATCTTAGAAGAAGTACAACCCAACTACGTCTAAGAAGGGTGGATGGTGAGACTTCTTCTCACATACTCTGGCTAGGTGACCAGGAGTATCCAGTCCCTGAAAAAGAACATCATGCTTGGTTCGAGTGGAAGTGGGGAGGCCCTTGAGGAGATGGACGGACACAGTGGCTGAAACCATGTGCTCAAACTCAGAGACCATTGTGGGGAACAAGCAGAGAGTCATCCTGTTGTACGTAAAGATGCTTTGAGTAGGGACGAACTTGATGGCACTTCATAACAAGAGTCCGGAGATGGCGGCTCTCCATGGTCCACACTGAAGTGACACTGACTGGCTCCGGATGTGATGTCAGCTGACAGTGTTACAGTCGTGAAATTTAAAGGGGGATGTGTTGTGGGGCAGGTCTCTGGACAGACAGGCCAGCAGTTAAGAAGTTTGCATGGTGTTCAAAGTTGCTTATCTACCAATCTTGCTTGATGTTCAGAGTTCCTTCCTTAAAGTGGATCACACTTTTTATATCCAGGAGAAGGCTGGCCTCTCAAAAACAAACAAACAAACAAACAAAAACAACTAAAACAATGCTAGCAACTAGCTTGCACACCTTTTAGGTATGGCATATGGTGAATGTCAATGGGAGGCAAAATACTCACGCTGAGCACAGGGTCATCTTTCCATAATCTCATAGTCCTCAAAAAAAGGTTTTTGATCACCTCTGAGGACAAGAGCTGTTGCTCTGAGTGACATTTTTTTTTCTTACCAACTAACTAAAAACAGGCAAGGGTCAAATGGAGTCTTATTTTCAAGTGATACTCGATGGCTAACCAACTTCCCTTGCTCCTGACTGAAACTGTTACCATATGTTGTAAAGCAAGAACACCCAAAATTAATTTCCAACGCTAGAGCGCAAGCACTGTTTGCTGATGTGCCCCGTGCTTCTCATGGTGGGCTACTGATGCCTCTGGCAGCTTATCAATAATAATTGCTGCTTTCATTTGGGGGCTCTGGTGACTTTAAGAGGGGAAGCCGCTCATGTTCAATGCCAGTAGAGGTGCTGGTTTTCATGGTGCTGCCATTGACCGGAAACCTTGGGGGAGCGCACCGCTGTAGCTGACCTCAGGGCATCAATACTCTGGCCCACTTGTACACTTGCAATTTAGGGGGAAAACTAGATGTTGGAGATTTCCTGGATGCATCGAGAACAACTGTTGCGTTGCAAGGCAAAAAAGAAGCAGCAGAGGAATAAAAGGGAATAAAAAATGTTCTCTGGATGTTCTTATTTGTGACATGAGAATTTCAGGATCTCTACTGAAATATGCCACTAAGCCTGATTTTGTTTTGTTTTGTTAAGCATACATGATTGGGTGCCTTGGCTTTATGTTTCTATTCTGCCCTGCACACATCCCCGTCATAGATTTTATCAGAGTGTATGAGATCGCTCTGCATAAATATTTTTCAAGCTAGATTGACTTCCCAGAATGCAGGTGTCACTCTTTGGCCATTGAATTCTCTGTGCTTTCCAAAGCATAAAGAAGCATGTGTTCCCGATGAACACACTGACAACAGGTGTACACTGGTCAATACTTATCTTTAGATTTAATATGTGTTTATGAGTTATTCATATCTGGACTTCAAAAGGGCCTGTCTATCATCATGGCATTAAAAGTTCTGATGTGGGAGCCCATGATTATGTAAAAGGGCCATAGTTTATTGCTCTTTACATTGCCTTTAAGGCACCTTTGGAAATGGATTCCTCTTCTGGAGTGAATTTTGTGGAAGGGAAATGACGTTTCATGTCCGTTTCAGCCAGTGCATAGGTGGTGTCTCTCCAAGAATTCTCACTGACCTTCCTTCTGCCTGCTTGATCTACGGCCCAGTTGTAAAGGATTGAAGGGTGGGAAATAGACTTCCCGGTAGGGGTGCCACTTTAGCTCGGTTGGTCCACCCCCTTCAGGGAGTCTTCCAGAGCCATGCACATACTTTTGCACATCAGAAATTAGGCCATTTGGCACATGGTGACTCACGTGTCCATTTCGTTTATGCTGACAGACAAGCTGAACTCTCTCTGCATCTCTGGGTCAGACACCGTGAATGCTGTCTAAGTATGCTCACAGAATGTTGACTGAATGCTTTGGGATAACGAAGCATTTATTAATTTACCTGCAATGTTGCTATTTGGCAAGTTCCTCAAAATCTCCACACCTGGACTTTATAATTTATACATTTTCCCATACTGTACATGCTAATTCCTACTACACCACAAAGGTGAGCAAAATCTTTGTGTCTACCAGGGACCCAGGGATGCAGCTGACTTCTTTCCTCTCTTTCTTACCCTTTTGGACTTGAGGAGACAGAGGAGGAGCAAGGCTGTCCACCTGAACTCGGGAATCGGCATTTGTTATCAAAAGGTCTTGTGATATCATGGGTGCTACTGTACTAACAAATCATTTATCCTAAGTCAAAAATAAGAAAAAGTTAGAAGTCACAGGTCCAGAGATAAGGTATCTGAATAAATAAACGTCAGCCTGGCCGATAAACACAAGTAGGATTAACTGAAGGGCAGAGGGATAAATGGCTTGCTTGTTCTGTGCCTCAGTTTAAAGGGGTACACTACCTGTAGGATGCCTAGCATGTGGACTGTGTCGCTATAAGTTGAGGTCCCTTTAAGCCCACACGATTGGAATGTTCATCTCTGGAGCTGGGGACTGACAGTTGATGACAGTTGGGGACCTGCCCTGCAGTTTGCTGCCTGGGTATATATAGCCCAGCTCTCTCTACAAAAGGGGACTAGTAACTGGCAGCTCTCAAAAACTTGAAGGACTGCTAGTGTCTCACTGCTTTATAACTTAACTGTTAATTTCTTGTATTATCTATCTGTATATTATTTAACAGTTTATTTCTTGAATTATATATCTATTATAAATATATTTATATATAATTACTAGCAAACTGGTTTGTCTCTCTAGAGAACCCTGTCCAATACAGTTATGTATTCAATGAAACATCCTAAGCCCCCATCACAAGATAAGAACAGAGCTTTGTGTCTCCTTTCCTTCAAAGCTTCAGGGTGACTAAAGAGACAGCAATTTAACTGAACAGAGCTTTAAGGTTAAGGTGCTGTATGAAGCCACAGAAGGCCTTTCCCTTAGAGAGAGAGACCTTGTAAGCAAGACGATGGCCGAGGAAGGCCTGAGGGTAGAGACAGTCCCCAGAGTATGAACAGGTCCACTTCCTAAGTGGGGTTCTGAGATGAAGCTGTAAGGAAGCTGAAAGAGTTATATGCAGTTAGTATTTAAAGCCAGTGAGTCAAATGTTGGCCTCAGTATAGAATGGACAAACTCAAAAACACTCCCTGCCATTGAGTCAATTCAAACTCACAGTGAATCTTTGTAGGGCAGACTAGAACTACTCTGATAGGTTTCTGAGACTTTCACTCATTAGGGTAGAAGAATCCTGAGATAGTTAAAGTTTATTGTGCCAACCTGGCCGATAAACACATGTGGGGTTAATTGAACGATACAGAGATAAATGGCTCAGTGGGCCTCACCTTTCTAGCTCTCGTGTCTCTTGCTTTGTGATGGTTGCACTAGGGTGCAGCTGCCTTAGCAGTTTCCCTGCTTCAGTTGGAAAGGCTGACTTCCTGCAAGACATCCCCAAGGCGAAGCAACACGGACATACCCTGATGCAACCCTGGGTGCTGGAGCAGCCAGATGGAGGCCCCTGGCAGCGCTGAGATGCTTACACGTTCACTGATTCGGCTTTCCTCCTGAAGTTGGTGTCATAGTGTGTGTTTTGTGAGATGGACAAGGACTTTGTGGATTGGTGTTGGACATATGGGTTAATGTTGAACTTGTGGGCTTGGGAAGCACTGGGTTGGGATGTTTTCTTGATGTGCACGTACCCTTTATATAAAATTCTCTCTTATACATATTAGTTTCTGTTGATTTGTTTCTCTAATGTACCCAGACTAACACAAATCCCTTGTATTATTAATGTACAAGAGGCTTTAAAATACCTATAAAAAAGCCCTTTCATTATAATTTAATTCCATTGGCCCATAATCGTTTAAACCTCCTCATATAATTACCTTTCCTGTGCATAAAAACCTTAAAGCTGTACTCCCAGACACACTAAAATATCTTTCCCACAATAATGCATTACTAATAATTTTTGATGCAAGATGAAAAATACTAAATCTAGGCCCCCTTTTCCTTGTTAGTAACACCTCCCACATGTGGGTTTCCCCATCTAGGAAAAATGTGAGGTAGATGCCTACAGGTCATACTACCTTCAATTCTATTGGTGAAAAACATGGCAACGCCTCTATAACCCTATGCCTCCAGGGTCCCGGTGTTCACATATAGAATTCATTTTGAAATAACACTGAAGGATTAACAAGCTTATAAAGAAGAAGAAGAAAAACCACACCATGATATAGCAGGTAGGTGATGGTGGTGTTTGCAGTGCAATGTCGGCTTTCTGAAATACTACCAGCCAAAATACAGCCTGTGTAGATGTTTTCTAGAGAGAATCTCTGAGATGTCACCAGTTTATCATTTTTCTGGCATTTTATCTGCATTTGTCCCAGTTTAATGTAGTGCCACGGAGCCACAAAATATCCTGATGTAGATCACTGCAGAGAAAGTATTAAAAACTAATCACCGTGACATGACAGTGTCTATTTACTCAGATTTAAAATTGCAAGCTAATGGAATATGGAGGACTGGGCAGGATCTGCAGAGGAAGAGATGCTGGAGGACAGAGATCCCTGCCTTTCTCCTTTTTGGTTCAGGAAATGGATGAATGTATCTCTAGTTGAAGCAAAGGCCACGGAGAGAGGAAATAGAGGGCTTGGGGAGTGTTCGCAGCTAGATTCCTTAACTTCCTCTTTTGTGGTCAAGGAAGTGCCTCTCCCCAGGCCCAAGTATTTGCCTTTCAAAGGAGACCCCTCCAAAGAGCCCTGGCCCACACCAAGATTCTTTATTGAGCAAAGGCGCTTGTTCTGAGTTCTCATCTCCTGCCCACACAGGAGAAATGGGGTAAGTAAACAAAAAGGCAGCCCAAAGACATCATTTTCACCTCTTTTAAGTCTAAGAAACACACTTGCTTTGGGCTTTTGTCCATTCCTCTACACCAGTGCAGTGGTTTCCCAGAGCCGAAATTCCACTATAATGAACATCCATGGACATTTACATAGAGAGGTAAATAAAAATCATGCTTAAGATCCTGAAGGCATAAATATGTATGTGTGTGTGTGTGTGTGTGTGTGTGTGTGTGTGTACTGCCCATTGCATTGATGCTGACTTATAGTGACCCTATAGGGCAGGGGAGAATCCTTCCTTGTGAGTTTCCAAGACTGTAACTCTTTACAGGAGTAGAAAGCCCCACTTGTGGCCAGGAAGTGGCTGGTGGTTTCAAAGTGCTGACCTTGGGGTTGCAATCTCCTAATGAATAATGACCACATTCCTGAAAGCAAAGTAGTCCACTGAAAATGTAGCAAAGTCAGTATCCTCGAGGCCATCACATTTTATGTTTTGTCCACTTAGCTCCCTAACCAGAAGCCCTAATGTTTAATTACATTACGTGCTTGTGTACACGTGGTGTGTGTGTGTGTGTGTGTGTCTAACGGAAGGCTCTCAGTTGCATAAACTACTGGGTAGAAATAAAGCTGGCAGGTGAAGCAACAATTTTCAAACAAGCAACCTGTTTCCTGAGACATCAGGGACCAGCTCTAAAAAGCCCCTGGCAACCCATTCTGCAGCGGTACCTCCTCCTGCCCACTTTGCCCTGGTCCTCTAATTTAAGGAGTTCGTTCTCTCCGCCGTTGATTGCATTTCCTGTTTCCTTCCCTCTCTCCAGACTTCTTGCTGTCTTTGCTGCTTCCTGTGCACAGGTCTGGAGAACCTCAGGCCTATGACCAGACTACTGTGCCTCCTCCCCAAACAGACATCGCAGTGCCAGGGACGTACAGAGGCACATATTCAATGACCAGGGGATTTATGGTTGAGATAAAATAGGAACATACTATCTATTAAAATAAGGGATAATCTTCCCTTCAGGACCATTGCTGAGAGCAGCGATACCAGGAAGCTGGAGGGAAAGTGGGGTGGAAAGGGGGAGCAGATTACAAGGATCTACATATAACTTCCTCCCTGGGGCATGGACAACAGAAAAGTGGGTGAAAGAAGATGTCAGACAGTGTAAGATATGACATAATAATAATAATTTATAAATTATAAAGGGTTCTTGAGGGAGGGGAGCAGAGAGGGAGGGGAAAAATGAGGAGCTGATACCAAGGACTCAAGTAGAAAGCAAATGTTTTAAGATTGATGATGTCAACAAATGTACAAATGTGCTTGACACAATGGATGGAGGGATGGATTGTGATGTGAATTATACAAGTCCCTATAAGACCCCAGTAAAATGATTAAATTTTTTTAAACTAAGGGTTTTTTTTACTATTTCAACTCTAGAGGTATCAGAAACTACATAGTCTTAGCAGTTAGTTAATTTCACACAATCATGTGTCATCTGAGAGTGAACACCTTGTTGAAGGCTGTCATCTTTCCCCTGATCTTTACTTTCCAAGATAATGTCCTCCTTCAGAGACTGAACCTGCCTGACAAAACATTGAAAACAGCTTAGGAAAAGGCTTGCAATCCATGCATCTAAGGGGCATTCTGGCAATACTTCTTCTAAGACAAATTTGTTTATTCTTCTGGCAGACCGTGTTATGAAATATTTTCTCCCACACCACATTTTGAATGCATCAATTCTTCTCTGGTCTTCCTGATTCATTGGCTAGCTTTCACATGCATATAAGGTGATTGAAAATACCATATCTTGGGGCAGATGCACCTAAATCTTCAGAGTGCCATCTTGGCTTTTGAATACTTTAAAGAAATCTTCTATAGGGCCAAGGAAATATCAAGGCAAAGGAACTGAAGCCTGAGCCCTTTACTGCTGCAGGAGATCTGACTCAGAGAAGCGATGTCCCATCAGATGATCCCTGGAACAGCTTTTCAAAAATTTTTATTCAAAAGAAAAAGTAATTAAAAAACACACGCATAGTATATGATGCCTCATTGGTTATAAGTTTTAGAAATGTACTAGAGGGCTTATACATGAACTTTATAATATATGCACGAACTAGAACATGAACTAAGAGGAAAAGGTAGAAGTTCTAATATCATCTCTCTATACCTTAACTAATCGGAGTAAGTCCACCCGGAGAATAGTGCTTTACACCTACAATCCCTACGACACTCTTATCATTGAGTGCCAGGCAGGGCATGTGGCTGATGCTCTGAGTTTTTAACTAATAGATAAACAAATTATTTCACTAACCTAACAGCTATGGAATGCCTAAAATGTGCCAGATGTATTTCTAGACATGGAGGGTTAGCTGTGGATGAGCCACAAGACAATTTCTGCTTCCTAGGTTTCTTCTATTTCAGTAGAAGAAACATGGAAATTGCCAATACATACAGATATATAATTTCTCATTGATGATATAATAAAAGCCTTTAAACGTCTTGTAGAGAACACATTAAACAGCAGAGGTTGAAACGGGAGCGGCAAGACCGTGGTGACGTGGTATTGATCTCCATCGAATGTTGGCCTGGAACGTGTGGGATTGATGTCACCAAGGACGCGGAGGCTGTGGCCTTGTCAGTGGGCTGCTTGTCTTCTTTATCACAACTTGGATAAACCTGCACACGGTGTGGCTAGAAAATTCACAAACGACACACAGACTCAGGGAATAATCAGGACGAGAAAGGCAGCGCTCAGAGCCATCTGTGTGTCTGAGGGCATCCTGTGAATAAAAGGCAGAATCTGATTTGAGCCTTGGCCTTCTGAATTCTCTAAGGTTCCTTGCCTGTCGGTAAAAGTGAGGCTCATCACAGTACTTCATAATAAGATTGCATCGAGGCCCAAAGGAAGAGTATATTCAGCTACAACTAGTGTCAACAGCACGAGTGCAGGAATTTTTAGAGATGAAAAGTCAATTAGAGATGAACTAGTCCAAGCTCCTCCCATCACAGTGAAGGAAACCCAGGCCTCCTGAGAGCAAATGTGTTTCCAAGATAACACCACTCACCCTGTCGCCAGCCTGGGACTTCTAACTGGGTTCCCCTCTCTTGCCCTGTGACCTTTCACTCATGAGTATGCAAAGTAACAAACAAGCAGACAAACACACAGCTCAATGAATAACATTTTCTTCATATCCCCAGTCTTGATCCAAGAAAGAAAGTACTAAGGTAACGTGAGTATCTTCTCTCACTTTTCACGGAGTCAAGGCTGACTCATCGCCTTCCTACACCATGGGGTAGAACTGCCCCACGGGGTTTCTGAGACTATAATTCTTTTTTTAAATCATTTTAATGGGGCTCATACAACTCTTATCATAATCCATACATACATCCATGGTGTCAAGCACATCTGTACATTTGTTGCCATTTTCATTCTCAAAACATTTGTTTTCTACTTGAGCCCTTGGTATCAGCTCCTCGTTTTTGCCCTTCCCTCCCCACTCCTCCTCCTTCATGAACCCTTGATAATTTATAATTATCATTTTGTCATATATTACACCGCCCAACGTCTCCCTCCACCCACTTTTCTGTTGTCCATTCCCCAGGGAGAAAGTTATATACAGATCCTTGTAAACAGCCCCCCCTTTCTACCCCACCTTCCCTCCACCCTCCTGGTATCTCCACTCTCACCACTGGTCATGAGGGGTTCATCTGTCCTGAATTCTCTGTTTCCAGTTCCTATCTGTACTAGTGTACATCCTCTGGTCTAGCCAATTTTGCAAGGTAGTATTGTGACCATGATAGTGGGGGATGGGGAAGGGGCGGAAGCATTAAAGAACTAGAGGAAAGTTGTATGTTTCATTGGTGCTAAACTACCCCCTGACTGGCTAGTCTCCTCCCCATGATCCTACTGTAAGGGGATGTCCTGTTACCTACAGATGGCCTTTGGGTCTCTACTCCTCACTCCCCATCATTCACAATGATATGATTTTTTGTTCTTTGATGCCTGATACTTGATCTTTCAACACCCCGTGATCACACAGGCTGTTGTGCTTATTCCATATGGACTTTTATGCTTCTCAGCTAGATGGACACTTGTTTAACTTGAAGTCTTTAAGATCCCAGACACTATATCTTTTGATAGCCTGGCACCATCAACTTTCTTTACCACATTTGCTATGTACCTACTTTGTCTTCAGCGATCTTCTCAGGAAAGTGAGCATCATGGAATGCCAGTTTAATAGAACAAAGTGTTCTTGCACTGAGGAAGTACTTGAGTGTAGTCCCAATGTCCATATTCTACCTTAATACTAAACCTGTAAATATATGCACATAGATCTATTTCCCCCTTGTCATATATAAATAGATTTACATATGTGCATGCCTGTATTTAGACCTCAATAAATGCACTTTGCCTCCTAGTTCTTTCCTCTATTTCCATTTACTTTCCTCTTGTCCCACTATCATGCTCAGCCTTCATTTGGGTTTCAGTAATTGGTGTAGGTTACATTGCCCTTGATCAAGCCCTACCAGGCCTCCTCCACCCTCCTCGCCACTGATTTTGGATCATTTGTTCCCTTGTCCCTGGGTTGGTTAACACTACTTCCTTTCCCCCACCTCCCTCTCTCCCATGTCCCCCTGGAACCATCTGTCCTGTTGTTTTCTCCACCAGCTAGTTTATCCAGCATATCTTATCTAGATAGACCTGCAGAGATAATAATATGCACAAAAACCAAGACAGAGCAAGTCAAAGCGACAAAAGAAAACAAATCAAGGGCAACAACAAAACAGTAACAGCAAAAAGAAAAGTTTGTAAATAGTTCAAGGTCTGTTTGTTGGCCTTAAGGAGTGTTTTCTGGTTGAGCCTGATGGGGTGCCACACTCTGGCCCCAATGTTTATTTTTGGTGCTCGCTCAGAACTTCCTTCCTCTGCTCCCCTTGCTGTTCTGTTGCACGCCCTTAGTGTTTTGCCTCAGTGTGGTGGGGTCAGAACAGCCACAATTCCCACCATGTCTCCAGTGTTGTCCCCTTTCAGGCTATGGCTCAGTGAGGGGTGTTGTGTCTCATAATGGGGCCAGCCACATGGTCCTCTCTGTGCAGTGGCTGCTCTGAGCAGGCATATCATCCTCAAAGCTTGATGGGCCAGGATGTACTCCACTCTTTTCTTCCCTCTTCATTTGCTCTCATGTGCTCTGATAAGACATGTCCCTTTCCCTGAACTGTAGCTTCAGTGCTGTCCACTGAAGTAAATACTTCTGGAGAAGGTTTTTTTAAAAATCATTTTATTGGGGGCTCATACAGCCCTTATCACAATCCATCCATTGTGTCAAGCACATTTATACATTTGTTGCCATCATCATTTTCAAAACATTTTCTTTCTACTTGGGCCCTTGGTTTCAATTTTTCATTTTTCCCCTCTTCCCTATCCTCCCTCCCTCATGAACCTTTGGTATTTTATTAATTTTTTTTTCATGTCTTACACTGACCGGTATCTCCCTTCACTCACTTTTCTGTTGTCCATCTCCCTGGGAGGGGGTTATATGTAGATCATTGTGATCAGTTCCCCGTATATCCCCCCCGAACCTTCCACTACCCCTCCTGGTATGGCTGCTCTCAAAATTGTTCCTGAGGGGTTTATCTGTCATGGATTTCCTGTGTTTCCAGCTCTTACCTGTATCTGTGTACATGCTCTGGTCTAGCCAGATTTGTAAGGTAGCATTGGGGTCATGAGAGTTGGGGTGGATGGGTGGGTGGGAAGCATAAAAGAACTAGAGTAAAACTGTATGTTTCATCATTGCTACACTGCACTCCGACTGGCTGTCGCCTCCCCGCAACCCTTCTCCAAGGGGATGTCCAGTGACCTATAGATGGGCTTTGGGTCTCCACTCTGCACTCCCCCTCCTTCACAATGACACCTCATGATCACACAGGCTGGTATGCTTTCTCTGTGTAGGCTTTGTTGCTTCTTGGCTGGATGGTTGCTTGTTTATCTTCAAGTCTTTAAGACCCCAGATGCTATATCTTTTGATTTAGCCAGACAGCATCCGCTTTCTTCACATTTGTTTATGTACCTACTTTGTCTTCAGTGATCATGTCGGGAAGGTGAGCATCATGGAATGCCAGGTTAAGAGAACAAAGTGTTCTTACATTGAGGGAGTAATTGAGTAGAGGCCCAATGTCCATCTGCTACCTTAATATTGAACCTATAAATATATGTACATAGATCCATTTCCCCATCATAATATATAATTATATTTATATGTATAATATGTAAATGCCAGTATTTAGATCTCTATAAATGCCCTTTGCTTCCTAGTTCTTTCCTCTATTTCCTTTTACTTTCCTCTTGTCCCACTAACATGTTGGGCCTTCATTTGGGTTTCAGTAATTCCTCTCGGTTACATTACCCTTGATCAAACCCTACCAGGCTCCCTCCACCTTCCTTGCCATTGATTTTGGGTCACTTGTTGTTCCCTTGTCCCTGGGTTTGTTGATACCCACTTCCTTCCCCCTGCCTCCCCCTGTCCCACGTCTCTTTATGGAAGAGGAAAACCCCATCTTTCTCCCCCATCTTTCTCTCCCAGTAACCACTACTCTACCAGGGCCCGTGTGTGTCTTACACTTAAAAAGAAGGCAAAGGGGATGGGCGATCTCATTGTGTTGGAGTGGAATGGACTTAATGCAAGACCGGTTAAGACAACCTTTCTAATCAACCTCCACACTTTCCTGGGCTGTATGAAATTGCTCTGTTGCAATATCTCGGGGCTTTTGCACTTCTGGGGGGTATTTTCCCTAAGAGACCATTGTCATGAACATTTCTCTTGAAAATGCAGGGTGATTCAGTTGGGTAAAGCTTCCAGGGAAGTCAGAAGAGCAGAGAATCAGGTTCGAGAGTTGAGGATATCAGATTCATCTTCACTGAGAGACACAACTTCCTGGGGTTGCAAACAGCAGCTGCGCTCCTTACTATCTTTATTTATTTACAAAGAATGTCTGGAGTTCTGAGTACAAGGTGTGATGGCATTTGGAGCTGGGCAAAGACAGGGGTGCTATTCTGCAAAAATACTTTGAAGGAGCTTCCAGTTTGCCTTTGAACTCTCATCAACTGCTTGGACAAGGAATCCAGTGTGATGCTGGGAATGAGAACACATCTTCTGATTTATTTTATGTTTTAAAAACCAGAACTCGACTACATCACAGTGGAGAGCTGAAAGGTATCAACGATACCAACAGAGGGCCAGAGAAGGGAGAGGAGAAGACAAAGCAGTGGGAAGGAGATTGCATGGATGCTAAGTCATAGCAACCCTATAGGGCAGGGTTAGATTCTCCCTGTGAGTTTTCGAGATTGTACCTCTTACAGGAGTAGAAAGCCCTCTCCATTGGAGCAACTGATGGCTCAGAACTGCTAACCTTTTGGTCAGCTCATGGCCACCACCCCACCTAGGCCAGAAAGAGGAGAAGTGGGGAGTGATCAAAAAGGGAGGGAGAGATGAAATGAGGAAGAGAAGCTAGGGACAATGAGAAGGACAGACAGGAGGGTAGGGGACAGGAGGAGGAAAGGCAGAAAAAAATGTGAGTATTCAGTGCTAGTCAGTGCTCACAGTGCTGTCTAGTGTGAGTCAGACCTTGTTGTGCACAGTTTTGCTGCTGGGGGTTGTTCCCATCCATCTCTTAATACCTCTCCACGGGGAATCAATGTGGCTGTCTCCTTATTAACTAGTATCATTTATTTAAATAATATCATCCTTCACATAACTGTACATTTATTATGTGCACACTTAAAAGACAGTTAAAATGTTTACCACAATGTAAAAAGAAAAATAAACTGCACATAATATTTCTATTTGGAAATAACCAAATAAAATATTTTGTTATTGACTGTTTAGTACTTTATAATATTTTGTCATTGACTGCTTAGTACTCTATGCTTCAGTGGAATTTGTTTATTTTTCCTCCCACAATTCAGATTATAAAATATTATAATTATACAATTTTATACAATACTCATATATATCATGTATAATTTTATATATTGCATTATATAGATTTTTTTCTAGTTATAGAACATTCTATAATTTGCTTCACCAATTTGCACATATTTGTAGTGTCTAACTTTTTACTCACACACAGGTGCTAATGGTTATCTTTTTACATATACGTTTGCCTTAATCTGTGATCTTTCAATTATAAAAATTATTTTAAAATGGAAATCGGGCATGAATACAATAGGAACTTATGTAGGACCCTTAATATATATTACCCAACTGTCTTCTAGAAATTTTATACAAATTACATTTACAGGAACAGAATATAAGACTGTCTATTTCTTAAGCCCTTCCTAAAGGCTTACCTTTTCAAAAATTACCTTCTAAAAAACTCTGTCCATTTGGTAAATTTTAAATGCTATCTTAGTTTTGATATATATTTTTTTACTTTCTGATGGTGAAATTAAGCATTTTATGTGAATTCCCATCTCTTTTTATTTTGGTCTTTTATATGTTGTTTGCTCGTGTTTATGGGTCGAAAATGCAGAGAGATATTTCAATTAAAGCTATTGATTTATAAAGTTACGTCGTCTGCAGAGCACAAGCTGCTCATGAATGTTCCTTCAATCCTGATGCTGCCAGTCGTCTTCATTGTCCAGTTTCTCAGATTATTTGCTTCCCAAAAGGATTGAATATATCTGATGAAAGGATTTTGTTCGCATAGCTTCCTTTCAGCTTATGTACAGGTTCTGCACGTGCCCAATTAAGTGTTCTGAAATGCTCACTCTTTATAATATTATCTATAATTCTTTATGAACCACACAGTCAAATGCATTTTCATAGGCAATAAAACACAAGGAAATATTTTGCTTGCTGAAAGTGAAGATGACTTGAAGCATTAACTGATCTAGATCAAAGGCTACAACTTTCAGTGTGGGTTACATCTGTACATAAGAAAACAAACATCCTCAAGACTAAGCCAATAAGCAACCTCATAATAAACTGAGAAAAGATTGAAGTTGTCAAGGATTTCACTTTACTTGGATACCCAGTGGAACAAATACAAACAGCAGTCAAGAAATCAGACCACAGGCAAATATGGGTGCTGCAAAGCACCTCTTTAGAACGTTAAAAAGCCAAGATGTCACTTTGAAGACTAAGGTGCATCTGAGCCAAGCTGTGGTGTTTTCAATTGCCTCATATTTATGCAAAAGCTGGATGAGGAATAAGGAAGATGGAAGAAGTCCTCATGCTCTTAAATTACGGGATTGGAGAAAATTTTGAAAGTATCATGGATGGTCAGAAGAACAACGAAATCTGTCTCGGAAAAAATACACCCAGACTGTTCATTCAAAAGTATCATGAGGCTCTACCTCACTTTGAACCTGTTACCAGGAAGGTCCTGTCTCCGGAGGACATGATACCTGATACACTGGAGGATCGGGGGGGGGGGGGAAGAGGAAGCCCCGACAGAAGATGGATTGACACAGAGGTTGCCACAATGAGCTCAAATATAGCAACACCTGTGAGGCTGGCTGAGGACCAGGTAACATTTTATTCTGTTGTACATAAGGTCACTGTGAGATGGAATCTACTTTATGGCACCTAATAGCAAGAATAATATTGAGTTATAAGCGTGCTTCACACATTTAAGATATTGACTTCATTTCCTGTTATAAATTTTTCATAAACTTTTCAATTGGCCCATCTTAGAATTTGCATTGTTGGCTTAAGTAATTGAAGTTAATGTTAAGAACCCATGCCAGCACCCTTCATACAATCTGTTTAATCTGGGGGAAGGGACAAGTGCTTTCTTCCCTACCTCCCCCCCCCCCCCCCCATGGCTCTGACAGAGGAGAGCCAGGGAAGATCAATTTTGTGTGTGTCTGTGTGCACATACTGGACAGTACCCACTCTGCATGGTGATGGCCTTGTATAGTGTCTAAATGAACAAGCATGGGTGACTTCACAGGACTATAAGTCCCAGGTTCCTGACCAATCAAACAAATCTGTTAAGGAGTTTTTTTTTTAAGTATTTTCTTTCTGATGTCTTCATCCTAAATGGCCCTTACCAAGAACACCAGAATTTTATTCGAGGGTCCGAAATTTGCTCTGAATAAGCAAGTGGCATCTTAAGGTCTAGCAGAGGTTGGCACCAGCTAAGAACCAAGCCAAAGTGTTCTCTTTGAGAAAGAGGGCGCGCTACTCTAGAGAGACTAAGGCTTAGCCTAGAATTGAGTCTATTCACCCTTTTCTAGGCAATCAGTTGGATAGGCAATTAAACAATGGCATAAAAAAATAAGCAAACACTCAAGTAGGTACAGGTTTTCCTTAGAGAAGAATATCATATCACAAATAGAAGGAAGACTAGACATAGACAATTACCCTCAGGAGATATTCGTAAGCACTACAGTTGGTAGGTAAAGCCCAATAGCTGCAAAGTATATCTCGGCAAATATTTCTGGATTATTGGTGATTTGAACACATACTCGCAATTTATTTTTACATTCCTTGCTCCAGGAACAGAGCTTAATTCCCCATCCCTTTAGTGAGAGAAAGATTCATGACTCACTTCTAACAAAAAAAGGTGTGGGCAAGGATAAAGGGCAACTTTGAAAAAGTGAAAACTGGCCAAGTGACAGAGCGATAAAGGTTAATGGTAAGCAAGAAGTCTAATGAGCATCATTAATAAAACACATAGGCACCACACACTCTGATATGCGGTGATGGAAAAGGCATATACTTTTTGTGATAGTTTTCCTAAAATCAACTACTCTGTAATCAAGTGAAACAGTAGAAAATCTGGAAAGTCCAAATAAAGTCTGTGGTTTTGTTGATATATTATGCCAACATTAATTTCTTCGTTTTGATCAGTGTTCCAGAGCCCCATAAAATGGTCAAGTTGAAGGAAGTTAGGAAAACATACAAGAATTCTGGAATACCTGTGCAATTTTCTCTAATCCAGACATTATTTTAAAATACAAAGTTTTCAATTAAACCCATTTCTTATAAGGATACACTCCATGATAGCAAGCTATGATAACTTAGTAATTTGAGTCAATGTCATCACGTGGGAACAGCCTGGTCATGTTGTCATTTCATCATACAAAGCAAGGGAATTACTGCATCATTCAGTTGTCATCATTTTGATTTATGGATTTCACCAAGCATCACCAAAAAAAGTTAGCTATTCCCAACCGCAGTCCCACCAAAAAAAATGCTACGAATAGAATAGTGCTCCCTATTACTGAAATGTTCCCACTCTCTCTTGGTTCACATGTTGTAAACAATGCTGACAGGTCGATTTCGTGTTTATTCTGGGGCTGCCTGGTTGTGATGGGAAGAGGCTGATTTCAGCTGACAAAAGAAATATGTTGGGCCCAGGAGCTGTCGAAATGTGAGGTCAAACATGAAGCTGGACCTGATGTGGCTACCTGCTATGTCTAGTATGGATTTTTCTCTTCGAAGCACCTTGTGTTCCTTGGCTCCTAAATCACTCAGGAAGACGCAGTGTGCGTGGGAGGCACAGGGAAGAGCTGGTTTGTTTTCTGGGATGGTGGTGCAGAAGGCATGCCAGGCACATAAATATTCTAACAAGTTTCATTTTGTCACAATAGAGTCATAAAGTTGCTCCGTTCAGCACATGATAATGGCTTTGTAATTCAATTATTGGTAGTATTTGTCTTTTGGGATTTATCTGCCTTAAACTTCCTCACTCATATAAAACCCTTGCCATAAATCTCCTAAATGCTGCAGCAGGTTCTGTCCCCAACCCCAGGCCACATCTTGCCATGCCTGGGAAATCTTGACAGCTTTCTTTAAATTATGGGATTGCTCTCTTTGGAGGTGTTGATATTTGGAGTGTCAGAGTCAACAATAAAACACAGCAGACCCGGTCCATTGACTCTGGTTAGTCTCTTCAGAAAAAGATCGGTCTGGGTGGACAGATAAACAAAGTCCCATCCACATCCAAATATCCACTGCCAGCCACTTATGCAGCACTTTATAGAAGGAATTCCTATAGGCCATAGGGGTCACATGAATGACCTCCAGGATCTCCAGGATCTGAGATTCGGCTGAATAAGCACACCAGGATGTCCCCACATGCATTCATTAGTCTTGCGTCTGGTTTCAGAGACTCCTCTCCACACTGCAATCTTACCAGTCAAATGAGCCAAGCCCCTCAGCTTCTAGGTCTTCTCTGCCTTCCTGCTTAGAGAGTTCCACTCTGTATTTTCAGAGTTATTTATTAAGATAACACAATCTTACCTTTCATCTGAATGGTAACCATGTGGCTACATCATCCCCAATATTGATTCCTTCCTAACTAAAGAAATATTTGTTTAATCAATCACCAATTTTATCAATTCAAAAATGCTCACACCCTCCCTCTCCTCATTTTAAATTCTGACCAATCCATCTGTGTCTCAAAATTAATGAAATGCCATGGCTTAACTTACAAAATTTTCAAGAGGTGGATAAAGTAATGGTGCACCTTCATTTTATGAAATTGTATATTGGTAGTACATATGAGGACTAGTTGGTGGAATGATGAGTTCGATGTTAACAGAAAGTGTAGGAGATCAAACCAACCACCAGTTGTGAGGGCGAAAGATGACGTTGTCTGCTTCGGTAAAGATGTGCACTGTCAGGAACCCTCAGGAGTATTTCTCCTCCATCCTGAGGTTTCACTTTGAGTCAGAACTGACTTGATGGCACTAGGTGGGCGAGGGGCAGTTGTACTTGCCATACATTGCTCTAGGCAATTCACTGCTGTAACTCTTTGGACAATTATACTCTTTGGACAATTATATATCTTTTTACACCTATCAATAAAGCTCTTTCACTAGGAACATTTCCCTAGAAACGCCTTCAAAAAGTCATGTTTCTTCCTTTATTTCCCTATTTTTTCAGCATAAGATGTGGTAATAGTTGCTGACCTCACCTCTCCAGGTTTCGGTTAAAGGACACTGGAAGGGGACAAAGGACTCAAATGGAAGAGGAATACAACTCAAATTTTGAAACTATGGCATGGAAATAGGTCTCCTCTTTTAGGTCCATGTTGGACCACGGATAATTCATGTTAGGTGGAAGCATGGGTTCATTCTTGCTTTTATGTGGAAGCTATGCATAGGTTTAAAAGATAAGCTGAGTTGCCAAGTTTATAAAGGTTGGACTGTTGTGATTTTGTATTTCATCAAGTCCATGAAGCAGAAGAGTCTATCCCAGACCGGGCGTGCTTTCGAGGTGGTGCGTGCAAATTGTTAGGTGCTCTCCTGGCATCTGAAAGGTTGGTAGTTTTTACCACACAGGGGTCCCAGGAATCGAATTCCTGGCAATCTGCTTTCCAAAAGGACACACTCCTGAAAGACCAGAGAGTACAGTTTTACTTTGAAAAACATAGATTTTCCATAAGCAGAAATTAACTACTCGTGCATAGGCCGAGTTTTTCAGCACATTTTCAATGCAGTTTTTGTCGTAAAACTAGGTGCCTCGGCTGATATTCGGGTCGGCTTATACTTGAGTATATACAGTCGACAGCAAATGGTTTGCTTTTTGACTTGGTATGCTTTTAACTTAGAATTGACCAAATAGTAAGTGTGAGAATTGGAAGGCAAGAGGCAAGCAGCTGTCGTTTATTCTGAAGGTCATGGTGTTGTTGTTAGCTGCCGCCAAGGCAGTTGTGACTCAAAGCGACTGTGCACAACAGAAGAACACGCCACCAGTCCTGAGCCATCCTCATCGTTGCTGTCATGTTGGAGTCCACTGTTGCAGCCACTGCTTCCACCCCTCCTGCTGAGGGCATTCTTGTTTGCTGCCCCTCCATTTTATCAAGCACGATGCTCTTCTCCAGAAACTGGTCTCTCCTGACTACACTTCCAAAGGACACAAGATGAAGTCTAGCCATCCTTGCCTTGAAGAGCATTCTGGCCGTACTTCTCCCAGGCTGTATCTATTTTTTACTTCTGATGGACCATGGCCCTTTCATTATTCTACACCAGACCAGCAAAATCACTCAAATTCAATTGTTCTTTGGTCCTCCTTATTCGATGTTCAATTTTCACATGTGAAAGAGGCCATTGAAAATACTACGAGGTCCGGTATATGGTAGTCCTCAAAGTTGCATCCTTGCTTTTTAAGACTTCAAAGAAGTCTGGTGCAGTAGATTTACCCAAAGCCATATGTCATTTGACCTCTTGCCTGCCGCGTCCATGAGTATTGACTATGGCTCCAAGCAGATGAGATCCATGACAACTTCCGTCTTCTCTCAGTTTATCATGTTACCTGTTGGTCCAGTGGTGAGGATTTTGGTTTAATTACATTGAATTTTAATCTATATTGAAAGCTGCAACCCTTAATCCTCATCAAGTGCTTCAAGCCCTCCCTGCTTTCAGAAAGCAAGGTCGTGTCATCTGCATATCACAGGTAGTTAATAAGCCTTCCTTCAATCCTGATATCCTGATCTTAAATCATGCAGTATTCCCTTGTTCTGTGGGCACAGCTGCCTCTCTGCCCATGTATAGGTTCTCCATGAGTACAATGAAGCGTTCTGGAATTCCCATTCTTCTCAACACTATCCATAGTTTTTAATGACCTACACAGTCAAATGCCTTTCTGCAGTCAATGAAACACAAGCGATGGTCTTTCTTGTATTCTTTGTTTTCAGCCAAGATTCATCTGACAGCATCAATGACTTCCCTTGTTCTGTCTCCTCTTCTGAATCTGGTGTGACCTCTGGCAGCTCCCAGTCAATGTAGCTCTACAACCAATCTTATAAAAAGTTTTACTTGCATATAATAGCCATGGTATTCTTCTATAATTTGAATATTCTTTTGGGTCACCTTTATTTGGAATAAGTACAAATATAGATCTCTTCCAGTCTGTTGGCCAAGTAGCTGTCTTCCAAAATCCCTGGCATAAATGCCTGAGCGCTTCCAGTTTACCATCTGCTTGGTGAAACATTTCATTTGGTATTCCATCAACTCCTGAGGCCTTATTTTTAGCTAATGCTTTCAGTGCAGCTTGGACTTCTTTCAGTACCAATGGTTCTAGCTCACAGTGGTTACAGGCAACACAAAAATTATTCAGAAGTAACGGCAGGTTCATTTGTCCTTGCTCTTCCCTTCCCAACTCCATGTTCCACGCAGTTTTAGACTACCAGGAAGTGAGGAGGGGTGAAATCCTTCCATATACTGCTACATCGGGTCCCTGTGCAGTTCTACTCAGCAACTGCAATGGCTTTGACATCAGGTACTGTGTGTCCTCTACCTTCATGGCCAAGATTTAGCTCCAAACATGACTCAACTGTTATTCAGTGAACTGGGGACCACACCTCTCTCAGCTATTTTAGAGGCTACAAAGTAAAGCACGATGCTGGTTTTTCTAAGTCATGGTTTTGAAACAAGCCATTAAAAGGTGTGTCTACATTGAAAACTCCACTGCAAATATAAATTAAAAATTTTAATCTTAAAATATTGCTATATACAGAAGCTCATAAAACTCAACCTCTCATTCTTTTCTTTAATAATGGTTAATGACACTTAGTCGTTACCATCATCACAATTGCATGTTTAAAGGAAAGTCTAAATTGTTTATTTAAACCCTTTCAGAAGCAAATGAAGGAGACACTGTTGCGATGACTATTTTATAGATGAAGTCCACTAGACTTAAAATTTATTAGATAGCTCAATAGCACACTCTGTCAGTAGAATTATGACAAACCCAATATGATTCTTAATCTCTCACTCTTAACCACAAAACATCTCAGCTTTTTTTGACTAAGGCAACATTCAAAGGTGGTCTCTGAATGAACAAAACTAAAGTATAGACAGCCACTCAGACACTATAGAAATCCAGAGACACTTAAACTTGAATAAATGAAGTCTATTCACTAAGGCATAAGTCAATTTCTTTGAATAAAATTCCCCATTAGGAAGCGATACTATGAGAATTGTTCTTCTCTTCTCCTCTTCGTCTCAGTCATTCAATGTGCTCCAGAGGACATTATAAGTTGTCAGTGGAAAGTCAGAGAAGTGACCGAGGTCCAGGTGGTGCGAGGTGAAGGAGCTGCAGCCATGAGGCTAAGCCCTTATCAAGATAGGAACAGGAATCAATGAGTGCTAGTAGTTGATGAAGCTTCATACTAAGCCAAGGGTTTTCAAAATCTTCATATTAAAAAAAATGAAGATTTGAGAAGTTTGTTACTGTCGATGAAAAGTTTACTTGCTTCTTATGAAAATTCTTGTTTACTTTCCAAAACAAAAAAAACCCTACGTGATAGAAGATTCATGCTGCCTGCTGTTTTTAAAATATCAGAAGTTGATGGGAAAGGGTATGGGAATGAACTTTGTAAAATTCTTTTATTGAGCTATACCGTTTCCAAAAGGAATTCTGAAATTAGTAATAACTGATTTCCACAATCTATCATCAGGCTTAAGGGCAGCTTAACATTTTTAATTCAGTTAGATGAAACAGCTGATATTTCCTACATGGCACACAGTGACTTATGTAAGATAGGTTAATAAAACATAAATGAGAAATTACTGTTTTGTATTCATTTGGAAGATATATATCTCAAAGTGAATTTTTGACTAACACAGACTTACATTGGAAAAATTCCACTGGAGTCTGTGCAGACAATGCTGGAGCAATGGGTGGTGAGAATGTTGGATGTGAAGCAAAAGGGGAAGTTGGTGGCAACAAATATAACACTTGTATTCATTGCATGATCCCTCAGGAGGCACTCATAGCCTCCCCAAAGTCACCAAATTTAGATGTTAGGTATTGTGCTACATCAAAATCATTAACTTCATTAAAAGCCATGTCCTTCCCTGCTCAATAAGTGTCCCCATGACATGATCACTGAAGATATGGGTGCTAGAGCAAAGTGTGGGAAGAAAGCAGCTGGTGCCCAGCTATCAGGGAAACTAGCATCTGGGTCTTAACCGTTTGTCTTAAAACAAATACCCACCTAAGTAGGTGTCAAGTATAAATGGAAGAAGTGTACCAGCTGAAATGATCCAGGACCTGTAAATAATGAAAAGCAGGCCCAGAGAAGGGAATGATAGTAGAGCCTACATGTGGGGTACAGGCTCCCATAATTGAATGGGTCCAAGAGGCGACTGTGTAATTGAAGGGTCAAATTAAAGATAAAGCAGGAAATTGCTCACAAGATAAGGCAGGAAATTGCTCACCTCCTGGACGGCCATCATCTCAGCAGCCAGGTCCGGACAGGGAGGGTGAATATATTGCAATCATGGCTTATATACACTTAGGGGACATGCAAGACCCCTAATTACATCATAACAGGAAGGGTTGTACCATAGGCATACATGCAACAGGAGGGGGACAAGTAAGGTGTGTACATGCAATAGGAGGCGGAGAAACTAGGGGTATACATGTGACAAGATAGGCAGCTTCTAACGTCAAGATGGCAGTCTAACCTTGATCCTCCTTGAGTTAGCTTGACCTTGTCTTTGGACTCTCCTTGAGGGGAACAATCTTATATACTTATCAGAAAGGAGTAGGGACTACTTAGGGTGGGGCAGACAGTGGGGTCTGATTGCTCTAGATGCTGACAACCCTCGGGGAGATAACTTTTAAGCAGTTGACCTCCAACTGTATGGCCTTTGACCATGTATTAGCAAGCAGCACCATAGGTTTGGCAGATACTATGGGCGGGGGGGGGGGGGGGGGGCAACCTGGGAATAACCTTTCTGTTTACCACGCCTATATTCCAAATACCCAGTTTGCAGAAGGCTATGGATGACAATCAAACCCAAACCCACTTGCAGGATTCCCCATGTAGATTATGACTCGGGCAAATCCCTCTAATTCCAAACCAGGGATGAGAAAGCCCTTGTTATAAGACAGACAATATTGTAAGGAATATTACTATAGTTGTAGTTAGGTTCAAATGGGACATCTGGTCAATTGATCTCCCTCTTGATCCAATATATAATTGTTCCAGAGGTTTATATTTTCAACTTTATACTTAATTGAGAGTTTTCCTTTTTCATTCTGTTATTTTTATGTTTTACTGTGTATGAAACCCACGATAGGTAAACCTATAGAGACAGCAAATGGATTAATAGTTTCAAAGGGACCATGGCAGGGGAGATGGGCAAGAATTAGAGCACTAATAATAACCAAGTACGAGGAAGAAGAAGTATATGGGAATTGGTCATGTAATGGTTGCACAACTCTTATGAATGTGATTGAAAAAAAGTAAGATATGTGAATTGTATATTGATAAAACTGTTAAAAGCAGTAAATAATTTTTGAAAAGCTGTACCTCACCAGCCTGTGTGATCATGAATTGTCGACAAGATCAGGTATCAGGCATCAAAGAGCCAGAACAAAAAATCATGTCAATGGGAATGGGGGGAGGGGCGCAGAATGGGAGGCAGAGTGCAAAGTGAAAGTCCAAAGCAATCTGTAGGCAATTTGGACATCCCCTTACAGAAGGGTGGTGGGGAGAAGATGGGCCAGTCAGGGTGCAGTATAGCACCAATGAAACATTCAGCTTTCCTCTGATTCTTTAAAGCTTCCCCCACCCACTATCATAACCCTAATTCTACCTTACAAATCTGACTAGAATAGAACATGTACATGGGTATAGATAAGAGCTTGAAACACAGGGAATACAGGACAAATAAACTCCTCGGGACCAATATTGAAAGTAGTCATACCAGGAGAAGAAGGCAAGGTGGGGGTAGAAAGGGGGAACCGATCAAAATGACCTACCTATAACCCCCTCCCTGAGGGATGGACAACAGATAAGGAGGTAGAGGTAAACATAGGACAGTGCATGACATGAAAAAATAATAATAATTTATAAATTATCAAGGGTTCATGAGGGAGGGAGGGAAAGGGAGGAGAAAAATGAGGAGCTGATACCAAGGACTCAAGTTGTAAGAGAATGTTTTGAAAATGATGATGGAATCAAATGGATAAATGTGCTTGACACAATGGATGGATGGATGGATTGTGATAAGAGTTGTAGGAGCCCTAATAAAAGAATTTATAGTAAAAATATCCGTGTCTTTAAGAGTTGTTTGTTTTCAAAACTTTTGCAAAGACATGTACAACCGCTACCCAAGCTTATTGCTACATGAAGCAGTAAGGCAGCTCTCACGAGGGTGAAATTTAAACAGATAATTAGAATTGAAAGATGAAGTTGTATTGTTTTATAGATTGCTTAAAATTGATCATTTTTTCATAATGATATATGGCTTTCAAAACTGCTATTTATTAGATATTTTTGAAAAATTAAACATGTTGCTTTAAGTTAAAATTACAACATATTTATGTTAAAAGATAAAATTAAATCTTTTACTAAAAATGTAACATACATAAGAATACGGTGGAAATGGTTCACTAAAAATGTTTATAGCTACAGATGATTTTACTGTTGAAAATAACCTTTCCATAGACTTAATTGTAAGTTATAATTGATTATCTGAAGTGCCTGGAGACACAGTTTTAGAAATAATCCCCTACACATTTTCATGAAAACAAAACTAATAGGGTTTATATGTCATACTTAATTGAAATTAAAAGAAAAAAGTTAGTCATCTGTTATTAAATGTTCTATTTGTCATTATCAAGCAACGTAGTTTTACATCTTGGATTTCCTAAAAACACAAAACAACAACAACAAAAACATTAAAAAATTTTGGCTTAGGACCAGGGCAAAATTACCAACAATTTATGAAATGACCCTAAGCATATTCCTTCTACTTTGTACTACAAATTTATGTGAAGCAGCATTTCAGCATTGATGATGATAAAATATCAATCAATGCTTAAAAATGTTGAAGACACAGTACATTCTGCCCCCAATCCAAAAACAACCATTAATTTTGACTCATAACAACCACATACACCATATTAAATGTTTAAGTTTAATTTTTTATGGAAAACATAAGTAAACTAAATAAATAAATGGTTATTTCATTAGTATACAAATTTGTTTGTCTTTAATAAATGCTCAATTATAGGCATACCAAAAATTTTAATTGTTTTATTGGGGGCTCTTACACCCTTTTCAACATTCCATACAACAGTTGTATCAAACATATTTGTACATATGTTGCCATCATTATTTTCTAAACATTTACTTTCTATTTGAGTCCTTAGTGTCAGCTCCTTTTTTTTCCCTCCCTCCTCCCCTCCCACACTTGTGGCCCCTTGATAAGTGATAAATTATTATTGTTTTCATATCTTACACCAACCGCTGTCTCCCTTCACCCACACCTCTATTGTTCATCCCTGGGGTGGCGGGGGAGACTATGTGTCAATCATTCTGATAGGTTCCCCCTTCCTCCCCTCCACCCCTACCTTCCCGTACTCTCCTGGTATTGCTACTCCCATTTCTGTTCCTGAGGGGTTTATCTGACCTGGATTCCTTGTGTCACGAGCTCTTATCTGTACCAGTGTACAAGCTCCGGTCAAGCCAGAATTTAAAGGTAGAACTGGGATCATGATAGTGGGGGCGGGGGGTGATGAAGCCTCAAAGAACCACAGGACTATTGTGTGTTTCACCATGATTGACCCATACCTTCCTTGTGACCATTCTCTGAGGGGAGGTCCTATTATCCACTGATGGATATGGGGTCTCTGTTCTGGCACCCTTGTTCTCAACAGTGTTTTTCTGTTTGCTTTGTTTTTATTCTTTGGTGCCTGATACCTGATTCTTTGGACACCTCGTGATCACACAGGCTGCTGTGCTTCTTCCATGGGGGCTTATTGCCTCTCTGCTAGATGGCCACTTGTGTAACTTCAAGCCTTTAAGACCCCAAACACTATATCTTTTGATAGCCAGGCACCATCAGCTTTCTTCACCACATCTGGTTATGTACTCTCCAAAATTGTTTTAAAATACATTTCCTTATCACTTATTATTGATAATTATTAAATCTATATTCATATTTTATATACCTATATACGTGGAGTTACATAAATGTAGCTTGGATGAAAAGGTGTCACCAGGGTGAAAAAATTAACAAGTTCTGTAATACAAGAGGAACATTTGTGCCAACACTTGCATTCCCTCCCAGATTCACCAAAAAGACAGGTGGCAAGTGACACAGGAGGGCCAACCTAGTGACCAGAATAGTAGACTCAAACCATTATGAGGATATATTAAAATAAAACAAAATAAAAACTCAAGGTATAATAAATTCAATATGTAAGCCATGGCTACCTTGGTGACTAGAGAGAACAGCAAGTCATGTTAATAAGGAGAAAGGAAAAGAAGCAAGATGACTCCAGCGAGTGACCCAACTACAAGAACTGAAACTGTTTCCTCCCCACGGTCATGGTCCCAATTCTACCTTAGGAATCTGGCTAGACCGGAGGATGCACACTGGTACAGATAGGAACTGGAAACACAGGGAATCCAGGACTGATGATCCCTTCAGGACCAGTGGTGAGTGCGGTGAAACATACAACTTTCCTCTAGTTCCTAAATGCTTCCTCCTCCCCCACGGTCATGATCCCAATTCTACCTTAGGAATCTGGCTAGACCGGGGGATGCACACTGGTACAGAGAAGAGCTCGAAAACCAGGAAACCAACAATAGATAAACCCCCTCAGGACCAATAGTGAGATTATCGATATCAGGAGGGCAGGGAAAAGGTTGGGGGAGAAAGGAAAAACTGATCACAATGATCAAAATATAGTTACCCCCCCCCTGAGTGCGACAAACAACAGAAAAGTGGGTGAAGGGAGGCATCAGTCAGTGTAAGATATGAAAAAATAGTAATTTATAAGTTATCAAGGATTCATGAGGGAGGGTGGGCGGGGAATAGAAGGTTAAAAAAATGATAAGCAGATAACAAGGCCTCAAATAAAAAGAAAATGTTTTCAAAATTATGGCGGCAACATATGTACAAATGTGTTCGACACAATGGATGGATGAATGGATTGTGATAAGAGCTGTAAGAGCCCCCAATAAAATGATTTTTAAAAGAAATAAGTTGTTAAAAATAAGCAATAAATGGAGGGGCCTGTAGGCTCGGCCCCCATACCAGCTACGTGGACAACTGCCCCTCCCCCAGAAGAATTTACTTGAGAGGATGGCACTGAAGCTGCAGCTAGGGGAGGGGCATGTCTGATCAGAGCACATGGGAGCAAATGAAGGGGGAGGAAGAGAGTGGAGCACACCCTGGCCAACCAGGCCTGGAGGACGATATCCTTGCTCTGAACAGCCAATGCACAGAGTGGACCATATGGCTGATCCCACTATGAGACATGCTGCCCCTTGCTGGCCCAGGGTCCTAAGGGAGACAACACTGGAAAGTCAGGGTCGGAACTGGCCCAGACTGACCTCGCGACGCGGAGGCAAACACTAAAGGCTTGCATCAAAGCAACTGTGCAAGCGGAGCAGGGAGCCCCGAGGGAGTACAAAGGACAGGCTCTGGGGCCAGAGTGTAGCACTCCATCAGACCTGACTAAAGGACACGCCTAGAGACCAAAAATCAGATGTTGATCTATTTACAGGTTTTTCTTTCTTTTAATTTTTTTCTTTTAATTAATTTATTCTTTTATGGGTCATTAGTTTTCTTTTTTGCTGTCATTGCTATGTTCTCATTCATCACCTATCTTGCTATGGCTTGATTTATGGTGCATATTATTGTCTCTACAGATCTATCTAGATAAGATGGGCTGGATCAGTAGTCTGGAGGAGAAAACAACACAGACTAATGACTCTGGGGCAACACGGGAGAGAAGGAGGTGGGGCAAGGAGGTTGTGCTGACCAGTCCAGGGACAGGGGAGCAAAAAGGGATCCAAAATCAGTGTCAAGGAGGGTGTGAGAGGCCTGGTAGGGATTCAGCAAGGGCAAGGTTACTGAGAGAAATTACTGAAACCCAAATGAAGGCTGAGCATGATAGTGGGACAAGAGGAAAGTAAAAGGAAATAGAGGAAAGAACAAAGGTATTTATAGAGGTGTAAATACTGGCATGTACATATGTGAATATAATTATATAGGAGGGTGGGGAATTAGATCTATGTGCATATATTTATAAGTTTAGTATTAAGGCAGCAGATGGACATTGGACCTCCACTCAAGTAATTGCTCAATGCAAGAACACGTTGTTCTATTAAATCGGAATTCCATGATGCACACCTTCCCGACACAATTGTTGAAGAAAAATGTGTGCATAAGCAACTGCGGTAAAGAAAGCTGATGGTGACCAGCTATCAAAAGATACAGCGTCTGAGTTTCAAAGACTTGAAGATAAACAAGCAGCCATGTAGCAGAGAAGCATCAAAGCCCACATGGAAGAAGCATATCAGCCAGTCTGACCACGAGGTATGGAAGAGACCAGTTATCAGACATCAAAGAAGAAAAAATCATATCAGTGGGTGCCCACTTTCCTGATGCGATCACTGAAGACAAACGTGTACAGAAGCAAATGTGGTGAAGAAAGCTGATGATGCCCGGCTATCAAAAGATATAGCATCTGGGGTCTTAAAGGCCTGAAGATAAATAAGCGGCCATCTAGCTAAGAAGGAACAAAGCCCACATGGAAGAAGCACACAAGCCGGTGTGACCACGAGCTGTCAAAGGGATCACGTATCAAGCATCAAAGAACAAAAAAATAATATCCTTGTAAATGAGGGTCAGTGCAGAGTGGAGACTCAAAGCCCATCGGTAGGCAACTGGACACCCCCTTAACTGAAGGGTTGTGGGGAGGAGATGAGCCAGTCAGGGTGCAGGGTAGCAACGATGAAACATAGAACTTTCCTCTAGTTTTTAAATTCTTCCTACCCCCAACTACCATGATCCCAATTTTATCTTACAAATCTGGCTAGACCAGAGGATGTACATTGGTACAGATAGAAACTGGAAACACAGGGAATCCGGACCAGTGGTGAGAATGGCGATGCCTGGAGGGTGGAGGGAATGTGAAGTGGAAAGGGGAAAGTGATTATAAGAATCTACATATGGCCTCCTCCCTGGGGGATGGACGACAAAGAAGAGGGCGGGGGAGATGTAAGACAGTGTAACATATGAAAAATAATAATAATTTGTGAATTATAAAGGGTTCAAGGGAGAAGGGGGAATGGAGAGGGAGGGGGGAAATGAGGAGGTGATATTAAGGGCTCAAGTGGAAGGCAAATGTTTTGAAAATGATGGCAACAAATATACATATGTGCTTGACACAATGGATGTATGTATGGATTGTGATAAGAATTGTATGAGCGGGAAATAGAGGAAAGAGCTGGGAGGCAAAGGACATTTATAGAGGTCTAGATAAACACATGTACATATGAAAATATATTTAAAAATGAGGATGGGGAAATAGATCTATGCACACATATTTATAGGTTTAGTATTAAGGTAGCACAAGGACATTGGGCCTCCACTCAAGTACTCCCCCAATGCAAGAATACTTTCTTCTATTAAATTGGCATTCTAGGATGCATACCGTCCCGACACAACCACTGATGACAAAGTGGGTGAATTAGAAAATGTGGTGAAGAAAGCTGATGGTGCCTGGCTATCAAAAGATATAGCATCTGGGTCTTAAAGGCTTGAAGGTAAACTAGCGGCCATCTAGCTCAGAAGCAACAAAGCCCACATGGAAAAAGTGCACCAGCCTGTACGATCACAAGATGTCGAAGGGATCAGTTATCAGGCATCAAAGAACAAAAATTCATATCATTGTGTGCTCACCTCCTTGATATGATCACTGAAGACAAATGGGTGCATAAGCAAATTTGGTGAAGAAAGCTGATGTTGCCCAGCTATCAAAAGTTATAGTGTCTGGGGTCTTAAAGTCTTTAAGGTAAACAAGCGGCCATCTAGCTCAGAAGCAACAAAGCCCACATGGAAGAAGCACACAAACCTGTGCGATCACAAGGTGTCGAAGGGATCAGGTATCAGGCATCATCAGAACAAAACCAATCTTACCATAGTGAATGAGGAGGGAAGTGCGGAGTGGAGGCCCAAAGCCCATTTGTAGGCCACTGGAGATCCCCTTGCAGAGGGTTCCAGGGGAGGAGATGAGCCAGTCAGGGTGGGATGTAGCAATGATGAAAAATACAACTTCCCTCTAGTTCCTAAATGTTCCTCCCTGCTCCCCCAATATCATGATCCCAATTCTACCTTGCAAGTTTGGCTATACCAAAGTATGTATACTTGTACAGATAGGAACTGGAAACACAGGGAATCCAGGGCGGATGATCCCTTCAGGACCAGTGGTGTAACGATACTGGTAACATAGAGGGAGGGTGGGTTGGAAAGGGGGAACCTATTACAAGGATCTACATTGACCTCCTCCCTGGGGGACGGACAACAGAAAAGTGGGTGAAGGCAGATGTTGGACAAGGCAAGATATGACAAAAAAATTTATAAATTATCAGGGGTTCATGAGGCAGTGGGGAACACGGAGGGAGGGTTAAAAATGAAGACCTGATGCCTGGGGCTTAAGTAGAAAGCAAATATTTTGAGAATGATGAGGGTAATGAATGCACAAATGTGCTTTACACAATTGATATATGTATGGATTGTGATAAGAATTGTATGAGTCCCTAATAAAATGATTTAAAAAATAATTGTATTACCCCCCCCAATAAAATGATTTATAAATTAAAAAATATAAACAAAAAATTCAAGAATTGGAGAAGCAGAGAAAAATTTGAGGCAATTTGTTAAAAAAATCTTCCATAATATCATAGAACCATACCCCCCCAAAATTCAAACTCAATATCATTAAGTCAGTGCTAACTTTTTGAAATGCTAGCCTGAACATAAAGCAAGGGAATAAAAGGCATCTAAATTGGCAAAGAAGTAAAACTATATTTGTTGTTGACATGATCATATATACACAGAATCGTGGTGAACCAATTAGAAAACTACTTATAGTAATAGAAAAAGTTTCAGCAAAGTGTCAGGATATAAGGTCAATATATAAAAACTAGTTAGTCTCCTCTACATTAGCTGACTGTGAAAAAAATCCACAGAATCCACACCATTTCTAATAGATTAGTGGTATGGTTTTCATGAGTTTCTTTTTAACTGGAAATACAGAAGACCTAGATGAACAAAACTAAATAAATACTTTTACAAGACACTGAGACCTACATAAGTGGAAAAATGTACCATGCTCACAGATAAGAAGACTTACATTGTGAAAATATCAATGCTACCCAAAGCTATCTATAGATTGGATAATGGATATGCTAACTCTGAGGCCATAGATTAATCAGTGCTTACAATATGTTGTCTTTTGTTAATTTAACACATAGAATTGGAAATTCTGTGATTACCACATACACTCGCATATAAGCCAACTAGAATATCAGCAGAGGCACTTAATTTCTACCACAAAAACTGCATTTAAAAAGTACTGAAAAACGCGCCTTATATCTTAGTAGGTTAGAGTAAATTGACTAACTTCTGTTGATTAACCAAAATGCAGTAATATGAGAAATGAAATACACCTAGTTAAATTATTTTTTTCTAAATTATTTTATTAGGGGCTCATACAACTCTTATCACAATTCATACATACATCAATTGTGTAAAGCACCTTTGAACATTCATTGCCCTCATCATTCTCAAAACATTTGCTCTCCACTTAAGCACCTGGCCTCATCTCCTCATCTTTCCCCTCCCTCCCTGCTCCCTTTCCCTCATGAACCCTTGATAATTTATTTATTATTATTTTGTCATATCTTGCCCTGTCCGACATCTCCCTTCACCCACTTTTCTAGTTAAATTATTATTACTCTTTCTTATTTATGTTGAAAGCATTGAGAAACAGCAAACACTTGGTCTAAGAAACACTTAGAAATTTCTTAGCCAGTGATATGGAGTGGGGCTGAGTAGGAGGAAAATGAAACAGCTTTTTCAGTATTCCAGTAAGGATAGGTAGTGAACGAGTATAACCGGGGAGAATGGGGACAGGAAGTAGGCAAGCACAAGAGCATGGTAGTAATATCCATGGGATTCGTAAACTCCAAATTTTAAGAGGTGAGTAAGAACACAGAGTTAAATATTACTCTAAAATGCTGTGGTTGAATTAAAATGGAAAATAGAGATATGGAAGTATTTCAGAAAAGCTGACTCTAAATTACGAGATTCTCTACTGTCACCTCACCATAAACTGATAGTGAATGATGATATGAATTTAGAAATGTTCTATAGGCTGCTTCACAGCTTGAGCAAAAGATGAACAGAGATTATCTTGATAGAATAGGGTTTGATTTGTTCTGTTTTATGCTACATGATTGGATTCCATCCCATTCCCAGTATGCAGAGCCCAAGATAGGAAAAGGACAGAGCTCCAGTGTCTTATTATTGATTTTTCAAACTGAGCTTTTTCAAGTGACTAAACTACTGGGAGAAGGGGAAAAAAGGGCAATAATGACCTGCTGTCCATAAAACAAACTACCAAAAAGCAGTAACAAAATTAAAGTCAGAAATGGACTAGGCAGTAATGTTCAGCAATAACTCGGGGACAAGCGATAGGGATGTGTGTCAGAAACAGAGACAGACAGACAGAGAGTGCATTTGCTGTGCTGTGTCTTTTCTAATAGCCAGCTGTATTAACAAAAGCCTAAGGAACTGCTTCCTTCTTATAAAAGCTCCACACGTGAAGTCAGAGCAGAAAACACTGAGTAGGGATACAATCCAGCTATACCGACAAAGGCAACTTCAATGACTGAATATGGTACCCAAAGGATATGGAGCCACGCCCATCAAGATCTACAGTCTTAGAAACCCCCTGGGGCAATTCTAGCCTGTCCTATATGGTCCGTATGCACTGAAATTGACTTCATGAGTAGATGCTGAGGTGATTTAAAAGAAATTATTCTCCTTGTCTCCTTTCTCTGCCATTTGCTTCCCTCTCTTCCTTTCTCTTTAGATTTCTCTTCCCCGAAAAACACCTCACATCATCATATGCAGCTTATTTTTGTATGCTAATTATGTCTGATTCCCATCTGCATCCTTAGATATGTGATACAGCTGTTTAAAAATGAAGACAACTTTTTAAAACCCTGTCCCCTTAAGATAACAAGGCATGGGACGCATTACAGCTTGGACCTAGCAGTGTACACAAACTAAAAGTTGTTCCATGAACACACACATATGCACATCTGATAATTCATAGAACATTTCCAGAAAGATAACTAAATAGTGAGCATACTGTACACCTCCGACGTAACGAGGTGAGGGTCAAGATGACTTAAAATAAGGAGTGGGGATGTGATTTATTTTAGAGGAAATCATAGCTACTCATTTAACCCAAAAGCCTCCTTTAAAAACTCATATAATGTATATTTGTATAATTTAATTATTTTACTAACATTGCCATTATAATTTTTTTTTATAATGTCAGTCTTGCACGGCCCTGAAATGGAACCAAGCAACTGTGACGGAACACCCAATGGATGCTAATTTCAATGACCTCTCCGGCATTTACTTAGAAATTTGTGGCACACGTTTAATATGCCCTCAAAATGAGTATTACTCCAATGTCACATTCCTTCCCATTGGCCCCTGGTCAGGCCCGATAACAACAGACGTTGTGGTTGTGTAGAAGATCTAGGTGGAAATAAAGTTTGACTGCTCGCCCAGCAGGGGCTATGCTAATGTGATACGAAATGGAGTACAACTTACCAGTAAAACCTGTTTGGTACGACCCCTTCCTGGATAAGCTGCCACCTTCTCCCAAACTCGGCAGAGCTGTATAACTGGAGAGAAGAGAAAGTACTCAGCATCATGATCCTGCGGCATGTGGACTCCACACACATCAATTCACATAATCAACAGAAATAAAGCTAATATCGTCCATTTAGGGAGAACTTGCCACACGACAGGTGAGTGCATTATATACACCACCTCCAGTCCTCACATAAAATCTTCAAGGCACTTACTAATACCTTCACTTTACAGTTGAGAAAATAGGCTCAGAAAGATGAAGTGGCTGGTTGGAAATCACACACCAGGTGAGTAGTAGAACCCAGTTCTGCCTGGTGACAACGTCAGCTCTGCCGCTTGACTGAGCATGTGGCAAAGCATGGTGGGGGCTGTAAAGAACTGTAAAACCCTAGACTCTTGGTGAGCACAGTGCAGCCTGGGCCTACGGGACACAAGGAGAAATGCATGTGGCGGTCAATGAGAAAGGGAGGCAGAGGACAAAGGTTCCAAAGGCAGCTGATTGAGGCTGTGGAGCCACAGTTGGGATCTGAAAGAATGACAGCTGTCAAAATGCCAAAATGTCAACAACAAAAAATGGCCCAGCCTAGAACAATTTCCAGTGGAAAGGTATGAATATGTCTAGCTAAAGCGAAGGTCCTGTTTTGGTAAATATAAAATAACGTCAGATGAATAGGTTTAGGCAACTGGGGAAAGGCCAGCTTGCAAATTAAGGCGATCAGCGCTGATCCTGAAGACCAAGAGACGCCCGTGTGAAGAGGGAGCTCAGGAAGCTCAGGTTGCAGCGACGACAAGAGACAGACAACGTTCTTTCTATGATCCAGGGGCCTCAGAGTGTTTATCTGATTTCATCTGCACCACCCCGGGGTTACAGGACTTTTGATCATGGTCCTTTTACAATGAGTTACACAGCCAGGACATCCCCAAACCTGCTGACTCTGCCTTCAGTCCTCCACAGAATCATGGTTTGTGGGATGGGCACTGACCTTCCCAAATACAACTCCCTTCTCTTAAATCCTTATCTCTCTCACTCCCTTGCCATTGCTGCTGTTCTCGGATCAACTTTTCAGCACCAGGGAACTCTTGTCTGCCTCCAGAAGTTTCCTCTGAAATAACTGTAGATTCCTACTGTTTTGGATGCTTTGGTTTTCATGGGCTCATGGCCACATTTTATGCTTCAAAAATTACCACTTGGAATCAATCGGAATGTGTCCTTTCTTCTACAAGCCTGGTCTGGAACCCATTTACACCCCTATCTTCCAAAATCTCACTGCCAACTCCCACAGAGAATGGCTGGTGAGTCACGCTGCTCTGTGTTTCCCAGTTTCCAAGGCTTCTCCACTCTCCCCAAGCCCAGCACTCAGCGAGGGGTCAAATGATTCACCAAATGACTCAACAATGCTGCAAATGCATCAAGCACGTCCAAGGTACAACTGAACTCCAGTTGCGTATTTGCTGACCCTTGAAAGAGCTTGCTGCAGCATTGTGTCTCTTGGAGGAAAATATATCTAATACAAAAAAAAAGGCTGACTTTTCTGGTTATTAAAGCAAGCAGGTTGAATGGCTTCAACAGCAGAACTTGGGCAGGCAGCCAAAGAATAGCTGGGGCGATTGATTTCTATGCCTTTTCTTTTTTTGGTTTCATTTCTTAGACCAGTTTTAGGTTTCTCGAAAAGTTGTGTAGAAAGTACACAGTTCCTCACTGCATCCTGGTTGACCTATTATTAACACCTTGCATTCTGATGGTATATGTGTTCCAAACACATACCGGGGAAACATATTGATACACTGTACAGTGTACATAGTTATATCACCAGGAACCTGAAAGCATAATGACATATGTGTAGAATTAGAGTGTCGTATAGAATAATTTTACTGCCCTACGGATATCCTGTGACCTCTCTATCCATCCTTGGCCCCCTCCTTCCCTCTGACAACCACGGATCTTGTACTCTCTTGCTGTTACTGTTAGGTGCTATCAAGTTGTTGTGACTCATAGTGACCCGGTGTACAACAGAATGAAACACCACGGCCTGGCCCTGCACCATCCTCACAATTGCTGTTTTGTATAAGTCCATTGTTAGAGCCACTGTGTCCACCCATCTCTTTAAAGATCTTCCTCGCTTACTGCCCTTCTCCTTCGCCAACAATGAGAGCCTTCTCCAGGGGCTCCTGATAACAGGTCCAGGTCCAAAGTACATTACACAAAGTCTCCCATCCTCACTTCTGAGCAGCATTCTGGCTATACTTCTTTCAAGACAGAATGAAACACATCATTTTGCTTTGTTTTTTTCTGGAAAGTCATAGAGTCATGGCCCAAGCACATTATCCATTTATCAACCCAATCCTTGGAAAGTCTATTCTATTAAAATGTTGAGGTGTGCATGAGGGTTTGAATAGCGTCCAATAAATGGACACTACTTTGAGGCCGGCATCAAAACAGTATTATTGCTCTACTGTATGTTAATGAGGTTTTAATTTACCTGAAAGCTTTTTTGTAACCTGTAACCTTTTTTATATGTAGGGAAGACTGAAGTAGAATTGCTGCCTTTGAATTATGCTGCTGAAAAAGAACACGAGATATAATGTGGCCTGGCAGAAGAAAGAACAAATCTAGGAAGAAGTAATGTGAAAACACTTCCTTAGAGCTTGGGCATTTTAAGAGGAGGGATGGACCAGTCCCTGGGGGTAAAATAGAGGGCTGAAAAAAGAGATGACAATGGTAAGGAAATGGATTGATACAGGTTTCAGCAATGGATACAAACATAGTAAGGCCTGGCAGGAGGGCACCAGGTCTGGCTATATTCTGTTCTTCTGCACATAAAGTCATAAATGGGAACTGACTTGGAGGTGCCTACCAACGCAGCAACAGAGGTAGAATGTTACACTCTATTTATTTCATACTAAGACAAGTATTTGACTGATGCTAGAAATAAACAACAGCCAGCTGTCATTCATCCAGCTTACATGCAAATCCCAGACTCAGGAATGAAGGTGGTTTAGAACTGGTATTTACACACATGTTAATCACCTAGCACCTTAGTCCACAGAACATTATGGGACACATGACGGTCGTTGTAATCATGCTATGTAGATTCTTTGGAGTAGCTTCCCTTAGCAACATGCATTTGAGGTTCCTCTACATATTTTGCCTACCTCGACCACTCATTTCTTTTTTATCACGTAATAATACTCTTCTACGTCTTTTTTTTAGGTGTGAGGAAGACTTGGTACTGCATGATAGAAATATTGCCTTTCTTACAAGAGACCTCATTTTGATTACCAGCCAATGGACCACATGTGCAGCTACCTCCTACTCGTCAGTGAAAGTTTATAAGTTACCATGATGTTGTTTGCTCCAGAAAGATTTACACATTCTCAGAAATCCTGTATCAAAAACAGAAAAGCAAGCAAACAAACAAAAACCCATTGCTGCAGCGTCCATGTCAACTCATACCCCCCCCCCCATACGATGTGGGAGAATTGCTCCTGGGGGTTCCCAAGAGCGTAACGCTTTATGGGAGTTGAAAGTCTCCACTTTCTCCCATGGCGTGGCTGCTAAGGTTTCGAATTGCTAACCTTGCAGTTAGCAGCCCTATACGGAACTACTACACCACCATGGTTCTGAAGTCCTGTATAGAGTTGGAGTCAAAGAGATGGCAGTGGGGTTGGTTTTTTGGTTTTTGTTGTTGTTTGCTTGAGTGCTGCTGGACAGGTTTCAGCAGACCTTCCAGCAGACCTTCCAGACAGACAGACAGAAGAAAGAGAAATGCCTACTAATCTACTTCTGTAAGGCAGCCAACGAAAACCCTATGGTTCATCAAAACCCAATCTAGCAGCTGAGCCTGGGGATGATGTAACAACCTGCTGTGTTCATTATTCTACTGTGCCGGGCTTCCCCATGAGTTTGGGTTAGCTTGACAGAAGCTAAAAATTACAATGAAGTACTTTTTCAATATTTCTTCTCTGCCCCTTCATGCCCTATCATAATTGTCTAGGTGCAGCCAAGTGCTGGGCTTGGTTTAAGAAGAGACAGGGAGACAGCTGCCCTCATGACATCACCCAGGGTTGGAAATGAATCCGGGGCCCAGGCAGCTACAGTTCACATCCGCCCTGCTTACTGCATCCCAGAGTGCACTGAGCATCTGCAATTAATACATACTTGCCTGCAGCGAGTCCTTAATGTGGGAGCATCTGTTTCTCCCTTTCCCTTCACTCTCTTTTGGACATAAAGAGGACATACAGTCAGGTGCTTCGATCAATACATAAATATACTGTGATACCCATGTATAAAGATTAATGCAAATGTAACCGAGTCAGAACCTCTCCCTGTGTGTGAAGGCTGGTCTGTCTATCTGTCTCAAAGGAGTCTTAGAGAAAGTCTGAGGGCCCCTAAGACTCCCCTTGGGGATTAGCATCCTTGCTCCCACACAGAAGTCCTTGCTATGAAGAACACTTGGGTGCTCGTACCGATCTTTCCCCCCCCGCCTTTTTTTCTATGTCCTTTAAAATTGATCCCCTAGGCTCGGATTTGGAACCTTGGACGGCACGGTTATCTCCCGTGATGCTTGCTTGTATCCTCTTCGTGGAGCCGCTTTCTGATTTGTGAGCATCCAGAGGTCCCTCGGGCAGAGTGGGTGCTGAACAATGCAATAAACCAAGCCTCTTACATACAGCTCAATAACAGCCCCTTTCAATTTCATCTCTTGAAAGGTACCCTTTGGTCTCGGTGGACTTTGCCCTGGCGATATCTCCTCAGTGGTCGTTCTTAATGAAGCAGGGGTGGCTTCAAACCTTGCCCACCCCAACCCCAGTTTGTTCGCTGGCCCAGAGCAAATGCTACTTTCTCATAAACTTCACTTTGCCCACTGGTTTCAAGAAACCCCGATCAATGTACAGTGCAGAAATTCCTATTTAATTGTCTCAGGCGTCTCTTAGGAGAGGCTTCAGAATCTTTTTCAGGACACCGCAAAGTGTTTCGCTATTGGAAATCCCATCATTCTATATCTAGTCAATGCCTAATATATTATAGACCATCAAGAAAACCTCTTTGATTTTACGCCATGCAAATCCCCTAGTAATGAATCTACCTACTAAGAAAGCGAATAAGGTTCCCCAAGGAATGATGAACTAAGCACTCTTATCAGAGGTCGAGGCTTTGCTTTCTTGGATCCATCGCTATGCCTACAAAACAAATACATTCTCTCTATATATATCAGTTCACTTGCAACTCCCAAGGATTTGCAAGCAGTGCCTCAATACATATGCATCCTTACACGCTTAGTCTGGGTAGCCACCCACTCCTCCAAACTCTTCTAAGAGGTTAATTGTCAGCCTACTGTTATATCCAGCACAGGAGAGACAGCAACTCACATCCCTATAGAAGGGAACAGCAGAGTTCTCCTTCACAAAGGAAAAACCGTGTGAAAGCATTTTATCCAGTGGCTGCTTCCGACACCAGCGGAAGGCTTTCTGTGTAAAATGAGTCAGTGTCCTTTAATAAAATTCATAGTGTTGGCAGGCTCTAAATAAGATTGGTTTCTTTCACTCTCTGTCTCTGGTTCCAAAGTTTCTTTTGAGGGTCAGGACACAGAGCTGAGAAGTATCATTACTATCTGTCCCATCAGAGAAAGCAATAGCGCCATTCTCCACCGAAGCTAAGCCGGGAGCAAGAGAGGGGGAGCCTAGGAAATGGAAGAAAGAGCATGTGAACTCATTTCCGGAGGGCAATGTTCACCGATTAGCCTTCTATCAGGCATTAAAATGTGCCATTCTCTACGGGTTTTTGGTTTTCCAAAGATTGATACTGCTGGAAGCAGCCCCAATCTTAGATAGGGAAAAGGGAGGGGTAGGGGTTAAAAAAGGCCCTCCAAGCTCCTTCTTATCTAGAGGCATCCTAAAGTATCCAAGACCATTCCTCTCCAGCGTAAATCTAAAGGGCTGAGCACAGAACCACGTCCTGTCCAGCTCAGGCTCCATTACAGCATCCACACTGTCATGGGGCTGGCCTGAGACTGTCAACACATCCGCCTGCCACGCTGTTCTCCTGACTCTTGCTTCATAAAGACCTCTCTCACATTGGCTTGTAAGCTTGCAATCTCCCTCTGTCTCCTGTAAAAATAGGCAGGATAAAAATACACCTAAATTGAGATGGATGCCATTGCAAGGGTTAGCTCTTGATGTAAATGACGGCTTGGGCATCTCTGGAGCCATCTCAAGAGGCCTGAAGAACTGCTAGTTGAATGGTGGGCACTGGATCCATGGCAAATGAGAAAGGGTGCCCAAGGGGGAGGAAATGGCTTGAGAGTGGGCAAGAGGGGAGATCTTGACTTTGCTTGGGGTGAAAGAAGGAGACCATATTCAAAATGTCATGTCCCAGCCTCTCGCTGCTCACACTGTGGATGAGCTCTGAGAAGAAGAGCCCCTCTCGCTCTTGGATGAGAAATTCCACTTCTTTGCATTGGTACAAACGTTTGCAACGGCCCGTCCCTGACAAGACTTTCCAATATTCCTAAATCAGATCACTGGAAGCCAACTCTTCAAGTTGCTAGACAAATACATGTCGGTCAGTGTAAGACATGGAAAAATAATGATTTCATAAATTATCAGGGGGTTGGAAGGGAGTGTGGGGGAGGGAGGGGGAAAAAGTGAGGAGTTGATACCAGGTGCTCAAGTCAAAAGCAAATGTCTTGAGAATGAAGAGGGCAACAAATGTACAAATGTGCCTGACACAACGGATGGGTGTATGGATTGTGATAAGAGTTGTACGAGCCCCCAATAAAGTGATTAAAACAAAACAAAAAATAATAAAATAAAATAAAATAAAGAATTTTCTTTTCCAGTTAGGAAATTGGCTTGAGAATACAAAGCGACAGATATGAAGAGGCACAACAGCATTGGCGGATGAAGCTGATTCTGTTCACTTCAAAGCTTCCTGGGGCCCTGTTCCCAGTCGGGAGGCAGGCTCATGGATCTACTCCATACCGGCTTGGAGAGGCATCCGCCTGGACAGAACACGTCCTGCTCCGGGCTGTTTTCAAGGTTGCCTGCTCACCCCTCTTTCCTTTCCTGCCCTAAACACTCTGGAGGTACAGGGGGGACTTGAAAATTACATTTATTAAAAAGGCTGACAGAACCCCCACCAGCCCTATGTTTTCTGCCTAATCCTAACACTACCCTCACAAACTCATAGAGGCCCAAGGAGGGCGATATCAAGCTAAGGAAAATCAAAGCATCTTTCTTTCCAAGAAATGCAATGAGCAAGCCCCCTGCCTTGAAGAGCCAGCCCAGGTAGCCCAGTGATTAAGAGCTTGGCCTGCCTCCAAGCCACTTGATACAAGGATGCTACCAGGCCGAACTGACCCAGAAGGCCGTGGGTTTGGTTTGTGTGGGACACTGCCCTGCACTCGTCCACCTACGGGTCTCTGGTCATCACTGCTGTTTCCACATTCTTTGCTTAGCAACCCAGAGGTGGTTCCTTGAAGACTTCAAATAAATTCCTACTGACTGACCCGAGGCATGGCAACCAGCAGGCTCCTTCGTCCCCCAGCCTGAGTAGGAAGAAAGAACAAAATCCGCCCTCCCTCTGAGATCCTCCCAGGTTTCAGAAGCACACTCGGATATGTTTGGTTTCATAGCACAGGAGGGGGTGTACACACTCACTCAAAAGCAGGCAAGGCCTATGTAAGATAATGCATACCAGCTTGGGTCACGCACTGCACCAAGGAGAACCAGTTGGGGCCAGCACATTAGCAGAGAGTTCATGAAAGGTTTGACCACATAGAGCAGACTAATGTTTAAATGGATACTAAGTTTGTATGGCCCACAGATGATGCAATAAATGTCCACAGGGTCCTTTGGGCAGAACAAAAGGCTCCCCAGCCCTGCTCTTGAGAGAAACCACACTATCGAAAGCCATTCCACAAAACCTGACCAGGTGCTGAGGGTTTAGATCGTGTCTGGTGGACACAGGGGCTTGATACTGAGAGGGTCAAAGATGACTCTCCTCCTTGCAAATAGAGTACGACTTCTCAAAAGGAAAACCAGCTGAGCAGCGGTTACAGTGGATAACATATTATAACCTGCAAGGTTTTCCTGAGTCCATTGGTGGCTTATTCAGGAGAGGATGAGCTGGGAGCTCAAAAGACCGTGTGACGTGGTCTTGGGGGAACAGTTAAAACCTCTTAATGCCAAGAGGTACAGAATGTGTTTCTGGGAGAATGAGCAAGTCTGAGAAAAGCAGAAGCAGTTCATTGTTTGTGTTCTTGTTTTGTCGATAGCAAGGGATCCAGTGTGTTTGGAGTTCAACAAGGGAAGCGTAGGGGAAGCTGATCTACCGACCAGGGGAGACAAGATTGGATGGGTGCACTTCTGAAACATTTGGGGAGCTAATGCGATTGGATCCAAATATCAAGGTCAACAGAAAAGAGCAGCAGGATTGAATGTTCAGGCTCTGCTGACGAGGACTGAGCAGAAACGATGACATGTGGCTGGCCCATCCATCTCTCCCGGGGCTGGATTTATCAAATGTGTCACTGGCTGCTCCCCAACTGTCACTGACGTCTGTCAAATGTCCTGCAGCTTGGCTTGGCACTCAGGCCTGGGGGAGTAGATATGTGGAGCAGGGGCTGTCTGGGAAGGAAGGGTCAATACGTCCTGACTGTGGACAGTTCAACCGATGTACATTCGCCCCTGTGCACCCAGGACTGGAGGTTTTTGAGGGTGAATCAACAAGTATTTCTTTAAAATCATAGAAGTCTGTATTCAATCAACATAGAAACATTGCTAGGCTATTGTTTTTCAATATCTCCTCCATCAAGGGCTGCACAATTCAGGCGGCGGTGTGTCCTTCTCTCTAACCTTCCGGCAAATAACGCCGGGTGCTTCCACATGCAGCAGGTCAAACATCAGTCTGCATCCGGGGGTGGGGGTGGGGGAGTCAAATAGTGCATCTTTGAGATACTGCTTGCATGTGGGGAACCGCAGGAAGTCTGAGGGGGCAAGACGAGGACCGTAGACTGGGTGAGGGAAGGCATCACTGAGAGATTCTCTCTGGACAGTCCTGGGGAGCCTTGAAGAGGAGCAGACGCCTTGTCCCGATGGAAAAACAAATTCCTCAGAGCCACTCTCCAGCCTTTCCTGAGCAATAATGTTCCAATTTTCTGAAACCTTCTTCCTAATAATACACCAAGATCACCCCTGACCATCCCAACCCCCCAATCACCAGAACCTTCTGAACTGACTTCTGCCATGAATTTACCTGGCCCAGAAGATTCCCCCAGAAGAGCCCCCCCAGAAGGCACTATTTTCACTGGAGCTTCATTTTAAAGGCTCAGAGATTAAGACATATGTATCCCTTGTCTGCAGTCAGCCACCGATCCCAGAGACATGTTTACACATATTTTGATTGAAATAAACCCATGCATGAAACTCCAATCTCTATCCTTTTTTATTTCCCCTCTTACATGAAAAGGATAAGATAAAAATCTTGGTCTTCAAGATTCTCCCATATAAATGGAGACATAAATATCAAACAAACTGAATAATTAGAAGCTCAGTTCCGGATCTATATTACAAATCTTTCAGTATCAAGACACTGATCAAAAGTAAATAGCCCTTGGTAACTATATAATTGCACTATTATTTCTGTGCCTAGACGATGAGGCTAAGCAGTAGTGAGAGACACATGTAAGTGGACGAGGGAATGAGCATTAAGAACATAAAGAGAGCTGATCCTTACGAAGACTGTCCTTTATCAGTGTTGAGGCGGCATGGCAGAGAGAGAGTGGAGAGAAAGAGACTCCCTCTGCATTCATCAGGAAGGGTCCTGGTCAGCTACCCCAATTGGTGTTGCTCCTAACCCAGCAGCTTCTGCGTGGGAGAGAAGGAGGTGGCAGTCTGCTTCCATCGAGCTTCATAGCCTTTGAGAAAACAACTCTGTCCCACAGGGTTCATATGATTTAGAATTGAGTTGACAACAAAGAGTTTGGTTTTGAGTTCAGATTAGTCAGGGCCCTTGGGAAAGGTGTGGGGGGAAGGAAAAACATTTTCAATAAACAAAAACAAAACTGATAAACATCTGATTGGATGCGTAGCATCTGAAAGGGGTTCTACCTGGGCAGGAGGAAGTTTTACATACAAAAAGCCAACAAATAAACAAGAAAAGGGGAACAGAGTTGGGGCAAGGAGGTGAGAAACTAAAAATAACAAAACAAAACTCACTGCCCTGGAGTCAAGTCTGACTCCTGGAGACCCCATAGAACAGTGTAGAACTGCCCTTGGCAGGTGGTCTTGAACTGCTGAGCCCTACGCCACCAGGGTTCCTAGAGAAGGTGATGGAAGGGCCAAAGACTTTTTTTTAAAGATTTTATTGGAGGCTCTTTCAACTCTTATAACAATCCACACATCAATTGCTTCAAGCATATTCGTACATAGGTTGCCGTCATTTATTTTTAGACATTTCCTTTCTATTGAGCCCTTGGTATATTGGAGTTGAAAACCTTCTCTCTCTCCCATTGGTGGTTTCTAATTACTTACCATGACGCTTGCAGCCCAGTCTAGAACCCACTGGGTTCCTCGTATGCAAACAGATATTATCTAATGTGTGATACTAGAATGAAGTGAGAGAACAGATATAAAGTGCTTATCGGTGTTAGGCCAGGTTAACTAGAGAAACAAACCCACAGAATCTCTCATATATGTGTAAGAGAGAACTTTATGTCAAGAAGTGATCATTTATCAGGAAAACATCCCAGCCCAGTCCAGTTCAAGTCCATAAGTCCACTGCTAGTCCAGAAATCCTTCTTCACACCCACACAGCCTCATGCAATGATGAAGAACGCAGGCCAATCACAGGCCATGGGTGTAGAGTCCTGTGGATCCAATGACAGTGGAAGCATCACAAAGCTCTGGCAGGTCACAGTGGTGTGGCTTGCCAATACGAAGAGGAAGCAGAGAGAGCCAGACAGACAGGGAGGTTCCCAGGACCTTCCTTAAGAGAAGGCCATGCCCACAAGGAAGCACCATCAGGCTGTGACTTAATTGACAGGCTAGACCCCACCCTTCCACTTTTATATACCTAATTACCATACTATCAAAGTATCCCCCACAGTTGCTGCTGCTGCTACTCATTGCTGTATGGAGACTCTAAGTATACTGGACCAAAACATCACCAGGCCCTGAGCCACCTTCATGATCAAGTTTCAGTCTATGATTAGGGCTAGTTGTACCTATTCACATCATTGGGAGTTTTCCTTGCTTTTACCCACCTCTACTTGACCAACCATGATGCCCTTTTATAGGCACTGCTCCTTCTTCATGATGTTGCCATAAAGTGAGCTCGACAAAATAGCATCACCCTTCCTTCAAGGGAATATTCTTCTTTTTCCGGTAGGCTGCCAATTGATGCCCCAGCAGTGAGGACTGGCAGAGAGGAGATGATGAGTTTGTTGTTGCTTTTAGTTTTTCCTTCTAGACGAATGTTTCTCAAGCTGTGGGTCGTGACCCCTTTGGGGGTCAAGCGACCCTTTCACAGGGTCGCCCAATTCATCACAGCAGCAAAATGACAGCTATGAAGTAGTAACAAAAATAATGTTATCATTGGGGATCAACACAATGTGAGGAACTGTATGAAAGGGTCGTGGCATTAGGAAAGTTGAGAACCATGGTTCCAAACCTTCAGAAACAAAGAATCATACATGATCCCAAACAATGTACGCATGTCCCCGGCCTAGAAGAGTATTCCCTTGGCTGGCTTCTCCTGCAGCAGCTGATGATACAGCTTGGCTTCATCAAGCAAATCTTGTTCCTGGAAATTTTCTCTCCTGCTTGTGGTCAGAGGAGCAGGGAGGTCTGAGCGGCACGTCAGCCCGAAGAGTGAGAGCCACGGAGTTCAGTTCCCATGCCACTTCATTGCCTGGCATCCACTGGTGGAGGAACCAACACTGTGGGCCAGGGCACCAAGATTTGGTTCCTTTTCCTCTTTTCTCAGCGTATAAAAACCATAAAAAACATCTATTCCCAGAATCATGACTTCTCTCCCCAAACCACTCTCCTCCTGGACAAGATGCTTAGTTGTAAATACTTTGGGAAAGGAAACATTTGGGAAAATGGATCATTACTGGATATTTTGTCAGGGAGACTATGAAGGAAGCAGAAAGGGAAGGGAAAGAGGAAGGCCATGGACAAGATGGACTGATGCAGGGGCGACCACAATGGGCTCAAGCAGGGAAACAATTGTGAGGATGGAGCAGCACCAGACAGCATTTCATTCTGTTCAACATAGTTCCCTCTCAGTCAGAACGAACCTGGTGGTTCCTTACAACAACAACTCCTAGAAAAGTTTATTGGCTGACTATTTCTCGAACTCACTTAAGAAAGAGATCCATGCTCTCTTGTAAGATGAAACGTCCTTTAAAGTTGACCAAACTAGTGTCAAGATTTAAAAGGTATCATAAATAGTTTTCACTTTAATACGAGAGTGTTGGTGGCACGGAGCAGATCAAACTGCCAGCTATCCTTGGGAAGCTGCACCAGAAAAGGCAGCTCTATTTCTAAACCTAAATAGCTGCCAAGTACAATTGTGACTGTTCCCACCTTAATCTCAATCATTTGTTTCAAAATGTTTAATTCTCCATATCCCCGTAGTCTATTTCTTTCCAATTATTTGACACAGGTAGATCCAACTGTTCCAGTTAGCAACTGGAAGCTTCTGGTACAACATGCTTAGACATGGTATCGAGGGTGAAGTCAAGCCTTCCTTGTTTGCATAGGATGACATTTCAGCATGAGAATTTGTTTTATAAACAAGTATTGGGGTTGACATTTAGCAAGCTCCCTGGTTTCTACGCTAATTGCAAGACTTGTACTTGGATACGTAAATTATATACATATTCATGAGATTAGAAATCAGCTCTGACACTGGGAAATTTCCCACATGGAAATCCTCCTAACCTTGCATGGGATCTAGGGAAATGTTTACCACATTTGTTACAAACAAGTGAGTGCCTTTTTACTTAATCAGGCTTCCTTGGGGAAGCATGAAGGCATTAGGTAGCTATCAGATTCCTAAGTATTTTTGTTCAAGCAAAATCATTTAAATATCCTCAGGGAGTTGAGTTTCAAGGATCTATTTGCTCCTTCAATCTTGCCCTCTCACATTAAGATGCTACTAGATTTATTAAAAAGCAAATGGAGCTACTGTGAAGATTTTTTAAAAACTTTTTAATATTTAATGATGTAGTTATTCATATCAATAATGTTTTTGGAACACCAATATATAGTTCTTAAAGCTCCTTCATTCTGATTCCACAACACCTTTTAGTGATTGACTAACCTTTGACTAGAGTGCCCAAACATCCAGGTACAGAAAAGATGCTGGTCTCAAGCTAAGCAACATCGTGTCTCATTCCAGCTACACCACATCTGTTCAGTTATCACACAGGATTCTCAACATCACTGTTTGTTCTGTGTTGTGCTTTACATACATCATTTCAGCAACCTCAGACAGTCCTTTGCAACAGGTATTATGATTATTACTTCCACAGTCTTGATAGCATAATGGGTTTATGTGTTGAGTTGCTAACCACAAGATAATCAGTTCAAAGCCACCAATAGCTGCATTGGGGAAAAATGAGGATTTATATTCACATAAATACTTACAGTCTCAGAAACCTACAGGGGTAGTTCTACCCAGACCCACAGGGTCCCTGTGAGTCAGAATAGACTCAATGGCAGTGAGCATGTCAATGGAGAAATTATAAAGCTTAGCAGCGAGCTGATGACACATCTCTAGTGTTAAAGGCTGGTGGAACACAGCTGATGCTCTTACCCAGCTACTTTACAAAAGGAAAAAAATATTTAAAAATAATCATTCTGTGATGCTCACCTTCTCGGCATGATCGTTGAAGTCAAAATGGATACATAAGCAAACGTGGTGAAGAGAGTTGATGATGCCCCACTGCTAGAGGATACAGCATCTGGGGTCTTAAAGGCTTGCAGTTAAACAAGTGGCCCTCTAGCAGGAAAGCAACAAAGCTCACATGGAAGAAACACACCAGCTTGTGTGATCACGAGGTGTCCACAGGATCAGATATCAGGCATCAGAAGACTCAAAACAAACAATTGTATCGATGCAAATGAGGGGGGGCTGGAGTGTAGATGACTGGATATCCCCTCATAGAAGGGTCACAACGAATGGATGAGCCAACCAATGTGAACATTCCTTTATTTCTCTCATGCTTCCTCCCTCACCCCCACTTTGCTCCATGACCCAGTTCTACTTACAATCCGGCTAGACCAGAGCATGTACATTGGTACAGATAAGAGCTCTCAACACATGGAATCCAGGACAGACAAACCCCTCAGGAACAATAATGGGAATAGCATTACCATGAGTGTAGGAGTTAGGTTGGGAGAGAAGGGGGAGAAAGGGGAAACTGATTACAATGATCAAGGAACAGAAATATGAATGAAGGGAGGCAGTTGATGGTGTAAGGTATGAAAATGATAATAATTTATAATTTATCAAGGGTTCTTGAGGATGAGAGGATAGGGGAGGGAGGGGAAAAAGATGAGCTGATACAAAGGACTCAGTAAAAAGAAATTGTGTTGGAAATATTGATGGAAACATATATACAAGTGAGCTAAATACTATTGATGATGGATTATTATAAGATTGGTAAGAACCCTACATAAAATGATTGTTTAAAAAAAATAAAAAAGAAAAGAAAATGATGATGGCAACATGTACAAATGTGCTTGATACAATTGATGCATGGATGGTTATAAGAGCTATAAGAGCCCCAATAAAATGATTTATAAAAAATAATAATCAGAAAAACATATTTGAAATAATAGATATGGAATTGTTTAAATAAACCCACAGAATTTATAGGCAGCCAAGGGAGAGATATAGAAATAATGCTGAATTGTTCATATTGACTTGTATATGTCACTATATATTTCTTTGGCCATCAAGAAAAATAACAGTAAATTCCCCTTTGCTATAAATATATAATTTTCACTCAAAATCAGACTTCATAATTTCTATCAGAAAGGTTGACTGTCCATAATTAGGTTTAAAAAAATTATTTGTGAACAAGAGCTCTCTAAAAGAAACCTGTGTGCCCCTTCTAACACCCTTGCTTGAAAGGAAAGATGGCCAGAGAACTGAGCAAAGTAAACACATGTGAAGAATGCTTACTAATTGATGCCTTAGAGCTCAGTTTTCTGTGATCAGTAATTTAAAAAATGGCCTGGGGATTCATACAAGGCTGAAGCCAAAGTTTACTTGCTATGCACCGTGCTTTTTAGTTTGCTTGCTTCTTTTAATTCAGAAACACTGCAAATAAGAAAATAGTATATTTACACAAAAGCAGAACAATTTTTTCTCAACCAATCTGACATCCGATTCATCCTTCTCCATATCAAGAAGAGCATGTGGGAGCTGAAGCTCCGCCCCTTCTCAATGAAAACCTGCCTTCCAACGTCCCTGCTTGCTGCTTGTTGACATTGCCCTAGGAGACATCGTGGTCTGGACCTAACTGGCCTAGACCAACCCAAAGAGGGTGGGCCACATTGTTCAAGGCTGGAGAAAAGAAGCCACGTTTGCTTGTGGCTATGGCAGGTGCACCTTCTCCAGAGCTACTTAGCATGGCCACGAGACGTAGGACCCAGCTACTGGTCTGCTCTGTAGCCTGAGGCCAGCCGTTCTCAGGTTTATTTCCCATCCTCGACTCACTCCTTCACAACTGCTATAATGCCTGCTCCCCAAATCATGGGAATTCCATGTGTTCGTCTGGGCAGACGAAAGAAACAAATTCAAAGATGCATACACTGGTGCAATCAAGTAATAATAACATAAAAAAAGAAACAAATTCATAGACGTGTGTATGAGAAAGAGCTTCATAGGCAAGAGCAATTGAATATTGAGAAAACATCCCAACCCACTCCAAATCAAGTTCATAAGTCCAAAATTTGCCCATATGTCTGATACCAATCCATAAAGTCCTCTTTAGACTCACAAAACACATGCAAGGATGCCAAATATAGGAAGATCACAGACCAGTGGGTTGGAGGTCTTGTGGATCCAGTGGTAAGCATCTTAGCACTGGCAGGGGTCTCCACCTGGCTCCTCAGTTCCCAGGGCATGGGGTCTATCAGTGTAGTGCCATCTGTCCTTTCAATAGAGTGTCTCTCAGGGAATGAGTCTTGTCAATAGAGAGTCTCCAAAGGAGTGAACCCAGAGATAATGAGTCTCCAGCCTCCAAGAAGGAAAATACAGGAGTTCTCAGAATTCTCAGGGTCAGGCCATGGCCAAACAGAGGCCTCATTGGCTATGACCCGACTGACAGACTTGACAGTGCCCCGGCACCAGATTATGTAATTACCATGTCATAGTGTATTACAAATTCGGGATTGGGATCAATATTCAAAAATCATTGTCTGATTTTTTTCAGAATTAGATTACTATGTCTTTCTTCCAAGTCTTTCTTAGTCTGGAAGCTCTGCTGACATATCTTCAGGGTCACAGCAACATGAGAGCCTCCAGTATCTGTCATGAGACATGCAATACTGGCCAGAGATCAAATGCCGGTCTCCCCCCCCGGAAGGTACGATTTTCTTTTCCCCAATAAGCCCCTGGACTCCGTAATGGAAAGGGACAAATCCCAGGGCCCCAGAACACCCCACCCAGCTTGGACTGAGGCACGTGCTCAGACTTTTCTCCTGTCTTTACCTTCAGTGACAGCTGCTCTTTGTTTGCTCTCATTCCCACTGTTTCCCAACACATCCCTGTTTAGTGAGGTGTTTAAGACAGACTGAGAGATGCCGTTGGAAGCAATGTTTTATAGCACCGTTTGTACAGAAGTTTATTGCCAAATTAAAATGAAGATGTAATCTGGCAGACTCAGCCTGCTGCTAAACCTTTCTTGGGCGGTTTCCTGTACAGAGGAAAAAAAGGCGAAGAAAGCAAGCGACAAAACAAAAGACTCCATCTCCTTTCTCCTGCTGCCTATGTTCCAAGGACAACAAAGGGAATGCCAAGAAACAAGGAATGAGCAGGACAGCCTGGTTCTCTACTACGGAAACTACAGGAAGTACAAAAGGAGAGCAAGATGGCGTGGATTCTTCAATAACTGCTCTGGGGTTCCGCATAGCTGCTATTCCCGAAGTGATTCACATCAGCTTGATCTAACGAAGTTATCTACGGAATATGACTTTATATGCCTAGCACCCCTCGGCCAACTTGAAATGCAATTTCCATACTGGCTCTCACATTTCTTTTTCTGGAAAGTCCAGGACACTTTTTCAAGAGCAGCGGGCTGCAAAACCCTTCAGAAGCTGAGGAATTACATTCTTACTTCTAGCCTAGTTAAATCCAAGGCCTGGATTACCCAAGTGGCCAGGCTACTTCTTCACAAACTTTGAACAGAGAGAGGGTTCTGAACCTTTCCCTCATTCATATTTCTGAGTTGTATCTGAGTAGCTACATGTCCATTTAGCACAGCCTTTACATCTTGGCAGTGACATAGATGCTGAATATCACAAATAAATCTCTCCCTCTTAGAATAAGATATTAAATAACACCACCATCTCATTCTGTGGACTCTGAGGGCCTGGGGCCATAGGCATTTCTTCCTAATTTCAATCTACTTTAAAATTATTTATTTTAAAATAATTTACTTTTAAAATCTGCCCTCCTATATAGTCTATCCTGGGCTAGAAATGATTATCTGCTTGGCAAAACTCCTTGAGTTAATTAAATCACTTATAGAAAATAATAATAATAACATGAATAGTAATAATAAAGCTGTTATGGGTGGTTAGGCAGGATCTCAGAGGGCATCCAGGCATGGGCTCCTAACCACAGGGTAAGTGGTATGAAACAACCAGCCGCTCTGCAGGGCAATGATGAAGCTTTCTACTCTTGCAGAGTTACAGCCTAGGAAAGCCACAAAGGCAGGTCTACCCTGTCCTATAGGGTCACTAAGAGTCAGAATTGACTGGATGACATTGAATTTTGAGTGAGGATGTTTATGCATCCGAGGTAAACTGGGGTCAGAACATCAAAGCAAAGCAGTCCACACGGCTGAGACACAGAGTTGGTCCTTGGGGCCATTCTTCACTGAAGAGGAAAACAGAAAGCCATAGCTCTGAGTCCATAAAAATCTCAGTGGCACAAACAGTTAAGCAGTGCTTGGCTGTAAGGTTAAAGGATAGTGGTTCAAATCCACCCAAGCCTACCTTTGGAAGATCCAGTGCAGACATGCTTTGCACCCCCTCTATCATGACCCTATTTTGAGTCAGACCAGAGCCTATACACTGGTACAGATAAGAGCTCATGACACAGAGACTCCAGGTCAGATAAACCCCTCAGGTAAAGAAATGGCAGTACAGATACCAGAAGGATAGGGGGAAGAGAGAAGAGGAGGAAGAGGGAACCAATTGCAATCATCAACACATAACCCTCCCCACACCCACACCAAGGAAACAAACAACAGAAAGGGAGACTACAGTTGGTGTAAGAAAGGAAAATAATTAAAAATTGTAATTTATTAAGGAGTCACAAAAGGGGGGGGATGGGGGAAGAGAAGCTAATACCAAGGACTCAAAAAGAAAGTACATGTTTAGAAAATAATGATGGCAACATATGCACAAATACGCTTGATACGGTTGATGTATGGATATTATAAGAGCAGTAAGAGCCTCAATATAATGATCTTTAAATAATAATAATGAAATAAAATTAAAATTAATAAATAAATTAAATTTTTTAAAAGAAGAAAGAAAGAAACCTAAGATCTTAGTCCAGAGCTAGGGTGTGCTCAGTGGGCACTGTGTTGTGCTGGTTACACACGGGCTGTGTACCACGGGGCTAGAGTGCACTCAGTGGCCATCAGAACGAGAACAACCAACACACGGGGACTGGGTTTGAAAGAGCAACAGCAGCAAGCATGCCAAAGGGAGAAGAGGAGAGGAGACAACTGTCCTCCCAAGTGAGTCAGAAAGAATTGGCACCTCAACAAGACACTCCTAAGAGACAGTAGCCTTGGGCTGAGGATTCTGTTCCCTGGAATCTGGTGTAACATGGTACCCCGCATAGCAAATCCCAGTGCCAAGACCACGGCAGTAGTCGGACACTCTGCAGCAGCAGCAGTAATAGCAGCAGCCATCACTGAAAAATTGATGAGTGACAATTTCACGGAAGAATAAGTGTTCTCGTTCCCGGGGCAAACAGTCATTGCTCTACCAGCAGCAGCAAGGGGCCTCATGGTGCCAGAATGGCCTCTCATCGGTGCGGAAAGTGCCATGATATAGGGGTGATTGCCAGCTGTTATTTCCATGTCACTGACCCACCGGAAAGGCCACAGCCCTTTCCAATTTGACCTCAAGCCAACACCATCAACTACTGGCTCCTCCTCTGGTGGCTAGTGGCCACTCCCTTCCCCCCACATGCCACACCCCACATTTTCTAAGCCAAGGCCTAAAGGTAGGGAGCTTTGCTTGACACTCAAGAGTAGCAGGGTCTCCACGTTTTCCCCCAGGATGACTGCTCCATCATGCCCTTCGGGTTACACCGGGAGTCAGCCAAAAGATGGCTGGCCTTCTACTCATCTGTTCATCTCAAACTATCACCTTCAAGAATAGCCAAATCCAAACCAAACGCCCTGCCTTCAAGTCCAACCTGATTCACAGGGACCCGAGAGGACATAGTAGAACTGCCCCTGTGGGTTTGGGGGACTATAAATCTGCACAGAAGCAGCAAGTCTACTCTTCCTCCCACGATGATGTTAGTGGCTTTGAACTGCTGACCTCCCAGCTTGCAGTCCAATGTTTGACTCGCCATGCCACCAGGTCTCACAATTTCATGTAAGGTGTTTGTTAATGCATGCACAGGACTTCTACAGGTGGTGGAAGTATGTGGTTTTCCTCTGGGTAACAGAAGATCCCTTTAAGGTTCGGGTTCCATAAACACTGAACAAGGACCATAAAGGGCTCTTGCAGACCACAAGGCTGGTGTTCACACCTACTGCTGCTCATGGGAGGAAGACGAGACCTTCTGCTCCTATAAAGATTTGATTGTAAAAAGTTAAGGTAGAGTTGCTGAGTCAGACAAAAATAAAAATAAAACAAGATTGAAGTCATCAAGAATGCTTTCCGTCTTGCTTGGATCTACATCAAGGTTCAGGGAAGCAGCAGTCAGGAGATTAAAGAGCACATTGCATCGTGGAAGTCTACTGCACAACCCACTCTAAAGTGTTGGAGAGCAAGAAGGTCACTTGGAGCACTCTGGTTCACTTCATCCAAGAAACGCTATTTTCAAGCACGTCATGAAAGTGAAACACAGGAGAAGGAAGACGGAAGAAGAATCAATGCCCATGAATTACAGTGCTGGTGAAGAAGATTTCAAGTATCATGGACTGCCAAACGCATAAACAAATCCGTTTTGGAAGAAATATGGCCAGAAGGAAAGATGATGAGGCTTTATTTCACACACTTCAGATATACTTTTGAAGAGACCAGTTCCTGCAGAAGGACATCATGATTTTTAAAAGCAGAAGGGACCCATAAAAGAGGAAGAACGTTGACAAGCTAGCCTGGCCCGCTGGCTGCAACAATGGGCTCACACATGGGAACAATGGTGAGGATGGTGCAGGACCAGGCAAGGCTCCTTCTGCTGTGCTCAGGGTCACTCTGAATTGGAACCGACTTGATGACCTCTAACAAGTCCGAACTGAACTTGGTGGCAGTGGGTAACCCTTATCATCTACAGCTCTGAACACATGATTTTTCAGGTTCAAGTTTTTCAAAGGTTACCATTTAAGGTAACAAAAAGTTCTTATCTAGAATCCAAAGCACTCAAGACTCGCTTACCGAAGCCTCATGCCCACAATAATTAGCTAAACCAAATTTCAGTTCCAGCCAGAGAAGTTCACAATCCTGTAAACATGTTTGCTTATTTAACTTTACATGATTTTTCAGTCATGACATTTTCTCTAAAATGTATCCCACCCTCACAGAAAGCCTCTATATTCTTTAAGATTTGGGTGCAATCATTACACAACACAATGATAGAAAACAGGTGACTAGGTCTCCATCTTCTGAACACTGTAAATTATAGCCCATATTATTCATAGAACCCACTTGCATTGTGGGTCCCTTATGTATCCATCTGATCACTGTCTGTTGGCATCTTAGAACACTGGTGGATGGATTAATCTTTCTCCAGTTGGATTGAAAGCTCCCCGATAAACTTTTGTTTTTGTTTGTCAGGTCGGCAGTGTACCACACACAATGTCTTACCAAGACTCCATATACAGCCAAACCGATTGCCGAAGTGAGATGTAATGCTTGTACAACTGCATGGTGGTAAGTGCATCTGCATTATTATCATTCATACATCTTTTAGATGAAGGAAGACCATATTAAATAACGGTTCACTGTTATTGGGTGAGTTGGGGCTACAGCCAAGCTGTTCAAGTCTGCAGGGCTTGCTGCTGAGCCCCTGTCAGGATGGGAGGCTCTGCCTGACATGCGGGGACCTGAAGGGTTCTACTTCTGGGCTTCTTTTGCTGCACAACTGCAAAGATGCACAGTTTTCACTTCGCCTGGCAATTCTGGCCCTTGCCATGCCTCTAGCCTCAGGGTGGGGTGTGTGCAGAGGGTGGAATGTGGATTGAACAACACATGCTCTGTGTCCTGAGCCACTCAGCTCTTGCGTCTGCTCACAGCATCATCCTGGAACAGATGCACCCTGGCCTGACTCCAGGAAAGAAATTGTACATCCGGCTGGAAGGGTAGCCAGCCTGCTCAAGGGGAAAAAAATACTAATTGTAAATCCTTTCTATTTTTAGGCTTAATGTGCATTTTATTTGGCAGCAAGGGCAGCATGAATAAAATTCCAATCCTAAGAATTTTAAGTTGCTTCTTCCAAAATGCTCACATCAGAGGAGACTCTGGGAAGCAGCATGTACCCTTGCCTTGCCTTTCAGAAGAAGCCCGCTCATCACGCCAGCCTGGCTGGATCAAACCTCCACTCTCCTTTCTCGCCCATCGGCCCAGTGTTCGGGTCAGTGCATGTCATTTTACACACAGGATCACTTTGGGTAGAAGTCTCAAGCTAATTTGACTGCTGACACCTTTCACACAGTGCTTTCCAACATGTCGCACTACATTCCCTTTTGTTTTTTTATCTCAAGACTCACGCTCTCTCATTTACTCATGTATACTTTCTTGCTCTTAATTTAATTAGCTATTTGGGATTTAAGTGGCTGTTCATGGTAGTTACTTTTATCTAATTTAGAGAATAACCCCAGCATATAGTATATGAGTGTTGGCATTTTATCTTACAGAATTCATATATTTTATATTACAAACCCACTGAATGCTCATTAAGGAGCCCTGGTGGAATCATGGTAATGCGTGGAACTGCAAACCATAAGGTCAGCAGTTCGAAACCATCAGCTACCCTGCAGGAGAAAGACAGGAATTTCTACTCTCATACACAGTGACAGTCTCAGAAACCCCCCAGGACTAGTTCTACCCTGTCCCGTACGGTTGCTAAGAGTCGGCATGGACTCAACGGCAGTGAGTTTGGTTCGGTTCGCTTTTAATGCTCCTTAGGAAGTAGATTTGAAGAACTTCAACCCAAGCATCAAGAGTGGAAAAAAGTCCCGAGACAAGCAGGTTTGAATAAATGTCATGAATCTGGCATCTTCTGTCATTGTTCAGCAAATCCCAGGCTAGTGTTGTAAGCTTTTTGGGGATCATGCTTCCCTATGAGGGTCTAAGAAAAGCTACGGTTCTTGACCCAGGGAAAACAAATCACCTATAGCCATCCATCCATGCATAAATCTGTCTTGAATTCTATGCAAAAAGCTAAGGAGGCCCTAGTTGCCTGAAGCATCCCCTTGCCTAACCTTTACTTCTTATGCTGTTTGAGCCACTGCCATAGCTCAAGCCAGCCACCTGAGGTCTTCCCTGCTGCTCAGCACCCCTGCCCTGCATAGTTGGCACTGACTTCACAGGACAAACACGACGGCTGAAAAGACATGGAGAGATGGTTAACCAACAGTATCCGAATGGCCTTGAGATTTGATTCCCCGCTGCTGGACATGGCCTGCTCTCTCAAGCAAGGTGAGCCAGCTGACCTTTTGGTCTTGACTGTAGGCCAGAATCCAGTCCTCCTGCTTGGGGTGGAAAAGCAAACTCTGGATGTAGAAGTTCAGCCGGTACTTTTGATAGGTTGCTCCTTCATCTGAGCTGATCAATAAACTGCTTTCAATCTCCGGATCTGTGAGCAACATAATCTGCAGCCAAGAAAGAAAGAAAGAAAGAAAATATTTATTTTGATAAAAGGAAACCGGAGAGTGTTTAGTTTATATATTTATCAAATTTGAAAATGATCTATGTTTTTGACAAAGGGAAGGTCAAAGGGCAGCCAAGGGATCTGTGGCTAAACACAGACCTCCAACTCCATCTGGTTTATTCCCTGACCTTGGCCCAAAGTCAGGAAGCAATTTTCACTAAGAAATGGAAGAAGAATTGGTGAAGAAGGAAAATTGAGTTGAGGCTTGGATTCTAATCATTTCTATGGGACCCCTTGTTTCCTTCTAAGGTGACTTCCTTCATCTGGAATATTTTCTTCTTTTCCTAAAATGCCAATTCTCCTCCACACTAGGCCCTGTCTCCTGTCCATTTGGGGTGCAGATTCAAGAGCAAGATGTGTCCCAGTCTGTGTACACGTGGCGGGAAAAGAATGTTTCTCTTCTGCCACAAACGCTTTGGTTCCACTTCATCAGCAATATTCTATGCCATGCTATTCTGAGCCCAACTTTCGGAATCTTGAATCTAAGACCGAATGATCAAAAGGCTCATTCATGGTAGACACCCTATCTGTCACCCCGCTCCAGTCCTTCATCCGCGCCCCACCGTCCATATCAACCTCTAGCCTACTACACCGGTTGCTTATTTAATTTACCCTCTGAAATCCCCTTTACAGGAGCACAAGCTCTGTGAGAACTGGCCTATTGATCTGTATTGTTCACAGGAAACGCTCAGCAGCTGCACTAAAGCCCAGCATATCTCATCAACTCCGTAAACACGAGCGCGTGTCCCGGGAAGGACTGAGCAGAAGCATGGGAGGAGCTGACGCACAGTCACGTGATCCTAGGAAGATGTCTGCAACCGTTTTGAGATGATGCCCACGCAGGCTCCCTAGACAGAGCAATCGGACGGCCTCTCGGCCTTTCGCTTACTGACAAGAGAACACGGTCTTTGTTGCTGCGTTAAATGCCAATCAGTGGATTCACTCATCGAAGCCCCGCATCCAGGAGGAGGAAGGCACCCTAGGGACACAGCTTGAAGTGTGTGGCTGCTAACTCAGAGGTCAGAGGTTTGACTCCAGCAGCAGAAAGACGCATCAATCTGCTTCCATGAAGAACATAGCCCTGGCAACGTCCCGGGGACAATTCCATTCTGTCCTTTGGCTGGCGACGCGTCAGAATGGATCGGATGGTGCCTGGTTTGGTTGACTCTTTTAGGTGCAGATCATCAGGCCTGACTCCCATAGACTTGGGTGAAAATACTCCACTTCCGATGCTCCAGGGATCTCCGCCCGGGCGGCGTTAGCCACCCACAATCAGCAGGGGCTGGAGGAGCTGCCCGAGAATGTTTTATTCTCGCGCATTATGACTCTAGGAATGTGTGATAAAGTGCCTCATTCTCAAGTCTCGGCAGGTCTCCTTTTACTCCGTCAAAGCGCACACCTGATATCTTCAGACAGGAGGCCTTAATGCTTCCCATTGACTTTCCCCCCCATCAGCTTATTAATTGGCACGCTCTGGGTATGGTTCGGGGAAGCATGAAAGATGTGCTGAATGTGTGGCTGTGTGAAGAGAAAGCACTGCAGGTTTAAAGGATGCAGCAGTTCCAGGAAAAGGTGTGTTGTGTGTGTGGGGCGGAGGGAGGTGGGGGTTGAGGGGGGTGGCAGTGAAGGCAGAGAAAGGGAGAGACAGGGACAGGGAGAGAGGCCCTGCGTGGGGCGGGGGAGGGGATGAAGAGGGAGGGAGGAAGAGAAGAGAGTCAAGTCCGAAAAGAGCACAATGCATGACAAACACACGGAGCATTCTCATGCATTTGCAGGCAATCATATTAAAACCTCCCAATAGTTCGTGTCATCTTGGAAAATGGTGTCCTGTCAAGGAAAATGGCACTTGAGGATCTATACAAGACACACTTCGTCTGAACTGTGCTTGCGTTAGCCAGGTTGAATTCAAGGTCCCTTGCTGTCTTTCAACCTCTCCTTCTTGAAGAAAAGGGACGCTGGGGGCTGGGGGGCTGTCAAGTGCAGTCTGGACATGATGAAAAGCATGCACGGAATTGGAGACTAATTGCCTCTCGGATCGGGTTCCAGTGAAGCCACCACCCACCAACTATAAATTCTGACAAAGTTATGGCTTTCTCTGCCTGGCAGTCACAAGGCCGACCGTGTGCTCTGATTGGAGGACCGACGACAGAGCCATCAGGTAATCTGCCATGGATACACTCACATGGCTTCATTAAAATCCATTGTATGCATTAAGCAAGGACGTTGAGATGGCTCTTACATCCACAGGGCTGTTTCCAGGTGATTTCATATTTACTGGCACATAAAAGCTGTCATTTTTTGAATAACAAATAAGCCATCAAATGATCATATTGCTTTGTGTCTCCAACCACAATTAAAAATAATGTGCAACAACCTTTTTGCACTACCGCCGAAAAGTAATTTCCATAATAATATGAAGAGGCTCAATTTTATAGAACATCTATTGTCTCAGGCAAGGCGGATTTTTCTCCCCACTCCTCTAATTTTCTATGTCCCTGTTAACCAGAATAAGCTTCCTCTCTTCCCATGAGGACAGACAGCACCACCTGCTTCCACTGGCAGATTGCTTCATCAAAATAACAACATTGGACCGACGGACGATCTGAAAATCAGGAGGATTATTTTTGGCATGTAGCCCATATTCTGGATACTCATTTCTATTCTAGGTGAGGTGATTGTACCTGTAAGATATTATGTAGGCAGGTAAGAGTAGAAGGGTAGTGGGGAAGGAGGGATATCCCAACTCTCTTCAACTATATGGATACTTAGTGTTATAGAAATATAGCTTCTGACTTTCTGGATTCTTCTAGGTATTGACAACCTGCAGTCCCAAATCTCCTCTCCTCTCTGTTCCTGTCACCCCAAATGCTCCATTTAGGCACTTGATATTTTGGAAAGAGAAGAAGACAGTAGCAACAGCGTCCTGTGAGATTTGCAGGCATGTCTGCACTACACAGAGCATCCAGCGGTCCCTCCCACAAATCTCTTCTCAAATCCACTCAAAACAAACACGTCAGTCTGGATGCATTTCTGTTTAGCCTTTTTTTATTGTACAACCAATTTTGTAAGGCTACAAAATAAATTGCTCATGACCCCGTCACTCCGATGTGTTAAGCCATGTTTGTGTTTCTTTCTCCATATCTATAGATCACATCTTGGATTTAAGCTTTCCATTTGTTTTGTTCTGTTTTAAATGAACACCAAAACCTATAGCCATCTTCAGTTGAACTCTAAACATATAAACACATTAGCATGCACCACAGAATAACGTACTCAATCACAACCTTCATGTTAATTGAGTAATTGGTCTATGATTGGTGCAGTAGTTGAAATAGATTGTGTACTTACTTGTTACTGCTTCTTAACTGAATAAATAAAGCCTTATTTTTTAACTCTGAAAGTAGAAATTCTTTAGTAAACCTTAAATGAGTTGGACTGAGACCTGTTATATTGTAGGTTAAGAAATTTAAAAGGTTAATTAATTAATTAGGGTCTACATAGGAAATGATTCATCTATTTAAGAAAAATGTAAGTATATATTAAATGTTATCTAGCCTTTAAACACAGGGAGAAAGACTTGGTTTTCTATATCCACAAACAATTCCAGTCTCAAAAACGCACAATGGCAGTTCTACTCGGTCCCATAGTGCATAATGTCGCTGTGAGTTAGAACTGACTTGATGGCAGTATATTTGATTTGGTGTTTGGACACAGATGGTGGTATGGATGGTGCTGTTTATATGTGACAAAGACTTATGTTCTCATCCCTGGAAATATTTTTTAAATATTAAGCTTTAGTAGTGAATGTCCTTCAAAAATAATAGAATTTCCTACTCAGGCCTCTAAATAGCCACTTATTGCTAGTTTTTGGAATCAACTCAATATAAATGGATTTTTTTTTTTGGTTTGGTTAGTTCCGAATGGCTTTCCAGCCTTTCCTGTACTTCTCTTGGCTTTGAATAACTGTGGACTCAATCACAAAATTTGGTGTGAATACGCTTTTGCTCTATGACCAGAATAACAGAATTTTAGGAGGATTTTAAAAGCCCCTTGAGTCCAAGCCTTGGTGAACTACCTGGAAAGAGAGCCACTGTGCACTTGGCACAAAGCGGGGTCCACAGCAGGTCAATGTATCGCCGTAAATTAATAAGTGAACAGATGGAGACATGATTGGAGCAGGGAGTCCTTTTCATTCTTTCGCTCTGTGGAATGCAGCCCACAGCACCCTGCACTTTTCAGAGGCCCAATCCTCCTGAAGGAATATCTGTTCTCTATTTGGGGACAAGCAAGGTGGAAGTCTGCCTTTAACAGGAGAGCAATTATCCTGGGTTCCGATCAGCCCACAAGTGATTAGAACCAGTTTACTTCTGCCTTGCAGGGGACACTGACTGCAGCCGCAGATGAATTTTTTTCCATAGAAAGTCAATAATGGCAACATGGGCTCCCGCCACCCAGTGCTAAAACAGTTGTTCATCGTCCACTTTGAGCAGAGGAAGAACCTTTATTTGCTTCTCCTAGGGATAACGAATGAACATGAAATGTAACACGTATTTGAATTTATAGATTTCAAACACGTCACTTCTCCCCTTTGTGGGGGATTAGTGCTCCCGACAGCTCGCTGTCTTCAAAAGGTAAATGCATCTTCACTCCTTTGGACGTGTTGCAGACTCAACACATGGCTATTTGATGGCACCCTACTGAACGTTGGTAGACAGCTTCCTGACGCTTCCAGATGTCTACTGAGGAAGCTCTTCCCAGAGGAAGGGGACTTTTACCTGACCCCCTAGAGTCCCAGAGTCTTTCCCTCTGGGTGCTTGTAGAATTCCCTCAGATTCTTTTCCTCCAGGTGCTAGTAGAATTCTCTCATCAGCATGTTTAGATGAAACAGAGGGTCTAGGGGACAGCTTCACCACCTCTGGGCATATACTTTTTGCCAGTCATTTATTAATTTGTAACGTAAACACCATTCGTGTAAGTGCTGTTCATTGTCGACTTTCTCATTGTTGTTCATGGCTAGAATTAAGGAGAGGCAACCTGAGAAAACGGGAAATGTCCTCAAGATTATGGAGGGCCGCCCTGGCTGCCACCAGGGGCTCACAAGGCAATGATTCTGACGCTGGCAAAGGGGCTCCGTGAGCAGAAGCAGACTTGATGACCCCTAAGAGCCACCTGGATACCTTTGCTTCGCTCACACGGTGACTTGGCTTCGGATGCTGATACCGCAGGTGCATAATAGGTGTTTTTAATAATGATCAATAATGACAGTGACAACGAAAGACCACACTCATGGCAATTAGGAACTGCAGTTGTCTACTCATTTTTACTCAAGCCAAAAAAGTATGTCCATGCATCAACAGTTCAAGAGGCTATTTGCAAACCTCTGGGCTCAAAATTAAAAATGAATTAAACAAAATGAAATCAGAGGGAGCAAGCAATTTGCTGACCAAGCTGGGTGAAAGAGTTGCCTATTCCCAAAGTGGGCTAAGCATCCATTTGTCCCAGGTCGGCTCAGGGGGAGAGCAGTGAGTGCTCATCAACTGGCAGATCTTGGAAGGGCAGAATTAGGGAAAGTTACCCAGGATCCAAGAACGATCCATGAAAAGGAAACCGCTGCTGTCAAACAATAGGGAGAGAAGAGGGAAGTGATTAGATTGAGAAAAGTTCAGTCAAGTTTACATGGAAGGAAATGAGTCTGTAGAAAGTCCAGCTCAGTGCAAACCCCCTGTCCTAAATCCTCCCCTTCCTGCAAACTCAGTGACGCTCACTTGATATAAGCTCAGGTTCCTTAACACACGGTGGGGTCAGTCCACATTAAGAAACCCAGAGCTCATCTCCGCAACAGATGACCTTCTTGTGACACGAAAGGTGAGCTAGTGGAAACTCTGGGAAACTGGCAGTGTATTCTACGAGAGTTTCTGCTTTATGTTTTTGCTTAAACTATATTTATTTGGAATCCAAACCCAAAGATTTGACATTTCCAGAGAAGAAAAGCTTCCAAGGAGCATACCAAAAAAATCAAAAATCAAACTCATTGCCAATAAGTTGATTCTGACTCACAGTGACCCTAGGGGGCATAGGGTTTCCAGGATATCAATCTTTTAGTGATCAGACAGCCTTACCATTCACCTGGTTTAAGGAGCATGTAACGTCTGCCTTGCAGGTGACTCTAAACAGCCTCACTAAGCTGTTACGCCATGCCTAGTAACAGTTACTTGGAACAATAATTAATTCAATACTATGTCTGCCCAACCTTACACAGTACACAGGAATTAAGTAAGGCTCACCTGGAATGTCAACTTAAAGTGCATCAGGTTGCAGCCCTTAGAAGACAATCCAAGAGAGAAAATGTATAAGAGAATTCATTTCTCTAACACCTTCTGAACACAGTCCTTCATTTGAGACAAATTAGAGCACCTCGTCCTTAGAAGCATTGTGAGTGGCTCCGATCCTCCACAGGGGAACCATACGCTGTTGTACAGACAGCTTGACCTTTGGTGTGGAACAAGAGGCGGGTGCCTATGAATGTGCTTCCCACAAAGAAGGGCCAATGTTTTGACCTTAGCCAATATTTGGGGGCGAATGGGTGCCCCCAAATATTCAATATAACTCTTCTAGTCATAGTCTTCTTATCTCTCAACAATGACCGGGTGGGACCATGCACATTGGGTGTCTGTCCCCTTTCCCTGATAGGTCTAAGAGAAGGATTGAGGTGAGAGATACTTGTGGGATGATATGATTCCTTAGGAGTGGTTGTTAACAGAATTCATTGTGATGGCAAAAACTTGTCGTTCAAATGTAGGTTTGGTCAATTTGCCAACCTGATAGGTATACAAGGAGCCATCTCAGAACTGGCATGGGAGGTTAGTGACATCACCACCATCGATAAAGAAGAACCAGGTGTGGATCCCCTCCTCTGGAGGCTGAGATTCCTGGACAGTGACCCTCCTTGATCCAGGGACAGAAAGCGGTGACCTCAGAGAAGCGGCAGGGGAGTGGCAGCAGCCTCAGAAGGAAGGGGAAAACACAAGACAAGAGAGGTGGGCTTCCTGGACCATGGGCTGAGTGAACCTGAGTACTTTCAGGGAGGCGGCTTACTTGCAGAGTTGAGTGCCTCTGGAAACCTAACTGGGGAAGCTAGTTTTGCCAACTCATGGAGCTGGAGCTGAGCACTTTCTGGCTGAGGTTTAGGGCAGTGTAGCATGACCTTTGTGCACTTGGCAGGCAGCACTCAGAGTGCTTTATAATATTGCATGGGCAGGGCAGAGGCCAAGGCGCCATGTGGCTGAGTGAGGACCACCACCGGAGAGAGGTGTGCCTTCTATCCTAACAGGAAGATGTGTATCCTGAGCACTTCTACTCAAGAATTGTAAACTTCCAACGGACTTCCCTTAAAGACACCATCATTTTGAGTGTTGTCTGTGAGTTCTGGGTGGCCGCTGCAATGAATTATAGAACCCAGAAGAAAACAGGCTGACAGCTGGCGTCAGATTGCTAAAGGAGGTGAGAGAGTGTGAGTAGGTCTGACCTCCGCCTCATTGGAATCATCCTTGGATGGACATTGAGTTTAATTTCCCTCCCCCTTTATGAAGTAAGGGGGGGAGGTAAGAAACTGCCTCCAGACCATTTCTACAGTCCTTCTGTGTAGAAAAGGATGGGAGTGTGTTTGGTGAAGGTCATTCAAGTCATGAGAAGGACAAATAATGGGCTAAACATGTTTACCAAATGTTTGTTGATTTGTTCCAAGGGGCTATCTTGCATGCTGCTAGGACAGCTTGAAGCATCCATGTATCGTATCAAGCATCCACGTCACCAGTATCAACACACATCACTGGTTGGTTTCAGTGTAGTTTCTAGAATATGGCAGACTAAAAACAAAGGCCTGCCAATCTACTTGTGACGGAAACCTCATGGATTATAATAAAATGATATCTAAAATAATAGCAAAAGATGAGCCCCTAAAAAAAATAAAAAAGATGAGCCCCTAGGTTATAAGGCCCTCAAAATCTAATGTCTATACCAATGAAGTCCAGCACACCAATGATTGTGAAGATGGCATAGGATAGGGCAGCCTTTCTATAGTACAAGGAATTGCTGAGTTAGCTTTACCTGCACCTAACAAGTATATGCTACAATCACAGGAAATGGCATAGCTTCATAGCTTCTGTCTTATGATTTGGGTTTCACTTCAATTTTGCCATTTTCAACAGCTCAGAGCTCACTTACCATTATTTTCGTCTTTCTTTTATAATTGTAGATTCGGTCGGGTTGACATTTTGGATCGTTAATGAAATATTCCAAAGTCGAATGTACCCTGCCTAACCTCCCAAACCCCATCAGCTGGCTCTCCCTGACTCTGCTTTCCCTTCTCCCTCCCTCCTGTGGATCACCATGCTGGTTTTGAATCTCTGATGCAAACTCAGTATGCTCATTGAAGATAGTGATTGCAGTAGTTATATAATCTGTTGTCACTTTGAGCCTTAAGAGTGAATGGGGTCGAGTGGAGCCTGTCAATCATGTCACAGTTTGATGACCACACTTGGAGGTGCTAAGGAGATAAATAGCTCACTGGAGGCAGGACACACTGGCTCCCTTGGAGACATTGCAACTGACAAGACATTTGGAGCTATTGTAGAGCCGGGAGCAGAAGGAGCCACGTGAATGCTTCCACTGCCACTGTATCCAAAAGACTTTCCACCCACTGGCCTGTGATCTTTCTGCATCCGGCATCATTACATGTGTTGCATGAGTCTCAGAGGAATTGATAGATTGGTAGCAGACATACGGGCTAATATTGGACATATGAACTTGATCTGGAATGGGCTGGGATGTTCTCACAATATTCAAATTCTCTTGTATATAAAACTTTCATTTTTTTAAAATTATTTTTAAAGCATTTTATTAGGGGCTGATACAACTCTTATCACAATCCATACAAACATCAATTATGTCAAGTACACTCATACATATGTTGCCATCATCATTCTCAAAACGCCCGCTTTCTTTTTGAGCTCTTGGTATCAGTTACCCATTTCCCCTCCCTCCTCACTCCCCCCTGAACCCTTGATAATTTATAAATTATTATTATTTTGTCATATTTTACACCATCTGACGTCTCCCCTCACCTACTCCTCTGCTGTCTGTCCCCCAGGGAAGAGGTTATATGTAGACCTTATAATCTGTCCCCCCTTTCTCCCTCACCTTCCCTCCACCCTCCTGATATTGCCACCCTCACCACTGGTCCTGAGGGGTTCATCTGTCCTGGATTCCCTGTATTTCCAGTTTCTATCTGTGCCAGTGTACATCCTCCAGTCCAGCCGGATATGTAAGGTAGAATTGGTATCATGACAGTGGGATGGAGGAAGCATTCAAGAACTAGAAGAAAATTGCATATTTCATCGATGCTATATTGCACCCTGACAGGCTCGTCTCCTCCCCGCAGCCCTTCTGCAAAGAGATGTCCAATATCCCACAGATAGACTCTGGGTCTCCACTCTGCACTTCCCCTCATTCAAAATGCTATGATTTTGTGTTTTTTTCGTCTTTGATGCCTGATACCTGATCCCTTTGATGCCTTGTGATCTCACAGGCTGGTGTGCTTCTTCTTTGTGGGCTTTGTTGTTTTTTAGATGGCCCCTTGTTTATCTTCCAGCCTATGGGACCCCAGATTCTGTATCTTTTGACAGCCAGGCACCGTCAGCTTTCTACAGCACATTTGCTTATGCACCCGTTTTGTCTTCAGCATTCATGTCGGGGTAGGCTCGTGTGCTTCTTCCATGTGGGTGCTTCTTCCGTATGGGCTTTGTTGTTTCTTAGCTAGATGGCCACCTGTTTATCTTCAAGCTTTTAAGACCCCAGTTGCTATATCTTTTGATAGCCGGGCACTATCAGCTTTCTTCACCACTTTTGCGTATGCACCCACTTTGTCCTCAGTGATCGAGTCAGAACAGGCTGGTGTGCTTCTTCCATGTGGTTTTTGATGTTTCTTAGCTAGATGACTGCTTGTAAAGCTCTTTCTTATATACATATGAATGTCTATGAATTTGTTTCTCCACCCAGAGTAACACAGTGATATTAATAAAACAAACAAAAACTTTCCTCTGGTTCTTAAACGGTTCTTCCCCCCCCCCCACTATCATAATCCCAATTCTATCTTATAAATCCAACAAGACCAGAGGATGTATACTAGTACAGATAGGAACTGGAAACACAGGGAATTCAGGACAGATGAGCCCTTCAGGACCAGTTGTGAGAATGGCAATACTTGAGGATGAAAAGAAGGTGGGGTAGAAAGGGGGAACCGATTTTAAGGAGCTACATATAACCTCCTCCCTGGGGAATGGACAACAGGGAAGTGGGTGAAGGGAGACATCAGACAGTGTAAGATATGACAAAATAATAATAATAATTTATAAATTATCAAGGGTTCATGAGGGAGAGGTGAGCAGGGAGGGAGGGGGAAAATGAAGAGCTGATACTAAGGGCTTAAGTAGAAAGCAAATGTTTTGAGAATGATGAGGGCAACAAATAGACAAATGTGCTTGACACACAATGTATGTATGTATGGATTGTGATAAGAGTTGTATGAGCCCCCAATAAAATGATTAAAAAAATAAATGTGCTTCTAACGTTTTGGACAATAAAAATGCTATCTTGAAAAAACAAACAAACAACAACAAAAGCAACTTCCTATTGATTGACCATGGATTGGGTACTAAAGTCTTAAAGCATTTTTTCATATGGTTTGAAAAAACACAACAACAAACCGTTCAGTGGACAGCATTACGCCCATTTGACAGATGAGGAAATTGAGGCTTACAGAAGTGAAGGGACTGTCCAGTTGATTGGGAATCATCCAGACCTCATGTGACAAAGTAGAACAGGTTGCCCTTCCCAGACTGCAGCTTTCCAGCAGCACACCTGCAGGTCCTCTCACATTGGCCTACTTTAGCTGTGTAGCCACGTGCTTAAGCCTCCTGCCCCCAGTGCGCCTTTAGTTAGCGGTGATGCTACTTATACCATCCACTGCCTGGGTTTAGGCATCTAAGATCATCTAAGATCAGCCGCGTGAACGCGATCTGCTTACATTCTGGGCACATGTTACTGCTCTCACTTGACAAAGGATGGCACATTTAGTACTCTATGTTCTGCTCAAACGTGACAGTCGAGTTCTCAAAAAGCAAAAGAAGTAAGTCTTGCATCGCAAATCTCATGTAAACATTGCCTTGACAGGAAACAGAGAGCACCACCAGGAGGGAGGAAGGAGCCGGAGAACAGAGGCTCTCAACCACGAGATGATGAGTAAGACAGTCTTGAATACAGAGAAGCTATTTTTATGATTTTAAATATAAAGTTGCGGGGTTGGCAAAGAATATTGAAAGCACCATGGATGGCCAGATAAATGAGTGCGTTTTAGAGGCAGTGCAGTCAGAACTAAAATGCACTTTAGAGGTGAGGATGGCAGGACTTCATCTTGCGTACTTTGACCATGTCACCGAGAGGAGCCAGTCCTTCGAGAAGGACATCATGCCAAGCATGTAAAAGTGGCCTGGGGGTCACATCTGATGTTCTCCTGAATTCATGAGGGAGAAAGAAAACGAAATGGAGCATCAGCCCCCAAACCAAACTTAGAATCAGCCCAAGGCCAATCCTGTAGGCAGGAGTCAGATAGGCCTTCATGCCTACAAACGTCTTTCCAATTCTGACAGCAGCCTTCTCTCCCACTGCATTGACGGTCTCTGCTGGAGTTGATAACTCATAGCAGTGGCCACATGGAACGCACAAATGAGACTCAGGGTTATAAAGCTTCTTATGGAAATCAATAGGTTATACTTTGAAACGAGAAATGCTCAGGATCCAGTTCTTAGATCAGGATACTCTCTTCCTAGCAAGCCTATAATCATTCCTCTCTGGACTGTAACCTCTCTGCCACATGACCTCTTGGCCTCTCCCCTGCTCAGGCAAGTGACCAAGCTCTTTTAGCACTTCCAAAAAAGTGCTCCAAGGACATGTCACTCTGCCATGAGCCTTAGCCCAAAGGTGTTCAGCTCGTTCCTGTGGGTCAGTAAACAACGCTTTGATGAATTACCTGCAGGAACTTCACTGTGCAAGCAAGCTTCCAGCCCAAAGGCACTCAGGTTTACCCACACCAGGGCCAGGGGGCCCACCACTTGGACATAAGTTCTACTTGTGTTCCTGCTGCTGCCACTCCACTGCCGCTCTCTGGGGACACAGCTTTGTCTCTGAATCAAGGAAGTTCAATGCGCAGGACTCTCTGAGTCAAGAACAAGTGCTCCATTCCTGAGTCACCTCTCTGGATGGTGGTGCCGTGGCCCTTTTCCAGCTTCTGAGCTGCCAGCAGGAGGGCAGCATGGCCAGCCCGCTTAGTAGAGTTCCAAGTTCTTACGATCACGATCAATCCTGGCAATACTCACTCACTCACAACTGAATTATACATTCCTGCCAGCATCTCCGACTTCCACCTACTCCCACCTACTTTTTCCCAGACCCATGAAAGAAAAGGAGAAAATATAGCCAGTGTGCATGATCCCACCCAATCTGATGTTGGGAGTCCCAAAGAATCTGGCAAGAAGAGCTACTTGGGAGAGGAACGGCGAAAAGGAGACCTTCGGTAAGATAGACTGACACGGTGATGACAGTAAGGGGCTCAAACGTGGAAATGATTATCAAGATGGTGCAGGAAAGGGCCATGCTTTATTCCATTATATATATAAGGCTGCTATGAGTCAGAGCTGAAAGGTCAACCAAAACAATAAATACAATCAGAACAGCCAATGTAGGTGTAGCCCACATTTGTCAGAGTTCCCCTGCCCTCACCTGTCCTGCGAGCCTTCCTCCTCCAGAAGACAGATGTCACACTTTAATACACTAAATGAGTGAGAAGAGGAGGCCTCCGCAGGCCAAAGCTCTCTCCGTGATGCTATGGGTGGTGAAAGAAGCTTTTCCCCACATACTAGATCCCTCCCCCCCCACACACACACAGTCAAAAATATATATACTAAGAACTGGGAAGAGCAATGACAATAGAACTGGGTTTCTGAATAAAGACATTCTCCTATATCTAATTGGCATCTATAAAATAAACTCATTTGTAAGATAAATAGCTATGATTGAATTTATGTATATCGACTGATGCTTAGCATCGATGCATCTGGTTTAAAAACCCAAAGCAACGTTTTCCAGGGAAAGTGCGCTGTGCAAGTTCAAGGGACATCCCTATTTATTGAGGTCACAAAAGTGACTAATGAAATGCCTTGAGAATATCTGAGGTGCTTAAAACTTCCAGCAATATCCCACAGCCTTCCTCAAACACAATCAGAGCACACTGCCCTGGGCAGTACAAGCCCCAGAGGAACTTCTCTCACAAAGCCCCAAAGATCTCTAAAATGCCAAGAGGTTATATCATTTTAAAACGTTAGCTCCTATCGCAAGAAGCCGGCATGCTGAGAGAAATGGACATTCATCTTTGCGCCTGGGAAACTTTACAAGAAACGATGTTCATTTAATGATAAGGACTCTCTTTATTCCTCCAGAAGTGATAAGGAAGTGGGCTGAGAGAGGGAGCAGGAAAAAAAGACGCTATCCCAAAATTTGAAGATTGATTTAGATGAGGGACACAACATTTTCCGCGACGCGCTCCTGTTGTGAATGGGATTTTAGAGTCTGAGTGAATGTCAAGTTCTAAGGCAGGAGGATGAGGAGCCAGTTGGGAGAACTCAGTTCCCCCCCCCCAAAAAAATTAGCGAACAGAATGGACCCACATCCATCCTTCCCTGCTCCACTTCTATCATCATTCTGACAAGCGTGTTTTACTTTTACTTACTTATATTAATGCTTCATGGTAAACGGGCACATAAACCAGGGAATATTGGGGAAGATTAATGAAGTGTCAGCCGCCTGAGACCTTGCTAATGCACTTGGCTATTAAAGCTACCCAGAGAAGACTACTGGGACCTCCCGGGGTTTCTCTCCAACAGAATTTGTAGATTAGAGGAGTGAGAATGGCCCTTGCACCTCTAGTCTGGAGCTGGCAGGAAGACTGGGAGGGGACAGGGGAGAGACCAGAGGATGGGAGCTCATCCAAGCAGAAGTGCCGCCCGTTAGCAAGGGACCCATTTCATGTAAAACGCCGCCGCCTTCCTTCGTTGATTTAATGATAGACATTGATCATCTCAAGCTGTTATTGAGAGGCAGAAAAGGGTGAATGTGTCTAACTGAGATGCTGCAAGCGTCATTACATTAAACTGGTACTTTCTCCTTCTCTCTCTCTCTCTCAACTTCTTTTATCTCATAGCTGAGAATATAATTGTGTGTGTTTTAATGAAATAAATCATTTTTCACAGTTGTGTTTCCTAGGCAGTTTTCTATCTTTTACTAATCCCACCTGAGATAAAGCCCTATCCCAGACACGCAGCACTGGTCACGGACGTTGAAAGGACAAGAGACTGGTGCACTCACTGCTCGCTGCCTAACACACTAGTCCCAGAGGAGAGCTTGCAAAAGCCCTCTTCTTTTGCTCATGGTCTGGTGGGTCAGGAATTCAAGAGCTCAGCTGGGTAGCTGGCCTCACACTCAAATGATGCATGCTGGGTAGCTGGAGGGAAGTTCCGCTTCAAGGTGATTTCTTCTTCCCTGAGCCTGGTCCCTCCCTTTAGGTCCCTTGGCCTCACTCCCTCCATCCTCCAGTACCTCTCCTAGAACTTCACACAGCACGCTGTCTCACAGGACTCAGACTTCTGAGTGGTGGTTACTGTCCTCCAGTGCCCATGCCCGAGGCTATAATAATGTTTCCAAAAGCAAACTGCCGCGTCTTTTCTCGAGGCACAGGTGGTAGGTTCAAACCTCCAAGCGGAGGCTTAGCAGTTGAGTCCTGAAGCACTGTGCAGCCAGCACCCCTGTCCTACACACACTAGAAGGGCAAGGATTGACTGGCACTAGCTTGGAGAAAGGCAGACCACAGCATTTTCTTCAAATTGTGTCACTTATAATGAAAAGAGAGAGTGTTTTGAAAAACTATTATATCCTATATGAATAACAAGATTACCTCAAAATCTTAGTATACATGGAATGTATATATTTGGAAGTTATAATATTTCTCATTGGGTCTCGGCTTTCTGTTAAATATTCTTAGGCTATGTACGCTAATCTGGCATCAAATCAAGATGGTTAATTATTGAAAAGTTCATTAATTTCATTACCAGATTCAGAGATAGGAACGGGAACAAGGTTGTGGAATAACTGTATGTGGACTTTTAGAGGCATAAATCATACAGATTAAACTACAGGTTGGTCTGCTAAATATTCATTAACATGCATATAACTAATTCACTAGTATTAGAGTTCCTATTCAGGCATTCCAATCTCATTTAGCTAAGGATCTGACCTAGCTGCCTATTTTGAGACTATCAAAAACAGGTACAAGGACCAAATAGTCTTATGCCCCTGTGTTCAAAACAAAGGCAACAATATTAACTGTAACACAGCCCAGCAACTACAAACAGGATATGGAATGTTCTCTTCAGTCTGAAGACTGAATCTTAAAATAGACCTTTTGACTTTTTGCCACTTGGACGGACAAATATGAAGAAATGAATGAAAGTCATTTGGACCTGAGGATAAGTGGTAAATGTGTGCATCCAACACACAGCAAGTTCAAATTTTTAATCATTCAAGACCAGTGTAAAGCCATGCAGAATTTTTATGATTTAGAAAAAATTGTTTAGGACACCAGCTCCAACCGCTGTACGGCTCAATTCCTACTGCTGCCGCTCCAACCCTCAAAACTCATGTGCTCCAATTTCTTATCGCCAGGTAGTCCTACTGTATTGACATCACCACAAAAATAAGTATTTCAGTGTCAGCGGTATTTCTCAGCACCCTGGTCAAAATGTTTGGGATTGAAAAACGAAAACAAGAAAATGGCCTCCCTGGAGCCTTGGCAATGAACAGAATCTTTTCTACATCTGGACTTAAGTGTGTTAAGCATCTGATCACCCCCATCAGGTGCTATCATGCAGTCCACTAAAAGTGTTGACTCCATTTTGTGACTATTCAAAAGCATCTTCATGCCAAGGTTCATATTTATTATGGGCTAAATAATCCCAAAAGATAGCTATCATTTATGAAGTTGATTGGTATTGATTCAGGAACTTCTTCAACCACACGAAGTTCACACACAGCTTGGCTTCTCTTGAGCTGGGGGAGCATACGTGCTAGATTTCCCCTGCAGAGCTGTGGTCTCTCCTATTCCACCATCTTAAGAACCACAACTGACTTGCAATATGTTATAGTTGGACCATAAAGCTACTATGTGATAATAGGAAGTAGTGAATTTTCTAGAGAACTGAGCAAATGAAATCATCATCATCATGTCTAATAAAAAAATCCTTCAAATTCATTGGCAGATTCACACCATAATCCATGGAATAGAAAATATAGTATTTATCTTTTCTTAAAAGCCAGGGTTAAGAAAATAGGAGTTCCTCAATGAATTAAGGTAATGCAATATAGTTTTGCTTCTCAAGAAATATATATATTTATGAAATATATATGCATATCTTAGTTGTAATAATCCTCTCTACCACAAACACCACCACCACACCTTCCATTTTTCAACGCAAAACCTGTTTTAACATCAGTTTATAATTTTCATAGAAATTTAATTTAAATATCTGGCCAGGAAAGTATGCCTAATAGTGACTTCCTCTTCTTCACCCTCTCGGCTTTCACTTGTGCGCTGCTCTTTGGTGCCATGGTTCCAACGCATAGCGACCCTACGCACAACACAACAACACGCCGCCGCTCCGGGCCCTCCTCGCAAACGCGATCACGCTCACGCTCATTCATTGCTGCAGTCACTGCTTCAAACCATCTTAGCAAGGGCCTCCCCCGCCTTTTTGATTCTTAATTTAACTATCCTTCTACTTTTCCAAGGAAGATGGCCTTTCCCAGGGTCTGGTCTCTCCTGAGAACATGCCCAACGTATGTGAGATGACGTCTCACCATCCACACTTCTAAGGACCCCGCCGGCTGTACTTCTTCAGTGCAGAGAAACCTAAGGCAGCAATTCTGTCCGCTTAGGGCCCCAGGCACCTCAGGCACTTGAACTGTGTCAGGCTGCAACTCAGCCTTGCTACCTGGGAGCCCTCAACATCCCCCTTCCTCGGGTCACAAACCTCTGCCACTGTACCTGGTTCCCTTACTGAAGAAGACTGCTCCCACCTTAAACTCTTGCTGAGCAGGTTTTAACGTTCTTTGTCAGGAGGCCAGCTTTGCTAACTACAAGTGTTTGTATCCAAGCTGCAACGGTGGTTCTCCTTCAAATGAATTCATTGCACTTGCTCAGAAAAGAATGATTTTGTTTAAGCACGAGCAAAAGTTAGCCTATATTCATTATGAGGACATTTGAGAAACAGCCCCCCGCAAGTATTCAGAACAAAGAAAACGAAACACTCAAACTTCACTGAGCAAACATAATTAAGATAAACATTTTGAAAGTTGCTTTTCCAATCCTTGTTTCTATGGACACACCTAATGAGCGTGTGTGTGCGGCTGAGTGCGCACACCCGTGTGTGTGTGTGTGTGTGTGTGAATAAAATGATACCAGAGTATTATGCAGCACCTTCTATTTCTTAATAAGCTCCTCTTCTTTAAAGCTCCACTGCAAACATTTTCTAACCTATTAAATATTCCTCTGTGCTATCAATTTTTTAATTAGCTACATAGAATTTTATTCTATGGCTACATTATTTAATTATTCCCCTGTTAGAAGGTTTCCAATTTTCACTAATATAATCTTATGATCCCATGAACAACGTTGTAGACTATTTCTGTTCACCAATTATTGTTATAAATAATTTCCAGGAAGCAAAGTTTCTGGATCAATGACTGTGGGTTTCATAGCTGCTTCTGCTACTTATGACCAACTGTCTTTCAGAAAAAGGGAATGCTCGCCTCTTCTCTGTGACCTTGCCATTGCCTGGCCCAACCATTCTCTCTTTATATAATGCTCTCTAAACTGGCAAAAACAGGCCATTTTGTGTCAGGATGCACTGCCTTCTTTAATAATGATATTGAATGTTTCCCTCCTTCCTTTTCCCCTTTCTTACTTTTTCATATGTGTTTAATCACTGAAGTAGCTCCATTTGATGGATTGCCAGTTCGTATTCATTAGCCTTTTAAAGATTATAGTTATTTTTCTCATATTGATTTGCATACATAACTGTTCTTACTTTATAGTCAGTCTATTTACAACCACTTATGTGCATTTGCAACCTTTATCTTGCTTTTTGGGAAAGCCAATAAACTATCACCTTATACATATTGTACCCACATACATATACATGACCTCATGTGCTATTCCATGTTTGAAGATGAGATTAGAAACTGTAACTCGCACAGTATTTCAGTGATTGGTTGTGCTGCCAGGACAAAACAGCGGTGAGAAAAATGCATTTCTCCGCATTTGTTTAGCTTGTCAATTTACAGCGTGACTTCTCTATCTGACCCATTAGGATAAGTTGTAAAAATGTCTTTTACACTATACACTATACAAAGAAAACCATTCTTCAAGAAGGTATACTTACATGACTTTATCATGTAAGCACTACCCTGAGCTTTTTAAATATTAATTAATATGCTCCAACTGGACACTGAAGCAAACTTCAAAGGAGCAAAATGACTCATGAGGGGACACCATCGTTTATCCAGTACAATTCCAGAACACTTGGGGCACTTCTCTGGTTCATAGCCAAGACCCCACTACCCTGGCCCACATTGTGAGCCACTGTTGCTTTTGTTAGTTCTTGAGTGGAGCTGACTCAGCAACCTTATCTAGAACACAATGAAACACAACCAGGTCAGATGCCACGCTAGCAACTATTGTTGTATTTGAGCCAACTGTTAAAGCCCCTATCTATATCTATCTACCCAAAACCTTCCCCTTTTTCACAGATATGGTACCAAGCATAAAGTCCTTTTGCAAGGGCTGATCTCCCCGTAAAACATCCAAAGTACGTGAGATGACAATACATGCTTGTTGCTCCTCTGGCAGTCCCTGGTACTCTCAATAAGCTTCATCAACACTATAATTCAAATGTATCGCTCTATTATACTCTTCCATATTAATTTCCAGCTTGCAAATGTGATAAGTGAAACGACCATGGCTTTGTTCAATCACACCTAAATCCTCAAAATGACATATTTGCTCTCTAAGCCTTGAAAGAGGTATTGTGCAGATTTGCCCAGTGAAATCTTTGCTTTCTTGACTTCTGTTTCCAGACACACTGATGAAATTGCTCACAAATTTGGTCTTTTCTCCACTAATCATGATGTCATCTCTTGGTATATTGTGAGGACTTTGGTTTTCTGTACATTGTGTTACAATCCATACTGAATGCTCTAATCTTTGCAAGCACGGTTGTATTAGCTGGATAGTCCAGGGAGTTATAAGCCTTATTCCAATCTTCATGCTTAGTCCAGTTCTTCACTTAGTCCAGCTTTGAGGATGATTTGCTCAACACACAGCCTGAAGAAGTATGGTTAAAGGATGTCACCTTGATTCACCCTTTCCTCATGTCACACCACGCGGTATGCTCTTGTTCCATCTCTTGGCCTATGTACAGGCTCCACAGGAGCACAATTAAGTGTCCTGGAATTCACATTCTTCAAAATAGTATCCATACTTTATGATAATCCACACAGTCAAATGCCTTCACATAGTCAATACGGCACAAAGAAATATCTTTCTGGCATTCATTAGTTTCAGGCAAAACCCATGTGACATCAACAATGGTCTGACACTAAAGAAGAACACTACAAGAAGGCCAGTAGTTCTAGCCATGAAATGACATAGGATCAGGCCTACAACCACTGAGCATAGCAATTGGAGACTTACTAGCCCTCACACTTTAATTTGTCTAAAATGCATAAGAAAAAAAAAAGGAATGATTTTCACTCCCTGAAACAATTAACATATAATTCATCAATGAGACACTGGAAAGATCTTTATTATTCACATTATTTTAATTAAAATTACAGAAATACTTTCAACATTTAAAATTCTTGAAAGCCCTTTATGATTTCAAGAACAAATTGAAATGCATAGGTTTGGGAATGTAGAGGAAATGTTTGGGAAGAATTCTTCTCTCCTTGTGGGATGACCAGATGTACACTATTCAATCATTTATTTCTTCTTAATTTATTTAGTGTTTAAAGTATCATTACATCCTTTATGACAGTCACTGTGTTTAAGAGTGCACATGACATTAAAGGGATTATTTAGACTCTGAATGTATCTATCACAGCCCTGACATAAAACAACAGGCAAACTGACGGTAGCAATGAAGAGCTTCTGACACATACAAAATATTGTGGGGGAAGGACAAGGACCACCAACATCCCAGTCAGGGGAAGGATGAGCAGGTACTTCACAGAGGGCAAGGAAAGGTTTCCTGATTAAGGATCTACCACATGAACACATAGAGGATAGTGAACATGCATTCTGTGATCAGGTTATATGATCATGTATTATATGAACATGTGATGTGACCACGTGTTATATAATCAGCAAGTTCTGCAGCCTGACAAAAGGTAAGGCAGAAATTTGAAGGGTCTTTGACGTGACAAGCTGTAGCACTAAGCATATTTTTTTTAAGTTGCCATGAAGTCATCTGGATCATGTCAGAAGAGAACTGTGTTCCATTGGGTTTTCGATGACTGATTTTTTTTTTTTCAGAAGTGAATCATCACGTTTTCTTCCAGGGCACCTCTGGGTAGATTTTAACTTCTGACTTTTCAACCAGTCATGGAGTACATGAACCATCTGCACCACCCAAGAAAGAGGTTTCTACAGCATCAAGATCTGTGATGAAGGGAAACAGGATGAGTAGATCCCATTTAGAAAGATCAGTTTTAAGGTACTGTGAAGGAAAAATTAAAGAGAAGAGGATATTTGGGGAGGGGGGAGGGTTGGGTGGAGGCAGGGAGACCAAATAAGAAGTCATCATTGCAATGGGTTAACTGAGAGGCATGTTCCTGGTGCACACACACAAGGACATAGACCAAACACACATATACACATACACTGGGAAGATAACGAGTTAAACATTACTTAAAATTTAATCAACTAGGCTTCTAACTAGACTTCGTAGCTACTTCCAACGTAATTGATAAATTCAGCAGATGATGAGAAAGAGTTTCGAGACCACAAAGCTGATAGATTACAGCTGAGCTTGGTGGCCAGCATCTTTCAAGAATCCAACAGGAGGAAAGAAGAAAAAAAGTCTTAAGTCTCCTCAAAGCAACATTTGTAAATGAGCTCATGTGCTCTTTCTTTCTTTTCTTTTTTTTAAAATCATTTTATTAGGGGCTCATACAACTCATCACAATCCATCCATACATCAAATGTGTAAAGCACATTTGTACATTCGTTACCCTCATCATTCTCAAAACATTTGCTCTCCACTTAAGCCCCTGGAATCGGCTATCCCCCCCTACTCCCCCTCCCTCATGAACCCTTCATAATTTATAAATTATTTTGTCATATCTTACACTGTCCGATGTCTCACTTCACCCACTTTTCTGTTGTCTGTCCCCCAGGGAGGAGGTTATATGTAGATACCTGTAATCAGTTCCCCCTTTCTACCTCACCTTCTCTCCACCCTCCTGGTATCGTCACTCTCACCACTGGTCTTAAAGGGATCATCTGTCCTGTATTCCCTGTGTTTCCAGTTCCTATCTGTACTGTCAGGGGAAGCCAGCCCCTAACACATCATTACGGGTCCAGTAGGTGCAATTGTACAGCAATAATAAGTAAAGTTATAGAGGGCATGAGAGATAGAAGTGAAGTATTGAAGTAAATGGAGTCATACACGTTTCATGGTAGCATGCTCACCACTGCCCCGCATGATGGTCCACATGGAGGGAGAGAGAGAGTGATTTAATGCTAGCCCAGGCCTTTTATATTCTCTGGGGACGTGCAAGCCCCCTAGTTACAGGTGAGGACATAAGTCACTGGAAGGGACTGTCCTATGGGTAATTCAGTAGTGAGAGGGGGGTGGTCTAGGAATATACACGCAATAGAAAGGGGAGGGATTGGGGTTATACATGTGACAAGATAGGCAGATTCTAGGTTTAGGATGGCTGCTTAACTTTGACCCATTCCCTAGATCTCCCTAGGAACCATTATCAGTAGGGTGTAAACCCCACCTTTTGGAACCAAATAGATGTCTGCAGGCATCCATTGTCCTTAACAGCAGGGAGTGGGGCCTGCCAAATATTCTGGCAACTGATCTTGCTCTGGGAGGATGTCTGAGCATCTGGCCTCCCCCCACACTGTACCAGTGTACACCCTCTGGTCTAGCCAGATTTGTAAGGTAGAATTGGGATCATGATAGTTGGGGGAAGGGGAAGAGTAAGCATTTAGGAACTAGAGGAAAGTTTTATGTTTCATCATTGCTACACTGCATCCTGACTGGCTCCTCTCCTTCCCACGAACCTTCCGTAGGCAATGTCCAGTTGCCTACAGATGGGCTTTGGGTCCCCACTCCGCACACCCCCTCATTCAAAATGATATGATTTTTTGTTCTTTGATGCTGGATACCTGATCCCTTCGATGCCTTATGATCACACAGGGTGGTGTGCTTCTTCCATGTGGGCTTTGTTGCTTCTGAGCTAGATGGCCGCTTGTTTACCTTCAAGCCTTTAAGACTCCAGATGCTGTATCTTTCAATAGCTGGGTACCATCAGCTTTCTTCACCACATTTGCTTATGCACGCATTTGTCTTCAGCGATCGTATCTGGGAGGTGAGCACAGACTGATACGGTTTTTTGTTCTTTGATGGCTGATAACTGATCCTTTCCACACCTCATGATCATGCAGGCTGGTGTGCTTCTTCTATGTCGGCTTTGATGCTTCTGAGCTGGATGGCTATGTGCTCTTTCAATGTTCAAAATTTTCTGAAACTTCCATAAAGGAAATCATCAGGCTAAAGAGTGTGGTTTCAGGGAGACGTTTTTCCCCTTGGCAGGTGGGTAGTAAAAGGCAGAGGCTAAAACACCAAGGCTCAGGATGACTCTGACTAGCACCTGAGTTCCTTTTGAGATAGAAAAGGATGACCCACTCTCACCACTGCTCCTGAGGGTTCTTCTGTCCTGGATTCCCTGCATTTCCAGTTCCTCTCTGTACCACTGTACATCCTCCAAGGGAAAGTGAGGGAGAAAGGGGGAACAGATTACAAGGATCTACATATAACCTCCTCCCTGGGGGACAGACAGGGGGAAAGTGGGTGAAGGGAGACGTCAGACGGTGTAAGGCATGACAAAATAATGATAATTGATAAATTATCAAGGATTCATGGGGGAGCGGAGAGGGAGGGGAAAATGAGGAGCAGATACCAAGGGCTCAAGTCGGAAGCAAATGTTTTGAGAATGATGAGGGCAACAGACGTACGAAAGTGCTTGACACAATGGATATATGTGTGGATTGTGATAAGAGTTATAAAAGCCCCAATTTAATTATTTTATTTAATTATTTTAAAAAGACTGTTACCCATGCTATACCTTGCTTCAAGACAAAATTTTATTCACTTGTAATTAGAAATAAATATTTCACAATATATTAAAAAAAGAAAGTGTTGACCCAATGAGAACAGCTTATCAGAAGATCTTCCAGCAGCACCCAGCCATACTGAGACTCCCTTGCTATATGGGCCTAATCAGCAGGAATTTGAGAAGACTTATGCCTCATCGACAAGGGAGGTGGGTACCTGCTTTCTATCGGCAGGTGTCATTACTATAAAACCATACAAGAGTTGATCAAAGAACCTTGGAGGCCAATGTGGGTTTTTTCCCCCTGCATCTCAAAAGTTGGGTTGCAACAGAAAGGCAATCTCCAATTCAAACATCCTATGCCATTCCTTGGGTGAAAGATACATTTGGATGATGCTACGGACAAATCAAATGTTGGTGAATCATATCTTAGGTACCTCGAAGAACCATCTTCATCTTTAGTCACCCTTTGTCAAGCACTGGAGCCCGCCAGTTGGGCCGCATGTGTTTCCCTGGTTTAGAAGAATGCATAGAGACCTTTCCTACTTAAATCAGAGTATGCTATTTCTTTTTATAAAAGGAAACATTTTCTAATTTACACGTGGCCAGTTTGGATTGGTGGAAATTAAGGGAGACCTATACTCACAAAAGCATAGCAGACAGAAAGTTTGTGTCGAATGGAAGCTTTAAATGAGAGCAACTTTAGCCCTATTCCACATCTGATTGTGCATTATCCAGAAGATGTAGATCCCCTTAACGTACACAGGGTAATCACCCACCACGCTTTCAAATTTGATTTCCCCCACCCCCGAAGGTAAAACTCCTCTAGTGCTGTATTATACTCATAAGTCTCATTCCACCAAGGCTCAATTGCAAATGATACCTCTAAGATTATATTTACTTCTTTGAGCTCAAATGGAAAGGTCACTTTGTTTGTTAAAGCTCAGCCTTGAGGCAAAAGAGCTTGTTTGCACTTTTCCTCAGTGGGAGTGGGAAACTTGGAAATAGAAACATACTGATTAATTGATCTGCAACTTAGTTCCCTGGACTCCAACCAAATATAATTTGGCTCTTCCAAACTTGGCCCAAAATTGTTGCTTCTAACCAAAAATAAATCATACTTAACACGACATCACCTTGCTGGAGTAAGATAATAGGTGCTTTCCCAGCTGATGTATCTTCTTTTCTCTGAAAGATTCAGTAAGACTATTTACTGGGGAAATCTGGCCATTTTAGTTGGGCTCTTTTTGTCTGCATCTAGTGCTTCAAACACCTCCAAGCATTTTGGAAATCAAAGGCAATGGGATCCAATGAAAATTTCCATTTGTCAAATGCATTGCTCGGCAAAAAGGTGTTTTGCTCTAAGATGGACTGAAAAGCAAATTGCATGATGCTCCTCTCAAGAAACAACCCAAAAAACATTCCATTTTTCTATTCACAGCACCTATACTTAGGCAATTTATATGAAAACTGCATAGATTTCTGTCTGAGCTCTAGCTATGATCCTTTCCCAATTTTGCCTCTTTCCAAAGAAGGGAGTTTTGGGCTACACCAGGATATGAGAAAAGCAGAGGGCTGGAACCAACAACGAGTTTCATCCATGCATGTTTAAAGCCGGGCCACTAAACAACATGCCAAACAAAACCCCTCCCCTTCCTTGGGGCGAGACATCATTCTGAGTGTGAGCTAGCATTGTCCCATCTCTGCTACGTGTCCACACCAGCCCCAGACAGGTGGCTAATCTGTTTCTCCCACCTTGAAGTCCACTCAGCCAGCTCTTCCCAGCTAAGAACTTCTAAAAATTGGGCCAATGATAAGAGCTCTGGACACCCAGTGAACCGTCCAACCTGAGTGACAACAGAGTGACACCGAGATGTAGAAAGTTAAAAAAGAAGTGCAACTTACAAATAGGCCCCCAAATAAAACAAATAAAAATGTATGGATCATTCTTGAGGTATTATATCTCAGGATGCTAAAAGGACAAGGGTCTTCTGCCACCTCAGTCTCCCACGTGCACAGGGAAGCCAAGCATGCCCACAGTCAAGGTAGAGTCTAGATCTGAAAGAAGAATTAGAATATGTATGCCCCTAAAGGCGCCACGTGACTACAGAGGCAAGCAGGCCATGTTTGAGGGAGTCGATGTCACATCCGCATTCTATTTGGATAAAACTTGAGAGATTGGGCGCCCCTTTTAATGTAACACCATCATAACATGAATATCTTGTCTACTTTATAAATGTCCAAGACCTGTGGGTTGCATCTCCATTGGGGGTCGAACAAACCTTTCACAGGGGTCGCCCAATTCATAACAGTAGCAAAGTGACAGTGATGAAGTAGCAACGAAAATAATTTGGTGGTTGGGGGTCACCATACATGAGAAACTGTATTAAAGGGTCGCAGTATTAGGAAGGTTGAGAACCCTTGTTCTAGAGTGTCTGATGCCTTCTAATACTTTGGCCTGAAGATATTCTCCCAATTTCTTAAGCAAGAAATTTCTATTTATCAGTTATTAAATACCCAGAGATAACCACACCAGGATGTCATATCATGTTAATAGTAAATTACTAGGTACTTGCTCAGACCAATGAGTGATTTTGAAAAATAAACTTTGCCTAAATAATGACAACATAAGGCCCACATGTAAATATTAAAAACAAAACCAAAAACTCACTGTCAGTGAGTCGACGCCCACTCACAGTGACCTTTGGGACAGGGTAGAGATGCCTCCGTGAGCTCCCAAGGTTGTCACTCTTTAAGGGAGTAGAACGTTCCATCTTTCTCCAGAGGGCTGAGCCTTTCCAGCTGCTGAGCTGGTGGTGAGCAGCCCACTGTGTAACCACTATGCCAGCAGGGATCCTCATGGGCATGCTGGTCTCCCTAACTGTTGGTACCCCGCTGTTGAGACCATATCTAGGCTTATGTATAGAATTCAATATGAGGGGTCACTTACCTCCATGTTGGGGTTCCCCCAACAAATCAACACACGATATACTTAAGGTAAAAAAGTAAACAGGTTCGAGAATGATATTATAATGAAGAAGGAAACTTCCTTGCTTCTTGCAGGCTAGGCTAGGTGGCCCTCTCTTGTTCTCCACAAGCATCCTGATGTAATGCTGTCCCACAACCAATCCCTGTATGTTACTGCCGCTGCTTCATTCGTATGTCTCCTATACCAGACTGTAGAAACAAGAGACCAAATATTTTGTCTTTGACCTATGAGCACTTACCTGGAGTGCCTTCTACATAGTGAGTTGGTAATCAATGTTTGTCTATAGAAGGGAGAACAGAATGTTAGGGGCATTTTAAGATAAACTGATCGTAAATGCCCTCATGAAGTGTTTTTAGTAATACTAAGATAGTATTATATCATACACTGCTATGGTTATTGTTCATAATTTGAAGGAAACATGTGACGTGGAAGAGAGGGAAGTAGGAAAAGGAAATAAGGAAAAGGGAAGAAAAGAAAGAGGAGAAACAGAAGGAGAGCAGAGAGCCTCGCCTTTCTCTGTGGAGTGCCTGCGTCTATTCCACAGCCCCATGAGGGTTCCTGATCATGCTAAAGGCAAATGACAATAGCCCTCACTATGCAGTAGGCTTCGCCTACACATATTTTATGGATATGAACTCACTGAAGTCAATACTAGCAGTATCATCGTTTTGTAGACTAACACACTGAGGAAGGTTGAGTGGCTGGCCAAAGGCCTGACAAATATTAGCTCACCAAACAAGGATTTTAATATAAGGATTTTAATATTTTAATTTTAATATAATTCAAAAGTGCTCTGGCGGCACAAGGGCTACACAGTTGACTGCCGACCAAAATGTCAGTGGTTCAAACCCACCAGTCACTCTGTGACAGAAAGACACGAAAGTCTGCTTTCTCTAGAGACTGCCGCCTCTCAGAAACGCTCTGAGGCAGTTCTGTTTGATCTTACAGGAGCCCCACGTGCTGAAATCAACTTGATATTGATGGGTTTGTCTTAATTTGATTTTTTTTAAATTTTAGCCTAACTCAAGTGTTTTCAACCATGATGCTATACAGCTCAGCTTGGTCTTAAATCCACCAGCATTTATCGAACATTTGCAAAGTTCAAGTCACTCTATCAAGTATGAAAACTTGTCAGCTAACTGATGCATCATGTCAGTTGGTTCTCTTACTGAATACAAAGTCCACCCCACCCTCCAACACGCCCCCCCAAAAAAACCCTCACTGCTGCTGAGTTGGTTTCTACCCATATTGACCCTATAGGACAAGATAGAGCTGCTAGTGGGTTTCTGAGAGTATAACTCTTCAGGGGTTAGAAAGCCTTATTTTTCTCCCATGGAGAGGCTCCTGGTTTCAAACTGCTGACTTTGTGATTAGCTGTCCGGAGCATAATCACTGCACTGCCAGGATGGTCACACAGACACAAGCATCTTGACAAAGCCTTAAACAGGGCATGGCGACGGTAGGAACGCAGAGTCAGAAGCAGCATTTGAATATTCCAGAAAGTATTAATAGAAGAGAGAAAGCGAGCTTAGTTTTCGGAAGAAGGAGCCCTGCTGGCGTAGCATTTCTGAGCTGGGCTGCTAACCGTAAGATCAGCAGTTGGAAACCACCAACCACCAGCAGCTCTGCATGAGAAAGACTGGGCTTTCTACTAACAGAAAGAGCTATATACAGTTTTGGAAACCCACAGTGGCTGTTCTACCCTGTCGTGTATGGTTATTAGGAGTTAGAATTGACTCAATCACAGTGTGCTTGTTTTTTATTATTTATATTGGTTTGGCCTTAGGGAAAATCTTCCTGTGAAGAAGTTGAGAGGGGAAAAAACCATACATGATGTAAGGGAGGCTGGGGAAACTCTGGCTTTGTAGAATTCAGAAAACAAACAACTTGCACGGTGGTTCTGGTGCGAATGCTGGTGGCGGCAGCAAGGAGGCCCCGTGCTGCACCCAGGGATGATCTTTGCTCTTTGGGGTGGAGGCTGCGGCTTCTTTTCTCTTCACCGGATCACATGTATGAAGGGTCGCACAAGGCTCACCGGCAGAGTCCATGATCTTTTCATTCAATGTTTCCACGTACTTTTCCCAGCCCCCTCATATCTGCCACAAAACTCAGATAACCCAAGGTGCACAGGTGAACTGAGTTTTCAAAATTCATAAGAAGAGTAACCAACATGCTAATAGAGAACCAGATGAACTGGTCATCCAAGAATAAACCGTGATCCCACCTAATGCTGATAAAAACAAAAGTATCCCAACACAATCATTCTTTTAGATATTGATGGAGTACCTTTTTGTTAAATTTTGAAAGTCTACATAATTGTTTGGAAAATAGTGGAGAAAACATGCAAAATATAGGCATGATACTACCTATACCAGTGCCTTTATCTTAAGAGATGTTTTTAACCAATAATCTTTTACCTTCTCTCTCTCTCTACACACACACACAGAGAGAGAGAGAGAGAGAGAGAGAGAGAGAGAGAGAGAGAGAGAGAGAGAGAGAGAGAGAAAGAGAAGCTTCTTAACGCTCAGCACCGATTATTTTCAATTCTCACAACCCTTTTGCACACTTGGCCTCTTGGGTGGGAGCTTGGCGGACAGCTGTTAGTCAAGATCCAAGCTTTGTGGGCACAACACACCTAAGTGTCTACTCACTCGCATCTCTCAGGTCTTTTTGTTACCATATCTTGGCCTCTCTCCAGCATGTAGATTGTTTATTGATTGATATGAATGAGTAGGAAGAGTAGAACATTCTCTGAAAGTTATGAGCAACTAATAGAAGAGGTTCTGAGTGGCGTGTCTGTCAGAATCACCACAGTCAAGGGGTACAAGAAGATAGATCACCGTGCATCTTCTCCTTTGCTCCCAAATGAGGCGTGCAGCAGAGAACTGTTTGGCAAAGTTTCCTATTACAGTTGAGTCCTACAAGAACATTTTTCATATCAAAATCTCCAAACATCGATAGTACAGATGACTGAAGTGAAAGCAACTGACATGCCACCATTTAGCAATCAGCCTGTCTTACAGGTTAAATTTAAGAAGGATGCAGGGCCCATTTGTGGGATTACACAAAGATGGAGATATGCAGAAACGTCAGGGTATCATTAGAAAATTGAAATGCATTAAGCAGGGTGCGGGCAATGCCAATAAATTCATGGGAGGAGAGTGTGCGCAGGGAACTCATCATGAATGCTGCATCACAGACAATCTCGTCTTATTCAAAAAGGGGGAAAGTGAGCCTGGGGACTCATTCAGCTCGTTGCCGGAAACATAATTAACGACCATGTGTATGGAGATAATTAATTTTGTGCTCTTGGGGAAATTGTATAGGGAAATGTTTGTCAGGACAGACAATGGAAGATTGTGTTTCCGAATGCAGACATCTGGAAACCTTCCTTGAGAAGGACAACTCCTAGGTCACTGAGGTCATGGAATAAGTTTGCATGTTTTCTTGGGTGTTTGATGTTGGACACACACACACTGTTGGACACACACACACACACACACACACTCCAAAACTAAGAAATTATTCAGTTCTAAGAATGCAAAAAAATAAAAATAATCCAAGCTTCCCCAAATACCTCTTCAACACAACATCAAGTAATACTATTTTCAAAATTAGAACATTTTTGGTTTTAATGACCAAGTCACAATTAATGCACAGATATCTCTGCCAAGACTGGGGTCTTAGCAGCTCATTAGCACCCATCTAAGGTGCAACTATCTCCCTCTCCCTATCTAGAGACAGGAAGCAAGATGAGCACTGAATACGCGGGGAGATAACTAATCCATGGAGGAAGGAACCATGCACTAATCTCCACAACCTTGAAACCAGAAGAAGGAGCCCTTTGGCATAGTGGGTTATACTTTGGGCTGCTAATTGAAAGATCAGCAGTATGAACCCACCAGCTTCTCAGCAAGAGAAACATGAGGCTTTATACTCTGATAAAAAATGGAAATCTCAGAAATCCACAGGGCCATTTTTCTGTCCTATAGGATAGCTATGAGTTAGAATCAACTCAATGCCTTTTTATTTTATTACCTCTATCAACTGCTCCGAAAGAGATCACATCCATTAGAAGGTCCTTGATAGAGTGAGAGAAAAACTATGGGACAAAACTCAAAAGCATGAAACAGGCCAGGTTCGCTGTGCAGCGTGAGACAGGGGGAACCCCTGAGAAGAGTCATTGGTCATCCTGAGTCTGGAACTGAACTCACTCTGTGGCTCACTTTTCAGCCAGACAATAGACAGGCCTGGATGGAAGATAAAAGCCCTATTGATGCGTGCACAGCAGGAAAAAAATTACCCATATGGGCTAAAGTGAGCAGCATTCCCCAAGAACTACGTTCAGAAGAGTTAGGCAAGGAAGAGGGTTAGAAACAGGAATCAGGAAGGAAGAGGAATGGATGGACGGCATTGCAGTGAAAGAGGTGATAGAAAATATACATGATTACTTAAATGTCAACCTGATGATCTGCTCCATATGCCTTCATTCCATTAACCAAAAAAAAAAGTTTTAAAAATCATCTTCCAAGTTTGTGGCTCAATAAAGATCTGTCGGTGGGGAGATCCCTCTCCAATGGACACATAGAAATGTGGATTTTCTTGAAATTCTTCTGGGCTCACAGTCCGCTATCCCTTTGCCTGTTAGATCAGAATGTACTAAAATCTATTTGGTAAATTACGTCTTGGTTTTCCTAAATCTCATTTCAAGATCCTGCAGTTCTACCGTGGCCCAACTACCCGGTTCCGATTCTACAACTTCCACTGCCGGTGATTTTTCTTCACGCCCACAGGTAGCCCACGAGGCCCTCGTGTTTTCAGTAGGTAGAAGGTTATATATTCCATGTTCCTTCTCTCAATGCCAGTTGCCTGGGAGACAGAAATGAATTCTCTCTTGTAAAGGTTACTGCATCAGGCTCCTCCAGACTTCTGTCACCTCCACTCCCGCTCCTCTCTGATTCTCCTAAATGAGTGTCTGTTCATGTTCACTCTGCGTCTGAGATTTCCAGCACCTTGCTATCCTTTCAGCACCACATTCACACTACTCAGAATGGCATGCTTTTCCTGGCCTGGGTGCCTCTCTCCTGGGATTTTAAGAAATACTCTCTCTTACCTGTCATCGTCTCTAGAAATCAATCATCAATTATATAATTTCATGAAATCCCTGGGTCGCACAAAGACTTCAGCACTTGGCTACCAACAGAAGGTGGTGCTTTGAATCTGACCAGCATGCCTCAAAAGAAAGATCTGGATATTTCCTTTCCTACGGTCGCAAAGATTGAGCACATTCTTGGGTGGAGCTGCAATAGACTCAATGGCAGCTGGCTCAAGTCTGTTTTTCAATCCATAATGCGTTGTTGGTGGTTTCCTAGTAGACCGTAATTTACAGAGAAGATATAGCCTGCCCATATAATCTCATACCTAGAACACTTCTTCACAAATAGTAGATACTCAAAAAGTGCTGCTAGAACCAAGCCAGGCACTTGCTACAAGTCTGTTTACATTAGATACATATCTTTAAGGCAATCTGAAAACACATGTAGGGTCCACCTTCTCCTTTTAGTTATTATATTCTATAACATTTTAGTGCATTATGTAGTATACAGCATTAACATTTTAAGCCCCTTCATCAGTATTGCTATCCTAGATGAACGAGGTCAAGTTACCTTGACTGCTATCACTAGTGGAAGAACAAGGGGTGACCGCAGGCCATATTTCCTCTTCAACAGACAGTTCTTACCCAACCGAGGGATGCCACATTGGTAGAAGCACTCTGTCCACTTTGGAGGTGAAAGGGAGAACATGAATTGGCATAGGAAAGTAGTTCCTTGTCGCTCCATTCTTTCCATGCCTCACCCCTTTACTTAGACGGCACCCACTTTCTCCTGTTCAGATACAGTTGGCCACTCTACTCTAAAGATTCAACACTGAACTTCAAATGTAGACGCCACCCTCGAAAGGTTCCATTTGAGAAGGTTTTGTAAATATTTGAAAAGTCAGATGATGAGAAAAGACCATTGTGAATGCAAGTGCTATGAGATTGAAAGGCAGGCAGGAAAAAAATCGGGCATTAATAAGAGAGCTTCTATAGGCTCCTGTAGAGGTCACTGGATTAGTGGTCCACAGATTTCCTTCAGTTGGCTCAGAGGGCAATCCAAGACATAAATGTCTCCGATGAAGTATTCCCACACATTTCGTTTGTTTCACATTTCAGAGTTGAAAACACTTGATTCCACATAGCAAATTGAAAATCTTGACAATGTAGTTATAATAAAATGTGTATCCAAATACCAATACATTATTTTTATGTGAAAAATAAAAGTAGAAATGTAGAACACAGCAATCAATTAAGGACAGAATATTTCTATCATCCACATACCACAGCTATGGCAAAAAGTAACGACAAGGTTCACATAACGAAGGAGTGTCGGTATACTTTTATAAGTAGAGAGAGATGGTAATATACAGTTGTGCCTTGGTATCCAGAGGTTCCACATCTGCAGATTCACCTCACTATAAATTGAAAATCACTGGGGAGGTGGGGGTGGAGGGTGGGGGGACACAGAATAAAAGTAATTAAGTAGTCAAAGAAATCTCTCAAAGGCTTACAGAAAGAGTAAATTGCTACTCACATATCATTTGCATGCACTAGGTATTATAAAGAAATCTATGGCCAAATCATACAAGAGGCTATGCATAGATTATATGCAAATATGTTAGTTTATATGAGCACCTGTGGATTTCATTGTGTATGGGTGGTCCTGGAATAATTCCCCAGTGGACCCTGATGGGCAATTGTAATTTTGAAATATGTTATAAGTAAAACAAGAAGGGGGAGACCTATTGTCTTCTAAAGATGAATTTCAGTTACTCAGAAAATACATTTAGATATTCCCTAGATGAAAATGTATGAGTCTCTTATAGAACATATTTTATAGCAACTCACAGCCCAGAGGTACACTCAGAATTAAAGCAGGTGGTCTTGGAAAGAATCTCATTGCCTCTAAAGATAGATTACTCAGTAAATGGGATCGGAATGCACTAAAAAGGTCATTCCTTTCTATTTACTTTTGCAAAGTAGCTTCTGGTTATTCAGTATTTCCAGAATGACCTTCCATTGATGTCCTAAGATGATGTGCAAACTATAAATATCAGAAATTGAATTTCAAAACCATTGGTACTAACCTTGGGATCCCACTGTCATAACCTTTTAAGCCTTCCTGAGCACTACAGATTTATCTCCCTCCAGGTCTTCCTAAGGATTTGAAATGGTACTTTATCGCAATATACAGCACTTAAGTTCATTCACTATAATCACTTACTAATGGACATCATAGCTACAAATTAGATAAAATGGTGTTTAGAGATAACAAATCAATTGGTTAGATTAAAGGATATTATCAAGCAAGTATCACAATGCTTGAGAAAGATGATAAGGAACTACTGGGAGATTTGAAAGGATTAACTGACTCCTTGAAGTGGTAAATTGGGATTCTGTAAATCTTGGAATCTATCACCTTCAGGGATGGCCCCATGCAGAAAGCCAGCAGCTGCAAATTACTACTTAGTTTTACAAAGCAAAGGTCAGGGAGAGAGCAGATTGCAGTAGGCATCAAAGGAACTAGAATATGTTCAGTAGGAAGGACCCATGTGATATTTATATGAGATCTTAAGGTAACTACCCATTTAACTCATTTAAAAAATCCTAGGATGTTAAGTATTTTAGTCCCACAGGCCATGAAAATCAGAAAAGTTGCCCAAAGCCACTCAGCCTGTAGACTGACTTGCCATCCAGAGGGTTCAGGTCACCAGAGAACGGATTTATGCATCCATGTGCCTGTCATTTGTGTGTGGCACAATATTCATTCCTTTTTCCGGATGTAGAGATGAAGGGCTTCAACAATTACAGGTGCAAATACAATAGAAATATAGCAGACTTTTACCATGAACTTTTTGAAAGCCCCTGCCCCCAGGGTGTGCGTGTGTATGTGCGCACGCGCATACGTGTGTGTGTGTGTGATGTCTATTCCATAAAAGAAATAGAGAAAAGAGAGCTTCAGAGACAGCTTTTACCCTGGGGTCCTGAGAACAAGACAGAATTGACAAAGTAGACGGCAACCAACGTCCTGTGGGACAGGAGCCCATTTGATGGGGGAGAAAGCCTTTCAAATACAGAAGAAAAACACCACCTTCCCTATTACCCATAACAAACGCATAATTACTTGACTCTTTTCAACATCCTGTCCTACCCACTTACTGTCATGAATTGAGTGGAGCTGAGACTCAAGGGTTTTAATTTCCATCATCCTGAATGGAATATCAATCAAGGTCTGGGGACAAAGCACATATGTTTACCACCCCACTCCTCTTGGCAACTTGGTGCAATAGGATTTGCTAGAGAAACCCCAGTAGCTTTCCTTGTCTTTCTCAATGTCTTTAGATGACTGCCGGAGCTGCTGAACATCTACTGTAATGTCGCTCAAGAGCTCTACCAAAGGCTTCCTACATAACAGGAGGATCTGCTGTGGAAGAAGGAGGAAGCCTCACCATGTGGGAGGGAAGTGAGAGCGGATTTCCCGCAGATAGGAGGATCAAATTAAAGAACTTTCTCCTCTCCGTCGTCTTTGTGTCTGGATAGAGACCGAGAAGCAAGACTAAATAAGGACCTGCCTTTCTTAAAAAGATGAAGTTGTGTTTAAACGGCACTTAAGACATGAGAAAATAAACGGTTTCATTGACTGAGTACCAGGACTTTGCTTTACCGTTCCCCTTCCACAGCCCGAAGGCCCTATTGACTGTCTCTCCCCTTTGAGCTGAGATATGCTGTTTGCAGGTCCCTGCAAGACTCCTGCTTTCTCTTGGCTGGTGATTTCTGGCTGTGGTTTTTGCTGGCCTCCAAGTGAGATGTAAAAGAAAGGTCCTGACCCCTCAGGGTCATTAAAACTCCCTGGAAATTCTCTGCAGGGGTAATGATATTAACAGCCATTGCCCTGGCCAGATTCCACTCCAAGTAATTGCATTCCACCAAGCAGTTTGTATCGAAAAGTCCAGGCCATTTTGGGGGCCCCTGGACAAGTAATATACCAGCTGTGGGCATCATCTAATTTAGGTCACAACAGAGCTGCTGAAGCTAAGTGACCTGGAGAATATGTACACTGAGCCCCAGTCACTGTTCTGTGTCAGACAGTTCTATCCCATCAGTAGTAATTCTCCTGACTGGCTGGCAATGCCAAATAATTCTGGGTGTCTTAGTTTTGAACGTGCACCTCAGGAACACTGGTGGTGTAGAGGGTTGCTCACTGAACTGCTAGCTGCAGAATGGTGGTCTGAACTCGCCAGCCCCTTCCATAAGATAGAGATGAGACTGTCGGCCCCCAAGGCCTGCAAGCTCAGTTCAATGGTTAGGATTTTTATGTGCCAACGTGGCACCTGTAAGAAGATATGGGCAGAGTTTAGTCTGTCAATCAGGTTGCAGCTTAATGACCTGTTTTGGAGGTGTGGCCAAGATAAACAGCTCTCTGGAGGTCATCCCCCGCCCCACCTCCCCGCCTAGCTTCTACCTTCACCTTCCTGCCAGGGAACCACTCTGGGACCTGCTCGAGCCCCGTGATGCTTGTGCCCAGCGGCCTGTGATCTTCCTGCATCCTGCATCCTGCACCATTGCACGTGGCTGCGTGAGTCTGAAGAAGGATGTATGGACTTCAGTTGGGCTTCTTGAATAAAGTGCTTTGTGACACATATAAAGTGTCGCTGAATTTGTTTCTCTAGTCAAACCGGCCTAACACACTCAGAAATCCCAAGTGTCACAGTAAGTCGGAATCAACTTGATGGCAGCGAGTTTGATTTTATTTTTTTAAATTTATTTTTGGACAGCATCACAGAAGGAAGATTTCGAGGTAGCATAATTCTATTGCTTCCAGCAGCTCAGACCAGGCAGGGCACCTGGTGAGCAGTTTCTACTCTTGGGAGCATGCCCAGGGACCCCAAAGGTCCACCCAGCCACAGCCAGCCTTTGTGGTTTTAAGGGCATTTCAAAGGGAGGGCTTGCCCCGTCTAGCTTGTGTTTGATCCCGCCAGCGTGAGTATTGGTCTGAAAGTAACCAGGCATGACTTTAGTGTAGAGTTTAAAAACCTGATGTACCTTCTCAGCCTGGTGGCTCGGTGTCATCTACCCGTCCTCTGGGGCCTGACCCCTCACCACTTCTTCCCTGGCTCCTGACTCTGGTCCTCCCATGATAGGGCTGCGGTGAGTTAGCGTCAATGGAATAACAGTTGGTGCTGCTTTATCTCATATCTCACTTCTTCTAAAGGGTCCTTCGGAAACTTGGGTTTTGCGGCCAATGACCCCCTCCCCTAAGTTGTCCTCTGTGCTGTGTTAATGCAGTTTCAATTTTTTATTTCTCATCCAATATGCACCTCCTTGTATTTGTGATGCCCTGGGTCCTCTGTGTCATGTTGATGCAAGGTACCATCAAGTCCCTTCCAACTCATAGTGCCCCTTATACACCGCAGAGCAAACCACTACCCTATCCCGAGCCGTCCCCGCAATGGTTACGCTATGTTGAGCCCATCTTTGCAGCCACTGTGTCAGTCGATTCTGTGGAGAATCAACCCACCTGTGCCACGCGCACTGTTAAAAGGATACAGGCTGTGCGGCTCGGCTGGTACATTCAAACGCCAAGCCAGTTGTCTTTGGGCTAATTCCAAGCCTGGTGACGACTCCAGGTGTGTTAGAACAGAACTGGGCCCCACAAAGTGGTCAATAGCCTACTTTTTTTTTTCTCTCTTTTTAAAATATATTGCCAGGCCTTTCTTCTGAGATGCCTCTAAGTAGACATGGATTTCTAACAATTTCATGATCAGTCAACTGCTATTTGCACCATTCAGAAACCTATGTGTTAGCTGATGGGGAGAACAGAATGGGACTTCTGGGCTGGCTACCTCCTGGCTAAGAACTTCTATCTCTGGGGTTCCCTCTAAAAGGGGGCTTCAGAAAGTTTGACGACAACATTCACTATTGCTTAATCCCATTTTCCCATGGACTTTGTGTGGCCTCTTGTAGTTTACAAATGCCACTGTCCTTTTATATCTTTGAAGAAATCTATTCAATGATAGCTTCCAGGAAGGATTCAGCCTCCGATACTTTTATTATTATTATTATTAAATCCACATGTTCCCACAGCTCAACCAATCCTCTTCCAGGCAAAGGAACCACCCTACGTCCACGGGGTGCATTTATCAAGGCTTCTATTGAAAATAATGGTAACAGCACATTCTGTATGGCTGAGCTTTGCTTGCACTTTGAATTTCAAAGTGTCCCTTTAAATATGATAACATGTGCTGACACACAACATGCACTGACAGATAAGCTGGAGAAAGTTACTTTCTCCCTTTTTCAGAGGAAAGGAGTTCAGGCATCTACTACTGGTTCTAAACGGAACAGGTCACCTCGGCAACTTAAAAACAAAAAACAGGTTAAACCTTGGACTTTACTTTCTCTAAGGTTCTCAGAGGTGTCCAGAACCCTGGCACACAATGGCTACACACTGGGCTGTTAACCAAAAGGTCATTCGTTTACAACCACCAGCCACTCCAACAAAAAGGAAGACCGGGCTTTCTACTCCCATGAAAAGTTACAGGCTCAGAAAACAACAGCGGTGGTTCTACTCTATCCTATGGAATCTCTATAAGTTTGATTTGTTTGTGTTTTTACCGCCAGACCCCATAATCCATACCTCCCCTAAACAGGCCCATGCAAGCACAAACCCTTGAAACTGCAGGTGTAGACTGTCTTGCATAAAATGCACCAATGGAGGGAGGGGGGGGGGAATTGCCACCTGCAACTCTACTTTAAGTTTCCTCTTCAGAAGGTCCCGTGAGGATGAAAATACGCAATGAATTGTGAGTTCAGAAAAGGCAGACCATGTACTAGATAGAAGCTCGGTGTGGCGCGCATTGTTCGGACTCAAGGCTGATGCTCCATGCATGGGATCTTCTGTAATGCTCACCACGCTGCCTATTGTCTCCTGCAGAGAAAGGTCCGCTCTCTAGACCACAGAGTGATGCTGATGGCTGGCATGTGAATGGAGACTGAGTGACACATTCTGAACTTGACTCCGGTGCAGTTAGAAAGGAGCTACAACACCCTCGATTCAATCAGCTCCTTCCCCTGCCATATACTATGACCCCACTGTTCTTCCCCCAACACGGCTTTAGTGACAAACCAGAGGAGCAAAAGAAATAAAAAGGATATTGAACTTATTCAGGGAAAACACTGAGAGGGTCTTGAGGCAGTTGTACATTTTACTACCAGCTGTAAAGAAAAAAGACATTGGGTTGAACCAACTCAGTGGATTCAGATTTAGTCTTTGCATGCCCCCTCCCAAAGTAAATTCCCCCTATGTCCTTCTTTTATGTGGATAATATAGGAAGACATACAATTAAAAAGAAAGAAACAAGCAAACAGAAAACCCCAGGAAGACAACACTCCACAGAATAAGGGCCCTACAAGTTCGTGGATATTGAGAATGCAATTTGACCTTAGGCTAGACAGTCTGTGTCTTTGCACAGAGAGAGAAGGTGCTGGCAATGCAGTAACTCATTTCTCTCTGGGCTGAGATGCTCTGCAGCCAGGCTAGCCTTCTGAGCAACAGCAGGATCTGATCGGCTCTAGTCTCCCAGCAAGACCGCTTTCATTGCAGGACCTCTCTGCTCGCCCTGTTCAATTCCACAGTGACTGCAGGGAACTTGAAAGACAAGGAGTCTAATTGCAAGCTGGAGGTGATTGACAGCTCAGCTTTAGCCACCCCAGGGCAGAGGAAGGCTAAGCTGATGAACACAGAAGAAACTGGCAAATAGTGGCGTCCCTTAACGCTATGGCCTTCACAGAACCACCTTCACTGGGCCCATAGGAGCCCCTGGCTCCACTGAAGTGGAAAGATCCTGCTTCCATACGTTCATATCTGTTTCCTCCAACCAGGACTTTATGATGCTTCATTCAGGATGGACCCCAGCTGAAAGTACACATTTACATCCCTGAGCCACTGAATTAGAATCCACCTGTTAACAACGCATGTGTGGGATGAATTACTTGAGGGCCTATCTAAGAATCACTTAGGGATCTTGTTAAAAGGTAGATTCTACTTCAGCAGATCAGGGGTGTTAGGCTGCTAACTGAAACATCAGCAGTTCAAAAGCACCAGCTCTTTCTTGGGAGAAAGAAGGGGCTTTCTATTCTTGTAAAGAGTGATAGTCTTAGAAACGCACAGGGGCAGGGCTTCACTGGCCCTGTAGGGTTGCTATGAGTTGGCATCGACTAGATGGCAGTGAGTTTGTTTTTGTTATTTTTCTGGTGTGGGGGGTGGAGGGGGAGAGGAGGATCATTGAAAGGCAGATTCTCAGTAGGCCAAACTGAAATGAACTGGTTAGAAGGCTTGCTTAAAACACAAGTCCTTTCCCCCTAAGTTGTTTTTGCTCTTTCTCCTTCAGCTACAGTTAGTGTGTGTTGGAGAGGAAATGGGGGCATTATGCTCATAACATAAAAAGCATAAATCTTCCGTATATTCCTTCTTTCAAGGAGGTGTGGTGGCAGAGTGAGGTAAGCACGGGGCCACTAACTGCAAGATGCTCCGTTCAAACACACCGGCAGCTCCACAGAAGAAAGGAGAAATCAGCCGTCTACTTTCCAAAACACTGACAGTCTCAGAAATGCAATGGGCAATTGGCTCACTAGGGGGTGGAACCCACTGGGTGGCAGGGGTCTGGGGCTTGGAGCTTTCTTTCAGGAGGGGTGAAATTCAGTGATGGTCTAGAGCCCACTGACCCATGAGTCATCTGTCATGGGTCCAAAGGAAAATTCCTGAGGCCCGCTTCTCTCATCTTGCACACATGATACATAGTCTTAGGGCTTATTTTTGAAGCTGCTTAAAAACAACCGAAAAAAGAAAGAAACGGCTTTGTCTTCCCCCAAATTTCACAAAACAGACTCTTTGAATAGCACTTTCCATCTAAATAAGTCCGTGTGGGCTGCCTGAGTTTCATACCGGAACAGATCCACTTGCTGTGCCAAGGAATGAAGTTAGAACCTAGAACAATGGAGGGCACTCTGGAGGACAAGTCCCAAGAAGGCTCCCTTCTCAAGCTTAACAAATGGCTTTAGAAACACCAGAATGGTAGCCTCCCCTCATGCTGCAAAGTTAATTGCGGGTAAAGAACTGAACACCATGACTTGACTCAGGATGATGAATCCCAGCCATGCTTTCTGTGCTTTCCAGACTAAGAACCGAGAGGTCACATGCTGTCTCTATGGCGCGCTTCCTAATCTGCTTCTTGAAAGACCATGCCAACCCATTTCCTTAAATCTCATCAATGCCAGTGGGCTGCTGGGACAGACATACCACAGGTGGGCACTGTACCAAACATAAAGGTGTTTGCTGGCAGGTCAGGAGGCCAGAAGTCTGAACTCAGGCCACTGTGCCAAGAGAAGGGTTTTTTTTCTCGGTGGGTTTTTGGAGAAAGTCCTTGTCTCTTATCAGCTTCTGTCCCTCTGCTTCTGGGAGTCCTTCATGAAATGTGTCTCTTCCTTTCCATTTATGCTGCCTTCTCTGCAACCAATCTGCTTTTTAAAAAAATATCAGAGATGATTGGTTTAAAATACACCCTATGAGGAATTGGTCCTATAAACGTGGCAAAGAAAGACCTATTCCCAAATGAGATCGCATCTGTGGGCTTTAAGAGAGCTTAGGATTTACAGCACATAATGGGGAGTGACAAAATTCAATCTACAGAAGACTCCTTTAAGAGAATCTTGCAAACATTACCCCATCCAACAGTTAAATGCATAACACGGCTGTCTTTCTGAGAGGACGAAAAGCGGACTCCTTGCTTTATGTGAAAGAGACAAGTGGAAAGAGAATGCTTAGTGTCTAATAAAATCCTTTGCTGTCCAGTAGAGGGCAGCTGGTTGCAAGCACATAACTTAAAAAAAGGTCACTGTTGGGATGCCAGCACCCAGAGCCTTACTGATTCGTTTTGGTTTTATAAAGAGAAAAGCATTTGGTTCAGAGCAAATGCGACCTTACCTTTAGCCCTCTCCATTCACTAAAGTATGGTCCTTGCTCAATTTTCAACAGGACAGTGGGAGGGTGGGTGGCACCTGCTTAGTAATACACTGAGTTCTATCTTCAAAGCTTCAGATCCAGGCTTTCTGAGCGACCGGTCTGCAGGATCTCTATTTTGGCATGCTCCCTAGAAAATTCTTTGGTATACTGAGGTTTAAGAACATCAATACTAATTTTCCCACTAACCTTAAAGGGCAGATGTACATATCTTTAGGATTTTTATGCACAGCACGGAAATCCAGAGCTAACAAAGCATTCGGGTTACAGCATTCTCCTATAAATATCTTTAAGAAAACAGAACCACTGTTACTGCTCGCTTGGTTGAGCTTGCGGATGCTAGTAGCTCCTCGGAACCCTTAACAGGAATCACTCTGGCTGGAGGGAGATTCTACTTAATATGAGATGCAAAGGCAATTAACGGTAACCAAGAAGCTGGGGAATCTCCGTGTCTCTAGCTCCCGGAGACACTGACCAGCTACTTGACCTGTGACGACCCGTAATCTGACCCTTGGTGTTCTCAGCTGTAAAATGGAGTTCATGACTACTCACCTAGAGGAGTCCTGAGTCTTGTTGCTATTCTTGTTTTTACCATCAACTACCATCATGAGCAAGGATGCTCTAACGTGCATTCTGGCTAATGGTGTCTTACTAGATGGATTTGATTATAATCACTGGTTGGAAAAGCAGAGGCCATTCCTCCTCGGAAAAGAGTGGATCTAGGCTACTGCAATTACCCCTTTGCTCAAGAAACAAAGGGGGACGTTCAATTCCAATTAAGTCTAGTTGTGAGGAACTTATTTTCTGTGACTCTTCTTTCTACCTCTGCCTCCCTAATTTTCTTTATGCGTTTGAAGTGGGGAGGGAAAAAAAACAAAACAAAACAAAGAATAAGAGGAGGTTACTGATGAGGGCTCACCTGTCCATTATTTAAATGTAATGCAAACCTAACATCTCTTTTAACTTCAGCTATAAGAAAATTTCTTTGAAGATGGTCATTTTTTGGAAGGAATTGAGAGGGAGTTCTTTCTCTCACACACACAAAATGAATGTCCACATATTTAATGATAAAATATTCACAGGATCAAAATCATGAGGAATCAATAAAGTCTAATGAGACCAAACCAAGGGCCAGAACCACGTCTGCCCAGTGTGAGCATGCAACAATGAAAGAAGCGTTTCTCAGTTGTGACGTTGCCAATGAGCATGATTGATATCCTTCAATAGTAACCCTGGGCCAGTTGTCTTGCTCCTCACGCCACTGACAACAGGTGTGATGAATCATCTCTCCTATGCACATTGCCACTAGTGGGAAAATCAACTCAGATGACATGAATATGTACTAGGAATAAACGAGTCTGCCCACCGAACCATCAGGAAAGCTCAGAGTTCAGACAAAGAATAGTGCCCAGTTATAGGAATGGCATGACAGAGTCAGAGGGGTTTTTTAGGTCATTTATCCTTTTTTGGGGGGTGGGGTGTTACTAACTCAATCCTGATCATTGTTGTCAATTGTTGCTGTGAATCTCACAACTCTTGAGGGAAGATATTCACGAGCTTAAAAACACGTCTCTATTCAACTACCCATCCATTCAATTATTAACACATAGTTTTGAGTTCAGGAGCCCTATATCACAACTATAAAACATCTGGTTGCTAAATGAAAGGTTGAACTTAGAATCCAGCCAGCCTCTCCTTGGAGAAAAAGCTTACAGATCTGCTCCAGTAAAGACTGCAACTTAAAGAGCCCTGTGTGATAGTTCTAGGCCATCACATGGAGCCCATGTGAGTCAAAATTCAACTCAAAATTATTTAACATGACAATTTTGTGTAATTAAAAGAGAAGGAAAGAGTTCAAAGTGGGTATCGAGACTCTACAGCTTATTCCAAATTGTAGTGTAGGTAATACAAATGGAGGAAATGATTACGTAAAAAAGCTAAACAGATTTCAAAAGGTAGCTAAAGAAGACAAAGTCAATTATTTTAACGAAGCTTGCAAAGAGCTTCCAAAAATCTTCAGCATATTTTTAACTGAAAGAACTAAACAAAAAACGCAAGGCTCAAGTTGCAATATTGAAAGATTCTATGGGGCAGAGACTGAAGAATGCAGGAAACATCCAAAGAAGAGGGAAAGAACGCCGATTCGCCGTATCAAAAAGAACTAGTTGTCATTCAACCATTTCAGAAAGTAGCAAATGACCAGGAACCAATTTAACAAGAAGCTCAAGCTGGACGGGAAGCACTAGCTGTAAACCAGGCTCCAGGCACTGATGGCGGAACAATGAGGTGTCTCCCTGGAGCACACATTCATCGGTGCTCAGAAATTGGAAAGACAGCTACTGTGCCGCCTGACGGGAAGAAATACAGAGCTGGACCCATTCTACAGAAAGGCGACCAACAGAGTGCACATAATAGAAGTATATCATAGCTACCATATACGAGTGCATTTGTGCTGAAGATGAGCCAACAATGGTTACAGCACTACCTTGGCAGAGAGCTGCCAGAGGTTCGGGCTGGATTTAGAAGCATACACACAACAATGGTCATACAGCATTGCCGATGTCAGGTAGCTCTTAGTTGAAAGCAGAAAGACATTTATTTGTGTAATGTTGACTATGCTAAGGCATTTGACTGGGTGGACCATAACACACCATGGACAGCCTTGAGAAGAATGAGGATTCTAGCAGCCTTGATTGTGCTCATGAGACACGAGTACCTAGATTCAGAGGTCATTGTGCAAACAGAGGAAGGGAATGCTGCATGGTTTAAAATCAAGAAAGGTGTGTTTTCACCACACTTAATCAATTCATAAATAGCCAAAGAAGCTGGATCCCATGAAAAAGGAAGAAGTATCAAGACTGAAGGAAGTCGTAGTAATAACCTGCCAAATACAGATGATCCAACCTTGCTTGCTGAGAGCGAGGAGGATTTGCAACACTTGTTGATGAAGATCAAGGACTGCACCCATCTCTATGAATGATAACTCAATGTAAAGGAAACCAAAATCTTCACAACTGAACCAATAGGTAACATCATGGTAAAGGAGAAGAGATTGACGTTGTTAAGGATTTCATCTTGTTTGGATCTACAATTGATGCTCCTGGAAGCAGAAGTCAAGACATCAACGGACACAATGAATCGGGTAAACAGGCTGCACAAGACCCCTTTAAGGTGGTGAAGTGCAAAGACGTTACTTGGAATCCTAAAGTGTGCCTGAGGCAAGCCATGGACCTGTGGAAGTTGGACATTGTATAAGGAAGGCCAAAGAAGAATGGACACATTTGAACTGTAGTGCTAACAAAGAACCCTGAACGTATCACAGACTATCAAAAGAACAACCAAATGTGTCTTGGAAGAAGTAGAGCCAGAAAGCTCCTTATAGGCAAGAAAGGAAGATGTTGCCTCGTGTTCTTTGAATATGATCTTTGAGCATGATTTGGAGAGATCAGCCCCATGATTGGTAAAGTGGGGAGACAAACAAAACAAAAAACCACATAAGCATACCCTCAACAAGATAAATTGACACAGTGGCTGCTATGATGGGCTCAAACGTACGAAGGATTTGAAGATGGCGCAGGACGGAGCAGTGTTTTGTTCTGTTGTCCAGAGGTAACTAAGGTCAGAAATGACTCAACAGCCCTTAAAAACAATGTGACAATAATAGTATGTATTGTTTTTATTTCTAAGCATCAGTACTAGGATGTAGAGTCAAAGAGATTTTTCCCCCCCTTAGGACCAGCTAAGCGGAGTCCTTTGTAGACTTTTAAAAGCATAAGGTTCACCTGATAAAGCTGGCAAAGTTGTTGTCATGAAATGTTAAGAAAGCAGAATGATACTATCTAAGCAGACTTAAAAGGTAGCATATGGTATACCTTGACATTGTCTCTGTGTTTTGCATTTTCTCTTACACTATGTAATACATACTGAAAGTATGACAAGTACTGAAGGTCTTCAGAGAACCTAGCATTTAGCTCCCCAGGACCCTTGTGAAAAGTCACACTGTAAGGAAAAACAAAAGCCAGGAGCAATGCTTGGAAACTGTTAAACACTAATGAAAACAACAATGAACCAGAAACCCAAAAACCTGTGTTCAAGTTAAAGACTAGGAGCCAATAATTTAATTCAGCTTTAAATCAGCAATGTCAATACCATTTCTACCCATCTGACAGTGTAATAAGGATGAGGCAATTATATCTACAGATATACACATTTTTATAACTGCTTTGAAGAATACTAATATATAAATGGGTCCTGTTATCTCACAGAAATTATCTTTGAGAAGAAATAAAAAGGGGGAAGAAGTGAGGGAAGAGCAAGGAAAAGAAAGGAAAAGCGAACTGAGTTGTAGATCGGTAATATCCAATTTCAGCATTGCTCTCTCCCACGTATTTATTTCAGGAGTCTTTGTAATTCTCCTGAGTTGGGTGTGTATGGGAGGAACATAATGAACCATGGGCAAGACTTTGTATTTGTAATAAATGGAACCAAATGGTTTGGGTTTGACAATCTTCTGGGATTTATCATCTGAGCTTAGCCAGTTCTCATTGGTTTCTGGATAATAGAATACTGACAGGCGTCTCCAGGGAGCCAGATGGCTTTGCATTCATGGTGTTTCATTCCCGGTCCATCCCAAGCCCTGCTAGGATCGGAAAAGTGAACTGTTGTGGCTCTTGGGAAATTTTAAGCCCTCATATAAATATATTCTTCACATGTCTATAAAATCTCAAACAGTAGAGAGGGGAGGGAAAGGAGGATAATAAAACTGCAGGAACCCTCTTCTCTGCAGAGATCAAAGAATTAATTGCCTTCTCTAGGTTTCATTGTCAGCGCCAACAGAGTGGGGAGGAAGTGGGAGGCAGAGGCTATTTCTATAAGAAGAGGACACTGCTTCCTGTCAAGTTTTAACTTGCTTAGATCGGGAATTTTAAACTAAACAGGGAAAGGGAAATTTCAAGCTCCATTTACTTTTTAGCAAAGTAGAACTTCTTGTCTCAATCGGAACGAAGGCAAACTCGTTCCAGGGCGATTGTGTTTCTACTGTGGCAATGTCTACCAAAATAACCAAACAGGTCAATTTTGGCTCCAACTTCATTAAAATGCCAGTATCCTTATATCCTGGGCACAAGGGAAGAAAAGAGTTGGAAATAGGAGGCTATATTTTTGAACTCACTGCCGTGTTTGTCAAGGCACACCAGCATATCATGAGGTTCCTGGTCTATGAGAAACACTGCTCTCCTGAAGATGGGCATCTGTGCTCTCAGACCGTGTGGCTCCGGCTCTCCATGCTCTAATCCTAAATCCAGTTATAGGAAAGAACTACGTTTATCTAAATTTAACTAAAAGGTCATTATCCTGGCAGTGTGCTGGGCACTTGCATATAACATGACAGGTTAAAGACATGGAACAAGGGGCATCAAGGCTAAACAGAGAATAACAGAAAAGAGATCTACCCATGGTTTAATTACTACACAGAGGCATCTGACTGAACAAAAGATAACAAATTATGTATAACACTGCCAGAATGGGAATTCCAGAACACTGAATTGTGCGCTTGTGGAAACTGAACACAGACCAAACAGACAGTCATTTGAAAAGGTGCATGCTACGTGGTTTCCGCTCATCTGGATTGAAGAAGACTCATTAACAATATTTGGTGTGTAGGTGATACAGTCTTGCTTACTGCAAGTGTAGAGGCCCGAAGAAGTGCACACTGACCAAGGCAGACCCTTATAGTCTCCAGTATGGAGTAAAGCTCAATGTAACGAAAACACACCCCTAGCAATCAGCAATGAGAATGACAGGTAGATAGATAGGGGATAAAGCCTCCACCCAATGCTACAGCGTAGCCACTACACTAAAGGGGTTGGAAAGGAATCAGGCATTCATTAGACACCTATGGGGACAATCCAAAGCTGAGCATGCTCAGACCCAGGCTACCTAGGCCCAGGTGGAGATCAACCTGGGGACACCCACATGGCATCAGTGACATTACCTCACACATGTGCACCTGAACTCAGTCACTAAGATCCGCTAATACCCTCAACCACGCGCCCACCCCCTCCCCCACCCCCCAGGCACTGGGAATAGAAGGGCAAGCCTCTGAGGGTACTCGTTTTCAGGCCAGAAGATGGGGCACAGGAGTGCCCCCGCACCCTCTCAGGGCTGTCTCTCTCAGCTCCCTCTTGCAGTTTGCTCTGCTCTCTTATAGGTCAAAGGTGGGATTTCTACCACACCTGCTCGCCCCTCTTGGTTTTTAGTACTCTTGGTTTGGCTCCCTTGGCTCCAATCCGGTTCACGATCCTGTTCCGGTACTCCTTCCCCGTGGTTTTTGTGTTTTTGTTTTTGTTTTTGTTTTGTGTTCCCCTGAAGCGGCCATCTTCAGTCACAAAGCCTTGCGTGGTCCCCACAAAGCCTTGCATGCTTTCCAGAGATAGCGTGTACTATTCCAGTCTGTAATACCGGAAATTTTCCTTTCCCTCGTAAACATTATTTGGATTCACAAAAAGGCTTCTGCCTTGTGAAGTCTTTCCCATTAAGAAGCAAGACCTGAGGCAAACTACCCCAGAAATGTAACAATATTGAATGGAAAAAAGAGAGAAAGCTTCAAGAATTTCGTTTTCCTTGGATCCACAGTCAACGCCCATCCAAGCAGCCAGCAAGAAATCAGAGGAGACATGATTGCATTGAACAAATCTGTCGATAAAGACTTCTTTAAAATGTGAAAAGGTGAAGACGTCACTTTGAGAATGTAGGGGACCCTGCCTCCTGCCATGGTATTTCCTGGAATGAATAAGGAAGTGCAGGGAAGAAGGGATGCACTGGAATGATCATGCCAATGAAGACTGTAGAACAGATACGGACTGTCAGAAGGACAAGTACACCTGTCCTGTGAGAGGTACAACCAGATGCTGCTTGGAAGCAAGGCTATTGAGACTTTGGCTCAGATACTTTGGCCACGTTATGAGCAGGAAGCAGTACATCGTGCTTCGGAAAGTAGAGGGCGAGAGAGAAAAAGTAGGCAGTTCCTCAGTGAGGGCTGCAGCCCAGTGGAGGCCACCATTGACTCAAACACAGGAGCAACGGGGAGGACAGTTCAAGAAACAGCGGTCGTGTTCTGTCCACAGGGTCGCTATGAGCTGGAAAGGACTATCCAGGACCTGCCAAGAATGACAGCAAGAGGCAGTGCATGACTTTCCAAGGCTGTTGGTTTCTCTGCCAGCGTGCCTTGCTTAGAGTAAACCTAGAGATGCTTTTTTCCCCTGTGGGGCAGAAAAGCCTTGCTATTAGCCACCAATCATCGCGATGGAATAATTGGTGAGCTTGCCGATCTGTGAATCTGGGATAAACCTGTAGGCAGGGGCCCAAATTTTGGCTCATTATTTAGTCTCTTCCTTTGTCTTGATGTAAACGATGATTTCATGGAAAACTCTTGTTAATTTTGGTGATTTGCCTCTTCTTCCACCAAAGGAAGCAGATTGTCCCATTTGCAAGCCACTCTCTAGTTTGGAAAAATAAGGAGACAATGAAGAAGAACGCATCTCATTTGATATGTGGAGCCAGGATCATAACCAGCACTGCAGGGGTGAACAGCAATGGCTTGTCGTTGTTGCCGAAGGGCAAAGGTCAGCCCTCTTGGAACAATGGGCAACTATGGTGGTAACTACCCGAGGCCTCTGTGGGAGTTTATAAATGTCAGTAATGCACTTTCAAATAAAAGCACAAAGGGCTGACTAGCAAGGAACAAAGCAAGCCAGAAAATCTGTAAATCCGTTGGTGCAATAATGCATGAATTAAGTCAAGAGGTTTGTGCCCACATACAGACATGTCACACAAAATAGATTCCAAGGGAAAGCAGACTGTCTCCATTATCCAACACATGCATTCTTAAGATCTAATGTCTCTTTCCCCAGTACAAGTGCAGTTCTTTTCCTGAGCAGTCTCTGAAATTCAAACACTAGAGTTGTTTTCGTCAAGTTGGATAGATTTCATGGCCGGTAACAACTAGGGCCATCCAAGTGAAATGCTGTGTTTGCGAAGGGGAAAACATTTGTTAAGCAGTTATCGATAAGCTCTCTGGAGATGTGGGCCCATTGCAGAACACAGTGAAGAAAGATGGACCATGTACCTAGTGGAACACCAGAAGTCCCACTTGAATGGAATGTCTATCTTCTCATATTATTATATTTTTGTCTTCCTCTTGTATTATGGATGTTTGTCTGCTTCTCATATTATTATATTTCAGTCCATCTTCTCCATGGGACAAAGAACTAGTTATCTGCTTTCTTAGATAATGGCTCAATCAGAAATAATAGCGTCTGGGTTCTTAAAGACTTGTCTTAAAACAAGCAGCCATCTAAGCAAGGCGACAACTAAGTCTACATGGAAGAAACATAGCAGTCTGCGTGATGCAGGAATTGTCGATAATAATATCCAGATCTTAAGGAGGGGATGGGATCGGATGTTACACGATGAACACCCAGTTTACAGAAGACTCTGGATGACAGTGGAGGGCTCCAATCCGTTTGCAATCTCCACATGCAGTAAGCCTGCATTGACTCCCCTCTGACCATGGGGCAGGGATGCGGACAGCCTGGCTATCAGACAGCGAGAGGAACTGTGAAGTCCATTATGGCAGATATGGCGAGGTCAAAATGCACAAAGACCTTTTCATTTGATCTCCTTTGTGACCAATTAGAAAATTGTTTCAGATTCTCTGCTTTCTTCGTGAATGAGGTTTTTCTATGCTGTGTCATTATTGTTGGGTTTTTGATTTGTCTGTTTGTTTGCTTCCTGTTGGTATTTTGTATGATTTTCTACATATGAAATCCAAATAGGTAGACCTATAGAGACAGTCTCTGAGTTGATAATTGCCTGGGGTATGCCATGAGAGGATAATGGAAATGGAGAGCCAATAACACTGAGCATCCGAAGAAAATGTGCTGAGATGGATTGTGGTGATGACTGCATAAATCATACTGTGATTGAATGATCAAATTGTATGATATGTGCTACACAGGCCAATAAAACTATTTTAAAATTATATTTTAAAATGAGATAACTATTTTTAAAAGAAAATTCAGGGGATAGCAGCCAAGAAAACCCTCTAGGAATGTTCTACTCTGTCCCATGGGGTCCCTGAGGCCCGGAATCAACTCAGTGGCACCCAGATGAACATCTACTAACCTAAAAGTTTGACTGTTTGAACCCACTCAGCAACACCAGGAAGGAATGGCCGCAAGGAGAAATCTTCAAATCTGCATCCATTCAGAGCATTCTACTGAGCAGTTCTCTGCAGCACATTGGTTCTTCATGAGTCCGAATAACTCAATTATAATATGTTTCCATTGTTCCAATTAATAATTAAGACATATGACTTACTTCTTAGCTTTAGGACGGAAAGAATGGGATGTATACTTTGGCCTCTTTAAATGCTAAGATTTGAGGGAAGAAAAAAAATAGTACCTATACCATGTAAAGTTCCTCATCATTTCTACCTACGTGCCTCTCCCTTCAATCTATGAGCACCGTGAGGATGGCCTCCGTGCCGTGCATTTGCACCCCATTGCCTATCATTCAATAGATGCAAATACGCATTCCTGTTGTAAATGGCATGACCCATGCCATCCCAGGCTGATGCAATGGGCATCCATCCTGCCTTCCTGACCGCCTCAGGCTGTGTCTTTCTCCACACTCTTACAGCTTCGGTCATCTGTACCATGAAGTCAGTAGACTTAGACGTACCGTTGTATGTTTTACAGTGTCCTTGAAGTAGGACTGCCTCAAGGGCAATGCACAGGGTCATCCCCCCATGCACTCACTATGGTGCTTGCCAAGTGCTGGGCACCGGCCAGGTGTCCAAGAAAATAGGTGCCAATCGATTTCTCCTTAAAACTGTATGGCTCCATCCTATCCGCAGTTCTGATTGACCAATAGTTACTTAAGATAGATGCTGAATATATCAAATCTATAATAAATTAAATTTGACTTCTATTACCTCATTTGTAATGTTATGGCAGTCCATTTATTGACTTTATAAGGAGGGTAGGAAAAAGTTTACAGAACAATTGAACATAAATTGCTTTAGTATATTAGCATTAAAATTCAAATAGGTCAGGGAGACTTTTTTTTAAAGATAATTAGTTTGTTATAATTAAATGGAATTAGCATCTTAATAGTCAAAATACCACAGGTATGTTTATTCATTTAATTATTTCTAAATCACCCAGAGCTACGCACCACGCTCTGTGAACCCTGCTTTCCCACTGCACATGTGCTACAAGACAGTCTTCATTTTCTGTTCCTTTCTCCTTTGACAAATATTTGCTTTTCTGTGAAGGCTTTCTGAGTCCACAGGGATTGAGTTCTATGTACAGAGATATTATGATACATATAGTTCTGCACTATAATTGATTGCTTATCCATTCATCTCATGCAGACTGCACCATCCTTAAGAACAAGGACGATGTCTTATACCTCTGTTCTTCCTAATCCTTAAAAGAAAAATCTGGCAAAATATAGGCATTTAATAAATGTTGGGTGAGTTCAGAAATGACAGCATAAAGCCTGGAGATAAAATTTGAAACTAATCGTAAGTACAACACTGAGACTAACATTTATACAATGCTTTGTGTGTGCCCAGGAAATGCTCGGCTTCGTTTTGACACTGTATGTGGTAGTTACACAATTTCAGGTCAACTTAATAAAAGAATGGAGTGGAGTCTCACCTGTCAATTAGGTCACAGCCTCCTTGAGGGCGTGGTCTTCTCATGAAGATTCTGGGAACTTCCTCTCTCTTGGTTCTGCCATCAGAAGAACTAGGCTACTCTCTGCTTGACATTCCTCTTGACAAGCCTCATGGAGCCTTCAATGGCAGCCAGAGCCCTGAAGAAGCTTCTGCTGCCATTGAAACCAAAGGGCTTTCCACCTACCAACCGGTGATCTTCCTGCAACTGGCATCATTGTATGTGCTGCATAATTTTGGAGAGTAATTCATGGGCTAATATCAGACTTATGGGCTAATATTGATCTTAAGGACTTGATCTGGCCTGGGCTGGGATATATATTTTTTTCATTTTAAAATCATTTTATTGGGGGCTTGTACAACTCTTATCATAATCCATCCATCCATGGTGTCAAGCACATCTGTACATTTGTTGGCATCATCATTCTCAAAACATTTGCTTTCTACTTGAGCCCTTGGTATCAGCTCTTCATTCCCCCCAACCACCTCCCTCCCTCACAAACTCTTGATAATTTATAAATTATTATTATCTTTTCTTGTCTGACACTGTCTGATGTCTCTATTCACTTTTCTGTTGTCCATCCCCCAGGGAAGGGGTTATATGTAAATCCTTGTAATCAGTTCCCCCTTTCTACCCCATCTTTCCCTGCTGGTATTGCTACTCTCATTATTGGTCCTGAGGGGTTCTTATGACCTGTGTTTCCAGTTCTTATCTGTATCAATGTACATCCTCTTGTCTAGCCAGATTTGTAAGAAAGAATTGGGATGATGATAGTGGGGGTTGAAGGGGGGAAGCATTAAAGAAATAGAGGAAAGTTGTATGTTTCATCAGTGCTATACTGCACCCTAACTGGCTCGTCTCCTCCCTGTGACCTTCTGTAAGGGGATGTCCAGTTGCCTACAGATGGGCTTTGGGTCTCCACTCTGCATTGCCCAACATTCACAATCATATGATTTTTTGTTCTTTGATGCCTCATACCTGATCCCTTTGACACTTCATGACCACACAGGCTGGTATGCTTCTTCCATGTGGGCTTTGTTGCTTCTCAGCTAGGTGGCACTTCAAACCTTTAAGACCCCAGATGCTATATCTTTTCATAGCCAGGCACCATCAGCTTTCTTCTCCACATTTGCACCCATTTGTCTTCAGCGATTGATCGTGCTGGAAGGCGAGCAGGGTGGAATGACAGTTTAATAGAACAAAGTATTCTAGCATTGAGGGAGTACTTGAGTGGAGGCCCAATGTCCAGTACTAAACCTATAAATATATGCACAAAGATCTATTTCCCCATCATCATATAATATATTTACATATGCACATGCCTGTATTTAGACCTCTATAAATGTCCTTTGCCTCCTAGTTCTTTCCTCTAATTTCTTTCACTTTCCTCTTATCCCACTATCATGCTCAGCCTTCACTTGGATTTCAGTAATTCCTCTCAGTTCCATTGCCTACCAGGCCTCCTACACCCTCCTCACCGTGGATTTTGGGTCATTTGTTGTTCCGTTGTTCCTGGGCTTATTAACACCACTTCCTTTCCCCTCCCTTCAGGCTGGAATATTGTATTGATGCATAATTACTTCTTGATAAAAATTTCTCTCTTGCTATATATGTCTCTGGATTTGTTTCTCTAGGCAACCCAGCCTAACACACCATCTTTCTCATATCATGTTAATTCAGAGAGAAAGAGATTGTATCATGGAAATCCTAACAAACAAACAAAACAAAACTCACAAAGGATTTAGAATGTAAAGCTAGGCAACCTGGTTCTAGAATCCATTATAGTAACTCTTACTCCACACCTCCATCAAGCAATAATTCACAATGACCAACTTTGAATGGAAAAGCGTAGAAACTGGGCTAGGTGTTCAGTTGATAATGCCTTTGTTGTTGATTAGTGCTGTCAAGTCGGTTCTGACCCAATGCAACCCTATACACAACCGAACAAAACACTGCCAGGTGCAGCACCATCCTCATAATTGTTATATTTGAGCCCATTGTTGCAGCCAGATGAGTGCTAAAATTATAAGGTGTCCACACAAATATAAGAGGGCACTGCACATAGGGATGGAGTCGTATGTAAGAAAGCCAGGGAAAGCAAGGATGCTTGATTCTGTCCCTGGAGAGCTTCCATCTAGGACTGCTACACACCCACACTTGAGTCAGAATTGTGCTTTCCTTCCAGGCAAAGCCAATCTCAGTCACAGCCAAGGAAATCTGTTACCCCCTTGAAGCACTCAGAGAGAGCATGCAGATAAGAGTCAATTGTCCTGCCTCTGAAAGTCTTAATAAGTTCCTGGTAAATTAGCCCTCCTCTATCTGAGAGAGCCCAGAGATTCTTAAACTCCTACTATGGAAACTATTTACGATTCCATTCTTTTTTCGTTCACCCTGTGTCTTCATTGGGTTATTTGTGCTAGCTTTCTCTCATCAGGAGTGTGTTACTTTAAAATTGCTGGCGTAATCTCCACTATTTTCCCCCTCATGGCTTAAAATCCATGTCTTTCCTCTCTTATCTGATAGAGGCTGTGAACTCAAGGTTTTTGTTGTTGTCTTCACTTTTGCTTTATTTTTTAAAATCATCTATATTGTCTTCCCCCTGCACCCCACCCCCACCTCCACACCATCAGCAGGCTCATTTCTTGATAGCAGACTCTGTCAATCACGGCAGCATTAACTATTCTGCTCTCTGAACAGACAGCCCTAAGCTGAGAAAGAAGAGAAGCTGTCTTTCCTAGTCTTCAATGTGTATATTCAACACTGGGGGCCATTCTTTTTCTATAAGGACGTAAGCCAATCTATAGTTCTTTGTCCCACAAAACATGGTATAAGTAGGTGATTTGAACCTTCTAATAAGTAGCTGACTTGAAAGTTATGAAATGAGAAGTCTATAAAGGTTAGTGATCCAGTCAATATGGAGGGGAAAGAGTCAAAACCACTAAAAGATGACTTGGTCAACAAAAAAGGCAGATAAAAAAGACTATTTAAACGGATATGCTTTAATCCCCAAGGCTAGTGGTAGGCTCTTAATTTCTCTAAGGAAGAAAAAGTGGCTTTATGAAAAATTCATTGACATTGACTTTGTTTTCTTGACAGAACCAAAAGAAAGCTTGAGGCAGGTCTGATATATTGGAGTGAAACATCTCCACCCTAGTAAATACAGCAAATTTCCTGTAGCAGCCAGCATCCATCTCTCTCCATCACAAGAGCAGCATGGGCTACCCACTAGAAACAAATGTTCAAGATATAGTGTGTCAAACCCCGGATGATGGAAACCTCGGAGAAACCACAGGGAGCCTGCTGCAAGCAAACAGACCAGAGTGTTGAAAAGACTTCTGATCGGGTTCCACAACAGAGCACGACTTGCAACCAACCTGAAATAATGCATGTGACCCTCATGAAAGGGCAACGGGTGAATCCTTAACATTAGGCCAGTCCGATGTCAAGAAACACGAGCTCTCATAAAGACGGATGATGAGGCAAAAATAAGTAAGCGGATAGATGTACAAGACATAACCTGTTCTTCAAACAGAGTTAAGAAGACTCTCTATTAGGCAGTCAACCTTCTGAAAGTGAATAGTTTAAGAAGCATGCAGGTTTCCAATCAATCTTAGGTCCTATTATTTGGAGACTAATTTAGGCCAGAGGAGCCTTAGTGGCCTAGGGGTCACTCGTTGGACTGTTAACTGCAAGGTCGGTGGGGGAAACCACCATACTTGTTCCCAGGGAGAAAGACAGGGTGCTCTCCTTCCCTAAAGAGTCACGAACTCAGAAACTCATATGCGTAGTTCCACCCCACCCGAACAGGTCATCATGAGTAAGCCTCAACTCAATGGCAATGAGTTTACTTTTTTACTTTGCTTTTTTTTAAGTGGGAGGGTGAGTGAGTGAGTGAGTGAGTGAGTGAGTGAGTGAGTGAGTGAGTGAGTGAGTGAGACAGTGAGTGAGTGAGAGAGGGTGTGAGTGACTGAGAGAGTGAGAGAGTGTGTGAATTAGGGTGTTAGTGGGGGGGGTGAGTGAGTTAGGGAGTGAGTGAGAGAGTGAGTTAGGGAGTTAGGGAGTTAGTGGGAGGGTCTACTTTTTTACTTTTAACTTAGGCCATTGTGCTAGGCTGGGTTGTCTACAGAGATAAAGCCAGTGACTTTCATAGAGGCATGAGAAATATCTTTACATCAAAAAGTAATTATATAACAAGAAGGCATCTCAGCCCAGTTCAACTTGGGTCCAAGGGTCCAATGATAGTTGAGCTGTCTTATGACTCATGTGGTGGAAGGCCAATGTCACAGAAAGGTTCAGTGGGATGCAACAAGATAACAGACCAGTGGGTGCAGAATTGTGTGGCTTTGAGACCAGTGGAGACATGGAAGTGTATCCACCGCTCCCAGGTTAGCTCACAGCGTCTCTGGCTCATATGGGGCCACCCCTGGAGGCAGATGCAGAGTCCCAGCCAGCACAGAGAGTGACAGGGTGGACAGGAAGATTAGTTCCAGTCTCTTTGTCATAAAAAGTCCACACTTCCAAGGAAGGCACCACCAGGGTTAAACTCCACTTCTCCCTCCACACAAGTTGGCATAAAATCTAATTGCCACAGCCATCTTTATCTTAAATCTGCTTATTAAAAGAGTGATCAAGTAAAAATGTAAATTGATTATTTTTGGGTGCTAAAGAACCATTCTTTGGACTTAACTAAGAAGCATTACCTAAACTTAAAAGAGGAGTTGGAAAACCAAACCCAGGGCAGTCAAGTGAACTCTGACTCACAGTGACCCTACAGGACAAAGTAGAACTGCTCTATTGGGCTTCCAAGATTGTCAGTCTTTAGAACAGACAGCCTCATCTTTCTCCCATGCAGCAGCTGGTGGTTTCGATCCACCAACTTTGTGTTTAGCCACCCCATACTTAACTCACTGTGTCACCAGGGCTCCATAATTAATCCTAAGACAGATATACTTTTGGAACTATTACTCATCTATCTAGCTATCTACCTACTTAAGTTACTAAGTAGATTATTTATATATTTTATGACAACCAAAATTTAACACCAATCGCATAAGCGAAAAAGCAGATGGTGCCCAGCTACTAAAAGATATAGCACCTGGGGTCTTAAAGGCTTGAAGTTAGACAAGTGGCCATCCAGCAGAGAAGCAACAGCCCACGTGGAATAAACACACCAGCCTGTGCAATCATGAGCTTTGGATGGGCTCAGGTAACAGGCATCAGAAGACCCCAAACAAACAAACATATTGCTGAGAACAAGAGGGGGTGGGGAGGACTAAAGTCCATCTGTCAGCAATGGGACATCTGCTCACAGATGGGTCACAAGGAAGGGATGAGTCAACCAGGGTGTAGAATGGCACCAATGAAACACATAATATTCCTCTGTTTCCTTGAAACTTCTTCACCGCCTAATTTCATGTCCCCAGTCCTGTCTCTCACTGAGAAGTAGACCGGAGCATGTACACAGGCACAGATAACAGATAAGAGCTAAGGACACATGGAATCCAGGAACAGAACTAGGAGTAGTGTGTTAGTCTGGGTACCTTAGAGAAACAAATTCACAGAAACTCATGTGTAAGACTTTTATATAAAGGTTAAGTGTGTGCCAAGAAAACATCCCAACCCAGTGCTGCCCAAGCCCACAAGCCCAACATGAATCCATTAACCCATATGTCCAACACCAATCCAAAAAGTCTTCCTCCATCTCACAAAACACATACCGTGATGCTGACTGCAGGAGGAAAGCCAAATCAGTGAATGTGTAAACATCTCAGTGCTGGCAGGGGTTTCCACACGGCTGCTCCAGCACCCAGGGCTTCATTGGGGTAGATCCATGTGGCTTCTCCTTGGGGATGTCTTGCAAGAAGTGAGCCTTTCCAGCTGAAGCAGGGAATTGGCTAAGCCAGCTGCACCCTGGTCTGACCTTCAGAAAGCAAGAGGTCGGAGAACTAGAAAGGCGAGGCTCACTGAGCCATTTATCCCTCTGCCCGTCAATTAACCACACACGTGTTTATCGACCAGGTTGGCACAATAAACTACCTACCTCAAGTAGCAATACCAAGGAGGGAAGAAGGGGGAAATGACTGCAATGATTGGCACACAACCACTCCCACCCCCACCCCAGGGGGACGAACAACAGAAACTGTGGGGAAGGGAGACAACAGTGGGTGTAAGATATGAAAATAATAATAAGTTATAATTTACCAAGTGGTCATGATGGTAGGGGGAGATGGAGGGAAAATAAAGAGCTGATAACAAGGGCTCAATAGAAAGTAAATGTTTAGAAAATAATGATGGCAACATATATACAAATATGCTTGATACAATTGATGTATGGATTGTTATAAGAGCTGTAAGGAGTCCCAATAAAATGATTTTTAAATTTAACAAAATTAACACAAATGTCTCTACACAGGATGAGAACCTTGATCTTCACATAGATAAAACTTTTAAAAAAATAACTTATTCAAATCAGTTAGTCATGATTAATATTTAATAGGTTGCTATTAGATGTCATCAAGTTGGTTCCAGCTCATAGCAACCTTATATGAAACAGAAAGAAGCAATGCTCAGTTCCTGCTCCATCTTCACAAAGGTCATATGCTTGAGCTCATTGTTACAGCCACTACGGCAATCCATCTCTTGAGGGACTCACTCATTTCTTCTGCCCTTCTACTTCACTAAGCATGATGTTCTTCTCCAGGGACTGGTCTCTCCTGCAAAATGCCAAAGTATGTAAGAAGATGTTTCACCACTCTGGCTATACTTCTTCCCAAACAGATCAATTTGTTCTTTCACCAGTCCATGGTACTTTCAATATCCTTCACCAGAACCACAATTCAAATGCACACAATTCAGATTCTTCTTTGGTCTTCCTTAATGCTCAACTTTCACATGCATAGGGAGCAATGAAAAATGCCATGGTTTGGGTCAGGTGCACCTTAGTCCTCAGAGCAGGCGCCCTCAAACTACGGCCCGTGAGCCACATGCGGCCCACAGAGGACATTTATCCCGCTCGCCGGGTGTTTATGCCCCGTTTGTTTTTTTTTACTTCAAAATAAGATATATGCAGTGTGCATAGGAGTTTGTTCATAGTTATTTTTTTAAAACTATAGTCTGGCCCTCCAACGGGTCTGAGCGACAGTGAACTGGCCTCCTGTTTGAAAAGTTTGACGAACCCTTCCTCAAAGTAACATCTTTTTCCCCCCCAACAATCTCAGGGGGCCTTGTGCAAGAGATCTGCCTAAGGCAAAATGCATCTTTTGATCTCCTCATTGCTGCTTCCATTAGTAATTAGTGTGGACATCAGCAAGAGGGGATCCTTGACAACGTCAATCTTTTCTCCATTTATCATGATGTTACACATTGGTCCCATTGTCAGGATTTAGGATTTCTTAACATTAAATTGTAATCCATACCGAAGGCTGCAATCCTTGATCTTCATCACCAAGTGCTTTCTTCAAAGCCTCCTCACTTTCAGCAAGCAAGGTTGTGTCATCTGCATATCACGGGTTATTAATAAGACTTCTTCTGATCCTGATGCTGCATTCTTCTTCATACAATCCGATTTTCTCAGCATACAGATTGAGTAAGTATGGTGAGAGGATACAACCCTGTCGCTGGTGCATCCCTTTTCTGGTTTTAAGCCACACAGCAATCTCTTATTCCATGTAAACATTTGCCTCTTGATTGATGAACAGATTCTATATGAGCGCAATTAAGTGGAATTACCATTCTTCTCCATGCTATCCATCGTCTGATATAACCCACACAGTCAATGCCTTGGTATAGTCAATAACACACAAGTAAACATCGTTGTGATATTCTCTGTTTTGAGTCAAGATCCATCTGACACCAGCAATGATATCCCTTGTTCCCTGGTGTCTTGTGAATGCAGGCTGCACCTTCACAACATCCTACCAATATGTGGCTGCCACCATTGTTGGAGGATCTTCAGCAAAATTTTACTTGTGCATGATAGCAATGATATTCTTTCATAACTTGAGCATTTTGTGGGTCACCTTTCTTTGGAATGGGCAAAAATATGGATCTCTTCCAGTCAGTTGGACAAGTAGCTATCTTCCGGTTTCCTGGCATAGATGAGTGAGTGCTTCCAGTGCTTCATCAGCTTGTTGAAGCATTTCACTGGTATTCCATCAATTCCTGGAGCCTTCTTTTTGGACAGTGCTTTCACTGTAGCTTGAGTTTCTTCAGCCAGCACTGTTGGGTCTTGGTGATATGCTGCCTCCTGAGGGTGGACCGTCAACTAGTTCTTTTTGGTGCAGCGATTTAATGTATTAGATGCTTACCATATATGATAGGCACACCTGACAAATCATGACTGGAAATATGATTTTAATTATCAAAAAAGCTTTCTGCCAACAAAAAAGTATTGAGTAAGCTTAAGGCTGCATGAACTAGACAACTACTATGTAACCTGGTCGGTCCTTAAAAGTCATGCAGATTAGAATATAAAAGGGTAAATTAAAAATATTGCAACTAGAATTCAAGTTTATACATACAAAGGTGTCCTCCTAACTAAATGTGTTTAAGTGATCAGTATATGTAATCAGTAAATGTGATCAGACCCATTCTCTCAGTAATATACTTTTCTTAGTCTCATTAGGGTGCCTTCAAACTTAAGTCTAATCAAAACCTTGACTTACAAAGGGATTTGCTGAGCCAGAGAACTTCAAAGCAGATATGTCACCTAAGAAGGTCATGACAAATGACTTTTGGAAGCCTAAAGGGACATTCTTGATAGATTTCTTTGAAGGATACTAGATGCCCATAAGAACTTCTCTTGATAAAGCTTTAAGAAAACTGGTCAGGGTACCACTGGTCAGTGTAATACATGAAAAAATAATAATTTATAAATTATCAAGAATGAGGGAGGGAGGGTAGAAGAGGGGGGGGATGAGGAGCAGATACCAAGGGCTCAAGTAGAAAGGAAATGTTTTAAAAATGAAGATGGCAACAAATGTACAAATGTGCTTGACACGATGGATGGATGGATTGTGATAAGAGTTGTACGAGCCCCCAATAAAATGAGGTTAAAAAAGAAAAGTGAACTGGTAACAGCACTGGTGAGAAAAAGGCCTAGAAAGTTGGGCCAAGAGATTTTGCCCCCCCCCCATGAAAACAATGTACCAACTCATTCTTTGCAGGTAGCAAGAGCTGTCCAATGCACCTTTTGCGGGGAGCCCTCACCCCATCCACCACACCGCCCTGGCCTTGCCCCTGCAACTGTCTTTGTTCCCCAAAGCAAAGACCACTGCAAAGGAGCCTGATTAGAGTCCCCAGAGCAAACTGCCATTTTCATTTTTTACATATCGATGAGCGAAGATTCTTCATGGAAGTTACAGATACAGAAGTGCTGCCTTCAGAAGTATACATGTTTAAATGGTGGAGGTGTTGAGAAGCAACAGCTTCGTATTTTGATTACTTTTGTTTAATAGATATTTCCATGATTGTTTAGCGCTATTTTTGATTTACCCTCTTATTGAAGGCGATGAGAGATAGGTGGGAGAAGTAACTCAGTGATGACCACATTTAACTGGAAGACTATTTTATAGCATTAGTATTAAAAATGCACAAATAAAATTTAGTAAAGCTCAACTGAGGTACCTGGTATACAATCAAATGTACTATAAATATCATCACAGGTTCTTCAATGTATGTATGTATGTATGTAAAGCTGTCTATATACATGGTTGTTTTCTCGATCCTCTGAAACCCCCATGGTACATGGGAATCCCCTTGGCGCATGGTAGTTCCGTGTAGGAACAGGGGCATGGTGTCAACCAGGTGCCTTTACCACACCCCGCCAACCATCTTACTCAGATCCAAGGAGTTCTGGAGGAATCCCTAAGGGACACCCCGGGACAAGGAGGTGGCCTGGTGGGTGGTGCTCCTGTACTCTTCTGCATGTTCACAAAGAATAGGGAGTCTATTGGAAAAATCACCCTAAAGGGAAAAAAAATAAATGTAGCCTTTTGACTTGAATTTTTTAATTTAATATTCAAGCATAGTTGAGCTGGGCCACACTCAGTACACAGTCACAGCACAAACACGCAGCTGTGCACCCAGGATGGATCAGAGATGATGATCCTTCCCTTAGCCCTCATTGTCCAGGTCAAGTGCAGGGAAGCGGGCATTTGTTCACTAGAAAAAGCCACTTAGGAAAATGCCACTTCCATGATGTCTCTGAGTTCATGCATTTCACTTCTTTGTGAATGAAACACACATTCATTTTATTTTTCTGTTAAAGATTAGAGGCAAGCGGATGATCTCGTGTACAAAGACACAGATAAAAGAGCCAGGGTGGAATGAGCAAGTACTGGGTGGCCGCCAAGGGAAATGTCATGTAGCCCTTTGATGCATTATACAACACGCGTGCTCCCCTTGGCCCAGCCTGAGAATGTGGAATGAGTGTGATGCAAAGGTTTTGGCATTTTAAATATTAATCATATCCTTCTAGGCAATAAAAAACACAATGATATATTATGACCTAAATATGACTAAAACCTACAGGGATTATTATTATGGATGATTCTTATTTATTTACTTAAAATAATTTACTTTATAACTAGAGAAAATAAATGACTCAATGCTGATTACACAGGATGCTCCCCTTTCCAGGTTCCTCCTTGGGAGTCCAACACCCATTGATCGATCAATCCTAAGTTCAATGGAAATCCTCCGCCACATGTTAGATTCCTACAGTTTACTATGAGGCCAGCATAAGCATGCTATACACTACAAAGCTTACCAAGGAGCTTCCTCCCATTGAGCAGCTTACACTCTGTTAGTCTGGGTAGACTAGAGAAACAAATCCATGGACACACATATAGTATATGAGAGAGATTTATATACAAGAGCAATTGAACATTGATGAAACATCCCAGCCCAGTCCAGTTCAAGTCCCTAAATCTGATATTAGCCCATGTGTCCGATACCAATGTATAAAATCCCCTTGAGAATCAGGAAACACATGCAATGACGCCGAATGTAGAAGATCACAGGCCAGTGGGTAGAAAGCCTTTGGATCCAGTGGCATTGGAAACATCTCAGCACTGGCAGAGGTCTCTGCATGGCTTCTCCAGCACCCAGGGCTGCATCAGGGTGGGTTCATGTGTCGTGTCAGCTGCTATGTCTCCCAGGGTGTGACAGAGAGTCTCCCACATCCAAGGAGGAAATATCAGAATTCCCAAAATCCTTAGGGAAAGGCGATGCCCACACTGAAGCCTCATTGGCTACGACCTGATTGACAGGATCGACTCCACCCCTGCATGCTTAATCCTTACCGACTACCACACACTCCGAAGGTGGGAAACGGAAATGGTCTACGAGCTGCCAGTGAGCTGACTCCAACTTACGGGGCCTTCATAGATGTTGGAGTAAAGCTGTCCTCCAAGGGGTCTGCAATGGCTTATGTGGGGGAAGGAGATCCATAAGCCTTTCTTCCAATGTGCCTCAGGATGGACCTGAACCCCCAACCTTTTGGTTAGCACCCACCCATCGACTCAGATATGGCCTAATAATGAGAATCCAAAGGAAGAGAAGAGGTCTAACTGTTGAAGCAGTTGCCTTGGAGATAGGAGATGATGAAAACAATCTCATTGGGGACACTGGCAATATTGTGTAGGGCAGGTGGCGTTGGAATTGTGTTTTAAAGGATGAATGAGCCTAGCTTTTCTCTCACCAGGTGCCTTGGACTTCAGGCAAGTCCCTATATTCTTTCTCCAAGATTCAGTTTATTTATCTCTTAAACTGTAAAATATTAATATCCTCAGTTTATTTTTGGTCATGATTCAGTACATCTTCCTCTGAGAAAGGTGGAGCTTATGAACCAGACCTCTTCCCCCGACCCCAAAGGCACGTGTGTGGTCCAGACCGCTCAACCAAATGACAACAGGAATTAAGCATGGCCAGGGTATTCATCAAAGCAGCAAGGAGTCTATATCCCAACTCTTATTTAAAACGTGTGACACACCGTTTGGTAATTAAAATCTCAACATCTGGAGAAAATGCAAACAGTGTTTAATGTTGGCATGTACCGGGAGACCCGCAGAAATGATCAATGTGCTCTGAGGAGCCTGAGTCCTCTTTACAGGATGAAAGTCACGGAAGGCTCTCTCAGCAGTAATGGTATTAATTAAGTGGTCATAACACCGCAGTGGGAAGGAGCCGGGGTATGGAGGGGCCATAGGAAAGAGAAAGAATAAGTACGCTCTAGGTTTTTGCTTAACCAGGAATGCAGACTACACAGAGCACAAGGCTGGAACAATGACAAGGAATTGGCTGCTCCAACTTCAATAACAAAACACAAGCACACACAAGTCCCCCCTCCCTCTCTATTCTCCCAGTGATTCCCAGTGATTTTGTAGTCTTTAATCCTTGAAAATGCTATACAACACCTCATGATGGGAGAACAGCTCAGGCTTGCTGGGGGTGGCGTGGAAGGTACTGCTGACAGATGCAAGCAGAGTATAAAGATGTTTTCTTTATAGGCCGATTACAAATACATTCAGTTGCAAATGTAAGTGTAAGACCATGACACCACCCCACCACCCCCCTCCCCCCCGCAGCCCTACATATGTCCCACCCCCCCTTTGTTTCCTTTGTGCCATTTGTATTACCTTCTACCCCTCACCCTTTCCATCCCAACTGTTCCTTTCACACAGTAGGCTATATGTAAGGGGCGAATAAACCATTGCTGACATGCAGGAATGTGGGATTTATCACGAACTGGGGGGTGGGCGGAGTGGGGGCAATGGTCTCCCCTGGAGACATGGTGATAGATGGCTGCCCTGCCTTCTCCTCTGGTACTGAGTCTAAGTAGTTTTGTTCTTCTGGGCCTCTCTCATATATCAGACATTTAGAGTTTGTTCCAGGAGAGAGAGTATGAATGAACCAATAAATACCTGCGAGCAGACTTGCGCTGTCTCACAGTTATTCAAGATTCCCCAGACTGACACATGAGGAGATTACAGTTTTTACCAGAGCAGATGCATCCAAGGAAAACTGCTATAATTTACAGCAGGCTTGCGGAGGATCTGCCAATTTAACTCATCAATTTAAACCGTAAATAATGGCTTGCTTTGTTCTGGACTCTGAGCCCAAGGATGCCCCTAAACAAGCTGCCTGCGAAGCCAGGGCATGATGCCCACTTTGGATACGGTTGACTGAAGAGCTGTGCTTGTCCTCATAGGCCGCTAAACAGAGTACATGAAAGGGAAGGCACAGACAGGTTTCTGGGGAACACGAGACAGTGGGCCTGATGCTGTCTGCTTTATCCCACTTGTTCCCACAGATGGGAGAAGCACAGGGAAGTACTTGGTACAGGAGATGTTAACTTGCACGATAGCAGCCCAGGGAACTAAAAGGAATGAATACGGTGTCTTAAAGGGACCTGCCCTATTCCCTGGAGGAAAGAGAGGGTCCTTGGAGAACCGGAGTGAACACGGGTCTTTGTCCAGCATAATTAATAGTCTTATATTTCCCCTTTCTTCTTCTTTTTCATGGAGCATGCTATTGATTAGAGGAAATATATTCACACTTTAAAATGTTGTGCAGGTACTCTCTCTTTAGTTCAAGTATGTCCCTTTGGAAAGAGGGGGTGTATATTTCATGGTGATAAAGTGATCTTGTAAGAAGAAAACTATACACAAATATACTGCAATGTCCACTTTATTGATTTCTGCACCATTGTAAAGACCTTCAACATCTCCCAATATTTCTTAAATCTATAAGCATCTCACAAAGTGACCCTGAAGGCCTCATTTATCTATCGAGGAAAAGATCCCTTTGCTTAGTATCAGCCATAAACACGGTGATTTAAACGGGTTGGAAGTGACTGCCTCTGTTTCAGTAAAGGGAACAGGCCCAGGGGAAGCTGTGCGCTGAGCCATGGGCAGTGACTGTTCTTTACCCTGGAGCTACAATCTGCAAGACCTGCCAGATGCCCTTCTTAAAGTCCTGCGGGTGAAGTCACTTTATACAGCCTGATTAATATGGCACAGATAGTTAAGCCCTGACCAACTAGCTGGAAGGTTGGTGGTTCAAATATGCCCCAGGGATCCTCAGAAGACAGGTCTGGGAATCTTCTCCAAAAGGCCATGAAAATCCTGGGGAGCAGTTCTCCTCTGCACATGTGGGGTCTCCATGAGTCATGATGTATTCAATAGTTACTAACAACCTCCTATTGAAATGACCAGCTCCTCTGGTGGGACTCTCTGCAGTATTCTCTCCTCACCTTGCTGCCAGCCCTAGTAGACACATCTAGACACGAGAGTCTTAGCTTTATTTTGCAAATGATTCTCAAGTCTCCAAAGCTTTATCACACTACGCAGCAGCTACAGAAAAACCAATAATTACATTCATTATTGGCATCTTCTTAATATTATTATTTTGTATGCATAGAATAGTAACCACCAACAGATGAGAATATCCTGTTAGGGCTCTACCCACAGGAAAGGGGGTGTTTCTGTGTCTCTCTCTTTACAAATGGAAAAGAAAACGCTTGGACGTGTTAAATGGTTCACTCCCAGTCACCTGTTAGATCAATGCAGAATCAATGCTGGCACTTAGATTCCTGACTCTTGGTTGCATGATCTTTTTACTACAAATAGTGATATGGTATTTACTACATGAATGCAAGCCGTTTCAAGATGGGGCAACGGCTTAATTCTCTTTGCATGCTGCAGAGCGTAGCACATTGCCAATGATAATTGGTCGATTGCTGGATTAAATTGATTAAAAATGAGGCGTAGAAGAGAATGTTATGGGAATTATATAAAAATCAATCCAAGCCCAAGAACTATAACTAAATTTCATTACAAAAATAAAAACTATAAATCCGGTGCCTTAATTTGGGGTATGCACCTCTCAAATCCACTACCACAGAGTCCACTGTGATTCGTAGCAACAATTTCAGACCTACGAGAATGGCTCCTTTGGGCTTGAGATGGTCAATCTCTGCAGGCAGAGACAGCCTCATCTTCCTCCTAGAGTGTGACAGGTGCGTTGGAAGCAGCAGCCCAATACTGAACCCACCGCATCACCAGGGATCAATGGATTTTTATATGGTAGACCAAGATCTTGTAGCTCGATCTATTGATAATATACCAGTAATCCGCCAGTAAGGATCAGATAAGAATGTTTAGGATACAGCTCTAAACTCGTGAGGTTGGCAATTTTAAGCTCTGCTGTTCAACAGTGTTGGCCATTAGCCACATATGGCCATTTAAATCTAAATTAAACGTTTTTTTACCTTAAGGTATAGTTCACCATTCACATTAGTCATATTTTACATGTTCAATCATCACAAATGGCCAGTGACTTTGGGATCATAAAACTTAAGGGAAATATTTCCATCATCACCCATGTTGCCTCTTCTGAAGTATAATCACTACTATTACTTGCAATAATTATATGAAGTAGGAGAAAGGAAATGAGAAAGAGAGAAAAGTAGAGTGGGGAGAACATTGACTGTGCCTTTTCTATTCTGGGCTAAGCATTTGAAGTACCTTATCTTATGTAATCTTTGCAATTTCTCTTATAAGGTAGGCACTATAATTATCTCCATTTATTTTGACGGCACAATGCTTAGGAAGATTAAGTATATCAGCATAGTTGAGGCACTTGGTTTGTGACATGGCTGTGTTTCTCATTCAAGCCAACTGATTGTAGTCTCTTCTCTATTAATAAGATACAGTAATTCCACTAGAGGACTTAAAGTCTTTAAGAGCCAGAGGGAACATGACATGTTACTGCAACAGCTAGTGATCCCACATAAAAGAACATTTGGGAGCTTCCTGAAGATATGAATATCAGAGCTTTTCTCCCCGTAAAGAGGAGTGGGCCAGGGTATGCACACATAGGGACAACCTCCTGCTGCTGATGTACAATGGAGTGGAGCAGGACTGCTTTGGGGATGTCCATCTTTGGTAGTTCCAGATTCAGAAATTCATAATCCACCTAAAATTGCAAATAGTAGCTAGTGATAGATATGAGTGTTGAGGTACTGGGCCTATGGTTAAAACAAAATCCTGCATATCATTACGCAGGGCTTTTTTTTTTAATTTCTGGAGGGCCATTGTAAGTTCCTGAAACCCAGGTTATACATGGAAATTATGTCAGAGCTCAGAGTTTGAGAATGCTAGCTTATAAACAAAGGTTGGATATACACCATCTTCCTTCTCAGGCAAATAGATCTTTCTTCTAGAAAGCAAACCATTTTTCTTCTTGGACAATACTTTATCTGAATCCATTGATAAGCCTTCTTAATAGGAGGAGCATGCTCTGGTGTAAACAGTACTGACTGGCAGCAAAGACACCTGGATTTTAGTCACAATGGTACTACCCTTCTTTCCTCTGTGCCTTGCTTTGCTTATATATAAGGGATGTATGTAAAGGTGATCTCCAAGTTCCCGTCTGACCAAGTCCCATTACCCAAAGGTATCAATCATGCTGTTCTTTTGAAGGAACTCTTGTCTTCTTCCAAATCCAGTGCCTCTATCTGGATGTTTGGGTCCAGGTCGAACAAATACTAGAAATGAAAGCTTCAACTTGCTACAAGACGATGGAGTCACATAAAGTCTAGTTAGAATATTGACTCCGTGTCAGGAGTGTTGGAGGGAGAATAAAAAATCTGACAGAAGGTCCAGCTTTTCTGCTGTCTCTTAAGAGTCCTCTGACCCCCGTGACTAACTGGTCAGCGCGCTTAGAGAGAGGCAGCAGTAACCACTCCACAAGACCCATCCCAGAGGCTGCCTTTCAGAAATGTGAGTGACCCACCTACGCCCAGCCCTCCCACATGCACAGCTGCTGAGCTGAAAATTAGGATGTGCCAGACTTGTTTCTCACCTTAGCCTCAATCAAACCTTCTTTACATCTCTAATCCCAGTTTAACTGTAATGGATTTGGAGGCAGATAGAGAGGTCAGCCAACCAAGACAGCAGTCAGTGTGAATAACAGGCATGCCGGGCCGTCATTGCTTACCTTTCTTTTGTTGGTAGGACACACGTACAAATAGCTCAGAATTGTCTTCAACCCAACTTTATCGTTCAGCTTCTCATAGGTTGTCCCATAATCAGTTGACCTATAATTCAAAAGGAGCACTAATGAGGACAGCAGTATACGTCATTTGGTTGCTTGTCAGAATAATGCACGTTTTACATTTTGGAATGGCTCTCTGGAGGTTTCTGAATGATTCATGTAGTATATAATGATGCTTAATTATGTACACAGTAGCATCATGTGAGTGGTTAACATTTGCATTTAAATTGAATTGGTAAAAATTAAAACTCCATCTCGATGCTGCTCCTTAATGTAGGCACACTGCATTAAAAATGTAGTTAATTTTAAAAGATTAGGAGATGAGGGTGTCCCTTGAATTTGACCACAGTATTTTCAGTTAGATCTGACATTTCTAAACTTTTCTTATTCACAGTGAAAAACAAGGTTCTCCTAATTTATTTAAGATTGTGTTTTCGTTCATGAGTCATAGAATATATGGAAGGCCAGTGCCTCCAAAGGTCATTCCATCTTTTCCTATTATTTAAAAGGAAGAAAACTGAAGTTTCACAACCTTATTCAGTGGTCTTTCCCAGACTTCTGAGGACCTTATGTCTTTGGCATTTCCTTTATAATGCCTGTAGATTCTTTCTCCTTTGCCCATCTTCTAGTCAATAACTGAATAAAACAGCTTTAATCACCTTCTCTATAAAGATCTGTTGTGTATTTTAGAATAATTTTCTTATTAGATCATCATTACAATCATGTACAGTAGGGAAGATTATCTGTAATTGATGAAAAAGTTGAGAAACATTAAGTGACCTGTTCAAAGTCACACAGCTGATAAATGGGCCACTGAAATTTAAATCCAGGAACACCAGCCTTGGCCATATGCTTCTGAGGTTGGTCACTTAAAGAAGAGAGAAGCAGAATTTCTACTTCTTTCTTTGTGTGTGTGGGAAGACAATTCATTCATTCACTCATATTTAGAGAGCTCCAAAAAGATTATAGTCGTTCTCCTAAATGCTGAGATACAACGCATAAGCAGGACTCCTAAGAATCTATTATTTTGAATAAGCCTTAATCTGAAGAATCGAAGAGCTTTGTTTGAGAGAAAACAAAATAGACAAATATGTAAAGCATGTTAAAATACAATGGTGGAAATATGAATTATAATGCTTGGAGAACCCAAAACAGCAGAATTTTAAGAATTATTTTTAAATATAATTTGCAAACACCTTCAGGTCATAAAAATCAAGTCGAATATGTTTGTGTTAACCATTTCGCTACCATTCATTAAGAGTCTACTCTGGGCCTGACTCTGGAGCAAGAAAGATATACACCAAGAGGTTCTGGAGTTAAGAATTTTCTTTGGCTGAATTCAAGACCATCTTTCCTAAAATAAGTACTGACATAGCTCAGTAAAATGTAAGTACCAAAGAGTCAACTCAATACTTTAAAGGGTTTAGATGATATTACAAATGATGGGAGTTTAGTATATTGTTTAAGGCTTCTTGGAAGAAGTAAGGGCATGGAAAAGAGATACATTTTTTAAGAGAGTTAAGAGGAACATCCCTGGACTAGAAAAGATCGGTATAACTCAAATAAATGATTGGTCATCTTCAGGATCAGTCTCTGAACATCCTAGTCAAACAAGTCTCACCCTAAAAACAAGGATCATTTGAAGAACATTCCAAATCTATTTCACAGGAGGGCTTATTCATGATTCACAATGGCATCAAGCCCTCCTGCCCAACCATGCAGGGGACTGCTCTCTATGACACGTTTGAGACCTTCTTTGCCAGCCAGTCTCCTCTTGGACCTAGCACTTTTGACACTTGTAACGTGAACCTCTCCATTTCAACCTTTCACTGGTCTGTGCTTTCATTGACAATAATTAAGAAGTCAACAGCGACATAAGCAAATGGAACAAAGGAGAGGACAGCACTGTTCTGGAGCTAAAAGCTTGATTTCCCAAGTGGAATAACTGGAATCTTGCTATGGAGGGAGTTTCTCATACGCCTATTCATTTCGCCTCTGAGCTGTTCAGTGAAAATGGTCACTCCCAGAAAAATCACTCCACAGGGGCAACTGAAGATGATTCTTTAGGAACTCTATGTGGAATCACAGAGATACACACATGTGTATGTATATAAATGACACCCTGAAACCCCAAAGTGACAAGAGGACTCGGCGTGGCCGGCACGGATAGACACTGACAAATGTCCTCTAAGCAAAGTTAGGCTACCTGGGTCACATTTTTTCTTATTATAAAATCGTCTGCCCACCAATCCACATCTCCCGGGTCTCTTCCATTATTTCCATACCATCTCCAGTTCCTTGATTCTACAAAGCTCAATTGCTAATTGATATAATACTCAATTACAGCAGAACCAATGGGTGAAACACTATGGTGTTGTAATATATCGAATAGTATTGGGGGGTAGGGGACTGATCCACTCTTATATAGTCAAATGACATACACTAGTGGTTCTCTAAGGGTGCCCCGAAGAACTAGAAGAACTATCAATTAGCATAAACTGCTCCAGTGGTACCACAACTCTTGGCACAACATTAAATACTTGGAAACCATTTGGTAAGTCTTCATTGACACCAGGCCCACAGGTCTGCTATTCCGCCTTTACCACCATGACCTCCTGCACAGGGTAGCAAACTAAAGTTAAGGGCTAGTACAGCAGAGGCACCCCAAGAAATGTGCTCCAATGGGAAGACTAGGATCTGTCATGAGCCCCAGAAGGGAAGATATTGACCGAGAGGTCATTATTCTTCCTGGAAGGTCATTCTTCCCAGCACCCATCCATATCCTTTACTTCATAGCTAACAGACTTTCCAATTATCTGCACCCAATAAATGGTGAGACCTGTAGTCCCCTGGGCACCTGGGCAACCAGGGAGATGCCGACGAAGAAAGCAATAGGTTGGCTGATAAACCAGCAGGTGCACACCTCGGAGAAGGTCCGGTTCTAGAGTTCAGTTCGAGACCACTGCAATAAAGCGAGTCCCATGATTTTTAAAACTTCACCCGTGCCTATAACACACGTGTACACCATGCTGTGGTCCCTTCAAGGTGCCACGGCATGATGAAGAAGTTTGAAATCCGGCCCAAATTACCGGACGGTGCCACAGAGACACAAAGTGAGCACATGCTGCTGAAAACAAACCAACCACAGACGACATCCATCGACTTCCCTGGCACAGGGCCACCTCGCAGTGTCGGGAGTACAACAGGCAGGAGCTGAGAGTGCAATAAAATGTGAAATGTGCCGGCCGCGGGTTGTCCAGTAAACAACGTAGTCTCCATGGGTACGCGCGTGGGCTTTCTCCCCGCTCATAAGAGACTGGGTGAAACGTCAGGTCCCTCCGCTGCAGAGATTTCCCACGAGATTGAACACCCTAAATGGGAGACGTGGAAACACCTATTTCAAGCAGCATTTTCCAAACGCTTTTCCATTCTGGAAAAGAACCGAATGAGGTAACTCTTCTGAGCAACACACGTAGGGAAACAGAAAATACAGCAAAAAGATTGATATTTTCATTTTAAAAGACAAGAAGCACCCAGGTATGTTTAACAGGTCAAGTTGGCAAACAGATGTGCCAGGACAGGCTACTCACACTGGTTTGAAGGTAAAGAAGTGATCTTAAAATAAATAAACAAACACGTATCCTACGCAAACATATTTGAGATGCAGTGTCAACCAAAACGCAAACGCGTCACGGTTGATTTGATTCGGACTCACAGGATGGTCCTGTGGTTTCCACGACTGGCATTTTCACAGAAGCAAAATGCCACATCTTTCTGCTGTGGCGCCTCGCACACAGGTGGGTGCAAAACAGTGCCAACCTATGATGCCACCAGCACACGTTGAGGCGCCATAAAACCCAAAGCAATTCATGGCCATGCAGTGCATGCCGATCCCTAGTGAGCCTCGGGACAGAGTAGAACCACAGGCTTCCGAGACTGGAAATCTTGGCAAGAGCAGAACGCTTCCACTTTCTTCTGCAGAGAGACTGCTGGTTTCAAATGGCTGACCTTGTGATTGGCAGTTCGCTGAGCAAGGCCCACCCCCACCAGGGCTCTCTTGAATGCAGTATTTGCATAGCTTTGAATTATCATCATGTGTCATTAAAAAAAAAATCCCAAAGCCAGTTTGTTTTTTTAAAAAAAACAAGGCTTTGTTTAGAGGTTGACTTATCCAAGATGAAAAGCAGACCGCCTCTGACAACACCTACACTGTGCTCAACAAGCTGAAAGCTTCACACACACACACACACACACACACACACACATTCTAGGAAAATAAATATGCAAATGATTAAATCAAAGCTCCCCTCCTCTTGCTTTTGATCCTTAATCCTTCCTCTACCCTCCTGAGAAGCATGTCTTAAACAGAGACTTTGGGGGCATTTAAAAAGAGCTCATCTTCTAAGCAGTCTATTTGGCGTGCCTCTGTTTAAGTGATCACTAGATGAAGACGGCTGAGATGACTTGCTCAGAGGGTGGGTAAACCACATCCCAGGCCTCACACCTGTTGCTTGCTGTCTTTGAGATGACAAATCTGCCTTCTCACTTGTAGCTGTGATCAATAACAGTATGGCAAATTTCTACATGCGCGGGGGGGGGGGGTTGAACTAGAGCATGTCTTTGAATCTTCTCTAACACCCAATGAGATAATAACCAGGCATCATTTGTAAACTAACGGAACATACACAGTGCTTCACCGCAATGACTGGTGCCCAACAAAAGAGCCACAGACTACAGCTTCTGGGATTCTTTTTGTAACTCATTTGGTTTTTTCTTGGCCTTCTTTGTAGTCATTGCCTAAACTTATTACAAGCCCTTAATGCGAATCTCAGTCACGGAAAAATTGTTTGGATGGAGTTTCCTTGTAAGAGAAAATGCTGTCTTAAAGCTTCAGCTCTTAACAACTTACCTGAACGGATCTCATTTGGAAGGATGGCTGATGGTTTTCTGGGGGGCCTGACTCAGCATTCAGCAACACAATAAGAACTACAGAGCAACCGAGTCTATGTTCTGCTTTTATAATAACTGCACATTATTCCACTGTAACTCTGATAAAAACTGCTCCACGATGCCACAGCTGAACAGACAATTCTGCTGAAGCATGTGAACAGATAAGGGCCTACAAAAGCAAGTCTGTGAGGGCTTACAGTGAGATCTCAGCTCTTCTGATGCGGACCCGCTTATCAGACACCGATATTAAACCAGTGGGAGATAAGAGGAGCCCAGATGTCTCACAGCCTCCCTGAAGCCACAAACTTGGGAGGGGCCACGCCTGAGCCTGACACCACAAACTCCACCACAACCTTGCTTCACTGCCTCTCCCAAGTGTCACCGGAAGCAATTCCCAGGAGGAGAAGATGTATTTACAAAATCAAACTTACGTCTCCAAGTAAACGAGACCCCAAGCAAAAGTGTCTGAGGTTTTAAATGTGGCAGATCAATGCATGCCTTGTCTTCATGTCCCGAAAAAAAAAAAGACAGAAGGACTGGCGGGGAGAATCCCTTTTAAGAAGTTGAAGCAGAAACCTTGACAACAAGCCAAGGGAGAGAAGAAGGTACTTGTATTATCTGGTCCATTTGGATGCTGGAGAGACTACAAATATGGACAAAAGAAGTAGCTATTAATGACCCATGGCTGCCTCAATAAGATTCCCAGGACACGCAGAGGAATAGGAAGAGTGAGTGTTGGAACCAACCAGCCTTGCATTGGAGCACTGTGCTGGCGGAGTCACTATTCCAAGGTCTGGTGTTCTCAATCAATAAGCCTCCTCCCCACCCCTACCCGGGATCTACAGACTTGGTATAGCAAGTCACATAGCACATATCTATCGAACAAGTGTTCAATATGATTGTGAAATACTTAGATCTTGATTACCCAACTTGTTGGGCCTCCTAGCATACCCCCTACTCACTTTAGCCTTGCTAGCATGATTTACTTGGAAAATGCTTTCCCTAGATACGCTACAGGATGACCCTCTGATGGGTTCTGGACACATTTCATACTGAGGACATAGCCATCCCAGTAGTTCAATGGCAGGATTCACCAATGCACCAATGGTCTACCAACAAAAACGTGCAGGTGATTATGAGGCAGAACTGATTTTGTCAAGCTCCAGACAAAGACAAGAAAGAAAGGGTTGGCAATCTACTTCTCAAACCAGCCAATGTAAACCTATAGGCCAAACATCTTCAACCACACACAGAGACAGTGCAGGACAGAGCAGCCCAAAGATCTGTTGTGACAGAGTCTTCAAGAGTTGGATGCTGACTAGACAACAGGTAACCACGCCCTCTCCCTACACTCCTCTGATCTCACCATAGTACTTTTCCCATCTCTTGCCAGTGTCTGTCCTCCCTCACCACACTGTGACCTTCCCTGCCTGGTTCACTGCTACATTCTCCACACCCAGAACCAGGCCAAGAACCTAGTAGGCATGATTTCCCCTTAACTGATCGACTGGTACTGGTTGATTGTTTTGTTTCCTTGTGTGGCCCATTGAATTTTTAGGATTTCAACATTAAGAATCTCCCAGGGCCTTGGTGAAGATATTTGGGCATCGCAGCCTCGCTCTTTGTGGATACCATCAACCGTGTGAAGAGAATTGGGACTAGGGTGGTGAACGTGTCCTATGTTTCTCTACTTTCTTATTCAGAAACCTCTGCCTGGCATGCACTTGCTGAGCATGCAGTGACCACACCCTTGGTCACCCTGAAATCCCCAGGCAGGACGACAGCGCCTGGCTCACAGCAGGGTGAGTGCAGAGAGAGCCTGGAGTCAAACATAGTGAACCAGCTGACCACTCCCTCGCCAGCCCAAGGTCCCAGACCCAAGGAGCCAGATTGCCAAGGTCACCAAGCAAAGACGCAGGCTGCAAAGAGAAACTTGGGGTCAGGAAACAAGCAGGCATTACTCAACTCTGTCAAGGAGATGTCCTGCAAACAGAACCGCGTTCACTCTAAATCAAGCAGCTGCGGATTCAGTATTTTGTTTCATCACTAAAATCATTCAGGAAAACCACCTTCATTGCTCCCGCTGCACTAAGCTGCATGAAAACAGCTTCCAAAGCCAAAGGCGCATTGGTTGCACCGCAGACTCTGGTGCTTAATCACTTAGGACGCAGGAGGGTAAAGCTGGGAGAATAATTTAGGGTTTGCAAAATGTGTGCAGTGAGTCAACATTTAAATAACTTCATTATCATTCATTGACAGATTTTTAGAAAAAAACTTGTCAGTGCCGTTGATATTTCTATTACAATGTTATAACAAACATCTGCACCATTTTAAATACAGTCACCGGATTCCATTAGCTGACTCACCGTCAAGAAAATATCTCCAAATCCATTTTTCATAATACCTGGAGAATAAAACAGGCAATCTACATCAAACGATGACGTGGAGCTGAAGGAAATTGTCTCCTGCTTTCTAAGGATTCTGCCCTGAAATACACTTGCCTGTCAGCTTACACATAAGTTAAGTGCAGGCCTGACACATTCTGGTACATGCTCAGCTGAACGAGCTACACACTGTCTCCTTGATTCCCCGAGCTTTCCAGGTTATCTTGCAGAAGGGGCTAAAGGAGGCTGAAGCATGGGTGTAGGAGAAGGTATATAAGGCAATGTGGTTTAAAGGATGGCCACTCTGCCACATGGCATAAAAGTGGTCATATCTTTCTTTCATGGAAGGGATGGGAGCCATGTGTTCATATAAATCAATAACTAAAACCCACTGCTGTTGAGTCCATGCAACCCATAGTGACGTCCTAGGAAAGAGTACCACTTCCCTTTTGGGTTCCTGAGATTGTAAGTCGCTACAAGAGCAGGCAACCTCATCTTTCTCCCCAGGAGCAACTGGTGGGTTTGAACTGCTGACCTTGTGGTTAGCAGTTCCATGCTTAGCCCACGATGCCACCAGGAACCCTTGTGCATTAACAAGGTGTGAGGTTTCTCCCCGGTCTTCCTGGCCTGTGATAGGACTTTTTCTTTCCCTTTTCTTCTTGAAGCTTTGTGCTGTGTCCCTAATGATTGGAGTCAGAGAGGTCAGTTGGCATCACAAATTTGAATGCACTAGATGATAACTGTCTGCATGTTCTGCTGCCAGCAAGGGGCGCCAACGTGGCAGCGAGCCACTGCCATGCACGTGCCAAACATTCCTGCTGCAGGTAAACTTGCTTTTCTATAAATAACTCATGTTGCCGATGACATTTGGATCTCTGACAAATTTGCTTAATAAGGGAAAGGAAAATTGAGTAGAGGTCTACTGTTTAACTTTTTCAGAAGCAGTACAAGGATCTTACCGGATAGTCATGATCTCCTTTTTACACACACACACACACACACACACACACACGATATTCCAGCTCCTGTTTCTCCGGCTTTAATTCCAGGGCCATCCCCAAGGCAGGCCTTCTCGTAGATGCAGCCCTCTTGCACCTCACAGATGCAACCACTCCATTTCTGACAACTGCAATAGCTTTTGCTCAGCAGCGAAGCTGCTGGGACTGGGGAGGGAAGAGAATCTGCACCCTCCCGCTTTCGCCTTCCACACCAGTGGCACCCCCTACTCTCAGGTGCCAATTCAGACATGACAGTCAATCACTCATCCTTCTATGAAACTTTAGACCTTGCTGCACTGTGGTTGGTAATAGTCACGTCTGTGAATATTCACATTGGCAGCATGCATTCTTTGAAGGCAAGGGTGGTGCTTGCTCTCATATGCCACTTACTAGGTTCAGAGTCATAGTAACTCTACGTACAAGAGAATGAACCAGTCGCCCCTCCCCCCTCACAGTCACTATGTTGGGGTCCCTTGCTGTAGCCACTGAGTCAATCCATTTCATGGAGGGCCTTGCTTCGTTTCCTCTGACCTGCTAGTTGGCCAAGTACAATATTCTTTTTCCCAAGCTGACCCCTCTTGATGACGTGACTGAAGTATGAGAAATGAAGCCCTGTCAGAGCTTGCCCCTCAGGAGTCTTCTGAGTGTGCTTTTTCCTAGACAGATTTGTTTGTTCTTCTGGAAGTCCACGGTCCTTTGACTTTTTTTCTCTTTTCGGTGAGAGGGTAACAGCTATTTCAAATATATCAACTCTTCTCTGACCTTCCTGACTTTATTTATTGTCCAGCTTCCTCGTGCGACTGAAAATATCAGGGCTTGAATCTGGCTCATTGTAGTCCTCAAAGTGATATCGCTGCTCTTTAACACTTTAAAGAAATCTTGTGCAGATTAAGTGTTTTGATCACTGTTTCCGTGAGCATTGACTGTGGGAAGGCAGGTTAGTTCATAGTTATTCACTTACCCTTCTTTCTACTGATTGAAGGATATAGATAGATAGATAGATAGATAGATAGATAGATAGATAGATAGATAGATAGAGAGATAGAGATTAGATATAGATTATATATCAGGATTGAATTGAAACAGTGCTTCCTTTACTGGGTTGTCCATATATCCAAATCCTTCCACTGTTTGCCAGTATTCTCTCCTTTACTCTCCCATAACTCATTAGCACCTCTCCTATCTGGCTTCTCATATATCGTCACATACTACACTTGTAGCGGTCCTAATTCCTTCACCTGATGGTCATGGACTAGGAAGCAAAGTGCCTTTATGCTTCTCTTGTGTTCCTCTCCCCCAGTGTCACTGCTTCCACCCTCACCCAGAGCGCTCAAACAGTACTGATGCACTGGCTTGAACACATTGCCCTAAAAGGCTCTTCTGTGTTACTAGAGTCTGATTTGAGAAATTACACAGGTATTTTATATTTCTTTTTAAACAGCGGGAGTACAAGAAACCTTCAGGGGACCCTGCTAAGTTTGTGCCAACAGGGGTAATGTTGTTAAATAAAGTATAAAGTACATTAGAATTTGATAAGGAATAACTCCTATAAATATACATGTGTCCTGTATATTAGGATATTATAAGACTGTATGTAATTATAGCTATGGAAAAGATAATCTGTCCTTATCTGTCTCAGTAACATAGGTAGAGACAGATTTAGGAAGGGGAGCAACTAGCTGCTTACCTTTATAAAATTCGCTCTCCCCAACCCCCAGGTATTTGTCATCTGACAATATGTATTTATCAGCTTACTAAGGTCATATCTCCATAGTTTCAATTATCCTACAGTCAACAGCAGACTGGGCCAAGCAGTTTGTTAATAGTAAGAGTGAATGCTACTGAATATGTAAAATGTATGGTACTCTGGATTCAGCGTTTTGCAAGGATTACCTTATTTAACTTTCATAATGCCCCGTGAGTTGAACACTGGTATGATTTACATCTCACTGAGGAGGAAACGCAGACTGAAAGAAGATGACCAACTAGCCCAATACCACAACACAATAATGGCAAGACCCTGGATTCAAATTATGTCAGTTAGTCATTTTAAGCCAGGCTGCTTAACACCGAGACACGATGACAATCCGGTGCTCTGCTGTTTATAAACAGAATATGTTGGCTAGAGGGAAATAAAATTACTTCCCAGTGTAGCTCTTGCTGTAATTCCCAACAGAACCTGGTCACCTGCTTCCCCACAAACGGACCAGCTCTGTTCATAACATCTGCCAGTTATCATCCAAAATCAGTTTCCTACTAGAAAGTTGACATCTAGCCCAAGAACCAAGCAAAAGATGGCTTCAAATTTACCAAAGCCCTTACAGTGTCCCCTTATTTCTGAAAAACACATGAATGATAAAAAGATATTGTCACGGACTTGATTCTGACTCACAGTGACAGGAGAAGACCCAGCAAAACTTCCCCAAATGTGTACAAAGCTGTCATACGTACTTAAATGTGTCTGTGGAAAAAGATTGTCACATCTTTACTCTGCTGAGAAGTTAGTGGGTTCAAACCACCAAACTTTCAGTCAGCAGTTGAGCGCTTAACTCTGGTGTCACCCAGGTTCCTTGAACACACTACACAATGCAAGAAATGGCACACATATACATATGCACATACACATACAAATATACGTGCATCTGCATATACATCAGGAGGAAGATAACACTTTCTACTGCTGTAAAGAATTACAGTCTCGGAAACTCATGGGGCAGTTCTACCTTGTTGTACAGGGTTGAGATTATATATGTGTATGTACACACACACATATATATATATATTATATCTTTATATAAGGCATATATATACCTTAGAATCATTCTCAGAAATTAACTGGAGCACCAACTGCCACTGTTAAGTCAGTTCTGCCCGAGTCTCTGTCTCCGCTCATGTGACAGGCAGTTGGCAGATGCTGCCATGTGATGGGCCCTCCCACGGGAATATACAAACATAAATATTTTTCAAATGAAGCCAATGTCACTCCATCCTCTTAACCTTTTACCCAGAACATACGTATTCAAATTATGACAAATATATTCTGGAACCACCAGTCACTACACATTTGACATTAATAAATAATGAAATGTACTTGATCCCTTGACATTACAATGAGGCTCTAAGCGCCCTGGATTGTGGAAGTCATTCTCTGGGTGCCTAACGTAGTCTTATCAAGCTTTCTCATAGAGGGTGGATGGTGCTGCCTTATATGATAGGTTCTTATGTAAGGTTTTGCTGACTAGGTTTTTCAAGGGTTAAGTGAAGTAGTAAATCAGTGGATTACTCTCTTAATAAATGAACAAGACAAAACCAATTGACCTCTAGCTTTGACTATTATTCCAGAACTCAAGTAGCAAGGACCTTTGCAGGGGATTCTGTATCTCGGTTGAGGTCTACAAAAACTTCCATTAAGTCGGACTTCCAGAGAAATCTTGGCCCTACATCATACAAACCAGAGAGACCAGATAGTGCCTTAGTCTCTGTCCTCTTTGTCTCACCTTCGTAAAGCATAGATCTGTGTTAAGAATAAGTTCACAAGGAAACCACTTTAAATCATTAAAATGGAAGCATCTCACCTTTATCAATGACTTATTCTGCTGCAGACACTGATCTAAGCACCTCACATTTATTGACATATTTCATATTTACACTTCTGAAGACGGTTACAGTGAACATCCACACTTATCAGATGATTAACTGATATCCAAAACATTTAAATGTCTCACCCAAAGTCACACTAATAATTGGGAATTCTAGCTTTGAAATGACTTAATACCTACATTCCCTCCCTTTCTTAAGACCAACTCTGTCTTGCCAAAAAAAAAAAAAACCCATAATAAACAAAATAGGTCCTTAAATGAAATCCTACAGGTCTAGGTTAAATGAAATGGAAAATGAGTGAATTACGTCCTCATCTGGAAGCTTGACTGACATTCTAGATTTCCATTACAGGTGTATTCTACATCCATAGGGAAGCCTACAACATAGCTCGATACCTTAGGCTCACCCAAAGTCATAGGAGACCACCCAAGATTGGAGAGTCAAGATAGAAGCCCATCTTTATTACCAAACATCTTTTTAGTACTGAGCGTCCTCATGTATAAATCAACTGACCTGGTAAGAAAATAAGCTCTATTCACACAATACCTTATAATAACTCCATTTTCTTTTCCTACCTATTTATCTGAAGAAAGTAAAAGATTCTAGATGTGAGAGTTTCAACAGAGTCTTACAGATATTTTTATTCAGATTTTCAGTAATTTTTCTTGTTTCTTTTGTTATTGTTGTTTTAAAGCAGTGGGGAAATTTAAATGAAAGAAAAATAATGTTTTAGAAAAAAGCAAAGGTAACCGCGTTGAAACACCTGCCTGTCGCCACCAACACACACACACTTTCCTTTCTTGGAAAATCTGGTGCCAAGTCTAACTCAAGGCAACAGAGCAGCGAGAAATCCTTTATTTTCAACACATTCACACCGTCGCTTGGAATCAATAAAGCACAGTTTACACATAGCGGAATAATCCCAACCCTGACCATATAGACAATAAAGCAGAGACCCAAGTCTTGATAAATGTCCAGGATTTCTGATTCTCATGCTAAGCTTTTTTGTAGAATCACACACCTAAAGAATAATTCTTTAAAAGGCTTCGTTGTATAAGACACAGTGTATTTACATCTTAGAATGACATACCTCAAAATCGAAGTTGGTTAATTCTGTAAATGGCCAAGACTGGGGCTTTCTTGTTGGTATTGCTAGATGCCCGTGTTGCCTTAGTCAAACTCACTACCGTGGAGTCCCTGCTGACTCATGGGACCCCAGTGGGTTTCTAAAGCTGTAACTCCATAAAGGAGCAAGAAAGCCCAGTCTTACTGCTGCAGAGCTTCCGGTGGTTTTGAACCACCAAACATACAGATTGCAGATGATCGAATAACCCCTACAGCACCGCGGCTGCTCAGATTAATGTTCTATAATTTCCCTCTCTATATTCTAATAATACCCATTGCAATGGCTGTGCAGAAACTCAGACGGAATTCATGATTAAACGCAGTTAATAAGTTGTGGTGCCAATGAGAAATCCTGAGGGTAGCTGTTTACCAGGGCATGTTACAAAGTTCTTTGAGTGCTTCTATTAAATGCCCAAAGGGACCTACATACATACCACTGTGCTATATGCTTGTACCCAAAGGCATTCAACTCAAACTCCATGGGTCGGCAAACCCAGCTCCCTGAATTACATGCCCGAGGAAACCCACTCCAGTAAGCCTTAGCTCAAAGGCACTGAGGTCCACTTCTGTGGGTCAGCAAGTCCAACTTTTCCAATTAAGTGCTCAGAGGCACCCCGCTCTGCGAGCCAGCCACCTGCACAAAAGCACTCAACTTGAAGCGTGGGTTGGGAAGTCCATCCCTCTGTTCCATGCTCTGGCTCTTGGTCCTGCTGCTGCTCTTCTTTCTGATGACAGCTGTCATCTGGATCCAGGAAGATTCACTCCACTGGATCCAGGGAATACACTCCACTCCTGGCTGTTGCTGATAAGGAGATCACTCCTCCTGCTTCCCAGAGGGCTCATTTTATACACAGCAGGATGACACTCTAGAGCAGTGGTTCTCAACCTTCCCTAAGGCTGCAACCCTTGAATACAGTTCCTCATGTGGTGGTGACTCCCCAACCATAAAATTATTTTTGTTGCTACTTCGTCACAGTCATTTTGCTACTGTTATGAATCTGGTGACCCCTGTGAACGGGTCATTCGGCCCCCAAAGGGGTCATTCGACCCACAGGTTGAGAACTGCTGCTCTAGAGAGCCCTGTTAGCAATTACTTACAGGTGAATCTCATCATTATCTTCCACCCACTTTCTTACCAGGTCCTTGCAAAGAAAAGACAGTTGATGAGAGTTAGAGATTCTGGCTGGAAGAGCCACATGAAACCATTCCCTGCCCTGCAGTGTCATCTAGTCAGTTCCAACTCATAGCAAACCCACCTACAGTAGACTGAAACACTGATCGGTCCGGTGTCATCCTGAAAATTGTTGTTTGAGTTCATTGTTGTAGCCACTGTGTAGATCCATCTTGACAAGGATCTTCTTTCTGTTGCCCCTCTACGTAATCAAGCATGATGCCCTTCTATAGGGATTGGTCTCTCCCGAGATAAGTTTCACTATTCTTGCTTCTAAAGGAGCATTCTGACTATACTTCTACCAAGACAGAGTTGTTTCTCCTTTATTGTCAATATTCTTCACCAGCACAATTCTAATGCATCAATTCTACTGTCTTCTTTACTCACTGGCCAACTTTTACATAAATATAGGTAGTTAACTTTAAAGAGTATTAAATTCAAAAATCACGCGTATTGCTTGAGGTAGTGTTGTTGGTGGTGGTGGTGGTAGTTAGGTGCTATTAAGCCAACGTCAACCCAAAATGATCCCATGGGACAAAGTAGAAATTTCACATAGTTTTCTAGAAATGTCCCCCATGTATCACTGGATGTGTTTGAACTGCCAATCTTTCCGTTAGCATCTGAAAGCTTAGCAATTTATCGTGCTGCCAAGGTTCATTGTGCCATGCTTACAGCATTGTACAATGTAATCAAGCATCCTTAGTGTAACAGAGATAAAAGATGAGGCTCAGAAATGCCTCCAATCTGTCTAGTAGCTTAGGGTTTCTTGTCACTTGAAAGCCACCTACAATCACTTTCTGCGTACATCTGTTTTTGACATTCCTCTCTTTCAAAAGGCATGCCTCTTTTTCTTTAAAATAAAATATGACCTCTAATTCACCTCCATCAAGCAGCAATTCCAATTTGAATACCTGGCTCCAATTTCTAATTGCACCAATAACTCCATCAATCCAAGGCCTTAACGCTTCTCTCACTGCAGAACATTTAGTGCTTACGTGCCTACCTTACAAGAAAAGTGATTAGGGGTCACCCTTCTAAGAGGAGTCAGTGCCAGGGCTTGTCACAGTAATAGGCTCTGAAGTCGCCAATGCAGGCTCTGCCAATGACCTGCTGAGTGACCTTGGGCAAGTTGCCCAACCTCTCTGGGCTATGTTTTAATAATGCGAATTGACTTTACAAGGCTGTAGAGAAAAATCACTAATCAACTTGATTGTGAAACAGTCAGTATAGAACACTTTATAAATATTTACTAATATACAATGAGCTCACCACATGTTAGAGCCAAGAGATTTGCATAATCACAGAAAATTCTGCCTGTGGCCCCAAAGTAATAAGTCAACTGAAATGGTTCTTCCCTCTTGAAGTCTCAGATCTTCAGTATATTTGCATTCCGGATGGTTTAGGTGTCTTGTCAAAGGGAAGGCAATTAATCAGTGAGGATTTAGAGTTATCTACTAGATAAAAAAAATCAACAAGGTTCTAGCCAATAAAGGTGTTAAAATTGCATATGGAAGCAAAAGTATTATACTTTTCAGAGAGAGTACGTAGACTGAGCTTACGCATGCAACCAAACCAGATGGATTGAAAACTATGGATGGCAGACATTATTTTCAGTACTGGAAATAGAATATTCAATAAAACAAGCAAGGATCCTACTTTTAAGGAGCCTGAAATTTTAGGGTAAGAGCCAATAAATCACTCCAACTATGACTACTTGATATTACCTAGTTTATATAATTACTTAGATGAAAACAAAACAGGGTCGCAGTGAGAAATGGACAGCATGACAGCCTATTAATTCTGGATGCGTTTGGAAGATCCTCGTGAACAGACACACAGGTTCGGAAGAAATACTGGAACGCCCTTCCATCCACGGGAACTGTAAGTGAAAAGGTGGTAAGGTAGATTTGAGAAACCAAAACATGGAGTGGTGAGAGCTAGGTGTTCAAGCTTATACGGTGGTGAGTAGAGAGAGGCAGGCGAAGGCTAGATCAGGTGAGGTTTTCCTGAGTGTAGGATAGGCAGCTTGGGTTTTATAATGAGTGAGATGGGAAGGCATAAGAGGGATTTGATTAAAGGCTGGCCACGAACTGACAAGAGTGGCAATAGATGACTCTGCCTATGTAATGTAGAGATTAAACTAGAACATGGCAGAAGTTGCTGCCAGGCACCAGGGACATGATAAGGATGGGTCACAATAGGCAGTTACACCGGGAGTCATTTCAGGGCTTGGTTCTTCCGTTAGGAACCCTTGTCCGTTGTCACCAAGAGATCCCTTACACTAGAACACAATACCAAAACCTTTCTTCCTTTTAAATGCTTCTTTAGCATAAGCCTGACTCAGCACCAGATAATTTCTCTCTAAATTTGTCAGTTCCTGAGACCTCCTAGGTAAAGATGCATTCTGGGGAAAATGGCTTCTCTGACAGCCAGGGTGCTGTTTTTGTAATCAACATGAAGAATTCAGCTGTATATTCGTTGGGCTTTATTATTATCCTTATTATCCTTTATTCCACTACAATTTGAGAGTTATGAACTCCACTCTGCTCTCTCCCTCCCCCCACCCTGGAAATCAGCAGGTGCTCATCCATCACCCTGTATCAGGCTATAAAGTTGGCTATTTCTAGCAACAATTGTGATGTGAATGCGAACCAGGATGTGGTTCCCCTGACATCTAACCTTAGGTCAAGCACAGGATCCAACGGCTGCATTTTTACAAGAAGTGACATACGGCACACAGCTGGAGATTAATGGCAGTCTGGGTGCTCAAGGGAATGTGCTCTATGGCTGCTTCCCAGGAGAAAAACGGCCAGTAATGAGCCTTGCATGTCATAGCTACACAGAAGGATGGCGGCGGAATGACAGACAGTGTTCAGGTTCTCTGGCATCGGGGCGCATGAGCCCAATTTTCTCAGAATGAGTTACAGCCTTGCAAAGACCTGCTCAGTGGCTGCCTTGAGAAAGTCATCTCCAAGTCTCATGTCTTAATTCATTCCACTGTCAGCTCTCCATGAAACAAGACCCGAGTCCTTGGAGTCCCTGGCTGGCACAGATCCTTAATGAGCTCCACTGCTAAAGGAATGGTTGGTGGTTCGAGGACACCCAAGATTGCCTCAGAAACAAAATGTCTGGCAAGCTATTTCTAGAACAATCCACCATTGAGAACTCTATGGCACCAGAGTCTCCTCTAACATATGAGCACATGCACCAACATGAGTCCTCACTGACTGAATAGCAATTGGTTTTTTGTGGCAAGCTCAGTGCCAAGCTCCTCACCCATAGTATAATGCAACATGCTGTGTCTGTTGTAGATACTACCACACAAGCCAGAAAGCAATTTAAATAAAAAGCACATTAACATCAAACTAATTCCAACGCACAGTGACTCCATGTACAATAGAGCAGAACTGTACTCCACAGGATGCTCAATTCCTAAAATCTTTCAGAAAAAGCTCAGTGGCTCCTTTTTCTGAGGTGCCTCAGAGTAGATTTGAACTACCAACATTTTGGTTAGTAGATAAACACTGAACCACTTGAGCCTCCCCGGGGACTCAAGTCCTTCCATTCTCTACTTGGACGTATGGTATTTTCACATCATTACGATGAGTGGCTGGTGGATTTGAACTGTCAACCCAGGAGATTACCAGCTCAACACATAACTCTAACAAACACCAGGTTCGTTGTTGTTTTTGCTTTGTTTTGCTTTCCTAGAGTGAGCTTCCCATGGACAGAGGCTGTGCCTGTACCATTTCCTTTGTATGGTGCCTAAGACATAGCCCTAAAGAGCGAAGCATTTACTTAATGTTTCTGACAATAATGAGACTAATGAGAAACAATTGTAATATTCCTTCCTCTGGAGAGATTTCAACTTTTGTTTGATCTAAAATGTGTTTGCAATTCCTTCGGGAGATCTTTTCATTTAGTCACAGCTGGATCTTTGTACAAATTATGAATAATAACCAATCTGCTTTAAAAATCAGTGAGGAAAACTCCAGATTCTTCATGGACTTTATGGGAAAGTTCAGGCACCAATCTGCATCTTTTGAACACCCTCTTCAAAAGATGAGTATGGCCCATAGTAAGGACGCATAGGCAATGGCTGGCAGTCAGTGAGCAATTAAATATTTGGTCCCCACATCATGCCAAGACCTGTTTGAGTAGACCACCAGAAAAGGAGTCAGGGATATGCAGGTCCTGGAATGGTATGATCCCTCCAGGACGCTCCCCTGTTTTTACAGATTTAGAGAGCATCCTCCCCTAGAGGTGAATCACTTCCTGAGGAGTAGATAGAAGAGAAAGAGTAGGAGGGAGCATGCATGAAAATAAAACAAAACAAAACAAAACAAAAAAGCAGGAGAATTCTCCTTCAGTGCCTGGCAAGGTATTTGATAGGTCTCTCTTTTGCATGGACCAACGAATGGAGTGTTCATATCTATCTCACACAACCTCAAGGGTCAGGAGTCTGCTCCAAAGACCATACTCAGAGCTTCTACCTTAGACCATTTCCACAACATGGTTTGAAGCCGAATGAATATATATATATACCTGAGTTTACCAATGACCTGAAGTAGCATCAAAGTGACTTCTCCAGGGCAGGCTTTACATGGTAGCCAAGGCGAGATTTTGCCCTCTAAGCACAAAATCTAGTCCAGTGCACTCAGACTTCTGATGTAAAGAACAGACAGAATGCATAAGCATGTTTTAAGATGCTATATTTGTGGTAACCTGCTACACAGAGAGGAACCCTGGTGTCTGCGAGGTCAGGAGTTTGAAACTACCAGCTGCTCCTCCAGAGAATGAACCGATTACAAGGATTTACATGTGACCTCCTCTCTGGGGGATGGACAACAGAAAAGTGGGTGAAGGGAGACATCGGACAGGGCAAGATATGACAAAATAATAATTTATAAATTATCAGGGTTTCATGAAGAAGGGGAGAGCGGGGAGGGAGGGGAAAATGAGGAACTATGCCAGGGGCTTAGGTGGAGAACAAATGTTTTGAGAATGATGAGGGCAATGAATGTACAAATATGCTTTACACAATTGATGTATATATGGATTGTGATAAGAGTTGTATGAGCCCCCAATAAAGTGATTTTTTTTTAAAACAAAGGATAGAAGAAAGAAAAACCTAAAGCAAATAAAGAAAAAAAAAAGAGTTACAGTCTCAGAAATTCACAGGGGCTGTTCTACCCTGTCCTAAAGGTTACTGTGGGTCAGGATTGACCCCATGGTAGGTAATTGAGTTCTTTTGGAAACAGAAATAGAAAATAAATATAGTGAGGTGCTTTTTTTAATCTGTGAATTTCATATAGAATATTAACTCACCAGCAAGGGGGAGGACTACAGTAGGCAGTTGCCGGCTAAGATGAGTGGAGTAGACATCTTTGATTAGGAACTGGGATAGCTATGGATCACGATTAAATGATGGTGCCCAATGACATTTCTGTTTACAGAGTGCCGCACTACTGCTTAGACAAGAAGGCTCTGCTCGGCCTTGAGAGTTAGAAGGCTTATATGTGTGTGTATATTTATATTTATAAATTATATGCATCTGTTTAGTTATTTGCATACAACCAACCAACACAAAACCAGTGTCATCAAGTGGACTCTGACGCATTAGCCACTCTACTCAGGCTATTGCTGTAAACCTTTACAGGAACAGAAAGCTTCATATTTTTCCAGCCGAGCTACTGGTGAGTTTGATCAGCAAACCTGGCTATTAGTAGTCCAGTATTTACCCTTGAGCACCACCAAGACCTCTATCTATCTATCTATCTATCTATCTATCTATCTATCTATCTATCTATCTATCTATCTATCCTACTGACCTACCTACACATCTATGCTTCATTCAGATATAATTAAAAGTAAGACAAAGGAAAGGACAGAACGAAAGCACCACTAAATAGGCCTTTTGTTTAAAAGAAGAAAAAAATCTATGAATACACTTAAAATATATTTCTCCTTGAAAAGTGTTGAAGTCTGATTTCATTGGGAGGCCCTACGTGGCCCATTCTCTAAGGGGCAGTCAGCCTGAAAATTAGGGTGTGGGATAAAGGACTCCTGTTCAGTATCCATATTATTCTTGCGTAGCTTCTTCAGAGCTAATGCAATGGGTGCTAGAAGTTCTCAGGAATCTTGAACAAGTCCTCTCGAATTAGAAGAATCTAAAAAGGGCTTTGTTGCATTCGTGCCTCAGTGAGCCAATTCTGGCTGTTAGCTACCCTAGATGATGGACCATAACTGCCCTATCAGGTTTACTGGGTTGAAAACTTTATGAAACTACCTCAGCAAGTCTTTTCTCCCACGGAGCTACTGGTGGGTTCGGACCTCTGCCCTTTGGGTTAAGCAGCTAAGCACTTAATTATTGCACCACTAGGGAAATAAAGGACTTTAGCAAGGGAATTACTTAAAGGGTGGTTGAAACTACTAGCAAATTTTATAAAATGGTACATGAAATAGGGACAATGATTTTCTAACAGAAAGGGCATGTGATCCTGTGGAAAGAACCTGGATTTCAGGAGTAAACTTCTATTCCTCTGGGCAGCGCAAACAGTTCAGAAATTCAGCTACTAATGAACTCAAAAGTGGGTGGTTCTAGTCCACCCAATGGCACCTTGGAAGAATAGCTTGACAATCTACTTCCAAATAGTAGCCTGGTGGAGGGCTCCCTGTGTTCTGACAAACACAGGGTCACCATGTGCGTGGATGTTCCAATGGCAACTAATAGCAGACCTTCAAGCACACCTAGCTTGGTTGCATGAGAAGTAACTGGGCGGAATGTCTCTCTCTCCTCTTAGTTTTAGTGTTTTTATGTGCTTCAGAGATATTACAGTACTTACCCATGAGGGCTGTTGTAAAGGCTAAAAGGATTATTATGATATTGGTACATACATAAAAAAAGATGCAAGGAAGATATAGTTACTGTACCAAAAAGAACTGGTCTACATTCATCCATTTCAAGAGGGAACATATGATCAAAAATGGATAGGAAGGAAAAAATAACTCCAGTAGCAGAATTCAAATAATTTAACAACTGGTTTGCTGTCCTAATGACCATTTTAAGTATAAAAAATACAAAAAATAAAAGTAGTTTATTATTTCATGCAGTGAATACTTAAATAAGAACAATACAAGAGATACACAAAAGGAGGGGCTGACCCCAATCCCAACTACGTAGACAGCACCCCTCTCCCCACAGAATTCTCTTCAGAAGACAGCACTGAAGCTACAGCTCAGGGAGCGGGACATGTCTGATCAAGAGCACACAGAAGCAAATGAAGGGGGAGGAAGAGAGAGTGGAGCAAATGCTGGCCCACCAAGCCCTGAGGACAATATTCCTGCTCTGAGCAGCCAATGCAGAGAGAGGAAGAGAGGGTTGGCCTCACCAAGAGACTCGATGTCCCTCACTGACCCATAGCACCATGGAGAACAACACTGGAGAAAGTGCAAGACTTGTGATCGATCTGATCCCACCACACCAAGGTGGAACACTAAGGGCGTGCAATAGAATAGTAAGGGAGCAGAGCAAGGAAGCCCCCAGGTAAAACCAAAAATAGACTTTGGGCTAGGGTGTGGCACTCCATTAGATTCAAACAGAAAACAGTCCTAAAGGTCAACAAACAGACTTTGAACTATTTATAGGCTTTTGTCTTTTTGTGTTGTTGTTGGTTTTGTTGTTTTGTTTTCTTTTGTTGCTTTGTTTTGCTCTGTCTTGTTTTCTGTGCATATTACTATCTCTGCAGGTCTATCTAGATAAGGTAAGCTGGATAAACAATCTGGACATGGGAGAAGGCGAGGTGAGGGAGGGGGGAAGTGGGTGTTAATAAACCCAGGGACAAGGGAACAAGTGATCCAAAATCAGTGGCGAGGAGGGTATAGGAGGCCTGGTTGGGTTTGATCATGGAGAATGTAACTGAGAGGAACTAAAACCCAAATGAAGGTTGAGCATGATAGTGGGACAAGAGGAAAGCAAAAGGAAACAGAGAAAAGAAATGGAGGCAAAGGGCATTTATAGAGATCTAAACACAGGCATGTACATATGTAAGTATATTTATATATGACGGTGAGGACATAGATCTATGTGCATATATTTATAAGGGTCTTGCTTCATTTTTCTGCAGGTAGATAGCCATTTTTCCAGCACCATTTATTGAAGAGGGCATCTATTCCCATTTGACATTTTTGGGGCCCTTATCAGAAATCAGCTGTCTGTATGCTGATATTTTTTATTTCTGGATTTTCGGCTCTTTACCATTGGTCTGAATAGCTGTCATTATACCAGTACCACACTGTTTTGACGACTGTGGTTGTATAGTACATGTTAAAGTCAGGTAGAGCAAGCCCTCCCACTTGGTCCTTCTTCTTGAGGAGTTCTCTGCTTATTCCGGCTTCTTCCCTTTCCATATGAAGTTGGTAATCAGTTTTCCCAGTACTTTGAAGAAGGATGGTGGCATTCGTATGGGGATAGCGTTACACTCATACAGTGCCTTGGGCAGCACGGACACCTTAGCCATCTCTTCACTGTAGGAGTAGGATCCATTCTTCTAGAGGTAGGCCGATTAGACAATAGTCATTGTGTTTGATATAACAGAACAGGCGGCTTCTCTGACCGCATTATGTCCATCTTTGAAAAGCCTCTTTCTGCTTTTGCTGCACTTACAGAAATTGTTCTGACAATATTTTTGGTTCTTTGAACACTTTCAGGATTTTAATAATTCATTCATAATCTCTCATAGGAATTTGGGGCATCACATAAAACTGAAACAAATTACAGTGTGTCACCTTCTGGATGTTTGGCAATCTTTCTCTTTATGTTATATGTGTATTTACTGAAGTAACAAATGTAAAAGAGTAAAAATGTTGTATTTCATTAGAAGCAAAATGAGTTTGATGAAATGAATAAATAGATATCACAAGCATAGTTCTGTCGAGTTTTTTACACCTATCAATGAAATGAACATCCTCCGGGTGCTTAGAATATGCTGTTGAGGAGAAGGACATTAAAAAAGATTAAGGAATATACATTCGTGATTTCCACATTAGGCAACTACCCAGCCACCCACCTTAGAGAGAATCCTGGTTACAAGTGCCATGTTCACAAAAACATTACAGATCAGTTCTACTGAACCAGTGCAAAGCAGCTGAATCCCACAACTGAGTAACCACACTGAAAGGAGAAGCACAAAACAAGGCTGGAGGAATTGATGGCATGTCAATTAAAATGTTTCCACAAGCCGATGCAACATTGTAAGCATTTACATGCCTATGCCAAGAAATTTGGAAGACAGCTACCTGGCCAACTGACTGGAAGAGATTCCTCTGTGGGCTCATTCCAAAGGAAGGTGACCCAACAGAAGGCAGAAATTATTGAACATTAATATAATTACTGTGAAGCAAGTTTTCGGTTTTGAAAATAATACAAAATCAGTTACAGCAGTACATCAACAGCTGCCAGAAACTCGAGTTGGATTCTGAAGAAGACATGTTACAAAAGCTATTGCTGATGTCAAATGGATCTTTGCTGAAAGCAGAGAATATTAGACAATTGTTTACTTGTGTTTTATTAACTGTGCAAAGGCATTCCACGTTCTGAATCATAACAAACTATGGATAAACCTGAGAAGAACTGAAATTCCAGAATACTTCACTGTGCTCATCCTAAACCTGTAATGGAGACTAAGAGGCAGCCTTTGAACAGAACAAGGGAATAATGCATCTCATAAAATCAAGAAAGATGCATTTGAATTAGGATGTTGGCAAGACTACTGAAAAGCTCATGAACTGCCAGAACAACGAACAAATGTGTCTTTAAAGAAGTACAGTCCGAATTCTCCCTGGATGGTGAGAAATGATCTCACATACTCTGGACATGCTGTCAGGAGAGTCTCATCCCTGAAAAAGGACATCCTGCTTGGTAAAGTGAAGGCTCCGAGAAAAGAAGACGACATTTGACAAGAAGGAGTAACACAGTGGCTGCACCGAAAGCTTAAATACAATAGCTGTGAGATGGCACGGGACGGGTGGTGGGGTATTTTTCTGTTGTACAAAGGGTCCCTATTTGAATGAGGTTGAAGGCATCAAACAACATTGTTAGTGAGAAAATATCTCTCCCCCCTACTGCTCATTATTAGAAGCAAAAGCTCAAAGGTGGTTATTATATTCAAGTTGACGAATCCAGTCCCTGGTCTTTAACCTGTTCAGAAAGAAGAGCTTGCGTCCCATTTTTTTTGAAGGCCAGAAGAGGAAATTCATTAACATCTGTAAATCATCTGTGCCAGTGACTTCAATAATTACAGAAACATCTTCAAATCACACCTACCAAAACTTAAGTATATGGTCTATATACAGTATCTATTTATAGAGAAGATACTAGAATGAGACAGGTAAGGTAGAGACAGAGATGTATAAGAAGGCTTAAGGAGATTGAAATATGCTGCCATTCTATTTACTCACCACCCTAAAAAATATATTTTATCTGATACCCTGTCTATTCCCAGTGGAATAGTAACCACTGGGCCAATTTGTCTTTGGTCTGTCTGAATTCATCCAACCCCTCAAGTGCTAGACTTTCTGTTGGACTCATCGGTCTTACAAAGACCGCAGACGCACAGAGAAAACAGACTTGGTCCCTGGCCCTCCAAGATCTCTGAGGGCCAGCTCATCTAAAAGGAAATCCAAGTTACTATTTCTTTCAGGTGTTCGATACAGGCAATAAATATCACCATGCGCTGCCTCTGGACTTACTGCAGTTGCTCCTGGGATGTCAATGAATCACTTTCATCTTCAACAAAATACCAGCTGAATAGTTTTCAATTGACTCCGTTCTACTAGCTGACTATAGGCATACCTTTGGGAGTCTGGTTTAGGTCAGGTGTGGGACGTTGTGGTTTTCTAATGGCTGTCACGAAATACATTTGACTTTGTGGGCTATTTTAGGTCTCTGTGTACGGAAACCTACCAGCAGCCAGTGACCATTAGGGAAACACGTGGAGGTGGTTGTCTTCAGTATAATTGCACATACAAAAAGAGGTAGTGACCAGAGTTAGCTGTACTTTCTTGATACTTCTGTAGATCCTTTCAATTCGAAATCCCAATTGCTGCCTGTTATGAATATTTCCTGTCCTGGTAATTTCATACACACAAGGAAAACAAAACTTCTTTGGGCTTTAATGGCTTCAACTTTTCATAACGGAGAAGTTCAGTAAGATAGTAAATTTCACTGGAAGTTTAGTAAGATAGTAAATTTCACTGTGTTCAAGGGTTTATCCTCATTGTCCTGTGTCACAGTCAGGTATAAAATGCAATGGCACAATTAGAAGCCAAAATAACTACTCCTTCATGGAATGAAGAGGCGCTCTGAATAAATTGAGAGACTCTCAGCATTATGTCCATCAGAACTGATGTCACCCTCTCCACCGTACCCAGGTGACATGCAGAGGCGCCCCACCCCCACCACGCTCCCCAGGCATTTGTGGCAAGTCAGCGACATTTCGGAGGAAGAAGATGTCTTTGCATCTGATTTTATTTTACAAGAGCCACTTGCAGTGAACCTGAATGATGTGCCCGATCTTCACAAGCATGTTATAAACCGTAAAAATGCCTCTGATTGAGAGCTTAGACGTTTAGAATATATTATCAGTCATGTGAAGTGCGCCTGCACCCTCTCTTTTCCCTTTTACAAAGGGTCTCCATCCCCCTTTCATCACGCTGCTTCTAAAGTCCGCTCCAAGATCGAACGGGGACCAGAGAAACTAATGTGCACCACCGTACGAAATGATTGGCAAAGCTATGAGCCAAAGATCTTGCTGCATCTGATTTCTAGCTGTACTTATTTCTTTAAAGAAAGCTTCCCTGATTCACCAGGGCAGAGAAAAGATGCTGCTGCTGAGCTTGCTGAGGTGAGCTGACCTTTTGTATAGCCTGGCAGCACACAGCCTGGCTTGTTCGCTTCATTTTTATATGTTGGGGTCCGCAATCAAAGCAGAAAGTCTTGCTCACAATTCATAGTACACCCATACCTAGAACTCTGAGCCAATCAACTATTTCCCCTGCTGAGAACATCAGTCACTTTCCAGGTGAATCACATCTCCACCGCAATGCTTCTTCTCGTTCTCTGAGCTACTTACCCTGCGGAAGGTCTCTGAACCGCACCGCTTCCCCTTCCTTCTGCAATCCTCCCTTGCCCATCTTATTCTGAACACATGCACAGCCCCTGCTCGGGGAGCCCAGCAATCTGCCAGAATGAGAACCCAGCCCCTGTGGTCAAGATTGTGAATAGGCTTGCCACAGCTTGCCTCTCCTTGAGTAGAAGTCTAAGATCACATGAGGTTAGCTAAACTTCATCTGCCTGTCGCTGGGATGAGGCTCCTTAACCTTCCCAACCTTCACATCCCTTTTTCTCTCTTTGTTAAATGTATCAGTGCCATTGAGCTTGATTTCAATGCTTGTTCATAACATGTGCAATTGATCAACATTGAAGAGACTTTTTCATGTCTTGGCAACAAATCTAGCTTTAAACAGAATTTAGGACTTGCAAACACTTAGGGCTTACAAGTACATTTCTATTGAAAAGGTCAGTTTCTACCATTTGTCAGTTAAACTCCATAGCAGACAAATTAAATTTCCCTCCGACGTCTGCACCACAAACACTTTCAATGCGGAGTATCTCCAGTGGCTGTCAATTAGGAAATTAACACTCAACATGCCTACAGACATTCAGAATGTTTTCTTTTCTTCTTCTTCTTCTTTAAGAAGATCTGAATGTTTATTTTTGCAAGCGGTAGGATTTTTTTAACTGAAAGGCTGTCTCAAGATGGTAATAGAAACCAAACATTATCTTACAGGATAATTAAAATCAGTTCAATGCCACCAGCATTTGGACATCTCTTATTAAGAAGATCATGGAGGCGTGGTGGGGACTGAAAATCCCTTTGAAGATGCTGAGTCTCATCAGGGATGCAAAAGCAGTTGGAAATTAATCCAAACTTATCATCACGGACAAAGTTGGATAAGATCATCGTCCTCATACTATGCCAAAGGTAGTATGTTTTTGAGGGCTAGCAGGAAACTCTTTGCCACTTTGATTTCTGAAACAGCTATACAGGTAGACATACAATCTATAAACCTAAATTATAATAGTGATTATATTTGGTAGCCACAGGGTGGCCGTTTATCTTTCTTGGCTTGTCCATGCTACCTCATTTTCTGCAGTGTGCATGAGTTACTTTATTAAAAGCACAATGAAAGAGTGGAGGAGATGCATGTGTGCCCTTGGATAAAGAGGGAGAACATGTTTTCTTTCCCCTTCTCTGTTCCTCCAGTCAGCCACAGATCAAGCAGGCCTGGATTCCTGTGTTCTTGGCTCTGGGGCCCTCCATTATTAAATGGCTTGTAATTTACTCTCAAGAAAAGGACTCCTGGCCAACTATCTAATGATGGTTTTTGCCCAGCAGGTCTGTCGCAAAGGATGGAGATTTGGCAGATATTACAAAAGGACTGCTTTAATTACCCCCCCCCCCCACCAGTTTGAGCCCGGAAGAAAGCTACCTGAGATCACCGCTGGTGGAAAGAAGTGATGAAACAGATCGCCCAACAGAGCGGAAGTAGGAAGCTGCTACCTGCACGTGTTACAGGCTTTCCTTCTACTTCGCAGAAGAAGGGATGGCAGTATGTCTTTTTTCTTAGACCTTTCTGAAATCCAAGATTATTCTCTCTCTCTCTCTCTCTCTCTCTCTCTCTCTCTCTCTCTCTCTCTCTCTCTCTCTCTCTCTCTCTCTCTCTCTCTCTCTCCTCTCGGGCTGAGTGGCACCACTAACTGAGCTGTCCCCCGATTACAGAGAAGGCTGTCTTGGCCAAGCACCCTGTGATTACTATTGATCTGTTCAGCTCATTGCAACTCAACCTTACAGGCTGGTCATGAAAGAAGGATGGATGTTATTAAAGATCCTGAGTTGCTGCTCTGCAGGTATCATTCATTAAATGCAACCTAAAGGCCCTGTCTTTCCAGCATATAGGGAGATTGTGGAGTAGGTCCAGTCTCTTTTAAGAACTTCGATTCTCTAAGATGAGTAAGTACAGATAGGTTTAGAAGGCAGCATCTACTCTGAACACATCACAAGGAAACTCGATGGCATAAACATCTGAGCAAAGCAAGGACTAGGAACGTTGGAGTTAACCATCAGCAGATACTTATGATATAAATCACTGCATGTTCACAGGGATAGGTTTCTACCTTTCTCTTCATTACTGGTTTATTTTGTGACATGAAGAAAATTCCACACTCACTAGGCAACACACACTAAACAGGAAGGTAAGGCCAGGGACGTCGGAGAGGCCTCTGGTTGAAATCGTAGTGGTTCGCCTGGGTGAGACAAAGGTTTCTGCAATGTAAGTAGAAATATCAGTTCCACTTAATGTTACAAGCAGACTCGTAAGCACCAATGGAGCTCCAAGCTGTGCGCATTGATCATCAAAGACAGCACTAACAAATATTACTAACAGCAAATGCTGATTGGTGCTTGGTTATGATTTTACTATTTCAATCAATTGATCAAATTACAGAAATGTCAATAAAAGAAAATCAGTAGTGTGAATTAAGTTCACACTCTGTGGAAACAACAGTGATCGAAATGCTGAAATGACACATTGCAGTAATCATAGATAAGTTTGAAAGTTATGGAAAACCACTAATCCTGAGTTACACAGTCACAATGCCATAACTATAAATAATGAAACCTCTCAATAAAGAAAGACAGAACATACTGGCAGTGCAGTAGTTCAAATGCTCGGCTTCCAATCAACAAGTCAGCAGTTCACGTTCACCAGTGACTCCAAGAGAAAAAGAGACGGCCTGCATCCCCAAAGAGCTTCTCAGGACAGTCCTACTTCGTCCTATAAGGTGAACATGAGTTGGGAACAACTTGACAGCAGAAAGCTTGATTCATTTGGCTAGCATAGTAGGCTTCCAATAAATGGTAACTTGCTCACTGGGCGCTAACCACAAGGTCATCCTTTCAAAACCAACCATTCGTCAGGAGAAAGATAGGCGTTCCTAGTCACATAAAGAGTTCCAGACTCCGAAACCCACAGTAGAGGTTCTAGCCTGTCCTACAGGGTCCCAGCTTTGAGTCAGAGGCGACTCGGTGGCAGGGAGATGGGTCTTGAGTTACTGTTTGCAGGAAAAGGAGTCAGTTCACAAGAGTGACCTCGGCAAGACAGAATCACTAAGAAAGAAAAACAAAAATAGAATCAAACGTTGAGCACTCCTGAGATTTGCTTTCTTAAGCGGCATACTGTAATGTTCAAATGACTATAATTTTCATTATAAATGTATTGTTTCCTAAAGTGTCTGTACAAGTTATTGAAATGTTCTGCATTTTCATGTCCCCTCCCCCACAGAGTGACATTATGTCTGACGAGGAAGTGATGTAGAAACAGCTAAAAACTACAGATTCAGAAGGAGAGGTTTCCACCTTTTTCCCCATTAGTGGCTCATTGTTTGGCTAGAAGAAGCTCCCAGTCTCTCTGCCTTGGAGTTAGGAACAATAAATGGAGATGGAACTGGCCCCTCTCTTTCCCTATGGTAGCAAGAATTAGTAGACGTTCTCTGAATTTATTAGTGAAAACACAGGGAACATGGAATAATGGCAAGTACTTTTCCATTCTTCAGAAACTAGTAATGAAGCGGTGTCTATGTTTTTTTTCAAAATGTAAGTAAAAGAAAGAATCAAAGATGTAGTGGTCTCAAATCCTGCCTTCTAAGCCTGTAAACACCCCACTGACAACCAGTAGTTTCTGATGCCTGGTCACCCTAAAGGGCCGAGAAGAAATGCTCATGGGCTTCCCATGGCTGTCTGCCATCTGTAAGGGAAGCGGCCTTCCACTGTCACATCTCTTTCTTGAGGCACACTGGTAGGTTAGAACCGCCGACTTTTCAGTTAGCAGCTGAGGCTTCACCACGATGCCACCATGGCTCCTTCTCAAAAGCCATCATCTCCTTAATCAGAACCAGGTGACTGATGATGCCTGATCAACAACCAAAAGTCTTTTTCTGAGGTTCATGGTAGAAATAGCACTGAAATGAAAGTCAGGAAATCAGACGCCTGGTTGCCTAATGGAAGAACCCAGACTGGCCTGTTTCCTCCACGCGTCGTGCCAGGGATCTGCGGAACACCTGGAAACAAAAGATGCTGAATTAGGTTTTCCATTCTGCTGGTTACTCTTGTGAAACCAATGAACCTTGGTTATATCCTAATTGTATGAAGGGGGCTTCAAAAAGCTTGCAGACGAATTCCGTGATCTTTCACTCTACTTTCCCAGGAACTCTTTGAAGACCCTACAAGTAGAAGCAGCCTTGGTTACCCAGTGGTCAAAGTACTCAACTGGAAACCAAAAGGTTGGAGGTTGTAGCTCCTTGGCCACTCAGCAAGAGAAACATCAGGCAGTCTGCTTCAGGATAAAGTGCAGCCTGCTCTCCTATCAAGCCCTATGAGGTCCTGATGAGTCAATGGCAGTGACTTTAGTCTGGGATTCATGTGATATATGGCCCTAGTACAGTGCTGCCCTGCTGTCCTCACGGGTTTCATTCCATAACCAACCCCCCACCCCCGAACTCCTCTCCTCGCTACTAAACCACACACCGTATTTGCTTTCCAAAAGGAAAAAAATAAGTCGCCATCAAAATAAATCCCAAAATGATATCTTATCTCCTGAAATAGAATGCCAACTCATGGTAATAGAGGAACCATGTCAAACACCGCGCACCAAGCCTTGGGGCAGCCGCTGCTGCACCCAAATGAATTAGCACCTGGTGGTCAATAATGAATTCACTGTAGATGTGAAAGGACTTAGAAATTCGGAAAGTATTAAAAAGTGCAAGTGGCTATTTTTAGGGAGGCCAATGGAACGAGAACTACTGGAGAATTATTTGCAAAACAGCAAGGTCAGGCCAATGTACCCTTGCCTTCAATGAGAGTCCTATTAAAAAAAGAATAACTGTCTTTGTACTATGCATTCAGAAATTAGATGTAATTCTTCTAGAACTTCCGAGAAACAGGGAGAAAGTCCTATTACTTTTTGAAACACTCAGCGGAGGTATCCTGGGACTTGATTCTCTCGTAGGTTCTTCAGGCAGGCCGAGCACTGGCTGAATGCGTGACGCCTGCAACAAGGTTTGGAAGCTCTAATGGGCACACACCCTGGCCGCCCGCCCGCCCCCAGCTCTTCTTTCAGGACAGCACTTGGGAACTAGCCAGAGCACACCTAGGGCCCGGTCACCCCCAATGCGGTCCACAGACCAGCAGCAACAGCATCACCCGAGAACGTGCTAAAACCAAAGCCAAAGGAATTCAGACACAGACCTACTAGAAAGAAGAGCGCAGAGTTGTCCCATCGGGTTCCCAGCGGTTATGGCAGCAAACTAACACATGTTTCTCTGTGGTACAGCTGGTGGCTTCAAACTGCTGACCTTCTTGGTTAACAGCCGAGCATTTTACCCACGGAGTCACCAGGGATCCAGAGAACATCCCAGTACACTTCTGTAGTTACTTCTTGGGGAGTGGGGGGAAATGACAACAACAAAAGCAGCCTCACGTGGTTCTACGCACATCATAAAAACATGCCCAGCACTGCCCACGTCCTGGCTGGCTTGATAGGAGGACACCTAGGTCTTCCACTTTACATCAATGTATTTCCAGAATCACCTGGAGTGCCGGCAGAAAGATAGACCCCTGGGCTTCACCACATATTTCTGAAGGTGGAGAGCAGTACTCTGCCGGTGACTATAAGTCACCAACTTTGAGAGATGGCTGCTCTGTTGTTCAGGGTTAGCCCTACTTCAGAGACCTTGGGCTGTATGCCCTCCCTCTCTAGTTGACAGTCTGCCATGTCAGCGTGGCTTATACACTCCAACCCTAATTTATACAGAGGGAACCTTTATTTATTTATTTTGTCTGTCTCCAAGTCATTGCGGGCTTGTTTTCCTCTAATAAAATGGCTGCACTCCTGATTAAGGAATGTGAGAACTCTGCTGCCAATTACTTTAATTGATTTGACAACCTGATTAGAACCAGAAAAGGGCCGATTTCCTCCACAGAGCCTTATTAAAAAGGAGAAAACAAAACAAAAGCCCATGTAATTAAAATGTGATCGCCGGGGATGAGTGTGTAAAATCAGTGCCATCACTGAGTGCCATCAGTGCTGGGAAAATGTCTCTACATGACTTCTTTGGAAGACAAAGGAGCATAAGGGGGGCGGCCAAATGAATGAGTGAGTTTCTGGGGCAGATCTGGGAAGAGAAACAGTAGGGACTTTCCAGATTCGTATCTACCAGTAGCCTCGAAACTAACAAACTCTAGTGATAGTAGAGACCACCCACATAAAATGATGGTCCTGGTCCCTATTCATGGCAATATGAACCCAAGCAGAATGCCACGTCCTGGTGCCACTTACTTAGCTAGCGAGCTAGCTAGCTAGCTAGAGATGATACAGATAGAAACAGTTAAGTCCTTGGCTAATAGCAGCGCCCCACCCCCGACCCCCAAAATGCTGGCAGTCAAACTCACTCAGGACTCCATGGGAGAAAAATCTGGTGATTTTTTCCCCTCAACATTTCAGCTTCGAAGAGCCTATGGGGCCAATTCTGCTTTCAAACGGGGTTGCCCTGAGGAGCGGCAGCTGCAACAGAACCAAACATGCTGAAACTGAAATCCTGAGGCTACATCTCCACAGGAAGTAACCCGATCATCCTGTGGACCAGAGGTCACGGGACAGAGCCCCTATCATGTGCACTGCTGCTCTGGCAGAAGGGCTAGCCGCCGCAGGTACAGGAGATCTAGAGATCCGTCCTCCTGGGTCCTCTAGGTTCCAGTGCCTTCTCTGACTCAATAGCAAAGAAACGCACCTACTGAACTTCTCCCACGTTTTGGGTAGGAAGGACTTAGGCCTCCAAGAACAGAATGACAAAATGCAGATTATTGTTTTACATTTTTAAAAAACCTTGGTCCCAAGGGTCCTGAGAAATAGAGTATTATTAGCTAATTAGGAATAACTGTCACACTGGAGTGTTTGATTAAATTAATTAATCAAGATGATGATTGGTCTGGAGGGGGTAGGAAGCTGATTTAACCATGCACCTGGGTAAATTGTGCTATTAACTGGTGGCCCCATTAAAAATATTTAAGTATATTTCGTTGAGAAGGGAACGAGTTAGCACGAAGTTGATGATAAGTAAGAAAGACAGGGCTCTGCGTGTTGCTGCTGTTACCTGCCGTTGAGTGTGTCTGACTCAGCGATCCCGTGCACGGCAGAATAAATCACGGCTCACCATGCCCACAATCGTTCTTATGTTTGAGCTCATTAGTTGCAGTCACTGTGTCCATCTATTTTATTAAAACCATTCCTCTTCTTCATTGTTCCTCTACTTTACTAAGCATGACAACCTTCTCCAGGCGATGGATTGACATGGCCAAAGGACATGAGGCGAAGGCCAGCCATCCTGGTCGAGGAGGAGCATTCTGGCTGTACTTCTTCCAAGGTAGATGTGTCTGTGTCTGTTCTTTTGGCAGTTGATGCTACTTTCAAACTCTTCACCAGCACCGTCATTCAAATATATCTATCCCCTTTTTTGGTCTTCCCAATAGTGATAGGTCGGTTTAGTGTGCCAACATGGCCAATGAACACATGTGGGATTAATTGAAGGGCGGGGAGATAAATGGCTTGGCAAGCCTGCCCTTTCTGGTCTCTTGCTCTTTGATGATCGCACCTGTGCGGCTGCTTTAACTTGTTCTCTGCCTCAATTTGCAAGCTACACTACCTGGGGGACACCTGACCTGTGGACCGTATCTCTGTAGTTTGAGGTTCCTTCAAGACCTACTTCGCCACGCTACTGGAGGATATATTGTTTGAGCTGGGGACTCTCGGACACTGTCATCTGGCTGACAGTTGGTGACCTGCCTTGCTGTTTGCTGCCTGTGGCCAGATAGTCTGAACTGCTCTTCAGAGGACTACCCAGCGGCCCTCAAAACTTGAAGGACTGCCAGTGTATTAGCTGTCTCATGGGAGTGAGGTGCCCTGAGCCATTTATACTGCCTTATAGATTAATTGTTTATTTCTTACGTTATATATCTATATAAATATATATTAGTTCCCTGGCTTTGTTTCTCTAGAAAACCCTGTCTAACATACAGATTCAATGTCCAACTTTCACAAGCATATGCGGTGGTTGAAAAATTCTCATAAAATGAATGGGTAAAATGAATGAATAACTTTCCATGCCCAAGTGGCAGACAGCCCTACCAAGCCTTCAAGAGAAAAGATGCTCTTGCAACACGCTGCATCCAATCTGGTAGAAAGGTGGGAGGTGAGTGCAGATCATTGCAGTGGTGAAGGAAATACCACGTTTTCTCTTTTTCCAAACAGTCACAGGGGGGAAATGGAAAGAAGAAAAGAACAGGCGAAGAAGAGTGAAGGGAAAGTTCACCCAAATAGCAAACTAAACACTTTGATTCAATACATGATAGCTTTCAAAATGGGTAATTATCTCTAGCTTTTCGGGCCAGCAGCATGAGGTTGAATACATCATCAAGTCTAATGTGAACATGAGTTTGCAAGTAAACAGGAAGTTTATTTCATAAAATAGAGCTTTCTATTTGCATAGAAGGTCCTCATTAATAACAGAAATGGATGTCCAACTACTTGATACAGCTGTGGCTCTCTCCCTAACATACGGGGCTTCTTGCATGGAAAAATAAAAGAGAAAAATACAAGTCTAGGGTTTTTAGCAAATATTATTCCTTTTATCTTTCAGAGGGTGTAGGAAGCAGAGGGGGGCAAATTTGTTTTTATCTAATAACCTTGGATCGTGTGACGTTTTATTTCCTCTGTGATGTAAAATGAGCAGCAAGTTGGGAAAATCTGTCAGCACGTCGGGAGTTAGTGGGGTAGACAAGCTTGTGTGTGTGTGTGTCTAGAGAGAGACAGAACACACAACACATTCTGAGCAGGGTATAGTTTCTTTCAAGACACTGGTTCCAATCTGTGTCGACAGCAGTCCAAAGCAATTATAAGGGCTGGGGAGACCATCTTTATTAAATGAGATGTGGAGATCGCAAGCCCGATCTTTAAAGAAATGGCCTTGCAACAATGAACCCCAAGCCTGACAGCAGCGAGACTGGAGCCCCCGAGGGCAGGATTACAAGGGCTGTGTGGGATAAACCTGCCCGCCTCCAGAGGAAGGACAAGAACTGAGGGAGCTGTCCAACTGATGGTTCACACCAAGGAAACGAGTTGCTCAAGACTTTCAGAGAAAGTTCAATCTACTCTCAGATGTACGCACTACAAGCAAACCGAAACTTTCTAAATAAGCAATTTGAAAAAGTAACTTGTCTTATGACAGTCTTGATATCACCCAAGATCTTAACCCTCTGGATGAAGGGTTGGGCCCTGAATTCATAAACACAGATGCGTATGCAATCTTGGGCATTTATTTATACCTCCATAAACTTTAGCTTCCTCAACTCATTAGAAACAAAACAACAAACACAGTTATTGTTGAATGTATCCCCATTCACGGGGGACCCATGGATGCATAGAATTTGGATTTTCAATGCCTGATTTTTAAAAAGTAAAACCCAGATCTTTCTTCCAAGGTACCTCTGGGGTACACTTGAACTCCCAACCTTCAGGTTAGCAGTCCAGTGTGTAAATCTTTTATACCACTCAGTGACTCTTCTTGAACTCGTGAATGGAGATAATCAGAGTGCACACTTCATAGGGATGCGAAAAGAGTGCTGGAGTCTTTTAGTCAGAACTCCATCATGCCGCCTTTTCTCACACAAGATGTCATCCAAATGCCAGCTGGGGGCTTTCTTGAAGGGGTGCCTACAGGCAAACTTGATGGAGTCAAGATTTCAACTGTACTCACCGTGACTTCGTCAGCTCAATGAAAGGCCCCCAAATTAAATGTTTCCTGGTCACCTTCTGCAAGTCCCCCTTGCACCTTCTCCATCAAATCCATTGGATTTCTCAGGACATGATGTAAAACCATGGATCTAATGGTTCCCATCTACTCCCAGATCGCCACTGATTCTGCCATTTATTCTCCCTGCTGCTTAGAGTATTATTTTAAAGATATAAGATCAGTTTTGCAGACATACTAGATGCACCTCGTCTAGAAACTCTTTCCCCACTAAGGCACTTTAACAATTTCAAAGTATTTGAAATATAAGTGCAGGGCACTTCACTGCTCTTGTTAAAAAAGTGCAACGTAAGGACACAAGATTCCAGGAGCAGCTGGTCCCATACCCTGTCTCCAACCCCCTTCACTGTCATGATTCGTGCTCCAAATAGTGTTCATTTGCAAGCTGTGTCCTAGAGATGAAATGAAAAATTCGAGGACTGTAGTGGCCCATGGTCAATTTGCTTTTGAAATTCATGACCTTTCTATTCTCTGTCTACCTTTAACCAGTATCCTGTAGAATAAACAAATGATTCTTTTGATCTACTTCGCACTATTCCATCATCAATGGTCCACTTTGGTTCTGGAACATTCCTACCACCTGATTATAGTGCTGGAAGTGGCCCTTGGTGTGTCCCTACTTCATCCAATTTTGCTCTTATGAGTGAGCTCTCTACCAACAGAAGGGCCTTGTGTGGGAAGCTGTTTCTCTTTCTGAAACTCAAACTGGTCAGAAATGTAACTTCTAGCTCTTCAGAATGGAGAAGAAACCTCTTGAACCATAGCTTAGGGAATGAAACAAACTAGCCCAGGAATGTTAACTTAAACTGAGAAATGCAAGGATGAAATAAATGGTAGAGTTTGGACATTTGCTAGAAGTGTCCTCCTGGCCTGATGGTTACTGAGGTCCCTGATTCCCCTTTTCTTGTTCAGCCTTGGCCACTGGCCATTTCTAAGCTAGTACTTCACCCCCATTGATTCTGTATCAGTAACCCTGTGAATAAATTCCCTTTCAATTACATTATCCCGAGTTCACTCCTGTAATTCACCTGACAATGCTTATTTGCATATCTCCTTGCACAGAACAATGCTTGAACAGGTCCTAGAGCCAGACGCAAGCCTTTCATCCCCTTGGTTCTTCATGGAAGGGTTTTTTAAATGTCTCTGTGTGTCCACTCCTACTCTGTGTGGTCTCGTGGTTTTTGCTCCTCACATATCTATAAATCCATGTTGATCGACTGCTGTTCTGCCCAACGATGTTCCAAACACTGTTAAAATAAATCCACCTACAGCATTGCGTCTGCTAATCACCCTCCTACCTAACGAGATGTCTGACAGCCAACTCCGTCAGCAGGATTTCTGTCCTTCTGCTGGGCTTTCAATGCAAGAGCATAACAGGTAGATGATGAACATGTTAGCCACCCACATCCATAAACAGCTGCCTCTATTTACCTTTAAAAGGACAATTCCCAAAACATCAGGCCACAGAAGGTCACCCTCTCAGTAGTGAACAAATGGATACTGTCACTGCTCCGAAGATGCAATCTGCAGGGAAGAGCAGTGGGGTGGCTGTCATGGCGCAGATCTAGGTTAACCACTGAGGAGATGTAGGTGGTGTGGCACGGCTGACAGGAGCTGAAGCCAGACTTGTGGGGGAGTGGAAGACACATGAGGGATGCTAGCCTGATTACATCATTTTTCTTATTTGCTCTGTGTTATTCTTATTATTTCCAAAGGAGTAGCCCCTGATTTTATCAACCCTGATGCTTCTGTTCTCCATTTCAGCCACTCATTTCGGTCTCCTATCTTTGTTACCACATTTGAAGTCCCATTCTTTATCCAGCTTGTCCCCATTTATAAGCAAGCGACCACCTCGCTTTGATACCTTTTGTTAAGGGTGGATCGGATCTCTGACCTAATTGATTTCTTATTCATTTTAGATGAATTGCTTTTATGTTTACAGAGTCCTTAAAGATTTACCAGGAACATTCTTAGTGACAATGTCATCTATTTCTCATATCATATCTCCAAGTAGTGAAGGGCCAACTCGAGGATCTACTGCTAGGAACTGTTACCAAAGAGTGTAGAACCTAAAAATCACCCCTCTTTTTTGTTAGTTTGTTGTTTCCAGTAATGGCTATGAACCGCCCCTATCTTAATCTTTTGCTTTTGGGTTTTTTCCCATTTATCAAAAAACGAGCTCATACGGCAACCATGCAGTGCTTTCTGAATTCCCCTCGAATCTAGGGGACTTCGCATTGTGAGTCTGGCAGGAAAGCACAGGATGCTCTATTCGGGTTGAGAGTTCAAGTTGGCACGAGTGAGGCCTGGACATGGGCAAGTGGTGAGAAGCAAAAGAACCGAGAGGCTGCAAAACAGTGGGGGGAACTTTCCATTGTCTTTTAATCCATCTTTCAATGCACTGTGGACGCCCCTTCATATAAGGCAACAACACTCTGCCCTCTTACACCCGCAGTCTCCTTCCCCCTCAACCCTCTGCGGCGCCCACTAATGAGTGGCATCGCTCTCCTAGAATCCTAGAATCATTCACGGCTGCTCTGTGTCACTCCCATTACTTCTTCAGCTTCGTGACTCACACAAAGTTTATTTTTTAGTCCACACATTTCTTTTGTTATTACTTTTTTTTTCATCCCACACAATTCTTATAACATAGGCCATTCTCTTATCCAGGTATTTGGCCAAAGTGTCTACAATAGCCTCTGGATTGGCCTGGCGACTTCCAGAATCTAATTTCTACAAAAGAATCTTCCGAACAGCGCTCAAAGAGCTTTCTGTGTAAGAGCCTTCAAGGGCTCCCAAGAGACTGCAACACAGGGCCGGCACCCCTCCCCTTCCTCCTTCAGGAGCGCCTCGGACCCTGGCACAAACATGATTTCCCTGACGCAACATTTTTAACTTCACACACGCAAAAATTTTCCTTCCAAGTCTATGGAAGTACTTCTAGATCCCAGAAGAGGTCTTCCTTCATGATTCCATATATTTACTCATCATACACCTTCCCTCTGAGATGTCTGTCCTTTCTTTACTTGCCTCATTGGCAGTTTTTTGTTTGTTTCTGCAAGGCTATTGCAAAACCATAACTCGAAATGCAGTCCTAAACACACTCTACCAAGTCCTCTGCTTGCCACGGAGATGCCTCTTCTGGAACTACTGCCCATACCACACACTGCCTATCGACATGATTTTCCCCTCGTTCATTCTCCGGGTGGCTCCTCCTATGGATTTTATTTTGTTCGACCCTTTTGTATTTTAATGGTTCTTAAAATCATTAAGTAGCAGCCTCATTCAACAGGTAAACCCAAATACATTCAGTAACTATTGCTTCCTGAAAGTCATACAGGATAGTAGACAAGAGAAGAACCATATTTACAACGAGAGATGGACAGAATATATTAAAATGCTCAATGCCCTAAACAATCAAGATACACATCTTCAAAATGACATTCTACTATTCTACCTCAAAAGTAGCAAAGAATAAACTATGGTAATAATCAATGCTTGCTAAATTCCAGTAAGGTAGACACTCTGGTGCCTATCTTTATCGTTAATGAGAGCATAAGTTGGTAGAACCTGCCTGGTGTTTGAAAATCGAAGTCTTAAGCTAGTGCCCAAATGTGACACAGGAATATTTAAAATAGTCCCTGACTTTGATCCGGTATATTTTCCCCTACAGAATTGTCTTAGGAATTTAATTAACACCCACACATGCACGCATGAGGAAAAATGTACTCTGAAAACGATCCCAGCATTATTTATAATAGCTGATTAAAAAGAAATCACCTATCACCATGAAAAGAAAAATAAATACATTACTCTTCAACCGTATGTGAGACTACTTAAAATAAACATGAAAAGTTGCAATTTTGAAAGCAGCAAAATGGCACAGGACGGTGACTTGTAAAGCTGGAGATGATGTAGGGTGCACAATTGCACATGTTGCTTGTATGAATTTGGTTGATTTTTGAATGTTGAATTCAGCAGGAAGACAGGAAGAAAGTGATAGAAGCTGGCGATTTAAGTTGAAAGGTGACTGTTTTCTCATTTATATTTATGAAATGTCTAAATGTTCTACAGGAGATGTACATTTTTTAATATTGATGTGAAATAACTTTAAAATATGATTGGCTCTATCTGGGGAATGAACAGGGTATGGAGCCAAGAATAAACAGGAGACACAAGTAACAACATTATTTATGTAACCCTCCTTCTGTAGGACCTTGCCATCCAAATTTGAATCTGGGTGGTCCCTGCCTCCTTTCTCCTCCCACTAAGATGTTTCCAACCTTAGCTCCCCCTTGCCATGGAGAAGTCCTGGGGTGGATGGGGCATATGCTAACTGTAAGGTCTCAGGGGCTCTTTTAAGGAGGCAGGTGTTTTTGCAGCTTAAATGAGGATGGCAATTGACTAAAACGCAGGAAAATCAATGCCATACATCTGATAATGGATTGCTTTCTCAAAATGAAGAAAATGAGGTTCCCTGTGAGTTGCTGCTTGTCTCCTCCAAGAACTGCAGCAACAACAACAAAAAGCACCAACAATGAGAAAAGTTATAAAATATGACCCAAGACAATCCTGATGCGACTTGTCTCTGTGCTAATTTCCCACACCATCACCTCTTAGCAATTTTGCCCGATATTCTGTAAATTAATGAGCACTGTTTGTTTTGGAAGATCAAACCGACTCAGTAGGACTTTAACAGAGAGAACAAATCCAAGATATTTTGAAGGGAAAGCAGCAACCAAACCAAATGTATTTTTAATTACCTTTAAATTACATTAATAACAACATTCTCGGTGGGACAAATGGATCAAATCCTGTTAAACGTGGTATTTCTCATTAGCTGGGAAATAGGTCTCCTTTCTTTTTGCGGTTGGATTTGTTATAGGGCACGGACTGTGGAGCGGTGCAAACCTCACAATTTATGCGCATGGCTGAAGGCGTCAGACTGGAGAGTTTTATTTGCCTCTTTCCTGTGGGGGCTCAGAGACAAGTGTTGGGTTGCGTCGTTGCCACTGTTTGCCTCTTAATGATTCAGAAATATCACACCTCTTCTCCCAACACTGACCTGGAGTCCAGAAATCAGAATTCCCACATCCAGAAAAACATACCTTCACTTTATGAAATAGGAAAAAAGCTCACAGACTTTACTTGCATTCACACCGTGGCTGTTGGAATCATGAGTATAATCCCAGTTCCTGAAAGTTCCCTTTGAAAATATTTTCAGTAGACAACATGAGTGAAGGCCTCCATTCAGGAAAGCTGCCACTCTGTGCACCACCACCAGCATCTTAAGGGGTGATGACCTTCACTCCTCGACCCAAGGAGAGTGCTACCACACAGTGTAGGCAGGCTGGGCAGTGTTTCATTCTGTTGTGCACAGGATAGCTAGGAAATGGCAAAGCCTGGACATCACCTAACAAGAACATTTAAACTTTAAGCTTGACCCCACATATCTACTTAACAGACATTTTACCCACTGCCCGTCTGTCAGGTCGTCATTCTGTCATGGCTTGTTGTTTGCGCTCATGCTGGATGTTGGGCCACAGGCATTTCAGGTTCCCCCATGATTGAGAGAGCTCAGCATCTAAACTAAGACACCCTGAAAAGGAAGGCCCAGTGATTTGCTTCCAAATCTCAGCCAATGGAAACAAGAGGTCACAAGAGAAAGCTGCCCCACGCGGTGCGAGGTAAGCTCACTCGGTAGGAAGGCTGTCCAAACCTAGTGCAGCCACGATGACCTCAACTATGCCAGTGGGTCAGGAAGGCCCAGTAGCTGGCAGTGAGTGATCCACCGGTCTTTGGTCCCAAAGGTGGAGTTGACCCATTGTGCAGACTGACCAAGCTGGCCTTCAAGAGTTCATCTTCTAATGGAGACCATGACACACAAACATCTACGGGGCTTCCCCATGAAAAGGAAAGAGATCATTTCACAGAGGGGACTGTATCTCAGTACAACACAAGTGTTGCAGACAAGGTTGTTGACAATGAATCTCAGTCCTTTACTGGTGAGGGATGTGGAACTAAAAGGTAGAAGTAATGTGGGGATTAATAGCAACTTGAACTCGATCGTGAACTGTTTCTGATAAAATCTGGGAGTTTTAATAGCACCAAATCTCCCCTCACTCCTTTGACATTTATATTCCCGCCACCATGTATAAAATCACAAAATATACCCAGCCATAAAAATAAGAAAGAAAAATTACACCTCAACAATGCCAAGTTCGGAAAACCCTGACCCAGTTACTTCATAAGTAGGTACAGCACATAGATCACTATTGGCCAACTTGTCTTTAGTAATCTGGTCTAGAATAAGGAGAAACTATTTGTCCCATCAATTCTGCACTGAACTGCACTATTTCAAGAAATAAAGGTAAACAATTAGAAGTTTTAGTAAAAGCAGGGTTACATTAAGAAATCAAAAGTACTCTACAAAAAGTATTGAGTGAAAGAAGGAATGAAAACTACAATTACAGACTAATTAGAAAATAATGAAAATGCAAATGTAAGTATTAAAACTTGAGGCAGATACAAAAATCTTTTCTGCAGATAAACACAAATGCTTAACCTCAAATATTTTCAAATTAAATAATAAAAATAAGAGTAAATAAAATAATCATTCAATTTAAGAGAGTTCAAAATAACTACGTAACCACAATCTTGAAGAAACAAAATAAAGCCAGAAAACGAGGAGTTAGAGAGAAAACAAAAGACAAATATTAAATTTCCTTAATAAATCCACAAGTTGTTACTGTGGGAAAATAATTAGTATATGAATGAACTAAATTTATTGATAGAAGTTAAAATTAGTAGAGGAACTGGTAAGTGAAGAAACATAAGCAACTTAAAAAAATCCCCCTATTCAGTAAATATTTACAACCTCAGAAACCTTATAGAGTCCCTATGAGTTCCAACAGTGGAGAATTCCGTTTGTGTACTCAGCTTGATATTGGTCAATTTGAAAATCTACATGGGTTAGGCTAAGTTGTCTAGAGAACCAAATCCAGTGACGCTCATCTATGTATAAAAAAGAGCTATATATCAAGAAGTAATTATATATCAAGAAGGCATCCCAGCCCAGTCCAATTGAAGTCCATAAAACTGATGGTAGGCCATAAGCCCCTCTTCAGATGCACATAGCGCCTGGCTGATGACAAATAAGGCCGAACTTTGGAAACAGGAAGACACAGGTGGGTGCAGAATCCCGTAATACAAGGATAGTGGGTGCATTGCAGGGCACCAACAGCTCTCAGGGTAAGGAGGCAAAGACAAGGGGCAGAAAGAGGGAGGTCCCCAGGGTCCCCAATGATACGAAGGCCACAGCTCTCAGGAAGCATCATAAGACCGTGACGTGACCTGATTGACAGGCTGGATTCCAGACATCTACTTTCACAGTTTCAAGTGGACATAAAATCATCTAACTACCACACTAAATGAAACAAATATGTACACAGATACACATATATGCTTGTTTTGAATAAATATATATATATATATATATATATATATATATGTAGCCAAAAGGTTAACAAAGAAGTTTTGGGAAGTCTTAGCAGAATTATGTGGCAGTTATTAAAATTTGTCAAATGATCATGTGTGTACCCTCCCCTCTTTCCCTTTTTGCCAAAAAGCTATAGTGAAAGATATTTTATTAGAGATTTTTTTAAATAAAGAAAAATGTTACTTTTAATCCAACTAATGTTGGTATAAAAATGATCAGTTATCATGGAAAAGGGAACATATAAAATTGGTTAATAGTTTAAGGCTGCTTTTATTTTTTAATGACACATTGTTTTCCTTGAGACAAATTGCTCCACTCCTCAGAATTTCAATTTTTCCCCCTCTGTAATCCAAGGTTTGGATGCATATATGCATAACAACATGTATAAGTATGTGTATGTGCATGTGTGCCTATGTGTAAGTGAGTGTGAGAGAGAGATGGGGAGGGGAAAGAGAGAGAGGTACATTATATTCAATCTAGTGTCTGCTAATTCTAATCTTAAGCATTGAAATACTTAAAACATTCCACAATTTACTATCAGTCCCCCAACTCTATAATCTATAGCAAACTAATTTGTACTACCTCACAAGTTTTACTAACTCAATTTCTATCATTTTTATAACCACATTCCCCTCTCATGCTATCACCTTTCTCTCTGTAGGGAAACATTTAGGCTGGATAACTGTAAGGCATAAGAACAACAGGTGTGTCTGATTTAAAAGACAAACCTCAAAGGCCAAAGCTAGGAAATCCAATGTTCTGCTTGGATTCCAGAGCTGTGCTAATCGATAGAGTGTGAAATGCTAACCCAACCATGATGGGGAAAAGGCTGGGCTCTCTACAGAGGCATAGGTCACTGACTGTGTTACCATAATATAAAGAATCAGCTTCTAGACACTATGAAGGTCATACACAAGGAAGAAAACAACAAAAATCTCATCGTGACTCTCATCAAAGCGAACAGATTGTTCTTATCATTGATGTAGTGAAATTTTTAAAAATCATTTTACTGGGGGCTCGTACAGCTGTTATCACAATTTACACATCCAACCATTGTGCCAAGCCCATTTGTACACTTGTTGCCATCATTTTCAAGACATTTTCCTTCTACTTGAGCCCTTGGTATCAGTTCTTTTCCCCTTTCTCCCCCACCCATCCTCCCTCCGTTACCCTTGATAATTTATAAATTGTTATTTATTCATGTCTTACACTGACCAATGTTTCCCTTCACCCATTTTTCTGTTGTCCGTCCCCTAGGGAGGGAGTTATATGTAGATCATTATGCTCAGTTCCCCCTCTGTCACCCACCTTCCCCTTTCCCTCCTGGTGTTGCTACTCTCAATATTGGTCCTGGGGGTTCATCTGTCCTGGATTCCCTGTGTTTCCAGCTCTTATCTGTACCCAGGTACATCCTCTGGTGTAGCCAGATTTATAAGGTAGAATTGGGATCATGATAGTGAGGAGGTGGGGAGCATTAAAGAGCTAGAGGAAGGTTGTATGTTTCAACGGTGCTATACTGAACCCTGACTGGCTTGTCTCTTCCTTGTGTCCCTTCTGTAAGGGGAGGTCCAATTGCCTACAGATGGGCTTTGTGTCTCCACTCTGCACTCCCCCTCATTCACACTGATAAGATTTTTAGTTCTTGGTCTTTAATGCCTGCTCCCATGGACACCTCAGAATTTTACAAGTGTGACACCTCATGATCACAACTATGATCCACATGTGCTTCTTTTGTGTGGACTTTGTTGCTTCTCAACTAGATGGCTGCTTGTTTATCTTCAAGCCTTTAACACCCCAGGTGGACACCATCAGCTTTCTTTATCACATTTGCTTATGCACCCATTTTGTCATAAGTAATCTTATTGGGAAGGTATTACAGAATATCAGGTTATTCAAACAAAGTGTTCTTGAATGGAGGGAGGACTTGAGTGGAGGCCCAATGTCTATCTGCTATCTTAATACTTAACATATAAATATTGTACACAGACCAATATCCATATCATTATATATGAGTATATTTACATATGTGCATGCCTTTATATACCTCTATAAATGGCTTTTGACTCCTAGTTCTTTCCTCTATCTCCTCTCACTTTCCTCCTGTCCCACTATGATGTTCAGCCTTCATTCGGTCTCAGTAATTCCTCTCGGCTACATTGCACTTGATCAAACCCCACCAGGCATTCTACACCCTCTTCACTATTGATTTGAGGTCCCTGGCTGTTCCCTTTTCCCTGAGTTTGCAGGCGTCCCACTGATGTAAAGCTTGAGAAACAATGCAGTCTCAGAAATCCTATATAAGATTGCTAGGAATTAAAATAAACTGGATGGCTATGGGTTTGAGTGTTGTATTTGTTTGTTTGTTTTCATTTGTTTTGGGCCCCTCTCTGGGTGGCATTCACAGCTTGAGGAGCTGCACCATGTCCTATATTCTGCTTGGGTGAATTTGTTCTTAAGTCCTAACTGGATGCATCTTTTATCCAAGGGCTCACTAGTTCTTAGAGTCAGTGTACCCTGGAAACTGGAGGAACTTTGGAAGAATCGCTCTCTGAAGAAATGGAAGTCATCCCAGGGTGCAGCGCCCTGCTTCTCCCAATCAACCTCTAGGAAGCTCCTTTATGGCTTCAAGAAGCATTTCAACCTGCTTCTGTAGAAACCATTAAAATCTTCCCTAGGAAACTAGGCTCCATCCCCCAACTCTGGACCCCCCAGCCATCTCTAATCCTTCCATGTGTCTTAGTAGTGCTTGCATCCTCCCAGTCTTTCTTGCTCCATCAGGTTCTTTGGAAGAAATCTGTCTGGCTTCTCAGATAAGCACACAGCAGTTGCGAGGCAAATGGTGCCTGACCTCCTCACCCCCTTCTTGGAGTTTGGGAGGGAGGCTCTGACCTGGCCTTTTGAAAATCTACAGAAGGAACTGTCTTTGAGGACTGCATTGTACACTGGCCACCTGGCTGCTTCTCTCGCCCTCCGTCTTTTGCTCTCATGCTGAAGGCCCTTGCTGATTTCCTTTTGTCACAAGCCACATCTTTGCCTTGCATGGTCGCTGCTGTAGAGCAGAAGGTGAGTACAAAATGACAGCGACGGGGCGAGACAGGGAAGTCAGCACTGTGAACAGAGAGATGCAGGCGGAGGCCCGTACAATACAGTTAAAGCACACAGAATTCTTCCCCCCAGCCCAGGGTGTCAGATCTACTCCGAAACAACCATCTTCTGACTTCACCTCTGCTCAGTGACACATGGGTCTGACTCTTCTGTTACTATCCATCCGGTATAAACTCTGTGTGTGTGTGTGTGTGTGTGTATTTATCCCAGTTGCCAGCTCAATTCCTTTATCCCACATCCTTCGAAGATTTCAGGGTATTTCCCAGAACGTATACTTTTCACTGTGATGCTTGCTCCAAGTTACTTTACCTGGCTGTCCTCTTCCCTGTGGTCCATAAAAATCCAGTCCACTTTTCCTGATGTCTCTGTACACACAACACACATACACACACACACGTGCGCATGAAGCAATACCTATCCATGAAAGCTATCTACAGGCATCACTGTGCTAGGGGATACTCATGTTTGGAAAGGACTGAGACTCCAGAGTGTGGCACAGTATGAAAGAGCCCATGTAATGTATCCCAGCAGGGGGAATGGCTTTCATCATTGTATAGTAATTTTAACTCACTTGCTGACTTTTTGGGAGGCAAGGAGGGAGGCATACCTTTCTGCTCTTAGCACAGCGAAAGATCTTCTCTAAATTAACTGTGAAGAATACATCTCTACTTCTAAACTGAGGTCTGATTTCTGCTCTGCTTTCCATCTGCAGGGTGCCCTGATGGTACCCAAGCACTAGGTCAGCAGTTCAAAACCACTAGTTGCTCTGAGAGATAAAAGGGAAGCTTTCTACTCCAATATAAAGTGACAGTCTCAAAAGTCACAGGGGTAGTTCTACTGTTCTATAGGCAATGAGTCAGAATCAACTTGATGGTAGTAAGTCTAGTTTTTGTCTTTATGTTTTAAATATATTTGCATATGCAAATTACTTTAATGGGGAAGGAGGTGGTGGAAGTAGTAGAAAACTGGACTCTAAATTCAACGAGCCTGATTTTGTCTCTGCTTTACTCCGCATTAATGTAAAAGGTTGGGTAAGTCATTTAACATTGACGTGCCTCACTCTTTCTGAAAATGAAAATAAAGATGGTCATGAAGCACAGCGTGGGGAAATGACCCAGGAAGGGTGGCCTTTGTGTTCCTGACGTAGAATAAGCCCTTACCTGTACATTATTGCATTTATTTTTACAAAAATAACATGTGTGCTCAATTTGTGCATACCATACAAATGTCATTTTCCTAATCATGCTATACCAATATATGTATTTTTACCTGCTCATTGTTTCAATTTTGTTTTCTTCCTACCCAAAGGATGTCATGTTCTTGGTACCTGTGGAGAGAGAGACTTGGCTCCTGGCAGCAGATCCTCACCAGCCTACGTCCCAGTTTCTAAAGCAGACCGAGTACTCCAATGCAAGAAGACGTTACATTGATCGTCCTGGAGAAAGTGCTCACGTGGGCGACCAGCCCAGCCCAGGAGGGCGCCACTCTTCCCCAGGGCAAAAGGGCTGCTCAGCGGTGGGGCACAACATATGATAGCATACATTCCAGGTGACCACACATTAAACTCAGGCCCTCTGAATCTCCAGCCGCTTGGGCACTGAAAGCTACAGGACCCGAGGGATCATGAGGTACTTACTCAGCTAAGACAAATCCCTTTGGCCACCTGAAGGGTCCCCTACAGGCAAGGCGGGACACACCCACACTATCTTGCCAGGACGATGGGACGGGATGGAGTTCATGAGCAATGGCCTCTGCCCACTGGGGACCCAGCCTGTGTTTGAGCTGTCACACCTAGCCTTCCTTCCCTTGCCAGCTTGAGGTACCAGGCACACAGAGGTTGCAAGACTTCACGCCACTTCAAGGGCTGGCCTGGCAGTGCCCAAAGCAAATGCACAGTTTCAATAGTTCATTTTCTGACTATCAAAGCACCGACTTCAATCTATGTCCTCTTGACCATCCTTATGCATTTGTTATACAAATATCACCAACAGTCTATTTTGAGACCATTGGATGATGACGACGGTGGCTGAAATCCATTTCTAGAAATGTTGGGAGACACTCATGGGATATAAATGCCCATGCTATACCAGATCCTTTATACATAATTGTGTCATGTCTGCCCATTCATCGAGTCCATGCATTAGTTACATGGCTGCACCACTTTAGAAATGTACCATATGTTCGTTTCTAGATGGAAAGTCAAAGATCAAGTTTCGTTCCATTTGCTGCACCCATTAGTCTCTTCAAGAGAATGCAATATCTATCTATAGATCATTAAATTCCCAATGATATCAATTAACACAACAAAGCATCCATGTTTTCACCAGCATGGATTTTTGTCCAACTTGACATACCCATTTATAATGGGTTATTTAACATATATACACAAAAAGAGAGGGCATTAATGGATGACAGTCATATGTGTACTGCCACCGATATTCTACAGATCCACAGACATGTGTTAAAAGTCACATCTTAGTACGTTTTTCCCCTTGACATCAACTCACTATTTTTAGTTCTGTCCTATGTGACATCATGAGTCTAATATGCTATGAATCATTGTTTAAATGTGCATAAAACCAGGAGTAATAATTATCATTTTAAATATCCCCATCCACGTTCCAAATTACACAGGGAAAATAGTATTTTAAGTAGAATCAGAGACCTTGAATTATCATTCCAGGGGTGTGCGCCCACCAGCTGGACCACAGGAAATGATGCAGCAGCCTGCCGTCTGTGAAAAGGACAGCCCTGGAACCCGAACAGGGCAATCGTGCTCTGTCCTATGAGGCTGCTGTGAGTCGAAAACAACTTGACAGAAGTGAGTGTTTCTGGGTCCTTGACTAAGTTACTAAAACCCTCTGAGTACCAGTTGACTCATTTAATGCAGTCCACAGATCTCTTCTAATATTCAGGGACGGGGGGCGGGGGTGTACGGGGGGAAATGTCTTGTAAATGGTAGAGCGCTATTCAGATGCATGGTGCTTCTTTTCAGGGAATGCCCAAGTGCTCTTTCTTGCTGCTGCTAATATCTACAGACGAGCTCCCTCGACTGAGAAACCGGCCCCAGGTCGGCTTGCTCCACTCAGAAAGAGCCTGTTGAAACAGCCTGCTGCAGGTGACTGGGTGCTCTCCCAGCAGCCAGTGGCGCACCCCGCCTGAGAGCACACCTGTGCATCACTTCCCATTTCTCTTCTAGCCCTTTATGTGTTCGTTTGACTCTTGTCCACGTGCGTGTCCAAGGCCATCTAGTCAGTTCTGAGTCACAGGGACCTTATGGACAAGAGAGCGAAACACTGTCTAGTCCTGTGCCTTGCTCCCAGTTATCTTGTCTTCTATGTCAGCCCATTGTTGCAGCCACCTTGCTAACCCATCTTATCTTGTCAAGGGCCTTCCTACTTTGGGCTGACCCTCTACTTTACCAACCATGATGTCCTTCTCCAGGGACTGGGCTCTACTGTTAACATGTCCGTAGTGTGTGAGATAACAGTCTCTCCCACCCTTGCCTCTAAGGAACATGCTAGCTGTATGTCTTCTATGTACTAGATGTGTGTCGTCTTTTGGCAGTCCATGGTACTTTCCTATGCATATGAGGCAACTGAAAATACCATGGCTTGGGGCAGGAACACGTTAGTTCTCAAAGTAACACCCTTGTTTTTCAATACTTTAAAGAGGTCATGTACAACAGATTGACAGAGACATTTTTTTTTCCCCTTTGGGTGAGTACCAATGTCTGTGCCCTGTCCCAGGTCTACTGAATTAGCATGCCTTGTCAGAGGTGCGGGCTCAGGGATCCGTTTGTATTAAAAGTTCATCCAATATGAAGCTGCATCTAGGAATCATGGCATGAAGTCAGCAGTGGCCAGACCGTATGAATGCACCTCCTTGGCATGGGGAGAAACAGAAACGAAGTCCAATTGGTGTGCTTCCTGTGGGCAGCAACTGTCTAGAGTAACACAATCCGAGAGAAACAAAGCAAGAAAAGCAACAAGCAACCACCAGGACACTCTACCTGCATGATTTTTCCCTCCCAAGGTGACTTTTCCTTCTTTCTCGCTCTGGAAGACTGAATGGTAGATGTCTAATTCTCACCTCCAACCTATAAACATCAAAATCTCTAGGAGCCAGACCAGAGCCCCTCTGCTCTCTGCATGATCACATTAAGTAGCCCGATCGTCATCAAAAGATGAAGACTCAGAGCTACCTGAAGAAGGCAGAGGAGAACCACCCTTTTAGGTTTCCAAGGCTACAACCCTGCATGGGAGCATACATCCTCAACTTTCTCTCACGGAGCTGCTGGTGGGTCCATCTGCTGACCTCGGTAACCCAATGTGGAACCCGCTCCACCACCAGGGGTCCTTATATTGACTTTGCCATGGTTCCTCTTCATGGGGCACAGTGAGCCTTCTGAAGTTCTGAAGCACCATGGCTGGCCTCCAGGTGCAAACCTAAGGCGTCGCATGTGATGTTGAAAACGCTCTACCCTTCTGGCATAGAATGCCTGGTGGCACAATGATGAAGTGCTCAGCGGCTAGCTTGGTGGTTCAAATTCACTAGTATCTCTGTGGGAGGAGAAGCCTGGGGATTTACCCCATCTTGCTGTTGTTGTTGTTTTTAATTCCTACACATTTTGATTCAACTCGTCCACTGCAATCCCGTCATTAGACCATCACTTAACCCACTCCTTCCCTGTGGGAACTGTTGAACATAAAACTGGGATCCGGTGTGCAAACCTTCCCCTAATTCACAATAAAAATTAAGAAGAAAATGTGTATAGCCCTAGCTGGAGGATATGTGGCGAAGTAATAGCTTCACCTGTTAACATTTTTGTTTGAAGGTTTCTGTGATTTTGTGGAGGAAACACGGGTAGGGTGTGGGCTAAGTGAGGGTACACTGAGGGACTTGAAATGGACGAGTTCAAACAAAACGTGTATAGATTGTCTGTGATCACGATGATCTGTCCTATCCACCTCGAACTAACTCAAAATATAAAGATTTTGCTTTTATTTTTTTAACTAGGAAAAATATTAGAAAGAAAATACCCTACAGGGCAATCACTGCCCCCTAGTGTCTTCCGAGGCTGGAGGGGCTGCTCCTCATGGAAGCCGACTGGCACATCCATCCTTCAGTGAACAGCCAAGTGTTTCCCCACCGGGCCACCACGGGTCCAGCTCAGACAGATGGCAGCCCAGTAATTCCTATGCGACCGTGCCACTCTGTCACCGAAGGTCACTGTGCGTCGGAACCGCCATGATAACGGCTCTCTCTCTGGCTGGCTCCAAACGCAAGGAAGATCTTGCTAAAGCATCTTTTCTTCCTCCAGGTGCCCTTATCCAAACAAACTTCTTTATGTCACTTCTCTTTAGAGCGAGACAAAGAAAGCCTCCTTCCTGTCAATTTGCCTTTCCGCGCGGAAGGGCACACACACGGAGGCAGGATTTAAAGCGGTGGGCATGTCCAATGTTCATTATTCAACGCCGGAACCGAACGCTCCCCGGGCATTATTAAACAAATTGATGAACACTGGCTGGGTGTAGAGGGGAGAAAAATGGTGCTGGAAATGAAACACACGGAGTCTTCATCTAAAGGTCTTGTAAGGAAAGACCCAGGAACTGACTTCATAGATTTTCATGTAGAGAAGATAGTATTTACATCTCAAAAGCCCACTTCCCTGGCCTGCTCAGCTATGCTGCCCCTGGGGGATTCAAAGAAAGAGCACAAGATGAAATGCAACTTAATTCTGTCAATTAAGGAGGGAGAGGTTTCACAGCTAGCCCGCTGGGGGCAGTGGATGGGAGGCAGCTATTATAGCCTGAACACATGCAAGCTCAAGCCAATTACTGCCTCAGCTGCCCGGTTTGCTTTTCAGTCTGACTTTGAGGCCTGGGAGATGGAGGACTATTTCCCTTAAATGTGGAAGTCTGGTGAAGCCCCTGGAGCAGAGCACTTTATTCGCACTCAGCGGGGGCTATCGGAACTGAGGATTTGCAGGAGTGCTGCCTGAGAGATGCCCTTGTGTCAGAACCATACTCTCTTAGGTCACAAACCAGGAGGGGACACACCCCCTGCCGCTCTGAGCCAGGAAGGCAGGCTCTGTCTGCTGCTCTCAGTAAGCCAAGCAACAGGCAGCAGGGAGACAGCAGAGAAGTCCCCATCCTTCCTGTCTGTGATTGGCTTCAAAGCACTATCATCAATCATTCTAATAAGCACTTAAAAAGTAAATCAAAGGCCATTAAAACACTTTTGACATTGAGTTTGCTTCCTCAATCAGGCCATAAACGACTAGAATTTACAACATCTTGTAAGGGGAGGGAGAAGAATGCTGCCTTTTAAAAAACACAGCTTCTTCTTGTTCTATGGCGCCCCCCCCCCCCATGTCATTGCTATTGTTTTCTCCTTGGTCCCCTTGGGACAAAGGGAACTCCAACTGCTGGATGCTGTAAGGAACTGCCAACTGAGTAGTTAAGGTTCATATCAGTGTCCCAGCTACTGTAGATTGCAGTAGGGTCATTTATAAGTATGTATTTGCAAAGAGCCACCAAAACCCTTCTACTTTAACTAAAGGGGCCTAGCCCAGGGCCGTTTGATCAATGTCTATGCTCAAAAGGCTAGGCAGTAAAATGATACTGGATGTCTCTTCCTTCACATTCAAAATCCTGGGTGATAGAGTCCAGCAAAACGGTGAAATCAACCTGAGACACGAGTTCCAAGCTCAGTCTGTAATATCTTAGGTGACCTGGGATAAGTTGCTTAGCTTTACTGGGCCTTGATTTCCTCGACTATGGAAACCATGGATCACTCTAGAGAACATTATGCTTTCGACGCTATAAACCTCACAAGCACTGAGCTCGGGTTCCAGGGTGGCATGCATCATCTTGCTTGGTCTCTAAACCAAACACTGCCAAACCCACTGCCAGCAAGTTGATTCCAATGCCTAGAGACCCTGCACAGGGTTTCTAAGACTGCGAATCTTCACAGGTGCGGACACTTTCTCTTTCTGCCATGGAGCTGCCAGTGGGTTTGAACACTGCTCAGTGCGGGATCTCAATTCTCTTCTCTCCAAATGATGCGGTGGAGATAGGGAAGAAAATGATTTTAAGTGCCCTCTTTACTGTCCTTCTCCCACTGAACATCAGTGATGTTGGGCTTATTCTCCCTCGGCTCTGTCCGGTAGCAGATTAGTGGTGCTATCAATTTGGAGGGGAAGGCTGTACCCACCGCTTCTCAAGACGGCAGATTAACAGAGATGGGACTCTGGTCAGGGGCCAGATGGCAAGCTCTTTGGAGAGAAGGCTGTCTGATTTTAATTAAGCAGGAGCACGGTGGCAGCTTTATCTTTCACCCAGGCTTCATTCCTGAATTTCAGGCCTGTATTTCCTAAGTGGTCTTGGCTGTCGTAAAGGTACCGCTAAGTCTACTTTTCTAGTGTTCCTATTCCCCCAACCTGGCCCTGTTCTCAAGACTACTATCTCAGCAAATGTAGTCTTAACCTACCTTATCCTATCACAGACTGCGGAGCCATCCTTGCTTACTGCTCCAGCCACCTTAGCTGGTTTAAGCTCTGTGTATTTTTACCTAAGCATTTTCTGAATATGAATAGTATCACAGCATTTCCAGAAATATTCCCTTCACCTAAGCCATGTTCCCCTCCCAAACTGCTGCACAACTGTCCTACGTGACTTGGCAGTGATTTGATGTACATATCACCTTTAAAGCTTCCAATCATTTTAACTTTTATTAAAATTAAAATTCTTAATATTATCTATAAACTGCAGTACGATGGCTCCTACTCATTGAGCCATTTCAGTCATGGTGTTGTAACTCACTCCAAATGAATATGGAGGACTATGCAAATGACGTGCTTGTGCACCCCACCCCCCCAAAAAAGTGACAGCTTGCTATTCATATACGTAAGGTGCATGGAAGCCCTGCGTGTTGCGGTTGGGTGCCAGGGAATGGGTTCCAACTCACGTGACCCAAGGGACAACAGAAGGAAACACTGCCAGTTCCAGCACCGTCCTTAGAGCTGTGATGTGTGAGCACATTGTTGCAGGCACCCTGTCCATCTATTTTATTGTGGGACTTTCTAGTTTTTCAAGAAGAGGATGCGACCATGCAAACAAGGTGCGTAGAACCTAAAGAGAGGATCGGTCAGTACTGCCATCCCACAAGGCTGAAAATGAGCCATCCTAGAGGTGGACATGGGAGGAGTTCACAACTTCTAAGGAGACAACAGGAGAGTGGGATACAATTTTTTAAGATTCAATGCCCTTGTCTTTGGGAGCCTCCGAGATTCCTAAGCAGAAGGAGAGAACAGTAACACCAGAGACTGCGCTATAGCAAGAAGCAGTGCTAGCAAAACAGTAACAGCGTAACCAGAAAACCTGCCTGAAAGAGCGCAGTGGGCTTCCCAGCCGATGCACCTATGCGGTTATACTGCACACAGGGACCCAGGGAGCACGAGAGCTGAGCGCCTTTTCGACAAGTCTTACTGATGGTGCGTCCCTGCGCACTAATGATGGACAACTTTATGACACTTAACCGAGGAAAGCAAAAGCTAGCCCAAGAGGCTTCAGAGGCCTGAGAGACCCAAGGGGCCCAGGCCAGAAGGAGGTCCACTTGTAGGCACAACTAAGAAGTTGTTCTCACGGAGCAGCTACATTCTGAGTGGTCCTGAACCTGAACTGTAACCTGTTATGTCCCCAAGTATGGTGTGTGAATTCTGTGTGGCCACTGCAATGAATTATTGAGCCCAGCAGAAAGGGGAGGAAGGACAGATGGTGCCAGATTTGGTAAAAGTTGGATAGAGATGTGCTTCACCTCTAATTCTTCTCGCTGCTCTGAGGTTCGATACAGAGGTCAGGTGGTCACACCTCACCGTTTTTATAGCATCCTGTGTAACACTACCCTTCCCTACTTGCCCCCCTTCCCATCTGGTTTCCTCTCACTCTGCTTCCCCTTCTCCATTTTCACTCCAATCACACTGGAGGACTTGCAACCTTCCTTCCTTCCTTCCTTCCTTCCTTCCTTCCTTCCTTCCTTTTTCTTTCTCATTTCTAATCATTTTATTGGAAGCTCATACAACTCTTATCACAACCCATTCATCAATTGTGAAAAGTATATTTGTACATTTGTTGCCCACATCATTCTCAAAACATTTGCTCTCCACTTAAGCCCTTAGCATCTGATCCTCATTTCCCCCTCCATCCCTGCTCTCCCCTCCCTCATGAGCCCTTGACAATTATTATTATTTTGTCAAGTCTTACACTGTCTGATGTCTCCCTTCACCCACTTTTCTGTTGTCCATCCCCCAGGGAGGAGGTTATATGTAGATCCTTGTAATCGGTTCCCCCTTTCCACCCCACCATCCTGGTATCGCTACTCTTACCACTGGTTCTGAAGGGATCATCTGTCTGGGATTCTCTGTGTTTCCAGTTCCTATCTGTACCAGTGTACATCCTCTGGTCTAGCCGGATTTGTAAGGTAGAATTGTGATCATGATAGTGGGTAGGGAGGAAACATTAGGAACTAGAGAAAAGTTGTATGTTTCATCGTTGCTACACTGCACCCTGACTGGCTGGTCTCCTCCCAGAGACCCTTCTGTAAGGGGATGTCCAGTTGCCTACAGATGGGCTGTGAGTCTCCAATCTGCACTCCCCCTCATAGACAAGGATATGACTTTTTTTTATGCCTGATACCTGATCCCTCTGATAACTTGTGATTACACAAACCGGTATACTTCTTCCATGTGGGCTTTGTTGCTTCTGAACTAAATGGCTGCTTGTTTACCTTCAAGCCTTTAAGACCCCAGATGCTATGTCTTTTGATAGCCAGGCACCATCATCTTTCTTCACCACATTTGCTTATGCCCCCATTTGTCTTCAGCGATCATATCGGGGAGGTGAGCACACAATGATATGATTTTTTTGTTCTTTGATGCCTGATAAGTGATTCCTTCAGCAGCCTCCCTTTCTTGTCATACTTCTTCTCACCAAGTGTTGAAGCTTCTGAACTCTCCCTTTCCTCCCTCTTCATTTCTACATTTTTCTGGTTATTTCTTCTTTGGAAAAGCCTTCTTGCCACTCCTGTGACAGGATGGTTCTTCTGATCAATGGCTTTCAAAAGGACAACATCCTTCCAAACCCGTACTTAGCACTGTGGACGCAATAAATCTCTGAGTTTCTAATGCCAGACATAGGAACAACGTCTACTCTCCTTTTAATGTTATGAAATCTGTCCTCACTTCGAAATGATTAAACCACCCCTCTTCTCACAACAAACTCTTCACCACAGTCACTTTCACTTGTATGAAATGCAGCTTTTAAATCACTGAGGTTACTTGGAACCATTTTGCATATTGAACCACCGAAACCTACTGCCATTGAATTGAATTGCTTTGGACCCACTGCAACCCTATAGGAGAGGACAGAACTGCTCTATATGTTACCAAGGATATACATCTTATGAAAGCAGATTGTCCCATCTTTATCTTACAGAGAGCAAGCAGGTTTACACATCCAAGGTTACCCGTTTTTACCGTAAATCAAAAACCAAACCCACTGCCATCTAGTCGTTACCAACTTTAAGCAACCCTTTACAGGGTTTCTGAGGCTTTGCAAATCTTTACGGATGCGTGTTAGGCCGGGTTGACTAGAGAAACAAATTCAGGTACACTCCTATATGTGTAAGAAAGAGCTTTATATCAATAAATATTATGCATCAATTTAACATCCCAGCCCAGTCCGACTCAAGTCCAGAAGTCCAACACAAGTTCATAAGTCCCTGTTCAGACTCGTGAGGTCACATGCAATGATGCAGAATGCAGGAAGATCACAGGCCAGTGGGTGCAAAGTCTTGTGGATCCTATGGTAGTGGACACATCTGCATGGCTCTGGCAGGTCCCAAAGTGGCTCACCAGCAAGAAGGTAAAGACAGAGAGAGAGAGCGGTTCCCAGGGCCCTCCTTGTGAGAAGGCCATGCCCACAAGGAGGTACCATCTATCTGTGATCCAGCTGACATGGAATTATATAACCACCACAGGAATAGATAGCCTCATTTTCCTCCAATATGTGGCTTGTGAGTTTGAACTGCAGAACTTTTGTTTAGCAGTCCAACATTCAACCCACTGTACCAATAGATATCCCTTTTCTTGCACTTAAATAAAGCCATTTAAGAACCGTTGTACCTGTTCCAACTTACCTACACAAACTTAACTGGGAAAAAAAGAAATGGATGTTATTCTTAACCCAGGGGCAGCCTGAATTTTATTTTTCAGTAGAATTTCTCCCATTAAAATATCAACATCCTAGAAGTAAGTCCATGTCAATCTACCTAGAGAACTGGACAGTCAGGATGCTTCCTACAAGTGAAATGGCCTGACCTCATCTCTCATAGTCCCAACACACTATCAGGAAAGATCAGTCCCCGGAGAAGGGCATCATCCTTGGTAAAGTAGGGCATCGGGGAAAAACATAAAGGTCCTCAACAAGATGACAGAAGACACAGTGCCTGCAACACCAGACTCATTGCGATGCTGGGGCAAGACCGGGGAGTGTTCGTTCTGTTGTGTGTAAGGTCACTGTGATGCAGAACCGATTTATCAGTACCCGATGGCAATAACAGCACATCCCAAAGGCTCTCACACATGTTCATTGAGTAAATGAATTAGACTGCCGCTGCTGGTGATGAGCTTGTATTAACCTCCAACACACTATCGGTGATTCCCGCTGGAATGCCTGCTTTCTTCAAATTGCATAATTCTCCACCCTGCGCACCACCATCCCCTCCTCCCCAAGAGACCAGCAACGATAACTTGGCCCAATGCCAAAAATGTCTCCTGAAGTTGTGTCTGCACTACATCACCCTCCAACCTCTCCAACCCCACACAGAAGCACAGGGCTACCTACCTAATTCAATAGCTGGTGATTATTGCATCCCATTCCAGCTTGACATTCGGTCTCTGGGCTCTAAAGACTCTCTCCAACTCCAGAAGTGCTGCTCCATTATAGGCCAGGCAGAGAACAAAGATCTACAAATACCTGGCAGCTTGTATGAGTGGTGCTCAGTTTAAGTGCTACCACATGGAAGCCAAGTTGGCCTGGAGCCTGTGCTAACGCCTTGCTTGGTAATTGTTTTCTCAATAGCTGCCGCTCATTTTGAAGCTCCCTGGAACCTTTAGGTGAATTTACATCTTGTTTACTATTCCCTCAACTCACAAATTACCTTCTAATCATTGTAATCCCTCTCCCTGCCCCCCCCCCCCCAAAAAAAATCTGCCTGTCTGCTCCATCCTCCTGAGGAGTAAAAATCTGCACCTGCTTTACGGCAGAGCCTTCTGCCAGGGAGAAGAGCACCTAAGCAGAGCGGCGTTGCAATAAGTGGAACTGTCATGTATTTCCACGTCCGTTATCTCATCAAAGAGTTGCAGGAGAGACAAGAGGAAAAAGGCAGGCATGCAGTACTCAGGTCTGTGACCAGGAGTGAAAAGCAAGTAAGTATCTCTCCACCAGAATTCCCAAAACCTGGGCTCAGATGGAGAGTGAAAGAGGCAAGACTGAAAGAGTTTTGCACTTAATTTTCGTGGTCAATGAAAAGACCTTGCAAGGACATTCATAAGAGCTGTGTTTATAAGGGAGCAGATAGTTTAATTTCCTCTCTATTGCCGATCGATTCGGCACTTTCCATCCATTTCACTGGAGGACAGAAGGTCCAAAGAAATTAAATATTTGCTACATATGGACAGTGAGGAGCAGGGTTCAACACTCAAACACGGGTCCACAGTCCACTCTGATGACAGTACCTTTAAGAAGGAACAAGCCTATTACCACGGCCCTCCCCATCTCCTCCTCAGCTAAGGAGTCCTTTTGTTTGTTTTGTTTGCCCCTCTGTTACTTCTGGATCTGGTCTGCTTGCGGAAAAAAATGTCTGCTGGGACCTCGGTCTGGGAACATCGAAGGAGCCCTGGCTCAGATTCCAATTGCTTCATAATCTGCGACCTTGGTTTAAGTACCTTGCTGTATCCTGATGTGCGTGTGTAACCCGCAATATCATCAAGCATGACATCAATAAACAGTAAATTCCCTAAGCTATCTGGTCCAGGGAATGCTTAATGGTGCTACATCATAAATGTCATAAAGCCGTACAAATGCAGGGTATATATTTCAGCTCCCACTCCTAGCCACCCCCCCTACACACACACACACACACACAATTCTTCTATAGGTTTGAAGCAGTAAAATAAGGATAGAGTGACCATCTATACCTGGTCTGCTCAGGAAAATATTATTTAGTTTCATCAGAATCTTTCCTAGAACACTCTCTCAAACAAATCTTCGCTCAGAAAGATTCCAGTTTAGTTGAGAAATTACAGCTATCGTTGCTGTTAGGTGTCATCCAATCAGTTCCGACTCACAGCAACATTACATCCAACGGAAGGAAATGCCCCTTGCTCTGGAGCATCCTCACAACGGTTGCTATGTTTGAGCTCATTGTTGTGACATTGGCATCAACCCATCTCATTGAACACAGGCCTCTCTTCTGCTGACTTGACTTTACCAAGCATGATGCACTTCTCCACGGAATGGTCTCTTCCAACGAAATGGTCCATCTATGTGAAATGAAGTCTCGTCATCTTTGTTTCTAAAGAATCACCCTAGCTGTACTTCTTCGGATACAGATGTGCTTCTTCTTCTGGTGGTATATGCTGTATTGCTATACTGAGCATTCTTCACCCACATCCTGACTCAAAGGCATCAATTCTTCGATCTCCCAATGCGCTGTCCAACGTTCATATATACGAGTCAGCAGAAAACCCCCGGCTTGTGCCAAGTAGACCTCCCTCATCACAGTGACATCTTTGCTTTGTCACCCATTAAAGAGGCCTTTTACAGCAGGTTTGCAGAAATGCAATGCAGTGTTTGATTTTCTCACAGCTGTTTGCAGGAGTCTTGATTAGGGATCTAAATGAAATGAAGTCCTTGATAGCTTCTATCTCTCTCCAATTCTCACGATGGTATTCATTGATGCAGTTGTGAGGGTCTGGTTTTCTTGACGTTGAGTGTAGGTGAGATACAAAACCTGGCAAGTCTTTTATCTTCATCAATAAGTTCTGTTTGTCCTCTTGGCTTTCAACAAACAAGGCTGTGTTATTTGCGTATTAAAAGGGATTTGCATATTGCAGGGCATCCTCCATATCAATGGATCCGCCTCCAATCCTGATGCAGTCCTCTTAATCTGGTCCACTTTCTCAGGTTTGTTCAGCACAGAGATTGAACGAGTATAGTGAAAGCATATCATCCTGGCACACACCTACCCCGACTATAAATTTTTCTGGAGATAATCCCCTAAAGAAATGCTCTCACTGTACCCCCTTAGAACCTGTCATTTTGTTTTGTTTTTCTACTTTCTTCTTGTTAATTGAGTAAAGGTTTATAGAACAGATCTGTTCTCCATTTAACAATCCATACACATTGTGTTTCATCTCATTGATTGCAGTCCCCACGATGTAACATTACTTATCCCACTGACTCGCTGGTGACCTGTTGTTAACTCCCGATCTGACAGCTCTCAGTAAAGGGTTGCAAAGGTCTGGCACATAGCCAAGGACAATCTATTTTCAATCAATACATGAGAGCCAGAAGTCAGGGAGGCAAGCTGTGTCCATCTTACATATCCCAAACTGGACATCCAACAAACAGAAGCCACCATCAGCATTATCAGGACTAGATAAACCCTCTGGGAGTTTTAAGATCAATATTAAGAGTTGGGCGCTCAGGAAGGTAAAACCAGGCAGGCGGAATCCTCCACCACCCATTACAAATGTTATCAGAATGATGTGTTATTCCTTTCCTGCGTTGGCTGGATTTCCAAAGCAGTCCTAAGATCCTACGTCGTACACACCCAGCACCTTACTCCCAATGCAGACAATCTAAGAAACAGTTTTCCAGAGTGCTTTGGCTTATGCCGAGTTGAGAAATCCCCACTGATCTGAACTTCTGAAGTCCCAGAATGAGAAACACACAGAAAGGTCAAGGATCTGAAATGCCACTTGCAAATGGACAGTCTTGCTCGGGAGACAGGTCTCCTCTCGTGGTGAACAAAGCTTACATTAGGGCTTAAGGAAGAACGAAAGGGGTGAACTACTTGTGGCTCTTTAATTTTGAGCTCCAGACACAGTTTCTATGTCCTTGGCTGCTTCCATGTGCCAAGCACATAACCCTCATTGAACACCAGTGTCTACCTTCGGCGAAGTAGAAATGACAAGGCTGCCAGGTGGCTACAGAGAAGCCTGTTCCCTGGAGAGGACCGGAAGTGCCCCTGCAGGGCTGACAATAGCAAAGTGACAATGTGGACTGGCAGCCGAAACTGTTGATCTGAAAGTTAAAAGATTGGCATTGTCAAATAATATATTTCAAAGCCTTTTTAAGAGATTGTCTGCTTTTTCATGAAAGCAACCAGCTCGAAAGGATTCAAATGAACGTGCAGAAGTATAATGAATTGCTTGATGGTTGAAAGTACTATTTTAGCCCACTGGATATGAGCGTGGTAAACACACACACAGAAAATCAAACCGTTATGTGTTCATATGAAAAGTTCACATTTATTACACACGGATACACATATGTATACATATGTACACATGTGCAGACTTAGCCATCTCTAGGAGGGGGCTTCAAAGGTAATAGTAATGTATATCATGAAAGGGATTTTTCCTTGAAGTTCTTGAACTTGTGTGTATGAATACCTGTGTGTGGGGGTTTCACTAGATAAAACTGTACTAAGCAATTTCATATGGGTTTTACCACATTTACAGTGGGAAAAGCTACATAGTTGTTCACTTCTGAGTCAGAAGTTGACACAAGTCAGTCTGTGCTTATGTTGCTTCTTGGGCCATCTGACACTGCCTGGAAGGATGACCCAGAACCTACCACTTCTATTTCATCATGGGTCCAAACCAGCTCACGTGCTCCCAGAAACTGTGTCAAAGAGGCCTCAAAAGTTAGTCAAAACTTCCCATTAAACTTACATTCTGTTTTTCCATGAACCTTTGAAGCACTCTTGTGCACATATATAAGTTTTCCAAATCTTGCTGTTAGGCAGAAACGATTCCTGAAATGGAGGTATAAAAGAAGAATCTGAGCAGAAAGGGAATGGTCGGAGTAAGAGACTAGGTGGGATGGAAGGACTTGTCACAAGCCTTGCACATCCTGCTCTTCCCATTTCTACAGATGCTCATGTTACTATCACATGGCTCTTGACCAAAACATGAACAGCAATCCCCTCCTCACTGAGTAGTAGTAATAACTGCAAGTATTGTGTTTGCTTTGTGGTTTCAGGAGCTCTAGTAGCACAGTGATGACATGTTGGACTGCTTGTGATCCAGTACGTGGGCAGTTCGAAACCACCAGCCCCTCCTGGGGAGAAAGACAGGGCTTTCTACCCCCACACACAGTTACAGTCTCGGAAACTCCCAGGACCATTCTACCGCATCCTATAGGGCTGTTATGCGTAGGTATTGACTGGACTGCAGTAGTTTGGTTCGGGATCCTATCTGAGGCACTGAAGAAATAATGTTTCCAATCGCTGCAATCTTACAAATAAAAATATCCAAGCCCTGGCAGCACAGTTTGATTGAAACAGGTAAGGGCCTCCAAGTCTAGGTACGTGGCTGTCCTTATTAATTTCTGGTTCAGCATCAAGCACTGTGCCCCTGCCTGCCTGCCTCTGCAGCCAGAGCAGCCTGTGACGGACCCCGGCGTCTGATGCTGGATGCCGGCAGTCACTCTTGTTGGTCCCTCTGTAGAAGTCGTGTTCCATACCACCTTCACTTCAGGCTTTTTGGACTCCTGGATGGGGCCACCCAGACACTTAGCTGGATGTCCTTGCAGCAGAAGCGTAACACCCAAATGACACTGGCTCCCTACTTAGCATGAAGTTGGTGTGACATCCAGATGCTCTTAAACAGCCCCCTTGGTGTCCTCGAGCTTGTTTATTGATAGGTAACCCTTCTAGGCCCCAGAACAAGAGCCAGACAGTCTAACTTCACTGGCAAGGCCCCCCATCAGTCAGTCTAACTTCACTGGCAAGGCCCCCCATCAGACAGTCTAACTTCACTGGCAAGGCCCCCCATCAGTCAGTCACTACTCCCTCCACTTGACAATCGCTTGAGAGAGGAAGTGAGGATGATTCAGCCCAAACAATTAGTGTTCCGTTTGTGTCTAGATGACCTGGAAGTTGTTCATGCCGCATTTCACATGGAATTGCTTCGAGTCTATTATGGTGTCATTATGATGTCATTGTTCCTTTCCTGGAAAACAGCTCCCTGGTAAACATGCACCCTATCTCTTAGGTAGTCATCATGGGGGCTGAGGGAAGGAGCGTGCTGTGGAGGAGAAAAACCGGAGATGGAGGGGAGATGCCCTCAACCATGAAGGAAGGAGCTGCAGTGACAGGTGGATCTCTCCTAAAGCATTGCGCTCCCAGACAATGGGGCCTCAATGCAACCTTCTGTTTAAACACAGTACCAGGACTTTGAAAACAAAACACTTGGAATGCGAAGAATGATGTTCCCTTCAAAGATAATGGTTTCTAATTGATAAATAGTAAGGCTCATTCTTAAAGGAGGATATTCGCTATCTCTACAGAAAAACTGGAATGGATCTAGATAGAGCAAATTCAGTTCATCCAGCTAATTCATAGAAGTATAGGTATACTAAGAGGCATGTTCATCCTAGCATTCTTCATGGTACTGAAAAAATTAGATGCAACCTAAATGTTAAGTGGGAGATTTAGCACTTTCGAGGTAAAAATACTAAGCAGAGGCATACAATGAGCTATGAATCCACTATGAATTTATCCTTTTAAAATCAGGTATGTACTTTTAAACGTGACTCTCGAGACAACTAAAACAGATTTAATACTGGCTCTCTCATTTAGCAGTCATTTAAAATTGAACAAGTCCATTTAAATTTTTCAATTTTAAAATTCAACTAGGTGCTTTACCTTTCCAAGCCTGGGTTCTTATCTGAAATTTGAGGACTCACTCTCTGAAACGAGTGACTGAGAGGTTGCCTGTGAGAACTGTACAGGCAGCACACAATCGCATAGTATTCTGACATCAAATCATATGCAGTCAAACTTTTTTTCTAGTTAAAAATTTGAATGAGTACTTATGTTAACCATAACACAAGAAAATAAGGAAAAGCTAAAACAATGCCAAAATAGAGAGTAAAATCCCATCCAGAGGCAAATATGGGCACAATATAACAAGGGATTACTAAGAAACAATATAATTAGTCATGGATTCTAGTAGTTTTAAGATTGCATTAGACCACGTGTCCCATACATGGTGATTCTGACTCAGAAGGATGCTAATATACATATACACTGCCACGGAGTTGAGTCGGACTCATACATAGCTCGTGTCACCAGAGGACACAGCAGGACTGGTCCTCTGGCTTTCTGAGGCTGTACATCTTCACAGGGGCAGAAGGCCGCAGCTCTCTCTCTGGGAGAAATGAGTGGATAATTAAACCGCTGCCCTTGCATCTACGCAGCCAATGCTCAACCCAGTATGCCACCAGAAGGGATCCTGCAGCATTTCTAGAGCACATGGCAATGGCAAGTGCCTACGTCACTCGTGACATCGGTTTTCCCATCCATTACAAAATACTGAAGTTGTGAGACACATTACTGAAACAGCCTAAGAAAGAGCACCGACTCTCACCGGAAAGAATCAGTGGCCCCTTCTTTTTGTCACTTTGCCTCCATAAATATCCTTCTCTGGTGAAGACCTGCTTCATGTTCAAGAGTGGATTACCCTTAGAGGAAGGATTCAGGAGATTACATCCATCGATCAGGAGAGAATGGATTTTTCCAGAACACATGATTTCTAAAATCCTTCACAGACATCGATTCCTCATCCTTTTCCAAGCTCCTTATGCCCACACGTGGCATGCCGCCTTCAAACCATAAGGAGAAAGTGAAAAAAAAAATCCACCTGGGATATTAGAACAGACAAGGCTATGGATGGCCTGTGGAGAACATGGAGACCCCCAGAGGCCCGGCTTGTGTTTGGTCTCCCCCTCTGTTAATAGGATCATTGTTTTATAGAAAGAAATGGCACTTCATCTTTTCTCCCCCACTCCCTCCCCCACCCCGCTCTGATCATGAAGCCCCCCAGGCAGATGAGAGTCCTCAGAGGCTCCCAGGAAGGGCGATCACTCAAGAACAGGCAGATTTGCAGGTTTTCTGGTTCATTCCCGCCACCATCTCGTCTTGTCTCATCGTTTGACTGTCTTGAGTGTCTAGGAAAATCCAACTCGTCACTTGAGCTGCTGTTCTTGACTGCCTTGGAGCAGTCAGCGAGCCTCCCGTTGCAACCATCCGACCGCACACACTGGAGAGTGGGCCCTGACGCCCAGGCGCGCGTGTGCACCGTGCACACCGGAGCACTGGCTGAGGCGCCAGCAAGAAAGAAGAGAGTAAGTGTTGTGGGGTCATTAATATCCCCCAGCTAGTGGCTCTCAGTGCAGTGCAAAATGAATGACTGCACGGGGGGAGGGGCGAGAGGGCCCTTTTCTTTTAAGGGAATTAATTAATGAAAGGGTCAAGACTGACTGGTGAGAACAGCTGCAGGAAAGGTCACTCCCAACAGTCAGAGCACTGAGAGTAAACAGGCAGCAGTTTACCCTGCAAACTCAAGCAGGGCTGCCCAGCATCCGAAGACAAATTATTTGAGTATCAGCCACTGCTACCCTCACGTGGCCACCAGAAAGATGCAGAAGCAGGCATGGCTATGCCTGTGAGCAGATGCATGCGTGTGTGCGTCTGCTTATAAATAAACAGCATGGCACCAGTGGAGGGAGCTTTGTCTCTAGTCTCACTGCGTGGATTAGGTGCGTTTTGTTTGATTCCATTTTTTCTCCATGGGATCTCAAAAGACATGTTGAGTCTGGACTTAAATGTTTATGAAGCAGCTTCAAAAAGCTCATGAAAAATGGGAAGAAAGATATGGAACATCTCCATCAACTTACTGAATGTCCTTTGAATGGTAAACTGGGCAAGGCTCCTAAGTGAAATTTCTATAAAAACTCTGGAAACCTATTGTTGTACCTTCATGTTTCCTGATGGCTTCCTCCTGAAACTAGACCTTCCCAAAAGTCTTATAAACCAAAGACAAAGGTAGTGGGATTCCCCTTTATGAGACCAGGTAGTTTCAGCGTATCTCAATGGAGCATTGCAGTAAAAATGTCTTGGGCTCTAACTGTAGTGGGAAGGACTGAGATATGCTGTGCATATATCTTTTGGCCTCATTACCCCCAGAGATTACGGGAGTGTGACATTGTGGAGCAGAACCATGAAAAAATAAGTCCTCATAGCCTTCCTGATCTTGAAAGGTCTCAGGCAAAGCTCTGTGTTCCTCTCCCACCCCTGGTGGACTCTCAAGATTCCGTAGTATTTGGGAGGAGGAAAAAGAAACTTAGATCCCCATCTAGGCTTCTCCAGAAATATGACACAGGTCTTCATTCGCCCATGTATTTAAATAATTGTAATGAGCTCGCTAATGTACTGGGCACTCTAATCCAAAGCAACGCTGTCCTCGCAGCAAGGTGGTTTAGAGGAGCAGGAAGACAGAAACGTGATGAAATGTAGTCAACACAAGGGAGCTAAAAGCAGCTGTTAAGAACAAGGACCCAGAGTAGGAATTGTACAGAAGCGGAACACAATGGAGCTAAAAGCTGCTGTTAAGAACAAGGACTCAGAATAGGAACTGTACAGAAGCGGGCAGGGAAAACACGTGGTCCCATCATGCTGTGCTCCACCATAAAATTTTTTCTCTGAAAGCAGGCAATTCCCCTCAAGTGGCCATGCACAGGTATATGCTTGTTTCTTACTCCTGAACCCATAAGCCACCAGCTCCAGAAGCATCAACACAGGACAGCCTCCCACCATTTCCATGCATGTGTCTTATGAATAATGGAAACCTTCAAGCATGATTCTGGCTTCAGAACAGGGTTAGGTTAATCTTGCAGGGCCATGTACGTCACCATGCAGCCCTGCTAAGTTACCTGCAGACATCACAGTCGATCACAGTAAGCCCGTCCCTGTTCGCTTCTTCCTGCCTGCCACGAGGTTTTATTAACTAACATGTATGACTTGCCACGACATTTCTGGATTCAAGAGTGAGAGAAAGAAGAGACTCAAAGGGGCGATCGCTGCTCAATGTGCATCAAATCCAGGTGTCGTGAGCCAACGGGATCAGGAAACACCTGGAAAAGCACTTGCCCATCTGTCCAGGGCAGTTGGAATGGTCACCGGCTCACATGTTTCCAGGAGGCTCAGGGAGGCACAGGGTGAAGGGGCACTGACTGTTACACTCCGGGGTGTTCTCCTGAGGAAATGGTGTGTCCGGCTTATCAGCCGTCCACCTGTTCTCTACTTACAGGGCAGTGGTTTGTGAATTTCCACCCATCTCCACACTCACTGCTAAAAGTCCTCTCTAAGCACATTATTATTTTTGAGAATTGTATGACATTCGTTGAAATCCTTGGAGATTCCCTGAGGTTTTCAGGGAGGAAACGGGGAGCAGAAATCACTGCCGTAAAAATGACCTCATATTTGGTTGCTGATCGCTCCCCAGATACCATTCACTGGGCATCTCATCACCCTTCCTGAAGCACCTCAGAGCCCTCCTATCGCCTTACATGACTACTGCAGTTCTGAGTCGTTACTTTGTCACTGGTGACAAAGAAAAGGGCTGTGTTGTTGTTGCAGTGATAGCAACCTCTCCCCCATAGCCCCCACTGCACGTGTGCGAGCTTGTTGGTGGCATGGCTTATGTTTAATTCTTAGATGTAAAATAATGCCTTCGTGATACTCAGAATAAACAAGGATGAAAATGCTAGTCATGTTAAAACAAAACAAAAACAAAACAACAGGCTTCCAACGAACCCAGGAAAGGTTTGTTCTGAGAACATCAGTGAGAAATGTACAAGACGAGCTTGTCTGCCCTGCCCTCCAGAGAATCAGAACTGTCAAGTTGAGCCCCCCTATCAGCACTGCCAATTTCTAGCAGGTTTGTACCAAGACAGTTGCAAGCCAAATCCCCTTAGACAGGAGGTAGTCTCTGATTGCAACCACCATCCAGGCACTCCCTCCTGGCACAATGTTCTGGAGTGATTACAAACAGTTGCAATTCCAGCATTAGTGTGAACCCCAGGCCGCTTCTGCTGGTTAGAGCATGCCAGGGATCTCTGTCAGCATCCATTGGCTCCGGCCTGGCTTACGCGTTTTCTTTCACACAATACAGGGATCTAAATTTATGATGTACATAGACTGCACGACTGTTTTAGGACGAGATGCAAAAGAGATTACACTCTCCATGTGGATGATAAATCTGCCTCCTTGTCCCTGCAGAATATGTTAGCCATGAAAAATGGCAAGATGGAAGAACACGTCCACTGAAACGTGGATGCCCAGAAGGAATTGCCAACATTAGTGAGAAGGCCAGTCAAGCAAACCCTGGGAGAGAGCAGGCCCGAGCTCACCGAGTCACTCACAGCAGTGGCTCCCACACACTGCAAATACCTGCGGAGCTTTTCAAGTTTCCTGCTGTCCCTGGCCTCTTCCCTTTTCAAGGAGGGTCAGAAACATACTACGCTCCAGGAGCATATGCCTCACGAGGCCTGTGCAATGCAGGGGAGTGGCCACTAAGTATGAAATGGGAAACTTTCAGGCACATAATAATCAAAAGAGGACCTGATGCAAAGGGCTTAAGTGGAGAGCAAATGCTTTGAGAATGATTGGGGCAGGGAATGTATGGATGTGCTTTATACAATTGATGTATGTATATGTATGGATTGTGATAAGAGTTGTATGAGTCCCTAATAAAATGTTAAAAAAGAAAATGATTAGGGCAAAGAATGTATAGATGTGCTTTATAAAACTGATGTATGTATATGTATGGACTGTGATAAGAGTTGTATGAGGCCCTAATAAAATGTTTTTTAAAAAAAGAAATAGAATAAAAACATAGGGAGAAAATTTTTTTAAAAGAATTTTTTAATCTTTTTTTTTCAGATTATTTTATTGGGGGCTCTTACAACTCTTGTTACAATCCACACATTAATTGTATCAGACATGTTTGTACATATATTGCCATCGTTCTTTTCTAGACATTTACTTTCTATTGTGCCTTTGGGATCAGCTCTTCCCCCCTCCTGCCCCCCAGCACCCTTGTGGTCCCTTCATAGAGTATAGATTGAAGAAGAAGAAAAAAAACCAAAACTGCCTCAAGCAATGTTATAGGACAGAGGAGACCTCTTGCAAAGGGTTTCTGCAGACTTAGTTCTTTCCAGGAGCTGACAGCCTTCTTGTTCTCACTCGGGGAAACTGGCGGGTTCAATCCAATGACGTTAGGAGCAGCACAGCACAACCCATTACACTACCAGGGCCCCTTCCAAATATACTGTTGTCTTCGTTATTGTCAGGTGTCATCAACTCAATTCTGCCTTATACTGACCTTATGTACAACAGAAAGCAGCCCAGCCTGGTCCCCCACCATCCTCACAATTGTTGTTCTGTTTGAACCCATTAGGGAATCCCCACTGCCATCAAGTCAATTCTGACTCAGGGAAACCCTTCCGGACAGGACAGGACAGCACTGCCCCAGTCTGTGTGAAAGCCTTGTCTTTGCCCTGCAGAGCTGCTGGGTGGTCTCAAACTGCTAGCATTTTGCAGTTAGACCGATGCATAACCACTAAACCACCAAGGGTTCTTCCGTTGTAAAGCAGGATGTACAAAATAGTAATTTATTAATTTAATGATGCATTAAAGAGATACGAGTAACCAACGTGTGGCAGGTACTGTTCTCAGCTATGATGTGAAAAGGCGAAGAAGCTGCAAATGAAGTACTTTGGTCCTTGAAGGATCTACGAGGATAATTACCTGAACAGACAGTGCATCTGTACATATGTTGGAGGAAAACACAGCCATGGGGGTCAGTGCTTATCTGTTCCAACTTTTATCATCTGTAAAGCACTTTACCACATGCAAAGCACGTAGACCAGCATTAGCTTATCATTGGTCGTCACTGTAGCTAAGGAATGAATTTCTGCAATACCCGCCATGCACATGAGGAAACTGAGGGTCACAGGCTTTTCAGTAAATGGTAGTTAGCCCTCTTCCTTCTCTGTCCTTTCACGCCAAAGATATGAGTTTCAGTGATCTTTAAACCTCTTGATAATTTACAATGTCCCTGGAAAGTTCTTTAAACATTTTATTTAATCACCCAAAGAGCCTGATAGATGGAATTATTATTCATAATAAATGGTATGAATACCAAAGTTCAAACATCTAACTTGGTTAAGATACTCTGGCATTTTAACCTGCATTATGAATTCTGTACTCCTTAGAATTGAGCCTTTGTCTCACTGATTTCGGCTATGTTACCCAGAAGGGCCAATTCTTGAACAAAACCATCATCCTTGGTAAAGGAGGGCTTGCAATGAAGAGGAAGACTGTTCACAATGAGCCATCTTGACAAAGCGGCTGCACCAACATAGCAATGACTCGGAGGAGGATGCCGGGCAGGGAAGTGCTTCAACATAAGGTCACCATGAACAGGAAGGGATTAAATGGCACCCAACAACAAGTAATCAGCCATGAAATATCAGTCTTCCTGCAGATAAAATTAGAATACATCCACCCCAGCCTCTCGCTCCCTCCCCAGGAGCTCTGGAGGTGTGGTGGGTTATATGTCGGTCTGCTGTTCAGGCCCACCATCTGCTCCCCAGGAGGCAGACAATGCTTTGGCCTCAGTGAAGATTTGCAGTCTCAGAAACTCGCCTGGGCAGCTCTACCCTGTCCTATAGGTAGACTAGGAATCACTTAAAGAGCAGTCAGTTTGGTTTGGGTTTTTATGATCTCTCTCCAATCAACTATCAATGAACATCAACGTAAAGGTCCTTTAAAAATAAATTATGTTGACTGACAACCAGATGACACTGAATTTGGTCAAAATTCAAATATACTTGGAAAAGGACTTTGACTACCAGATGAGAACTGCGGCATGGCCAGTACCTTGATTTCAGCCATGTGCCTCTCTGAGATGTTTCAGATGAATTATGAATAGACTCAGTATCTATAAAATGAAATATTTTGTGAAAAAAATATGTTAACCACAATGCTAAAGCCTGTGAGACACTCCTGGGGAACATTATGTTGAGTGAAATTCATCAGTTACAACTGGACAAATACTGTAGGAGGTCACTGTCATAAGGAGAAGATGGGGGGTGGGGGATTCCCACAGCAAAGTCTTTCATACCAGAAGGAACATCAGAAGATACCAACAGTGGGGGTTTGAGGGGAGGGAGAATGGGGAGAGAAGATCCAACAATTCACTAAAGAGGTTGCAGGTATGAACTCCGGTAAAGGGAAAGAGGAATCCACACGTGGCAGAGCAGAGGGGTAGGGTAAACTCATGGGAATTTAACAAGTAAACCGCTGAAGACAAAATTGACTATCTGAGTTCTTGACCCCCATTTGCTTCAATATATCTTTAAGGTAGTAGATATTCAGATAAAGGAATGCACTTTATCTTTACAGAGCTATGTCCTCCCATTTCTATGTGACCACAGTGCTTCTACTTTCTACCTTCAGTTAAAATATAATAGTAATTAAATCTGATCTTACATTAGTTACATGTGTGTTCTCACCAACAGTATCCACAGACCCATTTAAGAGGTGATAAAAATGAGGACTGTAGGGGATAGTACCTATCAAGGATTGATAGTGATCATATCAAATCTATCTTCCAGACAAACAATATATCCACGAGGAAAGGCATGTCAACATTATTTCCAACAGGAGTAGGGACTGGATGGATCTTGGGAGTCTTGGTAAAAAGCGCAAACTCAGGAAGTGGAGAGACAAGAACCAAATATACAGGTCCCATGTCTTCCTAGTTTGCAAGGCCAATATCAGAGGCTTAATGTTTACTTCATCAGCTTAGTGTTTGACATTATTAACTAGCTTGGGACCTCACCTTTCCCTTTGCCCTAGGGCAATGTGCCCTTGGAATAAGAGAAATGGCCAGTTTTCAGTCTGAAGCTATCCTACAGAAAGGTCTGGAAAGGATGAGGTGCACAGATGAATTATTCTCCAAGAGTAGAGCTGGCAAATTGATGGACCCGAGGCTGCCAGGCTGGCTAGTGAATCTGAGCTAATCACGACTATTAAGGGAAGCAGCCATGCTCAGCTGGTCCCTCTTGTCTGTCTTCCAGACAGCAGCTGACTTCCCTACTGTCCTCACCATTCCCAATGCTTCCTGGTGATTGTATCATGGGCTTGGACTGCCCCGTGAATATGGAACTTGTCACCATTTTGAGTAAGACTTTGAATTCTGCAGAAACTGCAAAAATAACCCCAAGGAAGTGGCAGGCATAAACAGATACTAGATGTTTCTATGTCTGCTCAGCATCACCTCAGAATATCCGCCTATAACCCTTGGAGAGTTGCCAAGAGGCAGGGCTCAGGGGCCAGCCTCCTCTCCAAAGTGGAGCAGTCACAAAAGCACTTGATACCAGCAAAGCAAAGGGGGGGGGGGGGGGGGGAGACTGCCAAGTCTGCTCCAGGCGCCACCACCAGGCAGGAGACAAAACAGTCTCTGTGCTCTAACACCCACATGGAGCATTTAGAAGAGCCAAGTATGTGGGACTGCATGCTGCCCCCCCCCATAGGAAATAGCCCATGTAAGATGAGAGAAGTGGATAGTTGACATTCTGACATCACTGCAGGTAAGATGTGAGAGATCTCCAATGAGAAGGCAAACGACAAAAATAAGATAATCTAGAAAGTTGGGAAAGAATTGCAAACTAAGCAAGAAACTTGACATCCTGTTAATTATCAAGTTCTAGGGCCAACCATAGGTTTCCAGTAAAATCCTTTCCTTGCCCCCCAAAGAACCAATTGCTCCACCTGTCCTCGTAGCTAATGCAAGTCCACAATTACTTCAAAAGCCCTGTGTTTCACAGATGAGAATGAGTTTTCCCATTTATCTGGGTTAGTGGGGAAGGTGGATTTGCATCAAGGCACCGTTCCTTCTTCCCAGTTCCAAGACTTAACGCTCAACTCACATTGGCCAAACCCAATGTTCTCATGGAAAAGGAGAGATGACATTCAAAGATAAGTTCCTTTCCAGAAGCTTTTTTAAGCCTCGGTGCCCAGAAATACTGTCAGAAATACATGTACATTTTTTTTTGCGAAGGGGGTGGGGATGGCAGTGCCTGTCACGAACTGACTGCATCTCCTGCTCTGCGAGCTAAGAAGCCATCATCCTCTGCAATCATGGATTGTTTGATGCCAATAAGCGAAAGGTGACGACCTTGCTAATACATCCCAGCAGAGAAAGAAAGCAAGCCGTGCTGAGGAATATCTCTTCCGAGCACACCAGTTCCCTTTGGAACTAAGTCGTCGAGTTGGGGACAATCACAGGACGTGCCTGCTTCCAGAACTCAGAGCAACATTGTCATAAATATGTTACAATAGCAGTGCTGATCTATAGGCTGAAAGGAAATTAGTATTTGTCACTGCCTTCATGAGCAAAGACAATAAATTAGAAGAGCTGACATTGGAACAGAGCACCTCCCATTAATCTTTGATTACCTGTGATATATAGCACGGAGGTAAGCTTGAGGTTAATTAATTACATCTACAGATAACAATTGTTTGGGGCTTTGTTCAGTCTCCTTTCCCCACAGTTTTGTTTTGTTTCCCTTTTGAACTGAGATCTGTATTAGTACGGAACGAAGCTGGGGACGGGGGATAAAAAAGTGAATGATGTAACATCTTCACATGGCTCTCAGTCTGGGTGATAAAGGCACACCAAGTATGAATAATTCATTCAAAAATGATGTTAAAAAATAAATGCACACCATGAAAAGTAGACAAGCAGTGATTCCGTCTGGCTGGGGAAAGACGGATGAGAGAAGGGATCGCCGACGAGATGGTCCCTGTGAGATTAAAAGTCTGGTTTCTGGGATCAGAATGAAGACCCCCTCCCTCCCACTTACACTTCAGATGACACTGTGCCTGACACGCGTTTTCCTCCCCTGTAAAATGGGTCTTACATAGCATCTACCTCACAGGGCTGTGGGGGTTAATTTACTTAATAGCTGTAAAGCCCTCACAGACCTGTCTACGACATAATATGATCAGTATCATTGGCTATCCTTCTTATTTTCTAGGGAAGTCAAAGAAAGGGGAAAAGGTATTTTGGGCAAAAACAAACAAACAAACAAACAAACAAACAACAGAAATACAAAACCCAAGAATTTTGTTTTATAATGCGTAATCTGTATTTCTGGGTTTGGTGGGTGTGTCCCCATCATGCTATCAGATAAATGCGATTATAAACCCTTTTCTTGGTAAGGAAATGTAGCAGAGAGACCTTCCTGGAGGCCCACTGCTAGAAAGCAATCAGCTTCTGGATTCATGCCCAGGCAGCCCGACACCTGAGCCCCAGGGCTGACCTGTTGTGCCCACGAAGGGCCTTCCAAGAGCGCACGCTGTTTTGGCAGGAGCGATCAATGATTAGTAACTCACCACGGCTGGAACATGGAATACATGTCCTGTACTGAGTGTTCTAATAAGTGGAGTGAATAAAGCCAAGGAATACGAGTACCCATTCGGTAGGACACAGGCAAAGTCTAAGACAGGGTCAAGTGGGACTCCAGATAATTAACCTCCAAGAAAGCAAATTATTTTTCAATGAAAAAGAAACCTCCCCACTCCACCCACCCACCCCCCTTTTTTTTTTGGCATGGCCTTCAGTGAAAAATAAATGATGACTGGAAAGTAAACTTAAAAAAATAAATTATCCAAAGACACTTGGTTGTGACCTTGGGACTTGTCTCCCTCTCTTGGCCAAAGTAACATAGCTATTATCAGCTTTGTTTAAGATATGAGCCTTTGGTGTGGGGGTTTAAGAAGGCCACCTGCAACCATGCAGCGGCAGCTGTCAGTCACTAATGCTCCAGGAACTGGAGGCCTGGCAGCTGCTGTTCCACGTGCTTTCAGAGAACTGGCAAGGTCTCCTAGAGAGCCAAGTGGCTTTCTTCATGAGAGCTTTAATTGGAGGCTTTCTGATTAACTTTACCTGCTCTATCGCTACCTCTCCCTTTCAGAGAGTCCCCTGGGGCCTAGATGTGTTCTAATGTTAATATTATAGAAAGTCACACTGCCCTGGATATTATTTCCAAAGTGTTCTTTTGGCTTCTCAACATGCTTGGATCTGGGGACCTACTGTTTCTTTTCATCCCCTCTACCCTGCCGCTTCCATTCTCTTCTCTATTGAACTTGAACGCTGAGCTCCCTCATCCACCACTTCAGTCCCCTCAACCCCCTCAGCCTCTTTGCCTGCCCTGGGTGTTAGACACGCCTCGCTGTAGAAGGAGTTATGATAGCCCAGTCTGTGTCCATAACTCCATCTGAAGCACCACCAAGAGCAGATGCCAAGGAGCCCTGGATCACACTGCCACCAATCTCCTGGAAGCTCTGACTGCGGAAATCAAGTCTCTTCTCAAGCCCATGGTTTCCTGCTCAACATGCACCCAGCAGCACAGCAGGGCGTGCCTTCCACCCCCAGTGTCTGGACAAGGGCTGTACTGTCCCCCACTCTGGCCTCCCTGCTCTGTGAAACCTAAGATGCGTGATCGGCCCACCCCCTCACCCCCACCCTGATCTAGACAATGGCTGGAATTTTTCCCCCCCATCTAAGCTCTGAAATTAATTCCCTCCCTATCACCTAATTCCCTTTGCATTTTAATCTCATTTAAATTTGCTACATTTTTAATCTTCTACGGAAGATTTCTCCTCCAGAAAATGGTCAGGTTTGCTCTCACTTTAGAGAGAGAAATGTTTCTTTAGTTTATAACCTCTTTACACAAAAGAATATCTCCCATGAAGCATACGAGTCTCTCCATATCCTTCTCCCATTTCTTCGTGTCTCACGCAATAGTCATTGGTGCTCAGGAGACAGTAGCAGAGAGGATGCACGCAAAATCTCCAACCCAAAGGCATCGATGCAGAGTGGATTCGGACTCATAACAACCCTTTATAAGACGACAGACTTGCCTCCAATGCTTCCCAAGGTTACATATAATCCCTATGGAAGTAGACCGTCACATTTTACTCCCTCTCAGCAGCTGCCGGGCTTCAACCACCGGCCTTTTTGGTTCGCCGTCCAGTCCTAACTACTGTGCTACTTGTGATCCTACCTCACATTTTCAGTCTCCTCTAGTCTCTCCCAGCAACCCCTCCACCAAGGCAATGAGGTCTGCGCTGGGCAATTTGAGGACCATTCAGTGGTTTTCAATGTTCTTCTCACTTGTCCCCGTGGCCACCTAGTTTTCTTCTGTCAATTCTTCAGGGCCTTCTGAGACTTCCCTTCTTGCTTAACTAGAAACCAGTCTTTTGTCTTTTGATTTTACTTTTTTTTGCTAATATAGTCTCTCTAGGGTCCTACCATCACAGCTTCCATGGCTTATTCTGATGCTTCCAAATACTTCACACCTGTCCTTCTGGCTGGATTCCAAGCCTTTTCCTATCACAACCCAGTGATTATTTCCACTTGTGTTTTCTAAATCTGCCAAACTTCAATATATTAGAAAACAAACTCCTATGCTCTTTCACCTCATCCACACGCCTTACTGTAACCTCTCCTCATGCCCATTTCCTTCTCTTGGTGAGTCACCTCGCCATTCACTGGACAGTCCAAGTCAAAAAGGTGGACAGTCATCCTAAGTATATGTATCTCTCCTACCTCGCCTGCATCCAGCTGGTCCTGTTGATTTTTACTTGATAAGATTTAATGATGTCACCACGTATCACATTCCACCCCTTATCACTGTGAAAAAAGAAACAGAATTGAACCCCTTTCCGGCTCTCAATTTACTGCTTTCTGCTCCTCCCATGGCCCCTGATTTTATATTTTTCCAGAATTAATTCTTAACAGATGCACCAGGATCATTTCCCCCTCAAACACACATGTCATCAAGTCTTTCCCATGCCCCAGATAACTTTTCCAGACCTCCTTACTTCCCCTAGAATTCCAGATTACACTGAAGAATATGAATCAGCCTGTTCCTACTTCGCAAAATCATCTCCCCAAACTCCGCCACACCACAGGCTCCAATCGAGTGTACTGTCCTCACCATGCCACGCTGCTACCACCACTTAACCGGACACATTTGCTAAGGAGATCACTAGCTTCCTTTAGTGGCCTAATTCCTACTCCTTCATGAGTCAGCTCAGGTAGCTCCCCTCCCCTCCAGGAACCATTCCAAGGCCTTTCTGAATGCACTGTGCAGTCCCCCTTAGAGGGAACTTGACACGTTTCCGTAATCTCTCCCACTGCAAAGTGAACTCCTCGGGGGCAAAGATCAGACTGTGTTCATACCTGGGTTCAGAGCATTTACTGTGCTGACGAGCACATCGTTCCATATGCATTCGGTTACCTGGGAAAATCTCACTGGCTTGCCTGGGTTAGGCACTGCCTTCGATACCTGAGATGGAAGGAAAGTAAGCCAGGCAAAGTATCTGTGCTCTGAGAATTTGGTTTTAGTGGTAGAGTCAGACGAGTCATAAAACCATTACAGACGATAACATGAGCTACAAGTGAAATAAGGTGGTGCGGTAGAATGGAGCAAGTACTGGGTGTACACATCATGATACCCTTGGAACCATGCACGCGGTGATACTCAGGCTGAAACCTGAAGAGTGAGGAGGAGCTAGACCCTGAATAACTGAAGAAGATGAAAAGTTCCAGGAGGGTGAGTACTGAGTTCTAGATATCTCTCCACTTTCTTCTTTGGTTACATTACACAGCTCTGCACCTTAAGAGTATGGAACTCTCACTGTCCAGGGCAGACTAGAGCACGGGTCGGCAAACTTTTGAGATGGAAGAACCAATCCTGTCCCTCACAAAAAGATAAAAACTATTCCAGAATCATTCATGCATATTTACAAACAAACGAAATCACCATTATCGGAATAATAATACCCTTTAAAATGTTTCCATTTCACTTCAGAACCACATGCATGTACTGAAAGAGCCACCTGTGGCTCTCAAGCCAGGTTGCCAGTCCCTGAACTACAGGACCAAGTGGGCCAGACACTCCCCTAAGGAATGATGAAGGACCGGCCTCCTATCAAGGACCTGTGTGGGGATGACCTACATCATGTAAGCGTAAGCTGGAACCAGGTGGTCTTCAAGAACAATGTAGTAAAATGGGAAATAACAATCTAAATATTTCCTGAATGGGTCTCCAAGCTTTATTGGGCAACACTAACCGCTTCTCTGGTAAAATTCTCTGTCCATGATGCCTTACTTTAGTGTTAAGTTGGCAGGCCCAAAAGGACAAGCTTTGCTTTTCTGTGCATCCAGTTGATTACTAAGAGGGGGATCCTCAATCATCAAGGAGCATGATGCGCACAAGGGGCAATCTGAGAGGAGGCCCACAGAGATTTCAGGAGTCCTTAGGATTTACAGGCCAGAGAGCACCGAGGTCCTTGTATAGAAAGCCCCGTGTGAGCACATGAGACTATTTTGTTAAAAGTGAGCGCAGTGGGCTGACCAGCAAGCTCAGAGCTCTCCGGGCATCACCAGATTCTCTGACTGGAAGATCTGGGTTTTTCATGCCTTTTTGAAAACCCCATGTTGGTAATTTACAAGTTCATGTACCACATTATTTAAAATATAATCTCCTACACAGAAAGCATTGCCTTAAAAAAAAAAGGAAGACTTAAACAAGCATAAGTCACAGGCATGGCTTTGAAAGACCCTGCCATTACTAATCCAGTGCTTCCATGGAAACAACATTAAATGAATCTTATTATGTGTCGAGCTCTATTGTAGGTGCTGAGAAAATAATGCTAAGACCTGATCACGGTGTGTGACTTTCCAGCTTTGAATGGCAACAACAACTTGAGCATAATGTTACCCTGTGTGTACCACGTCCACATATCGGCTGCCCTTCACTCGAGTTTCAATTTCTAGAGGGAAGGGACAAACTCTTGTCTGTAGCTTTATCTCCAGTGTCCACCTAGTGCAGTGCATGCCTCCTGTGAAGCCGAGCCTGGAGAACTCGATTGGGAGGGGGCTCTACTCTGCCACGCTGGGTTGCTAGGAGTGGGAATTAAATTGGTGGTGCCAAAAACAGCAGTAGCTATTGGTCGAACTGAACTAAATTCATATGCACACAACCAGTGACATAAGACAAGCAGGCATAACACCATCAGGGTACGAATGCCAAATGCAATGGTTGCTGACAGACTGGGAACCTTGCATCGACTCCAGAGGTCCCACATCACAGACAATCTGCTCCATAGGGTTTCTTAGGCTGCAAGCTCCACAGAAGTAGGCTGCTAAGATCTCTTCTCCCACTGAGCTGCTAGAAAGGTTAAAAGTAGCGGTTCTCATCTTGTGGGTCATGACCCCTTTGAGGGTCAAACAACCCTTTCACCGAAGTCGCCCGATTCATGACAGTAGCAAAATGACAGTGATGGAATAGCAATGGAAATAATTTTCGGGTTGGGGGGTCACCACAACATGAGGAAATTTGTATGAAAGGTCACGGCATTAGGAAGATTGAGAACCACTGGTTTAAAGAATTATCTTTTAGTTTTTTCACCTGAATAGGTTAACGTCTCAGCTTTAAATTAACAACAGGTGTAGGAAAATTATCGTCCAACACTTTGGTTTTGTCCCAATGAGTCCTTTCACGGAACCTTGACTTCTCTCCCTGCTTCTCTGACAGTGATTACTGTATTCCTCTACTCAGCCTGGCTGCCCCAAGCAGACAGAGAGCACGAGGGAAATGTGTCTTGCACCACAAGTAGGAAACAGTCGATGTTTTGATAAACAGTCTCACATGTAACTATTGCACTAGTGGGGCTCCTTTATTGTTCCCTGAGGATACACTAGTGCCTGAGGTCAATGCCCATGAAAGGACGGCCGGTATTCCTATGAGCAGGAATTATGGAAACGCTCACTATAACGCACTGAGGTCAAGACGCACTGGTATCACTGACACTGCTGCTGATTACATAATCTCTGCAGTCGGTCAGTGGGGTGAGAGACTAAGGGAAAGCACAATCCGCTGAGTGACAGCATGTGGGTATGAATTGTTACAACCTGCTTGGAAAGTAATCTCAGGTATGTACTAACAGAAACACGTATATTTTCCACAGAGCACTATCATCTTTATGATTCTATCGTACTTTATAGAGACAAAACTTTTACAGTGTAAGGGCATGTTAACAAAAATGTTTATTGAAGTGATTGTTACGTTGTACTACAAATTAGTGAAATTGAATAAAGGCCCATCTGAAATGGACTGGAAAGCTGCTGCCGCCTAAGCTGAGAGAGACCACACGAAGGTGCTAGACTGGTTGCAAGACTATTGAGTGGAGTGTTGGGTTTATCTAAACCTCCAATGGCTCGTCTATAAAGCACATTTGGTAGTGCTTTAGCTTCTTAGGGTGACCCCTAGTCTGTGGTGTTGTGGTACTTGTGTGTTGTTATGAAGCTGGAATCTGTGCTACCGCATTCCAAACACCAGCAGGGCCATCAATGGTAGACAGGTTTGAGCATGAAAGACCTGGCAATCCATTTCTGGACAAGACTGGGCCACTGACAGCCTTATGGATAACAGTGCCCCACTGCCTGACACACATCACACGGCGTGCCCTTCAGGGTGGAGGACACATAAAATGCAGTGGGGCAAGAGCGGCCTCGTCATCATTAGGTAAATCTTCTGGCTTCAGGATGAAGTAAAGCTTTCAGGACCTCCATTTGCTGGTGTAGCATTATTTTAAAGGAAACAGCTATAGATTATTATCCAATACTAACCAGAACACGGAACGTACAAAGTAGGCATTTTAGAAAACTTGGACATCCTCAAACGAACATAAAGAAGAGCGCAAGCATAAATATTGATATCCTTGGTGTAAGTGAGCTGAAATGGGCTGATATCAGCCATTTGTGTATCGGATAATCATGTGCCGAATATGACAAAAAGAAGAATGGCATCGCTTTGATTGCAGAAAGAACATTCCGTGATCGATTGATCTGGAAAGGCAATGCTATCAGTGATGGGATCGTATCCGCATACCTACAAGGAAGACCTGAAAAGACTATCATACAAATTTACATACTGATCACGAATGTTAAAGGTGAGGAAATGGGAATTTTTTTTTTACCAACGTCTGTAGCCTGAACCTGATCAAATATGAAACCAAGATGTAGTGATGATTACCGGTGAATGGATGAGGAAGTTGGGGAGCCTTGACAAGACATGGCTCTACAGATAAAAACAACACCAGAGACCAAATAATAACCAAGATTCAATGATTAACATTTTGCAAAACCAGTAACTTATTCATGGCAAATACCCTTCAACAACACAAACGAAGACTGTTTACATGCACCTCACCAAATAAAATAGAGAGAGGAAACAAACTCACCCCATTTGTAGAAAGAGACAAAGGAGCCGCTCCTTTACAGCAGTCAGAACAAGAGACCAACTGCAGAAGAGACCATACATTGCTCAAGTGAAAGTTCAAGAATCTTAAAATATTTTTACGAAGAGAAAAATACCACCTCGAGTAGGTCCTACCTGTGGCAGCTACATAATCTCCTGTCAGCTTGTGCATAGGGGTGGAGTCTAGCCTACCAATCAGAGCATGGCCTTCTCATGAGGATTCCGGAACTTCTTCTCTTCCGCCCTGGAGGCAGGACACGCTCTCTCTGCTTGTCTTCCTGCTGACAAGCCAGATGGAGTATGCTGATGGAACCAAAGGAGCCACATGGAGACCCACGCTAGTGCTGAGATGCTTCCACCACCACTGGATCCACAAGACTTTCCACCCACTGGCCTGTGATCTTTCTTCCTACATTCAGCATCATTGCATGTGTTGCATGAATCTGAAGAGGATTTTTAGACTGGTATCTGACATATGGGCTAATATCTGATTTATGGACTTAATCTGGACTGGACTGGGATGTTTTCTCAATATTCAATTGCTCTTTTATATAAATCTCTCTCTTACATCCATATGATTGTCCCTGGATTTGTTTCTCTAGTCAACCTGGACTAACATACCACCTAAATGTAGACATTACCTCAGGAATCGATTGGATGCATTAAACACTAATGACCACAAGTAGAGAAATCATGGAATGGTAATAAGCCTCATACATGAAGATACTAACAGACCATTTTAAAAGACAAGGAGGAAAACAAGACCACAATAGATGGCAAAAGAAACTCTGAAGAAGAAAAACAAGAAATGAAACTCTATTATGTGCTCCTGAACATAAAGGAGCTGAAGCAAAGTAACCGAGAAGATTTCAAATAGTGACTGAAGAAGGCACTTTATTGAATAAAATGTGCGAAGACCTGGGGTTAGGAAAGCAAAGGGAAACAAGGTTTGTATTTATTGAGCTAAGAGAACTGAAGAAATACTTCACTAGACATCAAGGAAGAATTCTGTGGGAAAAATAATAAATGACACAGGGAGTATCAAAAAAGAGAGGAAAAATACACGTCACTGAATTGGTCAGCATTCAACTATTGCAGGAGCTAGGGTATGATCAAGAACTGGTGGAACTGGAAGAAGAACTCGGAGCTGCAATGTAGGCTCGCGTGCAAAACATGACTCAGGAATTTAGTGAAGGTCAACTGCAATGTCCCAACCAATGGGTCCATCACTGGAGGTACTCGCTAATCTATGCTAAGAAATTTGGAAGAGAGCCGCCTGGCCAAGTGACTGGAAGATATCTGTTTTGTGCCCATTCTAAACAAAGGTGACAAAACAGAATACAGAAATGATGAACAATATACTTGTTATGTGAGCACAGGTACGTGAAATGTTTTTGAAGATAAATAAAAAATGGCTACAGGAATGTATTGACCAGGAACTGTCAAATATTCAAACTGGATTCAGAAGAAGAAAAGGAAGGAGGGATATCATTGCTGATTGAAGATGGGTCTTGGCTGAAAGCAGAGAATACCATAAGGTGTTTATCTGTGCTTTATTGGCCATGTAAAGGTATTAGATTATGTGAATAATGACAAATTTAGAATAACATTGACAAGATTGGGAAATACAGAACACTTAATTACACACATCTAGAATCTGTGTATAACAGAAGAGCTATTCTTTTAAAAAGCAGGGGAAATAGTTTCGTTTAAAATCAGGAGATGTTAGGTGTCAGAGGTGTTTCACTATATTAATTCAATTGTTACTCGGAGCAAATAAACTAAAAATCCGCATTGCGTGTAGAAGGATGTGGCATCAAGCTTGGAGAAAGGCTCATTAACAACCAGCGTGATGCAGGTGGCACCACCGTGCTTGCCCAAAGCAAAGAGGACTCAATGCACTTGTACTAATGACAGTCAGAGCCCAGAGCGTTCGATATGAATTACACCTCAAAATAATGAAAACAAAAATCTTCACAGCTGAACCAATAAGCAACATCAAAGATGTGACTCCAATCGTCAAGAATGGCATTTCACTTGGACCCTTGATCAATGTCTATGGAAGCAGCAGCCAAGAGATCTAAACTATGTTACATTAGAGATACCTGCTGCAAAAGATCTCTTTAAAGTGGGAAAAGGCAAAGATGTCACTTTGAAGACTAAGGTATTCCTGACCTCAGCCTCCTCAGAGGCATGTGAAAGCTAGACAATGAATAAGGAAGACAGAAGAATTGATGTCTTTGAATTACGACGCTGGAGAATAGTGTTTAGTATACCATATATTGCCCACAGAACTAAGGAATCTGTGTTGGAAGAAGCACAGACAGAATTCTCCTTAGAAGCAAGGGTGACAAACCTTTGTCTTGCATGCTTTGGAAATGTTAGCAGGTGGGGCTAGTCTTTGTAAAAGGACCTCATGCTTAGTAAAATAAAGGGTCAGAGAAAAAAAATGAAGCTCTTTGACAAGATGGGTTGACACGGCGGCTGCACGAGGTCAAGCACAGGAATGATTGCGAGACTGGCTTCGGCCGGGGCAGGATTTGGTTCTGCTGTGCACAGGATAGCTATGGGTCAGAACTGACTGGGAGGCATCTAACAATGGAACTTTACAGGGTTGGGATGAGAATAAAAATCCAGTTCCTGACACATATCACTCACTGCCATCAAATCAAGTAGGAATCATAGTGAACCTCCAGGCCAAGGCAGAATTGCCTTTGTCAGGTTCCAAGACTACAACTCAGCTGGAGTAGAAAGCTGCGGAGGAGCTGGGGGTTTCAAACTGCTCTTAGCAGTCCAACATGCAACCACGATGCCACAAGGGATAGATGCGTGTTAATTACACATGCAGCTATTTAATGAGGTATGATGGTAAGGGAAAGATATCTTGTTGTTAAGGAGCCAGTTCAAACATCATTTTTTATTCAAAATGAAATATGTTTACACGTGGCTCTGCAATCAATGGTTGACTTCAGACACGTGCTCTCAGCCTTAATTTCCGTAGGGTGCTTTCAATAAAGGAATACTCTGTGCCATGAGGGGGGAAGAAATTCTTCGGAGGTCAAGAGTATAACAACATTTTAACAAAACTTAAGTGGACATCTTCTCAAACCATTGAAGCTTTACAAGTTTAGGAAGACTTTCCCACAAACACCAGTTTTTAGACATATCAATCTTTTTAAGGAAGATCGGAGTATCTCAAAGATGAGCCATGAGAGACTATCAGACCCAATGAGTGAAGAAACTGTGGCTGCAGTCCAGAGACTGGTCGTGCAAGACCAGAGAATTACCGGTGTAATAACTACTGACGTTGGGCTCTCACATCGTTCCATATGTTCAGTTATAAGCCAACATCTTGAGCTCAGAAAATGTTCTGATTGATAGGTACCAAAAGAATTGCACACACACACACACAAATCAGGTAGCTCCAAGAGCTAATCCTCCTATCAATCTTTTCGGCAAGATTAAAGCTAAGGAAGATAATTTTATGGAATGAGTTTAAGCTCGGCATGAGTCTTGGATTTACCACTATGATCCAGAGAGGAAGGTCCACTGAAAATAACTTCCATCTACGGAATAAGCTGGGCCAGTAAGACTGAAGCAGAGAAGTCAGCTCAGGTTATAGTGACTGACTTTAGATTTCCAAAGGGTCCTCTTGAGAGATATTTTTCCATCTAGAAAGGATGATCACAGAGACATCCTATGAACAAGTTTTAAGAAAACCGAAAAGAAAATTGTTTGAAAAGGATAGGCAAATTGTGCCCAGAATTTTCTTTGACTCCCCTTCATGGCAATGGACTTGCTCAATCCTCAGGAGTAACAAGGGCTGTCCTATGAGAACTTTGTTGGGTTGGAAATGCAGGTGCCCAGCAAGGAATCACACCTGTTCAAAGATCAGCCCTAACCACATACTCTATCGTTCCCACCATGGAAGCATTTTGGAGATATACCATATATACTCGAGTGAAAGCCAACACACATATCAGCTGAGGCACCCAGTTATACCACAAAGACTGCATTTAAAATGTGCTGGAAAACTTGGCTTATACATGAGTATATATGGTAGTCAGAGGTTTGGGTCGTCCTTTTGTATGTGGATCTGAAAGTGCGACCATGAATCTGAGAAGTCCGTCCTGTTAGTGAAGAGCTAAGACAAGAGAGTCCAACGGGTCATGTGTCACTGAAAGAGAATACGCATCTAGTTCCCTCAAGAACTGCCTAGGGCCTTCCTACAAGAACTGCCAAGACTCTTTGGAAGAGCTCTGACGACCTTGTCAAGGAGGGAAGAAAGAAATATTCTCTGTAGATCAGCAGTTCTCAACCTGTGGGTCACGATGCCTTTGGGGGTCGAATGAAATGACCCTTTCACAGGGTCGCCCCATCCATCACAGTAGCAAAATGACAGTGATGAAGTAGCAACAAAAATAATTTTATGGTTGGGGACGGTCACCATAACATGAGGAACTGTATGAAAGGTTTGCGGCATTAGGAAGGTTGAGAACGACTGTTCTAGATGTTTACAGTTTACATATTTCAACATTTAAGGTTTAAAAATTCAACTTTCAATGAAGTCAAACGAGCCAGCTCTGTCAAGTCCCAGAGCTCACACACTATAAATTGGAGAAGATTCTGAGTTACCCTTAATTGTTCTGCATTAGATTATCTCCCTTTCCCTCTCAGTTTGACTCTCCCAGGCAAATATCCCCACAAAACAAAACAAAATCAACAACCTGCTCTAGGATTAAGGTGTAATCAATGACAAGACCAACTGGGAGCAAAGGCTCATTAGTTTAGCAGCATCCCTCTTCATCAGCCAGGGCTTATTGATCTCTCAAGGTTGAAAGTCCTGGGACATTATGGCAAGGTCACCTGTCTCTCAGCCTCCCCCTACGTGAATACCCCAAAGTCAAGTCTACTGCCCCTTTGTAAACTCTCCAGCTGGTAAAGGCTGACAAGGAACAGGGCTTTATTGTAAAGGGCATGTTGCTTGTTTGTGAGTTATGAAGTCATTTTTCCAAAGGGTTTCAAACCAGTTCCTCCCAGTTTGACTCCCTACTGAAAACTGGTATTTTGAAGAAGGCTTCAAAAAGACCCTGGAAAAATGAAATTCAAAGACAGTGGAATTCTCTGCAAAGTTTTTAGAGCCCCATCACATGCTGATCAGAACCTACAATTTAATAAGGAGATTTTTGTAGCGCCCCATGGATTCTTATAAATTCTATTCTTATCTATGGAAATTCAGTATATCCAGGGTAGAAATGCAAATTCTCAGCAGGAGGTTCAACTTAAAGGAACTGGTGCAAAACACTGTTTTCCTGATGTGCAGTATTATCCTGTAGAAGAGCAGACGAATCAGAAAGATGCTGAATGGCTCTCTCTCTCTCTCTCTCTCTCTCTGATCAGGGAAAAACAGTATTATACTAGGGTCCCAGGTCACGTGTGGTTCTAAACTAAGTGTGTTGAAACACGTTTCCGGAGTGGATGGCTGTGGATGAGATCTCTCAGTATCACACTAAGACCGTGCGAGGGTCCCTTGTGAAACAACAGACTCTTTGTCATGGGGGCGCATCCTCGAGGTGAGAGCTAATATCAGGTGTCTAACCAAACTCACGCGCACACCTGCAACACACCACAGTTACATAGATCCTCCCTCACATGAAGCCGCCTCACAGGGTTCACACGGAGCACATATTTTAAGGGAGGGCGGAAGACCTCACAGATAAGTTCAAGACTTCACGATCAGCTCAGGAGATTATGATGACTGGATTTGGGAGAGTTCAGTGGGGCAATTTTCATAAATGTTTCTGAAGAGCATACGATAATAAGAGTTCATTAGGAAGAAGCTTTAAAAAACTAAAAACAATAAATTGGTGAGGAAAATGCCAGGAAAGTGGCATCAGGAAATGTTTTCCCTCAGGACAAGGGACCTGCTCATTCTCTGAGAGAAGCACAGCGTCTCCTGAGAGAATTTCATTGGGCAATCTGACTCCATCTACCCTATCGCCCTCATTGTGCCCCTTCAGCCTTCTGCTTGTTCCCCAAGCTCGAAGGGTATTTAAAGGAGACACGACCTGAGCCCTCAGGGATGTGAGAACTGCCCAGTGAATGTGGTATAAATCTAAGAGTGCCACATCCATTGGCGAAGGGATGGAGAGATGGGAACACCACTTTCAGCAGTGGATAAACCTAGATGGAGGCTATGTGGAGAAACAATCACTTCACATTTTGTCACTTCTGTGTAATAAAGATGTCTAAGATTTTGCAGCAATACTTTTGGACAAACCCTCCGTGTGTGCATTTCTACAATCTTGGACATACTTACCTACATGAAATATTAGTCTGGTTGTGGACAGAAAACGTCATCAGAAGGCAGGAGGGACTGTGGAAGGTAGGTGGGCAGTATATGCAGTGTTAACTAACAGCTGCGAGCCCATGTGCTATGACTTGCCAGATGTGAGTCTTTGGACACTCTGTAAAAGATGAATTAATGGATGGCATGCACTAATGCACGCCTAACACTCAGCTTGAAAACTGATGCAAAGTGAGGGCTTAATAAAGGCTAGCGTTTACTGTACCACCATGGCTATCATCACCACCACTGATTTTCAACAGCGAGGCGCTGCGTTTCAGGGCTTCAAGTCCACTCAAGAAGAGAAAATATGCATCTGAGCAACGCAAAGAAGCGACATGGATCCCTCACCTTTATTACAACACTTATGGCTCTATGATGGTTTGTCTACATACATTGGATTTCTCTTCTTCTGGGACCTGATAGCCCTAGGTGGACGCGTAAGTACCTTATCCACATAATAACACGAGGCAGGTCACTTGCCTGTACTTTCCTCTCTTGCATTAACTGTCTATAGACCTTTGTCCCCATGCTGCTGCTGATCACCTTGAAGACAGAATCTATATGCAACGTACCCACTCACCTTCCCTTCTCTGTACCAGTTGACTCTAGGGAACAGAGTTAATCAATACATCTATGTGAAATGAGGAAAGGGGGAAGAAAAGTATTCATCGAAGACCAGACAGTGGAGATAAAGCTATAGGATTCATGGATTTGTCTACAACAGCAATTTACTGAGCATCGTCTGGGCAGTAAGTGTTGTGTCCGGCACGATGGTGCTATGAGGAGGTCTAAAACACAGCCTGGACCCCAAATGAGCCCCCCAGCTTTTGGTGTAGATGGGTGAATGTAGAAGAAAATACAAGAAGGGACAGAAGAACAGGAGCTCACCGTGGCTGGTCTAATCTTCTGCGACTAGAGCTGTAGTTAATGGCCTACAATGGAGAGGTGTACTGTTCTAACCACCTCCACACACCCAGCCTGTCCTCCTCCTCTGTGAAAGACCCTTCGGGAGTGTCCCTAAGTTTGAAGCCTGGGCACCCCTAAGAGCTCAAAGCATGCAGCCTTAGCAAAGCACAGGGGCAGTACTCCATAGATGAGACAGCTTCAAACACACTGGAGGGAAATTCCACTATCTTTTCAGTCCATTGTGTCAGGAGACTTTTAAAGCCATTGCATATATATAATCACTGCCCTCAATAAAAGCAGGGGATAGCAGATCAGCCCATCCTTTGCCTGATGCCGCCTGGACCAGGTGTCCCACAGCTCCCTACAATATCACTATCATGACACATACAGACTGAAGCACAGGCACCTGCTTGTCTGACTCCACCGGTGGGGCTGATTAATATCCAATCCTTGTGTATCTAGTACAGTGCTCGCCATTGAATGGGAACTACATAGAGGGAAAATGGGTTAACAAATCCAACAGAAATGGCATTTTGCCCTCCACCTATGAAACTGACCTGGAAATGGAAAGGTCATCAAGTCATTGGTATTGGACCTTCCCAACTTTCAGCCTCTGGAGACTGCACCTTTCAAAAGATCCCAAACAGAAAACCAAGCTCACTGCCATCTAGTCGCTATCAACTCATAGCAACCCTATAGGACAGGGTAGAACTGCCCCCGTGAGTTTCTGACACTGAAACTGCTTACAGGAGGAGAAAGCTCCATCTTCCTCCTTAGAGTGGCTAGTGGTTTCGAACTGCCCACCTTGCCCAACATATAACCACTGTGCCACCAGGAAGGCTGAATGAAAAGTAAGGACAGGTGACTCCGTTTTTATTTCATTAAATGATACCCTCCCTCACTCCCGGCCCCACAAGATCAGAAAGCGGCATTCTTCACCCTGAAGCATCTGCATAATGCCCATGAGAGAAACCGAGGGATAAGTTCCCAGGATGACCGCTCCTCCACCATCCAGCCTCCTAGAGAGAGACTGCGGTCTGCTGAAGCCCTCGATCCCACGGAGACCAAACCAAATGCTTGAACAGTTACACTGTGCAGATTCTATTTCATGGGTGAAAATGAATTCTTACAATTTATTTTCATCTCATGTGTACATAAATTAGAGAAATCTACTAAGGAAGCATGCGCTTACTCAGAGTCACGGAGTTTCTAATTGAAGGGATTCTGCTTTTAAATAATACAGGAGGCGTCAGGCACTAAAGAACTGCACTTTCTAAAGGCTCCTACACAAATCCCACACTTTGATTTAGTTATAATTTCCTTGGGACAGACCTGCATAATTGACCTCTCAGTGAAGGAAGGCAACAGACCATCTAAATGCCTGGCAGCAAATAAAACAACAGGGTCAGTCCTTTTCTGTGGGCTCCCAAAACACAAGACAATTTATTCAGGTATCATGTGCACGCACGGTGTCGGGTGGCAGAAAAGCGACGTTATGTGAAAAACAATTTCACCAACCAGACGTAGGGGTACTGTAACTTCCACTGGGATGTCTGATCAACTCATGGCTGTCAGCATCCATGAGAACTGCATTCCCCAATATGGGCTGGTGCTGCAAACACAGTTCCTAGGTCAACCTGTGATGCACCCCACTGCTCCCAAAGAGAACCGCCGCAGATGAACTTACTAGGGGTGAACACTGACTTCCCAGTCTCACTAGATCAGCACTTCTCACTAGAGCTCAGGCCTCAGGCATAGGGTTACTGTCAGTCCAGGTAGGGCACACCAACTGATGAGTGAGGAAACCCCCCACTGATCTTATATCCCGGACCCCCACTGGCAGTTTCCAGAGCACTCTGTGATGTCTATGTGCATTTTCCTTCAGGATGGGCTCCCTGTGGGAGTGTGTGTGTTGGGGCTTGGATGTATCATGGAGTCTCTGTAGCCATCATCACCACAAGCCCATGGAGCAGTCAGGAAAGTGTCCAGACTTGCCATCTGACCAATGACCACAGAAAATACCCCCAGTTGCTCCCACCTTCCTGGATTCAGGCCCTTAAGGTGCCAGGGTGTCTGTAACAATAGAATTTAAAGATCAAAGAATTTTACACAAATTTTTTGAGGACCCCTTCATATTCTGCGCCCATATTCAGTGAGTGGCTTTGTCCCTAAAGGATGTGTACTTATTCCTTTGAAAGGGTTTTATTAAATTATCTGTATATGACAATCCAGGGTGGGGCCCAGAGAAGATCACCTGCAGGTGTGTGTGAGCTCACACCTGCATGCTGTGATTGAGAACACAGAACCACACAAGGAACAAAGGGAAGATCACTGCACTGGGAGCCTGTCTGTGTTCTTCACACCTAGGGTGGGGTGTCTATTCCCTATATTGAGGTCTCTCCTTTCTTTCTGTTCCAATCCTCTCCCAGGTTTAGCAGGAATCATGATGGCCACCTCCTATGCAGGGAACAGCCTGAGTGCACCATAAACCAAACCCACTGCCTTCAGGGCCAGTCCAACTCCAAGAGCCCCTGAGACAGGCAGCATGGCCCACCAGGGCTTCCAGGCTGTGACTCTAAGGGAATAAAATTTCTTCCAAGCAACACCTGGAGGATTTGAACCAGCAATCTTTCAGGGAGTAGCCAAGCAATGTTTATTTATTTTTTTAAGATCATTGTATTGGGGCTCTTGAAACAATCGACACATCAATTGGATCAAGCATATTTTTATACATATGTTGCCATCATTATTTTCTAGGACTCTCTGCAGTTAGCAGTCAAGCACGTTTAAAAGGGCTCTGGAGCAGCAGTCTGTAAGGAAGGGAAGTGTTACTCTTGGGAGATGCATTTCTGAGGGCAACGTGGAGCCAGCCCGGGAAGAAGGAGGGACCTTCAACCAGCCACCTGAGAGGGTAGAGCGGCTCATTAGAGCAAGAGTCAGTCTGTGAGCATTAGCTCAAAGCATCTACCTACCTCCAAAGCGAGCTCTCGGTGATGCTCCCCAGGTTATAGTCATAGAGCTTGGTCAAGATGAGAATCACCTGAAGGCAGAAGGGAAAAAAATACATCACGGTTAGTCTCAAACAATTACAGTCGCTTAGAACTGACAGAGCCCAAGGGAGGGTTTAGGAAATCGCTAATAGGTGCTTAACATAATTGAACGGATTGTTCCAGCCTTGCTTCACTGGAGGGAGAGGGTTGGCCTGTGCTTTCCTCCAAATCCCTCAGGCCTTTCCCACTTCCCACCCTTTCCCCTCTGGGGAAGGCTCTCAGATCTGCAACCCGCCCCCCAGAACAGTCAGAAAGGAGGCCGGTGACACCTGAAAGGTAGGTAGTCTGAACTCACCAACTGCTTCGTGGGATGTAGCAGCCGGTACATGTCAAGGTTACAGCCTTGGAAGCACCGTGAGGCAGTTCTACCCAGTCCTATACGAGTACTATGAGTTGGAATCAATTCAAGGGCAACAGTTAAGGCAGCCCCGAGTAGAACATTGGGTACAAAAATGAAGTGATGCAGTTGCCAGCCTCATCACTTACAGCTGGACCACAAAGGGCAGGTTACTTAACTTCTCTGAAGGGATGCATATCCATCAATTAAAGGTGATCGATAATGCCGCTCTCCCTCTAAAGGTGGCTGTGAGGCATTCAGTAATAAATAAAAATTACCTTTTAATTAGCAAGGAGTTCTTAAATGGTAGTTCCTTCCCAACTCCTCTATGGGCTAGGTTTGACCTTTTTTTTTTTTCCCCCTTGGCGTTGTAGTGGTTACAGGCTGGCTTGCTGACAGAAAGGTCACTAGTTCGAAAGCACCAGCCACTCTGTGGGAGAAAGCGAGGCTTTCTACTCTAGGGAAGCTTTACCGCAACCCACAGGGCAGTTCCACACTGCGATGTACAGAGTCTCAGTGAGTCAGGATTGACTCCATGCACAGAGTTTTCCAGGGTTGTTTTCTCAGTGTCTAAAAAGGCCACGGGACAGAAGCCACAAAGGGTGAGCGAGCCACATGAGTCTAGCAGGTTTCAACCTAGGTGTCACAGAATCCTGAAGCTTTTAGAATTTGGAGGTGCTCTATGGGAATTCCAATTTAGAAATCAGCAAGTCAAACCAGATCCTGGGCAGGGACAAGTGCCTCCCATGTGCTTAGCTTCAAGGCAATCCCTCCTCAGACTTTCAAGGCCACAGTTTCAACTTCATCTGCAGAAAAACCAAAGCCTTCATTAAAAGCTCAAGATTTTGTCTGAGGCCAGATGTCAAGAATTATAATACCAGGTCCAGGAATCTGTGGTCCAGTTGCAGACCAATGCAGTCATCAAAGATGAAGTTGACTGAGAGTTGAACGACCCTTTCCAAACCCACTGCAGCCCAAGGCTCCCCTTGATGTCCCCAAAGACCACCGGTCGTGGGCTTAGGAGACAGCAGCGTTCTCTTGACCACTGACGCACCATGCAATACTCCACTTGCCTGATGTGTCCGTCCACTTTCTAGTACGACAGTCCTAACCAAGAACACGTAGCCCTGTGCCTGCCAATTCAGCAACCGCCACCAAAAACTGTTGACAGCCATGTCCGGCTCTTCTCTCTGAAGGCCCAGGATCACTTCCAGCCACAGTGAGCAAGCACAGAAGGATCGATTCTTGAACTCCAGGGTAATGGAGCCAGTGAACCTTTCCTGCCACCCCAGGACTTGATGGACTGAAGTGCCCGTATCCATGTGCAGCTTCTGAGCCCTGCCTTCCCAGCCAGCACACCGGGCTCTGTTCCAAGTTCTTGGAAATGGAGAGCCAGGGTGGGGAAGTCACACTGATCCCTGAGGTCCTCTCCTCAAAGGTCGCCCCCCTCCGAAACCACAGCACAAGCTTCCTTTCCTCCAAGGTGCAGCTCAAATCGTGCTTCAGTAGCGAAACGTGAGCACGTGCGAGGTGCCGAGCCCCCCGCGGACACATCAGATGGTGGGCCTGCGGTGGGGGCATATGCTTAGCGGGTCCGTGTGCCAATTAAGTTGCTCCACGTGCTAAATTTCAATCACCGTCCTCCCAGGAACACTGATCAGAGGCAGCGGGGTGCTGTTTGTTGGAAGACACAGACGGATGGGGCCGCTTCACCTGGGTACGGTTTTGCCGAATAGGCCAATAAATCCCCCACCAAGAAAATGGGGATGTGGGCATAAAGCATTTCTAGGTAGTTGCTCTCCTGATACAATACGGCAGTAAACTAAATAATGAAGTTCAGCTGGTCACAGGCCGTGTCCCCCATTCATCTGACGACGGAATTCAGAGGCGCTGCGGAGAAGGGAACCTCTCACCCTGCGTGTAATGGCGTGGAGCCGCAGGCAGTGCGGATGTTGTTGAAGCAATTCCTGGGGCAGGCAGGGAGGGTGGGGGGGCGCCGAGCAGGGGGAACCTGCTTCTTGCTGCTGCTTGTTGGGCTAGTCAAAACGAAAATACCAGTGATATACTCAGGCACTTGATCAATACTGCACCAGAACCAGCGTCTCGATGGCACGTCAACGTATACCGGCTGGCATCAATCTGGTTAGTCTTTCTGTTTCGGAATGGGAGCAGGGAGGGCTGCAAACCTTTAGGTGGGTTTTCAATCAATTATTTCAGATCTCGATGTCTCCTCTTCTCCTTTTCCTCCCCTTCACAGCCTACCTCTATTAGTTCCCACCCACGCCAGGACAGCGAGTCTTCACTATGTGAGCCTGAAAATGCTGGCTGGCTTTTCTTCTGTGCACGAACTAACACTGCTATCGGAAGGACTCAACACCTGTGAAAGGCGCTGGCCACAACCAAAACGCAGCCCCAGCACCTGGGAACCTCTATTTGTACCTGGAACAGTGTGTGTGTGAGGGGGGGGGGGATTTGCCTATTTTAGTCCTGGTAATTATTCCTTTGTGTGACTTGCAAACTTAAAATAATATCAGTGAAACTTTAGGCAGTGAAATTAGACATAGGAAGGGTACACTTGTGTAGATGGGCATTGTGGTTTCCATTGTACAGGAAAAAATGTTCATGTCCAGATTTAAATGAGTTCCAGTTGCTAATGTTTCGTTATAAAACCCATCAATGAGAACAAGGCCGGTGTGAAGAATCGATACATATGCACATGCACACAGAGAAGGGGATAGCCATCAGTGTCTCGGTATCTTCTCCATCTTGTTTTATAAATATCAAAATGACCCAGTACACTTATACAGTAACATTGCATAGTATCAACATTCATTATCATAAGCTATGGTCATATAGTGATGATTTAGAGTCTTCTCTTATTCTTGGGGTGTTTTCTTTGGCAATCTATGATGCACCTTTTTATGGCTCAGCATCACTGCCTCCATTGGAATAGGATCCCAGCATCCCATTGTTTAGGAGGCATTCTGGTCCTGTAAAGAGTTCCATTCTGGGAAACCCACAGGGGATATTCTACCCTGTCCAACAGGGGCGCTGTGAGTCAGCACTGACCATGGTAGATGGTAGTTTGTTTTCACAAAGTGGCATTTCCTGTACGCCTTTAAAGTCTGGTCTCTGTTGTCCCCACTGACATCAGCCCTGCTTTTCTGCTGTGGCTCCTCCTATCCACACCTATTGCTCATAAAGCCTCTGGACAGAACTCTATTCTGTGTCATTCTTAGGTAGAGAATGTTGCTACCCAATCACCAACCACCTATTGTCCTAAAATAATCCAGAAACGGTGCAAGGGTTTGTACAGCATCCATGAAGGAGTGAGGGAAGGGGTTCCCTTCCTAGTTCTGAGCCAATTTTTATCAGTGGGACTCCCAAAGGAGTCTCAAACAACACTTTGCCCAAGGATTCCCAATGCTCTTAGTGAGTAATCCCACCAACTTTACCTCTTGCACTCCCCTGTTCCACAAGGGGTTAAAAGCCATCACAAAAGACCCCATGAAAGGAAGATGCTAATTATGCCACCCTTGTCCAACCCACAGGGAAACCTGGTGGCACTATGGAATCAGGATCGCCCTGCTTGTCACAAGGCTGGCAGTCAAACCTGCAAGATGCTCTGAGGAAGAAATGTGAGGTTGGTCTACTCTTGGAAATCCTTCATAGGGTCACTGAGTGAAAATCCACTTGACATGGAGTTGTCTGATCCAAACTCTTTTCTGTGACTGCTGTCCTTGCTATCAGGTCAGATCTGACTTTGTAACAACAACGACAACAACAAAAGCCCAAATAATTTCCTCTGTGGGGTATCCTCCTCACAATCTTTGCTATGTTTCAGCCCCTTGTTGCAGTCACTGGGTGCATCTTGTTACAGGTGTTTGATTGCTCACTACGGCTGTTTTTCCAAGTCTGATGTCCTGCTCTAAGGACTGATGTCTAAAGAACATGTCCAAAATCCATGGGATGAAGTCTTTCCATCCGAACTTCGAAGAAGTCTTCTGGCTCTACTTCTTCCAAGACAGACCTGTCCTTCTGCAACAGTCTTCCCCAGCACAGGACCTCAGAGGCAGTGACTCGCCTTCAGTCTTCATGGCTCACTGCCAGCTCTCACCTTCATGAGGGCATTGAAAGTACCACGGCGTGGGGTCAGACACTCTAGTCCTCAGAGCGACACCCTTGCTTTCTAACACTTTCAAAGTTCAAGTGCACTAATGGGGATTAGCAGAAGCCAGTCAAAAGTGTCCTGTCACATCAAAATGGCATGGTAAGCTGTATCTTGAAGTATGTGTGAAAACAAATTAACCTAAATTAATACACTGACAGTCTCCATTATGCCAATTATTTGCCATGTAACACCTTCTGGTGTGACAGCATAGTTTGTTTGTTTTTAATTAATAGGAAATGTAATTTTGAAATGGAATATACACCCGACATCTAAAGAATCCTGGTAACACCTTCAAGTAACATGTTTTTAGCAGAGCATCTGAGGGTGTACCCCAAATAAACCCGAACTGTGCTGGGTGCAGCAATGTGTTCATAGTACGCATTTTTCTCACCAGGCAAGCATCCAGCAACTCGCTCGCAGATAGCTCACCCAGTGGCGTCCCCTGGGAAGGTTCTTGCTGGTCACAGTGAATTTTTTTCATAAAAGCAGTTTCACTCAAACATCGTTTTTTGTGATGACTGATGTAGGAGAACAGCATTTGGCTGTGAAATGTTGTTTCCTACTCGGGAAAAATGCCACAGAAACAGTTGTGATGTTGAACACAGTTTACAAGGACAGCGATAAGGATAAAACTCAAGGAGAAGAATGGTTTTCTCATTTCAAATAAGGTGAAATGTCAATTGATGACAAACCTCATTCTGGACATCCGACAGCTTCCCAAACGGATGAAAATGTGGACTTGTATTTGGAGTTTGTTCCAACAGGTCAGACTGTTAATCAAGCTTTCTATTTAGAGGTTCTGAAAGAATAGCATAACAGTGTGCTATAAAAAGGCCTGATTTGTGGCAGGCAGGAGACTGGTTTTGCCACCATGACAATGCATCTGCTCATGCAGCCATTTCAGTGCACCGGTTTTGGGCAAAAAAACAGCACGCCTCTCTTGCTCCACACACCTACACCCAACCTCATCTGTGGGGCTTTTTTTTTGTTGTTTCTGAGAATACAGAGGAACACGAAAGTCAGCGATTGACGACACAGAAGAGGTGAAGAAAAACAGGGAGGTGCTGTCAGCCATCCGCACAGGTGAATCTGAAAAATGTTCCCAAGAAGGGAATCACAGATTTGACAAATATATTAAGTGTAATGGAGAGTAAGTACTGTGAAGGTGATAAGGTTGTTTTGTTAAAAAAAAAAATTAGATCCATAGCTTTGAGGGGGAAGTTCCATTTTGGAACTGCCCACTCACATTTTTAAAACTTTTGTATGAATTCCTACAATGTTGAGTACCAAAATTCATTCCATACTCTTTTAGCATAGACAGTCTCCAGGATCTTCTGAAGAAAAAGCAGTATCATCTCCTCTTCTTGTAGAATGAGGACTTTACCCCTGTGGATAGGGATGGTGGCTTCACAGAGTTGCCCCTTCCTTCACCCCCAAGGAGAATGGGCACAAACTGGTGTGAACGGGAGAGCAACCTTGTTGGAAGCAGATGCCGAAGAGGAAAAGTCTTCCTTAGGGGCTCAGTTGGCCTAGCTTGTGGATGCTTCTGGTTAAATCATGAATTTGGGGTAGCTCTAGAGAACCCGTGAATACTGAAGACTCAAGTTCCAAGAGGGCACGTGGTCTGGCCACTGCCTGTCACTTCATCTCACCTTCATCTCAAGAAATCTCAAAAAAACTGGGACATGTCTCTCGATTTTTTTCAATTATTAATAATTTGCCTTCTTTGTTTTTCTCTCTCAGTGGCTAATTCTGAAAGAAGAATTGAGTCTCAAAGGGTTGTCTGGAGTCCCTTGGCCGTAAAGTGATGGACGACACATTTCCTGACAGCCCAGTCCCTGCATGGCCCTCCACCAGAACACAAGGCATGTTCCTTTAGCTTTTCTCAGCAGTCATGAGTGATTCAGGCCCCAGCTGACCAGGTGTTTCTGTAATTATAACACACCGGGAGATGGCACAGAACCCAACAAGGCCTATCGTCATTATTTCACCTGTGGCGGGTCCCAGTCCCACTCAGGTGAGCAAAGGGTACCTGGCCACCTCTCCCTTTCTCCTGCTGTGCAGCAGCTGCAGGTTGCTGGGCTTTCCTCGTTGCTGAAGCTCAGGTGGCGGCGGCCACCTCTCTCTTTACCGGAGCAGCTAACCTGACACCAGTCAGCGTTTGCACAGACGTGGATGAAAGAGAAGATGGGGGCAGAAACATACAGGGGCATGAAGAGACTTGGAACGACCTCTCCTGGAGATTGAGGAGTAGGACAGGGAATGAGGGAGGGTCTAAACAGCCAGCACTTGGCTTCGTTTTTCATTGTTTTCTCCGCACACCATTTTTAGGTCAAAGAAGCAATCCCACGGCAGCGGTTTTCCAAGAAAGCATAATACTGTTCCATCTTGTGCCTCTCAGTCCAGGAAGCATTTATTGAACTTTCCAAGAAGAACCAGGGCTCTCATTCTTTTGGGGGAGCCACAGTCTCTGAAGAATCTGATGTGACACACGTTATGAGCATCCAACAATGAGTTTAACTTTAATGATATCACTGATCCCCTAATCCTCTGGGATCATGAATTCAGGAGAACAAAGGGTCTCTAATGCCCTCAAAATGAGAACTCTGTTCAGAAGAGTTTTCAGCTCAAAAATTCAACACATTTAATTCAATACACATTTATTAAGCCCTTGGGAGGAGGCAGAAATAAAAATGTGTGTCATGTGCCACCAAAGGAGAATCAGACATGGGCCTAGAGCCTGGAGGCTCAGTCTGGTGGAAAAGCAGGCTTGTGCGCACCTAAGCACAAAGCAGGGACTACAAACGCAAGATAGAAAAGTGCAAGAAGACAGGTGTAACCAGGAACTGGCTCAGACAAGAGGAGGTATTCAGATCTGATGAGAGTAGCTCATTGGGATTCAGAGGCAAATGGGCAGGCCTATAACCTACCAGTCTCTATATTCAAGATGATTCCTGCTCAGGGCAATTCTATGTATGTCAGTGGGGAAACTCCATTCCAAAGGGTTTTCCGTGATGGAGCTGGTGAGAGCTGATCGTCAGGCCTCGCTCCCCAGGCACCGCTGAGTGGTTTCACCTCTCCAGCACTTCAGTTAGCAGTCTCACACTTGAATTTCACCAGATGTCCCACCCAGGCCCTGGGAGTATTGCAAGGGAAACACGTGTGAAGATAGAGGCCCGGCGGGGGTGGGGGTGGGGGGGAGAAGCTCATGAAGTATTAAGCAGAGGTTATGAGTGAGACCTGACAGAGCATCAGGACAGACAACCCTTTTTGCCTCTATTGTACAGAGTTTTAACATTGTGGCAGTGCCTTCCCTAGAAATAGCAGATTAGAACACTTGATTTGGGGTCCGGGTTTAGCGGCCATTATCTGTGACTGTGGTTTAAACAGCAAGACACCAAACACTAACAGTGACTCAGACAACATAGGTGCATTAATTCCTGGTGGTGCAAAGGGTGAAGCATGTGGGTGCTAACTGGAAACCACCCCACATCTGCACAGGAGAAAGGCCTGCCAAGCTGCAACAGAAAAGTGGGAAAAGGGAGACGTCGGACTGTGTAAGATATGACAGAATAATAATTTGTAAATTATCAAGGGTTCATGAGGGAGCGGGAAGGGAGGGGAAATTGAGGAGCTGATGCCAGGGGCTTAAGTGGAGAGCAAATATTTTGAGAATGATGAAGGCAACAAATGTACAAATGTGCTTTACACAATTGATGTATGTATGGATTGTGATAAGAGTTGTATGAGCCCCCAATAAAATGATTAAAAGAAAGAGGAGCTAATAGCAAGGGCTTAAACAGAAATAAAATGCTATGAAAATGATGATGGAAACATATGTACAAGCATGCTTGATACAACAGATGTATAGATTGTTATAAGAGCTGTAAGAGACCCCAATAAAATGATTAATTTTTTTCAAATAAAATAAAATCCTATGGGACAGTTCTACTCTTTCACAGTGGGTTGCTATGAATTGGACTCAACTCAAAGGCAGCCAAGGACTCAATCACATCTCCTATAACAGAGAAAGAGGTCATGATGTCTTTCAGGACACAGACGATGGCCTTATTTCCTCTCGTAAGGTGCCAGGACTTGATGCTACTTCCCCTTTTGCAGGGTAGCCTGAATCATTTCTGGGATCCAGCACAGATACAGCTGCACGCAGCAGAGGATGGTTGAGTCCTCATGCCTATCTGGTTTCCGGCAGGCTTGTGTTTTTTAATTAGAGCTCCAACACTTTCGCCAAAGTCCTCTTAGCAAAGTTATTTGGGTATCACTGCCCAGAATGGACCCCCCTGCCCACACCTGGCCGTTAGCGTACTGCAGAAGGAGGACTCGGCGTTTTCAGTATTTCCCATGGTGGGAACTGAGCTTTCCCAGCAAAGACCGAAGGGCGAGGGGCTGCAGCACTATCTGCCTGGCTCATGCACAACGGGACTGTGGAGCAATCACTTAAACACTGATTCCACTTCATCTTTTTTAAAATTGAGGTACTATCGCCCCCCTCTTTCTCTCAGAATTGTGTGAGGCAAAAAATAAAGCCACGGCAACCACCATGAAAGCTTTTTGTAAATATTAAAGCGCAGCGGGAGCGTAGTTATTACAACGCCGTCATTACGCCGTTACTATCTACAACATCTAGCATCCAATGGATGTCTTTTCTCTGTACCAGACAACTTACCTTATTCAGGGTGCTACATGACATTTTTATCTCTAGTCTTCATTTTCCTTTCTGGCGAGCACATCAAGTCACAAAGCAGCTTAGTCACTTCCCCGACTCAGCTAGTACAGAAATGGTGGACCCAATAAATATGGAGCGACACAACAACAAAAATCAATCGAGGCTGATCTCCCCGAATCAGACACTTAATCACTGTGTTCAGTCGTTCTCTGATAGTTTGCTATGCTGGGTCTTCCTGTTAGTAGGCAGCAAGGAAGAGCCATTGGCTTTGATCAATGCCTAAGTATTGATAGCAGACCTGATGCAAGACAAACATGGTCGGTGGTCGTCACAACCCGTTTCTAAGTCGTATGCTGACCCCCTTCCAAATGCTCTGTCACATAATAGACTGCCTCGAGCCGTTAGCATTTTACAAGCCTTTCTTCAATGACATGTTTGTCACTTTTATTTAGTTATTTAAATTTTTGATGCTAGAATGATCTTCATTATGAGCTGATCCTTCCATTTAATTTACTATGGAGCGTGGCAATTCCCAGATCAAGAGTTTCCAACCGTGAATGGATAAGCATCTGTCTTCAGAGTTCATCACACTGGTTTACGGTATTCTTGCCTTAAGAAGATTTAAGTGAGTATATAGTCTGGTTACATTTGAGTCATCGAAGACCAGAGAAATCAATAATTGTTCAACTGGCTTATCAGACCCCAGAGGGAAATGAAAAGATTGGTCTGTTTAACAAACATGAGCTGCATGTGCCTGCGTGAACAATGCATGCATAGAGGCACGGACACAAGTAAGTGCACCGGGACCAACAGAGTTCAGACAGGTAAGAGAATGCATCAAAACAAGAGTTGGCGAGCAGAGAAAACAATAGAAAGAGTGGGCTGACTAGGGGGTGTGGCGTGAGCCAGAGAACAGAGACAGACTTTGTCCCCTGGCAAGTCCTTCATCTTCAAATGACCTTCATGTTCTGTAGCAACCTACACATCATTTAGGGATGTGTTTACTTGGGTAACGCCCTTGCAAGGTACCCAATGACAGTGATTTAAACACTCACTGCTTCTCCTTTGGGGAAGCAGAATACAAAGCAGTCAAGAGTGATTCAGACAGAGATAGGAGTCTACAGATAATGGAATCAACTCAGACAAGGAGGAGCGTATCAAAAAGCTCTTGTGGAAGCTGGAAAATCCTGTTCTATAACCTGCTCTGCCCTGCTTGCTCCAGCAGCACATGCACCAGAATTGGAAAATCAGCATCATGGTCCTCCTGTGCAAGGATGTAAATGTGTGGAGCCTTCCATACCTGTGGGAATCTAAGAATGACTGACACACACACCACAGACCGTACCTGAAATGGGAGGGATGAACTTGTTCACGAACACGTGGATTCTCATGGAATGCGTCCATAAGCAGAAGGTCAACAGAGCCCTCAAGAAGCTAATCTGACAAAGGCTAGTAAGTCTAGGACCAGGAAAGTACACAAGTGCCTGGAAGAATGGTCCGGGCAAAGAAAGAGACTGATCATAAACACTCTGTTCAGGGAGGGCCAACGAACCAAGCCAAACCCACTACCACTGAATTCATTCCAACCCAGAGAGACCCTCTATATGGTTTTCATTTATGTAAATCTTTATGGGAGATTTACACCCTTCTCTCATGGAGTGGCCAAGAACTAAAGTTCCCCTTCTCCTGTCTATGAATGGAGTGGGGGTGGGGGGTGGGGTTGCATTGGGTAGCTAATTGCAAGCTCTTTGGGTCACACCCACCAGTTCTTTCACAGGGGAAAAATGAAGCTGGCTGTTCCCATGGACTTAGAGTCTCAGAAGCCCTAAGGAGCAGTTCTGCTCTGCGCTCACAGGTCACTCAGTGTCGGAATGGACTCAGCAGTGGGTTTATTTGGGTTCTCCTGTGGGTACACAGTGGCCTCAATAGTTATGTAAATCAACATTCATAGAGGAAGTCTTTGTCTGCCTGCCAAAAACAAAAGGTCTGCTATGTTCTTTCTCTGATTCTGTTTTTCTGTAGGGCTAGAGGTCATTTATAGCTGAAGGAGGAGCCCAAGGCTGGACCGCCTGGCTGTGGCACCTTGTTCTTGAAGCTGCCATGGGAGCAAGGCTGTAACTTTCACTGAAGAACCCATGTCTCCTTCCCACCCTATGCTCAAAGTCAAGTTTTACTTAGTCTTTTCTGTTAACATCAAATGAATGCTTGTAATCATCAGACTACAGTCAGAGAGCTAGATCCTATATGCATGCCTTACACAAGGGCACGAGAGACAGGGAGAGATTCGAGTTTATCCATCTGGGACGTCTCCTAGACCTGGAGGAATTTCGGAAATCCAGTTTGAAGGCACGGACTTTGAACTTCGGCTGTACTTCTCTTCACATCCAGGGATTCCGGAGCCTCACAAAATGCTTTCCCTCCAAAATCTACTCAGCTCAAGATGCCAAACGAGACGGAGCGATGACGCTTCAGTCTCGACTCCTTCTTTCTTTCATTCTACACCCGCTCCTCCTTCACCCATCTTTCTCTCCTTTTCTGAACAGTAAACATGGAGAATAATTTTGTAAGCATACATTCTTACTTACTGGTTACACGTGGCCATTGTCCTCCTTCCTCTAAGTAAATTACTCTGCCCTAAATGATGCTCTATTTTAACCCACTAGAGTACATCATAGAAGGTGGAAGATACTAAACTGCTTTAAAAATGTTACAATTTTTTTGTGGAAGAGTCAGCTGTTTGCTTCCATTCTCTCAAAAGAACATCAGGATAAAATAATTTTATGAAATAAGAGAAAGGTGCACATTCAAGTCAAGGTGTCTCTCTACACGGACAATGGGATAGAGAAATGAAGGAGACTTAGACACAAGGCCAAAGCTTCAACCTGAGCTTAACTGGAGCCAGAGTAGGGGCAGAGAAGCAGGCTCCTCAAGAAACTTTTGGGAGAATAAAGGTCATGGAAACTATGTAGACGGTCTTGTCCAGATCTCTTTTTATAGTTAAAGAACAAAGTATAAATCATGCGCTCATCTCTCCCAACCCCACACCCCACTACAGGCTCAGGAGAGAATGGAGACTGGATCTTCCTAAACGTTCATTCAAAGCCAGGTCATCTGATCCATAGCCGCAGAAGCACCGACAATGCAGAGAATTCACATGGTGGAGTTGCAACACAGGAAAAAGAAAAAGTTTATTGTCTTATCTTCTCTCTGAAAGCGAGGAAACCGAGAAGAAAGGGAGACCATTTAGTGGAGATGTACAACCTAAGCCTGGCTGGAGAGGAGAGGAAGGGAGGAGAGGAATACAGAAAGCCCTTTTCAACTCCCTGATGCGATGAGCTGAGGAAGATGGATCTCAGAACTCTCAAATCACTATCTGTCTGAATTACAGGCACTATCTAAATATTAAGGCTCTTCTTATGTGAGAACCCACACACAAAGTGAACACACCATTGAGCAGCTAACTGCTTGCTAATGATGAGGGGGCTCCATCTGTTAATACGCTTCCTTAGATGTAGCGCCAATACATAGAAATGAAGCACATCTCTCCCTTTCTACTTTCCCATCTTGGTCTTTATTATATTATCCAAGGATGGTCTGATGAGGTCGACTCCATTGTTAAAAGTATTATTTCTCAAGCTTATCACAGAATATTTACAGGAAGCGGATAGATAGATATATTCTGGTGATCCAAGCGTCACAACATGAGCCTCTATAAACACTAGACCATCTCAATATCTGTACAATCCTATCGTCATGGTTGCTAGTCTTAGTATATGGTATTGTTGTTGAAAACAGTGTGTCTTCCTTTTTCTCCTCTTCATTTCTCCACTCATAGTAACTTAATAGCACTACGGAACCACCAACGATAAAACTCTAGAGAGCCAGGAAGCTATTTCCGCCCCCCCCCCCCCCAATTACTAAGGGGAAAATCTTAAAATGGGACATGAAGGAAAGGAAACCTTTTATTTTCTTAACATCAAATATCAAATAAACACATAACAAGCAAACAAAAACCAAACAGCAGCAGACTTGTTTAGCAGATGTTCGCCTTGCCTTGGCAGAGTGCTAAAGTGAAGTGGGACTCCATTTGCCTAAAATGAATTTCAAAAGCTTAAAAACATTGCCTTACCCCTGAACTTTCAAAAACATGCTGAAATTCTAAAGTTCACTATATTGAAGAAAAGTTTCTCCTGGAGAGAAATTCTATAGAAGTTACTAGGGGCGGGGGGAATGGTCTTTTCATTTCGTGCCAAAATCAAAACGCTTCTAGATGATTCTAGTTCTACGTCTTGACACCAGTATCTAGATGGTAGATGGTGGAGGATACAGGTTTTAAAAGACTTTTTCATTAGGAAAAAAACCCTAACGTCCAATTTGGAAGGGATGAGAACGATCATCTAATACCAACCACGACATTTGAAAAGTGATAACACTTACACTCTTACACTTACGCAAGAATTAGTTCTCGAATAAGGAGTTTTGTGATAGTCAAGAATAATCAGAACATACTAAGTGCAAGTGGCTACGTGAAGCAGGCTTGCTATGTATGGAAGAGCAGGTTGGATAGGGCCGGGTCTCAGATGGAAGAGTTGGAAGAGGTAGCTTGAGGAGTGAGAGAGGTAGGAGTGGGCAAAGACTCAAGTTTGGTGGAAATGGAAAGTTTACAATTTGGAGTCTCTATTGCAGATGAATTAGAGTTAGGAATTAAATAAGGTTTAAAAGTGAGTTTTAAATAGGAAAAATTAAACTACACCAGACTATTAAAATCTTAAAGATCCGTGTACATTTTCCCTAAGGTGTCAGCAGGTGCTTAGTAGACGAGTAAAAAAAAATGTTTCCTGATTGCAAGCTGGCTTCTGCACTTGGAATGTTCAGCAAATCCCAGAAATGTTCATCACCTACAGAGGCCCATGAACACAATATGTGTTTTGGAAATCGTTCTTTACTTTTGCGGAAAGAAAGGAAGACCGAAAAAGTGGAGGGAGTGAAGCAGAAGAAAGGAAAATAGGAATCATACCTTCATGAGTTTGGTAGTTATAGAATCTGTTGTCAATTTGAGACTTATCAGAGTGAAGGGGTGGAGTTTAGCCTGTCAATCTGGTCACACACAGCTTGATGGCCTCATTTGGAGGAAGTAGGACACACGCGTAGTCCCGGCAAGACATTCTTGTTGACAAGCCACATGGAGACAGGCTGATGGCAGGCAGAGCCTCAGAGCTGGAGGAGCCACGTGGAGAGCCCTGTCAGCACTGTGATGCTTACACAGTCACTGGATCCACATGACCTTCCACCCACTTGCCCGTGATCTTATGCATTCAGCTCATTACATGTGTTTCATGGGTCTGAAGAGGAATTTAGAGATTGGTATCGGGCATATGGGCTAATATTGGACTTATGGACTTGATCTGGACTGGGCTTGGATGTTTACTCAATATTCAACTGCTCTTGTATATAAAGCTCTTTCTTATATACCTGTGAGTGTCTATAAATTTGTTTCTTTAGTCAACCCAGATCAACACAATGGGTAAATCCACTTTGGGGTTGGAGACGAATCGTGAGATGTTCATTAAATGTCTCCAGTGGAGATATCCATTTCTGCAGTTTTGAGCAATGAATCACGAAGTATGGACAGGAGCCCAGGCTCTGTTAACAGTAACACATGGAGGAAATCAGTGTAGCACATCTTCCACAAACAACACACACCTTAAGCCCTTCTCCAAACCACACAATCCCCTGGAGTGTCAGTTCCTTATGCAAATGATATGCAAAGCGGGATCTCTGAGTCTCCAGTTCCTCCATCTATACACTAATTTCGCTATTTCTTTTTGTGTCATATCATTGGTTTTGGATGAACTTTTCCAGGCACAAACAGCATGTTCCAGTTAAGTAATTATTTCCCAGCATAAAATAACATGTTCCAGTTGCGTGACTCTGTAGAATGGAAGGAGACCACAAAATCCTCATTTGGAAGACCTCCACCTACTCTACTTCCAGCATTGTCAGTCTTAGTAAATGCTTTTGTTGTTGTCCAAGGCAGAGCCCCAAGTCACCCTTGACTTTCTCCTGCCCCTATTCCTCCCACCAAATAACTAGATGGATCTACCTCTCCCATCTAGCAACCTGGTGCAAGCTGTATTTTCTCTCACCCAGAGGACTACAGTGCCTCTGAAAGCTCTGCTTGCATCGGACCTGGCTTTCCCCAGGTGGTCCTCAACACTGCTCCACTGCCGTCCTCTTCCAATGGCAAACTTATCAGCTTAAGGACTCTTAAGGACATTTCTAACCTTTCATTTCTCTTACACTGAAGTGTAAATTCTATCAGATGACCTACAATGCCAAGTCTGATCTGGCTCCTGCCATCAAGGTCAAATCAATATCTGCTTCGTTTGTCACAACTCCAGGTGAACTTAGACATAACCTTCTCAATGCTGATCCAGGGAACATTAATATCGATGGCTTGCCTAGTTGACTGTGGTCGTATGGGCGACAGACTTTTCCAGCCATCCACAGCATGTTCCAGTTACGCGAGCAATTATTTCCAAGCATAAACAACATATTCCAGTTGTGTGAGTCTCTAGAACAGAGCTGAATCACAAAAACTCTATGGAAGCACAACAAGCAAGCATTGCTATTTCACCAAATTGGAATGTTAGCAATGACATTCCAAATAGCTTGGATTTCCCATGGAAAGGTTAGGCTGACAAAAGGATTAAATGTTACAGAGAATTCAGTGCTGGGAATTGCTTTCGTGAGAACCCAGTAGTTGTCAAGCAGGTCCGTTGCCTAATCCAGATGTGTAGTGAATCTCGTTTCCATTCAAAAGTGTACACATTCACGCACAGATCTGCAGAGGACACGAAGGTTGGCCAGGCAGGGCAGAGCTCCGAGTCTTCCATCTCAGAAGTCCCAGACACGGCAGACACCGCAGACACAGCGTGGCTCACACTTTGTAGTGATATTCTGGGTTTCAGAATGTTTGCATATGAGACCCTTAAAATCTCTTCCTATGCATAATAGAACAAAGCCAAATACGTATGTGTATGGGGAGCGGGGAAGGAGAGGCGCCCTAATGAAGCAGTGGTGACAAGATAGGCTGCTAACTACAAGTTCAGCGGTTCCCAAACCGCTAGGTGCTCTTCAGGAGAAAGACCGGCTTTCTACTCTAGTAAAGAGTCACAGCCTCCAAAACGCGCAGAATCAATTCTATTGTGTCCTATTGGGTCACTCTGTATAGGCACAGACTCGATGGCAGGAAGTTGTTTTTTAATGGGCGACCAGAGAAGCCCTGGTGGTTTGTGTGTGGGGGCAGGGGGTTGGAGTGTGGGGCCCCCACTGTGACCACAAGGCCAGCGGTTCAGAAAGATGAGGCTTTCTATAGCCTTGAGAAGGCACTGTCCTACTCTGTGCTATCGGACCCCTACGAATTGAAGTCAACTGAAGAGCAGCGAGTTAAGCATGGGGGACAGGGCAAGGGCCCTGCAGTGAGAAGCTGGGAGGACTGTTCTACTTACAAAGCCTCATTTAATTCCTTAAAGGGTCATTTAACTTCTTTCCCCTGATTTTGTTTTCCAATGAAATGGGACTGATCGAATCAGCATTTCCTTTTCTAGCTGCATTAATATAATAAACTTTCTTTATTGAGTGTGTTCTGTTCATTGTTGTTTAGCTAGGCAGTTTGCATGTGATAACATTTCAGTATTCTTAATTATTCTGTAAGTAACATGCAGTGGCCATTTTCACATAAGAAGGTAAACGATTTTTCCACGATCAACTAGCACAGAAGTGTGATCTGAACCCGGACAGGTGCTTAATCACTATACTCTGCAGGGGGAAAGACAACGTTTTAGAGAGAGTGGACATGACACTCGTTTCTTTCAAGCAGTCTGCTGTCGTTGGGCTCCACCTATCTGTTTTTCTATCTTTCTATTTGTCTGTTTACCATCTGTTCTTATTAGCCTCTGTCCAGTTGATTCCAATTCATCACAATCTTATATAAACAACAAACTATTGTTAATCTCCGTAACTGTTGCCTTCACCATCTAGACAGTTGTGCTTTCGATTGTTGTTTTTCAAGTAGCTACCATTGCTGTTCTGTTATGACGCATCAGCATCCAGTCAACAGTGACTCATAGCAATCTACAGGGCAGAGTAGAACACTCCCTGTTGGTTTCTAAGACTTTAGTTCTTGACGGGAGTAGAAAGTCTCATCTTTCTCCCTTGGTGTGGCTGGTGGTTTCAAGCTGCTGACCTTGTAGTTGGCAGGCGAATGGGGGACCACTATGCGTCCTCCTTCTACACATGGCCATGTTTGAACCCACTGTTAACATTCACTCTGCAAACCCATCTCATCAATGGTCTTCCTCTTTTTCCCTAATCTTCTGCTTTACCACCCCCACCACCCACACACAAAATGACCTATTCTGGGGATGGGTCCCTTCTGGTAACCTGAGACAAAGTCTCACCATTCTTATTCCGAAGGGGGAGTCTGGCTGTTTCCTTCCAATAGATGTTCTTAGGAAGCCATGGCACAATGACCCAGAGGCATCAATTCTTCTCCAGTCTTCCTGAGTGGCTGTCAGCTTGCATGTGCAGATGAGGAGCTTGAGAAGGCCATGGCTTGGGTCTGGCACACCTCAAGTGACAGCTTCCATTGTGACCACTTCCCAGGGGTCTTTTGCTACGGATGGGCCCAATGCAATCTGTGTCTAGATATTCTGCTCGGAGCTGAATGCCTGGAAAGGAAGAGCTAAAGGGGAGAGAGGCATCCCAGCCGGAGGTAGATGAAGGGATCTTCAAATTATTAATACGAACCTTAGACACAGCATCTCCTCTAATCCCTTTACAACCCTGGTAGGTCAGCTTTCCAGATTCAATGATGAGAACACTGGGGTGATGACGAAGCACATGTTGAACCCCGCTTCTTGGGTTCCATCGTTAGCTGGGGCCTTGGAGGAACAGGCACGTACCTTTCCCATGCAAGTAACTTTCTTTCCTTCCTGGGCAAAGGGTTACTCTGTGTCTTACTTGTTGAAATCTCTGGGGCTTGCCCCAGCCAGAGAACACAGGGCCCTCCTGGTCTAGCAACAGATATATCACACGCTTGGAGAGGTCATGTTCAGGGGACGGGTGGGATAGAAATTTCCTAAGGAACTAAAACAAGCCTTATCTGATCCTCTGCTAGTGGAGGAGCTTATGAATTAAAAAGCATTTCTCTAACTTGAATATAGGAAATGAAGCCCCTGGGTAAAGATAAGAAAGGCTACAAGCGATTGACCCCTCTAGTCCTTCAGTCCAGATTAAAAACAAAACCAATGTATAAATTATTATTTTCTTTTCATGTAGTACACCAGCCGATGTCTTCCTTCACCCACTTTCCTGTTGTCCGTCTCCCAGGGAGGGGGTTTTATGTAGATCATTGTGATCTGCTCCCTCTTTACCCGCTCCGCACATTTCCCTTACCCTCCTGGTATCTCTATTTCCATTATTGGTCCTGAGGGGTGTATCTGTCTTGTATTCCCTGTGTTTCTAGCTCTTATCTCTACCCGTGTACATGCTCTGGTCTAGCCAAATTTTTAAGGTAACAATTGGGATCATGATAGTCTGGGGGAGGAAGCATTAAATAACTAGAGGAAAGTTGTATGTTTCATCGGTGCTATACTGCACCCTGACTGGCTCATATCCATCAGTGACTCTTCTGTAAGGGGATGTCCCATTGCCTACAGATGGGCTTTGGGTCTCCACTGCACACTTCCCCTTCACTCACAATGATGTGATTTATTGTTCTTTGATGCCTGATACCTGATCCTATGGATACCATGTGATCGCACAGGCTGATATGCTTCTTCCATGTGGGCTTTGTTGCTTTGAACTAGATGGCTGCTTGGTTACTTTCAAGCCTGTAAAACCCAGACACTCTATCTTTGGATAGTGAGGCACCATCAGCTTTCTTCACTACATTTACTTATAAATTAACAAAGGTTTATGTGGGAGGGAGGGTGTGGTGAAGGGGGGGATGAGGAGCTAATAACAAGGACTCAATTAGAAAAAAATGTTTTGAGAATGATGATGGCAACAAAGGTACAAATGTGCTTGACACAATGGATGGATGGATGGATGGATGGACTGATGGATGGATGGATTGTGATAAGAGTTACACCAGCCCCCAATAAAGTGACTTAAAATAAACCAAAACAGTAAGGGAACAATACTACGGTACCACTGACATTTAGAATCCAGAATACCCTCATTTTCTCTAGGAAATGCCAGTCCTCAGGGAAAATAACCTGTTTTTTGGCCAGGTGGCAAGGATGGGGCCATCGCGAATCGCTGTCTGCAGAGAAAAGGGAATAAGCTGCTAGCGGTGCTGACCAGAAGCATGTTGCCTGGCAGGGTCTGGCCATCGGTTTCATTGAGTCACTCACAGAGGACTGTGGGAGGCCAGATGTACCTGCCAAAACCCTCTGCCTGAATGCTGCAGAAGAGAGAAATGTATTTTCTTAAAAAAGGAATCTCTTCTTTATATATATATATTCCCTTTAAACTGTCCAAGATTAATGTGACAAAAAATAAAATGGCCCACAGGCTGCTTATTTTGACGCTTACTACAGCACATAAAAGTGAAGAATTAGCATGGAATGAATAATTTATTTAGCTCTTTACTGTTGTTTTAAACAAATCACTTTCCATGAAAGCAATGTGTATTCAAGCAATAAATCACTGTTTAGCACTCTGTCTCCAGGAAAAGATACCACTTCGCAGAATAATTGAATGGCAGTACCTGGTGGGGCGGCGGGCCCAATAAAGATAAAGGTGATGTCCCTGCATCCTAGGAATGGGGTATGGATGTGGACGAGGCTGAGGTTCAGTGAGGTCTGTAAGGGTTAAATGAGCATGACCTCATGCGAACGTATCTAATGAATGCAATAGCTGATACGGAGTAACTTGCACGTGTTCATAAACCAAAAGCCCAAACCAGTTGCCCAGGGTTGACTTCTACCCCCTGGAGACTCTCTGGGAGCCACAGAAGCCCTGTGTCCCATAGGAATTTCACTGTCTGATTTTTCAGAATTAGATCTCCAAGTTTCTCTCCGGAAAAACCGCTTGATGAGTTTGAATCGCCAAAAGTTCAGTTGGGATCCTAAAACTTACATTATGAATCTTACTGAGATGACTGTGGGACAAGCTTAGGATCCACAGGGCCTCACCCGAAACACAAGTTCACTGCCATGGAGTCAATTCTGATGCACAGGGACCCTCTGGGGCGAGGTAGAACTGCCCTGTGAGCTTCAGAGATTGCAATTGTTAACAGGAGCAGAAAGCCCCGCCTTTCTTCGGAGGAGTGGCTTGTGGTTTCAAAGTTCTGCTCTTGTAGATCACAGTCCAACGTGTAAATACTACCCCAAGGGGGGGGAGGCCATAAACTCTCTCTCTCTCTCAATATCTCTCTCTCTCTCTCTCTCTCTCTCTCTCTCTCTCTCTCTCTCTCTCTCTCTCTCACACACACACACACACACACACACACACACACACACACAGCCCAAGCCTATTACTAATGTGTTGATTCAGACTCAGGCAAGCTCATGTATTACAGAGTGGAACCACCCCATGGGCTTTTATTCATAACTTTAAGCTGCAGGTTAAAATATTTATGCAAGCAGATTGCCAGGCCTTTCTTCTGCATCTGCATCGGGTGGGTCAAAACCGCAAACCTACAGGCAGGCAGACAAGCACAAACTATTTTCGTGAATATAAATTTAAGAATGACTTCTACTCTGTGGAGAGTATGACGCTTGGCCACTTTCATCACTGGGGCCTCAGAGAACACAACAGACTGGGAGAAGTATCATGATACAGTGCACGCACAATGCTACGCGGATCTACCTAGCAAGAAGATGCACATCTGGAAAGATTCCACAAGGTAATGTCAATGGACCCAGGCCTTGGCTTACCCAAGAGGCCCTGAAAAGGAAAGAAAACATCACTATAGAGATCCATGTACCAGTAGGACGTACCAGTGATTAAGTACAAGGGAAATACCAGTGCAAAGCCCCTGCGATGCTTGAGTGGAGAGCAAATAGGTTGATCTGGTTCAATCCAATGAGGGTGGAATGGGGTGGGGGGCGTTTACAGATCTTGAGGAGGAAAAAGGAGGTCAGCTGGACAATTGGATAACTTCCCAGCGTCCTAGGCAGGGAGCCCTCCACAACCCAAACCAAACTCACTGCCATTGCGTCCATGCCCACTCACAGCCACCTTCTCGGACGGAGTAAACCTGTCCCTGTGTGTTAGTTCCTGAGACCTGGGCTCTTTCTGCTCTAGAAAGCTCCCTCTTTCTCCGGAGGAGCAGCTGGTGGTTTCAAACTGCTGACCTTGCAGTCAGCAACCAACACATGAGCACTATGGCACCAGGGCACCAGTTTCTGTCTTCAAAGCAAGGGAGTTGGGCTATTCAGTAACTGATTTACTAAACCACACTGAGGGAAACTGGCTCAGGGCCAAGCAAAGATGACGCTGCTTTGGCCTCCCCTTTTCATCAAGTCAGGGTAGAGCTGCTCTATTGCCAGTGCACGGCGCAATTCCCAACATGAAAATGCAGTCCTCTGTTTTCCTCTGAGGAAGGAAACAATACGGGTCTCATAGGGTTGGACTATCTCAAATCATAAAATTCAAAATGTCTTCTCTTCTGGTCAAGGGACAATGCCACTCCCTAACCTGAGGACAGGACAAGCAGCAGTCCCTGCAGCCTGCCACTACTCCCAGCAACTCCCGGCAAGGCCTGCGGTTCACTCACTCCTACCCGACAACTCATGGCCGGCGGAGGGCTCGCGTGAAAAGCAACGCTCCTCCATTCTACCAATGTAACCAGGAGATGTTGGAGCGCACTCGTTTCTCTCCGGTTGAAATCAGCACATGGATAAAGTCACCCGCAAGGAGTGGAGAGAACCAGCACCGCCGGCCCGATTTTAAATCATCTAACTGACAAGGAACTTTCCGGATCTTTTAGCTATTTCCATTTTGCCAAACATTTTCTGAAAGCTGCATATCTGGGGCTACTGGTGTGAAGGTCATGGGCACTGAGCATGTCATGAATCTGATACTTCCCATCTCTTTAATATTTGCTGTCTGTTTTTAACTATCTTTCGTGAACATTTTATCAGACACAAAGAAAACTCAAAATGTTGTCGGCTACCAGCCAGCCAGAAAGGGTTCTGCCTCTGGGAGAAACCGATCAATGAGCAAACTATTCAATGTTTACCACATTAAGAGCAGAATGGGTAGATACTGAGGGAGGTAGAACAATATGTAAAATATACTTTCTGCCACCAGGGATTTATAATCTAGATGGCTTTTGATTTTTCAGAAGCAGTACAGGTCCCTTTCCAGCTATAGGAGTAATTTCCTCTTCTTCAACATGATATCCACAGCCCTTTTTTGTATATCAGGTATCTTCCCCCTGTCTCCCCCCCCCCCTAGTTTTAACTGTTGACATTTCGCCTAACAATCCTATAATCCTGAAGTACTGACCTCCTTGCTATGCCAGGAACCACCATGAAATTGGAGGTCTCATGGGCTTTCTCAGTTTTCAATAATCAGTTCAAATGTCATTTCTCCCACGAAGCCATCCCAACCTCCCTGGGCAGGGTTTTTAACTTATGTTCTTTAGTACTGTACGCATCTATGATAACCTGCATACAGCCTAACTGTTCCTTTTTAATCTGCCTCTTTTACTGTCCATTAGGTACCGAATTAATTCTTGAAACAATGCATTGTGTCAGGCGCAGATGTGCCAAACAAGAATTCTCAATACATTGTCATTGAATAATTACATACTGCACACACATCCATGTTTAAAAGGGGAATCAATATGGGACAAATTAGATGGCTTACAACAAGGTCAGGCCTACTGCCTTGCTGGATACATACAAGGCCTCCGATAACAGTGAGCATCATGGGAAGTATGCACACTGACAATCATATTACCAAAAAGCATGGGGTACAAATCACCCTGGCAACATGGCAGCAGATTCTTCAGCGGTCGGGCTTAGGGTATACACATGTTATGTTTGGGGTTCATCACCTGAACCAAGAGTCAGCGATCACAAAGAATGAAAAACAAAATGGATGGCTAGAAAGGTGGATGGACCGTTTCTCAAGGCAGGCTGACAGGCATTTAGAACACTGTTATTTGTATGACAAAAGTCTGGCGAGCAAGGAAACACTTCTGAGCAGAGAGAGAGATATTCCCATCAAGGGGATGCAAAATGGAATCTGGCAGGCAAGGAAAGTGGATTAGCAGGTATCAACAAACATGTACTTAACGGATAAGATAGTAAACACCAGGCAGGCCACACCGGGTCTCTAGTACGTATTCACTGTGCACTGCAGCACAAAAGCCGGAATAAACAACACGCAGCAAATAAGCATTGCGCTATTCCAGTATAACGGGACCAGTTTTTACAAAAACAGATCGTGGGCTGGATTTGGCTTTCAGTCTTCTGTTGCCTAGTCCAGGATTATAGGAACAAAGGGCTTTCTGGTAAGGGAAACAATTAAGGGTGACTCAAAAGTACTGCCTTAGCGTTCTGAAGGGGTGTACCAGGAAAAGGGACCCGGGGACTGCAACGGTTAAGTGCTCAAGGGCTAACGGAAAGGGCCCATTGATTCTGATTCATAATGAACCTGTAGAACAGGGTTGAACTGCCCCGTGGGTTTCAGAGGCTATGACTCTGTGAGAGTAGAAAGCCTCTCCTTTCTCCTGCAGCACAGGCTAGCTGTTTTGAACTGCTGACCTCGCAATTAGCAACCTAACACAGAAGCACAATGCCTTCAGGGCTCTCTATTATGGAGCAGGGTACACATATACAAACATACCTACTCATACAAACAAAACAAATTGCCAGCAAACGTACTGCCACAGAGTCAATTCCAGCTCACAGCAACCACAGAGGACAGACTATAACTGCCTCTATTCTGAAACTAAGCATTTCTGGGAGCAGAATTCCTCCTTTTCCTCCCAAGAAGTGACTGGTGGGTTTGAACAGCCAACCTTGAGGTTAGTAGCCCAAAACTTATCTGACAGCACCAGATTTGTAGTGTTGAAATCTGTAATCATGAAGATGACCTGCCAACTACAACAGCCCAAATCCTCTTTGGTCGGGCCTACATATTTTTAAAAATTAAAGTGAATATTTTTAGCATTTGAAAATTAGAAGTTTAAGTATGAAATAACTGAGAAAAAATTAGACCTGGAAATACAGGGCTTCCGTTTCCCAAGGCAAGAAGCAGCTCAGCACAGGGTGTTTGCTCCCTCCAGTCCCTGGTGTGCAGGCTCCTCACAGTCCCCATCAAAGGCTCCCTGACATGCCTCATGCGGCCTCACAGACTTGCACATTGGTGACCCTGGATTTCAAGGTCTGTGCTCCAGAACCACCGTCTGCCTCTGCCACCTTCTGCTACCAGGTATGAAATAAAATCAGCTCAGAGGAATTCCTGCGGGCACTCACTGAACCATTTCATGTAAGACACTGACCTGTGCTACAAGTTAGAATTCTCCTCCTTCTAAAAATGGATGCCAGTTTAAGTGACTCGTCCAAGTTCATTGCTCAATATTTGGCAGAATTAGCACTAGATGACTGTGGTGGATTGCTGGTTATAGTTGGGCTGCTAAATCCCAGGTCAGCAATTCAGAACCCACCAGCCGCTCCACTGAAGACAAATCAGGCTTTCTACTCCTGTACAGAGTTGCAGTCTCAGAAAGTCACAGGTGCAGGTCTAGCACGTCTGCTCTGAGTGGGAACAGACCCAATGGCAGTGACTTTGTGTGGTTACGGTGGGTGAGAGAGGTGGGGGGAGAGTGCGTGTGTGTGTGTTGTGGGGAGTGGGTGCGTGTGGGTGAGGGGTGAGTGTGTTTGTCATGAACTCTGGTGTTCTTTCCAATATTCTGCGTATGTTCCACCACAAAAACAATGGAGATGTTAAGAGAAAATTTTGAAAAATTTATAGTCTCGATCAAGGAAAGAAAGCAAAGAATGAGTCAGAAGATGGGTTAATATGTTGAATTACTTCCACAGATGCACTTGCAGGTTGTATACGGGGGCTTTGGCAAAACCAACAGGCCATCCTGGGTTATGAGCATCCAGCTAACAAAGAACTCAGAGCTATAAGTTAATCATTTCATGTCTGCCATGGTAAAAATTCAAAGTATGTGCAATGACTTAAAGGCAGTATTTTGTAATACACATCAAATTATTAATGTATTATATTGATGATGTTTCCGTATCTCTGATAAGTTTTTTATGTTTTTATGCATAGGTATAGTATACTACGACAAACATTTGACTGATTTTAGATTAAAAACTGAACGTAACTGTTCTCACCTACATGTAAATTCTACTAAAAAGACAGGCTCAGGGGAAGAGAAGTCATTTTGAAGCCACGAACTACGTGTATGATGATGATGGTGGTGGTGACAGGAATGGAGAAGGTAGACTGAATTATTATGCTTAAGATGTTTTACTGTATTTGAAAGACTTTAAGTGTCTTATATGCATAGGAATGTGAAATACATATGGTACACTAAGACAACCATTTAATGAACTGACATTAATAAGAGCTGTCTGTACAAAGCAGGTACATAAGCAAATGTGGTAAAGAAAGCTGATGGTGCCCAGCTATCAAAAGATCTATAGCGTCTGGGGCCATAAAGGCTAAAAAATAAACAATCGGCCATCCAGCTGAGAAGCAACAAAGCCCACATGGAAGCACACCAGCCTGTGTGTTCGTGAGGTGTTGATGGGATGAGGTATCAGGCAACTGAGAACAAAAAAATCATAGCATTGTGAATGAAGGGGCGTGTGAGTGGAGACCCAAAGCCCATCGGTAGGCAACTGGACATCCCTTCACAAAAGGGTCGAAAGGAGGAGACGAGCCAGTCAGAGTGCAGTGTAGCACTGATGAAACATACAACTTTCCTCTAGTTCTTTAATGCTCTCTCACCCCTCATGCCCGACTATCATGATCCCAATTCAACCATACAAATTTAGCTAGACCAGAGGATGTACACTGGTACAGACAGGAATTGGAAACACAGGGAGTCCAGGACAGATGACCCCCTCAGGACCAATAATGAGAGTAGCAATACCAAGGATGTAAGGGGAAGCCCCTCCGTCCTGTGGACGCATGCTCAACCTCGGCTTGATTCAGAAGGAGACAAAGAGTACTAAGTCAACCAACGTGGGCTAACGAATGCTATTTGGTGACTATAAATCAAGGACAAGCAAAATTCTACTACTTTTGCCCTGGCTGAGAAGTTCCCTGCCACTCATCATCTATCACTTCCGCCCAGACTTGGTCTTGCTGAGCAATGTCCAAACAGCATCCAGCTCTCTAGCTACAAGCACTCCCTCTTCTGCAGCCTCAGAGAAAATATGCTGGCGGCAGCTGTTTGTAATAAGCTGAAGGCTCAGTGAGGCCAATTATAATGCAAAGGTCATATTTTCCAAGCTGTTTATAGATTGCAATTTGTAAGGTTATAATGTCACATGCTGTCAATAATTCAAGGTGGGGAATTACAACTGTTAATAGGTCATCAACTCTTCACGCTTTGCCTTCAACACTCATCCCCCTAAAGGGCTTTAATTTATTTCATGGAAGCAGGATTCCTTGAACTTTGCACTAAAGGTTTCGTTTGCTTAGGAGGGAAGAACATATTGGCATGGTAAATATAAGTGATTCCCTAACAAGCTCCAAGGCATCTAAATGTATCAAAGGCCACAATCCAAACAGTACAATTCATAAAGTATGTTTTCTCGGGGAGAACAGTATTCTTGAAAAATGTGTCTATTTTATGAGTATACAGGAGGCATGACCCCCATGTACCTGCCCTATCAATAAAATACTCAGTGAATGTTGCTAAAAAGCACGAGGGCTGGAAATGAAGGGAGCTTTCACTTGCTTCCTAAGAGTTCATCCGCTGTAAGTGGTCACTGCCCGGCACTTGATTGGAGAGGCTAATGCGATCGGAATTCTAGTGAGCTTAACGAGTGCTGAACCTACTACACCTGGCTCTTTTGGGGGGCTAGGAAGCTCTTTGAATAGCTGGTGACAATTATGGATAATGCATTTTCCATTTCCAAGGAACAACAGCCATAAACAAATTTCTTCCCAGAATCACTGCCCCTCTGAAGTTCATGGATTTAATTCTCAAGACAGCACTTTGGTCATAGCGAGGCAGGCGATTTTATTCTCAGTCCACTGAGCTTGCCAAACAGAAAGCATGTAGACGCGGACTGTGTGTATTCACTTCCCCTGAAGACTTATAATTTCTGAGTATGCTAAAGAATGCCTGACATCTTATGTATTTTTAAAGCATTTTATTGAGGGCTCTTACAGCTCTTATCAAAATCCAGACATAACTTTAGATGGAGGCATACAATGAGTGGGCATTCCTCAAGACAATGAGCAGGTATCCGGAGAGACCACTGACAGGGCAGGGCACCTCAACACAACAGCAGTGGGTGCAAAGCAGATTATTTGAATGGTCACTTTGTTCTTTAGGCTGCCTACTTCCCAGTAAATGCCTCCCAAACTAGTCCACTAAGCTTCAAACTCTCAGGAATCTTCTCAGAGTAGCCCAGGAAACACTCCAAGCACCAAGCACTCACCAAGAACCATTGAGTTTCTGACCCCAGGCCTCTTGCAAGCCTAGTGATTTCTATGGTTTTTATATCGTTCTGAAGCCTCGGTCATGAAGAACAGGGCATCGATATAGTATTAAAGGACTGCGATTATTTCCATAAGGATGTAACGCACCTGGAAGTCATGCAATATAATTAAAGAGTTAGAACACAGCCTTGAATTACATCTTTTATAGCAGCTGGAATTCGGTGCCAGGACACTGAAACACCGAGGTCCGGTCCAGGAAGTTCTGAATCTCTTGAGTCAATGCAGACTCAGCGTCTCTCCTCCCCCCCCCCCCAACTGCACTGACTTACCAGAATATTATCAACGTACACCTACACCTGTTCTCTATATAGCTGGAGCTAAATAAACATGGATAGAGAAGAACTGGTAATAAAATGGTGCTTCTCTTTCCAAAGTAAGGCTCATGCTTTTCAACCTACTGTGTAGTCATTAGTTATGACAGCCAAGCTTGAGATTCCACAGTACGTCATCCTGCGGAAGGTGAAAATGGAAACAGAGCTGTGCCTGGTTTCAAGGATGAGCAATCTTGTTCAGATTTCAAAGGGGAAAGGGAGACATTCTTCATGTTTTCTAGCCCTTTCCAGAACTCCACTTGAAGTCCTCGTTTAAAACAAAAATCAAACAACTTTTTAAGGCACTCTGTTACGATATCTCTTATTTTCTGTTTCTTATGGGCTTCACTTTGCCTTGAGTCCCCTCATGGGATCTGAATGAGAGATGCAAGACACTGCAGGAGCATTAAATATTCTCGAAAACACAGAGCTCAGCCTTGCTAGCCGCAGCTTACCGGAATATCATTTGAATATTACCAGGATGGTTCCAGAGTTTAGATGCGAAATCTCCATTAAAAAAAGCACTAATGAATATGTTGTTCCCTCTCGGTTATTTCTAAAGACAGGGAATAACTAAATAAAGTATTTCATTTGAGCTCGGCAGACTCCCCTCTCCTGTCAGCTGGTCTTAGCGCTGTGGCTGTGAGATTAATTCAAATATTGTGAGGGCTGGCAGTGTCACCCCGGTAGAGAAGTCTCAGGGGCTCTTCCAGACTGCACTAGATTGAAGAGGGTCTGCAGTCTTCCTCTTTGTTTTTAATGGCTCCTGAAGACCTTATGAATAGGTCTTCATGAACTCCTGAATGCTCCCAGGCAGAGCCTGAAACTGAGCTCTTCAGGGTGGCAGGACTGAAGTGCCACAAGGGAGCAGCTGCCTTTTCAGAGTGGAGGCTACCGTAATGGCATGGACGGAGGGCACCTTTCAGAACCTTCGTGGGCAGAGGCGCCTGACACCAGAGGAGAAGCAGCCATTGCAAACATCCTTGAGTAATGAAACATGAAATGCCAAAGTATGAATCTAGGAAAATCGGAAGTCATCAAAGATAAAACGTAATGAATAAGAATCGATATTCTAAAAATTAGTGAGCAGAAATGGACTGGTATTGATCATTTCAATCAGACTGTCCTTGGGTCTGCTCCACTGAGAATGACAAATGAAAAGGACAGAGGATTGAATTCATCATCAAAGGGAACATTATGCAGAAGGGCAGCGCTGCAGTGACAGCATCATCCACCCACCCCCACACTTACACAACTATTATTCAAAGATACACGGGGGAAGGGCTTCACAAATCCACAGAATTCAGAGACAGTCACATTTTTTTTCACAAATATTTTGAAGCCCCCCCTCATTATACATATAAACCATGAAGGCCAAAAGATAAACCAAAGGTTTTAAATCAACTTCTGCACTCTGAAATTGATCACCTATGCTATCAAAATAAACTGATAATTACTGAAATTTAAGAATTCAGACAAGAACAAGGATCAGTAGCTTAAAAATATAGTCCTGACACTAGAAGTAAAACCAGAAATCATATATTAGAATTTTGCAAAGTCATTTATTCATTATAAATATTATTTTTCCAACAAAATAAACAGACTATATATTTGGACATCGCTGGATAAAATACACATATATAATGAACTTTACCCCGCAAAGAAACGATGGAAAAACAATGTCGTCCATCATAACAAGGTAAAGGGCAGACCATAGGTACTTAAACTTATTTGGTCTACTGCGCCTTTTTTAGGAAAGAAAAAATTACTCAGTGTCCCCCTGGCAATTAAATACTGTCATGCTCTAGCCCATAATCCAAGATAGAGTGTAGGTATCAGCTTTTATAGGTCCCCTTTCATCATTCCAACACACACACACAAGGAGTGGCATCACCGCCATTGAGAAACACAGAAATAGACCATTGTTCACATGAAAGATCAACTCGAAGGTGAAGAAACTTAAAACAAATCCACAAGCACCAAAATATAAACTTGAGTAGACCCCACTGGAATTTACAGACCATCTCCAAAATAAATTTGATTCTCTGAGCATTAATGACCCAAACGAAGAAGAGTTGTGGGCTGACTTACAGGACAGCACACACGAAGAAAGCCAAGGATTAAAAATGCAGGGGGGGGGGGGATCAAAAGAGATGTCAGAAGAGACTCTGAGACTTACTCTTGCAGACAGAAAGTTACAACAAGCGGAGGCAGTGATGACGTGAAAGAGCTGAACAGAAGACTCCCAAGGGCAGCTTGAGATGACAAAGTATTAGAATGAAACGTGCAACGATCTGAGGTTAGAAAATGAAAAGGTACATGTTTGGCATTTCTAAAAGTGAAAGAACTGAAGACAAAAGCTCAGGTCTTGAGTTGTAAAATTAAAGAATTGGATGGGTAAGAAACTGAACAAGGCAGAAAGCATCAAAACAGAAGGAATACACAGAGCCCTCATGCCACGGAGAGTTGAAATTCAAGCATTTTGGCATTAATATATGATCAAGAACTGGTGGGTGGTATTGATGGAAACAGTGCACACTGCACTAAAGGATGAAAATCTAGCCCCCAAGGAGTGACACGGTACCAATCGAAATGTTCCCACAAACGGATGCCCTGCTGGAAACGACCACCTGTTTGTAGTTCACTTAGCGCGTAGTGCCAGCAGGGCTTTGTGTTAGTTTCTTCTTTTTCATCTCAGAGCAAATAGGACATTCTATATAGAAAGTCACTGAGTTGACTCTGACTCATGGTCACCCCATGTGAGTCAGAAGAATTGGGCTCTATAGGTTTTCAATGGTTGATTTTTCAGAAGTAAATTATGAGGCTTCTCTTTCAAGGTGCACTGGGTGGACTTGGACCTGGGAATTTTCAGTTGTAGCCCAGAATGCACCACACAGAGACTCTTAACACCAAATAATACTGAAAATAAGGAAAATTATGTCTTTTATTTACATTAGGCAATGTGCATATACAACACCCACAGCTGCGCCGTCTTTGTCCTGTGAGGCGATAATTGCATGTATTCAATCATCCAAATAAGTAGCTCCCAGTTAGGAGAATGGGGCTGCTAACCACAAGATCCACAGTTCAAAACCACCAGCCACTCCTCGGGAAGATGAGGCTTTCTACTGCCCTAAAGAGTTAGTCTTGGAAACTACAGGGGCAGGTCTGCTCTGTCCTACAGTGTCACTAAGAATCAGAAAGGACTTGGTGGCAGTTGCTTGGATTTTTGTCAGTCTAGTTTCCATAAACAGCCCTTCCCAGTGTCTTTGAAATCTAGCTGTGCCATATTAGATTCCATCGTTATGAAAAATAGCCTCTGGCAAATATTTATACAGTGTATTGCCACCTTTGTGGTAAACATTGCCACAAAACACTGAACAGATTCACCATGAAACATCAGCAAGGGCCAGAGATGCCGAAGGCATACATACAGTAGCAACTCCTGGGAGGAGCCCATAGAGGAATCAAGAGGCACTGATTTCTACTACCTCCAAGCTGGACTCAGGTACCTGAAAAGGTCAGGTGAAATTCTTAAAAGGAGACCGTAATTAAGGAATTACAACTACTGGAGCTAATGGCTTTGGCCCCATTCCCGAGTTAATGGGAATTAGGTATGGTTTCTTTGTGACAGAGTGATTGCAAAAATGGCGGGACCACATACCACCAACAGGCTGATGTTTTTAATCAATCATGAAAACCAGGAAGTCCCATTGAAACATTACTTCCATCATCAAAAATGAAAACTGCATGAAGATAGAATGCCAACCTATAGGCAACAGCATTTCATTTCTTTCAGCTAAACAAATGTAGAAATATTTCCTGAGAAACAGCTCATTTAGTCACTAAAATGTAAATTGCCTAACCAATTCGGCAGGATTTCTCCGACTTCCTTGAGCTCTGGCTGAACCAGTTTAACTTCTCAGCCATGGAGAGAGCATCACCCCAATCGCCAGACTCTTACTAATCGTCACTCTCACGAACATTCGTACTGCATCATTGAAAGACATGATTTTTATCTTTGTAGACACACATTCATGGACCCCTGCACAGACGCTCTCTGTTCAGAAACCTCACGGACACAGAACAGAATGAAAGCATCCTTAAACGTGAATCACCTTTCAGTTGATTAAAAATACGGACAAGCAAGCGCATAGCTTGAGAGTTTCATGTTCCCCGTAGGAACGTGGTAGCATGTGGGTTACGTTTCAGACTGCAAACTTTGAAAGCAGTGGTTCAACCTCCCATCAGCTGTTCTGAATCTGCTCCAGGAAAGCTTTAGAATCACAAAAACCCTCTTTGGGGCCAGCTCTGAGTTGGAATCCACTTGATAGCAGTTAGACTTGGTGTGTTATCCAACCATGGCCCCCAAAGCCTTGTACATGGACAATGACACAATGTTGGTTTGCTTTTGTAACCAAATTGAAATTACTAGAGAACTTTAACTTAGCATTATATGGAAAAGGTTTGTTTTTTGCCCCCATCACAAAACATGTCCTCCTATATCCTAGCTTCCCAAGATGGCTGACTATTGGAATCAGCTGAGGATCTGGTGAAACCACGGATCTAGAGATGGATTCATTAATTTTACCAGGTTCCCAGGCACAGAAGAAAGGAGCAAGTGAACTTAGAGGGTCTACCAAATGCGAGACACTATGTGTGTTCGTGAATTATGATTGCAATGGAGCTTTCCCACAGCCCTATGGGGAACTAAGGTGACGGTCGAGTTTATGGAAGGTGATAGAGCTTCTTTCCCCCAAGGTCCTCTTCTCCTCAAGCCTGAGAGTCAAATTTAAGTCATCTTCTATTTTGGTCACAGGCTCTGTGTTTCCAGGGGTGATCATGACTTCACACAGTCCAGGTATTCTTAACAGGCAATTCCTTGTTAGACAGGAGCCATGTCTAAAGGAAGTATTAAACAGCGATATGGTTTCTTAGCAGTTTGACTAGGCCATGGCTAGCATGTGTGATTTCCTCTGCATTTGTCCTACTTGGGGTTTCTCCAAGTCAGAATGGGCCACAAGGCAGCAAGTTTCGGTTGTATATCTTTTGTGAGGGGTGGTGGAGGGGAGTAGATGTCGTGCTTCCCAGTTTCTTGTACATAGAAGATATTTGTAACCAGATTTGGGGAATTTCACCCTTTCCCCCTACCCTCTCTCTCCTTGTTCCCTTTTAGCAGCTCTGAATACCACAGATCATTGATGCTTTGCTTACTCACTTTTTCTTTAATATTGTTTCTGTGTTCTTCAAATTGAATCATTTCTATTTATCTATCTTCAAGTTTACTAGTCACTGCAGCCAAGAAATATTTTCTATTTCATATATATTTTTTTAGTTCTACCATATTCATCTGGCTCTCTTCTTGATACTTGCCATTTCTATTCTGATATCCCCCATTAATATGCATACTATCTGCCTTTTTCAGTTTAGTTCTAAAGGTGAATTAATTGCTGGTTCTAACATCTGAGTGACAATGAGTGTGATGTCTCTTGGCTAATATTTCCCTTGACCATTCGTTTTATTCTGTCTCAACCAATATTCTCTACTTTTTTAAAATGATTTATTAGGGGCTCATACAACTCTTATCACAGTCCATACATATACATACATCAATTGTATAAGGCACATCTGTACATTCTTTGCCCTAATCATTTTCTTTTTTTTTCTCCTCTTTTCTTTTTTTACATTTTATTAGGGAGTCATACAACTCTTTATTCTCTACCTTTTGTATCTATATTCTATATCCTATTGCCATGACTATACAGAAGTCACAGACAATACTCATGATTCAAGGATTCACAGTATAGAAAATAGGTTGTAATCCAAATGAGAACTGCACAGGATACAGCTGCTCATCGCGGCATATCACAACGTTCTTTCAGGGCTACTAGCCAACACTGAAAGGGCATGCCACGCTGCTGTAGGCCTCAACCCAAACACATTACACTTAAGCTCTGTGGGTCAGTGAACCCAACTCCCCCAATTAAATGTCAAGCAGCCCCCACTTCAGTCAGCCTCCACCTGAAGCTACTCAGGTCTAATTCCTTGAGTCAGCAAGCCCAATTCCCCCCAAGTTCAGTGCACAAAGACATCCCACTCCTGCCCCAGATAACCTTCTGCCCCAGAGCTCTCAACTGCCCTTGCCCTGAGGGATTGGAAGTCCATCACTGTCTCATGCCCTGGCTCCTGGTTCTGCTACTGCTCCTCTGACATCACAACTGTCACCTGGGATGCAGGAGGCTCACCGTGTAGGGATGTTGGAGCCCAGAGGAAGCGCTTCACTCCTGCCTCTTGCTGGTAATGAGATTCGTCCCTTCCTGATTCCCAGAGGGCTCATTTTTATACCCAAAAGGATGGCCAGCACAATGTATCCTGTTCGCAATTACTCCCAAATGAATGCTATCAGGGTCTTCCCCACTGTGTGGCCCAGACTCATCTGGAAAAGTTCTTTTGTGGGAGTTACAGAAACTGGCTAAAAGTGCCATGCTGAATGCTTCACTGCCTCTGGATCATAGCTAACATTTTCACTTACTTTACATGAAAAATATTTTGTACTGTTTATTTTATAGTGAAGTGGCATGTTGTAAGTGATATAAATGTTGCTATCTTCTGTAGAGTATGTGTTTGTATGCTTCCTTTTAAAAGATATTGTATCTTCAGTGAAACTTTACTCAGTGAACTGGGTTCCCGTTGAATAATTCCTACACACCTTCTTCAGGCACACTAGGTTTATTTTCCACAACGTGTCAACATTCTCTTGAATTGTGTTCTAATTGTTCTGTTTCTGACTTGGCCGTGCATTGTCTGGTTAAGAAAGAATTGATCTTTTTTTGGAGGGGGACCCATCATGGCTGCTCCCACCACCCTGTGTGCGTGAATCCATTATTTTGCTGAGAGGTGAACTTAGGGGATAGGTTTGCCTCAGGGTTTAAAAAGAGTAACCTTAGGGAGGTTTCCTCTTTCTAGGCAACTACACAGACTGACCACCTGGGACTTACAAAGGCTGGACTTGATACCTTCTAAGGATGAGTCTGTTTGGGTTTTCCCTTCTTTTATAGGCATAAAAATATCCTTGGTTCTGTCACACAGACATGTGTGACAACAAGGCATGTCCTTTCGGTGGCTTTAACGGAAGACTGAGGTATTTATCCAGTCCTGGGTTGGCAGAATTCAAACTCCAACTTCCGCTTCCCCTAAGTGAGCAGAAACTCTAATTTCAATCTTCAAGTTATTTATTTCTTATTAAAAAATCAAGTTATTGGGGGCTCATACAGTCCTTATCACAATCCATCCATTCATCCATTGTGTCAAGCACATTTGTACATTTGTTGCCATCATCATTTTCAAAACGTTTTCTTTCTACTTGAGCCTTTGGTATCAGCTCATCATTTTCCCCCTCCCTCCTTCACGAACCCTTGATAATTTATAAATTATTATTTTCATGTTTTACACTGACCAATGTCTCCCTTTACCCACTTTTAATTAAGAGGTCAAGCAGGTATTATCTATGGATTTTGAAGCTCCCCTTAAAGTCTCTTAAATTTCTCCATCATCACTAACCCTAAATTCCATCCATGAGCACCTTATATACTGAAGCTTGTTGCTCAAGTTCTAACCATCATCTGCCTTAGAGATGAATTGAATTCAATTAATATGACTCTTTTAGCCACAACTCCTTAGGAGATGCACTATAATTCTGGACTCTGCCTAGCTATCCCTTTATATAGTGGAAGGGCAGTGGAAACAGAGGAAGGGCCTCAATGGGATAAACTGACACAGTGATTACATCAGTGGATTGGGTATAAAGACAACTGTGAGGATGGCACAGGGCCATGTATAGGGTGGCCCATGGGTCAGAGCTGAGTTGATAGCACCTAACAACAACAACAACAAGATACTGTTAGCTATAATCCAGTTATGCAGTGCATTCACCACTATATTAAATGGATAGAATGGCACAACAAAACAAACAAACTCACTGCCATCAAGCTGACATAGATTAGCTTAGCCGTAAGACCTGACTTTAGTAGGAGGTATGAACCAAATCACAATTTTGGAGGCATCTTTAAGACGACCAGAGGAAAATGGGCTTCAGGACTGTATCCTCTCACCACACTAGCTCACTGGTGAGGACTGTGCAGGACTGGGTAGTGTTTTGTTCTGTTGTGTCACGGGTCACCATGATTTGGAATGCACGGTATGGCACATCTAACAACTAGAGGATTTGACTTAAGACACCATCCTTTGTTTGCCTGGAACCGGGGATAAGTGCTGGTGTCATTGGACAGTTTTGCCACATATCACTTAAAAAGCCATACTTCGGTTTCCTGACTGAGCTTTGGTATAGCCAAGAAGACCTGCTGTGACATTTGGGCAGCTTTGGCTTCTGACTCTGGGCCCTGCTTTTGGCCCACCTTGGCCTGACCTTTGGATTTGGGACTGAACAGCACCCACCACCACACAACACATTTCCTTAAAGCTTTGTGGTTTCCATGCGGTACTGTAGGAAATTACAGAACTAGGGGACATGAGGGAATATATTCAAGGGAAGAGGGTGGGGCAGGGGCAGAAGAGCTTCCTGGAAGACTTGGACATTTGGGACATCTTCAATCTCTCAACTCGTTGGTACTATTGTGGTATTAATTATTCTTTTTTTAAATTTTTAATCATTTTTTATCAGAGGCTCATACAACTCTTATCACAATCCATACACACATCAATTGTGCAAAGCACATTTGTACATTCATTGCCCTCATCATTCTCAAAACATTTGCTCTCCACCCAAGCCCCTGGCATCAGCTCCTCATTTTCCCCTCCCTCCCTGCTGTCCCCTCCCACATGAACCCTCGATAATTTACAAATTATTATTTTGGCATATCTTGCACTGTTCAACGTCTCCCTTCACCCACTTTTCTGTTGTCTGTCCCCCAGGGAAGAGGTCATATGTAGATCATTGTAATCGGTTCCCCCTTTCCAACCCACCCTCCCTCTATGTTCTCAGTATCGCCACTCACACCACTGGCCCTGAAGGTATCATCCACCCTGGATTCCCTGTGTTTCCAGTTCCTATCTGTACCAGTTTACATCCTCTGGTCTAGCCAGACTTGCAAGGTAGAATTGGGATCATGATACTGGGCGGTAGTGGGGTGGGAGAAGGAAGCATTTAGGAACTAGAGGAAAGCTGTATGTTTCATTGTTGCTACACTGCACCCTGACTGACTCATCTCCTCCCTGTGACCCTTCCATAAGGGGATGTCCAATTGCCTACAGATGGGCTTTGGGTCTCCACACTGCACTCCCCCTCATTCACAATGCTATGACTTTTTGTTCTTTGGTTCCCGATATCTGATCCCATTTACACTGCGTGATCACACAGGCTGGTGTGCTTCTTCCATGTGGGCTTTGTTGCTTCTGAGCTGGATGGCAGCTTGTTTACTGGTATTAATTTTTCTAAAATAAATTATTACCACAATACACTGGAGAGTGCTCTCAGGGAGAAGGAAAAAAATCTGTATCAACATAGATTTCAGTCGGTGTGTTTTCTCTTCCTTTTTGGGCTAAAGTCATTCTGATTCTTGTCTTTCTCTCTCTCTCTCTCTCTCTCTCTCTCTCTCTCTCTCTCTCTCTCTCTCTCTCTCTGTGTGTGTGTGTGTTTCTCATCTGAGTTTCTTATCATTATCAGCTGAAGGGGTAGAAACTATTCCTCCATTACCCTCCAGCTTAAACAAAATACTCTTTTAAAAGGTTGAATCCTACTTTCGCCCCAGTTAAAACAATCTTTGGGATATTATTATCATCATTATGAATACATTATAAAGCCACTACCTCACTTAAGCTTTAGAAAGCCTTCTCCCCTCCCCCACCCCCCAAGGTGAATTCTTTGAAGACCCAGACTTTCATAGAAAGTGATAAAACAGAATTATACCGGTGCTGTTAGAGTAAAAGCCATTCCACCAGATGCATCCTCTTTCCCTTTCACTGTATCACAGAAGAATATGGGAGGCTATCAATCTGCCATTTCTTCCATGCCTGGTGAACTTTCTGCATTGTCTCCAATTAAGCCATCAAAAGACATAATGGGAAAAGCTGAAGTCGACCTCTATCTCACATGTCAACTTTAGAGAGCACCTTTGTTCTATGAAATGAGAGTCACTCCCTACCCACACTAGCCCTGGGGTAAAGGGATCCATTCATCTACTCCCACACTCTTCAAACAGATGCACTTTTAAAGTGTGGCTTAACAAAGACAGATATCAAAGAAAGGTGACATACATCTCTCACCTGATAAGAGGGATCGTGCATGAAAAATATACATGACCTCCACCTAAAACTGGCTAAAATAAGACTACTTAGCACAACTTGGCATTGGAAGGTTGAAAAAAATGCCAGCCCTCTCACCTGGACTTCTCAGCATCCAAGCAAATCTGTCTACCTGTGCAGAGAGATCTTGTTTCTACGCGGATGCTATGTTGAAGAAAAGTCTGGTAATAATTTTATTGTTTTATAATTATCACCAAGAAGATAAGCTTTTAGTGGTAAAGTAGAGCAACTCTCAGGAAGCATTTGACTCTCTTTCCAGAATTATACACTTTCAAGATGCTTGGGCATCAGCAGAGAAGAAGAAAAAAAACTGCATTAATATTTATCACTCGTATAGCACTATAAATGCTTGCAACACTGTATAATAAGTAAAATCAGGTCCCAAAATGTGCCTTTTTAAACACAACTGTAACACACACACACAAAATCTTTAAACTTTGCAATAAACTCCCAGGGGAAACAGCCAGAATTTCCATCACTTAAAACTATAGAATTCTGAGTGAAGTGGTAAGAATATCTATAAAATACAATCTTGTACTGAGGAGACAAGGATCAAATATCCCGGGGAGGGGCTTTTCTCTCTAATGTAAATGATGTTGGAATACTGTAAGAACCTTCCTTAAACTCCCCTACGGGCTGTCTATCTCCCTTGGCAGCGCCCTCGTTCTGTCAAGATCACTAAGAGTGAGCAGGAACCTTGATTCAGAGAGCGTTAACTCTCTCAGTCCCCGCCTCGACCCCTCTTCAAGCATGGGTATTCCCTGTTTCCATTCATCAGGGTCTGTCTGACCTACTAAGGTTCACCTATCCCATCATTTCCCAGCACAGTCTACTCCCAATCCTTGCCTTGCCTTTCTCTCCTGCTTAGGAGAGGACTTGCACGTTGGAGCGACTGGTGTTGGGCAGGGAGGTCTTTATTTGGACAGTCCGTTCTAAAACAAAACTGCCTTCGTGAGCCCATATTTTGTTAACCCAGCCTCATCCGCGTGATTATCAATGTCAAAGATTGTTCATTACACAGGCGCCCAAGGTGTCACTTTGTAGATGTTCCGCTTGGCAATGAGGCTATGTCTGACAAAGTACACACCTTCCTTCTTCAGATCACCTGCTCCAGTGAAAGTCATTGGCGCGGGGGACGGTGGGCAGTGGTGGGGGGGGTGCTGTCCTTTTCGATCCTTTCAACCCTCCAGCATCCTATCCAGCTATGCTCTAATGCAAACTTTCACCCTACTTAGAAAACTTGAAGCTTTCTTATTCTACCCAGTCTTTAAAAGTCGATTGCATGCTTTGAATTGCTTTTCCTTGAAGCTGAATGTGGCTACTAATCTTATGTGGCCACCACGAGTACTGATGTGATGTGTGACGGCACAACTCACAAGAGCAAAGGTTTGCAGTAAAGAAAACCCCTTAGTTCAGAAGGATGAAGAGACCCTAAGACTTCATCTACCATTTTCCTACTTCTGCCTCTTTCCTGTTCTTTTGGCCTGCATTCCTAGAGTTAGCTGCAACATTGTCCATTGTGAAAAGTTGTGAGAATTCTTAAAAGAAAACAAAAACAACCCATTAAAAGGTGTTTTTTTTAAAATGGCAATTCTACTAAAAGAGCGTGTACAATTTAAAGCGATGTACAGATACACGTTTTAATCGAGGCAAATTTCGCTTATGGAGAAGAGATAAATGACCTTCGTAATTAAGGTTTTGGGCATTTTGATTGTTCCTAAGATAAACTGACTGACAGCGCCCGCCCGCCATCCATAACCACTGATTCCGGGGCTGAGTGCCGGTGCATCGGGTTCAGAAGAAACTCTCCTTCTTCACCTGTTCAGTATTCTATGAGCCTAACTACCCTGACTTACGTTTATGTCCAACCACTTGTCAAGTCCCAGGTATGGCACAGAACTTTATGTCCCAGTGCCTTTGACTTATGTTTTTGGTTTGACATGTCTGCCTCTGGGGATACAAGAGAGCTTTCACCCAAACCAATGACTATTCAGCATGTGTTCCAGAAGAGAGGGTGTTAAGTCACCTTTCATGTCTCCTGTGGTAGAAGTCAAATGGCTCAATATTTCTCCCCACAGTCATGTCTGACAAGCTCGATAGGGAGGCGACATCCTCATTCCGGCCTCTCCATCCCTCAAAAATGTCCTCAAACTCACGTCTGAAACAATAAGAACACCGTGCTCCTTGGATTTAACTGGTGCTCTCAACCGAGCCGAATGAAAGGGCACAGATATTAATTGTAGTTGGAAATTCTAGCCTGAAAATTGATTTTCACCGAACAGATCTTCTCGGCGTGAGTCCTCAGCATATGCCTGCCAGCTTCGCTGACAAAAGTAGTTATGCCTCTTGGAGTGGAGTCAACAGAACCAGGAAAGGGCGAATCCACAGTCTCAGCCTTGAGCATCACTAATAATTATCTGTCTTTTGATTAAAAAATCATTCTCCCCGGAGCGGAGCTGGATTTAACTCCCAGGCATGTGCCACAGAGAACACGAGAAGGTAAGTGACAAGCATGTGGAGAGGAGCGGGAGGGGGGCGGCGAGAAAGAGCACACCCCCTCCCCCATAGAAACAAGAAGAGGGAGGAAGGCCCTGAAGTCGAGGTGTAGGCCCTGGCCTTTTGTTGCTTCATTTTAAAACTCTGCAAATGTCTCATTCGTGACTACATTGAGAATCTGACTCCGATGGGTAAATCAAAGTACTTTTGTGGGGCCTTTTTATCTGTACTTCTACCAGGGAGAGAGAGAAACGAAATGTTTTATGCAATTATACATAGCATGTTATAATATGCCTTGCTGAGCAGCCTGTCTCAGTAACTCTCGTAGGGTGCACACAGACAGACCCAGGACATACAAAGGTGGAGACTGTACTAACCAGAGGATCAAAACTGGACAGGCTGCTGGGTGCTTGGAATGACCTGAGGGGTAAGTGCACCACGGCCTGAGGCTGCGTGGGGTTAAAAGCACAGGGTGCAGACGGAGGAGGGGCTGCCTGCTGGGGTTTCCTTAGCACCGTCCATCATCTCAGACTTCCTTCCCGGAATGATCATCAGGATCTGGAGTGTTCTATACAGGTTGGACCCAGGAAAGCAGGGCCTGATTTTTGACCAGGTCACAAGAGATTCTATGTTCTATTCCCTTAGCTGTCTCCAACATGGAACAACTAGAAAGTCATTCACGATGGTGTGCATCTGGGCTGCTGTTCTCTCTCTCTCTCTCTCTCTCTCTCTCTCTCTCTCTCTCTCCCTTTAATTATGCCTGTAAAGGGCTCAATGTATTTTTTAAAATCATTTTATTGGAGCTCATACAACTCTTATCACAATCCATACATACATCAATTGAGTAAAGCACCCTTATACATTCGTTGCCCTCGTCATTCTCAAAATTCGCCTTCCACTTGGGTCCGGGGAATCAGCTCATTTTCCTTTTTGCCTTCCCCCTCCCTCCCCGTTCCCCGCTCCCTCATGAGTCCTTAATAATCTATAAATTATTATTTTATCTTACACTACCTGGCGTCTCCCTTCACCTACTTTCCTGTTGCCCATCCCCCAGAGAGGAGGTTATATGTAGATCCCCCTTTCTATCTCCCCTTCCATCCCGGTATCACCATTCTCACCATTACTCCCGAGGGGCTCATCTTTCCTAGATTCCCTGTGGACTCTTCTCTTAATCACCCTGAAAGCCTGGAATGGGAACCGGCCCTCTGTAGCTCAATGTTCAGTCAAACCTGAGACAGGCCTGTGAGGTCGACTAGACTAGCAGCTAGGAACGCACCTGAGAGCTGTCAACTGGGTTTGCCCAGGAACAAGGCACCGAAAGCAGGAAGAGACGGGAAAGAAGGACGAACGAAAACTGAAAACAGAGGGAGGAAATGGAAAGAGTGCTATTCCATTGTGGGCATTGCAATCAATCGAGTAGAGCAAAATGCACACGAACTGTTGAGTTGGAAGACCAATTTTCTCTATCAAGTTTCACCCAAATCGTGATAAGAAGTTGTAAAAAACAGGATCCAACTGATGGTGTGTCCTCTTCTTGGGTCTTCGTGACCTAGATACTGTTTCCTGGGCCAACATTTGAAGGGATTCAGTAAAACTCCGAGAGAGGCTGGCCACCTCCACAGACCTACCAGCCTTGGGCTCCTCGTTGCTTCCCGTGAAGCTGGATTGTTGTTCTGATTATATTTCAGTTCCAGGTATGCACAGGCTTAAATAGCATCCTCAAATCAACCCTATTTCTGCATAGTCTACTTATTTTACAGATAATGTACTTCCAGCTCAAAGAGGTAAAAAATTTAATGCTCAAGAATGTGGGGTGCACAAGGGAGGAAGCAAAAATAAACACCAAAAACCTATAACAGAGGCTAAACTGTATATTATAATCATGGACATCTACAGCAGTCTACACTTGGAAGGTCACAACCATGTGACTTTTTCTAGGAATGTGAAATCAACAAAGAGGAAATTGATCACTGGATACAAATATATAAATAGATTCACTTGGCTGTTAATACAGGTTCATGAAAATTCGAATCAAATCTGGTCCTGAGGAGCTTCCAGACACTTCCATGATATCGAACCTTCCCTAGCTACAGAACTGGTTTTTTTGTTTGTTTTACATCAATTTTTTTATGTAAAACGACGACCACATGACAAATAATCCTCAGGGAATATGTTGAATGTGTTTTAAAAAAATAGCAGAGGAAAGAAATAATAATAAAGCATCTATTTCCCTGCCAGTTTATGACACTATTTAGTATGTAATTCAGCTCTAGGGAAGGGCAACAAAGCCTTTATTTTGTACTAACAGCAAGTAAGAACTACGCGGACGCAATTTCAGCAACTGACCCAAATTTAAGCCATCAGATAGCAGGGGGAAAAAAGATTTTGAAGCCATTTTTCTTAAAACTGCTATCAATTTGAATGGTGGTTCTGATTTCAGCAGCTGATTAAAACTCTTTTAGACTGAAGTATATGCTGGTAAGTTGTTTTTGCCCTGCAGTAAAAGTAATAGTTCGGATCCAATTTAAATTTTGCTGGCAAACATACTACTTAGCATTACTTGGATGTGAAAATACTGGGGAAGGCTTAAAAACTCAGAATATATAACATTCTGCAATGGCGCTGCATATTTTTGAGTAGTAGAGGCAGATGAAGAAGCCATAACTCACGGATAGCAATTTGGCTAAGACTTGACAGATACTCTCTGCAGAAGCAAGCACGAAAATGTATTCTGCTTTCTCCACCTTTTGTGCAGAGAGGAACTGACCCGTGGATCTTGCAAAAATTAAATGGAAACCTGGCAATCGAGTGATTATTATTAATAATTAAAGGAGGAAACAGTATGTGTCCAACGGGAGGATCTCAGGAATTAAAAGGGCGGTCTGAATAACAGAGAAAGTGCAGAATTTGAATCTTGACTCACTGCATTATGTATCTATCTGGACAGGCAGGAAAGGAATGGGAGCCAGTCCCTCCATGTTTCTTTTCGGCCGGGTCCTAGAGTGATTTACCACCACGGAAGCTAATGCCAGGCCTACCCTTTCCATCAGGACAGGATAGGGCAATGCAGCCTGGGTAGATGTGGAATTTTCCTTCTTTATCATTAGTGTAGGTGTGGTAATAAAATCCCCCTGAAGTATTGCGTTTCTGAAGGGCCAGGTTGCTCTTTTCCTCTAAGTGAAAATTCCGTGTGAAGATCGGCCCCAGCACTTCCTGAAACATGAGTGGTAACAGCAATCACACCAATAACAATTCAGAGCTAAAAGAATGCTTTCTCCCAAATAAGTAACATCAAGACACCCACACGGATACACCATGGTCACGTGTTACCAATTCTATTTTGCATATAATGTGGAAATCAAGCAGATGTTATAACCACTCAGTGGACAAATCAAAAAGCACAAATGAATAAAAGATAATGGGAGGGTTGGATGTATAAATTGAAGGAGAACTGGTTTCTTAGGGTGAGGAGAGGAAAGGAGACCTCTCTCTAGGTCAAGGCAAAGAGCTCTAGTGGTGTAGTGGTTACAAAGCAGGTTGTTGTCTGAAAAGTCCTTGGAGAAAGTCCTTGGCTTTCTACTCCTGACGTTACAGCCGTGGAAACCCACAGGACTAATTCTACCCTGTCTCACAACATCTCTGTGAGTCCGAATCGACTTGACGGCTCTGAGCTTGGCTGACATGGCATTTGTTGACCGACAGGTAGGAATTAATAGCAGTTGCTATGAGTTATGAATAGCGCATTGCAAGATTGCTGTCGTAAAAATATCAGACTCCCATCACTACCAGAAGTGTGTGTAACAAGCAGACAGTGCATTTTTCCATTGAAGCTCCTTTCCCCCTTACAACAGTGACTGTCAGTGCAAACTAGAAACCCAGGACTCCTGGTAATTAGAGCTCCACCTTACGGTCACAGGCATAGCACCTCTCAGAAATTATTCTAGTTGCCAAGAAATCGGGCAACTTTTGTTTTCAGAGGTAGGATGATTCCCCCACCGACAAAGGAGGCATCCCAGGAATGTCACTAGAGAGCTGATCCAGCTGGATGACTGTCCTGATCATGTCACGTGCACAATGTGACTACGGCCGATGCCCTTTGGAGAAATGACAAAGTTAAATTTGTAAGGGATTTACACCCTGTCATTCCCACCCAGGAAAACTCGCTGCCCACTGACTAGATGGCACCTGCAGAGGCATAGCCTTGATGTTTTCTATACATGAAAGGAAACGTGAGTAAAGTCACAGAAGCAGATGGGACTTCATTTCCATTGCTGAGTTCCATAGGTTCTTCCCTTCCACTTAGGGGAAAGGAAAGAAGTAGGAGGAATGTATGAAAAAAGTATTTTTCCACCCTTTTAAAATTAAAAATTGCATTTTGTGGTGGTGTTTTCAAAATAAAACTTCACTAGAATTGCCTCCTGTCTGTAGTTGCTGGTTAACCTGTTTCCCTGTTCTGCTCCTGACGGCCATGACTTCAGAAGCGGTGCCTCATTTTTCTTTGCTTGTGGCTGTGCCACGCTTCTAGCACTCTTCCTCTGCTGGCTAAGTCCTCTGATTTTGACTGTGTGGTTTTCTCTCGGGCAATATCTGGACTAAACGATCTTAGATATCCTGCCACAGAGCAATCCCTCCACTTCAAGTCCTGATTAAAAAAAAAAATCACTGTGCTCACTCACCTCAGCTGTGGGTCCTTTACCAGGCTAGGGGACATGCTGCAAGTCCGCCTGAAGAAAAATAACAACTCAGACAATACACTCTCACTCTCAAGAAGTCTCTCAGAGGGTCAACCAAACGTGGAAAAATACATGGTACTCCACTGACAGCCTTCCCTAAACATCTGTGTATGCGCCATGCTTTTTGACTTATAAGAAGCTGTTTTGGCTATTTTAACAGAAAACAATTCTACATGAATCCATCACTCTGGATGATCCTGCTTCTTCCTTCCAACCTGCAAAGCCCTTTCGAAGCTACAACTTCTCTCTTTACAGCAGCATGGGGGCTGAGGGAAGATGGGGGAAGGTTTAGCAAAGACGAGTATTTAGTCGAAGATCTAGCAGATACCTTCATAGTCTACTTTCACAGAAGGCTTTCAACAGCCTCCCAGACAGAAGGAAGAGTGGAAGCCGAGTGGGCAAGATCTCCTTGAATTGAAAAGGCCAGCGCCTGTGGTTCTATAAGCACATTCCAATATACATTCCTGCATGCACAGACCCAGTGGATGTTCATCATGGCTAGATTTTTATTAAGATGTGCCTGGGCTGAAGCAGGATAGAGTTATCCAAGCAAAGCCATGACGACAAGCACAATCTCAGCTCCTGTAAGGGCCTGGCTTGTGTGCGTGGACCAGTGGGGTCAATCACTTTGGCTCTTCTTGTCATTAAGGTTCCCAACCCCTGGCTTTTGTTCATGCCTTCAAAGTTCAATTAAGAGACACATTTTGTTTTTGCAACGACCTGGTAAGAGCAGAGGTAATGGAGTAATTGAACGCAATTTCATTTCAGACTCCTTTTATTTTTAAAAAGAGCCCTTTAATATGACAGCCCATCTTAAACTACTTCTAAAGGCTGATGACTTGACCTGGAATAACAGAAGCCGTATTGGATACCTCCTGATACACCATTAAAGGGCAGCAACCATTATCCCTTTTACATGAAGAGAAGGGCACAGTGCCACCCCCTTTTAATTTCGCTGGTAAATCACATTGAATTATCCCTTAGCACAGAATGTTTGCAAACCGCGTTACCCCCACATACACCACGGCCTCATTTTAAACAACGGGCACTTTTATTGCTTCTAAAATTACTTCTCTGTTACTCCTGCTCCTGATATTTGAGACTTGGCAAAATTAATTTCTCTGCTTATTACAGCAAATAGTCTCAAATGTGGAAAAGAGAGAAGGCAGAGGGGCAATGAAAAAGCAGCTCCTTGTATTGTTTAATCATCCCCTCATTGCCACTGACCCCAGAGCTCTGACAGTGAATCATTCCTGGGATCTGAGCTTGGCGAGGCGTAAACCCAGGTAAAACCTGCACAGGTAACTAACAAGGACCTTGTAGAGTGCCCCATGTGGGGAATGAATGCAGGTCTTAAAACGCCTTCCCAAGGGCCGGGCCAAACTCTACAGCTCAAGATTTACATTATACTGGCTTAATGGAAAGCATGAAAAAACACACCACAACATTTGGATGAAAACACACACACACACACACACACACACACACACACACACACACCACTACCACTGCCAAACCTTAGCACACTCAGACTGACAACACACTCACTCAAAGGCAGGCGTCGTTTCTCTCTCAGATCAGATCTCTAGGCACTGGGATCTGTCTGTCTTTCTCATGGAATCCCGTTGCCCATCTTCAGCTGTGACCCTTTTCCAGCAGCTCTGTCGTGTTTCATGAACGGGAGCTCATCAGAGCCACATCAAAACGAGAAGATGCATTGTTTCCATTACCATTTATAGCACCATTTGTTTCATTTAAGAAAATGTGCTTAGTCTCCGGCCTTAAATTACATGGCAGAAATGGGATCCTGGAGTTCGGGCTACATATTTATTTTCCCATCCCTTCACCCTGTCAGAAGAGAAATCACATGGAGTTGATTTTAAAAGACAAACTGTTTCCATTTGCATCACCAGGCCCCTGACTCTTCCAAACAGGAACTTAGCTTCCGGGACTTCATTCCTGATTCCAAATCAGTCCGTAGTTTCCAGAGCACACCTCCTTAATTCAGGTTTTACAAATGCAGCCAAGGGCTGAACTCAAATTTACTGCATCAGGATGAAAATGGGATTTCTCAAGTGTAACGAGATGGGGAAGATTGTATTATCTTAGCAACTGACACCATTATTCCTCTTAAGAGAGAAATGATCCTCTTTCCTTGCAGATACACCTAGGGAATGTTTGTTTGTTTTTAATATTTGATTGTTTGGAGGGGAGACGAGGAAATCAGCAAGCTAATTGTCACATGCAACAGACAGCTTAGGAGAGAACAGTCAGAATGTACAGGGCTCTCCAGGTGAAAGGGAGGTAGGAAGGAAGACAAGGGGGCATTGGAGGGTTAACTGGTAATAGGGCAGAAACGTGTGCTCTCTACTACCTTCCTCATCCCCTTCCTAGAATTTCTCCAATTAAGTCCACACAAGTCACACAGAATTGGGACGTGTGAGTTATAAAAATGTGCTATTGTAGAAATCACAGGAAGGTGATATTTCATCACATGTCACAGATCCAGAACTGAATGTCAAAGTGACCCAAGAACGTAGGTACTCCCACCCGCCACCCCCCTCAAAAAAAAATGAACTCACAGAAACCACGGGAAAGGCTTTCGAGACCACAGCCAATTCCACCTCAAATACGAATTTCTGTAAGCCTCAGCCTAGCACGTGGCTTCACCAGTGTCAGAGTTTAAAGCAGACTCTACAGAGCAGACAACTGCCACTTTGTAAATGATGCTTCTATTCTTAAGAAGCTGCTCTCAGGACTGCGCTCCAGGGGACACATTCCAAGGGACACAATTCTCAGGACTGCGCTCCAGGGGACACATTCCAAGGGGCACAATTCTCAGGACTGCATTCCAGGGGCCGCATGAGACAAATGAACCAGCCCAGACCTCAAGATTATCATCTAGCAGGGAAGCTAAGCTATGCACACAAAAGGAGCCCTGGTGGTATCGTGGTTATATGTTGGGCTATAATCTGCATGGTCGGCAGTTGCAAACCACCAGCTGCTCTTCGGGAGAAAGACTGAGAGCTTTCTACTCCTGTGAACAATGGAAGTCTCTGGAACTCCCAGGGGTTCACTGCAAGTCAGCATTGATCTGATGGCAGATGGCAGCAGTTTTAGATAATTACAGCAGGAGGTACGGTATGGAGTGTGGATGGGGGAAGAACCAGTGTCGTCTGGGGGAAGGCAGGAAAGGATAGTTTCTGTGCGTAATCTGGAAGAATACTGGAAAATAGACTATTACTGCTATGGACAAAGATAGGATAAATATCATTTTTATTTTTATGGCTGTTTTTTAAAAATTATCTGGACATCCCCCAAATAGATTTCAGGGACAATGAGAATATCTTACCTGTCTCTACTATGCCTGGAGAGGTAAGCCTACTGTCATCTGTGTGGCCGTTCTTTAAAATAAATGTTTAATTGAATACTTGGAAGAAGGGGGCAAGGTGTAGGCAAGGAATTGTGAAAGGAATGGTTTGTCTGGAATGTCAAATGTGTGCTGGGGCAGGAGGGTGGTTTCAGAGGAGAACACAAAACAAAAGTTCATTATATTGACCTTGGGCCAGAAGCACCTCAGGGCAGCTACTCCAGGGTCATATGCAAAAAAAGACTCAGGGGGAGTGTTGGGGGTATGGAAGCCCTGTAGCAGCTATGGCGATAATCTCTTATGAGGGAAGCCAAGGAAGCTGAACCTGGGATAAGGCAATGGAAATGGAGATTCTGTCAAAGACTGATGGATTATCCAGCTGATAAGGAAAAGGTAGGACGTCCAAACCTCGTCTGAGGTACCTCGAAAGAAAAGCCTGGTGATCTACTTCTTAGCAATAGCCATTGATAACCTCCCAGGTACACCTGTGCTCTCGCACACAGAGTCACCCCGTGCGGCATCCCCTCCACAGTCCCTGCTGGTTGCTTCCAGTCAGTCCGACAGCTCTTTATTCAGCAGCTGCTGCATGCTCTGCCGGAAGCATGGTTCTGAAAAGGGTGGGGAACCTTTTGTCCACCAAATGCCATATTAAAATGCATCACACCATTTGTAGGCCATAGACCATTGTCACCTTAAAAATCAGCTTGCGATAGGTGGCCAAACATTTCATTAACTCACCCCTCATGTCATGGCTGGAATTGCTCCTCCTCCTCCCTCCCCCAGGGCCTGTGTTGTTTGCTGTTATTAATCATTGCTCGTAAGGCCCCATGTTTCCAGTCTCTGCTCTACTGGGATGCAAGCCACCCTGCTATTGTTGGTTACATTTGACATTCGAGTGGAAACGAAAGTAATTCATTAACTTTTCCGATACTTTCCTCCACTCTTTGTATTCTGATAGTGTCACTTTTATGATTTTAAGGTTTTAAAAAGGCAAGAATATATAACTTTTAAAAAGAGTGTGTGTGTGTGTGTGTGTGAGAGAGAGAGAGAGAGAGAGAGAGAGAGCACCCAAGGCATGGATCTGTATCTGTCTGCCAAGGGAAAGAACGGCCCTGAGCAAGTTAAAAGCCATTCTGGCCACATCATTAAAGCAGGACAGGAGCATATCGCCACAAAAGGTGTTAAGCTATTAGCTTGAGGGTTTTGAATATCACCCTAAGTAATAAAGCCATATTTCAATTTAAAATGCTTTCATTGTTCATGCTTCCCATTAAGTCAAACTAGTATCTCTCCCAATAATTCAGAATTTGTGAGGATGAACTATGCTGGAACTGAAAATAATTGTGGAGTGAGTGAATCTTCTGAGTCTCCCTTAATGACACTGTCAGCCCCAAACCCTGAGAAAGAGCCTAAGTCCGGGAGAGGAGTTGAGGAAGGTTTGAGAAACGGCCACTGTTTGGGGCTCTTAGACATCCAGCCTCCCTCCTCGTGTGCATCTCCTTCCAGACCAGAGGGAAGAGTGAACCAAAGATGCTAGCTAATGAGTTCCCATTTCTATGCTGCCAAAAGCTGGCAGGACTTGAGGAAGCGCAGCCTAGCTTGCCCTAGTCGGCTCCATTACAGGCTCTATTACTTGCATTGGATGCATGCTGGAAGTTGCCCACTCTCATCCCTAAAATAATGTGACTAGCTCATCCAGGCCGCCTTCCTTGACGAGAGGCTCAGCTGCAAGAACGCCCCACTACCCTCGCTTCATCAGGCAACACGGCTGATTTTAAAACTCCGAGAACGAACACTGGTTATTTTGAGACAAAATTGTAAAGGTGACAGCTGCCGTTTTTTCTACTATTTGCTGACAGGCATCATTCAATGTAGGTTTTTGTTGGTTATTTTATTATTTTTTTGCTGAGATTCCACCAAGAGAACGATATTCTGACAGGAGTCAGCTTTGGGTGGTATCACTCAGCCCACTCATTACTATAAAAATTGCTCGAAAAAGGTACATACCTGCATAAATAAAACATTTGTTCTGTACATTTCTGCCAGTGGAGTGACAATGGAAGAAGAATACTGTGTCTGTGCTATAGCCAGAGGAATGGGTAACCTGGGGACTCATTTGCTGCTTCAGTGCTCTCTGAAAAGAAGGATATGAATGATTAAAATAAATGCCTAAGGAAGAATATCGGGGTCTCTCTCCCAGAGTTACAAAAAATCTAGCCACATAAACACACCATCATCCTGCACTGCAGCCCTCTGGGTAATGAGATTATCTTCAGCGACTGTGTAATTCCCGAGGAGTGTCTGGCTGGCTCCCAGGGAGGCTGTGTGAGAACATCACACTTTTGAGATCCTACTCTGGCTCAGGTAATGCTATGTCACCCTGGTCCCTGTTGCTATATAATTGAGATGGCCCTAGATAGTTGCAAGGAAGGAAGAGAGGAAAAAAAGGGGCGGGGAGAAAGCAAGTCTATGGTCTTCTGATCATAAACCAAAAGCCTAAAATCTCACCGACACCAAATGGCAAGAACTCACAGCAACGTGACGCCATCTCATAGCAGCCCTCCAGGGCAGGGAAGAACTGCCCTGCACATTGCCGACACTAACACTTAAAAAATAAATAAATAAAAGATCATTTCACTGGTGGCTCTTAAAGCTCATATAGCAATCCATACATCAACTCTACCAAGCATATTTGTACAGATGTTGCCATTGTTAGTTTCTAAACATGTACTTTCTATTTGAGTCCTTCATACCAGCGTCTCCCCGCCCCATGTCCCCCACAGCACTTTAAGGAAGTAGAAAGCATCGCCTTTTTCCCACGGAGCAGCCAGTGGTTTTCGAACTGCTGACCTTGTAGTTACAACTAACAATTAAAACACCATGAAAACCAAACGCATTGCATTTCTTTTGGTTCTGACTCACAGAGACCCCGCAGGACACAGCGCACCTGCCCCAGAGGTCTGCCAGGCTGTAAGGAAGCAAATTGCCACTTCCAGGGTGGGTTCAAAAGACTGAACTTTCTGTTACCAGCTGAGTGCTTAACTCCTGTGCCACCAGGGTTCCTGATTAAAACACTTCCCATGGCAAAGGCCTTGTAAAGTATCGAGTTGTGCTGACATATTGCCAAATAAATCCCAATAAATAACCTGAAATTTTTAAGCAGGACTCTACAATCATACGTCAGTCCTCTCTTTGGGATGATTTCTGATTCTACTTCCTGACTCATTGGAGAGCCTCCTCTTTAGAAAGATCAAACCCCCAGCCCCCACCCAATGCAGCCCCTTGCTTTCATTTGTGCTCAGGGATCAGCTGTCAAGGCATTGGTAAAACATGGAGTAGACAAAGCCATCTGTGGATACGTGTGTGCGTGAAGGTGTGTGACAGTGTTCCCAAAGCACTCGCAAGGCAGTAACCCAAAAACAAGATCATTCAAATGTCACGTGACCCCAAGGAAACTTTTCCTAGTGGCCTACCAATCAAAATAACCAAACACTCGGGAACATATGGAGCAACACATTATAATGGAATAATTAAGAGAAGGTCAAAGATATAGACATAGGGGAGGTCCGCCCAGCATTATCTATAATAGCAGTAAGGGGGGAAATTCTTTACATATTAAAAAAAAGAAAGAAATTAGGGGAGGTGGGGTCGTTAAATTTCAGAGCACAATGGAATAACATACAACCAATCCAAAATCACAGCTATTGGCAAGTTGATGCCGACTCACAACAAACTTATAGAGTAGCGTAGGGCCGCCCGTGTGGGTTTCCGAGGCTGTACCTCTTGACTGGAGGAGAAAAGAGTAGCTGGTGGTTTCAAACTTTTGACCTAATGGTTAGCAGCCCAAAGTGGAACCACTATGTCACCAAAGCTCCATTAAGCAATCATATAAGTATGGAAAAATAACATTATGATTCTCAGCTATCTTATGAAACCAAATCAAATAAAATTACAAGTCCCCCTATTTCAATTCATCAAATGACAACTACTTGGATGAAGGCCTAAGAGTGAATTAGAAGAAACGCATTCTATCCACTCATTATCCTGATTGGAAATTATAGCAGCACTCCATTGTAACTTATGAATAATTTGCTTTGTTGCTCTTGCTTTATATGTCCTAAACTTCCTGTGTGTCTATTACAATGCACAGCACACTGTATTTTAATTATAGTTTACTTCGGTCTCATCTTTTGCATTTCTTAAAAGACTGACACCATTCGTGCACTCAATAAATACTGTAAATGTTTTACAACAATAGTTCATGTTGTAGGTCTTGGTAATGAAACAGTACTAGAGAAAAAGAAGGAGAAAAAGGAGGGGCAGCTTATGGAAAAATTCCTAATCTTTTAATTCCATTTTCCCCCGTGACTGTTCTGAAGCTCTCTCACTAGTCACATGGTCTTGTAGCACTGTTTCCCCATCCTAGGCCGGTACTCTGAACCTAGGAGGCACTCAAAGGACATTTTTTAAATGAATGACTACATACATATCAAGAAGACAACAGCATACACTATATAATGGAAGCATTAAAGAAAGACAAGAGGGTGACAAGCAGAAACATTAAAGCATAGCTTGAGCCGAGGGGCATGAACTGGGTTTGGAATGAAGCGCAGATGAAAATAGTAAATTTCCCACAGTGTTCCTCGGAGCCCCATATTTTCCTCTTATTCCCATTTGTTTTAAAATACGCCTTCATTATTGTTATGGTTACAATGGAATATATAACTACATGTATGCTCTATAGCAAATATTAATGTTCAGAACAAAGCACTATGATTTTCTCCCACGTTAAAGAATTATCGGTGGGGGGGGTGGCTGGGAGAAACTGTACACTACCGACCCTGGATGACCGCCCATCCAGTAGCCAGCACCAAGCTCTCAGACAGATGACTGCACTGTGTGGGAGTTGGATGCTCTCGCCTGAGAGTACATAGCATGGTGTCACCACTACAAAGTTCGACCCACAGTTCCTCGTTGGCCACAACAAATGGGTGGCAAAATGTGGTTAAGTTCTGGACTACAATTTGCAAGGTTGCCTATTCAAGTGAAACACTTCAGAGAGCTTCTGAAAGCCGAGTCTAGAAAACCCTAAGGCGGCGTTTCGATTCTGAACCCGCCAGTCTCATGAAATGGAACTGACTGAGCAGCAAGGAACAGCGACAAGAATTCCAGGTCTCCACGTCTCAGAGGGTTGTTTACACAGAAAGAGAGAAGTGGACACCCTTCATGATGTTGTTTGTTTTTGTTTTAATCAGATGATGTTTGTCCATTTCTCAAGGAATACATTTTATAGTAATAAATGCAGTAAAATTTAAGGCTCCCAAACCCAAACCCAAACACACTGCCGTCAAGTGGATGTTAACTCATAGAGTTAGGATAGGGTAGAACGGCCCCTGTGAGTTCCCAAGGCTGTAAATGTTTACGGGAGTAGAAAGCCCCCTCTTTGTCCTGTGGAGCCGCTGGTGGTTTTGAACTGCTAACCTTGCAGATTGCGACTGAATGCATAGCCAAGGCATCACCAGGGCTGCCATGTAAGGCTCAAGCCCTTATTATTGAATTTGATGGCTGGGAAAATAATTCATAGTATAGTCTTAGAGGATTTCTATGGAATTTCCGTGCTGATTGTAGGTCCTTTGATGTGAACAACTGCAAAGTGTTCGTACGCTGTCTAAATTTCAATATTTGTTTATTTAGTGTGAGTTACGTAATTACGGCCAGCGCAACAATTCAATGGATGGTCCCGGTGTGTTGAAAAACACAGTTAGAAATGACATTTGCTAGTGTAGGGCCGAGACAATGCTCAGAAAGTGGATGACACTGGAGAACGGTGCTTGCCGTCTGTCCCACATGGAACCATTAGAGTCAACTGCACGTGAAAACGGTTATTGGGTCACTTTCCCTTTTGCTTGTTTTGATAAGTGGCAACCACACAGGGAGATGCCACGGAGATCTGTCATTTTGGATGAAATAGTTCACATTCATACAACAGACATTCTTAAGATATCGGCTTTTTAAATGTAGGATAGAGCACGGATAAAACCTAGTTATGTCTGTCTGCGTGACAAGAAAACAACAATAGGAGAAATTGTAAAATGTCGTCTCTTTGTAAAAGCTAGTCTCCAAATATGTTCAAACAGACTAACACCACTTCTTAAGATGTCATTTCTACGAAAACAGTGTTGGACAATGCTACACTAAATTGCAGGCATTGTAGAACTATTTGTGCAGTGAGTTTCAAGTTTTTCGTTTATTTTAACTTAAGTTCTTCAGCTTACCTGATCAATGCAAGGCAGAGTGTGAATGTTTGGGTGAAGACAAGAAATCACTACTTTTTTTTTTGGTTGTGTTTTCTAGAAAACAGAGCTCCATTGAGATTCCTAGGAATCTTGTTGAAGTATTTAATAAGCAGAGCAAGCTCAAGTTGGCCATGCAGGGCCCAGCGCTGTCGAGCTTACAGCTGGAGGTTAAGTGATGGAGAAGAAATGAGAATGTGAGGTTTGTACTCAACACGCAAAATAGGATCAGCCCATTTGAAATGTTTGGTGACTGACAGAGACAGGTACCAAAATAAAGACAAATTTAAAAATTTACTGAGAATATCTCATAATATGCACAAAATTGTGTTCTGATACACCATAAGATTTTAAAGTTGTCAAGGAACTGACCTGTCGATTCCTCTACAGTGGGATTTCAAATAGCACCAGAAGCAACTAATTATTAAATAATGGCAGTGATTCAACTTGGAATGAAGAAAAGTAGAAAAGGGAAAGTATATTTGGAAATTGCGATTGCAGCCAGTAAGAAAAAAAATGATCTGACATGTAACTATGAAATTATGTGAAATGGTATTTTCTTAGCTCTAAAAATTAAAATATAAAACTCACAGAATCCAACAGATTTCTTATAAAAATCAGGCATCTGTCATACCTGGTTGCAAAGTTTTATTCCTCAAAATAACCTCAATGATTAACAAAGTTGTGTATTTTTTACAGTGCACATGAATTTATACTTTAAAAATTAGTTTAAGGAAATGCTGTTTTAAGCTGTTTTCTCTTTTGTTTTTAGTTTTTGGGGTGTTTTTGATGATGGGGGAGGCTTCACAAAGGCTTCATATGGGTTCTCTGCTAATTAAGTTTGAAAAGCCACTGGGCCAGAACAATTTGCAGTCACTCTGCAAGACACAATATGAAAACAAACCAAAATAAAGCGAGCAACCCAGCCACCCTGGTCAAGCTCCCAAGATCTGCGGCCTCGCCACTTGCTCCCCCCGAGACAGAATACTGCCCCGATTCCCCCATTTTCTCTGAATGACTCTCGTAAAGAAAACGTCATTCAGGTAAGCACACTGTGCCACTGAGCTCATGTCTCCTCTGGATGGGTTCATGTGTAGCGAGCGGTGTGATGTCAACAGGGTGGCATCAGCTTCTAACAAGCTCTCCTTCATCCACAAAGCCCCAAAGTGACAAAGCCAGTCCTTCTCAGGAAAGTCAAGCGGAAGCTGATGGAATAACCGCATCAGCTGAGGTCATGTGAGAAGGACTTATGCACCTGCCTCAAGGTGACACAAGTGTTGTACAATAAACTGTCCCCACAGTGTGCCTTGGCTGTAGCCTGAATGGAAGCAGATCACCGGGGCGTCCTTTTGTGATAGTACTGGGTAGTTTCAAAGCACTCACCTGCACATTCTAGTCGAGTGCAAGCAGATCACCGTATATCAGCCCCCAGGTGGATGGAAATCCCACCCCCGTCTGTGAAAACGTTGGTTGTGAAGGCAGAGCTCGCGAGCAGTCTCAGAGGGAGAGAGCTGGCAATGGCAGGGACTTCGGGCAGAGCTTCCTCGCACGTTTTGTTTTGTTTCTGCAGTCCTGACACATCCTGCGGGTCACTGTAACTTCTTTCACGCAGGAGCTTTCCATTCAGATATCCCCGCAGAGAAGGGGGCACAGTGGTTCTTCACAGACCCCACCAGAGGATGGTCCATGTGGAGCTGTGTTATTCTGTCGGTGTTATTATACACTGTACAATCTGCCCAGATCGCCAAGGGAAATTTACCCAAACTGGGCTGAGCAGAGGAACCTCAGAAGAGAGAAAGGAAAACTGTCCTAATTACCACGTCAGGGGCCCATGAGTGACAGTTCCGTTTATTGACTGCTCAACCTCTTCAGCCATAGACAAAATGAAGTTCTCTTTGACGGCGTGTTTCAATGGCCCTCTGACTTTCGGCGGGGGGTGTGGGGGAAGCCTGCTACCTCATATTCCTCAATCTTCTCTTCTCTCCTGACTCATGTAGAGACTACTCATGTAGAGAGTGCTCCTGTAGAAGAATGTGTTAAGTCAGCGGTTCTGAACCTGTGGGTCGTGACCCCTTTGGGGGGTCAAACAACCAACCCTTTCACAGGAGTCGTCCGATTCATAACAGTAGCAAAATGACAGTGATGAAGTAGCGACGAGAATAATTTTATGGTTGGGGGGGTCACCACAACATGAGAAACCATATTAAAGGGTCACGGCATTAGGAAGGTTGAGAATCTCTGTGTTAAGTAGATAGATGAGAAAGAAAGAGGAGCTCTAACACACCAGAGCAGATTATAAGGAACAATAAATTCCCCATAAATGAGAAAAAGACCATTTTTCTCTTCATACAAACTTTCCCAAGTCTCAAAGGATTGCCTGCCTCTTGTAAAGGCTGGTCTTAGTGTGTGCCCGATGATCACATCTTTGGAAAATATATGGAGCCTCGTCCAATTTCTTAATACCACCAGGTTAACCTCACAGCTACCCCATCTTCCTAGCATCGTTCCAATTTCCTGGGACCTTGGCAAATTATTTGCCCTTTTAAACCTGGTCTAATGAGGTGCTACAGAGTTACACAACAGAGAACATAAGAAAATGTCCCTCCTTCTCTCTACAAAACTTCCACTTGTCTGTATTGGACTTCCACAATCGCCTTTTTCAATCATTGCTTAGGCAAGGGGTTCTCTGTTCCCAGCCTTATTTAGCATTGCAATTGAAGTCCAGATTCGAGAATCAGCAAATTCATCAACCTTGGGGTCTATTAGATTAAGAAACATCCAGATGAAAGACTGTCCTTACAAACCCTGAAATGTCTCTCTTGTATTTGTGCAACAACCAGTGAGATAAGAGGGTCTACGTTTCTTTAAAATGCAAAAATCTGTTCCATGCTCCATTCTATTATTTTTATTTATTTTGTGTGTGTGATTTTAAATATCAGAATAATTCCAGAGCGAAGCATGTCTACACTTAGTCTTAGTTTAGCTTCAAGTAATAGTCTTGCGTATCGATCTGGTTTCTTCCATTTTATCACGCTTCCTCTTTTTCAACGAACAATTTGAGACACCTCACCAGAGGCCTGGAACTGTCCTGGAGCACTATGGTGGGAGGACAGGCTGCAGGCTAACTGCTGACCAATAAATAACTTTTAAAAGCCATCCAACAACAACAAAAAGTTGCTTTCAAGTCAATTCTGGCTCCTGGGGATCCCCTGTTTATGAGGAGCTTCAAAGACTTTGTGGGAAAATTTCATTATCTACTCATTCCATGTTTTCATGGACTTTGTGATTTCCAGGTTCTTTATTTCAAAACCCTTCTGAGTACACTCCAAACTCCAACATTTTGACTGAGAGAAAAGAATGTTAACTACCAACACATCACTCAAGCCATCCCCTCTTCCAGCAAAGGAACAACCCACGTATGTCAATTCTGACTACAGCAACCCTGCAGGACATACGAGAACTGCTTCACAGGGGTTTTTGAAGGCTGTATTCTTTACAGAGCAGACTTTTTACATTCAGCCCCTATTGAACGGCTTGTAGGTTCAAAACTGCTGACATTTCAGCTAGCAATCAAGTGGCTTTGCTACAGCCTCACCTATGTTCCAGTTAACTTCCCGGGCTCCAATTGTAATCCCAGCTCATATTTATTTAGCTTCTAATGTCATAAGGATTTCCCTATTTTTATTTATTTTCTTTGTAATAATCTTATAAAAATAGTATCACGTTTTCACTTACAGGTGAGAGACGTGAGCCACACGGAGTTATGCAGCTTGCAAAGAGCAGTCCCTTGTCCAGAGTCACACCGCTCCGTCATGGAAGAATCAGTTATATTTCTGTGTGTTCGTAACAGCTTGTCTAAGTTTAGAGGAGCCCTGGTGGTGTAGCTGTCATGCTGTGATCTTCAAGGTCAGGTCAGCAGTTTGAAACTACCAGCTGCTCCTTGGGAGAAAGGCGGGGCTCTCTATTCCTGTGAATAGTCAGTCTTGGAAACACTTATGGGTAGTTCCACCTTATCTTTTGGGGTTACCAAGAGTTGTCATTGACTCAATGGTACTGAGTTTGAGTTTGTATGAGGTCAGCGCTTCCATCGCTTTCATCTTCTGGATGAATTCCTACGAAATATTGGGGTACATCTGAAGTCATCACTTCCACTAAGAAGCCCATCCCTTCTTCCTTCCTGGCCTGAATTACCCCAATCCCTTAAGACTCTATTCATGTCTCTGTCAAGACTGTCTTCTGTCACAGAGTCTCAGTCTCTCCTTTGCCTGAATTAGCCCCTTTCTCACTGCCATCATGTTAATTCCACCTCATAGGAACCCAATAGATGTATCAGAGCTTAAATTCTGAGCACCTCATTTGCAGAAGGCTACAAAGGCAGTGGAAAACCAGAATCTATTTGCAAAGTCCTCCTGTAGACTGAGCCTTCTTTGAATTCCTTCTGATCATTAATTAAGGGTGTAGATAACCTTGCCCCCAGGCAGAGTGCACTAGAAAAAGGATCGCATTCACCCCTCTCCATGGAGAGGCAGTCTCAGGGACTTGACTGGGGTTGTCCTTGATGGTCAGTAAGGGGCCTCAGAGCCATGAGTCACGCATGCCTTAGTCATTTCCTGAGTTTCTTTGTTAGAAGGCCTCAGGCCAATCTTGTAAGCATTTCAATGCACATGTCCCATTCGTGGTCCTGTTCCCCCTTCTGTAGTCCAACCTGTGACTGTGATGTACTGATCTGCCACCAATCATGAATCGTGATGGTTTCCTTTATTCCCTGACTTATTTAATGGAATAGCTGTGGCCTCCTTTATCTGCCTTGACCCTTTTAAAATGGAATGTTCTTCTTAACTAAGATTTGAGGTTGGGGTCAATTATGTACCCTAAAACAAAGGACATGGTAGGACTGCTAGGCATGGAATTTAGGGAAAGATGGTGGTCCCCCAAAACCCACCAATCAGCAAGGAATAAATAGCCCCAAAGGAAAAGAGGTCTTTATAAATGATCAAGAACATACTAGTAGGCTATGGGAAAATACATGCCCAGTAAAGGCCAGTGGCATCATACACACACACGCAAATGCATGCTAGGGACCAATTAAGTCATGAATCACACCCACACTTGAGCACATCCACTAAGAGTCCACCAACACACACACAACCATGCCCTCCAAGTGGATAGAGGAGGAGACCATATATAAGATGAAGGCACAGCCTTGTGTGTTCCTTCCCCACCCCTCTCCCAACCCTCTCTATTTTCTCTCTGGAGATACCTATTTGTTTACGCAAACCAATATCAAAAACTTTGCTTTAGCTTATGAAAGCTTACTGTAACTTTGTATTGCGTTTCTATCCTATGAATTTTCTGTGCCAGGAAGCAAAATAACAAGGAAAAGCATCTTGTAACCTAACAGAGCTACCCTGGTGGGTTTCTGAGACTCCAACTCTTTATGGAAGTAGAAAGCCGCATCTTTCTCCCATGAGGTACTGCACCTGACCTGTAACCCACTATGCTCCTCTGGGCTCCTCTGAGGTCCTTTTAGAAGAAACAAGGCTTCATTTCATATCGAGGACCTGGCGCACAGTAGGTGCTGCTGAGGAAATGAACAAATACAAGCATCTGACAGACTTCCTTCATGGAACTGAAATTCCTCTGCCTTTAAGTCGTCTTGGAAGAGGTCAAGGAATCAAACCCAGTAGGGACTCGTTGGGTAACTGGTACCATTTAACCCAGAACCCAAGCCTTGTTGAGATTCAGTGAGAAGCTTGGCAGGAGCGAATGTAAATGGCATGGAAAGGTTCTGACCCAGTCTGGAGTGCCACAGAGTCCTGGGAAGGAACCTGCCACCAGGTAGAAGGTAATTAGTTATGTGGTAACTCCACTCACACAAAGCCAGCAGGAGTCTCGCTTTTACTTTGCATAGGCTAATCAGAGGCCTTTGCACATCCATATTTTATTGCCCAGTGATTCCCTCCCTCCCAGCATTGGCCCTAGGATTAACATCAACAGTGGGGCTGTCTGCATATGTACACACTGTAATTAAGCCTGGGTGAGACTAAGGAGCTCTTTAGGGATATTTATTGGAATGCACAACCACTCAGCTTATAGGCTATCTTTGGCCGGTGGTGGGAAGATGGACTTAAATAAAACATCTCTTAGGCAATGACAACATAAATTCCCTTCAGACCTCCTCCTGCCAACACTCCTGACCTCCAAGGGCGGCAAGGGTGTAGGTCCAGGTTGCTGCAGGTTTTGTTTCCAATAGGCTTTCCGCAGATAAAAGGGCTGTAGATATGTGTAACCCTTAGCGCTCCGGATTCTCTCATTTTTGCTTGTTTAGAATCGTCAGATCCCCACACAAAAGTGCCACGAAGCTGTTTCTGGTGGTGACTGGGGGTGGCTCAAATATGCTCATGAAAATTTTTTTTTTCTCCCCACATGGAAACATCAACCATTTTCATTCACTTTTGGCTGCACACTGCAAGCTAGTCCACTCTGGGTGCTTTTGCCCACTTGTGCAGATGCTTCTGAGCTGTTATGCTTTGGAGTGACTTTTTTTTCCCCTGAGCTAGTAAATCTTTTTTTTTTTAATCGTTTTATTAGGGGCTCATACAACTCTTATCACAATCCATACATCCATCAATTGTGTAAAGCACATTTGTACATTCAGTGCACTCATCATTCTCAAAACATTTGCTCTACAGTTAAACCCCTGGCATCAGCTCCTCATTTTTCCCCTCCCGCCCACTCCCCCTCCCTCATGAACACTTGATAATTTTGAAATTTTTATTTTGTCATATCTTGCCCTGTCCGATGTCTCCCTTCACCCACTTTTGTGTTGTCCATTCCCCAGGGAGGAGGTCACATGTAGATCCTTGTGATTGGTTGCCCCTTTCCAACCCACCCTTCCTCTACCCTCCCAGTACTATCACTCACACTACTGGTCCTGAAGGGATCATCCGCCCTGGACTCCCTGTGTTTCCAGTTCCTATCTGTATCAGTGTACATCCTCTGGTCTAGCCAGACTTGCAAAGTAGAATTGGGATCATGATAGTAGTGGGGAGGGGGGAGGAAAGCATTTAAGAGCTAGAGGAAAGTTGCATGTTTCATTGTTGCTACATTGCACCCTGACTGGCTCATCTCTTCCCCGAGACCCTTCTGTAAGGGGATGTCCAGTGGCCTACAAATGGGCTTTTGGTCTCCACATCGCACTGCCCCCTCATTTACTATGACATTTTGTTTAATGGTGTGTGTGCTGAGGAAGGAAGTTAGAGAATTCCGAAATATTTTTTCCTCTTTTAAGGACATGAAGGAGAAGAGAAACTAATCTCCCTCTTCCCCCCATTGCTTTAAATCAGTAGATATCAAAGTGTAGTGCCCAGAGAAGCCTCACCTAGGAACTAATTACAAATGCAAATTCTCTGGCCTGAAGTAAGAATAGAAAACTACCAAAAGTGGAACCCACCGATTTGTTTTCACAAGACTTCCAAGTGAGTCTGACACATATTCAAGTCCTAGAACGGCTATCTTTCAGGATTTCTACACTCTCAAAAAGAAAGTTTCATTTTTCCTTTACTTTTTCTCAACGCTAGAATGCAGACAGGATTCTATTAAAGGAAGGAATAAAGCAGAGACCCAAAAACCATCTGTAAGCAATGGGACAGCCTCTCACAGAAGGGTCACAAGAAAGGGAGGAGTCAACCAGGGTGCAGTATAGCACTGATGAAACATATGTTATTCCTCTGGTTCCTTGAGACTTCCTCACCCCTACTATCATGACCCCGGTCCTGTCTTTGACTTTGGGCTGGCCCGGAGCACATACATAGGTATAGATAAGAGCTCAGGACACATGGAATTCAGGTCAGATAAACCCCTCAGGAACATAAAAGTATGTAGAGATAGCAGGAGAGTAGAGGGAAGGTGGGGAGAGTAGGGGAGAAAGGGGGTACCAATTGCAATGATCTACACATAACCACCCCCACACCCCACCGGACAACAGAAACCTTGGGGGAAGAGGGACAATGGTTGGTGTGAGATAAGCAAACAATAATAATTTATAATTTATCAGGGGGTCATGGGAGTGAGAAGGGGGTTGGGAGGGGGAAAGGAAGAGCTGATACCAAGGGCTCAAATAGAAAGTAAATGTAACAATAATGGCAAAATATGTACAGATATGCTTGATACAATTGATGTTTGTATTGTTATAAGAGCCCCCAATAAAATGATCTTTAAAAAAAGGAAGGAACAAGTGACGTCAGGCTGTGGTCAGGGTCTCTCTTCCTATGCAGCCCTGGAAACCAATGATAAAGTGAGCAAGGCTTGGAGTACATTCAGAGGAGTTCACTCTAGGAAGCCCCTCAGAGCCACTGGCTGCTCTACAATAGCTACACACTGTAAAGACCTTCCCAGGGACATAGAAGTCAAAAGCAGAGATGGATTAGGTTTAAGAGAGACAGCTTCCATTCAGCCATTTATTCCTATAAAACTATCTGTTGAGAAATCAACAGGCCAGACCCTATTCTATATCTATATACTGAAGACAGTATAGTCAACAAAACAGAGACCTCTGTTTCGGTCAAGAGATATACATTAAATAATGGAACCTAGTAGATTATCTGGAAACCCCAAAAATTCTTAGTCATTGGGTGAAATCTGACTCACAGCACCTCTGTAGGACAGAGTAAAGGAACTACCCTTTTGTGATTCCAAGAGAGTAAATTCTTTTGAGAGTAGAAAGCCTTCTCTTTGGCCCTTTGAGTGGCTATTGTATTTGAACTGCAATCTTACAGTTTAAAGCTCAAGGCGGAACCAACTTCTCCAGAGCTTCTATAAGGGATCTTGGAAAGTGAGACCGGTTACACAACTGGAAGAATATAATTAATGTAACTGAATCAGACATAGAGAATTTTTTTCCATTGGTCTGAATTTTGTTTCAGGTATGTTTTCAATGACTATAAAAAATAAGGTGACAAGTATTAAGGGCAACAGGAAAAAATGGCAGGAAAGAAAATTGGAGATGGCATTTTAACCAGAGTCTGACTACATTGAAAAGGTGGCATTTGAGGAAGAATTTTTAAAAGATGAGGGTATTAGGCATGCCAGAGACTGGGTAAAAGGCTTTGAGACATGGAGTTCAAAATATAGGAGCACGCCTGCTATAGCTAGAGACTGTTTTCCTGGAATCACATTACTAAAAACTGATGCATTCTAATAGGGGAGAAAGCGCATAGACTTAGAAATTTTAAATAATGAGTAAAACCATATAGTGACATATTAACACAGTTTATTGGCCTTATTTCTAGATGATCTATGATCTCGAATGATGTCGACAGATGCTTTTCGTGGAACCTTCCCCCATTATCTCATGGAAAGGTTCTGCATGAATTAGCAGTTAGAGTTATGTTTCTCACCTCTCAGGCAAAATCAGATAAATATGTAAACGTATCAAGGAGGCAATTTTGGATTAGAAAAGACTTAAGTAAAAAAAAAAAGGTTGATTATAATGAATTTGTAAACAGAATTGGCCAAGAATAGGCAAGAGTAACATAAATAAGAATAAAAATATCGTACATCTAACCGTGTATCAAGAATTGGACATTGGGAAGAAGGCGATGGAGTGACACATACCAGAGGGACTCCACACAATTCAACCCAGCAGAGTTGCTTGGAGGGAAATTTAACACCGCTAGAACACAGGAGGAGCATAATAAAGATAAGTAGGCAAAGACCGACAGGGTTTTGAGGGGCTGGGGGCTTTTGGCTTACCTCAGTGGAGGCCATTTGGGGCTAGACCTTGGCCCTGCCACTATCTATGCTGGAGCTGAGACCATGTGGAGCCTGTAGGGGAGCTTGTTCTCAACATAGCCACAGTTTGCCACCACCTGCCTCAGGGCAAGAACTGGACCCTTGCAGCTCCACAGGCAGGGATCCAGGTTCAGCTACATTGTTGATTTTGTTTCCCTCTCTTCACTATATCCCCCCACAGGCTCAGCAGGCTTACTTTGTAATTTCATTTTCTCCTCTTTGTCTCTTTCCTGTTCTCTCACACTCCACTGCTGACCTCCAGACCACTCCGCTTAGCCTAGGGCATTTACACCTGTGCCACACACAGCTAGGTGAGCCTCACACTGTGTAGATAGCCCGAGGCTAGGTGAAGCCTTGCTGACCTCCACCAGGGGATACTCTGCCCAACTTCTTACTGGGGAATTCCTGCCTGTGTGCCTGGGGCCCTAAGGCAGCTCAGCCAACACTCATCAACATTCCAAGCTGCTACAGGAACCTCTACTGAACCTTTGTGACACAAAAACAGGCAAACTTCCAGCCTTCTGGGGCACACCCCTGAGAGGGAAACCACAGGAGGAAAGAGTGGTAGGTTAACTCCATAGTGAAATTAGCAGTAGGCAGTTCAAACAGTTCAAAGAAGCATTCCTACACGTCTCCCAGAGAGAGGCAGTGCTCTTTGACTCCCTCAAAAATGACACCTGGCTTCACTAAAACAATGCAACGCAAACAGCCATCAGTCCCAATGACCACAAAGGAAAAAAAGGAGAAACAAAAGGCAATGGCAGATGATATCCCGAACATAATAACATGCATTGAAGAAGCAGACATTGAGCGGCTACAGAAATTATCAGAATGCTGCTTGGAATCATACAGGATATCAGGGAAACAGTACAGAAAAGGGATAAAATGATAGAGGAGATAAAGGCCCTGCACCAAAGGGAAATACAGGAGCTTAGGGAGGAGATAACAAAAACCAGTAGCAGAAATACAGACCTCGAGAATTGACTGGAAGAAGCAGAGAACCGAATCAGTGATTTGGAGGACAGCCAAGCTGACTTTAACAAACACGAACAAAAATCTAATAAGATCATCAGAGAAGCTGAAGAAAATCTAAGAGCTATGTCTGATGCTATAAGGTGGAAAAACATTAGATTTATTGGCTAACTGGAGGAAGACACAACAAAGAAGTCATCTGCAACAATAATGAGAGAATTCTTGGAGGTAAACTTCCACAGCTTAATGAATGAAAACCAGTCAACCATTCTGGAGGCTGAAAGAACACCAGCTAGAGTGAATCCCAAGAAGAAGTCACCAGGCACATAATAGTTACACTATCCAACTTTGAGGAAAAGGAGAAAATCATGAGAGCAGCTAGGGAAAAACAAACAATAACATATAAGGGTTCCCAAATAAGAATATGCTCAGACCTATCAGTAGAAACTATGAAGAAGAGGAGTTTAGTAACATATTCCAAAAAGCGAAGGAAACAACACAAACCCAAGACTACTCTACCCAGCCAAATTATTGAGCAAGATAGATGGAGAAGTAAGAGTCTTCCCAAACAAGGAAAAACTCAAAGAATACATTAGAAGAAACCCAGCCCTACAAAAGTCCCAGTATGGGCAAAAGAACAACACTCACCTAGCATAAATGAGAGACTACCACATAGAACAACCTCACCCAGAGGGCAACAAAGAGAAAACAGGCCCCAAGATAGTACTGGCTTAAGTATGGAAAGAAGAATCACACACACACACACACAGAGAGAGAGAGAGAGAGAGAGAGAGAGAGAGAGAGAGAGAGAGAGAGAGAGAGAGAGAGAGAGAGGCACAGCACACTAATGAGAAAGGAAAGTAGGAAAGTACCCAATACAAATAGTATAAGATGACATCAAAGAGTCTGCAGATGGCGATAATAACCCTGAATAGCAATGACCTGAACCCTGGCATTAAAAGACTGAGACTAGCAAGACTGGCTTAGAAAATATAATCCATTAATCTGCTGCATACAGGAGACACATCTCGAGGCTACAGACAAAAATAGGCAGAGAATCAAAGGCTAGAGAAAGGCATACCAAGCAAACAGCAATTCCAAAGTAGTAGGAATTGCAATCCTAATCTTGGATAAAATTGACCTCAAAGTGAAAACCATAAAAAGAGATAAGGAGGGACATTATATATTGCTCAAGGGAATGATAGACAAGGAACAACTAAGCATTGTAAACATATAATCCCCGAATGAGGGACCCAATGAATATGTCAACCAAACACTCCAAAAGATGAAAAAAGAAATCACAGTCTCAACAATTATAGTGGGGGACTTCAATACACTGTTCTCTGAGAAAGACAGATCACAGGAAAAGAAACTCAACAAGGAGGCTAGAGATCTAAACACTATAAGTAGACAGTTTTACCTGGTAGATATTTACAGAGCTTTTCATCCAAATACAAATAAATTCACATTCTTCTCAATTTCACATGGCACATATTCAAAGATAGACCACATGCTGGGGTATAAGGTGAATCTACAAAAAATTTAAGCATATTGAAATCATACAGGCCTCTCTATCTGACTAATGTGCCATAAGACTAGAAATAAACAAAAGATGAAGAAAACAAGAGCAAACAATTGGAGGATGAATAACTCTCTATTGAAAAAGGTGTGCATACTGGCACAGATCAGAGATGAAATTAGGAAATATGTAGAAACCAATGAGAATGAGCACACGGTATACCAAAATTTACGGGGCACAGCAAAGACATTTATCAGAGGAAGATTCATAGCAATACAAGCACATCTGAGAAAGGAAGAGAGATGCATGATTGATGTGCTGGCACAAAATTTACAACAACTGGAGGAGAGTGTACAGAATAATCCTACTAATAGCAAAAGAAACGGAATTATAAAAATCAGGGCTGAGATTCAGGAGAGGGAAAATAAAACAACTAAGGAGAAAATTAAAGTTGCTAAAAGTTGGTTCTTTGAAAGGGTAAACAGATTCGACAGACCACTGGCAAACATAACCAAAGAAAGGAGGGAACGAATTTCAATAGCAAGAATAAGGGATGAAAGAAGGGACATTACAACAGACCCTAATGAAATCAAAAGGATAATTACAAAGTACTACGAAGGATTGTACTCCAATAAATTCAGAAACTTGGAAGACATGGACAAAGTCTTGGAAAATCAATCCTTCCTTGGACTATCCTCAACAGATGTCAAGAATCTCAACAGATCTATAGCAACAGAAGAAATAGATAAGGTTACTAAGGGATTACCCACAACATCAAAAAATCCCCTGGACCAGAGGGCCTCACTGGAGAATTCTACCAAGCTTTTAGGGAAGAACTAATACCAATCCTACACAAATTCTTCCAGAAGATAGAAAAAGATGGAAAACTCCGGAACTCCTTCGATGAAGCTAGTATAACTCTGATACCAAAACTGGGAAAGGATCCCACAAGAATCAAGAACTACAGACCAATAACCCCAATGAACACTGATACAAAAATTCTTAACAAAATACTAACCAACAGAATACAAAAGTATATAAAATAAATAATTCACCATGATCAAGTAGGATTCATACCAGGGATGCAGGGATGGTTCAAAATATGAAAGACCATTAGTATTATTCATCACATTGATATGAAAACTATAGAAACCACATGATAATATCAATAGATGCAGAAAAAGCATTCGACAACATCCAACACCAATTCCTGTTTAAGTCACTTGAGACAATGGGAATAGAAGGAAAATTCCTCAAGATAATATAAGTTATATATGAAAAACCAACAGCCAACAGGGTAGTCAATGGAGAAAAGACTAACACAATCCCACTGAAAAAGGGGACAGTCAAGGATACCCCTTATACCCACTCTTATTTAATATCATGCTGGAGGTTTTACCTAACAGCATAAGGCAAAGAAAAGACATCAAAGGTATTCATCTGGGGAAGGAAGAGGTGAAACTATCTTTATTTGCAGATATGATTTAACATATGGAAAATCCAAAAAGTTCTACAAGGGGAGCACTGGAAGCAGTAGAGGAGTTTGGCAGAGTGGCAGGATACAAGATCAACAAGCAGAAGTCCATTGGACTGTTATACACATCCGATAAGACCACAGAAGAGGAGATCAAAAAGGTGGTACCCTTCATAAAAGCCAAACACAAATTGAGATATCTAGGAATATACCTGATTAAAAGAACAAAAGGGTTATATGGGGAAAACTACAGAACACTATTACAAGAAACCAAGAGGAACCTCAACAAATGGAAGAATATCCCATGCTCATGGACTGGAAGACTCAATATAGTCAAGATGTCAGTTCTGCCAAAGGCACTATATAAATTTAATGCAATCCCGATACAATTACCCTCATCTTTTTTCAAAGAAATGGGAAAAACTGATTACCAATTTCATATGGAGAAAGAAGAAGCCCAGAATTGGCAGAGAACTCTTCAAGAAGAAGAACACAGTGGGAGGGCTTGCTTTACATGATTTTAGCACATGCTATACAGCCACAGTTGTCGAAACCACCTGGTATTAGTACAATGACAGATACTCAGACCAATGGAAAAGAACTGAAATCCCAGAAATAAAATTATCAACATGCAGACAACTGATCTTTGATAAGGACCCCAAAAATATCCAATGGGAAGCAGATGCCCTCTTTAAGAAGTGGTGCTGGAAAAAATGGATATTTACATACAGAAAAATGAAGCAAGACCCAGATCTTACTCCATGCACAAGAATAAACTCGAGGTAGATCACAGATCTTGAAGTTAAATACCAAACTATTAGGGTCATCAATGAGGGAATTGGGACAAACTTGAGAACTTTGGTACAGGGACTACATAGGCTATCAGAAATAGGGAGGACACAAACAAAGAGGAGGTACAAACTGACAAATGGAATATACTGAAGATAAAACACCTGTATACATTGAAAGAATTCACCCAGAGAGTAATAAGAGAGTCCACACAATGTGAAAACATCTGTAGCAATGACACATCAGACAAAGGCCTTATTACTAAAATCTACAATACTCTGCTAGCTTCCAAAAAGAAAAAAAACTAATGGCCCACTGAGGAGGCAGGCAAAGGACGTGAATAGAAGTTTCACAGGGGCAGAAATCCGAATGTCCAACAAACATATGAGAAAATGTTACCGATCTTTAGCCATAGGAGAAAGGCAAATTAAAATGAGACACCACCTAACACACTCAAAGGTAGCCCCATTCAAAAAATCAGAAAGCAACATGTGTTGCTGGGGCTGTGGGGAGACAGGAACTCTAATCCACTGCTGGTGGACATGTAAGTATGTACAGCCACTATGGAAATCGATCTCGCGATATTTAAAACAGATGGAAATCGAGTTACCATATGCCCCAGCAATCCCCCTACTGGGCATATACCCAGAAGAGGCAAGAAACAAACCAAGGCCAGACATCTCTGCTCCAATGTTCATTGCAGCACAGTTCACAATTGCAAGGAGTTGGAAACAACCCAAATTTCTATCAACTAACGAGTGAATTAAAAAGCTGTGGTATATACATACAATGGAGTACTACACATTGCTAAAAACACAGTGATGAACATATGAAGCACATCGCTGCATGGGAAGAACTGGAGGAAATTAGGCTAAGCAAAGTAAGTCAAGCACAAAAGGACAAGTACACCATGAGTCCGTTGAGGTAAGCTTAAAAAAAATTCAAAAGGAGCACAGGGGGAAAAGTACTGTATACAAACATTCCTGGTGTGAGGACCAGGTGGTATGGCAGGGACCAGACCAAATACAGGGATAACATGGTAGACAACTTAAAAAGGAGGTGGGGAAAGGAAAAAAATATAGTAAAAAAGAAATGGTTACAAAATTCCATTGTATGCATATACCAAATTTGTTTTTCATCTGTTGATGGGCACTCAAGTTGTTTTCACCTTAGATATATACCTAAAAGTAGAATTCCTTAGTCATATGGCAAGTCTATGCTTAACCCTAGCTCTATTCTTTAACAAAACAAAACAAAAAAACATGCGCTGGAGTTGATTTTATCTCATAGCAACCCATTAGGACAGAGCAGAACTGCTGCATTGGGTTTCTAAGACTATACATTTTTAGGACACAGAATGCCACATCTTTTCTCCCATGGAGCAGCTGGGGAGTTTGAGCCATTGACCTTCTGATTCTCAGATGAGTGCCTAACTACCAGGACATCTTCTGTTCATAACCAGCTGCCTTCCATCTGTAAAGAGTATCCACTCCATCTTCCAAGCACAGCAAACACAGGGCCCTCAAGTCCTTTATGACTCACAGCAACTCTGCAAGGCAGGAGAGAACTACCTGGGGGTGGGGTGGGGAGTGGTTTCTGAGTCTAACTCTTCCTGGAATGGGTAGAAAGCTTCATCTTTCTCCTGTGGAGCAGCTGGGGGTTTCAAACTCCCAACCTCAATGTTAGCAGCCCAATACTTAACCCCCAATGCCGCCAGGGCTCCTATCTCCATCTCACAGGCTAGTTAAAATTGCCAAAGAGACATGGGTGGATTGCCTTGTAAACTTGTAAGCATTACATAAATGCAGACTCGTAGGTAAAATGTGTAGATTTAGATAGTAGAGGTCTACATCATACTGGACCTGAACTAAAATAAATTAATTAAGCATTTCCAATAGAAGATTTATTATTTCTTCCTAAACATCTGCTCACCCGAACACTATCTCATGAAAGATTGCCAACATAATACAAAGTAACAAAGGATTTTTTGTTGCTTTATTATGCATTTCTTTGATAATAACAGAATATGAACTTTTTCCAATGTGTATTTTTTCACTGAGATACATTTAAGTAACTTTGTCTATTATACTATTTTTACTATGGGTAAATTCAAACACATGATTTAAATTTTGTTTTAAAAAGATATATCATTTAAAACCCAGATTTTCTTTTTTTAATATTTGAAAACATTGAAAACCTTGGCTCACATTACTGACAGCAGCAAGGAAGCAGTGTGAGTGGCAGGGAACACCCCTTTGACAGGGCCCAGGGCCTCTGGCTCAGCACAGCATCACCGTTTATTTAAACCGCAGATCAGTTCTCACAGGAATATGATCTTGGGACACGGGGAAGTGGTTATCATTAAGATAGCCAAACTCTACTCTGGAATCAGAAAGAGCCAGGGGGCAAAGTTCCAGAGAGAACCTGTGAGGGCAGGGTCTGCCCTGTGTATACCCACTCACTCTGCCATTTCCTTCCCTGGGCCAGTATCTGGCCCAGAGGGGTCTGGTTACAAGCTCCAGCTGCCCAAATGTTGAGAGTGTGATTCAATCAATACACATCGCTGAAAGTTGGCAAATGCCAAAGTCAAGTCCCGATGGGCTGTGCATTGCGTTTGAGCAGCAGGTAGCTGTCAGATGTGCATGGCATGGGGTGTGCTATGCGGAGCCCACCAGGGCATGACTGGCTCTGCCCTATTGGAACTTACAATCTCCTTAGGAGGCCGCTCCAGTTCAGGAAACTGTTGGACCAACAAGCACAGCACATGCCAGAACAAGGGCTGCAGACACAGCGAGTGCTCTGCGGTTGCAAGAAATCAGCCTTCGCTGGGAATTGCAGACATTTGAGAAGGCTTTTAGAAGTCACAGCGTCATTGATTATGCAAACCCCAAATTCAGCAATGCATCGCCGTGCTCCCTTGTACCAGAACACATCACCCCGTGTCCTCTACAGTAAGGCCAACTGAAGTGATGTGAATTTGGAATAAGCGCTTTTACTTCAGAGTATTCAAACTACTCTGGGCACACACAAATGTCTAAAACAAGCCAGGAACAGGATGTTTTCACCTCTTATGCCAACTAAATATTCAGCCTTCCGTCTCAGGATTTCACTAATGGACTGGCACAATGTCACTTTTGTTAGAAGTTCAGATAATGAATGGTTTAAAGTATGGCATCAGAACCATTATGAAATGAAATTGCGTTTTCTAAAATAGATGACTCTCTAAACCCCAGTGCACACGTGAATGTGGTCTTGTTTAGAAGTAGGGTTTGGTGATCACAAGGATCTACATATAACCCCTCGCTGGGGGACATACAGCAGAAAGGTAGGTGAAGGGAGCCATCAGACAGTGTAAGACATGACAAAATAATAATAATTTATAAATTATTAAGGCTTCATGAAGGAGGGAGGGTGGGAGAGGAAGGGGGTAAAATGAGGAGCTCATACCAAGGGCTCAAGTAGAAAGAAAATATTTTGAGAATGATGATAAAACATGTACATATGTGCTGGACACATGGATGTATGTATGGATTGTGATAAGAGTTGTACAAGCCCCCAATAAAATGATTGTTTTAAAAAAGAACAAGAAATGTAAAAAAAAAACACCTCGATTATGAGAAATATGAAGAAGAAGACGACGATGAAGACTTTAGTAGTAAAGGTAGTAGTAATAGTAGTAGTAGTAGGGCTTGGAAGGTATTATCAGATATGAAGTTAACATGAAGCCATTATGGAAAAGGGTAGGTCCTACTGCAAAAGTAATGGCTTCTTTATTAAAGAGAAGAGACACAGACAAATACAGCGGGAAGATGACCCTGGGAGGACGCAGCGGCACGTCCATGAGCCAAAGAATGACAAGCCATTCCTCGGCTCTGAGAGGAGGCATGGGACAGGTTTCCCCTCTGATCTCCATGAAGGAGTCAACATGGCTGACACCCTGAGTTCAGACACCTAGTCTCCAAGCCTATGAAAAAAGTAAATTTCTGTTCTTATGAAACACCCAATTTGTGTGATGTTTTTACATTAGCCCTAGGAATTGAGTGCAAATACCAAAACGACTTCGCCTGTAAGATTCTGTTGAAAACCACGATCTTAATTATATTTCCTGGAATAGCTGCCCCTTGCAATGCTTTCAAAACACATTTCTGATCTCATATGCTTGGGAACATTAACTTTTGTTCCTGCAGCTGGGATCATATTAAAGACTCAGATAAGTCCTCTAGTGAGGAAACTGCTTTGAATGGCTAATGCTAAATGTCTTTTAGTCTCTGAACCTTCTTTTACTTTTTAAATTAAAATTAATTAATATTGATTGGTTCCAGAAATTTTTTTTAACCTAAGAAAACTGCAAGTAGTATGACAACAACAATCAAAACATTAATGTGTGTGTCATGGTTCTTTTCCTATTATCGCTGAGAAAGTTTATTGTGCCAACCTGGCCGATAAACACATATGGGGTTAATTGAAGGGCGGAGGGATAAATGGCTCTTTGAGCCTCGCCTTTCTAGTTCTCGGGTCTCTTGCTTTGTGATGGTTGCACCAGGGTGCAGCTGCCTTAGCAGTTCCCTGTTTCTGCTAGCAAGGTTCACTATCGCAAGACATCTCAGAGAAGAAGCCGCATGGACCTACCCTGATGCAGCACGGGGTGCTGGAGCAGCCGTATGGAGACCCCTGCCAGCGCTGAGATGCTTACACATTCACTGACTCGGCTTTCCTCCTGCAGTTGGCATCATGGTGTGTGTTTTGTGAGATGGAGCAGGACTTTGTGGATTGATGTTGGACATATGGGTTAATGGGTTAATGTTGGACTTGTAGGCTTGGGCAGCACTGAGTTGGGATGTTTTCTTGATGTACACTTAACCTTTATATAAAACTCTCTCTCATACAAATGACTTTCTGTGGATTTGTTTCTCTAATGTACCCAGACTGACACAATAGCTTTTCCAAAATACCTAGGAGATCACCTTTCTAATAGAGATAATACCATATTCCACATTTTTTTAATGCAGAGGATATCATTTTGAGGGATTTTGAACATTACAGAGCACTGACTTAACTTTATGAGAAAGTTAATAGGAAACTGATCATCCTCTATATCCCCCTCACTTATTCTTACCAAAGTCTCTACATACAAAATGCACACACATTTATAAAGTACACAGAACTTTTATGTGAGAAACCAAACTGTAAGCAGTTGAATTCCTTGGTATCTTTTGTCTATCCATAACCTTTTTCACTCCCACCAAATGACTGGGTGGAAGCATGTAATAGAGTGTATGGGACTCTACTAAAGAGATCGTCTCTTTTTCCATGCCACTAAACTGAGGCAGCTCAGAAGGAATGGAAAATCCCACGATGTGTATCAAGAAAGAAAGCCATGAACAGAGGAGTGTTTCTCTCAGACCCCACAATTCCCGTGCAGACAACAGCATGGTACCAGAAGCAGTGCTAGACAGAGTGGCAAGCTTCCGGGACTCATGCACAAGGAAAGCTGAATGTTTTCAGGCACGAGTCTGAGTTGCAAAATAGGGTGCCCTTTGGGCACTTACAGAATTAAAGGAGTTGGTAATATGTCTTAGCTGGGTAGAGGCCAAGGAGCTATATGGCTGAGAAGAGATAGCACCGATGCAAGAACTGTATCCTTAACACTCCTGATCCCGACTTGTAACCTGTTAGCTTTCTTAGTAAAGTCCATACTTGTGATTATTTCCCGTGAGTTCTGCATGGTCACTGCAGTAGATTTTTGAGCCCAGCAGAAAAGTACAGTGCTGTGGGGGAGAAGGCTGCTGTCAGAATAGGATACAGAAGGTTGGGGTGGGGGTGGGGTGGAGGTATGTCTGACCACCACCTAACAGAAATCCTCCATGGGTAGATGTGGATTTGTACTCACCTTCCTCTAGTAAAGGCTGGGGAGGTCAGACTTGACCCCTGCCATTTCCTCATAAACTTTCCGGCATCTTCATTTGAAAAACTTTTTACTTTGAGCTGTTTTGAAGTACATATTACAATATCTAAATCAATGCTTTATATTTTAAAAACGAGGAAGCAGTACTAGGCACAGTATGGCTACCATGTGCCACATATTATATAGATAACAATAAAGCGTCACAATTATGCAGAGCAAAGAATAGAGATCCAGAGGGCTTGCAAACATTTCTAGAACTTCAGAGTCTAAATGAAAGAGGTTTCTTTTAAGTGCAAAAAAAGCACAAGGCTTGCATACACTCTTAACAATTCATGAACCAACCACTTTGCATGCTGGAGCGTGGTATGGAGCCTACTTCTGTATATGGCCCTCCAGTGGCTACGTTTTAGGAAGATCTGCTACACTGGAAAGCTCTTTGACTACTGATATCAAATCTATCAAACTTACCCACATTCCTTCTCTCAGCTGCTGTACAACTCAAAACAATTTGTTTGTCTTTTTTTACCTTATCCCTGATTTGAAAATTAATTAAGAACAAAGGTGGTAGAGTCAGTTTGGTCCAAAGCCATGATTCTATCACTTCTCTTGGTATGATAGACAATCAATGAAGTATCTTATTTAAGAGTTAGTATAGCCAGAAATTAAATTTCACATTTAGCATGGCTTCCTGAAGTTGGATTTTAAATCTCATTTGTTTTGCTTTAAACTCAGATCTTCTAATCTATGCTAGTGTGCGAGCAAAACAAGCTCTTGTAAATCATACCCATTAAGGTGTTTCATGAAATGTAATGTTTTAACCACCATCAAAGAATGACATTTTCTCATATCAGTGTAAATGAGGGGGAATGCAGAGTGGAGACCCAAAGCCCATCTGTAGGTAACTGGACACTCCCTTCTTGAAGGTCATGAGGAGGAGACGAGCCAGTCAGTGTGCAGGGTAGCAACAATGAAACATGCATCTTTCCTCTAGTTTTTAAATGCCCCCCCCACTATCATGATCCCAATCCTACCTTGCAAATCTGGCAAGGCAGGGCTAATGTATCTGAGCTGTCTTTGTTATAACACCAAGGATGAGTACAGACCAATGATTCATCAAAACGGGAAGCAGAACTCTGTTCCATGGCAAATGGTGGCTTTATTGTACAATTGAGCAACAATTTAGCAGGACTGAAAGGCAGCATTCGGGAAAGAACTGAAATCAACATTTATCGAGGCCCCTTACAGGCTAAGATGTAAGTATGAAACATGCAGAACTCATTAAGACTATTGCTCGCATTCAAGGGCACACAGCCCATGGAGCGCTTAGACCTCCAAGTTTAACCACTCTAGTACCACAGTCAGGTAGTGGGCACAAGCGATAGGGAGGTGCCAAACACATCACTTAATTCTGTCTGAAGCCCTTAAGATTAATCCTTAGAGATGAGATAGTCAAACGCCACCTTCATTTTGCTTCCAGGATAACTAAAACCGAGAAAAATGTCTACTGAGTGGAGCAGTGTTGAGAACCACACCCTAACAGTCGTTCAGGGAGCTGAAGATGTAAAAATCCACACGAGCACCAGCTACGATGAAGATCCATATCCCTCCCTCCCCCACCCCATTCAGTTCCAGGGCAGGAGGGACCTGAAATCCCTCAGGTCGCTCTGAGGAGTCTTCAGCGGACCGCACAGGGACAAGGGAAAAACATGGGACCCCAAATGGTAGAGAAGGGGGAGTGGCAGGCCTGGTGGGAAACGATCAAGGGTAAGGTTGCTTAGAGAAGAGGTATACTCTAGCCCAGGTGGCGACGAAGCATGGTAGTAGGGCAGGAGGAAAGTCAAGGGAGATGGAGGAAAGAGCTAGGAGTCAAAGGGCATTCATGGAGGTCTAGACAAAGACATGTACATGCAAATATATATAGGAGGATGGGGAAATAGATCTATGTGTCTATATTTATAGGTCAAGTATTAAGGTGGTGGAAGGACCTTGGGCCTCTACTCAAACACTCCCTCAATGCATGAATACCTTCTTTTATTAAATTGGAACTCTATGATGCTCACTCTCCCGACACAACGGCTGGAGCCAAAGTGGGTGAACAAGTAAATGTGGTGAAGAAAGCTGATGGTGCCCGGCTATCAAAAGAGATAGTGAATGGGGTCTTAAAGGCTTGAAGATAAACAAGCGACCATCTAGCTCAGAAGCAACAAAGTCCACATGGAAGAACACACCAGCCTGTGTGATTGAGTGGTCCCAAAGGGATCAGTTACCAGGCATCAAAGAACAAAAAATCATATCATTGACTGCACACCTCCATGATAGGATCGCTGAAGACAAATGGGTGCATAAGCAAATGTGGTGAAGAAAGCTGATGGTGCCCGGCTATCAAAAGAGATAGTGTCTGGGGTCTTAAAGGCTTGAAGGTGAACAAGCGGCCATCTAGCTCAGAAGCAAAAAAGCCCACATGGAAGAAGCACACCGGCCAGTGCAATCACGAGGTGCCAAGGGACCAGGTATAAGGCATCATGCAAAAAAAATAAAACAGCGATATGTGTGTGTATGTATGTGTATATATGTGTATATGTATATGTATATATATACCATATTAAATGAAGGAGGAAGTGCAGAGTGGAGACCCAAGGCCCAAGTGTCGGCCAATGGAGACCCCCTCATAGAGGCGTTTAGGAGAGGAGATGGGTTAATTAGGGTGCGAGGTAGTACCGATGAAGAACACAGCTTTCCCCCAGATCCTGGATGCTTCCTCTCCCCAACTACCATGATCCGAATTCTACCTTGCAGGCCTGGATAGGACAGAGTCTGTACACTGATACATATGAGGGCTGGAGGTACAGGGAATCCAGGGTGGATGATGCCTTCAGGACCAAGGGTGTGAGGGGCGATGTTGGGAGAGTGGAGGGTGAGTGGGTTGGAAAGGGGGAACTGATTACAAGGATCCACATGTGACCTCTTCCCTGGGAGAGGGACAGCAGAGAAGAGGGGAAGGGAGACTCCGGATAGGGCAAGATATGACAAAATAACGATGTATAAATTACCAAGGGCACATGAGGGAGGGGGAAAAGGGGAGGGAGGGGGAAAAAAAGAGGACCTGATGCAAGGGGCTTAAGTGGAGAGCAAATGCCTTGAGAATGATTGGGGCAGGGAATGTATGGATGTGCTTTATACAATTGATGTATGTATATGTATGGATGGTGATAAGAGTTGTATGAGTCCCTAATAAAATGTAAAAAAAGAAAAGAGGAGAAAAAATGATTAGGGCAAAGACTGTACAGATGTGCTTTATACAATTGATGTATGTATATGTATGAACTGTGATAAGAATTGTATGAGCCCCTAATAAATTGTTAAAATTAAAAAAAAAAAAAAGACAGACACTTGTTTGCAGACGGAGACTGCAGTCGTGAAAGCCTTGGACTCAAAATTCAGAACTCTTATCCTTGAATCCTGCTGAGTCATGAGCTTCAAAAGGTCAAGTGGCCCGTCCGTGTTCAGAGTGACTTCCAGAGTCCTCAGGAAAATGAGAGTAATGATACCTTACCTACATTCGGTACTGTAGGTCAAGTACTGAGGCCCCAGCCTGGCACCTAATTCTAGTCATTTTCCACTGAGCTTCACCGCAATTTGCTGCAGACCGCAAAGCTCGCTATGGGCAGAACCACAATCACAAGCCCAGTCTCCCGATTCTCAGTTCAGTGTACCCCCAGCCCCCAGACAGAGTCACGGTTCCCAGAGAACCTTGACCTTTGTCCATCCGTCTGAAACTATTAAAAGGACCTCCCCCTGGGGAAAACAAGAAGTTTTCTTTCATCTAGTCCCAAATAACCTCTCAAAAGTTTCAAATAGTTTGCCGGGGGTAGGTGGGGAGAGGTGGGAAGGAAGGGGGAACTGATCGTAATGATTGACACATAACCCCCCACACAACCTCGATGGGGAGGGACAACAGAAACCAAGGGGGAAGGGAGACAGTGGTCTGTGTAAGATATGAACATAATAATAACTTATCATTTATCAAGGAGTCATGAGTATGGCAGTGTAGTGAAAAAAGAGAAGCTGATACCAAGGCTTAATAGAAAGTAAAAGTCTGAAAAATGAGGATGGCAACACATGTACAAATATGCTTGATACAACTGATGTCCGGATTGTTATAAGAGATGTAAGAGCCCCAATAAAATAGTCTTTTAATAAAAATACTGTATATACTCGAGTATAAGCCAACCTGAAATTTCAAGTATATGTGATAAATAAATATATAAAAAGATAAAATTAAGACAATTTCTCCCTTTTCTTATTTTTGTTTAAATAAGCCAAATCAACCCTCACAGACACAGCCTAAGGCTATAGGTGCATAAAAAACTTCAAGACATAGCTTGTGAGGTGAAATTTTGTAGTCTCAGAAAAATAATAACAATAGCAGATTTCAATTACTAATTCATAAGTTTTTGTAATTATCTATCACAGTGTATACTAGAGACCATGTCTAGTATATATAAAATAACATTTGCAGATTTTAATGAATTCATAATAGTTGTAGTCATCTATCACAATATATACAAGAGACCAGTGTCTAGGTGTTATGTAAAGAGACAACAAAGAGCAATCAATTTCTTTTGAAAGAGGGGTAGGCAAGCGGATCTCAAGAAGGCCATGGACCATGAGGTAGTCCCAGATATAGAAAGCGCATTTGCCGATAACACTGTTTGGGTTGGTCTGGGCAGTTCCCAGCACACACAGAAATGAAGAGAGAACAGTACAGCACACCTTGCTTCTTAAAACTCATAAGCATGTTCAGACGATCAGCTATATCAGCGCCAAATGGAAATTTGGTCTTAGTGCCGGTTTCACGTCTTATCCCCAATTTCCCTAATCAGATTCTGGAACTTCAGATCTTCAAGTGTTTTATATGCGCATCAATTTTTGAGAGGCACCCATATAACAAGTGCTCAGGTGTCTATCACCCCATTGCAACAGTTTCCAAGATGTAATCAATCCTGTGTGATTTGTGCCCTGTTCCCTCTCTCCCGTTTTCTTTGGATTAAGTTAAAGGAAATATTCCGTTTGTGATGGCTTCGCAAAGTATATCTTTAAAGGAAATGGGTTCTTAACAAAACAATAACTGTCAGACAACGACAATGTCTGAGAATGTCACAGCGCCTGCCTTTCATTAACTCTTAGGGGACGAACATGGGCAAGAGCTAAAGGCATCCTGTGTTGGAAGGAGTTACGGTTACACGGCCTGTTTGGAGATGAGGGCTAGCGTTGTCAGCACTGGAGAGTTGGGCATCTCAATAAGGCTCCAAAGATCACTTGATGCAAAAGGAAAAGTTCCAGCAATCTTAAGTGTGACAAATGATCTTTGTCAGGTATTCTGTAAAGTCACACAAAGCCAAACTCTAAACGAGCAGGGGCAAGGGTGGCTTTCTTGGTTGTCGTGTACAATCATAATGGAAATACCCCAAGTGGGTTGTTTTAAAACAAACAAAACTCTTTTCTCACATTGTCAGAAAGTATGAGTGCACATTCAGACACAGCTCCAGGAGAAGGGTTGAGCTAACAGTGAGCAAGGCTCTCCCCGCCCCCGGAGGAAGGTTCTTGTCTCCGTTTGACAAGTGGCTGACGCGAGCGTGATATAGTTACCTTACACAATGTGGAACTGCCCTGCAAGACGTGGAACTCCTTTACGAGACACAGAACATCAGTGCGCAGATGCATGTCTTTTACTTCATATTGTAATCCATAGAACCCCAGTCCTTACATGGACGCCACAGGTACTGTCAGAATATATAATTCCAAATATTGATGACACACTAATTGAGAATGTTATTATACCACATATCCTTGAAAAAGATCAACAACTAGCCTTAAATCACTTACAAGATGAAACCAACTGTCTTAGCAAACATATGAGTGAAGATATAAAACAGGCAAAAACCCTAAACCACATACTAGGAAACACATACTTTTTAAAAGACACGCCATAGATTTCAACGTGCAACTGGGCCAAAGCATGGAAAAATTATTTTTTTCCACACAAATATACCTGTCAAGGTGATCTAGGGTCCTTGATTAGACAAATGCTAACACCATCCAAGTCAAACTTTTGGAGATTTCTTTCTAATATAGGACACTCTCTAACACTTTTATTGAAATGCTAGCCATTATATGCATTGCATTATTATCCCTCCTAAATCTAAAGAAATGTTATGGAAATGTCTTGGTTTCTGGAAGTACAGGTTCTAACTCCTGCACTCCGAGGAACCAGGGGCTGGATACGATGAGAGCATGCTAAAACTACCTTACAAGGCATGGAACTGCCTTGCAAGACGTGGAACTTCATTGCAAGATGCTGGATTGCCTACCACCTATGAACTTAAGTGACTCCATTTTGAGAGACTAAAAGCCCAGTAAAAAAGCTGAATCACTGCAGACTCACTGAAAATAAGTAAACCACTTAGTAAGGCAGCTCCTAGAAGCTCCCCAGACATATCTGGGGAACCCTGATAAGACCTTGGTCGAATGCCAGAATGACATCAAAGAGCCAGAAAGACCACGTACAAGAGGCCTGGGTAGAAAGGCCAAACTCAGAGAGCTAACAACCAAGGGGGAGACATCAGGTCCTGCTTTCTCCAACTCCGCCCTGGTGAGTACACTGATGAAGGCCATGTCTAACGGGACTAAGGGCCAGAAACTGATATGATGCTGAAATAATCTTGCGTTATCCTAATAGCTAATGACTTCAGTTAATTTTAACATTGTTAGATTGTCTGATGTGTGTTTGAAGTGAATAAACTGAGCATTCAAAAAATGTCAGAGAGCGTTAAGTAATTATTGATCATGCCGCTTGTGACACTGGCCTAAGTTCCTTTAGAGATCTCCAAGCCCCTGGGACCAGGAGCTTCTCTACACGGGGATTCCCATGCTCAAGGGACATGCTCTCTCATGGTTCTTCTTTCTTGATGAAGGGTCCCTCTGAACCCTGCTTGCTTGTTTAGTCTCTTTGGTATGTCTCAAGATTGTATCCTACCTCTCAAGAAACGTTCCTCTAATTCTGGTTCCTCAATATTGTAGAGGTTAGGATTACAACACGTAATTATATCACATCACAAAATAGAGACTAATTATATAGAACTGAGAATCATTACCTAACCCAGTTACACATATTTTGAGAAGACACAAATCAATCTATAGCAGGGGTAATATCATTATCAAGGGCTTGCCAAACAGTAAAAGATGCTGTGGGGTTTTTCCTTTCTTTTTAAAAAACATGTTTGTTAATAGATAGTATAAAGGGGACATTTATAAAACCCCAGCGGACTTTTAAACTATTTGAGCCAGGTCTGGACTAGGCAGCCCCATCTCCTCTCCGGCTCCTCAGGAGGACAGAACTTCAAGGCCCCCATTCCCAGCCTCTGGGGAAGATAAGTGACCTATTGAAGTCTGCATCTTCTGCCCCAACATTCCAAGGAGCTCATCTCTCCAGACCAAGGTGGTGCAGCCCCTGTGCCAGTGCTCCAGAGAGTAGGTTGGCAAACAACAAAGGCTCTTCCCACGGATGGCATCCTGACTCAGGGTCCTGCAGCTGCAAGCAAAAATCTCCCTTCTTCTTGTCAACGTCTACCTCCCTAGCTTGAGCTCTATATAACTCCCACCGCCTCACCAACAAGCTACAATTTCCCTGACCTAACCCGTTGGGTCTCAGAACCCGCCCAGGAGCTCAAGATGCTCCTGTCCCTCTCTCTGCTCTCCCTCCCCTCCCAGGGGAACTGTTTCCCTCCCCTAACAAAGCCACTCTTAATTTCACATTCTTCATCTCAATCCTATCTCCATTCAGTGTCTCAGTGTTGACCTCTCATAAACCTCATAGAGATGTAAAACTATCAACCTGCAAGTGAAGCATCTCTAGGGAGAAGGTTCAAGCCCACGAAAGGTCACCTTGAGTAAAGCCAGACCCTGAGGACTCATGCGAAACTCCGGGCATTTAGACAAGGATTTGTCACCCCAAAGGCCTTCAAAATCTATCCATTGAATCAGGTGACTAAAATTACATGGGAAGCTGAGCCATGAAACTAAGGGAATTATGGGAAGCTCTTTTATGGGTTAGGGGAGAGAGAGGTGCCATCATGTTGTTTTGTCATCTTTATTTAGCATATTTGAATATAGAGATGAAAAACTCAGTTACAGTTGATACATCACCAGAGCCAAATCAATTGATCACAAAATATACTGCACTAGTCAAGCGCTGAGTCTCCAGAGTATTTCAAGAAGAAATGTAAAAATGGTGACAAATATCAGGAAGATAACTTCAGGTAGTTAAGGGAAGAAGACTCTATATGTTAGAGAGAAGAGCTGAAAGTTAATTCCAGAGTCAGTAGGAAGCCAGAAGCGTCTTTGATGGGATAAACACAGCTCTTCAGGAAGGTGTATCTGACAAGAGCGGTGAGCAAGAGTGAGAGGCGAGAAGGGGGAGGGCCAGTGAAGGGATTGCTGAAATAATCCTGGCCTGAAGAGATAAGCCCCAGGAACGGCTGATGGAGGTCAAGTGAATGTCAGTCAGCCTTGTGAGTCAAATCAGCTTCTCTTCACACAACGTTGAAACTCTTCTTTCCCACCCAGGTCCTCATGGCTGGCAACCTTGAAACCCACCAATTGCCACAAGAATGAGACCACTCACATTAGAAAAAAATATTGGGCATTTTTGTAAGGAATAAATCTCTATCCACTGACATGCAAGTTTGAGCTAACCTGTCTTTTCACGTCTGAAAAAGTTTTAAGTATAAAAAAAAGAGTTATTTACTTGGTTTTGAGCAAAGGAGTAATAGATGTTTTGGAAAGGCTGTCCTGATTAAAACTTATATATATGACTCTTCTGAGACAGGAGAAAATGATGGACCAGGAAAAGAGGGAAAAGGAGAGCCAGCAGGCAACATTGTGTGTAGCATGACACCTCACCATGATCCTTCACCTTGACCGTGATGTTGCCAAACTCAACGGACACTTGATGTGAGCAGATTTACATGTCCCTGAGTATAAACCAATTAAAGAGCTGACATCAAACTTATATGTGCAATTAAATTTCTGTAAGTCAAAAGTGAAAGGATTTCTTAGAGGAACCCTTTAATGAGCCTTTTAACAATACGAATAAATCATGCTCCAATTTATCTAGTTGGCAATTAAGGTATTTGATACTCAGATTAACAAAATATAATGTATTGGGGCAGTCCGCTCTATAACTCCTCCTCTCCAGCGGCACAGCAATCAAGACGTAACCTGGATATGTGATTTTTAAAATATCTGGTGTTTAAAACAGAACCTGGGGGAAGGGGTGGGGGGAGGAAGACTTGGAAGCCTTCCAGAATCTGGCTGAGGGATGCGCCTGCTCTCACCTCGATAATGATGTTGTCAGGGGCTGACTGAGGGCTGAGCAGGGCGATGGTGACTTTCTGTTCCTCACTAATGTCCTCCTCAGAGCATCCGTTTTCTCATTTACGATCTCCTTGACACCGACTCTATTTACATGGCACTGGGATTAATCAGCCAGGAGTTTTTTAGCTGCAGGAATCAGGCAATCCGTGTAACTCAGCATGGCAGCGTGACATTATCACCAGCTAAGCAATATTCGTTCTGTATGATCCCCATCTCCAGGGAGCTTGCAGTGTGATAGGACTTGAGGTGCCGAAGTCATAAACCATTACACTCATCCCCGAGCAGCTGTATGACACCGTTCCTCAAGGACAGCCACCGTAAGGCACCCGGTGGATCCAGCCTGATTTATGAGTGGGATCAGCAAGGGCACCACAGAAGTTTCAATCACCCACTGCTGCAGGGAAAGGCATCTGTGCTCGACCTCTCCCGCAGGTGCTCCTGTACTGAATTACCTGAGGCCCCAAGCGCGACCCACCCACCGGCTCTTAGGCAAACGGATTTCTGTCAAGGTATCAGTATCACTGCATCCCAATTATGTGCTCACCTGCTTGTCCTTCCCTAATAAGACTTAACATTGTGGTGGTGAGAACAGCAGCCTATTCATTTGTATCCCAAGTTCTACACTTGGTGTCTGGAAAAGAAAAGGCCTTAAAAGAGATTTGATGAGAGAATCAAAGGATGGGATGATGGCTATGTTACCGAGGAAAGCTGGCCACTGGGATGGAATTCTGCGCTCTTTGTCTTTTTACTTCACTAACATGAATTGGAGTTACTGAGCAGTCATTGAAGGGAATAGAGGGGCTTCCTAGATAAACTGTTGGTCTCCTTGGCATCTCAGTATCTTCCTTGGTACAATTAGAATCGTCAAGGATATCACATATAACTGTAGAGATATTACACTGTGTATACAAAAGAACTATCACTTTACCTGCAGCATAGCAAACGCAAACACACTGCCATAAAGCCCGTTGTGACTCATAGTGACCCTACAGGGCAGACCAGAACTGTTCCTTATGGTTTCTGAGACTGTAAATCTTCACAAGAACAGAAAGCCTCATCGTCCTCCCACAGTGTGATTGGTGGATTTGAACTATTGGCCTTGAGGTTGGCCATTTATTTTAACCCTCTGCACCACTAAGGCTCCTTGGGACAAAGTAGGTTTTCATTAAATGAAAGCATTACTCTTAATCAATCCAGTCTCTTGAGAGAGTGGCAACATTTGGGTTCCATGAGTAGTTGACTGTGTGGGCTGTATTCTTAGAAGCGTCTTAAAAACTCAAGCAAACACAATGATATAAACAAGTGAGCCAACAAACAAACCAATCGTGAACAGGACTGTGATGTATATTAATACCTATTACATCTGTTGATGTAACCCAGAACTCTATCTCTAAGCTTTTTTCCCTTCCTTCACCTATAGACAGAACAGATGACATGTGCTTTCTTCTGAATCAAGGGAGCTCATGCGTGACCTTTATCAAGTCACTTCGCCTCTCTTGGCTTCCCTTTGCTTGTCAGTAAAATAAATCAGTTGGTCTGGACAATCTCTGAAGCCTTTCCAGTACAATGGCCTAGGATTCTAGGAAATGAACACTCATGAGTTCCCAGATGCCAAGTGAAGAAGTCATATGAATTTAAGATACTAAGCCAAATAATGCCTTATAATTTCTTTGACTTTGTTTAATGGGAAGAAGATAATATACATTAAGTCCACAGGGCTTACAGATGTTGTTCTACATGCCTTATAGGTAGTTCCAATCATTGTGCTACATTAAATTCCTTAAGGCAAGCCTGGCTTTATATTTTCTTTTTTAAAAGAATGATTTAGTCACTGTAGTACCATGGATCAAGTTTACATTGCCTTTCATGTTGTTCATGTTCATGTACAACAAATGATTGGGGGATTCTATGAAAATAAGATTCCTGAGGCCCACAAAGGAAATTGCAGAACTTGCTAACAAACCAGGTGCATGGAACTCTGCAGGGGTGAGGACATGGAAATAAGGTGTATGGAACAAGGGGATTGATTTGTGATCTCCCGTGGATTAAATTGTCTGTATTCTTATTGGGGCATTGGCTTAATATCATACATACATATCAAATCCTTACTATGTATTGATTTGATGGTATTGAGATTTGGGGCTATGTATCATCCCAGTTCCAGATGTGGTCTTTGGTTTTATGACCTTTATAATTAGGGGTAGGAGCAAGGCGTCCATCTATTTGTAAATACACAGACACAGCTACTGGGGCCATAGCTCAAGCGTATCCCCAAGTACTCGGCTGGTGGGTGGACCTTGTATCCTTGTATCAGGGTCTTGTTCTTGCTCTTGGGTGCCGTGGAGGTGATTCTGACGCATAGCAACCTCAAATAACAGGCTACTATGGGGCCTATATGAGCCAGAATCCATTAAACAATCCACAACAACAATTACTACCGGAGAAGATTGACAGTTCTTCTCCTACAGAGCCACGGGGTAGATGCGAACTGCCAACCTTTCCATTGACAGCAGCCAGACACCATTGGGGTCCCTTATCTGGGGCTTAGTAGTGTTGAAAACAGAAACAGCACTCCAGGTATAAAGAAGAACTAGTGTGTCGCCTTTCAGAAGGACAGGGGCACCACAGGGGAAGAGCTGAGAGAAGAGCCTATGGCTGAAATGCAGCAACGGACCCCAGAGCTGCCCAAGATGAGTCTGCAGAGGAGCGCAGGTCCAGAGAACCAGCATGTCATCCAGGGGTGCCCAGATCTTGTCCCTATTTTCAGTATTTTGCCTGTGAAAAAAATGCAAGCCACCAAGCATTGTCTTTACTTTGCTTCTTTTAGTCAGAAGACCCACATTCCATACTTAAACAGTTAGGCCAGTGGTTCTCAACCTTCCTAATGCCACCACCCTCTAATACAATTCCTCATGTCGTAGTGACCCCCAACCCAACCATAAAATTATTTTCATTGCTACATCATAACTGTAATTCTGCTACTGTTAAGAATCAGGTGACCCCTGTGAAAAGGTTGTTTGAAGCCCAAAGGGATCACGACCCACAGTTGAGAACCGCTGAGCTAGGTAAATTCAGGCAAGCCTATATACCAGCAGTATAAATAACAGTTCCTATCCATTATTGAGGACCCCCAGGTCCAGGGTCAAGAACTCTGCATACATCACAGAACAGTCCTCTCTACATCATGAGATTAGCTTTATTTTATCCATAATGCCATATAAGAAAATGGGATTAAATATCTCACTATATGAGGTCATACAAATTGTTATCAGGTAATCAAACCACATGTAAAGCTACACGTATGTAGCCACCAAGTTCCTCCTGCTTTAGCCATGTCACAGTCTGCTTCCTTTCTCATGACTCTGCTATGTGGTCCAAGCTGAACCACAGATTTAACAAATGCAGATGGACAATAACAAGATTTCAAGAGTTCATTTTCAGGAAAGCAAAACACCCCCACCCACCCACACTTTTTGTAATTGAAGTGGCAGTGAAGATGAATATTAGTGGCACATTTTCTCTCAGTTAGTGCAATTGATTTAAAAGTAGACATTCTGCTGAGTTTATCGCTGGAAAGATTTTTTTAAAAATGTAAGTGCAACAGAAATGATGATAAGGGGAGAACACTGAGAGAGAGATGACGGCCTGGCTGGTAAAGAACCAGGATAAAGAACACAAAACCATCTCCACACAAAGGGAACAGGAGAGATGCCAATAGACTGAATGAGACAGGCGATACGGCGGAGCTAGAGAAGACGCACTGAGCCTTCCATAACAAGTCTCCTCGTTGCCTGAATCTCACAATCTCGTCCCTGTCCCCATCGTCCTCTGGCCAAAAAAACAAAAGATAACTACAGCTCAGTTTCCAAACAATTCTTTCTTTAGCTTTAGAGATTTGATTCCGAATAGAAGAGCGAAGCTTAACTGGGAGCCATTAATATCTCGGTGGAGAAGGAGTCAGACCCAAAGTCAGAGATTTCCCATCCCTGCTTGAAAAACGGGCATAACAAACTCTCCTCCGTCTAGCCCTTGGAGTAACTGGAGGCCGTGAGAACTACTAGGGCATCAGTAGGTTCCTCTTTCACTTCCGGCTAAGCCACTTCATTGGATTTCATTAAAAAGTCACTTTCCACTCCTGACAGACTCCCCCCCTCACCCCCATACCTAAAGCATTCTTTTTCTCTAGCCACAGCCCATAATATTCATCAAATTAGCAATCCTAAAGCAATTGATCATGTCCATAGTCATTTTAGGAATTGATGCCTAGGGCTTGAAGGCAGAGAGTAACATCCTTTGGCAAACTGCCTTGAATGACTTTATTCCCATTCCTCTAGAAAATGATGGATGCTTCTGGAAAGATTCTATACTGGTTTCATTAATAATCTCAAACTTGAAGGACAGCTCATCTACCCCACTAGCTCCAGTTTCTAGGGCATTCTTTATAAGCAGGCAGTGGGCATTCTTTTGGGGTTTCCTTTTGCTATTTCAAGCCCTAGCTGTGGACCCCACTAAATACAGTATCTCCGCACCTTCCTTTCCATTTCCCTCGCAAAATGCTCTACTATGATCCACTGTGATTCTGCATTCATATGTCCGACACCTACTTCACATGGGTTATTCTTCTCAGATATTATTCTGTCCCATTCAAAATCCAGGACCCGGGGGACTCACAATCCAGTAGAGTCAACCGAGAGAAAGAAGCCATCCAAAGCAGAAGTTCCGTTTGCAACTTTTTAAAAGTTAGACCCATGGCTTTTCTGTGGGACAGAGTGCTGGTACTTCCCATTGCATCTGTTGGCCCACAATGTATTCCACACACATAAATATACATAAAAGACACAGACACAGAAGTCTAGGAGGGCACTGTGGTTGCACCAATTAACAGGAACCATCTGGAACTAGTTTAAGCAAGAAAGGGAAAATAAAGGAAAGTTATTACATGCATAAAGGCCCAGGGCATGGATCAAAAGCCTGGTGGTGGTGGTGGAGGAGGAATGGGTGGGGGGTGGGGGGTCGTGCTGCGGAAACTGGGATGTGAAAACCATCAGAGTCACAGGAGTGATGCTAGCCAGTATCTTTCCTGGTTTTTTTTGCTGCTACTCTGAATTATTTTGCCCTTCCTGCTGCTCAGTCCCCATGGTCACTCCGGAACTCCCCTCCTGACTGATGATTTTATAAACTGCCACAGTCCCTGAAATGGAATTAGTTCCAATTCTATTACCTGGGATCGCGAATCTGATTGCTTCTCGTGGTTTGGAGTTAAAGGAGGAAGGTCTCCTACTATGAAAAGCACTGCTAGGAAATGCTTCTTGTCACCACCAGCTATATGAACAAGTCTGCCAACAAAGAGGGCTCTCAGGAATTGGGTCCATCCTATGGGTGGATTTTAATTTGAAAGTCAATGAAGTTGCTGTTACCTGAAATCACTCGCTGATATAGACCATCGGATCACCTCCACCCCCGCTTACCTCGGCACACCACACATTCATTCGGCTGCAGATACAATTTTAGAAACCACAACTGACTGCTGGGAGGATTGAGTCACCATCATCACTAAACTTATCTACCCCAAATCTGCCCCCAAACCAAGCTCAGCAGTTCCCGTTCTCATGAGAGGCATGGCTCCGAGAACTAACGTCACGAGCTTTGCCTTCCTCCAAGCTTCCTGCCCACGATCTCAGTCCCATCACTACGAAAAGGTATGTGCATGGCTCTCAGGGAGAAAAAACAGGCTGTCTAAGAGCAATTTCTATGTACCAAGAACTATACCAACGCTTCCAAACACAAAGTAAACTCACGGCCATTGAGTCAATGTGGACTCTTAGGGACCCTATGGGACAGGGTAGAACTGCTGCTGAGGGTTCCCAGCTGCAACCCTTTACGGGAATAGAAAACCCCATCTTTCCCCCTTGGAGTGGCTGGCTGCTTTGAACTGCTGACCCTGTAGTTAGCAGTCCAACAGATAGCCACACGCCACCAGAACCCCCTATTCTAAGTTCTATTCCAACCGAATGAGCAAATTGTCACATACATTAACATCAGAGTGAAGATTCTCTTACTTGACAGATAAAAAACCACACGTCGGCTAGATTAACTCTTGCAATGAGTCAGGAGAGAGACCGCTCCAGTCCCAGAGCCAGCAGGCTTATGCTATTTTCTCCCTCCTTGAGGTTGACCGCTTTGTTGCTGCTTTTCTTGAACACCGCACCCCCCCCCCCCGCCCAGCTCCTTATTTTCAGAGGCTCATTCTCCTCAGTAGCAGTGAGTGTCTGCTTCTGGGAGAACGTTCCAGTCACGTAGAGCACAGGAATCTGCAGCTGGAGAGCTTCCCAGATAATGCAGCGCCGAGTTACGGAAGGCACTGGCATGTGACACATTACTTGCTCCTGATGCTCTGGAGGAAGCACGATACAATTATACATCGGCTAATCCCCTTGCTCATTGGTAGTGGGGTGGGGAAACTATTAATGAGCATCAAGAACACATTTGGAAAGAGATTTCCTTCCAAAGGACAGGTAGGAGACAACAGAGCTAGGCAGACCAATTCAACAGGAAAATCTCTTTTTGTCACATCTGGATGAGCTACGGTGAAGTCTTCATTTATATTGCATAGTGCAAGCCAATCTCAAAAGCTGAGAAGGAGGATGGAGTCCTGTCCATGAGGACAGCCCTGTCCAAGTATCAGAGAGAAGTCTAGGAGCGGCAGACAGGTTGTTTGAGGAAGTTCAAGTGCGAGACATTTTTAAGTTTGTTACCTTTCCTTCTTCACACATCACCTAAAACCAACATTATAATTCTTATTAGAAAAGTGAAAACGCATGTACACAGGTGAGTGTGTGCATACACACATACACACACTGAGCCTACCTCTGGTTCCATCCAAACTTTCAGGAAGGAGGAAATTAGCATCCCAATGCACAACCACTACAAGTGTGCATGTGCACATATTTGGCTCAGAACCAGACATTGTTGTGTTCTGTTGTCATAGAGTCCCTGAGTTAACAACTCCATAATACCTGACAACAATAATGCATAGCCATATACACAAATACACGAGGCCATTGGCTGATGGAATTGGGTGCCATCAAGTCGGTTCCTACTCATACTGCTATGCTCACCATTGTTGTTTGCAAATGTTGTAGCTTGTGTGTCAACCCATTTCATGGAGGGTCTTCTTCATACATGCACACGCTATGCAGAAGAGGGACTTACTGATACTGATTACAAGTACCAATGATCTAAGCAAGGGCTGCTTAGTGTTGGTATTTCTTGTTCTTCCAGGAGCAAATTCCACCTGACCATTCCTAATGGTGACTTTTACCCAGGTGAGAATCTGAGCAGTTAGAACCATTCACTACTTCAAGTCCAAGGCTTTGTTGTTGTTGTGAGGGGGCTGTTCGGTCAGTTCTGACTCATAGCAACCCCCAGTGTACACTATGGCACAAACATTGCCCTGTCCTGAACCATCCTGACAATCATTTCAACCCATTGTTCCTGTCACTGTGCCGATCCATCTCGTCCAGGACCTTTCAAGATTCTAGAGATGCCCCTTAGGCTATCCTTCTCGCCTTGTTTGCTATTCCTGTATACCATCTATTAAAATATCTACTCAAACCACCCGACACTGGATGGAATGGAGGGGATTTCTAGGGGAGGGAGAATTGTAGAACATTTAAAGTGGCGGCCTCACCATCTCACCCCTATTGTTCAGTCTCACATTCCTGCTGATTTTCTATCTGGACATGTGTGTCTGAAATTAGGGAAGGAAAATACAAAGGCAGTCTTCCAAAAGGCTAAAAGATTATGATGTGTTTCCATGGTGACACTTAGGTAACAAACTGTGGGGTTCACTAGGCAAGTTCTTAGAAAGCAGAGAAAGGTCTGCTGCTTGCTCAAGCACCAGTGGCTGCTCAATATGAATTAAACAACTGTAATGTGTTTGCATTTCTTTTTGGCTCCTGGGTCCAGAAGAGCGAGAATAAATATTGGCGTGTTTTGTAAATTTGATCAGGGAAAGCCCAATGTCTTACTTAGAAAACAAAATCCACTCCAGGAACAATGGTGAGGAAACGTATTGCATGTGCTCAAACATCGAACAATCTATTGTTCTCTTTTGTGTTCATACAAATAACTTAGCCAATTCACGTAACATCTCTTGGGGGTAAGCGTCAGTAAAGGATCATGAGTCCAAAGTGCTTTGGTTAAGAGAAACTAGTACGAGAGACATGATCATCAAGTCCCAAACACAAGAGTAATAAATAGTGAAGAAACTTTCCCTCTGCTTCATTCTAGAGAATCTTTATTTGTTGCTGCCTGTTGTTACTTTAAAAAAATCATTTTGGGGGGTTCATGCAACTCTTACCACAGTCCATACATACATCCATTGTGTCAAACACATTTGTATTTTTGTTGCCTTCATCATTCTGAAAACATTTGCTTTCTACTTGAGCCCTTGATTTCAGTTCCTCATTTTGCCCTCCCTCACGAACCCTTGATCATTTATAAATTATTATTTTGTCATGTCTTACACTGTCTGATGTCTCCCTTCATCCACTTTTCTGTTGTCCATCAACCAGAAACGAGGCCATATGTAGACCTTGTAATTGGTTCCTCCTTTCTACTCCACCTTCCCTCCACCCTTCCGGTATCACCACTCTTACCACTTGTCCTTAAGGGATCATTTGTCCAGGATTCCCAGTGTTTCCAGTTCCTATCTGTACCAGTGTACATCCTCTGGTCTAGCTAGATTTGTAAAGTAGAACTGGGATCATGATAGTGGATGGGGGGGTGGAGAAGGAAGCATTTAAAAACTAGAGGAAAGTTATATATCTCATCATTGCTACACTGCACTCTGACTGGCTTGTCTCCTCCCTGTGACCCTTCTGTAAGGGATGTCCAGTTACCTACATATGGGTTTGGGTCCCCACTCCATACTCCCCCTCATTCACAATGATAAGATTTTTTGTTCTTTAATGTCTGACACCTGATCCCTTCCACACCTCGTGATCATACAGGCCAGTGTACTTCCATGTGGGCTTTGTTGCTTCTCAGCTAGATGGCCACTTGTTTACCTACAAGCCTTTAAGACCCTAGATGCTATATGTCTTTTGATAGACGGGTATCATGAGCTTTCTTCAGCATATTTGCTTATGCACCCCTTTGTCTTCAGCGATCGAGTCAGGAAGGTGAGCATCATGGAATGGCAGTTTAATAGAACAAAGTATCCTTGCATTGAGGGAGTCACAGACCTTAAAGGTAAAACCCCAAACTGTTAGGGCCATCAATGAGGGAATTGGAACCAACCTGAGCACTTTGGCGCAGGGACTACATAGGCTATCAGAAATAGGGAAGAACACAAAGACAGAGGAGGCACAAATTGACAAGTGGGATATACTGACGATAAAACACCTGTGTACATCAAAATAATTCACCAATAGATTAATAAGAGAGCCCACAGACAGGGAAATCATCTTTAGCAATGACACATCAGACAAAGGCATTATTACTAATATCTACAATACTCTGCTAGCTTCCAAAAAAAACAAAAAACTAATTGCCCACCAGGGAGGTGGGCAAAGGACCTGAGCAGAAGTTTCACCAGGGCAGAAATCTGAATGGCCAATACAAACATATTAGAAAATGTTCCAAATAATTAGCCATAAGATAGATGCAAATTAAAACAAAAATGAGATACCACCCTCAAAGATAGCCCAATTCAAAAAATCAGAAAGCAACAAGTGTTGGAGGGGCTGTGGGGAGACAGAAACTCTCATCCACTGCTGGTAGACCTGTAGGTAAATACAGCCACTATGGAAATCAATTTGACAATATCTAAAACAGATGAAAATTGAGCTACCATAAAACCCCGCAATCCCCTATTGGGCATATACCTAGAAGAGGCATGAAACAAACCATGGCCAGACATCTGTGTTAAACACGGTACAGTTCACAATTGCAAGGAGTTGAAAACAACCCAAATTTCCATCAACAGACGAATGGATTAAAAACGGGCACATACGTACAATGGAGTACTATACATCGCTCAAAAGCAGTGATGAACACACGAAGCACATCGCCACATGGGGAGAACCGGAGGAAGTTACGCTAAGCGAAGTACGCCAAATACAAAAGGTCAAGTACAACATGAGTCTGTTGTTACTTCTGCCCAGATATCAACAAAGGAAGTTATTAAGAAACAAGGAGATTTATCAAAGAATACCATGTTGGGATTTCATTAATTCCTCTACTAGGTGAAAAAAATGAAACATTCCCCTCAAATTGATTTTCTTCTAAAGTTTCTATAGGAATTCTTTCTTTGTTTTTTAATGTGACAATGTAGTGTGCGTAGGATCCAAGAGAGTCCGCTCTAGCTCTGACCCATGGGCATGTCTTGATAATTACACAGTATAAAGAAAGCTGCAATACATCAACTTAAAATTTTTTTGGTAAAACAAGTGTAATGGTGACAGGAGAACTTTCCAGGGGCAACAAGAGGTGAAGGGGGTAAGGAGTAAATGTGAAAATGCACATTTAATATTGTCTGGTTTCATAACTCATGTGGCTCTTGCTATTAATGTTGGTACTTCAGTTATGAATGTGGTGTAAGTGTACATGATCAACAGTGACACATATGTCCCAAGTAAAGGATTCACCTGCAGGTGAGTAGTTGGCCTTTGGTTGGCCAAGGCAGCTCATGAGTTTAGAATATTCAAGACTGTGGTCTATCTTCTAAATTCTGCCCACAGATCTGTAGTGATCGGTTATTCCAATCAGGACAGGAGAAAAGAGACCAAATCTAAAAGTACATTAGGCTTTAGGGTCCAGATTGCATAAAAATGTGAAGAAAATTTCATAACAGTTAACATCCCCCCCCCAAAAAGGTCAGTTATAAAATCAATTAAACCCAACAAAATTCAGCTAAACAATATGAAGATCATCCAAAAACAAAAAAAGTGAAGTAAAAAAACATGCCAGTCTTCTTTATAATCTGACTCTGAACATATTGGTCTGGTTTAATGCTGCTTTCTCATTTGCTCTACAGAAACTTCAAAACGGCAAATATATCAAAAAACAGTCTCATAATTGCTAACAAGAGACAACATAATTTAACTGTATAATCTGATTCTTTTCTGGTAAAACAGGTATAAAAATGAAAGTAGAACTTTCCAGGGGGCAACAAGAGGTGAGGTGGTGAAAAGTAAATGAGATAATCAACATTTATTATTGTCGGGTTTTATAACTCAAATGTGGCTCCTCCTGCTCTGTCTGGAGTAGTTGGAAGCAATCGCCTTTCTGGCTCGCCTCGCGTTCAGTAGGAGACATGAGGGACAATTCCATCTCAGCAGCTACCAATTAACCACCTCCCAAGGACTTAACAACTGATTAGATAGATAGATAGATAGATGGATAGATAGATAGATAATTTTAAGAGACCAGGCAATATTCATCCACTGAAATCTACATTAAGCATAGTGAAACATCTAACTGCAATAACATTTTCTCACAGAATTAAGTGAAACTTTAAGGCTACTTAACATCAATGGAATCCGAGGAGGCAGCAACAAAGTGATCATGTTTATGTGTTTCAATGATTCCTAAGTCACCATCTTTACCTGCTAACCACACTACCCACCAGCCAGACTCCCTTTAGAAGCATGCCCTAGCCTATGAAAAATGTGTAGTACACTGTTTTAATTAATGGGCCCCTCTTTTTTTCCAGCTTTTTCCTTACCGTGTTGCCTTTCTCTGGATGCTTTTACTAAGATCAGTAAAGTTTCAGTAGTAATTTATTTTTATTAGGTTTGTGTCTCACTCCATATTTAATTATGCCAGGCAATAACTGCAGAGAAACTGTATGAAATTCAAATCACATACATAGAGACAAAAGAATTGTGCACTCACCCCTTAAAGTACTTGGCCCATAACTCATAGAAATGTCTTCTTTGAGTAGCCGTGATATTCTAAGTAACATATATCATCACCTTAAGTTTTGAAAGCTCACCACTAGTTAATAAAGAGAAGACAAACACTTCTCCAACTGTAAGGAAAAGGCCCAAACTTTGCAAGTCGATTCTGTCTTTTGTAAAATGAGGGGGATAAGACGAGCACGGAACCTTGAGGACAAGCCTAGTTTGTGGTTGGAAGCATCGATACAAACAGAACACCCACAGTATCTGGAAGAATAAGTATTCCGTAAAGATCCACTGGCACCGTTATCACCAACTTCATTAGCAAAGCCTGAAAAATATGAGAGGATACGCTCTTTAAAGTTGTGGCTGTACTTAGCACAGTTGAAAATGCATATTACAGGCTTTGAGCTACAAGAACTATTTCTCAACATGTATCCTAAAGAAATAATCTCATGTGTAGCTCAAAGGGCATGTAAGAGACATAATATTATGTGCTAATTGCTATAAAAGCAGTAAAAAACTAAAAACTTAAAACCCATTGTTTCTAAAATTGTTTAAAATCAATATCCTGTTAGCAATGTAAACCTATGCGAGTTAAAAAAGATTAAGATAGTTCAACACGTATCAACACACACATACCACAGCATCTATGGTTGTGTTATGAAGAGGGGGAGAAACACATGGCGGACAAAATATGCAATATGATGTAATTTATATTTAGGACCAAAATAAACTCCCCACAATAATAAAATGTACATACATTAATGATCTTTTACCTCATATACTCCTTAGTGACTGACCCAGGAGCGCTGGTGGCATCAGTGAGTACATGTTGGGCTGCTAATCACAAAGTCAGCAGCTCAAAACTACAAGCAGTTCCGCGGGAGAAATCCAAGGCTTTCTACTTGAGGATTACAGTCTCACAAACCCACAGAGGCAGTTCTACTGTGTCCCCTACCGTCACTATGAGTTGAGTTTTACATGACTGACAGCAGACAGCCCCGTCTAATGCAATGACTGATGACCTTAGGTCTATAGGTAACGCCCCTGGGAACGTGTATCTCAGGATACTCTGGAGGTTAGGCACCCCTAACTGCTGATCATCTTTGCCACCTTCGGAGTGGACTTGACCAAGAAAGAAACACATTCAGCAAAATGTCCAGGTGAACTTTGGGAAGAGAGATGTCTGGTGGCCTGACCTTCAGGATCCACAAGACCTGAAGCTCTGTCTATCTCTGAAATTTTCAGTTACTAGAGCAATCATTTGCCCTTGGGTGAGGGTTAGTTTGAGTCTCATTGGTGTTTTTCCCTTGCAAAGGCAATGCATTCCCACTCTAAGCCCATTTTGCCTTTCACTACACCGATGTTAGTTAAGCACTTTTAGTCTTTGATTTGAACTTTACATAAGAGTGCGGTGTGCAAATGCAGCTACTGAGCGAGAAGAAAAGAAGGGAGGGATCATAGAACTCTGGACTCCGACTTGGCCGCCTGGGTTGGGCACTGCATTTCAATCAGGGCTTGCAGAGAGTGATCTGTGTTTCCCTAGACAGGCCAACTAACCTTTGGGTGCCTCTGTTTCCTTATGCACATGGGAATAATATGATGTTACCTATCTACCTCTTAGGTTTGGGTAAAGAAGAGTGAAGAACAGATCTTAAAGCATGTGAGAAAAATGTAAAGTGTTCTTAAATTAAAATCCGGTTCCAGTTTCAAACCAGAGTCCACAATATTTTCTTAACCTTCAAAGACACTATCTCCAGTGCAGAAGGTGACTTCCACACCCCACTGGGATACCCAGCTCCAAGGAGCAGCAGACTCTCAAGCAGAGTCTGGAATTATGTGTGAAACGACAGTAAATAAAAGGTACTAACAAGCCAGATAGCCACAGACTTCACGCAGTGGTTCTGAACTTGTACATAAAAACGTTCCTGCCCTTGAGCCTGGTGTCATCAGTTCTAGCCTTACACTGGGAGAAATTACCCAGTGACTCAATAAAGCCAAGAACTATGAGCAATAATGAATTGCTTTACATCAGCAGGGAGGAGTCTGAAAATCTTTACATTCTAAAATAAAGAGTTCAAAGAGACTTGCAGAATTGAATGCCATAAAGAGCAAGATATTATCGAGAACAGTGGTTCTCAACCTTCCTAATGCCGTGACCCTTTCATACAGTTCCTCATGTGGTGATGACCCCCTCCCCAACCATAACATTATTTTCACTGCTACTTCATAACTGTAATTTTGCTACTGTTATGAATCATAAGGTAACTATCTGATATGCCGGGTGTATTTTCATTGTTAGAAATTGAACATAGTTAAAGCATAGTGATTAATCACAAAAATAATATATAATTCTATGTTGTGAAATATTTATGTCTAATTCCAAATAAATGAAATTTTGTCTTGAAGCATGGTGTAGCATGGGTAACAATCCCCATGCTGGGGACTTGTATGTAGGCGTATCCACATGTTGTTGGTATAAAGGAGAAACTGAGGTACAGGGAGGAAGTCAGACAGAACTGAAAGGACAAGGGAGAGCAGAAACAGAAATAGCTTTATTGGTGGGGGGGAACTCCCAGACGAGATTCCTTGACCCAGGCCAACAGGTCAGGGAAGTCACGCTCAGCAGCTGGGGGGCTGGGGGTGAGGGTTTTTATAGGGGTGGTGAGGAATGTAGGACAAGCATGGCAATTAGCATGCGGGTCTGGAAACCAGGAGAACTGCTTGTCCACTCCTTGAGGCTTTCTTTGAACCTGGGGCTTCTGGTTTCACTAGTTGTCTGATCTGGCCGCCACTGCTGACCTTGGGGATGTTCAGGGAAGCTCATGCAGGGCCTGGACCTGCTGCAGCTTAGTGCAAACAGGGCTGCCTAGTTCAGACCCGGCCCAAACAGGCAGACCCACCTGTAGAGGGATAGAGGAGCGGTGTCTCAGTTCCTAAGACCATCGGAAAGATATGTCTTTCCGATGGTCTTAGGTGATCCCAGTGAAAAGGTCATTTGACTCACAAGGGGTTGCGACCCACAGGTTGAGAACTGCTGATCTAGAACCACACGGGCAAGTATGTTATTTCTCTTATGCTAACTCAAGGTTTATTGGTAGTATTTTTTAAGTCCATGCTGACTGAGTAGGAATGCCCTGTAACTGATCGGCATTATGTCCATTGGTAAGGTACAACTGCAGCGCTTGTGTTTCAGTTAGGAAATCCCCGACTAAGCTCAGATTTCCACTTTACAAAGTAAGTGCACATGAAGAAGTGATGATCTGCTTTTAAACAGGCTGTGTATAGTAGACAGGAACTCCATGATGGAGATGCGGGTTTACCCTCAAAGCAAAGTCAGTTTATTAAAATATTTGAACTAGATTTCTCAAGCTATATTCATACTTACCTCAAAGATTTCCAGGCTTTCTAATTCTTTTATCACTTTTCAAATAGAATTAAATTAAACAAAGAAATGGTTGGCACAGAGAAAATAAATCCTCCAAGACAAGCCAATTCAGTAATAAGAAAATATCTCCAGAAAAATACTGAGACTTGTGGATCCTCTGTTACTTGAGACCTAGGTCAGGCTAATCAGTGGAAAGCATCTGGGTGGGGTGACCCTCCGTTTATGTCCTCAGGAAAGGAGAACTTCAGAATGGGTGACTTAATAGGTCTATTCTCTCACAAGTTTCCATCTAACTTGTGGGTTTCTCATCGGAAAAGAAATCTTGTCATGTTAATTTTGGCACTGGAACACTTCATCTCCTGCCTTGCCAGTTGAAATATATATATATATATCCCCTATATAATCGAGTATAAGCCAACCTGAATATTAGCGAAAGCACCTAATTTTACCACAAACTGCATTAAAAATGTGCTGAAAAACTCGGCTTATACATGAGTACATACGGTACATGTGTTCTTTTGGTAATCAGAGAAACAGGAAGCAGCAGAACGGCTTTAAGGAAGAACTGGCCTCCCAGCACGTAAGGTGATAAAGTATTTCCAATGTTCTTTAAAATTACTTAACACGTTGACAAGTCTTCCTTAGCATGCATTGTGATGGGCTTCTTCCCTTCCTTCTGTGTTGCTGAAGCTTATTATATTGTATTGCATTCACTACTCTAAGTTTTCATGAACACTGTCCAAATCTGGTCCATCTTACGCCTTCAGAGTCTTCTTTCACCACTATCAGCTTCCATTTGCTCCTTCCTTCCATTAGAAACCGATGATAACACTTGCCAGAATTTCAGTCATCTTTGTGGATTTTGTTCATGTCTGTCCATTCTATAAGACTTACAAAGTTCCATGAAGAAGGATGTGTGCCTTTGAGAAATGAATTGAGCTAAGTGGTCCCTCCACTCCCCTGCTCACTTCTCTAGCTGGCTTTTGAGAATGTGTTCTGCATTGCACTGTGAGCTCCATGCACATAGAGACTCCCCGTTTTGTCAACACGAGTCTTCTCCTAAGTAGACAGTCACAACATTCTAGTCTCAGTCTCTCGGATCTTATACACACCAACAATAAATGACTGACATCACTCAATATGGGTTCCATTCTATCTGGTCACTTCTCCCTCTTTCTGAAAAAAAAAAAAAGTGGAAGGTAGCGACAGAAGATAGAAAATCCCAAGATAGAGAACTGTTGTGATTGGAACCAGGGGGTTGTTCTTTTTCTACCATGTGTTTTCAGTGTTTTCTTCCATCAGTTTTCACCCTGCTTTACCTTAAACTTATTTAATGTGATGCACGCATGCTCTTCCCCTAGTTGAAAAAATAAATAAGCAACAAGAAAAATCAAAGTACACTGCATGCCAATCATTTGACAGATATTGTGCTTAGCTTTAAGAATTAATGCACACGTACACAGACACATACAGGAGTTAAAACCGGGCCTCTGTTTAAGAAACAAGAATTATCCTCCTCCCACTATCATGACTCCAATTCTACCTTACAAATTTAGCTAGACCAGAGCATGTACACTGGTACAGATATGAGCTGGAAACACAGGGAATCTAGGACAGATTAACCCCTCAGGGAAAAATGAGGAGCAGATACCAGGGGCTCAAGTAGAAAGAAAATGTTTTGAAAATGATGATGGCAACAAATGTACAAATGTGCTTGACACAATGGGTGTATGTAAGGATTTTGATAAGAGCTTTATGAGCCCACAATAAAATGATTTTTTCAAAAAACAGAAAGGTAAACAAATAAAAAAGAAACAAGAATTATGTGTTGAAATATAAATAAACATGAACTAGGCCTACTTTAAAGCAATAAACATCCTTGGTGCTGATTGTGCATTTCCCTCAAGATGATTGAATGACTGAAACACTCAATTGTATGATATGTAAATTGTGTGTCAATAAAAATGGGGGGATCCTAATTTGTAATGGGAAAGTGGTAACTACACAAATATGTGCCATGGGTGTTATATCAGGTATATGGACAGGCCACAAACAAAGGAAGGGTATTTTATATTAAAGAGTCCATAGAAATTCATAGAGGGGATGGCATTTATAAACACTTTTAGAAACTCAGAGAATTGTGTAAGAAGGGGATTTTCGGATGAACATATACTTCAGCATGCTAAAGAATGGGATGTTGGGCTTTGAGAGGTGCGGGATTCATCTTAAGAAAAATACTCAAGGCCAGATTAAAGAAGTAGACTTTATGCATAAACGGAGAGCTTCTAGAAAAAAGAAACAGATTTTGATCAAGGTTGGTGCTGTCAAGCGAAAGCAGGCATACGATTCACATGCCTCAAATACAGATTCTGAGCCCAAACACCCAATTCCATTGTAAGAGTTCTAGAAAACTGAATCCCAAGTACTCCTAACGATTCTCATGTCAGCACACTGAGGTCCATGCTTTTCCTAAGCTCCCCGTAAACCGGTGACCACAGCTGCCACCACTGACCAAAATGACAAAGTCAGCCAAGGAACCTGACCTTTCGCCATGCTCCCGTTACACACCTGGGAGGCATTGTCAAAGTCAGCAATATCTGATTTGACACCTAGGTTTGGAAAGTCCTATGACCCATGAACAAAACTGGGGGCCCAGCCATGCCTCCCGGTTTTCAGATCAGCTTATCATCAGCTCACCTCACCCCCAAAATGTAGAAGGAAGTGGCTGACCTACCAATTATGATGGGTAAGCACAATGCTGAAGTTTGCCATATCTGAAGAGACTGGCTGGAAGAATTAAATTTATTTTACAATCAGAAGGGGGAAAAAAGAACTTTTAAAATAAAGAAATATTTAAATAAATAACATGATCATGTTTGCCTTTTGCCAATACAGTCATAAGATATCAAGATTTTAATAGTCCTTTATGGAGAAAGGGGGACCCATGAAAACGGGACCCAGGAAAGCTTCCATGCAGCCTGGAACAGAAAGGAGAGAAACATGGAAGATTAAAACTCCGTTCTGTTGGGTACTGACGTGTGCTAATGCTCATCCACGTATTTCAGAATGTGTGAAAGCAAACATACTTAGCATATCCCCTGGGAAGCAAGGAATATGAAATGAAGAAGGGGTGTGATTCTACAGAACAGGTCATCTGGCTTCCTAAACACTTAGATTAATTGTTGGGATTTAAAAACTTTCCGGACAACGTTATCTTTAATCAGGAACAGGTTCCCTGGAGAACCCACAACAATCTGGGCAACCACTTAGAGCAGAAGGTGCAACAAAGAGCTTAAGGCAAAGAAGCCTTCGCATCTCTAACCTGTCCCTCAGTTATTGTGCTGGCTACATATTTGGTTTTCCTTAAGCGCTTTCCAGAAAGCGCTCATCTGGCATTCTATTTTATCATAGAGTGAACCCAGATGTCAAAGAAGCACATGATTAAAAATACAAAACATAACGAAAAGTCGCTGATACCAATGAACTTATCATTGCTTTCAACTCTTCACATTCTAAACATGGGCCGACAGCACCAATGTGGTCTTTGTTAACACCACACACTATTTCACTTCTCTCTGGAATCACCAGGAGTCCCGGTGGTGTTGTGGTTACTAGTCGGGCTGTTTCCTGCAACGTTGGCAGTTTGAAACCACCAGCTGCTCCCTGAGAGAAAGACATGGCTTTCTACTCTCCTAAAGAGTTATTTTTGTCCATGAGTAAAATTCACAGGAATAGGTCTCTACTGTTCTATTGTGTCTATAATGAAATTTGCAATTCTGATCATCAGGAAGAATATTCTAAATATTAAATAAAATTCACAATATTGCTCCCTTAATTAACCTCGTAACTTTGACACTAGAAACAACTCATTTTGGGAATCAGAAACTTGACTACAAGCCCCATCTTTCTCCCTAACTTCCTTTATGAATATTTTATGTTTTTATTTATTTTTCATAAACATTTTAATCATGAACTTGTGAGTTTTGGGAACCATTACAATGGATATTAGAAACATAGAGGTAAAAGAGAAAGCATTTGCTAAGACTTTCATAGCCGTATTTCTCAAATAGAGACCAGACATTTCAGACACTTTCTAGTTTAATGGATGTAGAACTCGTGAGCCGCAGATTCTCTCAGTGGACAATCACACGGAGACAACTAGATGGAAGTATAAACTAGGCCAACCTCTATCTGCTGATGACAAGAGGGCTCTGATCGTTTGGGAACACATCGCCAGGAGCGGGCACAGCGAAGGGGTTTTTATTCATAAATGGAGCAAATAGCTATGTGTCTACTGGTGTCCGAAACTATGCAGGGCAGTGTGTGAAAAATAAAGAGTGAGATAGATCCAAGTTGTACAGAATGTACAACCTTTTCCCCAATGCTCTGACCACATAGCTCACAGAGCAGGACAACCCCAGGAAGACTTGAGACAGGGCACTGAGGATAGGAGGAGGTAGTCAGAAGAGACCGTATATACTCGAAGATAAGCCAACCTGATTATCAGCTGGGCACTTAATTTTACCACAAAAACTGCATTAAAAATGTGCTGAAAAACTTGGCTTATCCACGAGTATATATGATAAGCAAGCAAGTAAGAAGACCCTCCAGGCAAGTGGTGAGCTGTTGGGGAGGCAAATCTACAGCCCTAAGAAAGTACAATGCCGACCACAAGCCCAGTTTGGACCTACATATTCAGGCGGGTTAGTCCTGAAATAGATTCATCTTTACATTTCTATTAATAGGAAACTCCATCTTCTATAATACAAGAAAACTTTCCCCTTTATTTTTTCACTAAGCATTGAAGTTTATCTTTAATGTATTATTAAGGCTGGAGCAATGATTAATTAATCAAAACCCTTTTGTAGTGGGAGAATAGAGCTAGGCTGTCGGCTAAATAACACCAGATGCTCCAAGTTAGATGCTGTCAAGAGGATGTCAGTGTCAAACAGCAGTGTTAATTATGCAGCAAAAATTACAACAGTCTAGAGAGGAACCTGGATCTTTAGGAATAGAATTTGTTTCCCCCCTGCGCTTTTGGCATCTTTGTGAGGCTGCTACACTTCCACTTTGGGCAAAAGTCTTCTGCAGAGGGAATATCATCAATAATCAAATGCAATATGCTCCAGTTTAGGGTTCTGACTCCAAGCCCATTTAATAAGGGATGTCAGTGTATAAAACTGTTTGATGTTCCACAGGTCCATATGCACATCCCAAGAGCTCATGAAACGTGACCCACTAAACACATGAAAGAGGCCTAATGAACGTGGAACTAGTACTTATAAAACAAGTCGAAGAGAAAGTTCCAGCCAAAACAAATGTCATTTTATTTTAGATTATTTTTCTGAACCCCAGCAATTGGAAGGATTTGCTTCTACTGGTGGCCCTTACAGAGAAGGGCCAGATATATATTTTTTTATTCTGTAAGTTACTCTCCAGGGCTGACATCCTTTCAGAGAAAATGGTCACTTTTAAACACTTGACAGGAAAAAGAAAAAAAAAGATGTGAGGAATGAATCAATCAAAAGCACACTCAGTGGAGGCGTGGGCTATGAGGAAAATTCCTTGTCCACAATCAGAGAAGAATTGAAGACACTACTTTCTGACTTTCAAGCATGTATTTAGGTAGTAGAGCAGTTCCATAGAAACCTCGGTAATAAAAATACAATTCCATCGAAGCTTTATTTCTAGAACCTTCACGTCCTGCTGAACGTAGACACAAAATACCTTCCATTGGAACCTCTCCTCATAACTGAATTCTGGACAAAATGCAAGATGCCAAGGGTGCATCCTGTCAGCTCTTGAAGCAAAGCACCTGTGTGTAGCTAAGAAGTGGATCAACGGACAGCTGATTCTATTCAGACAGAGGAAATATGGACTGTCTTCTTTCTCAACCCAAACAGTCCACTGAAAACTACAGGAATCCACAATGTAAGAGGCTTGGCAGACCTAAGAGAGAAACCGCTGAATCATGCTTAAGAATAGTAGAAGAATAATCCTAGTGCATTAGGCATTCATTTATCCTTCTCTCCATCTTTCCCTCAATCTAGGGGAGCATTGCTCATTCATACATCCTTCTTTTTCATGATTAATCAAATCATGTAGTATACGTTGTATATCAAGTTCTCCTTTCCTCCTTCCACTCCTCCCCCTTTACTTCTTCGTTCCACCTAACCATCCATACTTCCTTCCTTTCATTGACCACCTACTATGGACCAGGCACTGTTTTAGGAGGCTGCCATCTGATGGCAAATGAGAAAGGCTAGAATCTTGTTCTCAAGGAGTTGACTGTATGACAGAGGCAGCAAACCACCAGAAAAAACAAACCAGAACACCTCAAACCTCATAGTGACAAAGAGAGTGACAAGCCAAGGCACTGTGATGAAAGAGTTCCCCGAGCGTGGAGCAATTGTTGAGACCTTTCCGAGGGACTGAAATTTTATTAGTTATGAACATATTTGGGAGATGGCAAAGTTACATCCATTGCCCCAAAGTAAGAATCCTTTTGGCAGGTTGAAGGAACTTTCAAAAAACTTACAGACCAGAGGTGCCTTATGTTTTCTTAGTTATCAGCATCTCCAGACACCTAATAAATAGCTACAGACACTTTGCTTCAACAACACCCAGCCATGCTCCCAGGAATACAGCAAATACTTGAGGTGTGATTATGGAGGCCCCATAGATCCATGAAAGCCTATCCGCATGTTCACTGGAGATCCAGCAACTCTTGGTGTAGACCACTGAATTTCTATGTTGGAAGGTTTTTCCTTTTTTTAAATCTGATTTGAACTTGTCGTGAGCATTGCATGCATGTACAGAGCATTTTCAGATACATTACCAACTTAATGTTTATGAAAATAAAATGAGAATGTTACAGAATCATTGAGTTGTTCAAACACACGTTAAGTCATTAAAGGGGAGTTTGAGCCCATGCCCTTGCATGCTGGTCTTCGGTGTTGCTGCTACCCAACTCTCTCTGGTCAGCCTGAAGGAATTACTGCCACCGATTTTTAAGTTGCATAAATCACCCACTTGCCCTGCCCTCACTTCAGCTTATGGCCTATTATTAGTGTTGCATAGAATTGCTTTACAAAATCACTCCAAATGGACTTTCATGTTCTAGCCCTTTCCTGAGCTTGGATCTTTTCCCCCCTTGCCTCAGTACGCTTCAAATGTTGCTCCCAGCACCTACAGACTTAGTGCCGGCTGCAAGTTTCATTAGCAAGCTGTTTTCCCCAGCTCTTCTAGGTACTTAATGGAGCTATTAAATAAGTCTAGTTTCGGCCCACCCCTATGGAGGCATGCTGGTTCCTTAGGACAGCCTCATTTGTCATTTCTCAGCAGTTGGGGATCTATGGACAGCCATTAACATGGAGGTGGCACTTGTGCCCAAGTCAGAGATCATTTTCAGATGTCGGAGGTTTACCCAGTCACAGTCACTTGCATCTCAGGTAATCGAGCTCCCAGATGCAGGACTCACTGCTTCTACGGGGAGGGGGGACCACTCATACTATCAATTGAAACCAGAATGTCTTTTAAAGCGAGAGGAGTACTGTGCATAACTGCCCAGGATAATAGATGCCAACTCGAATCTTCCAGAGCAAACCAAGATTCCTTATTCTTTGCTTACCTTCATTCTTTGCATCCTCATATCCAAGTCATATTTCCTGAGAACCACTCTATGTAGCATGGGCATTTACTTGTGCCCTCTCCTTCACTGAGAATGCAAAAGACAGGAATCAAATCCCAGCCATCAGGAACGCAGAACGACTTTTCAGTAAGACCACAGAATTTTAAGAAACTTAAACAAGCAAATTCCTCCCTCCCTAATTTCTTCTCATTTGCTCCAGGACCTTATTCTGTTACGTGTCAACTTCTATCCTACAATGGAAATTTTTATCCCATTGAATTTTGTAGATTCTATTGTAATAGAATAGACTCTTGTTAGAACATATAAGCTACAAAAGAAGCTAAAATTAATGGTTGTAGAAAATCATCTTCTTTTCCTACTAAATTTCATAGAAAACCCAAAGGAAGCAAAGGGTCTCTTCCCCCATTCTCCGCCAGCATGTTCACTGAAAGCTATGTAGCTGACTATTATTTTAAGAACATACCCAGGTTACATGTACGGAGATGGAATCAACTAGATGTAGAAAACACAGGAGGGAAGGACACAGCTCACCTGGGAGAACACTGTTCGATGTGTCAATGAAAAGCCTACAGGCAAAAGCCATTGCTTTTCCCTCACTAGAAGCCAATTAATCGTTCACTCAACCTCATTAGAAACCCTGTTTTCAGCCAAATTCTTCTATTTCAACTCTTCGGTTTTGATTTCCACTAGAGAGAACGAAAGCATTTTTTCTCTTTAGAGATGTGCTGGTCCCCCTTTAAACTTAATATGCATACTTCCAAGGAAACACATTTCACACCTTTATGATTCATTGAATTAAAATAAGAATAGCTTTTTAGTAGGCCTTTGATATTACTGGAAGCCTATCCAATTTTTATTTCTACAAAAAATAAAATGCAGGCCACAGTGGGACACAGGTAAATGAAGTTGGATGACGGACAAAGGCTAAGTAGGTACTGCGTAAGAATATGCAGTTCAAGGTGAACTGGAAAGTGGGCCAAATATTAAAAAGGTATTCTTTTCCATTTGTGTATTTTTTATTGAATTAGAAAACCACTTTGTACTCCATTGCAACGGGCTCTGTAACTTGAGAAGATAGTTGACCTGCAACTTTGAAAAGATACATTATTTGAAATTCACACATGTGTAGTAATACAAAACTCTACTCTCAAGTTCACTGAAAATTCTGCAAAAATCTACCTGAGTCGAATGAAAGGGGAAAATCAAACAAGTCAGGAGTCAAACAGGTTTCATTAAAACTACAAATCAGCAGAAACCCTGCTGTCTTTTTAAGACTTGGATTTCCATCCTCCCTAGTAGGAGTTTGCAAGAGTCTCTTCCATCTCACAACCTCACTTCCTGCTGCATGTAACACGTCTACATTTCTGAAATACACACACCTGTTTAGCAAAGAGCAATTCCATACAGAGCTCCCATGGTGCGCAATCACCACTTAAATCAGTAATTCTCGATCCTTCCTAAACTTGAGAAAATCTGAAGGGCATAACAAAAATTTGTTTGAACCCGGGACCTACCCCAGTGAGATTCTGCTTCACTGGACCACGCTTGGGAAGCAGTCAGGAGGACTCTTTTCACAGCTCCCTAGGTGGGCAGCATCATATGCGAGGCCACTGATTTAGATCATGTTTATCTTGAAATGTCTCAACAACAGATGCAGTCAGGGAAGAGGACACTATATGGTACACAAAGGAGGAAACGTTGGGGGAAGCCTTCAAAACAGGCTAGGTTGCAAGAGGAAAAGGGAACAAGGGCCACTGAAAGACGGCTGAATGCTTTCACTGTACCAAGTGGTGAAGAAGGGCTATCAATACATTGAGGGGAGAAGAGTTGCCTTCCATGCAAAGCATCACCATCGAAAGTGACCAGGATTCAGTCGTGAGACAAACCCGCCCCAGACCCTAGCACAATGGTTCTGAACCTTCCTCATGCCGCGACTCTTGAATCCAGTTCCTCATGTTGTAATGACCTCCAACCATCAAATGATTTTCATTGCTACTTCATCACTGTCATTTTGCTACTCTTACGAACCAGGCGGCCCCCAAAGAGGTCGCAACGTACAAGTTGAGAACCATTGCCCTAGGACCATATAAAATCCTGACTGATCATTTTTGATAGGCGTATGGGGCCATGAAACCATGTGGTTGGAGATTTCTGTTGGAGGAAGTTTCAGTAGAGGTCTGAATGAAGAGGTGTAAGGAACAGGTGAAGAAAAAAGGATTCCAGGCAGGGAATCAGCATGTGCAAATTTCCCGATGTAGCAGAGAAGAGCTGGGCATACTGAATGAAAAGAAAGTAAGGTCTGGCTGGAACTGAGTGCAAAGGGAGACACTTTGACTGAGCGTCAAGGGTAACCACGGAATTGCCACAGTCAAAGCCCTTCTGAAAGACTAATGTGATAGCTCAGGCCAGGGGATGGAGTGGGTCAAATAAAGTCAGCACACTCGACTCCCTAGGACATTGACTGTTGACTAACCAAGCAGCAAATGCAGGGCCAGAGCTATGCTAGGTACAGACCAGAGTGGCCATGGGCTGTCAAGAGCTGCCCCAATATTTCCTATCTCATTTGAGCAAATAATTCATCTCTTCACTTAATCTGTAAATGCAGTAAGTAGTAGACTCTCCTCCTAGGGTAACTGGAAAAATTAAGTGATATCATGCTGTGGAACCCCTGTTAATACTGTATGTCTAATATGTGTTAATTGTTCTTCAGTATTCACAAGAGCCTACTGTATAGTCAGAGACCAGGACAGGAACACAGCTACCTCTGAGCTAACAGAGAATGCATGGAGGATCCCAGAGGCCCAGAAGTAAAGTGTGAACGATGAAACAAAGGGGAAAAGGATCAATTTGGAATCTTGGGCCTAAAGAAGGCTTCTTGGAGAGACATGTCACCTGAGTGATACTGCCGAGAATCAACAGCCTCTTCCTGTTCTTGTTTGGTTTACTTTGCTCATGTCACCAATTCTGTTTTCCAGGTTGTTTTGCAATCAAAAAGGACTGGCTAGCATCCTTATCTGAAGCAAGAATTTAGGGAAGGCAAAAGAAAAAGTAGTGATCCAGGGGGAGAAGAGATATTGCAACAAGCAGGTGGTTGGTGAGTTCAATGACCGTGGGCAGGATTTAAAGAAGAATGCTTCGTAGGAGGGGGCTTCAAAAAGTTCATGGCAAATTTCCATTTTCCACAAACTTTCTGAACCACCCCCCTCATACATCTCTAAAAATTCCCTGCACTCATTGCAACAACGATGACTGATTGATACATATTTATGGCATGTACTTCAAGCAATATTTTAAATATATATTTTGAAAGGTAAGTCTGACTTAACTTTTAAAATATATAGCTAAAAAATTCCTTGCCAGTGAGTACGGCAGACTGCTCTCTAAGGCACCAAGCAGTTGTGCAGGCCACACATTGGCAATGGGACCCTGCCATGGACACACCGCACTGTACACCTTGTTCCTATCAGGCAACCGTACTGACAGCTTGATCCCAAAGGAAGGGAGAGCCATCAGAGGGACAGGAGACAGGGAAATAACTGGATGTCTCTAAGGAACACCTGGAGTTGCTCTACAGTGTTGCTTCCAAAGGGAAGACATCATGATATACCTACCAAGCTACCAAGAGAAGGCCTGGCTCTGCGCAGGTCAAGTCAGGCTGGAAACATGGAGAACTAGTCTGTCCCCAGGACTTATTTCCAGAGCCCATTCATTACCCCCCTTTTCTTCTGAAGGTTGAATCCACTGGTGAAGGACCACTTGGAGATTACTCTTCCTTCCATACCCACTTGGACAATTACTGCAGCCATGGAGAAACAAGCTATTTAACGCCAGCGCCTGGTAGGGTGTTTTGTTTTTAATTACTTGTGGCAGAAAGAATGTGAGATGTTGTGGAATTAGCTCCGCATAGACACTGACTGTTACCGAGTTCAGATGTCTGAGGGGCTTGAATCACCATAAACATCCCATCAACCACTATAAAAAAATGTGCTCAGGAAAGGGAAAGAACCTCATAAAGCTGCCCAGAGGAAGCAATGTACGTGCATGGTCCAGTGAGCTGAGCAATCGGCCAGGACTCCGGAGGCCCCAAGCAGCTACCTTGTCCTGGAAGAACGAGTCATTTGCTGCAACGATTCGCTTGCTTCGCTGGGTGGGCACAGGGCACGACCATGGCTCGCCTTGTAGGAGAGTCAGAGCCATCCAGCAGTACCACGGTGAGCCTTCTCTTGCCATAGGCTGGTCGTGGAACTTTAATTGTCCTCTGTCCATTACTAGGGACGTGTGAGGATATGTGCTGTCTTCTGGTGGCATGGAAACCTTAGTCCGCACAGAGAAATGATTTGTGAGCACCGAGAAATATATCCTCATGGAGAGGTTGCTCTAATATATACAGAAAGAAAAAAAAGGCTTCTCTTTTTCATTCACATCCTTTATAAGTGGCAAAGGACAGGAAAGCAAGAAGCGAAGGGGCAATAAGTCCATGGAATTGCTGAGACAAGGCGAAAATAGACTCTCTCCGCTCACCCAAATTTCTTTCAGAGAAGAGAGAGAAAATAGAGGTTTTGTCTCCAATACTTCGTGAGTCTTATCATGAACACTTTCTACCCAACAATGTGAGGGAGGTGTATGTAAGCAAGGGATCTGATTACCACCCCTCCAAGGGCGATGCTTTACGTTGTTCATTCTGTCTGTATCCCTCTCTCCCATCATCATGGGTGGCTTTCTGTCACAACGTGCTATAAACCTTTCCTTAGCACACAAACACACGCAACCCAATAAACAGATACAGGAAGCACAATTGTGAATAATCAGTTAAGAGAGTGGTCTGAACTTTAAACATGAAACAGGACCAGGCCCAGATATTCAGGAGTCCACATGGGGCTGAAGCTTTTCTCAAATTCTTGATTTAGAACTAAGAGATCGTTTCCCATGCTCAACAACAGTCAGGAAATAGAGTTTCTGTACATGACAAGTCTCTCTACTCTCTTCTCTATCTAATCTGGGATTCTAATAAAATTGAATAAAACTGACCTGGAATATCTCATCTCGCCAGCGTCACCATTAAAGCACAGTGTCACCAAGTTGATTCTGACCCTTAGTGACCCTAAGCACACCAGAATGAAACACTGCCCGGTTCTGTGCCAATTCTTTTCTTCTTTTTTAAAAAATCATTTTAAAATGAGTTAAAATGATCATGCAACTCATCACGATCCATACATACATCCATTGTGTCAAGCACATTTGTACATTTGTTGCCGTCATCGTTCTCAAACGTCTGCTTTCTACTGGAACCCTCAGTATCAGCTCCTCAGTTTTTCTCCTCTCCCTCCCCGACCCTCCCTCCCTCAGGAACCCTCCATAATTTATAAATTATCTTTTTTCATGTCTTACACTGACCAATGTCTCCCTTCACCCACTTTTCTTTTGTCCATCCCCCAGGGAGGGGGTTATATGTAGATCATTGTGAATGGTTCCCCTATGCCCCCCACCTTCCCTTTACCCTCCTGGTATCTCTACTCTCATTGTTGGTCCTGAAGGGTTTATCAGTCCTGGATTTCCATGTTTCCAGCTCTGATCTGAACCAGTGCACATGGTCTGGTCTAGCTGGATTTGTAAGAATTGGGATCATGATAGTTGGGGTGGGGGGCGGGGAGGAAGCTTTAAAGAACTAGAGAAAGGTTGTATGTTTCATCATTGCTACACTGCACCCTGACTGGCTTGTCTCCTCCCTGCAAGCCTTCTGTAAGGGGATGTACAGTTGCCTACAAATAGGCTTTGGGTATCCACTCTACACTCCTCCTCATTCACAATTATATGATTTTTTTGTTCTTTGATGCCTGATACCTGATCCCTTTGACACCTCATGATCGCACAGGCTGGTGTGCTTCTTCCATGTGGGCTTTGTTGCATCTGAGCTAGATGGCTGCTTGTTCACCTTCAAGCCTTTAAGACCTCAGAAGCTATATCTTGTGATAGCTGAGCACCATCAGCTTTCTTCACCACACTTGCTTATGCATCCGTTTTGTCTTCAGCAGTTGTGTTGTGAAGGTGAGCATCATGGAATGCCAGTTTAATAGAACACAGTGTTCTTGCATTGAGGGAGTACATTAGTAGAGGCCCAATGTCCATCTGCTACCCTATTACTAAACCTATAAATATATGCACATAGATTTATTTCTGCATTGTCATATATAAATATATTTACATATGTACATGCCTGTATTTACACCTCTATAAGTGCCCTTTGCTTCCTACTTCTTTCCTCTAGTTCCTTTTACTTTCCTCTTGTCTCACTACTCTGTTCAGTAATTCCTCTCGGTTACATTGCCCCAAAACCTAGCAGGCATCCTACACCCTCCTCACCATCAATTTTGGATCACTTGTTGTTCCTTTGTCCCTAGGTTTGTTAACAACCACTTCCTTTCCCCCCCACCAGCCCCTCTCCTAACCATTTCTTTTAGGGTCAATATTAGGAAAACACTGAACTTCAGACAAGACTCATTTTCCATCTGGAAATTCTAAATTCTATATAGTCAATTCATTTTAAAATGTGTACTTCAAGAATACACAAAAATAAAAGTATATTGCAATCAGCCCATTAGCACTAATTCTTCCCTCTGAAACATTATATGCATTATGACATGAGGAACTCGACATGAAGGGGACAGTGGTTCAACAGGTGACACAAGTTGATCCCTTATTTGTTCTGGAACAATCCTTGCCTGAGCAGATCGATCATAGCACTCATCCATCACTCAGAGATCAGGTTCAGTTCACTGTTCACTACATAAGAAGTGAAATCTGTTTGGTTTACAGAATATGCCTTGTTGTTGGTTTTGGTGAGTGCATCGAGCCACATGACAACGCAGTTGTAGTTGTTACAGAAATGGCACACTCCTATAGCACAAGAGATAGCCTTCAGTCCTGCTTCATGGAGCAACTACTAACCAAAAAGTCAATGGTTCGAACCCTGGGAGAGAGATGCAGCAGTTCAAGTCTACAGATGACAGCTTCAGAAACCTGATGGACAGTTACACAGTCTTATACAAGGTTCCCATGAGTCAAAATTGACTCGACAGCAAAGGCTTTGGTGTGGTGTCACATATAATCCATGCATCTGAAATCTAACTCATTCAATGTAGCAAAGAAACGGAGATCTTTCATTAACCAATCTCCTAAGAGGAGATTTTCATTTAAATAAATGACATAGACTTTCATTATTTAAATAGCCACTATGGATTGGACCTCTTTGTTGGTAAAGGTAATGACTACCATGCACAGCAACATTATTTTGACTGCAATTTTCATTGATGACTCAAAAGTCACTTGAGGGTGTTGAACTACGTCAGGGGACAAGGATGCTCAAGTCAGGCCGCCTCGGTCTGATTCACAGCCCTGCTCCTATCTGCCGTGTAGTCATGGGCAAGTTGCTTTAACATTGTACACTTCAGTTTTCCTAATTGGTTAATTGGCAGTGAGACTAGTACTTCACCTACTTTGTGATGAAGTAATATACAACTGTGCCTGGCAGATGGGAACCAAACAGTGCATTTTTGCCACTGTCAATAGTGCAAATATTAAAGCCTAAGTCACTGGCTGACATCGAATCCCAACTGTAATGCCAACTGCCTACTTTCATCTTTGAATCTAAAGGAACACACATTTAAATTCCTTTCACATCAAATGGCATTAAAGATAATTTTGTACGTTTCCAAAGTAAACTACAAAATTCAGTAATCCCACAAGCAGTCCGTTAACAACATTTCTGTACTTTTAAGATGGGCCAAAACTCTTCCTTGTAATGCATCTTGTGATGGGAAGCTAATAAGCCATTTTTATATTTCATTGATCTGAATGTGCTATGACTGGGATCTGTATAAAAATTCCTAGGCAAAGCTTAAATCATCTCTAACACAGCGCATAAAACCTGTCTTTGTGTTCCCCTCATTGAAGCCCAGGGTTATAGGCAGGCCAGCCAATAAGCTCAAAACCAGGGACTTCCCTCCACAAAGTGACTCTTCCAGGGAGGCCAAGAGCACATCCCACGCAGGCATTATAAAGACGCCCTTTCAGTAACAGTGACAAACGCAAGTCAGTGAAACCAGACTTGATAGGGCTATACTTTCCCACTCTATCTTACATTTCAACGTTTTCTGGTGCCAAGATAAGGGCCTTAAAACAAATGCAATTACTTGACTATGTTTTGCCATGTTTAAAAGCGGTATCTCTGGCTGAGACAAAGATGCTAACAGCTCAGACGGCAGAAGAGATGTTCACATTCCCAATAAAACAGGAAGTGCAGATTTCCTGTGCAGTCATAACTGACATGCAAAGAGAAAATCGCCAAACACTGTGGACGTCAGATTCAAGGCCTCGCAGTCCTGACGCCGTAGAAAGTCCAGGGGAATGTGCATAAAGGACGGGCCTGTTTAGTGCTTTGGCTCTGAAAGGACCTTTGGAGAAATAGGAGATGAGACCATAATGAATTCTGGAAAATGAAAGAGACCTCAGAAGTCCCACTGGCCCACACTCCTGCCATCCAGCAGCTTATGCTCCGTAAGCCCAAACAATGGACACCCAACTCTTGTTTATGTTCCTGGATATCAAGAAAAATCAGATTTGAGATTAATAATAATAATAAATCTCAGTAATCTACTCACAGACTTAAGAACAGATGTTCTACTGAATGAAATAAAATCTAATTTTGAGTCATCAGAATGCCAGAGATGCGATTACCATGAGGGACGAAGACTGTCTCCGATAGACATTAGGGACTTCAGTCTGTCACTTGCCCTCATAGCCAGAATTCATTTCATTCTCACACTGCTCCTCTGTAGCACTGCAATTCCAACCAGACCTCAACTGACACGCGCATTGAGGGAAGTCCAGAACAAGCTTTGTCATCAATCGACATTTCACTTTTTTTGAAATGAGAAAACCGCTCATACATTTGAGTTTGTCCCACAGCCTGTCCCTGTAAGCTGTGTTCAACATCACAACAGTTTCTGTGGCATTTTTCCCAAGCAGAAAAAAAAAAATTCACAGCTGCACTCTGTTCTCTTAAATCGGCCAACAAGGTTCTAGCAGAACTGCTTTTATGAAAAATTCACTTAGACCAGAGAGAATCTTCCTAGTGGAAGTCACTGTGTGCACTAACTCAGAGCAAACTGCTCCATGCTCGCCTAGCTGGGAAAATACGTTCTACCAAAGCTCCGCTCAGCCCAGCACAATTCTGGGTTTTTTTTGGGGGGGGGTACCCCATCATACAAGGGACTTCTAAGAAGTTTGACTTTAGATTTATACTCAAATCATCTAAAGTGTAGAATGGATTAAAATGTTGATTTGGAAAGTCTAGGTTCTACTCCACAGAGTCCAAATGGTACAGTGGTTGAAACACTCAGCTGCTAACAAAAGGCCAGTGATTGGAACACAGCAAGCACTCCGTGACAGAAAGATGTGGCAGTCTGCATTCATAAATGTTATAGCCTCGGAAACCTTACAGGCCGTTCTGCTCTGTCCTAGAAGGTTGTTAGAATTCGAAATCGATTCAAGAGGCAATGGATTCAAGCTCTACCCTGGAATCCCTGAGTGGTGCAAATGCAACTGATTAAGCATCAACTATGAACTGAAAGGTTGGCAATTTGAATCCACTCAGAGATGTCTTGAAAGACAGGTGTGTCCATTGGTCTTCAAAGCGTCACAGCCATTGGAAACCTATCAAGCACAGCTCTACTTTGAAACACATGGGATCACCATGAGTTGGAATTTACTTGAGAGCAACTAGAAGGATCTATTGCGGTCTGCAGTTCCACCTAGCATATATTTAATAATTTTATAAACTGGATAACCCCTTTCTCCTTAATCTGGAAAGTGAGAATAATAGTACCTAAGATGATTTCTATGAGGCTGAAATTAATAGATGTAAAACCCTTTGAAGATTAATATGTACATTCATGAACAATGCTTTGCTATATCATTTATTATCATATCCTTGGTGAAGTCTCAGCTGTTCCAAACCTACAACTGGAAGCTTCCACAACTTCGTTGCCCTCTGACTAGGGAGGGGGTCCTCATGCATTCCTCACGCTTTCAACATGCCAGTCATGAGCACCTCCTTTGGGTCAAAGGTATCTCCTTATGATCATCAAAGGAACTGCTCAATATCTTTGCCAAAAACCTTCTCTTTTACTTCAGGGCAATTGGGAACACAAGGCCTGGGCTGACAAACAAGTTTCTCCTTTCTTTTTAAGATACATCAAAGAGTGTCTTTTTGCTTACACACTTTTAAAATTTACATTAAAGAAGTCACTCTACATAGCATGTTGCTATAGTTGTCGTTGGGTGCCATTGAGTCAGTTCTGATTCGTAGCAAGCCCGTGTACAACAGAGGAGAACACTGCCCGACCACCCTCCTCACAATGGTGGTTCTGTTTGAGCCCATGTCGCAGCTGTGAGTCAATCCATCTTGGCAATGGTCTTCCTCCTTTTTGCTGCTTCTCTACGTTACCAAGGATGAAGTCCTTTTCCAGGAACTGGCCTCTCCTGATAACATGGCCAAAGCACAGGAGATGAGGTTTCACCATTGCTGCCTCTAAGCAGCATTCTGGCTCTATTTCTTCCCAGACAGATTTGTATGTTCTCGGGGCTCTCCCCAGCACGTTCCCATTCAATGCCAGCACATAATTCTAATAGATCAGTTCTACTTTGGGCATCCTTATTCAACGTCCAACTTTCACCTGCATATGAGGTGACAGAAAGTATTACAGTTTGCCTCAGGAGCACCTTAGTCCTCAAAGTAACCTCCTTACTTTTCTGTACTTTAAAGAGATCTTGTACAGCAGATGTACCCAGGGTGGTGTATTGTTTGATCTTTGACTGCTGCTTCATGAGCATTGATTGTGGGTCCAATTGAAGCAAGATGAAATCCTTTTCAACACTTCTTTTATTGTTCATAGGGATGTCCAGTTGTCCGTCTTTCCTAATAAATTTCTAAGGGGCTTACATAAAGGAATCACAGGTTAATCATATGTAATCGCTAACATTTAAAACAATGCCTCGACATTTTCCAGCAAATGCTTATTGATTCAATGTACCACTTTTTCAAGTGATCCCTTCTCTTTGCAAGTTAACTAACTCAGTCTCCCCTCAAAAATGACAGTTATCTTGCCTGAGTAGTGTGAGAGCCATGGTAGTGATGCATCAGCTCAAGGAAAGAGACAAACAACATCAGCATTCTCATGACCCACGGGACGTATAATGCCCACATATAATGCATTGTTCCCCTCTGGGATCTAATAGGAAACTGCCATTTTAAATGTTGCGTGTGCTGCCATCTGGCAGGGACCTGTATAACTGTCTGAGTCCAAAGAAACAGGCCTCTTTTCCTGAGTCCCAGAGCAATCGACACCGCAGGACGCATACATGCGTCCCCACCCATGGCATCACAACCCATGATATCGCAAAAGAATTTGTTTTTAATTTCACTTGCAATGTTTTCTGTCGATGAAAGTGCACAGCTTCAACAACAGGAAATTCAAACAGGAAAAAAATTCTGACTTGAAAGGGTTAAGAAAAATTAGACCGAAAAATGGAAGTGATCTGATGAGGATTAAGAAAAAATGACCACTCATTGCCATTCACATCAGGGAAGACGATACACAGAGAAATAAGCAAAAGATGATAGGACAAAAGCCAATTTGTTAAAAGAACATTCATACTGGAAGCTCACCATATGAAACATGAAATCCAGAAGTAAGTAACCAAAGAACGAGCTGCATGGCTTTATGACACAGGCAATTAAAATGCACATTTCCCATTTCTGAAAGGCAGGGTCGAGAACAAGACTTCAAGATGATATCTGTTTTTTGTTTGCCTGCTTTTAGTAATGCTTCCAATAAACCTACTATTTATTAGGGTTTTCAATCTCCCTTACATAAAGGTCAAAGCAATACATTCCATTTGAACTTCAGTACAAGAAAGAAAGAAAAAAAAATGTTTGAAAAGCCAACGTGATGTAGTCAAGCTCTGTGACTCACTGTTTTTCTCTTGGCCTTTCAGTGGGCACAATCCAGGACCCTGTCCTAATAGCTTTCCTCAATCTCCATCCTAAATAATTATCATCCCATCCCTTTAATTATTCATCTGCTTTATTTTTCCCATATAACTATAGCTTCATTTTGTCTGTATCAATTATTATAGAGTATCTTCCAATTATTGTGGAAATAAGTAGGCCATAATAAATACATGAGCAAATTATTAAAAAATTATAGGAATCTTGATTAGGTAGCAATAGAGAAATACATTACCAGAATAAGATTAAGTCAATAATACATGTGAAACAAGTATCCGAAGCTAACTCGAATGGATAACACAAGCAGATAATCTTTACAGAGATTGTACTTTGTACCAGACAATGTCAAATGCACTTCACTCACATTTATTGTATTACTGAATCCTAACAACAAACTCTTACGCGGGTGTCAGCGTCATACACTTCCTTATCTGAAGAAACCCAGGCACAGAGAAGTGGGGTAATCTGTCCAAATTCAGAGTTAGCAAGCTGCATGTACATAATTTTATGTAAATGGTGACTTCTCTTTCTTTAAAGGAGCCAAGCTCATAGCAATACTATTTATTCACAGCAGGAATTAATATTAAATTCAATTTCTTCTAAAGGGCACAGAAAAGTAAAATAAAAAAATCATCTTGTTAATCTCCACCATCTTTTTATTAGTATTAACATTTCAAAATGTATTAACATTTCAGTAGTATTTTTTGCCATTATGCAAACTATAATATTGCCAATGAGCAGAAGGGGTTGAAATTCACTGGGGGGGGCACAGTTAGGATCTATTACAGCCTACTTAAAGACAACCCCTCCCCCCCCAGTACAATTTGAATAAAACCAAAAGGAGATGCAATGTGGAAACATTACAGGATGTTAGAACTATGAATAATCTATTGGCATGACTCAGGGGCAATTGCTATTAACAGAGACTAGTTGCAACCTAAGGTAAGAATTTCAGGGTCAGGAAAAGGGGATTTAGTTGTTCAAACACCCCACAGAAATGGTCCCCAAAGATGATGTGGCCACTGCAGAGCTACCCCAATCCTCACGGCCATCAAATCTATTTCAACCATAGCACCTCTCCAGAGTGTTTCTGAGCCAGCAAACCTTAACAGGAGTAGAAAGCCTCATCTTTCGCCTACAGAGGGGCCATTGAACCATCAACTTTGTGGCTAGCAGCCCAAAGCTTACCGCACAATGACATCAGGGCTCGTCTGCTAGTTGTAGGGGACGGATTCATAGGTTATTCCAGGCCTGCACTCTATGTTAGGCTCTTGTCTCTCTGTAGTGCCTAGAATCTAGCAAGACGCAGAATCTTGCAATGTTAAGTCAGTGGTGAGGATGTGTGTATACAGAGCTTTATGGGCACTTTGTTTTCCATTTTCTTGGTTTTTCAAATTTTTCTTTATGCCTAGAGAAAAACAGTCCTAGACTTGTTTCAGATTGCCTAGGAATTTGGACGCTTCCATGAAGTGTGACAATCAGCCAGCAAAAACAAGACCTTTCCGTGGCCCATGAGACACACAGTCAATTAAACTTTGCCAGTCCTTAGATTCTAGAGCAGGGGTCCTCCAACTTTTTAAACAGGGGGCCAGTTCACTGTCTCTCAGACCCATTGGAGGACCGGACTATAGTTTAAAAAAAAAACTATGAACAAATTTCTGTGCACACTGCAACATATCTTATCTTGAAGTCCCAAAACAAAAGGGGCAAAAAACCGCTGGTGGGCCGGATAAATGTCCTCTGTGGGCCCCTGCTAGAGAGTAGGCTAGGAGAGATGTGTGTGTGTGTGTGTATTTCCAATTCTCATAAATTTAGTCATACACAGACACACACATGTGTCCACATACCAGGAGTCTTTAGAAGTTCATAGGAAAATTCCATTATGCTTTAATTCCATTTTTCCATAAACCTTCTGAAGCAGCCTCATTCACACACACAGACACATGGGTTTGGAAAAGTACATGAAAATATGGAATAATAAGGTAACAACGTATCCATGAACTTCTTGAAGCCCTGGCATAAGCACATACAGGGTGCGGAAGGGACACTTCAAAGAGTTTATAGATTTTGCTGTATTTTATTCTATTTTCCATGAACCTTTTGAACTCTTTGTATATACATATGTACACCTATAAAACTAAGTATGTATGTACTTCCAAAAGGTGTTGGGAAAATTGATAGAAATTTTCCATGAACTTTTCAAAGCACCCTTGTGTGTGTGTATTTATATATCTACAGCAATACATATATGTGTGTTTCTATATATATAAACATGTATGTAGGTAAGTTCGAAAATACACCAACACTTTAGGTGGTGTTATAGCTGGCCTGTAGCAATACAGGGCTTTTGTTTCTTCTTTAAATGGTTCTCTTGTTTCATGTTTTCATCTTTCTAAAGCAATTAAGTAGTTTTATAATAAACCATTGTGGAAAATAAACCTTGAGAGACTTCAGCATATCTGCATTATTATTTTTACAGAAGATGAGCACTCCGGCATTACAATCAGCCGACAAAATTCTGCAGAGCCAACCATCTGAAACCATTTAAAAGCTGGTGGCTTTTTAAATTCTGGTTAATAAAAGGTATCCATGCATACCACATCCAGAAAAATCAATTCTGAAACATTACGGGTGTGACACTAAAAGATGTTTAATATGATTTAACAGCCCTTGGATAATTTGAAAGGCAATTCAAAATCTCATGGTGCCTCATGCTCATGGTAATAAACATAAATTCTCATTGACCATGAGTCAAAAGTAATCCTGGCTATTTGAGCTTTTCATTTTTCCATTATTAATGAAAGGAGTTAACTATTTTATGGTTATCAATTCACGTATGATAAGCATGTGTGGATATAGGTATGCTATGAACTTTCTTATATAAAAGTTAAGAAGCTGAACTGCAACTTCTTCCTCAGTATTCCCTGTTGTGTCATCAAGTTGGTTCCGACTCATTGGGACCCTGTGCCTAACGACCAAAGCAATGCCCAGCCTGCACCACCTCAGAGTTACCATTCAAAATGGAAACTCAGTGGAGTCTTGTATAAGTTCATGATAACTGTTTACAATGGCATTTGCGTGAATTGTAAAACAATTAAAATGAATGAGGAATTGGCAGGAAAGCAACAGTATCAGGTTTAAAATGTTCAGAAGTTTCACACTTGCTGAACCTCAAGGAGTCCCAAGACCTTGACTTTGAACTCTCGCTGCTTACCTCTCTACTTCAACCCCACACTCACTGTTTGGAGTAGCTTTACATTCCCCTTTAGGAATCAGTTCGAGCCATGTCTATTTTAATACCTAAACAGTTAGCTGAGATAAGAATAGAAAAGATGGACCAGGGTACCTGAAACTAAACCCTTGATCTTGGAATCGGAAGGCCTGAACAGCAGGAAACATTAGAAAGCCCTTTGCCTTACTATACCGATCCTTGGCTCCAGAATCAAGAGATACATTTTACTGTGACTAAATGTTCTGGCTTCAACAGCCTGTTGCTCAAAGCTGAATTATTGTTTGTACCTGACGGTGAGAAGCAGTGAAGAAAAGCAGACCTACTCTTTTCACAGTTACCAGCTGTTCCCAAGGAAACAGTGCTTTGGGCAAGAGGTGAGAACCAGCAAAAGGGACTCCTTCCCGAAGCCTCTCCTCCATCCTGCTTCCTGTGAAGCTGGAGTTGATGTAAACACTGCCGTGTACTTAGCCGCACTTTTCATGGGAGTGTTATTCATATGAAGCCCTTCTGTTTACTGAAAATCTACCCAGAGCCCCAGTCGACCTTCGCAAGCTCTCTTGGCAGATGTGCAGGCCTCCCTCTTCCTGCCCTGAGGACCGCCAACCTCTTCTGGTGCTGATGCTGGCAGTCCTATGCAACATCTCTGACAGCACCGCCCACCAGATGGGATGGGAGGGGCTGCTAACAGTTTGTCTAACTCCGTTACTTTCAATTCCATAGCAGACACAATAGTCTAATCCCACATCATATTAAAACTCCATTATCTTTTAATTCCCTATCACAAACTTCTAATACAATGCCAACTATTTGCATGTATAATCTTACTTAATCCTGTCTAAAACTGTAAGGATAGACACTACTATTTTCCTCACTTTACAGATGCAAAAAAAATTAAAAAGAGGCCTTAAATGCAGTAAGGAACAGAGCCAAAACTCAAATCCACATTCTTTGATTCTGAGACTCTCTAGTTTTTACCGTCTCTTCATTCTAATGAAAACAGATTTCTCAATATGGATACAGGAGGTTCTTATTCCTTAGGGAGGCTGCGACTTTGAAAAGAAGAGGACACATTCATGTTCATTAATATTCTGATGACTTTCTTTCAAATCGTAAGCTTTTATTAAATCAATCTAGACGGCTCCTTCTCTCGTTTTGCCTGAAACTGAGTGGGAATTTGCAGCCCTAGGGTTCCACCCAGCCCGGGCACTTTCCACCACCATTTAGCCATGAAATAGCTTCTGTATTTCACTCTGGAGTGGTCTTTGTACCCCATATTCCAAGAGTCTCAGATCTCTTCCGGCAGATAACTGCTTCGAGAGCTGCTGTCATGTTCATTATCCTTCAGAAGCATTACTAAACAAAAATGTTTTTGAGTGAAATGAAAATGTGTTATGCAATCTATAAAGAAATCTGGAAATATTACTTGTATCTTTAGTCCTCCTTTTCAGAGATAATAGCAATCTGAAGTGAAAATCCAGCTGTCTGTTACAAGTCTCCACAAATGTATCTACTGTGTTAGACACTGGAGATTCAAGGCTAGAGAGCAATGAAATACAGTGAGCAAGAATCATTTAGTTGGTAGCAATCATTTAGTTGGTGGCAATCTCCCTGAACACAGGTGGTCTGATCAGGTGTTCTTGACTGTAGTCGTGTGAATGTGTCGTGATGCCACCTCATAAGCACCAGGCTATTGGGAACCCCTGCATACACAATGACAATAGAAGGGGCTACCTTCCACCAAAAAAAAAAAAAAAAACAGAAAATAACAACCAAAACATAGGAAAAAGCTCTGTTGGGCAGAGCTTTCATAGAATGAATTTTCCCTGCTAGGCAAGCATCCAGCAACTCACACTGAGTTAGTGCACCCAGTGCTGTCACCAGAAAAGGTTCTCTCTGGTCTAAGAGTTAGTGCACCCAGTGCTGTCACCAGAAAAGGTTCTCTCTGGTCTAAGTGAATGTTTTCATAAAAGCAGTTTTGCTTGAACTTTGATTTTTGTGATGGCCAATTTAAGAGAACATGCGCTGTGAAATTTTGTTTCCTGCTTGGGAAAAGTGCTGTAGATAGTGGTGTGATGTTGAACACAGCTTACAAGAACAGCACTATGGAAAAAACTCAAGTGTATGCACGTCAGTGGTTTTCTCATTTCAAAAAAAGATGAAATGTTGATTGATAACAAACCTCGTTCTGGACATCCATCAACTTTCCGACCAGACAAAAATGTCAACAAAATCCATGCACGTGTGCTCAAAGACCGATGACGGACCATTGAAGAGATGGCAATGTTATCTGGATGATCTTGGAAGCTCAGTTCAGCAAATTTTAATGCAAGATTTAGAAATGGGAAGGGATGCTGTGAAATGTGTGCCCCACGTTCTGACAGACCGGCAAAAAGAGCAGCGAACAGAATGATGCTGTGGGGTTGTAGTTACATAATTCCTTGGCAACTTGATAAGCAGGTTATAGGGGTGAGTCTGGCCTGTCAAGAGGTCATATCTTGATTGATGTCTCCTTGTGAATGTGGCCTTCTCATGAGAATTCTGGGAGTTTCCTCTCTTCCCCCCTAGAGGCAGGACACTGTCCCTCTCTGCTTCACATTCCTGATGACAAGCCACATGGAGCCACAACCATGGCAGCCAGAGCCCTGGGGCTGCTTCCACCACCACAGGACCCATGGGACGCTCCATCCACTGGTCTCTGGTCTTCCTGCATTCAGCATCACTGCACATGCTGAGTGAGTCTGAAGAGGAAGTCATGGGCTAATATTGGACTTATGGGCTACTATTGAACTTATGGACTTGATTTGGACTGGGCTGGGATTTTTTATGCATAATTACTTCTTGATATAAAGCTCTGTCTTCCATACATACAAGTGGTCTTACATATCTATGTTTCCGGATTTGTTTCTCTCGTCATCCTGGACTAACACAGTGTACCTTGATAGAACAGCTCTGAATCGATCCAGACTCATGGTCCATGGTCATTACTGGTGATGAGGCACGGTGCTATTCTTATGACCCTGAAACCAAACATCAATCAAGTCTGTGGAAGACACCCTTGTCGTACCCCCAAAAAGCTCTTCAAGTGAAATCAAAGATCAAGATGATGCTCATTTGCTCTTGTGATGTGAGGGGGGTAGTGCATTTGGAATTTGTTCCACCAGGTCAGACTGTAAATCAAGCTTTCTATTTAGAGGTTTTGAAAAGATTGCATAACAGTGTGCAACAAAATGGCCTGTTTTGTGGCCAATGGGGGACTGGTCTGGCCACAACAATGCACCTGCTCACGTAGGCATTTCAGTGCATCAATTTTTTCTGGAAAGAACAGCATGTCTCTCTTTTCCATGCATCTTTACTCACCTGACCTTGCTCCATGCAACTTCTTCTTATTTCCATGAATGAAGAGGAACATGAAAGGACAGTGATTTGATGACACAGAAGAGGTGAAGGGAAAAAAAGAAATAAATGAGGGAGGTGCTGTCAGCCATCCAAACAGAAGTGTTTGAAAAATGTTTCCAAGAATGGAATTGCAAATTTAACAAATGTATTAAGTGCAATGGAGGGTCCTTAGAAGGTGGTAAGCTTGTTTTGCGAAAATAAATTAAATACATAGGTTTGAAAAAAGCAATTTCGTTATTTGTAGGTACCCCCTCGTATTTCTCTGCAGTTAAAAAAAGTCCTCCTCGTGGGTGAAGGGAGACATTGGTCTGTGTAAGACATGAACAAAATAATATCAAGTGTTCGGGAGGGACGGAGGGTGGGGGAGGGAGGGAGGAAAAAATGAGGAGCTGATACCAAGGTCTCAAATAGAAAGAAAATGTTTTGAAAATGATGATGGCAACAAATACACAAATGTGCTTGACACAATAGATGGATGGATGGATTGTGAAGAGAGCTGTATGAGTCCCCAATAAAATGATTTAAAATTAAAAAGCCCCCCTAAGATCCTTAATAATGTCTCTACATTTGGCAGTGTATGGTATTTGATTGGCATCTTTCTGTGTAGAAAAGTCGCAAGTTGGTTCTACTTTTCGACCCAGCATCAGGATGCTGACCAGCCTCTGGATCCCCGTCTAAGCAGCCACCTTTGATCCTTGTGGTCCAGGAGAAAGTCCAGTGGCACAGGCTGACATCTTAGACTTGTCTCCTAAGTAAGGCCTGAGACACGAACGGTTCAGCTTAGGTACGAGTTATTCTAGTACTCTAAGACATTCTTCTGTTTTTTTTTAGTGTAATTTTTCTAAGTGTAAAGCTATGTTGATAAGATTCATTAAATGTTGTGTGCTTTTCAGGCAGAGCAGGTGTGAAATTCAGTCCTTAAGTACCGCCTTTGAGAAACTGTTAATTTATTTATTTAAAATAATTAGACTTCATTTAAGGAGCCCTGGCGGTGTTGTTAGGTAGGCATTGGAACTAGTCACCACAAGGCAGACAATCCAAACTCACTGGCTGATTGGCAGGAGGGGACGAGGCTACCTCCGCCCACACAGATTTACAGTCTCAGAGACCTTAAATCGGGGCTTCTGAGAGTCAGCATAGACGTGATGGCAATAGGGTTGTTGTTGGTTTGCTTTCTTTAGACTTTATTATTAAGAAAGACTCATATCACGAGGCCTACGAACAACTGGGACCAGACGGCTTGGGGTGAAATTCCTGCTCTCTAAATTATCATCTGTGAGAGTTAGAACTCATCCTTCCCCTTTAAGCTCACTCAGTTTCCTCATCTGTAAAATGGGTATAACAATGTATATCTTCTATAGTTGTATCAATGAAGACAACATATGCAAATGGCTTAGAAAATGACTGGCACATTCATTGAATGGTGCTGGCTATGACAGGACAAGTGCAATGATGACTGATGATTCTAAGCTCCTTTCCTATAAAGCTGTGGTGGCTGAGGACATTAGCACTCCTACTTCACCATTATCTAAAGAATTTCCAGCCACCTCTCACTCAGAGTGATACCATAGTCACATGTCTTAGGTGGATTAAGCTGTTGGGAAAGAAAGCTTCTGGATTTTAGTCTTGGGTTCCCATCAACTGCTGCAGAGAGATGAGGGACTCTGAGCAGCAGGGACCCAGAGCTCCTTTGTGTACAACTATTTCTCTCTGCTGCTTCAAAGGTCAGCTTCAGAACAGAGTTCCTTTGCTAGCCATCCGAAGACCTCATCTTCTTTCCCTTTCCAAGGTCTTGGCCATCACCACAACTTTGATTTTGGTAACCATTGGGAACTTTGCCCTCTCTCCTTCCCTCAGTTTGAAGGATTCTCCCTAATCCACCTTGGGGCACCCTGTAACCCAAATTCTGACCCCATGCTGGGTCTAGGCTGTGGGAAAGAAAGTCCTGGGCAATCTGAAACCTTATCCTTCCAAGCAATGCCCTCCCCGAGGCAGTGGGTACTGATCACACCACATGCTAGAATTGGAGGGAGCGGTAGGGACAACAAAGGGGTAGTCCTGGTCAGTGTGACCTGCCACAGCATTCAATCTGACTCACAGCAATGCTATGGGACAGTGTAGAACTGCACCTTAGGCATCCTAGCCTGGAATCATTAGAAGAGAGAATACAAACTCTAATCTTCCACCAAGTAGTAGGGGAATTCCAATCACTGACCTTTCCGTTAGCGGTTCAGCACTTTATGCCACGACACACACACACACACACACACACACACACACCATTCCTCAATCTCTTATCAAGTCACACTTGCATTATGTCAATTAAACCAAATCAATACCAAATTCATGGGGCCTGTGATACCAAGTTCATACTTTGCTGAAGGTTACATGACTAGTCTTTAAACAAGCATTCCTTTGGACTCAAGGACGCCTGACATTAAAGCTTGAGGATTTTCTTTCCTTAGAAAGCTCCTCCATGATCTTTAGGGAGAAAGGCATTATCCAAGTACAGTAAATAATTCTATACAAAATGCAGCTGGCGAGAAAACACAAATGAGAATACTGCTGACAGATTCCCAATAGTCTCCAGGGCACATATGCCAAGCTTTTGTTGTTGCTGTTTATTCCATGTGCCTTTCTGGTTTGAGATTGACTTCTGAATCTAAAATATGTCTTGGATTCAGATCAATGTTGGAGGCTTAACTATTGATCAAGCACCTCCAGACAGCACTCCATCCTGCTAAGGCAAGGCAGGCTGCCTGTGTGCGCAGGAAGGGCACTGTAACATGGGAAATAAGAGGCGGTCACAAAACTGCAAGAAGGTCAATGCTGATGCAGTCTGCACTGCTATCACCTCCATGTTTCTGAAATCCAATTTCAGATTAAATTGTTTAAAATCATGAGGCCATCCCTAAAAAACCACTCTCAGACTACAACGGCCAGTCTTTGTTTGAAAGGACTTGGGATCCCTGCTTTAAACTGTTTGCCTGGAGAAGCTGACTACTCTTTTATGTAATGATTTTCCTTTCAATACCAAAGAACTAATTGTTAATCAGGTGCTTCTTTATAAATTTTTTAAGGACATAATTCACTTCAATGCGTGAAATCAAGTGATTTTTAGTCTACTCACAGGGGAGCATCTCTTCCTGTAAAGGGTTGCCGACTCAGAGACCCACAGAGCAGTTCTGCTCTGTCCTGCAGGTTCACTGCATCCCAACCAACTCGATGGAAGTAGGCTTCAGTTTTATATTTAATAGCACATCAACCTAGTACAACCCTCATCATCACTGTCTCATTGTAGAGAGTTGCATTGCCTGCCCCAAGTGAAAGCTCATGTCCATTAGCATCCTCCCCACGTTCCAAACTTTCCAATCACAGACAACTACTAATCAACTTGCGTTGGCTCTCCAGGGACATGCACTTCCTGTTCTGGAAGTGTCATATCAATGAAGCAATACACAAGGTTGTGTTTTCTTTTGTCTAACTACTATTGTGTAGCACACTGTGTTCATGGTTCACTCATATTGCAGTATGCATCCTTATAAGCTTCCCAGGCATGGATAGGCCACGTTACTTTATTTTCTCATTTACCAATCTATGAATACTTGGGTGTTTTCTCTTTCTTGGCTGTTATGGATGCTGCTGCTGTGAAATCCAAATGCCAAATTTTGGGTATGAACATATCTTTTACATGTTTTTAGGAGAAATAGCGGGCTTTCTGCTTCTAGAAACAGTAACACTCGTAGAAACCCATCTGAGTGGTTCTACCCTGCCCTACAGGGTCACTCTGAGTTGGCATTGACTCTACTCCTGAAAAGCAATTACAGGCTCAGAACCTCACAGGGGTAGCTCTATCTTGACCGATAGGGTCATGAAGAGTCAGAAACTACTCAATGGCAGTGATTCGGGGGTTTGTGTTATTTGTTTGTTTTGAGTATACATTTAGGAGCAGAATTTCTGGGGCACTAATAACTATGTTTAACTTTCTAAAAAACTGCTCTCTTTCCTTACCCTGAGAGAGTAAGAATTCACAAATAATAACTGCAGAATGAATGGAAGGGAAACATTCAGTTCCCAAGACTTATCCTCCACTTACAGCAAGGGGACTCCTACAATATTCAGGTTTGATGTCTGTAAAATCAGAGTTCAAGAAAGACAATAATTTCTTATCATTTCACAGTTTTTATGGACTCCTCTTTGTAATGAATTGACTACACTGTCTCCTATACAGCATTAGTAGTACAGAAAATTCTACATGACCTGCATGACCGCATGGGCCATTATAAAATTCTCATAATAAAAATGATAATATATATTACTTTCTTAATAGTACTATTCTTCAATGTATAATAAATTAATTGTAGATAGATACATATGAACTACACATAGAATTATCTTGGGAATATAAAAACTTACCAATAATTATTTTAAGAAAAACAAAGTCCCATAAAAAAAAGGTTTGCTGCTGACCTGAGTCAAGTTACTAGGAAGTTTTCTTTTGGCATCTGCTTAGTGCTTACACTGAATAATGGCAAGATGCCAGATGCAAAAGAAGGCCTGACCTCGGCTGTACGCAGTCTGAGCCTGAGCGCACTAGAAAGACCAGCCTGGGTCAGAATCACAGCTCATCTGGCTCAGACCATGTTGCCAAAGGAAGGAGGATGAGGCTTGGCAGGGAATAGTGGCTATCTTCCCCAAAATTAGTTTCAAGGGCAGGGGACATCCTGTCTTGCCAGTGTTTATTTTAAGTGGTTATTTTCATAGCAATTCCCCAAATAATTCTCAGTCCTTAAAAAATTAATAGAGCTATATTTCCTTGCCAAATAACCCCATTGCAACAGTGTTTCTTGAATTTTTATGGATCAGAGATCCATTGAAAATCTACTGAAAGGCAAGTCCTCTCACAAAGTATCTATCCATCCCAAGGTGGCACGTATTTGTGTGGAAGTATGTGAACCTCCTGAATCAACCCATCAACTTCTTGAAGGACACTTACCTCATGGTGAGTCAGATTACCCCATGGCAGTACAGTGAAGGTCCAGATTATTAAAGTTCAGGAAATAAATGTGGTCTTTTATTTTAGTAGCATTGAGGACATCACACCCCTGGAAAACCATCCCTTGGAAAGAATCTACTTGCTTGGATGTAAGAACAGAATTTAACAAACCACCATCCAATGAACACTTTGCCAACAGACACTGATTTTGACATGATGTAAAAAGGCTGGTTCTACCAGGAGGGTGGAAGGTAGGTGGGGTAGAAAAGGGGAACCGATTACAAGGAACTACATATAACACCCTCGCTGGGGATGGACAACAAAAAAAGTGGGCAAAGGGAGACATAGGACAGTGTAAGACATGACAAAATAATAATAATTTATATATTATCAAGGGTTTGTGAGGTGGGTGGCACAGGGAGGGAGGGGGAAAATGAGGAGCCGATACCAAGGGCTCAAGTAGAAAGAAAATGTTTTGAGAATGATGAGGGCAACGAATGTACAGATGTGCTTGACACAATGGATGGGTGGATTGTAATCAGAGTCTTAAGAGCCCCCAATAAAATGACTTAACAAAAGGAAAAAGACTGCTCCAGGGAGATGGAGGAAAGAGCTAGGAGTCAAAGGGCATTTATAGAGGTCTAGACAAAGACATGCACATGCAAATATATATAGGAGGATGGGGAAATTGATCTATGTGTCTATATTTATAGGTTAAGTATTAAGATGGCGGAAGGACCTTGGATCTCTACTCAAACACTCCCTCAATGCATGAATACGTTCTTTTATTAAATTGGAACTCTATGATGCTCACTCTCCCACACAACTGCTGAAGCCAAAGTGGGTGAACAAGTCAATGTGGTGAAGAAAGCTGATGGAGCCCGGCTATCAAAAGAGATAGTGACTGGGGTCTTAAAGGCTTGAAGGTGAACAAGCGGCCATCTAGCTCAGAAGCAACAAAGTCCACATGGAAGAACACACCAGCCTGTGTGATCGAGTGGTCCCGAAGGGATCAGTTATCAGGCATCAAAGAACAAAAAATCATTATCATTGGCTGCACACTTCCATGATACGATCGCTGAAGACAAATGGGTGCATAAGCAAATGTGGTGAAGAAAGCTGATGGTGCCCCGCTATCAAAAGAGATAGTGTCTGGGGTCTTAAAGGCTTGAAGGTGAACAAGCGGCCATCTAGCTCAGAAGCAAAAAAGCCCACATGGAAGAAGCACACCAGCCAGTGCGATCACAAGGTGCCAAAGGGACCAGGTATAAGGCATCATGCAAAAAAAATAGATATGTATATGTATATATGTGTATATATATATATATATATATCATATTGAATGAAGGGGGAAGTGCATAGTGGAGACCCAAGGTCCAAGTGTTGGCCACTGGAGATCCCCTCTTAGAGGGGTTTAGGAGAGGAGATGGGTCAGTCAGGGTGCGAGGTAGTACCGATGAAGAACACAGCTTTCCCCCAGATCCTGGATGCTTCCTCCCCCCAACTACCATGATCCAAGTTCTACCTTGCAGGGCTGGATAGGGCAGAGGTTGTACACTGGTACATATGGGGGCTGGAGGTACAAGGAATTCAGGGTGATTGATACCTTCAGGACCAAGGGTGTGAGGGGCGATGCTGGGAGACTGGAGGGTGAGTGGGTTGGAAAGGGGGAACTGATTACAAGGATCCACATGTGACCTCCTCCTTGGGAGATGGATGGCAGAGAAGGGGGGGAAGAGAGACTCGGGATAGGGCAAGATATGACAAAATAGCAATGTATAAATTACCAAGGGCCCATGAGGGAGGGGGGAACGAGGAGGGAGGGAAAAAAAAGAGGACCTGATGCAAAGGGCTTAAATGGAGAGCAAATGCTTTCAGAATGATTGGGGCAGGGAATGTGTGGATGTGCTTTATACAATTGATGTATGGATTGTGATAAGAGGGTATGAGCCCCTTATAAAATGTTAAAAAAAAAAAAAAAAGACTGCTCCTAAGACATACAGCAATTCAGGCTCTGCCAAAAGACTGAAACCACACCACTTACTGAGCAGAGACTTTTTAAATGAAGAATTGTTAAGGAGACAAGGGAAAGTATAGAAAGAGAACTTAAAGGTACCATGGAGGTAGCAAAGCAGGCTCCACTGAGTCCCGCAGGGCTGAGAGCACAATAGAAAGCAGTTGGAAAGGTCACAGGGTGGAAACGTAGAGAGCACATCAAGCTGAAGCACAGAACTCTGGGAAGGAGCTGCTGCTGGGGTTCTGTCGATTCTCTGAGGGAACCCTGGAGTTGGAGGAGTCACCAGATGGATTCAAGAAAGGGCTGCTGCCATCCACAGGGCAAAGAATGCCCTTGGTAATGAGAAAGGAAGCCAGGAAGGAAAGTTCCCTTCCAATTGTGTTGTCTCTCTCTAGCACCCCCTCTTGGAAGACTGGCCAAGAGCCACGAGCTCTAGCTTGCCAAAGCAGAGAAACAAGAAAGGGTCTTGGAACTCAGAGAAAAATCGCATGACTAGCCCACCACAAACTCACAATGAGACTTCCCAAATTCGTTGTTATTTGTTTTCTAATTCTGAAATTACCAATACGAGGAGTTGTCATCTCCAGACCCACTAGACATGGCTGGGAAGGCTTACTAAGCCTAATCACGTGTACTTTGCACTTAGAAAATGCTAACGCTGGAGTGGTTTCATTCATTGAATCAATACTGTTTAATTTCCAAGTCAAGAATTTCTCATACACAAATGATTGAGCAGTTGATTGATGAAAGACAGAGCAAGAGAATGAGACTAATTCTTTGTGGGCAGGACCTGGCAGCATTTTGTTCTGCTGTGCATCAGATTGCTAGGATTCAGAACAGACTCGAGGGCAGCTAACAACAACAGTATAATACTCTTAATACAAATATACCTATATGGTGCTACCAAGCGTGGATAAGTCTGAATAATTTCCCAGAACCCATGTGCATTTCTGACAGCAATCCTGTGCTCTTAACCACTTTTATCTATAGAACTACAATTCAAAGCCAAGAAAGATACAGCAGATCTCTGTCTAAAAGGCCACTTCCCCAGTGGGGAGCACAGTGATTTTCGATAACACTGATACAAAGACCCATTATAGGCCAACACTGCAGGGTTATTACAGTTCAATTGGCTACGAAAGCATCAGGACACTCGGTGGACCTGCTCCCTGCAGTGCTTCCACTCAGACCCATTCACTATGTGCTCTCAAGTGCTTTTAATTACAATGAGCTACAGCTGCAATTACATATAGCAAGGCAATCTTACATAACTCTTCCTCTAAGGATACTCCTTTACACAGAGGAAACGAGTTGGAAAAATGGGATCAGCCCAGGTGGAAAGGGCATGAATGAAAAGGTAAGGAGATGCAACTAATTTTTGAAAGAGGACTTACCTGTCTTTCTCAATTCTTTAACCCTCCACGCCATATGAAATTGTGCAAGAAATACCTCCGTGGTCATTCGGCAGTATTTATTCAATAAAATATTTATTATGTGCCTGTAATGTGCCAAATGCATTGTCTATGGCCATTATCCTGAAAAAGTTTATAGTTCAATTGCAGATAGATATGGGAATTCAATAGTAACTGTCATTCATTGATACAACTGACATTGTCCATCATTATTTCAGTCCCCAGAGCCTTGGTGTGTTGGAAATGCCTTCATTACAGCTTGGAATTCTTCGATACCGTCAATTCTTCATCATGTACTACCTTCTAGAATAGTTTAGTATCAACCAAGTCTTTTTGCATTTTCCTTCCATCTTTAGACACCTCCATTTCTTTGCTCAGAGGTCCCTTCAACATTACAATTCAAGGCTTCAGTTCGTTCAGGGTAATAATGCCTGCTACTTTTGGGGGGGAGGCCAGAGGGTTTCCAGGTAGTTGCATATTATATAAGGGGTTTCAAAATGTCTGTGGAAAAATGGAATTGAAAGATAATGGAATTTCCCACATATTTTTGGAGCCCCTTCATTATATCTTCTTCCTGGGACAGTCACTTTACATCTCTGTTCAGCTCCTTCCCTTCACTTCTTCATTTTGCCTTAGCTAGTCTACATTCAAAAGTCCATTTTGGAGTCACTTCTTATATCCATTTTAGCCTTGTTTTCATGTTCTGTCCTGTGATGACCTTCTGGCTTCTTCATGTATGGTGTCCTTGGTATTGTCCCATAACTCAACTGTCCTCAGTCATTAGTGGTCATCACATCCACTCTGTTTGGGAAATCGATTCTACATTCAGGTGGGATGGGATGTATTTAAGATTGCACTTTGGCGATCGTGGACTTGTCTCCCATGAACTGGTGCACGGTTGACTTCCAGCCTTCTTCCGACTGATGATATCGAGCTTCTTCATCTTCTCAGATGGAGTCAGTTCAATTCTTATATATCCTGATTGTTATTTATTAGGCAGTAAGTATTCAAGGCATAAGGATCCCAAAGTGGGATGGTGTCTGTCTATAAAACTCAGCCTCACTGATTTGTAACCTTGTTCAGCACATTCCCCTGAAAGAAAACTTCAAAATGATCACTGGAAATGTTGTAAGCAAGGCTCCTCAGTTTTATAACTAATTAGATTTTTATTGAATTTTATGTGCTAAAATATAGGACTTGAATTTTTGACATCATATTAGAAAAAGTGACTCTTCAATTAACTCCAATTTCCGAAGCCCTTCACTTACTACCCAGCACCACGATGCAGGTGAGAAAGCTCAGAATCTTGGAGGCTTTCGTGTGACTCTTCAACCTGGTGTGGAGTGGCCATTTCCAAATATCTCTGCAGCTCAGTCTCCTCTTCTATAAAATGGAGTTAAGGCCTCCTTTAGGGTCAATGGTCTTGGTGAGGACCTTACGCCAACCCTGACTGCGTTCTTTACCATCGATCAGTGCCCTCTGGAGAGTCAGCTCATGAAAATCATCAGACAGCCTCACATTCCCAAATACACAAAAGGATTTCAAGCTCCTACATTTTTTTCTTCAATAAATCTCTAAAGATATATGCTTTGGAGGGGTTATTTCTTTACACAAAAAATTAGCTACCTTTTTATCAGGCTCTGGCTGGTGTTGGTTTGGTTTGGTTTTTAAGAGCAAAGTTTACATCGGTGGGGAAATAGTGAAAATTTCTTCTTCGATCATCTTTTTCCACCCAAATCACATGGTAGATGTGCACCCATCACACAAAGCCATAGTTAAACTCTTTTCCACTCTTGACTCTTCCTCGTGCCTCCCAATTGTGGCACCGGTGGTCTTCACATTATGTTGATTACTGTCAGCGGACCCACCAGCTTTTGTGCAGGTGCGTTTTTTCTACAAAGAAAACAAAACAAAGCCCACTGCTGCTGAGTTGATGTTGACTCAGAGACCCAATGGGGCAGAATAGGACTGCTTCTTTGAGTTGCCCAGACGTGAAATCTTTACAGGAGTCCTAGCCTCGTTTTTCTACAGTAAAACAGCTACTGGGTTTGAACTGTTACTTGTGTGGTTAACAGCCCTTGGGGTTAATGTGCAACCACTCTGCCACCAGGGCCCTTACTAGTTCAAAGGGTGTCGCCATGAGAAGAAAATTTGAGGATGTGGGGAATTAATGAACTTACAGGGCTTCCTGTACAGTGCCCACAATTAAAATCCTGTGCTGGAAAAATGACAAATTTCCCGAGATCACAGGATTCTTGGGACTACTCACAGTTAGTGGAACTATAAACAGTAAAATCTCTTGCTAGATTTTGAGGACTTGTTTAGTAGAATAACAGATCTATAAAAATACTCTCTTGAAGACTGCACACACTTGCAAACAGTCAACACATCTACGTACTATTGCATAAGCCAGCATATTCCAGATATATTGGGCTATTGGGTGTGCTCCTTAATCTTATTGTTAACATCTATTAATATCCTGTAGCACTGGTATTCCTTCTGGCAATTTCTTCTAACCCACACACGCACAAATATGAGCTATACCCAGCATACCAGGGTTTTTTTGATCAAATCTTAATTTGTTCACCCAACAAATACTTACTGATCATTAATAATAAATCAATCAATTGTTTCTTCACATACTTCAGCCAAAGTACAATGCATTTGCTGTTCTCAGAGTAAATACTTGGTGACTGTCCTGACGAAGCTCTGGGAGATGAACATTTACTATTTACTAATAGTTCACTAATGGAGTGAACTATCTTATTTTGACTCCTACCGAGGAGGACAGCAGGGTAGGCTGGACCTTCCTAAGAGTTCTCTGGATTTTATGATTCCAATTATACTAGCTGTCAGTCCACTCCCACCCCAGAAAGCAGTCCTGATGATACTTTAGGCAACTGGGACACTGGAAAGACACATTGTCATCCAATAGTTAGTCTATGTATTCAATAGATTTAACTTTTGGTAAAAATCTTAGATTACAGTACTCACACCTGATATACATACTGTATCGGTGATGCTTTTTCACAAAGAAAAGCCCTATGATTGACAGGTAGGCATGTCACCTAACATCCACTCGCACGAGCTCCAATAGCAGTACGTCTCTGGTCCTGTACGGATTCTGTTTTCGTTTCCTCTTGAAAGGGAAAGCCGTTGTCTTCTTGTTTATTACCCACCAGCACCAATGGTTTATAGGGTCATTGTGAGTCGGCATCAACTCAAAGGCACGGACTCTTCTCAGCACTGGGCCAGGAGTGGGTGGGATACAAGGAGGCGTGACAGAGGATCTGGCTCGGGGTGCGGGCTCGCGGGCTTGGTCCTGCAGGAGCAGTGGCCGCGAAGGTTTGGAGCATGAATTCTCATGCTGCTTAGGCAGGCAAAACAGGGGCAGGGAGTGGTGCGTGGTCTGCCGAACTTACTGCCTGCGTACTTGCTTACAGCCCTGTCTCCTTCTCGACTGCCTGTGTCTGTTCTTCCAGCCTTGTCAGCAGCTCCAGCGGCAGCAAGGGCAATTGAAAGCAGCCCCCCAAAGGCTTTTAATATGGCATTCACACAATATCCCCAACCTCCGGCATCCTATTTCAGAGCATAAACTGTGGCTGTTAAGTGGTGCAAACTTGTATTTGCATCTTACGTCTAAGGACTCCATCTCAACAGGGTTTGCCTTATTCTTTCATCATCAATCATTCTTCTCTTCCATACTTTCTATATGTCTCCATTGACCTATCATTTCATGTGTTCCTGTTTAATTTTTTAATTGGTTTCACGGGCTCTGGAGTCTTTTATGTGGCTTAGCTATTTCCCCAGTTTTTAAAACAAACATTTTATTTGGTGATCCAATGCTCAGAAACAAAGGCTATTTTTATAATCATTTTCCATTCAAATTAGGTAACATATTTAACAAGACCTGTTGTACACATTCTAAAATAAACCTTAAAATGTTGTAATGCTTGCTATAAAGTTATAGCATTATTTTAAACTGTTACTATGTACCTACCACTAGTTAATGATTAAATGTATAAATTTGCAGGTATAATTTTCCTTTGTTATTTCCAGGATAGTTATATACCACCCCCCACCAAAAAGTATAGAATTAACTCAAGAAAACACACACAAATCTTTTACATATTTTAGTGATTCATGTCAATTAATACTTATTATATAACACGAATAAAAACTCATTGCCGTAGGCTCAATTCTGACTCATAGCAACCCTATAGACAGAGTAGAAATATCCCTGTGCATTTCCAAGCCTTTAAATTTTTATGACAGTAGAAAGCTTCATCTTTCTTCCATGGAATAGCAAGTCGTTTCAAACTACTGACCATGTGGCTATCTACCCAGCGTATAATCCACTGAGTCACCAGGGCTCCATAACATGCAGTGTTAAGAATTTCACATAATTCACCTTATGCTCACAAATCAATTCTATAGGTACCTTTATCATAACCATTGACAGCTGAGAAAACAAACAAACAAAGGTAGTTAGTTGGGCCACAACCACACTCCTCTGAGACACAGAGCCAGGTCTCACATATAAGTCTGACTCTAGCCTTTTCCGTCTTAACCACAAAATTTCACTGACTCAAGAAAATGCTAACCAGTGCATATACTACAGACATTAAAGAGAAAACAAGAGGCGTAAATAAAAATATGGTAACAGTGGGGAGAAAATGCACTTAGAATCCCAAATCTACCTTACAAGTCTGGCTAGACCAGAGGATGTACATAGGTACAGATAGCAACTGGAAGCACAGGGAATCCAGGACAGATGACTCCTTCAGAACCAGTGGTGAGAGTGGCGATGCCTGGAGGGTGGAGAGAATGTGGGGTAGAAAGGGGGAACTGATTACAAGAATCTACGTCTAGCCTCCTCCCTGGGGGATGGACAGCAGAGAAGAAGGCGGGGGGACACATCAGACAGTGTAACATATGATAAAATAATAATAATGTATGAATGATGAAGGGTTCATGAGGTAGGGGGGAGTGGGGAGGGAGGGGGAAAATGAGCAGCAGATATTAAGGGCTCAAGTAGAAGGCAAATGCTTTGAGAATGATGATGGCAACAAATGTACATATGTTCTTGACACATGGATGTATGTATGGATTGTGATAAGAATTGTCTGAGCCCCCAATAAAATGATTTATAAAGAAAAAAGAGAAAGAGAAAGCAACACATAAAAAAAGAAAATACATTTAGAAAGAGAATTAGGATAATAATTTATGAAATCTAAATTTCTTTTCACTGACTTTGTAATTCTAAGCCACCATTTAGTATCTTAAGAGAACTGGTGGTTTCCACTTGTTCAATGGAACTGTGGTCCCTTGGTTATTTACCACCAGTATAAAGGACTAGATGATACACGAGTAAAGCTACAGAACAACGGTGCACTGGTCAGCTGCTAACAAAAAGGGTAGTGGTTCAAACCCAATATTGGCTCCATGGGAGAAAGGTACTGCTCCGATCTGCTCTTGTAAAACTGACCTAGGAAATTCTATTGGGCATTTCATTACGTGGCACCATGAGCCAGAATCAATTTGATCGTACCCAATAATGAGCGAATAAAGAATTCGGAACATTTTAGAGGAAGCTCAATGTCAAAGTTTCATAATGGCATGATGTGAAACATTAGATGGCTATTGTCAAATGCTTTGAGGAACGCGTTCTATGCTCATCAAATCACCTACAACAACTTTTGCTTTAATAATTTTAACTTTCCCAAGAAGGTGGCCAGAGGGTTAAATAACTTACAGGCAGAAAAGGGGGTTCCATCTTGGGGTTGTAAAAGTGTTTGGGATTAAAAAGTAAATACTTATTCATTTTTGCCTAGGTCTAGCTCAGCTTGCAGAGAATTCAAACAAGATTAGAATTGAGAAGGCAATTTATCACTCAAGGGAGGGGAGTCTGTCTTTGACATTGAATTATGGGGCAGGGGCTGTACGTGTGAACTCTTTCCACATTGTCCAAATACCAGACGGAAGTACTCTCAGGTGATGAAAACAATTCCAAAAATAATGAATGCCTTTGGTCCAGACAATCATTTCCCATCACTTCCAGTTCCTAAATCCTCCTTCAGCCCCAAGCAGATATGCACACACTTCTCTCTGTATTCCTCTCATCATACATGGGCATCATCCATAAAAGGATGTTTGGAATTGTAAATGACCGAAACCTCTGCAGTTGATTATTCTTCCAGAAGCATCACTGAGTTTCATTATCTGAGTCCTTGCCAACAGCCCGTCCTCTAAGTTTCCAAAGCAACTATATCCCACATTTCATAAATTGGCATTAAGCACAAGGAAGCCCATTCTCCCCCTCTGTGGGTTCATTTGTGTCAAGTAATCTTTACAACTTGTTTTAATTAATTGAGGCCAGCTGCCACACTTTACCCTCCGTTATTGCTCACAAGATAGCTAAAAGCTACTCAAGAAGTTTATTGATTAAAAATCATGGTGAGCTCATATGGGAATTTTCACCTTTTCAGTCATGGAATACGTTTTGGGTTGGGGGGTGGTGGTGGTGGTGGTGTGTGTGTGTGTGTGTGTGTGTGTGTGTGTGTGTGTGTGTGTGTGTGTTTCTACATCGTCTCCGTGAAAGAAAAAGATTTGGGGCAGGGAATGGCTTCTAACTGGTGATAGGGCAGCTAATTAACCTTCTTCAAAAAACTTTGCTCTCAATTCTGGAAAAAGGATAACGTGTTGAGGCAAGGGATTCCCTAGCAATAGACCAGGAAAACCTTTAAGTGGAAGGCATTTCATCTGCTGGGCATTTTTTTGTGGATTGGGAAATCCAGGAGAATCATCACAGATGCCACCCAAACATCACCAAAGGACATCTCAAAAGCTGACAAAGGAACATGAATTTGCCAGCCAATAATGGCGGTCTCTTGGATGGACCACACCGCTATCTGTAGCTATCTTCCATGAACTGTTTTGCCTCCTGAGTTTTTTCTTGTGGGTTTCTCCCATCTAAAGATTAATAAACCAAAACGTGTGATAAAAACAAAGAGAGATTTAGTTCTCCAGCTGTAACATAATTATGATCGTGTAACCCAAATTAATCCCCTCCCTCTGAAATTCCTGAGATTCAACTGAATTGATTGACCAACACAGTAGTCATAAAGTCTATGATTCCCCACAATAGAGTTGCTGCAATAAATATTTCTTCTCTTTTCCATTTTCAGAACCATGTTCAGCAACCTGCTTCCAGTATATATTTTAACAGCTCTCTCAAAGTCTTCTAATGAAGAACAAAAGCCCCAGTGATCAGTCTGAGTAGATGACAATAACACACAGTGTTGTCTGCAGTGTGTTGTCTTCCGACTTCTGAGGAAGAGCTTTCGATTCAGTTTCCCAACACTTAATCTCTCCATAAGACGCTGTTTGCAATCTATAGGCAACTAGCACAAGGAGACGATTCTCCTTGAAGCCAGGTCCTTCGGACATAAGCCAACGGAGATTTTCAATATTGCCTTAAATTCAAAGACCATTTATTCCTTAGATCAGAAAGATCATGTCATTTTTGAATAACTACTCCCAAACCTTTCTGCAAGTTCCTATGCAGCTGTATGTGCTTGATAAATCATCTGTTTGGTACTCAAACAGTGTATGAGTTTATTTTAAAAGCTTTCCAAGTGACAGATCTCCAGCGGGTCTGTAACCAATACATTCAGTAGGGACTGCACTTCCTTCAGAAGCTTTGTAGACAGGCTTTAAATGTTGCCCCACTGCTATGACACTTGTCATTGCTGTGTGCTGGCTCAGAGCAGCATCATGTGACAGAGCAGAATTTCCATATTAAGTTCTCTAGCCTGTAATATTTTTACAGAAGCAGACTGACAGTCTTTCTCCTGCAGAGTCACTGTGCGTGCTCTGAGTTGACAACTATTGTACCTTCAGGGCTCCTTCCCATGGTGTCTCGAAAGGAAAATGTTAACAAGTTCGTCTATTGGTACATCCTTACAACCTGGTTATTAAAACAATAAAAAGTGTCACACCTTAAATTTATTGTAACTTCAAAATATCGATTGATTTCAATGGCTTAAAAAACATTTCTAATAAAATTTTATAGGAAATTCAAAAGGTACCTTTAGTCCCAGACACCCTTCACTTAGAATCTTCCCTCTGTTACCCATTATGTATTTTATGATCATAGCAAATATACGCTTTAAGATCAAATCTAATATGTAATGTTAAGTGCTTTACATGCATCATCTAAATTGCACGATTACATTAAGGAGTAAGCACTATTGATTTGATAAACGAAGAACTAGAAGTTCAAAGAAGTCAGTTAACTGGTCACAAACCTAGGAATTATCACATCATAATTCTGTTTTAGGTCTGTCTGATACTAGAACCTATACTTCTAAACATTCTCCTAAAACAATTCTTCTATCCATCTTTTCTCTACAGGAGTCCAATCTAACCACAAATTTCTCACTCAGTGGATCATGCAACAGTAATAAATTATCTTCTGTAAAATATTCCTGAAACAGGTCTCAAGTCAGCAAGTCAAAATACCCAAATAAAATGTTCTAAAAGGAATTCTTGAAACTCTGGTGGGGTATACACAAGGTCATGTTTGATCCTCCTCAATTTACTTTAATTTTCTTAAACTTCAACCTGAACTTGCAACTGATTGTCTGTTCTGCAGTCAACCCTTATTTTGACTAAAGATATTAGTGAAATATCTTTGACTAAAAATATTAAGCTCTTCTGTCATCTCTTCTCACATATGTGAATGTTAGACGGGGTTCTCAAGAGAAACAAACCCAGGATACTTATGATTTTATATATATATATATATAGATAGATAGATAGATAGATAGATAGAGATAGATAGATAGATAGATAGATAGATGGATATAGGTACATACAAAATGAAGGAAAAATACAGATAATTAGTCCACAGAGACATACAGAGAGGTCAGTTCAACTCACTTCTGTGGGACAGTTTATATACTCGCAGTCCTTCAACTCACGAGGGCTGCTGGGTGCAAGTCAAGGAAGCAGACAGCTGAGTCTTCTGTAGAGCAACACAGGCAGTCTGGCTACAGGCAGTAAACAGCAGGGCGGGTCACCAACAGTTAGCCAGATAATGCAGTTCACCAGTCCCCAGCTCAAGTGATGTATATACCAGCAATGTGGCTAAGCAGGTCTCAAAGGAACCTCAAACTATAGTGACAGGGTCCACAGGTTGGGCATCCACAGGCAGTATAACTCACAAGTTGAAGCAGAGAACTAGCTGAGGCAGCCACACACTGGTCCGATCATCAGAGAGCAAGAGACAGAAAGGTGAGGCTCATTGAGCCAGTTATCTCTTTGCCTTTCAATTAAACTTGGACCCTATTAATCCCACATGTGTTCATTAGCCAGGTTGGCACAATAAACCTACCTATCACAGTGAACAATTGGATTTCTGTGTATTCCATCTGGAGAAGTTCACATGTATACTCACTGTATGATGGTGTTGAAAATAGGTATTTTCAATGATGAAGTCATTGGTCTTATAAAATTCTATTGTGCATCTCCAGGCCATGCCTATCAATCAATCTCCAGGTTTCTGGAGGTCATATTTTCCAACTATTGGTTTCTTCTTCTTGGTTTCTAACTTTCATATTCCAATAGTCAATAATTATCAATGCATCTTGACTGCAAGTTTGATCAATTTCAGATTGAAGAAATAGGTTCAATCCTTTAATTTCTTCATCACCGACGTGAGTGATTTGTGTGAAAATTTGAATAACAGTTGTATTCACTGAATTTCTTTGTGTGCATATAGATATCATCCTATCCCAGTCAGCAACGTACTTCAGGAGAGATCTTGAAATGGTCACTTTGATGTTGAGGGCAATACCTCTACTTTGAATTTGTCATTCTCGACATAAGAAACTGTAGGACTGTCTGGTTCACAATGGCCAATACCAGTCAATTTCAGATCACTTATATATAAGATATGGATCTCTATGTATTCCATTTCCATTTCATTTTTTGATGACTTCCAATTTCCCTAGATTCCTACTTTACACATTCCTTGATTCAAATATTAATAGATGCTGGTAGCTCTTTTTTTCACTGAGTGAGGTTTCGTCTTGCTTGGTTCCTCAGTCCATGCTCAATAAAGCAGCAGTCTACAGATCAAGCCACACATGACATTGGGCAAACCTGCTGCACAAACCTCTTTGAAGTGTAGGGAGGAACTTGAGAACTAAGATGCGTCTAAGATATAAAGTGTATAAAGATGAGCCACGGTATTTTCACATATGTGAAAGTTGAGTACTGAATAGAGATGGGTTAAGAAGCACCAGTGGTTTTGGATTATGGTGCTAATGAAGATTATTGAAAGTGCCATAGAATGCAAAAGAGCAAACAAATATGCCTTGTGCAAAATACAGCCCAAATAAAAAATTTTAAACAATAAAATATGAAAAAGAAGTACAGTCAGAATGTTCCTTGGAATTGAGCATGATGAGACTTTGTCTCATGTCCTTTGGGCATCTTATCAGGAGACCAGATCCAAGATAAAGATGCAGGCTTGGTAAAGGAGAGGGGAAGTGAAAAGGAAGACAATCAAAAGTATGCACTGGCACAGTGGCTGCAACAGGAGGCTCACACATCACAATAATTGTGAGGATGGGAGAGGACTGGGCCATCACAAGGTCACTATGAGTCAGACCCCACTTGACAGCAACTGACAACAAGAGGAATTCATCATGCCTTTCTTCAATGGCCATTTTCTATAATTTCTTGAAAGCGTTGGTTTGCTGATACATTGTATATGATTTGAACAGATAATGGAATAGGGGACATACTACAAAACAAAGATATTGTAACATTAACCTACAGGCTTTGTCTTCTGGGGAACTGTTCTCAACAATCCCAAACGGACGCCTGTCCTACTCTGGTAGAAAGCCTTGAAAATCCAGATCCTTCTTCTGTGCTGTCTCTTCTCTTTGCCTCTCACTACCGAGTCCCATGTTGAGTAGAAAGCGTTCAAGGCATTTCATGTATCCTTTGTCACTATTACCATTTAGCATGCCTTCCAGATGCAACAGATTCTTAGAGCCAGGAAATATGTACGCAGGCAGAGAGGGAAAAGGTACAGAAATGAGTAAAGAGGAGGAAAAAAGGAAGCACACAGTGTCATCAGCAACCAAAAAGACAAGAGCTGCTACAATATCACTGGCCCTTGCAGTGACCATCAGAGATGGGCTGTTAACGTGATCCAGGAAGCCACAGAAAAGAATTCACAAAGGGAATCAATCCACAGTGCTGAGCAACCTAGACCAGCCAGAAAGCGCTGGATAAAAGCCTCTTGTTGTCTTTCAAAGCAAAGACAGCATGCAGAATGTGCTCTTTCCACTTCTATGAAGACAGAAAAACGTGTTTAAAAGCCAGGCACAAGATCCCACAGAGAGACAGTGGCACGTTCCCATTTGGCATCCTTGACGCTAAAGCGCTATTTCAACGGGGCCCAATATGTTGTGGAGCTGCAGTTTCCCTTCATTTTAATCTCAGGGTTTGTTTGTTTTTTAATCACACCTGCCCTTCCAGAGCACCCAGAACAAATATTTTTCTCTCCTCAAAACCCTGAGTCCCAGCTGTCAGAACAAGGCCTGGGCCTGCCCTCAATGGCTCTGCGGTGCAAGTGAAATGGCCTCCAATACTTGGAACTTTACCTTGCACTCCTCTCTAAAAGCAGCCGTTAATTTCTAAAAACTTGTGTAACACTCTCACTTTTACCTTTTCATTATAATGTAAAGACTAGACGCACTCTGTTCAAAGGTGAAGCGTTCTCCATCACTCAATGAAGTAGCTTTATTCCTACAGATGTGGTTGCCTGCGACAGAACCAGCGCCAAGTCATGATGACACCCTGCCCAACAGGTGAGGAGCCACCTGCATCATCAGTCAGGGATTAGACCGTCGGGACCCATGGGACTTTCACTGGAGTTTTTTCCAATTTTAGTCTGGAAGTTCCTTAAGGTCTGTTCAGTATCATAGCAGCAGACAAGTCTCCACTGATAGGTGGGGAGTGCTTGTGTATGATTTTCATCTGCTGGGCATTGGCCCTGGGTCTCCAGCAGGAAAGGCAAGAATTCTCCCATGAAATAAGCATGGCTCTCTTTTTACAAATAAGCTCCAAGAACTGAATCCCTGAGGTGAGAAGGGGCCTAAAGTCATCAGGTGCTTGACTATTTCATAGAGATTCGTGAAGCAGTGGCGTCTTTCTCTTCTGGCTCATCCCCACCATCTCTGTGGGGAACCAGACATATTAGAGAACAGGTCTAGACTGGAGAACATTGAAACCTCAAGCAACAATCTATGACATCCAAGGTGAATTGACTCAGTGGCTTGAAAAATGGGCTCAAACAGAACAATTGTGAGGATGGCCCAAGACTGGGAGTGTTTGGTTGTGTTGTACCTAGAGTCACTATGAGTTAGTACCAACTCAGTGTCACTTAGCAGCAGCAACAACAAGGACTTAGAAACATTGGAAGACTCTTGGTCATAAGCCAACTTGTCACATTTCAAATTAACTTTAAGTTTGTTTTGTTTCATTTTTCCATTAAACTCCCAAATATATTTTTAATTTTCATTGTCATTTTATATTTGTCTAATGTTATCACTCTGATTCCATTTCCTTAAATAAGTTTTTTTTTTAATTAACACCCTTCATGACTAAGATACAACCACTCAAAATACAAGTTTGCCACGGGTCATATTTTTTTCTTATCAGTATCTGACAGGGCTCAGGAGCACCCACATTGTTTTTCAAATACAAGTAAGGCTTAAAACCAGCCACACTCCCCACCTCAATCTAGAAAATTAAACTCATCTTCAGAAGGAAGATGAAGGAAAATACCCTACTTCCTGCAGCCTTAGAAAGGAGTCAGAACTAAATTAAGATCTTTCTGTTTCACAGAACCCTAATTTTTTTAAGCAAGAAATTGGATAGATTAGAAATATATATAAATGCTGTCCCAAACAAGTTTTCAGAAAAGTCAGTTTGTATAATGCCGCCCACAGGTGTGTTGTGTGTGTGCGTGTGTGGGTGCGCACACAAGTATGTTATTGTGTACATATGAGGTGAGGCCAGAAAGTATTGCTACAAAACCTTGGGAATATTTATTTATTTATTATTTTTTTATTTAGACAAAGATGCGAAGGTATTGTTTCTCAGCATACCTGCCATTTGGTTTCTACCATTCTGAAGGCAGAATTGTCATCTCTCTTACCCTCCCTTGAAGAACTCTATACTTCTCAATTTACACCAACAGCAGTTTTGGTATGCACAAAGCGCTCAAAGTGTGTTCCTTTGGAATATTCTGTGAGTCTGAGGGGGAAAAAAGTTTTAAATAGGCAAGATCAGGGCTGTAGAATGGATGGGATAAGGTTTCCTAATGAAATTATCAGAAGATAGTCCTTGCCAGTACCAGAGAATATGAAGTAGGTACATTGTCATGACAGGGAGGAAAATAAATCACAGCCCAATTTTCTTGACTTTATTTCTCACTAAGGCAGTTTTAAATTTTCTTAAAATTTTATAAAAAGTTCCTCTGATAGTCCTGTGCCCCTGGAGAAAAATCTATCAGGATTTCACCTTTGAAATCTTAAAACCAATTGCCATAACTTTCTGAGTTAACATTTCTGACTTAAATTTAACTCACCCCATAAACCTCCCTGAAAAGCTACTGTTTTGACTGGAGCCACCTTCCTGAGACTAAGACCAGTCCTCTGGTGAGAAAACTTGTCTCCAGCCTTTCATGGATGCAGAGACATGTGTAAGCATGTTTTATTTGTAATAAACCCATGCATGTAGGACATAGCCTCTAGTAGCAGCACATTTAATTTATTGGTATAAAAATAGATCTTAGAAAACTGAAATGTAAGTTCATCCATTATTGGTCTACATTAGATCAAAGTAGAGTCTCAAATGCTAGCTAAACACACTCATTTTTATCTGAATGGTAAATAGAAGTGCAGTAATACATTCTCTGATATATTTCTTCCCTTACTTCCTGCCCCAGAATGAGACTCGGCAAATGCTCAAAAACCACAAATGTCAATTATTTAAAAGATGTGGTGTCTATATATAAAATAATACCACTTCCAAAATTATTTGCGGTTCCAATCTGTTCCATTAAAAGAAAAAAACAACTAGGATTCATGGTTCATGAGATCTTGACTACAAGTTTATTCAGACACTGACTGATGATCTATCTGCCTGATAGGAACTCTATACCCAAACCAAACCAAATTAAACCTGCCAATGAGTCATTTCCAAATCAGAAGGGTCCTATAGGACAGAGTAGAACTGTCCCATAGAATTCCCAAGGCATGGGAGTAGAGTGTCATCCTTTGCACCTGAGAGGTGGCTAGCAGGTTTACATCACAGACTTTCTCGTTAGCAGCTTGATGCTTAACCTGCTGTGGCATCAGGGCTCCTTGATATCAACTCTATCCTATGAAATTCTTCACAAGGACAGCTTTTGAAACTGTGTGTTCATCTCCCAGTACTTAAGCTGGGTCTTGATGAGAGTAGAACAACATGAAGCCCTCAGAGCCCCTTCTACATTCCAGAAAGCTCAGGGGTCCAGAAATATAAGATTTTAACATCACATGGAGGAGTCCAATAGCGCCTTCACATTTGAAGGCATAGAGAGAGAAAGGTAGGAGGGGAAGAGACACCAATGACACTGAAGTTTCCTCTTGTTTATTAGCTTCTCTGTTGCTAGGGTTATTTTCATGTGCTGTTACGTCCCTTAAGATGGACAGAGCGCCTATAGGACAGTGTAGCTGGCTCCTAGGGTTTCCATGGCTGAATTCTTTCCAGGAGCAGATAGCCCAAGCGAGAGCACCCATCGTCAGGGTCAGGTGGTTTCAAGCCAACATTTTGGTTAGTAGTCCAACTGCTTAGTCACTGTATACCAGAGATCCTTTAAGCTTCTTCACATGAACATATCTTATAATTCTGAAAACTACAGTAGTTAATTTTTTGAAAAGCCTACTTTGTCCGCAGCTATTACCAAGTAAACCCAAGCTGCAAAAGCACGGGCATATAAGTATATCTGAACTGGGCTTCCACTTAAGTACTGCCTCAATGCAAGAATACTTTCTTCTATGAAATTGGCATTCTATGATGCTCATCTTCCCGACACAACCGCTGAAGACAAACGGGTGCATAAGCAAATGTGGTGAAGAAAGCTGATAGTGCCCGGCTTTCAAAAGATATAGCATCTTGGGTCTTAAAGTTTGAAGGTAAACAAGCAGCCATCTAGCTCGAAGCAACAAAGCCCACAAGGAAGAAACACACCAGCCTGTGTGATCATGAGGTACCGAAGGGATCAGTTATCAGGCATCATCAGAACAAAAATTCATACCATAGTGAATGAGGTGAGGAGTGCAGAGTGGAGATCCAAAGCCCATTTGTAGGCCACTGGACTTCCCCTTACAGAAGGGTTTCGGGGAGGAGATGAGCCAGTCAAGGTGCGATATAGCAACACTAAAACATACAACTTTCTTCTAGTTCCTAAATGCTTCCTCCTCCCCCACTATCATGATCCCAATTCTATCTTACAAATCTGGCTAGACCACAGGATGTACCTTGGCACAGATAGGAATTGGAAACACAGGGAATCCAGGACAGATGATCCCTTTAGGACCAGTGGTGTGAATGGTGGGCAATACTGGGACCGTGGGTTGGAAAGGGGGAACCGATTACAAGGATCTTCATGTGACCTCCTCTCTGGGGGATGGACAACAGAAAAGTGGGTGGAGGGAGACATTGGACAGAGAAAGATATGACAAAATAATAATTTATAAATTATCAAGGGTTCATGAGGGAGGGGAAAAATGAGGAACTGATGCCAGGGGCTTAGGTGGAAAGCAAATGTTTTGAGAATGATGAGGGCAATGAATGTACAAATGTGCTTTACACAATTGATGTATATATGGATTGTGATAAGAAATGTATGAGCCCTTAATAAAACAATTTAAAAAAAGAGCATCTTAACTGACTCAACATTTAAAACAAGCTAAAAGCTAAACTATGCTACACCCACCATCCAGGTGATTCCAATCCACAGCGATCCTTTAGGACAGAGAACAAGTGTCCCATAAGGTTTCTGAGGCCGTAAATTTCTACAAAGGAAAACAGCTTCCTCTCCCTCCTCCTGTGGGAGAACCTCGTGAAGTGGCCGATGAGTTTTGAACTGCCAGCTTCGTGATTAGCAGTCCACTTTTTAACTTAACCCACTGCACCACCAGGGCCCCCACGACTCCACACAGGTTTCCACAAGTTAGGGGGACATAGTGTATGAACTATAAGGGTTTAGTCTTTTGCTTGCCCAATCCAAGGACATGATTACAGCTTATTTTATCATCTTTCCTTTATGAAACACCTCGTGCCATGTTTTATTTTATTAAATCCTTCAATAATTCATTGACGAAAAAGGAGCATCCTCCTTGCCAACTTCAGTAAGAAAGATGCACTGTGACTATGGGGAAGTGGGAGCTGGGGCCAAGCCAGGGGCTCCTGCGACAAGGAGTAAGGAAAGCCAGAAAGCTCCGGACACTGACTCCACCTCCGGAAATTTGGTGACACTGATGTGTCGCACATTGAAAATGGAACATTACCCTTCTCAGCCGGACACTGGACAAGGACAAGCAGAATCTCATTTTTCCTTTCCAGCGGCGTTACGACTTTTCGTTTCTTTTTCCTCAAGAATCGTTGAAAATGAGCATTTTGCATTTTGCCACATCAAAACCGCCCTCCTCCTTCAGTCCCCACCGCCCCATTAGCCACCCCAGTGCTGAGCCCCACTGTCCAAAAAAGCAGACGGTGACTGAATAAAGAAGTCCAAAGCCTGGGAGTGCCTCGGGCTTGAAAGCTCTTCCCCAAAAGCTCTCAAAATAAGGAGGTTCCAAGCTTGTTTCCACACGTGACTGACGGGAAGGCGGAGCTGGCAAACCTGGCGCACAAGCACACTACCCGACGGGCTCATTGCTTTCTAGGGACACACAATCACTTAATGGTCCCACAACCCACCCACAATTCCGAATCCCCTGTGTTATTAGAATAAATCCCAGCCAACGACACCAAGGCGGCCAACGTACGAATATACAGATGCAAATTCTTCCACTCTTAACCTCCCGCATTAGCAGAATGTGCCCTTCATGACAGACTGGTTCTACATTGGGAGCCAGGAGGGTGTCTAGTCATGAAGAGCCTACAGTTTATAATAATGACGAAAGTTAATATTAAACAGTATAAATCCGTGAAATATTTCGAAATGCTTTCTGCTGAGCTGCTTACCTCTTCAAACACTGAATTCATCAAAACGGTGCAAACAGGGGAGAGGGGAAGATAAGGCATGAGGAGCTAGATCAATAAAGTTTCAAAACTGTGGCTGGGCCGGCCGTGAGATGCTGAGTACATGCATGGATCTCTCGACTTTGCGGTTTCTCATGAAAAACAAGAAGGAAGAAAGGAACTACCACCCACAACATACTAATTTTCCCGGCACTCTGTAAGCCACAATAATTAACTCTACTGAGAAAAATATGACTTGATATGCAATAATCACTTAAGTGTTACAAAATCGGGTTTTTATTTTCAATACACAGCAGCTCCCACTATTTTACTTCTAAGAGACACGCCTGTACAAAATGGAAGAAGCCCGATGCATTGAACTTGTCAGCATGGGTCTAGCTGGTGTCTCAAACGCGGACCTTATCAGGGGCTTACAACAGAGCTGTTGTTCTTTGCCTGGAAAACACGGCCCTCTACTTGGACACGAGTGAGTCTCCTCCTGTGAACCAGCCTCCTCCCTGATTCGCAGTTCCAGTTTTTACGGCATAAAATCGTTTCATTCCATGAGTAAAAGGCAAAGTAACATAATGGAAAACAGATTCCGAAAAACGTATGTAGATGGGTTGTAATCTTTCCTAACTGCAATATCAGGCAAAATGTTAACACAGCTTCGCGCAATACCCACCGCTTGAGTTGTGGTAAAGACAGAAAAAGGAACTGTATAGAATATACCAACCGCATATGTCTGATGCTAAGCAAAACATAGTATCAATGATGAAGATGACGTTATGAAGCATGAGGTGGAAGGTTACTGATATAGACAGGGCCATGAAGGAATCAGACCATTACTTCTGAATTCCTGACTGACCACGTAAATTGAAAAGAAAGAATGGATGATTGTGGAGGAGAACTGAAATTTTAGCTAAGACTTCTTAAATTTCTTCCCCTTTTTTCTTTGAAAGTAACTTGTCTGCCACAAAAGGATAGGAATCCATTGCCGTTTGACTTTTCCTCCTTTTGCGGGTATTCAAACCGATGGGTAAAGAATCTGGATAGTTTTTAAGGTTATGTCTGTCTCTGTCTCTCTCTTCTCTCTCTCAAATTCATATTTCTCTGAATTTATTTTAATTTTTTAAAATACACTTAATTTTTCCCTTTATGCAATGTAATACCTTCAAAGAAAAATATATTCTATCCAGTTGTGCAGCCCATTTGATCAGAGTCAGGGCCCCCCTTAGCCCCTCCTATATGTATTGCATTTTTTGTTATTTCTTTCCAGGTCCACCCTCCCGCCTCACTTTCCTGTCCTTCCCTTTCCCGCTCATTTCCTGGCCTTCACCCTGGTCTCCTGGTAGCCTTTAAAATCTTACCTTATAGTTTCTTTTCTTTTCCTTTACAATTAGGGTGTCACTGAATGTTCATCTTTATAAAATTGACTAACTTTGCTGAGCATCCTATTCTTTCCTTTGACAGGCTCATCGTTGGCTTCTAAGGATGCATAATATCCCATTGTATGGATGTAACAGGGCTTGTTTATCCCTTCCTCTGCAGCAGGGAATTCTGACTGTTTCCATCTTTTTGTTATAGTACAGAAATTGCTGCAATAAGCATAGGTATGCATATGTCTGTGTTTTGTTCTTTATTTCTTTAGGGCATATACCAAGTAGAGAGTAGAATCATAAGGTATTTGTGTTTGCGTTTGTTAAGGAAGCACCATACTGAGCTTCATAGTGGCTTACAATTTCACAATCCACCTGCATTGTATGTGTGTTGCAATATCGCCACATCCTCTCCGGCATTCATTATTTTCTGTTTTTCTAAGTTGTGCTAACAGTGTAGGTATGAAGTTGTTCTTTTAATTTTCATTGCTCTTGGGGCTAAAGAATGCAAGCATTTCCTCATATGAGTATTGGCTCTCTAAATATCATCTTCAATGAATTGTCTATTCCTGTCTCATTCCAATTTTTCCATTAGGTTATTTTTACTTTTCTTATTAAGGTGCTGTAGTTTTCTATAGATTTTTTAATTATCTCTTTAGCTTATAAATCATTGCTAAATATTTTCCCGAATCTGTGAGTTCTTTTTACTCTTTTGAGGAAGTCTTTGGATGTGCATAAGTAGTTTATACTCATGTATAAGCTGAATTTCTCAGCACATTTGTAATGCAGTTTTGTGGTAAAATTAGGTGCTTCAGCTGATATTTGGCTCACTTGAGCATACATGGTATAATAGTTTGAGAAGGTTCCAGTCCTCTATTTTGTCTTCTATAGTGTGGGTATATTTCATTTTGTTCGGCAGTGTTCTTATACCTTGTTTATCCCAGAAGTTTGTCCCTTTTTCCCCCCTTGTCTTCTCTTAAATTTCTTTTGGAACCTTCTCTGTAGCATCTGTTGTTTTCTTTCTTTCTTTCTTTCTTTCTTTCTTTCTTTCTTTCTTTCTTTCTTTCTTTCTTTCTTTCTTGTCTCTGTATCTGAGTTGCTGTAGGTGGGTTGAGGTAGGTAATTACCTCTCCAAGTGAATTATTTTATTATTTGAACATTGTTTTTTTTTCCATTGTTTTCCTCAAATATTGTACCAGGTGAGTTAATAGTAGTTGAATCTACAACTGTAAAAAAGTCAGAACTGCGGAACAACATAAAGACAACAACCACAAAGACAAATACAACACCTAGGAAACCCAATGACTGACAAGCAGCTTTGGTAGGGACCCACTACATAACACCTAGGTGAGACTTCAGGTTGTCCTTGGATGGGCAGAAGGTATCTTTGGCAGATAAAGAGAGAAGAGTGAATGGCTATGCCAGCCACAAAGTTAGTAATACTGAAGCAGGCATCTTGATTAATTGCTTGGCCTATCCTTTCTCCATCTGTTCCTATAGTCAATGCTGGATGAACAACATCTTTTTTATCTCTTACCTGTATGCCAGGTGGACTGGAACAGGTATGGGAAATTGGACACAACTGGAATAATCAGAGTCTCTCCTAATCATTTGGAATTTGGATCTCGAGTTTGAATTACATCATTGCTAGTGTAGTAGACTAGACGTCCATGAAATCTCTAATCCCTGCTGGTCTCTGCCATGGTTCCTGGAACCTTCCTGCTGAACTTTGTACCACTTCTAGGAGAAGGGAGGCCTTTTCAGGTGACTCCCCCATTATATTAATCTGACCAAGCTATAACATAGTTGGTCATATTTTCACTAGCACTTTCTTGAAGAGTTTTTAAAAATTATATTTAAATTACAACTCAATTCTAACGTAGAACCTCAAGATATACAAAAATCACTTCTGTAAAATAGGCTATACCAAGCAAAAGATAAATTCTCTGATATTTCCTTAAAATAGGCATATTCAGCCCAAAAGAAATTCTTATATTTTTTACTTAATTAAATGCCAAATTTTGACACTGCATTTTTTGTAGGGGGCTTTTTTTTTCCCCTTTGAGACTTTAACTTGCTCATTTTGTTTTGTTGGCACTGCTGCTAAAGCAAAGTCAAAGCTAAGACCAGTGTTTTCACAGACTCAAGTTACAATGAGTAGAACTGATGTCTTCTGATGAGAACGCAGAATGCTTACTGGGCTACAGACAACATGATATTGATTTTCTATTGTCGTGTGATTTTTACACAAACCACACTAGTAATACACACCTGTCAGAGGACCAGAAGCCATGGCTGCCTAGGAGCTACACCCTTCGCAGCTAACCCCAATGTTTTGTGGTTTGACTGTAGCCCACAACTCTACAGACGTGGGAAACAAAACCCCGATGATCTGTTCCTGTAGAGGAAAGCCTAGGAAATGTGATGGGGCCATTGCACCCCGTCCTCCAGAAATACCAGGAGTAAGGATCGACTCGTTGGTTCACAGCAACAACATACCTCGGACCCACAGGACAGATCAAATTACCCCCAGCACAGAAAAATTGACCTTGTCTTCAATTGTATCTTCTATGTACCTTAAGACCATCTACCACACCAAACACACTGCCATCGAGTCAATTATGACTCACTGTGACCCTGCAAGGCAGGGAAGAACTGCCCCTGTGGGCTTGGGACTGTATCTCCTCCTTCTCCTGCAGAGGGGCTGGGGGTCTCAAACTGTTGACCTTGTAGATTGCAGCCCAATGCACAAACAGTATACCATCAGGACTCCATTATATAACATCCCACCTTTTCTATTTCTGAGGGGTCTGAACTCTGTCCTGATCATTGTATCTCATCTCTCAGCCAAATCTGGAGCAGGGGGTGTAGATAGCTCTTAAGTAAATGAATTAAGGAAAGAAAAAGAAGCAAAAAGGAGGTAAAATAATCCTTCGAGAAGACAACTTCATTTTAGGTCGGATGCTGTAGGGTGGAAAGGACAGCACTTTTGCTAAGTGTGAAATGGTTACAGTGATGATCTGTCACCTCCACACCTTTCTGACCTCCATGTTTATTGACATGGAGCTTCAGACCTTAGGGAAACAGCACCAAGCTAGAGTCAAGCTCCTATGAATACTTAGATACTTAACATAAACCCACCAAAATCGAGCAATACTTCCTGCCTACATCTCCGCCACTGGTAAAAGGACATGAAGATTGTTAGAGCACTTTCAGTCTCAAAATCCTGAACAGGAGCTCAGGAAAAAGAATTCTCTAGAGACTTTCTGAATCCCTCAAGTTTGTGTTGATTGTCCTTCATAACTAACTCAATGAGCAGTGACAGAGCAGGAGTACAGTGTGAGAGGTGGTAGATAGACAGCCTAAGACTTCCAGACTCAAGGGGGCTTAGAACTTTCCAAAATAAATAAGCTTCTATCTATCTATCTATCTATCTATCTATCTATCTATCTATCTATCTATCTATCTATCTATCTATCTATCTGAAAGCACTTTATTGTAAGCGCCGGCAAAGCCCTGAACTTACATATTTCACCCAGTGGTCCATCACAGGCCAGCCCTGCCTACAGGAATCCAGGAGAACAGGGGCTTCATCAGGCACTAGAGTGAAGGAGAAGGGTACTCACATTGCCATAAATGCTGAGGAGAAAGTAAATGTTTACTGGTATGCCGAACCTGTTTCTGACATGACTCAGGTAGGAAAAGAACACGAAAGGGTTTGGATCTGCCATTTGTACTGGGTCACTATTATCCCAGCCCCCACCCTCCTCGTATTTAAAACGACAGTCGTGGTGATGATGGCAATTCTAACAATGTCTGTCTTCCAACACTATTAAAAATAATGAGAGAAGTGGAGGGAGTGTGGGGTGGGAAGGGGGAATCGATTACAAGAACCTACATATAACCTCCTCCCCGGGGGATGGACAACAGAAAAGTGGGTGAAGGTAGATGTCAGACAGTGTAAGATATGACAAAATAATAATTTATAAATTATCAAGGATCCATGAGGGAGGGGGAAGCTGGGAGGGAGGGGGGAAAATGAGGAGCTGATATCAGGGGCTTAGGTGGAGAGCAAAGGTTTTGAGAACGATGAAGGCAATGAATGTACAGATGTGCTTTACGCCATGGATGTATGTATGAATTGTGATGAGTTGTATGAGCCCCTAACAAAATGATTTTTTTTTTAATTTAAAATAAAAATAATGAGAGAAAATATAAAGTGACATGCAGAGATTAGTTATCTTTTCTTACTAGGAGCAACCTTCTCATTCTAAGCCTGGATATACCCATGGAGTTAGGACAACAGCTTTATTTGCCGAGTACTTACTTTGAGCCAAAGCCTTTGTTTTGAGGATGCCAAGGTCCAGGAAACCTTAGCCAGTAAGAGGTGGGATGGGACTACAAAGCCTCCTTCTGACTGCCTCTGATGAGTCAGGAGTCCCCGCCTGAGCTCTCCAGCCCTCACTACAGGAAGCCCTCACATTGGAGATGCGACGGAAAGGCTCTGCCAGGAGAAATGTGCGTCTAGAATTGCTGGACTCAAACAGCATGGTCAGAATCCCTTCTTATTTAGAAAAATCGCTAAGAAAGTTCTAATCTGCCAATTATCTATCCTGATTTCCTCACTAACAGTAACTAGCCATCACACCCACCCACAAATCTGCTCAACGAAGTGAAAACAGTCAATGCGGTAGACGAGAACAAGTGCATGAAAACCAACTCTCTTTTCAATGGTGTTTCTGGTGGGGTGGGGGAAAGAAAATTCAGGTTCCTGGCCTCTGGCATGGTGTATTGTGGGAAAACCACTACCAAAGTGGTTCCATGCAGTCATCCTTTGCGCCCAATTTTGTCGCACATCTTATCTGCCTCTGGCACTGACATAATCCTCTACAGATGCTTCCCTGCTTCCGAAGGAGCTGGTGAGCTCCTTGATAAATCCAAAAATCCCCATTATCCTCACCATCTCTGCCGGAGTCCCCAGCTGAGTGATGACGGATGCCTGAAGAGTCAAAACACATGCCCCTTCCTCTCTTGTATTTGTGGACTCTGCCTCCCAATGATGACAAGCTACTGTTTCACCATTTCATGGAGGTCATCTAAGTATGAGGGGATGGCTGAGGTTAAGGTTGGGCATTAATTTCCATTTCCTAGAAGATAACTCTTCTGCTGTTTCTACACCTGTGCCTCAGGCCAGTGACAGGGCCCCAAATCTGGAAGATGGATGGAGTGTCTGCTGGCAAGTCATCGTTAACAGCTGATGCAGGGGCATGGACTCGAAATGACTGAGTTCATCTGTGGCAAAACTCAGGTGCCAGGTGGAGAATAAGTCACGGAGATTCAATCACCTTCTGTAATAATGTTTACTTTGGAGGTCCTTGCCCAAAAGATTTTTGAATGCTGAAGATACAGTACCCATTGGAGACCCCCTGCCACCCACCTGCCTCCAACAGCTGGACCGGTTTCCCTCAAAGCCTAAGTGGTCCATATGGGTACATTTTTTTGTTATACAACCCATTTCACTCTCGAGCCAGGGGTGAAAGGTAAGTAGGGAAGCCATGTCCTCCAGCAGCCAAGTCATTGCCATACCAAACTGCTCGTGACCCATCACTCACCTTTTGATTCTTCTGTGCAGTGTGGCCCTGAGGACCACCATCAAAAGCACGGCATTTAGGATCACATGGAAGGCCAGAAGATTCTAGTAGCTACAAAAGAATCCCATTAAGAGGTGCCTATGTGGTAAGAGTATATGAAAGTTGATTCAAGACCATGAAAGGGCTCCCGCCAACTCCAGGACACCCAGGCACGCATCTGCGGTATGGCTGCACTCTGAAGTAGGAAGAATGGAAGCCATGCTGGTGGCAACTGAGAAATGTGGGTCAGAGGATCACCAATTGTGGAGCAGCCTCTATTCTCTATTAGATAGAAAGGTGCCAAGAGCTCTTGAAGAGCTACTGTCACCCAAGAAAGAAGCGGGCTGGCTACCTGTGCCGTGAACAGTCAGAATGAGAAAGAGAGAGCTGATGAGATCTACGGAAGCTGAAAGCTGCTGGCACTTCTAGGAAATGTGGGGATAAGCTCACCTGTCTCACAGTGTGGCAGGTACTGTACACACCACGGGGTTTGGTATACACTAAGTATGAAATTCGTGAAAGCTCCAGTTGTTCCACTCTCAATAGGATATGGTTCTCCTGGTTCTCATTGATCATGAGAAGGTTGCTGAATAATACAGCGCCCAGCCAAATGACTCTTTGTTTTTTCAACAGTTTCATTGGCAAGTAATTTACCTATCATATAATTAAATCGTTCAATAATTCAATCATAACAAGGAGAATTGTACACTCAGTCCCACATCAATTTTAGAGCACCCCCCATGGCTAAATCACTTTTTAAAGGTGAGTTATGCAATTTTTTTTTCTTTTTTTTTTTCTTTTACATTTTATTAGGGACTCCAACAACTCTTACCACAATCCATACATATACATACATCAATTGTACAAAGCACACCCATACACTCCCTGTCCCAATCACTCTCAAGGCATTTGCTCTTCACCTAAGCCCCTTGCATCAGGTCCTCCTTTTTTTCCCCCCCTCCCTCCCTTTTCCCCCCTCCCACATATGCCCTTGGTAATTTATACCTCGTTATTTTGTCATATCTTGCCCTATTCGGGGTCTCCCTTCCCCCCTTCTCTGCTGTCCCTCTCCCAGGGAAGAGGTCACATGTGGCTCCTTGTAATCAGTTTCCCCTTTCCAACCCACTCACCCTCCACTCTCCCAGCATCGTCCCTCACTCCCTTGGTCCTGGAGGTATCATCCACCCTGGATTCCCTGTATCTCCAACCCTCCTATGTACCAGTGTACAGCCTCTGTCCTATCCAGCCCTGCAAGGTAGAATTCGGATCATGGTAGTTGGGGGGAGGAAGCATCCAGGATCTGGGGGAAAGCTGTGTTCTTCATCGATACTACCTCACACCCTAATTAACCCATCTCCTCTCCTAAGCCCCTCTATGAGGGGATCTCCATTAGCTGACACTTGGGCCTTGGGTCTCCACTCTGCACGTCCCCCTTCATTTAATATAATATATATATACACATACATATATACATATACACATAAATACACATACATACACACACTTATATATTTTTTTTTTGCATGATGCCTTATATCTGGTCCCTTGGGCACCTCGTGATCGCACTGGCCGGTGTGCTTTTTCCATGTGGGCTTATTTGTTTCTGAGCGAGATGGCCGCTTGTTCACCTTCAAGCCTTTAAGACCCCAGACACTATCTCTTTTGATAGCCGGGCACCATCAGCTTTCTTCACCACATTTGCTTATGCACCCATTTGTCTTCAGCGATCCTATCATGGAGGTGTGCAGTCAATGATATGATTTTTTGTTCTTTGATGCCTGGTAACTGATCCCTTTGGGACCACTCGATCACACAGGCTGGTGTGTTCTTCCATGTGGACTTTGTTGCTTCTGAGCTAGATGGCCGCTTGTTTATCTTCAAGCCTTTAAGACCCCAGTCACTATCTCTTTTGATAGCCGGGCACCATCAGCTTTCTTCACCACATTTACTTGTTCACCCATGTAGGCTCCAGCTGTTGTGTCGGGAGAGTGAGCATCATAGAGTTCCAATTTAATAAAAGAAGGTATTCATGCATAGAGGGAGTGTTTGAGTAGAGGCCCAAGGTCCTTCCGCCACCTTAATACTTGATCTATAAATATAGACACAAAGATCTATTTCCCCAACCTCCTATATATATTTGCATGTACATGTCTTTGTCTAGACCTCCATGAATGCCCTTTGACTCCTAGCTCTTTCCTCCATCTCCCTTGACCTTCCTCCTGCCCTACTACCATGCTTCATTGCCACCTGGGCTAGAGTATACCTCTTCTCTAGTCAACCTTACCCTTGATCATTTCCCACCAGGCCTGCCACTCCCCCTTCTCTACCCTTTGGGGTCCCATGTTTTTCCCTTGTCCCTGGGTTTGTTAACACCACTTCCTTACCCCCCCTACCCCCCACCCCAAGTCCCCCCGGAACTGTCGGTCCCGTTGTTTTTCCTCCCGATCGTTCATCCAGCCTGTCCTATTCAGACAGACCTGTGGAGTCACTAACATGCACGAAAACTAGACAGAGGAACACAAAGCAACAGTATATAACCGGACAACAAAACAACCAAAACAAACCACTGAAAAAGAACAGAACAAAACAGTTCACAAGAGAAAAGCTTGTAGTTAGTTCAGGGATCTTTGCTGGCCCTTAGGAGCGTTTTCCAGACCAGTCTGTTGGGGCACCACGCCCTGGCCCCAAAGTCCACTTTCAGCATTCCCTGGGGACCTTGCCACTCCATTCCCTTGCTGTTCCGCTGCACTCCCCCAGTGCATTGCCTCGGTGTGGTGGGATCAGGTCAGGTGCAATTCCCACACTGTGTCTCCGGTGCTGTCCCCTGTATCGCCCTTAGTCACTGAGGGGCATCATGTCTCATAGTAGGGCCAGCCATGTTGTTCTCTCTGTGGACTGGCTGCTCTACTCAGGAACATCATCATCACGGCCTGGTGGGCCAGGCTGTGCTCCACTCTCTCCTCCTGCCCCTTCATCTGCTCCCGTGTGCTCTGGTCAAATATGACCATCTCCCATAGCTGCAGGGTCAATGTCGTCCTTTGGAACAAGTTCTTTTCGGGGGAGGGGCAGGAATCCACTTAATTTATGGTGCTGGGGCCTGCCTCCCAGACCTCTCCACCGGTTCCGTCCTCCACGCCGGGATAATGCATTCACACCTTGCGACACTGGGTTGAAGTCTGGTCCCACTTTCCCTGTGGAGATATAAACCATACCCTCCCCTTGGGTGGATTAATGCCCCATTTCTGTCATGCTGATTGTACTTACCTCAGGGGACTCATGTTGTACCTGTCCCTTTGGGACTGGCTTACCTCGCTTAGCATAATTCCTTCCAGCTCTTCCCATGAAATAACGTGTTTCATGTGCTCATCGGTGCTTTTCAATGCTGCATAATACTCCATTGTGTGTATGTGCCAAAGTTTGCTAATCCACTCGTCTATCGATGGAAACTTAGGCTGTTTCCAAGTCTTTGCTATTGTGAATTGTGCCGCAATAAACATTGGAGCGCATATGACTGGTCGTGTTTTATTTGCTGCTTCAACCGGGTATATGCCCAGTAGAGGGATGGCTGGGTCGTAAGGTAGATCGATTTCCATTTTCTTTAGGTATCGCCAGATTGCTTTCCACAGTGTCTGTACAAATCTGCACGACCACCAGCAGTGGAGGAGGGTTCCTATTTCACCACAGCCCCTCCAACACTTGTTGCTCTCTGATTTACTGATCTGGGCTAGCCTCAGGGGTGTTAGGTGGTATCTCATGGTTGTTTTGATTTGCATTTCTCTTATGGCAAGGGACTTGGAGCACTTTCTCATATATTTATTGGCCATATTGATCTCCTCTCTAGTGAAAGTTCTTCTCATTTCTTTTGCCCACTTCCTTAGGGGGTTAACTGTTTTCCTCTTTTTGCAGGTCATGATGGTGTTGTAGATTTTAGTAATGAGCCCTTTGTCTGACGTGTCATTACTAAAAATCTTCTCCCAGTCTGTGGGTTGCCTTGTCACCCTCTTGGCAAAGTCTTTCGAGGTGCACAGGTGTTTTATTCTTATTAGATCCCATTTGTCGATTTCCAGATCACCTGTGTGTGTCCCCTTCCCTGTTGCAGTGAGCCTATGTGCTCCCTGGGCCAGTGCTCTGAGATTAGTCCCAATTCCTTCCTTAATGGTCCTGATGGTTTGGGGTTTGACTTCTAGATCTGTGATCCACCTTGAGTGTATTCTTGTGCATGGGGTGAGGTAGACGTCTTGTTTCAACTTTCTACATGTGGATATCCATTGTTTCCAGCACCACTTATTAAAGAGGGCATCTGCTTCCCACTTGACGTTTTTGGGGCCCTTGTCGAAGATCAGTTGTCTATATGCTGATGATTTTACTCCTGGGCTTTCTATTCTTTTCCACTGGTCTGAGTGTCTATCATTGTGCCAGTACCATGCTGTTTTGACCACTGTAGCTGTGTAGTAGGCATTAAAATCAGGCAGGGCGAGTCCTCCAATTGTGTCCTTCTTCTTGAGGAGTTCTCTGCTAATTCTGGGTTTCTTCCCTCTCCATATGAAGTTGGTGGTCAGTTTTTCCAATTCTTTGAAGAAGGTTGATGGTAATTGGATTGGTATAGCATTGAACTTGTAGAGTGCTTTAGGAAGAACTGTCATCTTTACTATGTTCAGCCTACCTAACCATGAGCAGGGGAGCTTCATCCATTTGTGAAGGTCACTTTTGGTTTCCTGTAATAGGGTTTTATAATTATGCTTATATAGGTCTTTAGTATTTTTTGTTAAGTATATTCCTAGGTATTTCAGTTTGTTCTTGGCTACTGTGAAGGGTACTTCCCTCTTAATCGCCTCTTCCATGGCCCTGTCCGATGTGTATAGAAACCCTACCGACTTCTGTTTATTGATCTTGTATCCTGCTACTCTTCCGTATTCCTCTATTGCTGTAAGTATTCCAACTGTGGAGTTTTGGGGGTCTTCAATGTATAGGATCATGTCATCTGCAAATAACGATAGTTTCACCTCCTCCTCTTCCAACTGGATCCCTTTGATGTCCTTCCGCTGTCTTATGTTGTTAGCCAGAACCTCCAAAACGATATTGAATAGAAGAGGGGACAGGGGGCATCCTTGTCTTGTACCCTTTTTCAGTGGTATTGTTCTTGTCTTTTCTCCATTGACTATGATGTTGGCTGTTGGTCTTTCATAGATAGCTTGTATGAGCTTGAGGAACTTACCTTCCAATCCTATCTTCATGAGTGTTTTGATTAGGAATGGATGCTGGATGTTGTCAAATGCTTTTTCTGCATCTATGGATATTATCATATGGTTTTTATCCTTTTTCTTCTCGATGTGGTGAATGATATTGATGGATTTTCGGATGTTAAACCATCCCTGCATCGCTGGGATGAATCCTACTTGGTCGTGGTGAATGATATGCTTGATGTTCCTTTGTATTCTATTGGCCAATATTTTGTTAAGGATTTTTGCATCTATGTTCATTAGAGATATTGGTCTATAATTCTCTACGCTTGTGGGGTCTTTTCCCTGTTTGGGTATCAAAGTAATGCTGGCTTCGTAAAATGAGTTTGGGAGCTTGCCGTTCTTTTCTATGTTATGGAATACTTTGTGGAGGATCGGTGTCAGCTCTTCCCTGAATGTTTGGTAAAATTCTGCTGTGTAGCCATCTGGCCCTGGGGCCTTTTTCCTTGGTAGGTTTTTGATGACACTCTCTATTTCTTCCTTCGCTATGGGTTTGTTGAGGTTCTTGATCTCTGTCTCAGATAATCTAGGGATAGATTGTTTTTCTAAATATTTATCCATGTCTTCCAGGTTTCTGAATTCATTAGAATACAAACCTTCATAGTACTTTGTGATTATCCTTTTTATCTCATTGGGGTCTGTTGTTATTGCCCCCGATTCATCCCTCATCCTGGCTATTGATGATTGTTCCTTTCTATCTTTGGTAAGCTTTGCCAGGGGAGTGTCAATTTTATTAATTCGTTCATAAAACCAGCTTCTAGTTGCGTTAATCCTTTGCATTGTTCTTTTGTCTTCCCACTGGTTTAACTCCGCCCTGATTTTTATTATTTCTTTTCTCTTGCTATTGGAGGGGTAGTTCTGTTGACTCTGTTCTAGTTGTTGGAGGTTTTGTGTTAACATATCTGTCATACGCCTTTCTTCTTTTTTCATGTATGCATTCAGTGATATCAAGCTACCTCTGATAACTGCCTTTGCAGTGTCCCATAAGTTTTGATATGTTGTATGCTCGTTCTCATTAGTTTCTAGAAATTTCCTGATATCCTCTCTGATCTGGACCTTAACCCATTCATGTCGCAGGAGATCGTTGTTTATTCTCCAATTGGTGGCCCTTGCTTTTCTGGGTGCCCTTCTATTAATCTCCAGCTTTATGGCATGGTGGTCTGAGAAAGACGTCTGGATAATATCTATGTGTTTGAATTTACTCAGGCTGGCCTTGTGCCCCAGCATGTGATCTATTCTTGAGAAAGATCCGTGTGGATTGGAGAAGAATGTGAAACCTTTTGCTTTTGGATGAAAGGCTCTATAGATGTCTATCAGGCCCTGTTGCCTAATTACATTGTTTAGCTCTCTGGCCTCTTTGCTGAGCTTCTTTCCCTGTGACCTGTCTTTCTCTGATAGTGGAGTGTTGAAGTCCCCCACTATTATTGTTGTTTCCGTGATTTCTTCTGTCATTTTTTTAATAGTTTGTTTGACGAAATTTGCCGCACCATTATTAGGTGCGTAAATATTCAGTATGCTTATTGCTTCCTGGTTTACTGAGCCTTTGAGCATTATGTAATGTCCCTCTTTGTCTCTTTTTATGTTTTGGATCTTGAGATCCATTTTGTCGGAGATTAAGATAGCCACTCCTGCCTTCTTGGAGTTACCATTTGCTTGGTAAACTTTCTGCCAGCCCTTTATTCTCAGCATATGCTTGTCTGCTTGCTTAAGGTGTGTCTCTTGCAGGCAGCAGATTGATGGGTTATGTTTTCTAATCCAATCCTCCAGCCTCTTTCTTTTAACATATGAATTGAGCCCATTTGTATTCAAAGTGATTATTACAATCTCTGGCTTCATGGTTGCCATATTCTGTTTTGTGTTTTGGGTCTTTGCCTATCTTCCTTCATATCAGTGTACTGCGTTTGAGTGGAGGGTTTCTATCCTGTCCTCTTTTCCATCTGAGACCGTGTTGTCCTGGTACGTGTTGCTGGCATGTTGGCTTCTAGATGGAGATGGGATATATGGTGGTCTCCTGGAGGTTCTAGTTGGAGCTTGATCTTCTGGCCATAGTGAGTCAGCCAGTATGTTCTGCAGGGTCGGGTGACTTGCAGTATATTTTTTGAGTTCTTCCTTGTCCTGGAAGACCCTTATCTTACCCTCTATCTTAATGGATAACTTGGCAGGGTATAGGATTCTGGGGGAGGCATTTTTATCTTTCAGAATTTGGAAGATGCTGCTCCATTCTCTCCTCCTCTTCATGGTTTCAGCTGATAAGTCTGAGCATACCCTTACCTGCGCTCCTTTGTATGTGACTGTCTTCCTTTCTCTTGATGCTCGTAGAATTTTCTCTTTTTCCTCTAAGTTGGATAATTTTACAATTATATGCCTTGGCGTGTTCTTCTTGGTGTTTAGCTTAGCCGGCGTCCTCTCTGCTTCCTGTATGAGAGTCGGATTCTCCTTTGTTAGGTTGGGGAAATTTTCTTCCAGGAATTCCTTTGCTATCTTGGCGGTTGATTTGTGTGTTATGTTGTGTTCCGGTAGACCAATTATTCGAATATTATTCCTCTTCATAGCATCTGTCATTGATCTCAGGCTGTCTTCTGTTTCTTTAATTTTCCTATCTGATTGTTTTTCTCGCTTGCTTCGTTTGTTTTGAGCGTCCTCGAGTTCACTGATACGGTTCTCAGCCTCCTCAAGCCTAGATATAGCTTCTGTGACCTTTTGTGTGGCCTCTGCTACCTCCTCTGTTAGTTTCTGCAGTTCCTTTTGGTGGATAGTATTCATCCCCTCTATTGTGGACTTCATCCCCTCTATTGTGCATTTCATCCCTTCTATCGTTGCATCCTTATTTTGGTTTTCTTCTCTTAGCTCCTGTATTACTGCAAGCAGAGTTCTGAAGATTTCCTTTTGTGGCTGATCTATATCTGTTTCTTCTATGAGTGACGTTAGGTCTGTTAAAGTGCCTCGTTTTTCTGATTTTTTTGTTGGGAGTGATGTGGTCTGTTGATTTTTCCTTGATCCTTTAATAGGCCCCATGCTTCTGGGAGACAGGAGTAACCTTATTGTGTGGAGGCTCAGGCCACTGTGCCGTCTCCTGGGGTGGCTGGGGCGGGCTGCGGCAGGCTTAGGGCTGGCACTGGGGACCCAACAGGGCCCCAGGTGGTGAGAGCTGGCTGGAGCTCACTGAGGGCTCCTCAGGGACTGCAAAGCCTAGACTGCAGGTGGAGTGTTTGATCTGCCCGGGCTGGACACTGCAGGGAACAATGGTGTTCGCTCTCCGCCCTTTTGGCGCGAAACCGCAGGGGGTAATGGCGCAGGCAAAGGAGGCTTGGCGCGAAACCGCAGGGGGCAATGGCACCCTTCCTCTGCTCAGGCTCAGAGTCGCGGCCGCCGGGGTCCCCGCAGCACCCTGGGGAGGGCACCTACTCTTGTGCCTTGCGCAGGGGGGGGCCCTTGGTGGGCAGACTCAGCAGTGCGGGGCGCGGCGCTCCGCGGAAGCTCAGGGTCCGGGACAGGCGCGGGTTGGGCTATGGCTCCTGTTGGCGGGAAGTGCTCAGCGCAGGGTCCCGGCCAGGAGTGGAGCTGGCACTAGGCTGCCAGGGGCTGGCGGGGGCGGGCGGGGGTGGGAGGCCAGCGCACGGAGGGCAGGTGGAGAGGTCCGCGGCAGCGGTGCGGGTGGATGGTCCCCCGTGGGGGTCGCCAGACAACCCGCGGGTCCGCTCCCCTGAGCTTGGATGAATGGAGGGAGGGACGTGGGCCCGAGGGCAGATCGCTGCCCTGCGGGGAGAGGGGAACTGCGGGAGAGGAAAGCTTCTCTCCCAGTGGAGATCCGCGTATGGGGAGTGGGGAGTGGGCCGCTGGAGTAGGCAGGGCAGGCAAGTGGCTCTGGGCTGGCGTCCGTTTGGGGATGGAGCCTAAGCCGGTCGCCAGTGAGCTCACGGCAGCTTAGTGGCCAGAGATGTCCCACTAGTCCGGTCCTCATTGACCTAGACCCCTGCTCCGGACAAATACGTGGGGTAGGACTGGGGTGCTGTCCCAGGGGGATATTTCACTCACCAGACTCTTACTATTCAGCTACCTGGTCGCCAATCCCGCTTTGTTTGGAGGAGCTCTCAGAGTATGCGGGTGTCCCTGTCGGCCATCTTCCCCCTCTCCGAGTTATGCAATTATAATCCAGTCTAGTGTCCCTCCCTCCTCCTGTCTTCATTGTTTACTTCCAAAATCCCCTTCCCCTCCCTATCCTCTACCCCCATGCCTGAATTCCCTAGATCCCCTGTATCCATTATTCTCATTATGCATCCACTCCTCCTGTGCTTCACAGCTGGGAGACCCAACAGTAAACAATAAAACACAAAACTGCACTAAGGTGATAAGGATAAAACTATAATTGTATGCAGACAAAAATACAAATAACGGGTACGAAGGGAAAGACCCCCATCAACATTTAAAAAGCCAGGGAAAAATTTACTGTCATGTAACCAGTAAAAGATCCTTGCACCCAGAATATATTCAGAGCTCATCTATAGGGTGGTCCCCTGGCCAAGTATGGAGTTTGATCCAGCATAATCAAGATGACAATGGTCTCTGCCTGATAGTAAGGCTGTTTGAGACACTCGCCTGTGGCCAGAGTGGACCTGCCAATGGCTCAGTCTGACTAGGTACTCTGAAGATGGGTTTTGGCCTCCCGACTTCCCCCATAGCCCTAAAAAAATTGGGTGTTCATAAATTCTGCCCTGATACTTTTCTCCTCACCATATGGGAATTTTGTAATTGTCATCTTTGGATCACACGAGCTAGTGTGCTTCTTCCGTGTGAACGTTGTTGACGCTTCACTTACATGACTGCTCTTTTGAATACAAGTATTTAAGACACTCTTCTGATTGATCACCAGGCACCATCTGCTCTCTTCATCACACTTTGCTGTAGCACCCTTATCGTCAGCGATCATTTCATGAAGGTGAGTATCAAGCAGGGCCATGATATAAGAACTGATTGTTCTTAAATTGAAGTGATGATTTAGTGTGAGGCCAAAGCCCATTCCTGGATCCATGACCCTCCCTCCTTTTAAAAATTTGCTGTAACTTGGAGTCCAACACATATGTCATAGCATCCCATAGTCCAATCATGTCAAACATAAATGTACAATTTCTTCCATAATCAGACATGTTTTCCAAAACACACTTTCCCTTCCTGGACTTCTTGACACCACCTCCCTCTTTACTCCCTCACCCCTCTCTATCTCTCTTCGCCCAAACCCTTGTTATATTTTCTTTCCCTGTAGGTTACAAATGACTCTTAAGATTCTAACTCTTTGTCTTGAAGCCCTAGCCAGGAAACAACTGTGTAGTCCACATCGCAACAAATGACTGGTATGAAAACAAAGCCACTTGATATGAGAACGCCATCACACTTTATCTTTACACCTTCTTTTTTCAATCACCATTAGGTGCCAACTGCATCTTTTTGTGGGTTTCAACATGAGGACCAAGTGTAAAGCTCAGGAAGCAGAAAGCTCTCTATTTTACCTCTAAGCACCGAGAGCAAACAAATCCTCTAAGTCCTTTCAGCTTTGGGGGAGCCATCCCAGGACTCGTGGGCTGAAAGCAGACAATGAGACAAAATACTTTAAACACTTCATGCTTCCAACTTTGCTTTTCTCAAGTTCAGTGATAAAGAGAAGCATGACAATACTAATGGCAGCTCGCAGTTCGAGGTTTATGAGCTAAGCACTGCCCTTGTGCACTTTGTGCAGTTTCTCACATAATCCTCACAATAAGCTCACATGGCCCTGGCTTTAATGGACTTCCTGGGGTTCTATAGCTTGGAAATACTTGAACTACAAACTGGCTGCAAGCAGCCTGACTGCAGAGCCAAGGATGTAACATAGGGTTCCACAGTGTATGGGCCATTGTCACCTGTCCATTGAGTGTGTGTGCGTGTTCTTCAAACCACAGGGCTGCATCTCTGCTAGGAGCCCACCTTGTCACTGGGTCAATAGTTGGATCATTCTTATCACCTCCCAGTTAAAACCTACCACGCTGACGCCTGATGAGCCTATTTAAGGTTTCTGAGGCTGTCCACCTTTATGGGAGCAGACGACCTCACCTTTCTTCTGTAGAGTGACTGGTGAGTTTGAACCACTGGCCTTGTGTTTAGCAGTCCAATGCCTAACCCACGGCACCACCAAGGAATCTTGGATTAAAAACGAGAGAAACAAAATAATCACTGAGCTGTGACTTCTAAACTAGAGTGTTTTTCATTAGTTTAATTAGCACTATATCCTACCCAAGAGTTTTCAAGTCCAGGATTTTTGACAGACTGACAATAATTAGATAATTAGAGAAGTGAATGTAACATTGTTTTAAATAATATTCAAAATAATGACTCCATGTATGAGAAGCTGGTGGGATCAGAAAGGAGAGTAAGTATTGGGTAAGGGAGGTTATATAAACAATTTTCCTGCCTCAACGTAGAAGAGGAAGTAATATTTAACCAGGTTAGGAAAAAGGCCTGGGAATTTAAGACACCCCGTCGTACACTCTTTGGGGGTAAAAAGCCTTGTGAATAGGGTCAAAGATCATGAACATATGGGCCATATCATCTGAATTCCTTCTAAAACATGGAAATGCCTAAGACTAGCATAGGGAAAGATATGGAAATCCTTCCTAGTGTATGGTAGTTGTTATCTAATGGTGCTTACACACACACACACACACACACACACGCACACCCTATCTAGGGCAGGTCACTCAGGTACAAGGAGAAGCAACAGCAGAGGAGAAAGGGTTAGGGGATGGCTCCAGTTAGAGATGCAAAGAAAGCCACAGTCAGTCCAGGAGCAAAGTGCTGTAGCAGCAAGTTTCAAGGAGGAGCTTAGTCTACCAGGAAAGCGGTCCCCATACATAACCCAGACCAAGGACACAGAAAACAAGTGAACTCATCTGCAGTTTCATCAGAGACAGAGTCAACATGAAAAGTCAAGGGGTGACATCCTGCAGCAGAACCTGTGAGAACCAGAGACCATGTTACCGGGATACCACCTTTCCAGGTCATCACGTTATCTGTCTCCCTTAAACCCAGAATCAGAATCCCCCTGAACCCAGGCAACAGACAGAGACAAGTAGGCAAGAGACTTTGAGAGAGTGAGAGTTTGCTCTAGGAAGTTAGATTTAACGTACAAGTGATGAGATTTAAATTGGGAGTATGTGAGATAAATTCAAAAGGCACATGAGTCTACCTTCTTTATGTACAAATGGGTGCTGGTGAGCAAGAAGTCTTCCATTATGGAGAAATAATGTTATTCTTCAGCTCACTAGAGTCACACTGTCTAAATTTTAAACCCACGCTCCATGTGAGGCCAAGTGATTTAGCACTACCTAGTTCTACCATGCACTAAAATATTTTAAAGTAACCAAATAGCTAAGTATAAGGTAAAAATTGTAAGGAATTAAAAAAAAAGCTCTCTCTCATCTGACAAGAGGCATGGTAAAAGTAAAGAATTTTAAAAATTGTAAAGCCACGTATGAAACATAACATGTGCTCAGAACACACCATGCAATGCCAATGTAGTTATTTCCCAATGGCTGGTAGGACTTGACCTTTATTAAGAACCCAAGCAATGAAGACGGACCTCACATCTTGCCCAAGGAATTTACGAGGACCTCGTGGCTTCCTTTCCATTTCCTTCCAGAGTGAAACCATCATTATTAAAATCATATTCAACAACAGTGACTCATGTTTGGTAAAAGGAGAATGAGCCCTTCTCAATGTTTGAAGTCACATTCAACACAGATAACATGAATGTGTGCTGAAGTTGTTGCTGTACTTTTAGTCACCCATATTTCCAATCACCCATATTTAATAAATGAGGTAAAAATGTAAGTTTTATGCTTTGCTTTCATAAGCATTAAAGGGCAGAGGGACTGACTATGAGGTAAAGTAGATGACTAAATTCAAGATCTAGTTCTAGCACATAATATTGTTATGATTTATAAGTTATTAATCTATTTTCTCACTTATAAAACTCATTCACTGCCATCAAGTCAACTCTGACTTACAGGACAGGGTGGAACTCTCACCGTGAGTTTCCAAGAGTCAGTTACAGTTTATGAGAGCAGAAAGCCTCATCATTCTCCCATGGAGCGGCTGGTGGTTTTGAACGGCTGACCTTGCACTTAGCAGCTCAACTCATAACCACGACACCACCAGGACTCCTTCTCACTTATAACTGGGGTTAATTATCTAACAGGTATCGTATGTATCATGTCCATAAAGACTTAATTTCAGTACCCTGCTTCACGTGTCTTTTGTGTTCAATAAAGATTTGCCATAATTATCATCATTATTACAAGCCATCTTCCTAACCTAATTAAACAGAAATTCATATTTATTCAAGATTAGCTCCATGAACTCTCCCCACTCAATGGTCAATTGTTTATCAATCTCATTTTCCCATTTACATGGTTACTCCATCTTAACCATGTTGTAAATTAAACTAGGATGTTTGTTGTTGTTGTCTAAAACTAAGATTCTTTTTAAGGAAAATATCCTCTTTGTATTGAAATCTTTGGTTTAATTCACATAAATATACACTCACTCTCATCAGTGTTCACTAGGGATGGATTCAAGGCACCGAGGAACTACTGACCAATGACAGGACACAGTCTCCAGGAAAGAAACCCAATAGAACAGTGGTTCTCAACCTTCCTAATGCTGCAACCCTTTAATACAGTTCCTCACGTTGTGGTGACCCCCAATCATAAAATTATTTTTGTTGCTACTTCTTAACTGTCATTTTGCTGCTGTTATGAATTGGACACCCCTATGAAAGGGTGGATCGACCCCCAAAGGGGTCGTGACCCACAGGTTGAGAACCGTTGCACTAGAACATCCTGCGCTCAGAGGGTGGAATCCTAGAACCTAGTCCAATTTGTACTATGCTTTAAATAAGTGAACTAGCCATGGAGAGTCAAAAAATAAAAACTGGGCTTGAAAATAATTAGAATGTACCCTCTACTGCATGCCTTTAGGCAAACCTTTAAATATTCTGGACTGCATGGTGTGCACCCATCTGAAAATAACTGCAAAAAATTGGCTGGAAAATTTCCACTTGGACCTTCAGATCCATCATTGCCCTCCTGCCCTTGTCTATGCACTGTAGCAGATAACATGACCTTAGGTGTAACAACTGGGCTGTTGTCCTGTGATTTCTACATTGGCCAAAGAGTTGCATAGGCTCCTCACGGCACAGAGGCTGGAAAGGGAGACACATGCTTTCTATCCCTCCACTTCCTTCACTCCAGGGAGCTGGTCCACAGTGGCCACATTACTCTAGCTGTAACCACAACTCCCCTCTCCTTTTGCTATGTTGCCTCTTGCTTCGGTCACTCTACTTTCACTGTACCTCTTCAGGGCTGGAGCTGCTAAGTGCCACGTTGGTGGTAGGACTTGGGGGTTTCCTCAGCCGGTAGATACTTTCCTTTAACATCTTTTAAACCGGTAAGTCCCTTCATTTCTCTTTTTCTGGTGATGTGATGATTACATGTAGGAGTAGGATCCTCCAGGTTCACAGTTTAAAGCCATCAGGAGCTTTGAGAGAGAAAATGGGGCTTTCTACTTCCATAATGAGTTTCAATCTCAGAAACTCACCATGGCAGTTCTGCCCTGTCCTTAGGGTCCACACTGGCTCCATGACAGTGAGTTTGACTTCCACTTGAGTGAACTATCCTCCATGTTCCCCAAATCCTCAAATCTGTAACACTGAAGCAATGTGAAAATTATATTAATGAAAAATGCTCTATTCCATATCATTATGCAATAATATGAAGTCTTGTGGATCCAGTGGCATTGTAAGCATCTCAGCACTGGCAGGGGTCTCCACAGGGCTTCTCCAGCTGTGGGCAATAACGTATATCCATGTGTCTTGTCAGCTTCAATGTCTCCCAGGGAGTGAGCAGAGAGAGTGTGTCTCTCACCTCCAGAGCGGAGTACAGGAGTTCCCAGAATCCTCAGGAGAAGACCATGCCCACACAGAGGCCTCACTGGCTATGACCTGATTGACAGGCTAGACTGCACCCCTTTGCTATTAACTCTCAAATTGACAACAGATTATATAACTGCCACACATACTATCTAGATTATTCTTTGTTTTATGTTAGACAACTATTAGCAGGCAGTTGTGATATTTCTCGGTAGCCTTTCTCTGCCAAATTCTCTGTATTCCATTTTTTTTCTTCTGTCCTCCCAAGCCAATGCATACTAGCCCCTTCATTCTGTGGCTCTGTCTTGAACAACCAAAGTATCACTCAGCAAATAACGATGGTTCCACAAACAACCACTGCTTTCCAGGAGCTGGTGGCCATCTGAAAGAACAAATCCACGTTCCTAATGCAGCCCAGGGAGCTTTCCCAGGGTATAGATTAGCGATTATGCAGAGAAGATGTGGTTGCTGCTGTTTCCTTCCTTCCCTGAGTAGTCAGGTGATCTTCATTTGCTACAAAAACAAAGGCCATGCTGGGTCAGCATGTCTCATTTGACAGCGAAGTATACAGAAAAAGGGAAATTACTGTTTTCTGGCTACATTCGTCCAATATCTTGCTCTTAAAGGGGGGAGAGAAGATGCTACCAGGAGAGAAGAGTCCCTGGAAAAAGACATCATGTTAGGCAAGGTGGAGGGGCAATGGGAGAGGAAGACACCCCCCCCCAAGATGGACGGCCATAGAGGGTATGGCAATGGGCTCAAACAAAGAGCAATGGCGAGGATGGGCGTGGCCAGATAGGTGTGGTTCCTTGGCGTATAGGGTTCCTGAAACACAGAACCAACTCAACGGCAACTAATGGCAACACTGATGTCTTGCTGTATTTGTAGTGCCCCTCCCAACCAGAGCTTATCATATGAAAGTCAGAGGAGAATTGTGTTCTAGCTCTTGGGTGAGCAACATCCAGTCATTGGGCTATGAAAGGCCCTAGAAATCATAAATACCAGATAAGAACACACACTTCACTAAAGAGGGTAAGTTAATTAAATGGTTGGCTAGTTTGATCCATAAATGATGTCACACATGTCCAAATGGCCCTTGGCAGGAAGGATGTTCTTTATCCCTGCTCTGTAGGGTTTTCTATGGCTCTGTGTGTGTGTGTGTGTGTGTGTGTGTTTCCCTTTCCTTCCTTCTTCTTTTTTTTAAGTCACTAGGCTTTCTTCTGAGGCAACTGCAGATGGATTCAAATCACCAACATTTTGGTGAGCAGCCAACAGCATTAAAAAATAATGCTTATGCATCGGACTGTTCACCTCGAGGCCCACAGTTGGAAACCACCAGGAGCTCCTCAGGAGAAAGACTGACTTTCTACTCTGGAGAATTCATGGGGGCAGCTCCACCCTGTCGTGTGGGGTTGCCATGAGTCAGAATCAACTACGTGGCAGTGAGTTTGGTTTCAAGTTCATCACCCACCCCTAGGGACAAGGCATATACACGGCCTTCTGAAAGGAAGGGTTTTCCCCCAAGAATTCCTGTAAATCCCCAGGCTTGTATTTATAGATTAGCATTTAAATGTTTTTACCTCCCATAGGTTCAAACATGATTTTCAAACATGAGTATACATTGAAAATTACAACAGTTATGAAATAGAAATATTCTCTTGGGGCAGCTTTATGATACAGTCAAAGTGACTGTGTGCCAAGGGATGCGAACGAAAATCACTTTTGTGAGAATTTCACAGGAAGAGACTGAACCCTACCCTGTGGTTAGGCTGGTTTCAAAGTCAGTCTCGGTGATGGAGAAAGTGCTCTTCTTCAGCGATTCAAGCTGAACGTTCTCAGGGGAGTAAGCAGTGACCCCGCCCAGGACGTGGGTGTGTAATGGGAGGGCTCCCGATCACTTTCTCCTGGTTTTATTTTAAGGTCTCACTCCTGCAGAGGATTCAGGAGAAGGATCTAGGAAATACCCTTCTAAGAACAAAATGTCATCTGCCAAGATTCTTAATGTCATTTCAAAGATCTCTGCAAGAAAATACTTTCTTTCTGGTGAGAAATAATGAGTATCGGCATGTAAATTCGAGAATGAAAAAGGATAAGCTCAAGGCATTTAATGCTAAGTGTTTCCAGAAACAAGTGTTCAATGGGCTAAATTTCCCCACCATGAATATGTGTTTGTATATGGGGAGAAGGATGCTGGCGGTCTTTAAAATAAAAAGAATATGAATATGTTTGCACAAGGCATATATTCCCCTGTTAAGTAAATGTTCCCTCATGCTTTATCACCTCTTAGCTGGCCCAATCTATGCATTCATGTAGCCTGTCTAAGCCTTTAGTCCTCTGTGTTTATGATTTCTGATCTACAACAACAATGCCTGCTATATGTGCTCAGTGTTATAGATTATTCAGCATACATTTTCAACATGGATTGGGAAAAGCATGAAAGGACTTTTTCATTCAAGACCTAGATCTAACATGTTCACAAGTTGCTTATGTCTAGTATAATTAATCACAGAGTGTGTATTTTACATCAAGTAAAGCGTGAAAGATGAATAATAGCTATTGAATCGTAAGAGGAGTCCTGGTGGCGAAGTGGGTTATGGTTTGGGGTTGCTGACCACAAGATCAGCAGTTCAAAGCCACCGGACTCTCTGAGGGAGAACAATAAGGCTTTCTACACCTATAAAGAGTTACAGTCTTGAATACGCAAGAGGGCAAGTCTAGTACGTCCTATAAGGTCCCTATGAGCCAGAATTGACTCAATAGCAGTAAGGCAGGTTTTTGTGGTTATCCAGACTAAGACTTCTCAGTTTTATTTCATTATCCAGACACTAGGAAGCTGGGTTTTCTATGAGAGCAAGCAAAGTGCAGAAAGGAAACCTGGTGGCTCTCCTGAAGCAAACTACAGCACACCTTCCCAGGCTGGATTTGACAGGGCCTCTAACTGTAGGAAAGCCAAGGAAACGGTAAGGCTTGGGATCTGGCCCAGAAGAGTAGGAATCGCAAGGCTACCCTGAACCAGAAGCAGTCAATACTTTTCATGCTAATTCCGCATTTGAGTTACACATAAAAAGAAAATCTAACTGGGCTTCCTTAAAGATGTTTTATTTCACTTCCTCTATCGTTTCATTAGGGTTTCATTCCACAGTGAAGAGAAAAGACGGGAGAAAAGGCATGCAAAACCACCGGAGACCGAGCTTCCACCTCTTTGATGCAAAGGTATGAATTGTGGTTCATTAGGCCTAATTTAGCCTTTTGTACTAAAAAATGCTGAGTAGGCACACGCAATTAGAGGGGCAAGTATTATAAAGAAAGTATCAATACTAGAAGGGAGAGTGTAAGAGCCTTACAGTGGGTGAAAAGGGTGCTGTCCTGGGATCACTGTCCACACGGTTTTATTAACATCATGCCTGTTCTACAGAGGAGTCACAACAGCGCTCCACTATGGTCCCCAAACGCTTACCATCAATCTTGCTTCTTCGGTCAGATGGTACCAAACTAGAACAGAGGCATTTTGGGCCTTTCTTACTCTTTCTATGCCCGTACCTTCCTCCTTTGTAGAATCCTTCCTGGGAAGATATTCAAAGTCACTGTGAGCTCAGGAATGTGTGATCAGAAAGTCTGGGGTGATTTTTATAATTCTTGACTTCCTACACCTTGACATAGCTTCATAATTTAAACTTGGGCAGTTTGATTTCAACTGATGACAAGCAGAATGGGAACCAGGCCTGCCCGGCAATTAATCATCTCTGGTTTGTACTTTGCACAGCAATAGAAGACACAAAGGAACGGGAACAATCCTAATCCAGCCCTTGATGGGCGGATAATTGGCCTGGCTAAGTTTTTGTCACTGTGGAAGACAGTGGCCCTGCCTACAGTTTATTAATAATATGCTCCCTAGACCTCCGTGAAAGTCCTGCACATCCCACGCCTTGTGAAATTCATAAGGCAGGTTCCTTTTGGCCACAGCTTCCCACTCACACACACGCACACACACTTTGTCCAAAAATACTGATTTTGGTCTTCCTACGTTTATGTACCATGACATGCCTAAGGCTTGAAAAATACATGTTTCTTTGCTCTTGGTTCAATATGCTCAGTGGGAGAAAATTGTCATCGGAGTTGTTGCTGTTGGAGAAATAGAGAGATCTCCTTTCCCCTGCGTCTCTCAAGCATCTGCTGCGTGAACTTGTTTGCATTAATGAAATATGCCATCTGCATTGTGTAGGCTTTAGCATCTCAGTGAGAATCAGAGGCGGGAATTCCAAAGAGATATCCATTACTCATTATAAGTTTCCTTCATGGTCTTTCATGCATTCTATGAAGGCAATATTTTCTGACCACCTGTGGCCATCACCATGGGACCCATCCTAGAGTAGGTTACAACTCAAGTTCTCAACAGCCAGGTTGTCTCACTACAAGCACCGCCTGTTTTAGAAAAAGAATGGAAGATGTGGTTTTTTTCTCTGCTTTAATGGATGGTGGATTGGCCAGGCTCCTTTTAAACTCGAGTGACAGAAATCCAATTGTGTCAAGCTTAAATAACAAAGAGGGCATGCTGTCCATGCAATCAGAAAGGCCAATTACTGAAGTTTCAGGTATGAAAAAGAAACAGATACTCAAATGATGCTGTCAGGAACCAGTGTCTCCCTATCTTTCATTCATCCATCCTTGCCATTGGATCCTTTACAAGCCAAGTCTTACTGAGTGATGATCCTCTCATATTGTGTTTACATCCTTTCATTGTTGAAGATATTCTATTTTCTATTAGTTCCAGTAGAAGTCTCTTTAACTATCTGATTTTGGTCACCTTCCTACTTCTGAACCTTTGTTTTCTGGCTAAGGGATGTGTTACATCACCATTGACTGAATAATGTGTCTACTCAGCAGCTGGAGTGGGAAATCAGCTCAACCTTCAAACAGTGAATTCAAGCAGAGAAGTTGAGAAAGACCAGGAGCTCAATGATCACAGTAGAAAAGCAAGAGTGACAGACCCCAAACCAAAGATTTCCACCCAAGAGCGGGAAAACCACAGGACATGTCAGGATTTGCTGTGTTGGAAACATACTTACCCTCATCAGATACTAGTTTGAATGAGCCCCTGCCTGTACTCCTTCCTCCTTCTCCCAGTGCTCTGAGGGGTGCAGGTCCGTTCCACGCAGAGCCCCAGGGAGTGCCATCATCCTTTGTTCAGAGTCACATCAGAAGCGAGGTTGAAGAAAGGGTGGGTGATGAGTAAGCAGCCAAAAATAAAGAAAGAGGGAGCTGGCAAAAGAGGTAAAACTTGAGTCGCATGGATGATAGTTTAGAAGAACAGGGTTGGAAGGGCATCAAGGATGCACCCAGAAGAATAAGAAAGGCACAGCCACACTGGCCAGCAATGTTAATTTTTTTCTCAATAATTAACATATATTTTGAAAGCATAATGACAACAATGATAGCAACATCAAATTAGTTAACATTTCCTGGGAACTAACTGTATGATCCACACACTACGTTTTAGCCGTTAACATATAATGTCTCATTAACTTTCTTCCAATTGCACTATCTCAGATGAGGACAGATTGAGAATAATTCCCAATCCCTGCCCCCTATTAGTTAAAGGGATTTTAAATGAACCAAAAAATGAACCCAAAAAAGGAATGCAGAATCTAGCCTGGATGCAGAATAGCGCTTTGTGGGTGAACACAGGGAGGCATTGCTCTGCGTTCTTATTGGGAGAGTCAAGGAAGTTTGGGGACAGGACGTGGTATCTCTGTTAAGAGCAGAAGGGCAGGTAAAGAAAGACCGAGAATCTCTGGATAAGAATGCTCGAGGAAGTGAGGGCAGGGCATGTACGGGCCTTTCAGTGAGTCTAAGAATGATGAGACCTGAAAAGGATGCATCTTCTTGATAGCTGAAGCACGACCTGAAAAGAGTAGGAAACGGGAGTGGGGAGAAAACTCCAGGTGGTCAGCAGGACAGCAAAATGAGCACGAATTGTGCTGGACTTGGGCTTTCTTGGAGTACCAGGGTTGATCAAAGTCCCTGTTCGCAGGCCTGAGAATGAGAAGTTAGGATCACATTCCCCTCATCCAATAGTCTCACCTATGACTGAACAGAGTTCTCACTTATTCAGATATGTGAGGCTCATGCTTATGTAATTCTATGCAGTAAGAACTTGACCGTGGCTTTTGTCGGTGCCACTAAGATTAAATTGCTCTATCCAGGCACTCCAAGCAGGTAATAATTGTTCAGTCAAGCCAGCTACACGTTGAGCACATTGAGCACACATTCTTCCTTTTTCCCAAGCCCAGCTTAAAACCTGTTCCCATCAAGTTGATTCTGACCCATGGCAACTCCAAGGCCTACAAAATAGAATTGCTCCACAAAGTTTTCTTGGCTGGACCGTCATGAAGTAGATCACCAGTCCTTTCTTCTACGGCACTGCTCAGTAATTTTGAACTGTCTTAGTCAGTAGTCAAGTGCAAACCATTTATACCACCAATGGACCTAAATATGGCATAGTGCCTGGTAAACCACAAGCTCAGTAAATGTTTACGCAATGGTGTGGTAGTTACATAATCACTTGTCAACTTGTGAAGGGGTGGAGTCTAGCCTGTCAATCAGGTTGCAGCTCGATGACCTTATTTTTAGGCTCAAAGGCAATAAATAGCTCACGGGAGGGCAGACACACTCTCTCTGCTTCGTCTTCCTGCTGACAAGCCACATAGAACTACACTGAAGCAGCCAGAGCCCTGGAACTGGAGGAGCCCCGTGGGGGACCCATGCCAGTGTTGAGATGCTTCCACCACCACTGGATCCACAAGACTTTCAACCCACTAGCCTGTGATCTTCCTGCATTCAGCATCATTGTATAGCTGCATGAGTCTAAAGAGGAATTTATGGATTAGTATTGACATATGGGGTAATATCAGACTTATGGATTTGATCTGGACTGGATTAGGATGCTTTAATTAATGTATAATTGCTCTTTGATATAAAGTTTACACATGAGTGTCTCTGGATTTGTTTCTATAGTCTACCCAGACTAACACAAATGGATGCCGTGAATATCCACAGCTATGGAGTCAATTACAACTCATAGTGATCCTATAGGGCAGAGCAGAATTGCCTCTTGGGATTTCTGTGATATTAAATACTTAAGGCAGCAGATACCCTTACCTTTCTCCCAGGTAGCAATTGGTGAGCTTAAATGTTGACCTTGCAGTTTGCAGTTCAGTGTGTAACCAGCAACACCACCAGGGCTCTTACATATAAGCAAACAAAGAAAACCCAATTCTCTGCCATCAAGGAGGATTCATCACTGAATCTAGGGAATGGACAATGACCAGGAGTAACAAGTGCAATCTCCAGGTCAGAACCTTTCATTATATACGAGAGCCTTCATAGCCCCCCTCCCTTGTAAGATGATAACTCTGCAGAAAAGATGCCACACACGAAATGACCCTTACTCTTCATTTTGTATAAATAACATAAAAGAGTCCGTTTTTAGCCTCTCCTTTGTGGTTGCTTGTAACGCAGCATCAACTAGTCTATTCTGACTGATCTATACTCACCACAATGAAACTTAGCACACCATAATGAACACCATACAGCTAGTAAAGTGAACATTCTAGGTAAGCTTCCAAAGTAGCTGAACGTGGTAATACAGAAACTATCAAAAGTACATTAAACATAGTCAAGCATGCATTCGAAATTACACAACTGTTAGAAGAGAAATAGGTACGAATGACAAAAATGATTACAGTGGACAGCAGATAAGAACAACAAAAGACTGAAGATACTATTCATCTGTACCTGGTTTTGCACATTCCATGCACTAAGCAAGACATCCCATTGGTTTTAAAGAAAGGAAATGGTTTAATATATGGTTTAAATTCCAAGAGTTCCTAGCAGTAATCTAATTAAATCCTTCAGGTAAAATAAAAATGTGATTTTTCATTAAAAATACCATGTCTGAAGTGTGATAAAAGTTGCTTTGTTTTGCTGAGCCTCAACTTTTATTGCTATTATTAGTAGTAAAATATAGAAAGTTTTGTGTATGGCTTGTGGCATGGTAGAATCAAATAATCCAAGTAAAATCCCTGGCCAAGGAGAGGGCTGGGGGTGGGTGGGGGTTGGGAGAGAGCTCAGTAATTCCCAGAGGTCACTTCAAACTTAGATTTTACAAATGAGAAGTCTAATCTACAGAAAGCTTAGCCTAAATGTCTACATCTGCAGCTCTACCTCCATAGGTAGGTAGAGCTGAGGGAGAGGGAGTCCTCTAATTCCCATAAACCAAAACATGTGTTTACAGGGACCACCTACTTGGTTCCAACTCAGGACGCCTCAGGCATATCTGAATAGAACTGTGCACTAGAGGGTGTTCCACCTCTGGTCTCTCAGAAGGAGAGCGCCAGATCTTTCTTCCATGGTCCCACTGGGTGAGTTTGAACTGCCACCTTAAAAGTCCAGCGCAAATTGTACCATCCAAGCAACTTGTGGTTTCCCACAAGTCTTGAGTATTTCTCATATTCCCCAAGGCCCAAGCAAGTAGATCATGGCTCAATCAAGGAAAAATTATTTTCAAGTAAGTGAAAGAAAGTTCATCTTGGTTATCAAGAAATACATTGGTGGAAAATGGGAGGCTAGGGAGTCTCCCTATATGAAGTTCTCTATATGCATTTAGAACCAAGGCGGATCCTAATTCACTAAAGCCTGTCATGCAGCAAACCCTTTGAGCTCATTCTGGCATCTACCTTTTCAGTGTATAAAGCATAAACCATTTAGGATGATTATCAGCTTTTCAATCACAGTCTGTTTTGAACATATCTCAAGTAATTGTTATTGTTATTGATTCTATTTCAAATTGTTACTAATTCTACAAACAAATATGTTTAGTGTCAGAATAATTAGACGCCATTTCCCCCCCCCACAGGATAGGCCCTAGTTGTTAATTATCTTCCATCCCAGCATCAAATCTCTTCTACTGCTATGCATATGGCAGCCTTTAATTTGTATTTGTTGAATATTTTTTTTATAAAGCACGACTAAAGAGACAAATGAAAAATAAAAAAAAGTCATCCACCGACACCCAGTGCCTGCACCAGATGACTGCATTGGGATCACAGTATTCAGTTCTCTGATGGTAAGAGACCGGCCAAATCAAATTACCTAAGTGAGAGGATATTGAGAATAAGCAATTTACCACTGCAATACTTGGTTTAAGACTGAGACCAAAGACTTGTAACATGGGTCACCTGCAAAGGGACAAAGCATAGATCTAGGAAACTTACAACAGCAAACAATCTCATAAGGCAGAGGATGATCTAATAGATCTTCTGCACCTGCAATTTCTCTCAGTGAGAACTCTTTCCGTGAAACCACAGATGGCAACCCTGAGAGGCCAAAAGCATTTGCTCAATCTAGCCAGGCATCTCAGGCACCATACTTTTCGACAACTGGAAATGCAAAAGCAAGTTGACCGCAAACAGGCCAACCCACTTCATGTTATAGCACATCCCTTTCTGTAACACGTGCCTTGTAATGGAGACCGCAGAGAAGAAACTCCCTAGAGTTCCATATTTCAGCTTTCAAGGCCAAAAAGCAGTAAGGAACGATGTGTGCAGAGGAGAGGAGACTGGTCATTCTACTTTCATTCAAGGTCTGTGTGGAGAAATAAAAAGGATGAAGATCCAAATCACCAGCATTTGCACAATAAAGTTCACTTCCAGATGGGTGTGTGTGTGCGCAGGCATCTGCACACACACACACACACACACACACACACACACACACACAAAGAGTTTGAAAACGTCTGCGGAAAAATAGAATTAAAAGACGGGAATCGAAATTTTCCATGAAATTTTTGAAGAGCCTTTGATATATGCATGAATTCTGCATTGCTTAATACCGGAAGAAAGTATGTGTCAGAAATGTATCTAGTCACCATATTTATTCAATCTGTATGCTGAGCAGATGATAAGAGAAATTAGACTCTCTGGAGAAGAATGCAGCATCCAGATTGGATTAATAACCTGTGAAAAGCAGATAATAAAATTATGCCTGCGGGAAAAAAGAGGACTGGCAGCACTGACTGAAGACGATCAGAGACTCCAGCTCTCAGTATGGATGGCGCCTCCACAGAAAGGAAATAAAAGGCCTTAAAACTGGACCAACAACCTGATCAATGGAGGAGAGACTCACGTGATTAAGGATTTCGCTTTGCTTAGATCCACAACCAAGCCTCATGGAAACAGTAGTCCAGAAATAACACTGTGCATGGTAGTCAGCAAAGCTCAGCAAATGAGCTCCTTAAAGCAGTGCTTCTCAACCGTGGGCTCGAACGACCCTTGCACAGGGGTCACCTGATTCATCACAGTAGCAAAATGACAGTGATGTAGTAGCAACGGAAATCATTTTATGGTGGGGGAAGGGGGGGTCACCACCACATGAGGAACTGTATGAAAGGGACACGGCATGAGGAAGGGTGTGAACCACTGCCTTAAAGTGATCAAAAGCAAACATAACACTTTGAAGGTTAAGGTGTGTCTGCCATAAGCCTTGGTATTGTTATTCACCTCACATGCATGCGAAAGCTGGTCAATAAATACGAAAGACTCAATAAGAATTGGTGCAATTGAATTATGAGGAGCCTGGGTGATGCAGTGGTTGCACATTAGACTGTTAACCACAAGGTCAGCAGTTTGAAACCACAAGCCAAGCCACGGGCGGACAGAACTTTCCACTCCCATAAAGGGTCACCGTCTCAGAAGCCCACAGGGATTTAACCTGAGCTGTGAGTCAGAACTGACTTGATGAAAGCGAGTCTGGAGTGAGAAAGAATATCGACTGGAACAGAGATTTGCCAGAATAGGTCTTAGAAGAAGTACAACCAGAATGTTCCTTAGACGCAAAGATGACATTACTTGATCTCACACACAGCGGACATTGGATCGCGATGGGCCATCTCTGGAGAATGGTATCATATTTGGTAAAGCAGAAGGTCTGGGGGAAGAAACCAAAAGACCCTCAAGGAGATGAGCTGACATTGTGTCTGCAGCAATGGGCTCACAGAGCCATGACGAGGAAGACTGCCCAGGATTGGGCAGTGGCTCCCTCTGATCAATACAGGGTCATCCTGAATGGGAACCAACGCCATGGGAGGCAAGAACAACAACAAAAACGATGGAAGGTCATGTGACCGGTGGAAATCACACATGCTTTGGGAACCAGCCTGGGTTTTAATTTATACTTAGCCACTTATGAATTGTGCACAATCTGAGATTGCTTGATTTCTCTCAATTTCCATTGTCTTGATATGTACTGAGGACAGTTTCATGTTTCCCCAAATTACCGCAGAACAGCAAAAGATCAGTCATAGTGGAGTGTGGCATATGGTCAGAACTCAATAAAATATGCCTCTTTTTTTTGTATCCCGAGCGCCATTTCACAAATGAACCCATGCATTCAATATCATGAAATGCAGGTTTGGATGAAGCAGGAACTCAAACCTAAGAGACAAGAAGATCAGAAGAGTATAAGCTTCCTCCGAGAGGACCTGGGCTTTCAAAGGGCAACATGCACACGGTGGCTAAGTCTGGGACCAATCCCATCTAGCTTTTGCGTTTTATAAAGGACAGGAAAGTAGAGAAGGCTAGATGGTACCTGTGGCCATTTGATACCTTTTCTATATATTTATGTATCTATTTATACACTAATGGCATATGGCTAATACTATGGAAGTGAACGTATTAAGGGGAAAATGGCTAACTGTGGTATTAAAAAGAAGAAGGAAGGAAGAACAAAACTACTTGCCGTTGAGTGGATTGTGGCTCGTGGTGACCCTGTCTACATCGGAGTCACCGCCTTCAGAGGATGTTCAGTGGCTGAGCTCTCGAAGGTAGAGCACCAGTTTTCCTTCGGAGACGTGTAGTAGACTTCGACCTTAAACCTATCGCCGAGTAACCAAGCCTTAACTGTTTGAAAGAGTGGTGTGTCTTACTTGCAAGACACAGACAGTCTTTAATATCTGAAGATATGAAGCACAAGATGATCTGTAAGTGGCAATTCTCAAAGAAGTAGCTTGAAGAGAGAAATCTTGCATAACCATGTAGAGAGCTATGGATTTGACACAGAAAGAAGGGAGGGGTAAGGAAAACCAACATTTTTAGATACGATTTTATCCTATACAAGAAAAAATGCGTCCATGCACTATCTGTATAATTAAAAGAGAAGAAATAAAGGCAAGGACATCCGACCCAGAAACAGGTGGTAGACAGAGCCTTGCCAGAAGTAAGGGAGGAGGAAGCAGCTGGATGGCTCTGCAGATGCAGATGTGCACATCTATATTCCAAGCCAGACTTCAAGAGGGCCATGGAGCCTGCTTTGACCCTCACCTGTTCCAGAGGGCACAAAAGGTCACCTCAGAAAGGATGCTTTCAGCTTAGATCCACCTCTCTGTATCCACCCATAAGCTGGATATAACCACGCCTCTCTTGACCTTGGCCACCATCGAAAAGTCTTCCCTGTACATCTCTATTACCTTCCATCAACTAAAATGATCAGAAGTCTACTGTTGTAGGTTGGGTTTGGGGGAGGTTTTGTTTTACATTTTCTTCCTTCCTACTTTTTCTCTCTTTCCATTTTAAAAGAGACCTGCCAAGCAGAAAGTAGCAGGAGCTCAGCTGTAATGTCAGAGTTCTGCTTCTCTGATCATGAACCCAGGAGCAGTTGGGAAGAAAAGACTCAAATTAATTATAGATAAAAATAGGGTATTGGTTTGTTTGCGTGTGTATATATACAGATCTAGAGATATAGATATGAAGCAAGAACATGAGACTATATTCTTATATGAAGCATACATGGAGAGCTGTCGTATTTATTTAGGTCTATTATTATTATTATTATTGAATAAGCATGTGTTCTCAATTCATTTCCTCTAGCTTTGATATTGATAGGGCAGCAGCACGATGGCAGCTTCAGGCAAACCTCAATATCATTATAACATGTCTATCATCTGGTCGTGGAGAAAAGTGAAAAATGAGGGAGAGGGGAAGCTTGTTTAGCGATCCAAAATGAGCCACCAATTTAGTACTTGTCTTACAGCCTGAGTTTGCAGCTGGAGATAAGCTATGAATGGCGCATGAAGGGAACAGGTGGCAGGGGGAAAACTCATTTTGGAATTATGATAAGTAAATGCTCGGCGCTGCTGAAGTCAATCTAGATCGTGTTTGAGAAACCTGGACACGATGCCACTGTGAGCTGTGAGTCAGGTCATTGTGACCAGCCCTTCTGGTCCGTGTGACTGCGCTCCTTTCCTCCCTGTGACAGATTCACTCGCATTCAACACATAAAAGGTGTTCCTCCCCATCCATAGCTTGCTCTCTTCTTTTCCCTTGCTTTTAGCTTTTAAAAATCAGGTTGTGGGGAGCGGGGAGAAAATCAGATTTGTGAAAACAAACTGGCAAAAACAAAGTTAAAATAACTCAAACAAACCAACCTGAAGGAGACCTGAAGTGCTGCATTAAGGAGCCCATGACGGCCCCACAGACATGGGACGTTAAGGGGAAAGGACCCCAGGACAGGTACCTCTTCCTATGAAAATAATGGATGACGGGGTGCTTGCATCCCCAGTCTTGCCCATAAGTAATACTGGGTTTGTAGAAAAGATAACATGCATGTGTCATGAAGATTGCTTCCAAACAGAAAGATGGATGAGAACTGGTTGAATATTAAGTCTTGAAATCAAACTCAACTAGAGGACTTGACATGCATAGCAAGATTACTAAACTTATTTTAAACCCCTAGTAATTAGTCCAGAGTCTAGCACATAGTATATAGTCATTACTCAGAATGTATCCAAAGTATAATGCTGAGATTAAAAACAAGAATTTCCAGTCTGCCAAAAATGGAAGATGTCCTTAGCACTGGGAAACTAAAAATATATATATAGTGTATTGTGCTTTGGTAACATTTACATGACAATTTCCTTTTCCATTCAATGGTTCACAGACAAATTGCTCCCTGACATTCCGTGGGATCCCCGTAATAGGTCTTCATTCTTCCTAGTCACACCCTGGGTTCCCATTTCCATTGACCAGGTTCTCTGGCCCTTTATAATTGCTTCCCCATCTTGCGGTGGAGATGAGGCCAGCCTTCTGGTCTCCTACAGTTGCTTGTTCCAAGGAGCATATCCTTCAGGGGTACTGTTTGCTTTGTGGGCCAGTCAATTATTTGGCTAAAAGGAATCTCTAAGGCTCCTTTAGCACCTGGAGTCCCAAGTCAGAGGGTTGTCTTAGGGGAGTACTGTCAGGGGTTCTCTTAAGCGCTATCACATTAGGATATGCAGTCTCTCACAATTTTTTTTTCCTTTAAAGAATTTATAACTTGCTCATATTTCACCCACTCTAACTGGGACTTCCTACCCCATCCCTGAGCAGAACGGTCAGTTTTGGTAGCCAAGTGCCATCTAGTTCTTCTGGTTTTAGGTTAGAGGAGGTTGCAGCTCTTTCTTTCTGGCTTGATCTTGCAGTTGGCAACCCCATGCCTAACTCACTGCACCACCAGGGCTCTCGAGTTTCAACTCTAGAGTCACCAAGTCGACACTGTCGGCAGGGGTGGCTTCTCTCAGACAGGTATGTCCTCCCATTGTCTCTGCTCTCTGTGATGAGGCACCAGCCAGGTAGGCAAGACACAGAGAAATCAGGGTGGCTCAGTTTAAAGAGTCCTGTCTTTTCTGCAACCTGGAGACAACTTAACTTACACGAATTCTCAATGCTCATCCTGGAGCACGGAAAAGCACAGAGAAGGCGAGAGTGCGCATCCACAGCAGCAACTCTCCTCTTGTTCCCCGAGGAGGCAGCGCTCTGCGTAAACCAAGAGCTGATAGGCCCGAGGAGCAGGGAGCAAGTCCACGGTAGTGGGTTGAAAGGTTTTGATGTGGGAGTGGTGGACAGCACAGAAAATAGGGAATCTGGTCTCTTTGGCAACGATTAAAGCACGTGGTAAAGCAAAGAGTAAAAATGCGTCACAAACCAAAGTGGTCAAACCTGGTGATGAGCTAGATCCAGGCCTGTGTGCGCCACGGGTAATTTTCTCTTTGCTAAACGCACAGTGTGTCTACAGCCCGAGCAAAGGAACTGTCAGCAATCGGTACCTTCTCGCAGCTCTCTCAAACCGGCCCATTTCCTTCACTTCTTGAAAGGCTTGGAAGGCCTCCCAATTTTCTCAGCCAGGAATTTGCAAGGACTCTAGTGATGCTGACCAGTCCAAAGCACACAAGTGTTTCGCTTTCCCAGGGGACGAGGGGACAAGGGCAAAGCCTGATAGCTCTACTGGGAGCCGTCCTTAGAACCACCGCTGTCCTCCCCGTGAATGACGGAAACAACTCAAAAAGGGCTTCATCGCGCTAACGAATCAGCCGGATGCTCTCTTACTCATGTAAGGCGAACCGTTATAAGCCAACGATGAACCAGAAAAATCTTTTTGCCATAAGCTGGGGTATCCCAACAAGGTAAATGCAGGCTTGCTATCCTCCCAAAGGAACAGACACAGACATGTAAACCACATGGAAGAGAACATGTAGCCGCCATTATCATGGGAGAATGCCCTGGTGCCTAATATGCAAACTCTACGGTCCTGTTTGTTTGTCTGTTTTGGTCTTTCCTGGTGTTTGCAGGCTCATTTTACAAAATTATCCGATGCCGTTTCTCTAAGGGCCATTTAAGCCATCCAGAATTTTATTTTAAACTTAGAGAAGGAAGAAGTGTACCCTTCAGGATGAACATTTCTCCAACACCGAGTACTGTACTCGGAAAGCTAGTCCCAAACTTCCACAATGTGGGTGGCCGTTTTCTCCTTTCCCCCAACATGTACTACAGATTGTGGACCTTGTTTCACATCAGCCTCCGGAATAAATGGTATCTGGTCGTTTCTTAGACACTGCTAGTGAGCAAAGATCAATTTCCCGCCACAGAAGTCAGGAAATTGCATTCAGTTCCCTGGTCCTAGGTGTAGAAAATTGCGACCAATAATAGCTCCCTACCTCTAGTCAGACACTCAGCCTTAGACACGGCTCCCCCAGTTTCTGTCTTCCTGGAGGTGCCTGTTACCTTTGTATGTAGGAGAAATTGATGAATGTGTTTGGAGGTGGGCTGAATCTGACAATCTAGCTCTGAGAGCTGCCTCAGAAGGCTGGGGAGCGATAGTAATAATGGTCAATAAGGGGGTAATGGACCAGGAGCCAACTTGAAAATCAGTATTTCTTGGTCATACCAGGGAAACTAATTCAGTGCCACCGACATCTGGTTGCTCATGTCTTAATTGAATCACTCAGGTAATTTTTTTCCTCTGCTACTAATAACTGAAATTTAATGGGATTTTAACATTTCCAGAAAAGTGGCACACATCCCTAGCTCTCAGAGAAACGGTAATTGGCCAAGATTGTATTAAACCATCATTATGGGGCAACGCTTCCGGCCCCGGAAGAAATGAAACCAAGGCTTCCAGTTTGGAATGTTCTTCCTTCCTTCATCCCTAAGTTGATTTGCCAATAAACTAATATGTTGAGAAGATGTCTAGAATGTGTGATTAAACATGATTCAATCTGATTAAATGCTCATTTAAGGTCACATTTAGCTCTGCTTCACTGTATTATCTCTTTCTTGATCTAGTTGCCCTTTGAGTTTCTTCAGATACATATCATTTCTGTGGATGAGTTCCTTAAGACATAACAGTCCTGCTCACTAGAACCTTATTTTAAGGCTGGCCTCTCCCAAGGAAACCAAAAATCACTTTACCCTGCGCAAAAAGAGAGAAAGAAGAGCCCTCCCCATGCCTGTTTCTCATTTTATATAGATATATATACATACATACATAGATACATATATGTATATGTGTCTATATACATATATTTGTATAATAAAACAATTCTGTGATCTGCCTAAATAAACCGAATTCCTCGGACTTTGAGGACAGAGCATCTACATCTTTGAATATTGCTTTGTATCACTCAGAATGTCATGGCTCGTGAACAAGGAAAACCCTGCACAGGTCTCTATTCATTACAATTCTTGGACTTTACATTGCAATGAAATATTAATGAAAAACAAACAAACAAAAATCATCTGATTTGCTGTTGACCTTTAAAGAAGACCCCTGTGAACTTTCCAATCCCCATCATTTGATCTAGCCTCTAGGATGAAGGCAGAAGTCTTCCTCAGAAACGTTTTCCAACTTGCCTTTCCTGTCCGCGGGTGGCCTCTCAACGTCTCTGGCCTCGTTGTGCAGTGCTGAGGAGAAGGAACACAACAGTTCGGACACAACTCTTCTTTTGATTGAGGTAGATTTTATCTCCTCTAATTGTGGGCCTTTCCCTGGGTTCCAGTTTCAAGGGGCACAGTCAGTCCATGACAAAAAAAGGGGAGACTGTAAAAGATGTTAGAAACTACTGAGCCAAGTGGGAGAAGCCAAGCGGCAGCAAGGGCACGGTGTAGACCATCACACCCTGGCCACGTGCCCTCCTCCCCCAGCCCACTCATGTGAGCCCGGCAGTGGCTATCAGGATTCACAGATCATTGGTGGCTTCAGCAGCAAATAGGATGCCAACCTCAATCCTTGGACGTGGCAGGCCAATTATTCAGAGAAGAATTGGAATTGCAAAAAAAAAAAAAGATGCCCATTGGCACATCGGCTCTATGAGGAAGCTTGCTGACAAGGAGCCAAATCTTGCCAGGTAAGAAAGATGTGGGGGATCATGAACAGAGCTAAGGGTCTATGTTGCCTTCTGGACCATTTCTTATCTTTGGGTGGCTTGGGCCAATGAAGGCACTTTCCCTTGGATACTCTAAATCCAGTTTCTCCTGGACAGCTCTGCCAGACACTCCAGGGACATGTCATGTCTGAAATGGACATTTCTGTTTCTTTCCTTAATTGCTCTTGTGTTCTTTCTGGGTGTCTTTCCTACAGTGCACGGCCTTGCCTACTGTTGGGTGAATCCTCGAGATCAAGAGCCGTGACTACATTGCAGGAGAAGAGTAAGGTTAAATGACAAAGCTCGCTTAATGCCTGCCCGCTCTACGCCTTTCTGATTTGCCTTTCTCATGCCACTCTGCTTCCTTGCAAGGGTGACAAATTCTGCCTTTCCTCAAGCCCCTTTCAAAGCCATCCACTGATTGTGTTCCCTTTCAGCTGGCATGTGGGACCCACTTCCACTTCGGAGTTGGATGTTTACTCTGCCTATTGTAATCGAGAGTTTGGTGAAAATAACAATCAAAGATTGGGTTTACATTCGGTCAAACCGGGGTTTGAATTCAGCTCTTTCTCTCACTGAACCCCGAGCAAACAATGGCTTCTCTAAAAACTTGTGCAAAGCCACTTATAGCTCCTAGCTGTTTCAAGGATTAAATAAAAGTAGTTCTACAAAATAGCTACAAAGGGCTTGGAATGCCGGAGGTTCTCAACATTCATTCCTTTTCCTACAAGATAGCTACTAGACTCAAAGTTCTTCATTTCAGGAATGAAACAAATGGCAAACCATTGAGAGTTCTGTTTAGGAGTGTTTATTTCTATCACACTCTACATCATAGGTTTCCAAACTTATTCAACCTAACAAGCCCTTTATAGGGAAAAAAAAAATGTTCGTCGATCCCACTGGCAATTATAAACTTTTGTACTATAGTCCACAATCCAAGATGAAGTGTAGGCATCTGCTTTTGTCATACCTCTGAATCATCCCAGGGCCCACAAAGGGGGGGGTGCTCGTTTGGGGCAACACTGTTTTACATGCATGGTAATGGATTTACAGACGAAAATTAAGACACTGAAAAGTCCCTTGGAACAACAAGCTATAGTTACTCTTTCAGAACCAAGGCAGCTTATAAAATGGAGGAGAGGCTTTTCACTGGCATGAAAAGGAGGAAGGGCAATCGGCATAATAGTTCAGATTCGGGAATCCTTAGACTCACCGTATATACTCGTGTATAAGCTGAGCTTTTCAGCATATTTTAATGCAGTTTTGTGGTAAAATTAGGTGCCTCAGCTGATATTCGGGTTGGCTTATACTCGAGTATATACGGTAGGTGTCTTGACTCTCTCTGTGCTGTCTACCAGCTGTTTGAGTTTGAATATGTTTCAGAAACTTCAGGGAACCTCAGTTTCCAAATCTGTAAATTTGAGATAATGCTACCAGTGATGATTAATTTAGGGTGGAGGCAAGGGGCACATTTCTTTTAAAACTCATATCATGTGCTCAAAACAAACAAACTCAAACCCACAAGACACCTTCACAACAGCACAGGGAAATAACCAAATAATTGTCAAGACAATTTACTGAGTACAGCATTTCTTAGCTGGGTCTTCATCCATTCTACAACTCCTCTAGGCTGGAAATGGAGCACCTCCCTAGCCGCCTGCTCCACACTGCACATGCGTGCTATTAACACCACTCCTGGCATTTCTCCTTGCTGCTTTTTAGCAATGACCCCTCAAAGGAGGGTGGCTGGTACAACGCATCACCACTTTTGGGGAGAAAGATGAGGTTATCTGTTCCTATAAGAGTTACACAGTCTCGGGGAGACATCAGACAGTGTAAGATATGACAAAATAATAATAATTTATAATTTTCAAGGGTTCATGAGGGAGGGGATTGGGGAGGAAGGGATGAGGAGCTGATACCAAGGGCTCAAGTAGAAAGCAAATGTTTTGAGAATGATGAGGGCAACATATGTACAAATGTGCTGGATACAATGGATGTATGTATGGATTGTGATAAGAGTTGTATGAGCTCCCAATAAAATGATTTTTTTTTTTAAAAAAAGGGTTACAGTCTCAGAAACCCTAAGGCGTTCTACTCTGTCCTATAGAATCACCATGTGCCGACATGGACTCAATGACAATGGGTTTGGTTTGGGGTGTTGGTGTGAGAGTCCAATAGGATTTCCCGGGACCCCCTAAAAGAACCACTATTTAATAAAAGCCCCTGGAGGCGGAACAAATCCAGTGCTGAAAGCCAGTTAATATGATGACTGGCTTGAAACATGTACAGGCACACCAAGGAGATCCGCTCCTAACAGTGTCTTTACGAATTTGTTGGTAAAGTGGAACTAGTTGCATATGGTTAGTATTTAGCCTCACTGTCGTGCAGGGAAAGGTTTGAAACCTTTTCAAGGATTTAAAAGGTGCAGGCGCAGCAAGGGAAGTGGATTGAGATCAGGAATTTAATGTCAACAGGGGTTGGTTCAGTTGTTTCAAAGTGAGGACAAATTTAGGTAATCTTAAAAAGCAAGTAGGAGTTGTCCCATTTCATAACCTAAGCACTGTGTGCAACACACATCGGAAGCCCTCATTAAAGGAAGAAATTATTGTCAAATAAGAAAGCTCTTCCCAAATGCAGTTCCTAAGCATGAATTCAGACAAACATCAAGACAAGACCAAAAGTTTGGGATCAGTCTCAAGATGCCTGACACAAGTCCTGCAGGGGCAGGCTTCTTCCGCTGGTTGATCCTGACAGCAGACTGGGTGAAAAAGTTCTGAAGTACCACATGCATGATAATAGCTGTCTAGATATAGCAAGTAGATATAAGTAAATGAATGGGCTTGGAACTGTCTGCTGTCATTCATCTCAAAGAGAATCTCTCAAAGGCTGACTACCTTTGTTCAAAAATAAATTTTAAGTGGAATTTAGTTGTGGTGGGATGAAAGAACACAGAATATATCCATCAGGCTCAAGCAAGAGCTGCCAGTTCCCTCAACATTGAGAGAAATACAACGATCGGGCTCAATTGCTCACTGGCATGCAAAAAAGAAGTGGAAGAAAGGAACGATTACAGAAGCTGTTGTCATCAAAGACTCCACACAAGCCAGAACAGTAATGCAATTACCTTTGTTCACGAGGAAGAAAACAGGTGGAGATGATTTAACTTATGAATTGGGAAAATGTTCCACAGAAGCACCATTCTGTCCGTTATCATTTGTCCGCTTGTCCCACTTGAAAGTGGTACCGTGGGCTTCTCATCTGACATTCCACAGTCCCCGAACAAGCGCCTTCAACGGGAGATCTCTTAAGACCTTCTACTTCTTCCTGGCTGCGCCCTAAGAACCTCTTTGATGTCCAGGCTGAAATCTCTTTATTGACTTTTCGTTTTCCCCAACACTCACAGGATTGCTATTGTTGGGGTCGACTGGAAAGACCCTGATCGGTTCCTCGGGTTCCCAAAAGCTTTTCTCAGCTCAAGTGGCCGTTGCCGTGAGTCTGGTGACTGTCCAGACAGGTTTCTCTAATGCAGATGGAGTGATGTTGCTCTGTGTTCGGTCTCACAAAGGCCCCATCCCCAACAACTGCAGAAAACCGTGTGAAGTTTTCACAGCGATGGCCAGGGGTATGATTTCATTTAGAGAAAAAGGGCAAACTCTCAAGGAAGAAGAGCAATGTCACACCCGCATGTGCCGAAAGAACTGTCACCTGGAAAGAAGCACTCTGTGGCGGTCCTGCCTGGGAGAGTCCTCTGTGTGTCAGCGAACTGGGCTTTCTCAGAGGACCCACCACTGACATCAAACTTCTGGGAAAACTAGCAACTCACGGGTCCTCCAGGGCGAAGTGCGTTTTCTAATATCGCACACACACACACACACACACACACACACACTTTGACTTATAACTGAAAAACTCACTGCCAGAGAGTCCATTTGGACTGCTAGCAACAGGGTAGGGCAGGGTACACCTGCCCCGTTAGTTTCGGAAACAGTAACTCATTACGGGAACAGAAAACCTCATCTTTCTCCTGAGGAGCACCCTGTGGTTTTGAACTGCTGACCTTGCATTTAGCAGCCCAACAAGTAACCCTATGCCCACAGGGCTCCTTCATAGCTGCTGTTAAATCAGTTAACCTGGCCTAAAGGACAAACTGTGGCAGTGAAAAAGAACTTAGCATTTTAGGCCATCAAGCTTGATATTTCTAATATTCTTAAAGTGAGAATAGGAACTATTCTTAAAGCAGTGACAGTAGCCAAGAATTCTGAAAAAACAAACTGTTTATAGAAGAGTTCATCAAATCTTTTCCCAAATCTACCCCAGAAACAAAGACGAGGTACAGTGTAGAACAGCAAGTGGAGTTCAAGGTTGTAGTTGTGGCCTCACATGGCTAAGAGGAACTTCTGCCCAGCACTCGGACAACGACAAAAACATACAGATCTAAAGACCTCGGTGATCATCGCTCTAGCTTTTCTGGCCCCAAGGCCTTTTGTACCTTATTTTACTGGAAGGTGAACCCATTTCTCAATGGATGAAGAGCCCCTAAGCTCCGCTCCTCTCCTCTCCTAAAAAAAAAACAAAAACTCTCACTCTCTGCCATCAAGTCAATTCTGACTCATAGCAACCCTAAGGACAAGGTAGCGCTGCCCTTGTGCGTTTCTGAGTCTGTAAGTCTTTACAGGAGGAGAAAGCCTCCTCTTTCTCCCACAGGGCCTTGGGTGGTTTCATACCGCTGGCCTCGCAGGGTTATCAGTCCCAAGCATGCCCACCACACCACCAGGGATCCCTCCGGAAGGAGGTTGGTGATTCTGCAAAGGGCGGGCTGCAGCCACTCTTCAATGGCTCCCATTGCAAACACGCTAACTAGTTTGGGAATCTCTACGGTGTGCACCTTTCCTTCTCAGATAATCATCCTGCATTTGGGCTCTTTATGTTTATTTGTTGTTATTCATGACTAGTCAGCCCAGTTATTCGTATGCTTTCCCTCTCCAAGTCTCTTATTTGTTTATTCATTCATTCATTTATCTATTTGTTTGTTTCTTTGTGTCACAGTTCTGCCTTGTTCTGTGACTCAGTTCCAGCCCTCCCAAGTCTGACCGCCCTTGGCCAGAACTGAGTCACTCACTGCAGCGCCTCCCTTCAAGAACGGCTGCTCTTCACCGGCTGGCCGCAGGTGTTCTCTGGAAGGCTGATACACCTTGGACAAAAAGTACTCTTTTCTGATTTAGAATAATTCAAGGTAAAAATTCCTCTTTCTCTCATCATCCTCACCTTTCACCCATCCTTCCAACTCAAGGAGTCCTTTATGTGTCTACTAACTCCCAGAATGTCCTCACGAATTCCTACATCCAATTTTCCTCGCTGCTGAAACTCTTCCCGTGTTTCCTACCTGGGTCTCATCTTTCAGCACTCAGTGTGGATCCCGTTCTGGTACACTGAACAGTATGCCACCCCCATTGTTCTCAAATCCTACCGCGTGCTCATCTGTACAATGTGCCAGTTCACTTTTAATTCATTGAGCACGGTCTCCACAGTTGTTGACTCATGCTTCTGGAAAACTGGAGTTAGTCTCTATGTTATTTATAATTTGTTTACCATGGTCCCTAGCCATCTTTACCACAGACGCCAGTAGACAACCAATACTTGTTGCTTGATTGATAATTCTTCCACAGCTGGGCTAAAGCTTATCTCCTTACAGTCAATGGGATAAAGGGCTTGCTAGGCAAATTAATACTATAAACACAGAGAATTTGGCCTACTTTAAAGCGAAAATCAACACACTATTTTAAGCAGCACTTCCGTGGCTGCCTCCGTTCAAAGAATCAATGCGCTGATTGTGATTATTGTCTGTTTGCAAAAGCATTAACATGATTCGCAAAGATTACCATCTTCGGCAGCCCTATGGTTGCGCTCTCTGTGTGAGCACGTTTCTGCTCATTATTTCCCTTCGCCCACCTATTTTAAGATTGAAAATGAATCCTTGCACAATTTACTTCAGCACACACACTGACGGTGGCTTTGCCTTGAAACACAATCAAACTTTGGGAAGTGTCTTTTTTGCGGTCTGTCCCCATCCCGTGCTTACCAAGAACATAAGCTGTTTGGGTGAGGAGTTAGCAATCTAGACTCTGTGAAGGACTTTGTGGGAAGAACCCTTCAACATCCTGCCCCTGGTGCCTTTTCTACATCCTTTGTCTCTTCCCCCTACCCTCAGGGGCACGTATGTGATGTGTTGATTCCTCAATACAGCCACAAGGTTGGGAAATCTCCATGAACAAGACTTGGATTGCAGCAACTGTGCAAACTCAAAAATTTTTCAGCTATGTCCTCCAAAGGAATGGAAGTCCTAAATAAAATCTCTCACTCTCAAGTTCCTTAAATTCTTTCTCTCCTCTTCCTCTGCCTCTCTGACAAACAGCAATCTTTCAGGATAAGAGTGGAAGAGCTGCTGAGGAACAAAATGTATTCAGGACTATCGATTTCAACAAGCTTTCTAAAAGTGTGGATCATGGAGATTCTTCACATGTATTACTATTCTGACTAGTAAAAAGGGATAAGGGAAAGAAGATATGGGGATATGGGTAGAGTCCAAGCTATCAATCAGATCATAGCCCAATGGCATTGCCTTGGGGGTACAGCCTATTTATAGGAGACTCAGTAGAGTACTGACCCCTCTCTCTTGTCCATCTGGCCTGAAGATTCTGAAGATGTTGATGCCCTGCCATGTTTCTGTTGACCCTGGAAGGCATCCACCAACATGTGATCTCCCAGATTCCTATTCATCTCCTATAGTAGTTACAGAGTTTCGTGTCAACTTGACAAATAGAGTGAAGGGGTGGACTTTAGCCTGTAAATCAGGTCAAAACTTGATGATATGTCCTTCTGGGTGTGGCCGACTCATGAGGATTCTGGGAACTTCCTCTCTTTCTCCTGGGAGGTGGGCCACATCCTCTCTGCTTCACCTTTCTGTTGAAGAGTCACACTCAAGAGAGCCAGAAGAGCCAGCAGAGGAGCCAGTGCTAAGATGCTTCCACCGGCATTGGATTCACAAGACTCTAAACCCACCAGTCTATGGCCTTCCTGCACTTGGCACCATTGCTTGTGCTGTGTGAGTCTGAAGAGCAATTTAAGGACTAGTAGCAGACATATGGGCTTATATCAGACTTATGGACTTGATCTGAACTGGGATGGACATTTTCTTAATATATAATTGCTCTTTGATATACAGCTCTCTCATGCACACATATGAGTGTCTCTGGATTTGTTTCTCTAGTCAACATAGCCTAACACATCTGTCTTCAGCTATGTGAATTTAGCAGGGTATTCAGCTAGCATCTGACCCATGGACATGAGTTGGACTGGGTTGGGCTTTATCCTTGCTGGTTTCATTTTTTCTAGAAAATCCAACCTAACAAAATGGGGAAAAATACCTCCACAAAGAAATGATCATTGTTTCTTTTTAAATATTTTATAATCCAGACTTTTCATCAAGTTGTATTTTCAGCCTTCTCCTCCCTCACCCTCCACCTAGAGTGGGTTCTTCACAATTTACATTCAGTCATTCAACACTAATTTAAAGTAGCAAGACTATAAAGTAAAGCATGGGGCAGAGTGGGCAATAGAAAATTAGACAGAAGCTAGTCTACTTTTGCTCTCTGAAAAAGTAGGGATCCCATCAGATTCTAAGGAAAATAACAAAACCATATTTGCTCAGATATATGCCTCAGGAAATCAGTAGAATAACTTGTTGTTGTTGTTAGGTGCCATGGTGTCAATTCCAACCCACAAAGACCCTGTGACTCACAGGAGGAAACTCTGCTTGGTTCTGCATCATCCTTACCATGGCTCCTATGCGTAAGTCCACTGTGACTTTGTCTAAAATAAGGAACACACACGTGGCAAATCAGAAGGGATGTAGCGTTGATTTGGAAATTACACTCATGCTATCCCACGTGTAAATATTTATAAATAGTTCTTTCCTTTAAGAACCACATAGGCAAGTACGACATTTTATTTACCACTGCAAACCAATGCTGAACACAATATCTGACACATAGTAGGTACTCCCCAAATAGTAGGAGTAATTAAAATAGTCCAAACAAGAGTTATGATAAAGAACTATTACATAATTACAGGTAAGTCTTCAACATGCTTTCATTTTGAAAACAGAAAACATAAGGCCATTGGCTCCCTATTGCCGCTGTTACCTCAGTTTGGGAACTTTTCATAACTGGATGACTAGTTGCATTTTTCATGTACAAGGTGAGCCCCCTAAGAGAAGGAACATTCCAGAAGGCTGAGGATTCTATCTACTCATTGCCTGGGGTAGCTTCCCTTGTTCTTTGTAGGTACCACTGCCCATCACCGTGGAGTTGACTCCCACTCACGGGCACCTCCATGGATCGGAGCAGAATTATGTTCCAAGAGGTTTTCAAGGGTTGACAGTGGAGAGGGAAGATCTACGCCTTTCATCCGAGCCACTTCTTGGGAGACTCCGACCTCTAACCCTTAGTTAGCAGCCAAACGTGTGGACCATTTGCATCATCCAGAGACTCTGTTTTGTACAGAGGAGGTGCAAAATGGAATGCACTAAAGTCTAACAACCTCTCAAATGAAGCATTCAAGAGCCAAAAGTCTCACACACAGGGCTCTGGATTCCCTTCAACAAAAGGAAAGACACCCAGATGTTAACGTGATAAAACATAAATTTCACTGGGTGAAGTGAAAATATGTCACTAGACAATTCATGAAAGGGCAGTAATCCAATTTCCCCCTCTTCACTAATCACTTCAGATGGCCAATCCAGAAGGCTGTGGAAGCTGTAACCTAGAACACAGATTAGGAGCTTCTTAATGGCTCCTGGGATATCGGGTTAATGCTAGTATCGTTCACAAAGCATTTCTATGCCCAGTGCAATGACATATAGCATGCCTCAAGGTAAGTGCCTGGCAGGTAGTAGACCCTCAATTAGTGATAGCCATTGTTGTATTTAGGTATCTTTTTCAAGTATTGTAAAAATCACATGTCCTCCCATTATAAAGATTCCAGGTGATTTTTAGAATCAGAAACCATCAGATAGATTAGATACGCTACTAAAAGCAAAGAGGGAAGAAAACACAGGTATCACGTATGGTTGTTATAGCAACTAAAAGCATACCCCAATCTCCTTCTCATTCCTTCCTTCCTACCCCTGGCCATGATCTTGTTCTCAAATAAATAAATAATCTCTGGTTTCTCTTTTAAATTGCTCATCTGGATGAAAGCAGAGTATGGCCTGGGATTAGCAGTCATCAAGACTCTGCAGTCCTAAGGGAGGATAATGAAAGAAACAAACACATAGGTTGAAGAGGAAAGATGGCTTAAAATCACGGAGGCGGCCCCTGCAATCATTCATGCAAAGCTTATGGGGCATTTTTCATCAACTTCTCACAGGAGTGACTTGCGAACCCATAAGCACAAGAGAGGGCAACACATCCTGTCTTTTCTTCCTGTAGGTGATCTGCTGAAATCTTAAAACCAAAGGGAACAAACAACCAAAATGCAAACCATAAAGTAGTTATTTTTCTGAGCCAAACGAGGGTAACACATACCCTGCAATGAAAACAAAATGCATCAAGTTCACAGGGTGATTCATCAAAGTTTGAAAACAGTGAATTTAGCTAGACAAATTTGGGGTAATAATTGCCAACCTCAGGAACATACAAAATATACTTCAGCACCAGGTTCAGAGATCATAAAAGGGTGGCTTTGGGGAATCATAAACATTACAGTTAGAAGGAGCCTTGAAGACTTCTAAATTGGGGTTCAGAAAAGGAAATTGGGGATCAGAGAAAGTGACTTGCCCAAAGTCACAAATGCTAAGTGAATGAATACAGTTAGTACTATTGTTTAACACTATCATCAAACATTACCAAAAGCTTAACCAGTTTCTGCCAATTCTGACTCACAGTGACACGAGGTGTCCCAGAGTTAGAATGTCGTCCTTTAAGGTTTACAGTGACATACTTTCTTGGAAGCAGATTGCTGGACACTTCCTTAGGGCACCTCTGAGTGGACATGAACTTCCAGCTTTCCCATTAGCAAATGTTTTTACCGAATCATCCAAGAATTCCACAAGAAGCTTAGATCGGTTCTAAAAGCCTTGCACACACACCTCAGGCCGCATGACCACTTCTATTTACATCTTTTTTAAAAACGTTTTATTAGGGGCTGATACAACCCTCATCACAATCCACACATACATCAATTCCGTAAAGCACATCTGTACATTCATTGCTCTCATCATTTTCAAAGCATTTGCTCTCCACTTAAGCCCTTTGCATCAGGTCCTCTTTTCCCCCCTCCCTCCCCATTCCCCCTTCCCTCATGAGCCCTTGATAATTTATAAATTATTATTTTGTCATATCTTGCCCTGTCCGACGTCTCCCTTCACCCCCTTTTCTGTTGTCCATCCCCCAGGGAGGAGGTCACATGTAGATCCTTGTAATCGGTTACCTCTTTCCAACCCACTCACCCTCTACCCTCCCAATATCGCCACTCACACCCCTGGTCCTGAAGGTATCATCCGCCCTGGATTCCCTGTGCCTCCAGCTCCTATCTGCACCAGTGTACAACCTCTGCTCTATCCAGACTTGCAAAGTAGAACTGGGATCATGATTGGGGAGGGGGAGGGGGACAGGGGAGAAGCATTTAGGAACTAGAGGAAAGCTGTATTCTTCATCGGTGCTACATCACACCCTGACTGACTAATCTCTTTCCCTAGAGCCTTCTGCAAGAGGATCTCCTGTGGCCGACAAATGGGCTTTGGATCTCTACTCTGCACTTCCCCCTTCATTCACTATGGTAAGATATTTTTGTTCTGATGATGCCTTATACCTAATCCCTTCGACACCTCGTGATCGCAGAGGCTGGTGTGCTTCTTCCATGTGGGCTTTGTTGCTTCTGAGCTAGATGGCTACTTGTTTACCTTCAAGACTTTAAGACCCCAGACGCTATCTCTTTTGATAGCCAGACACCATCAGCTTTCTTTGCCATATTTGCTTATGCACCCATTTGTCCTCAGTAATCATATCGTGGAGGTGTGCACCCAATGATATGAGTTTTTGTTCTTTGATGCCTGATAACTGATCCCTTCGAAACCACGTGATCACACAGGATGGTGTGTTCTTCCATGTGGGCTTTGTTGCTTCTGAGCTATATGGCTGTTTGTTTATGTTCAAGCCTTTAAGACCCCAGACTCTATATCTTTTGATAGCCGGGCACCATCAGCTTTCTTCACCACATTTTAAAGTTAAATATGAGCCCATACAATCACAGGGTAATTATGCATCATGCCCAAATTAAACAGTTAGTGGGCAGGATGTCAGGATTTAAACCCCAGGGTTCATTTGCTTAGCCTTTTTATGACTCAACTTCTCAGGACCCAATATCTGTGGACTCAGCCAGTTCTCTCCAAAACACTCAAGTGGAACAAGTTGCCGGGTCAAATTTCTACTGACATACTATATTTATATTCTCTGGGCCTTTCTGTCATATCCCTAACCCAATCCACCTCCCAAGCCTCTCCTCCCTTTCACATTTACGACATGAACCTGAGACACCACATCAACACCACCTAATGCTATGAAGAAAGGAATACCCTTCAAAGGATGCTGCCCAGCAGGTCCCCGTTCATCATGCAATCACAAGAGGCCAGGGCCCAGGTGTGACCCGCAGGGAGGATGGAGGGAGCGAAGGGGCTGTATGGGAAGCAGGTAATCCAGGGGCTGGGGCACTCTGAGGGCCACCCTGCTGAGCTTCTTGGTCCCACCCAGCCATTCTTGCTCTGCCGGGCTATTCAATCCATTCTCCTTCAGGTCCTGCATCTCATCTCATGACTATTTTTAGCCCTACCAGTTTAGGTTAAATCTCATGATATATATACACATATTAATACTGTCACAAGATAGTTCTTACCAGAATTTGCACAGCAACAGTATTTTGCTCAAAACTGCAAATTGCTCACATATCTATGTTGCTGGGAGAATGGATAACCCTTGGTGTGTTCAGGATGGAATACTAGACGACACAGGTAACGAACACATTAGTGCTACCGGAAGCAACAGGGATGACTCTCACACAAAAGAGCCCAGTCACAGTAGCGTACATGCTGTATGGTTCCTTTGACATAAAACTCAAAATGGGTAAAATTCCAGTTTTGCCTTTAGACATATGATAATGGTAACCCTGAGAGGGCAACCACGGGAGAGGTACAAGAAGATTTCTTGGGAGCTAATAATGCTCCCCGGTGTCATTTTGTCACACTGTCGTGTTTTGTGTGTTGCTAGTAGGATTGCGAACAGCAAAGCCAGCGGTTCCAATCCACCAGTTGCTCTGAGGAAGCACGATGATGCCGTGTGCTCGTGTACAGATCTGCAACCCCAGAAGCCCTACGTGGGGTCACGGCGAGTCAGAAGCGAGTCCACGGATGTGGGTGTGGATGAGGATGAAAGCTACTCCACCAGTGTTTCAAATACACCAAGGTTACCCACCGCGGACAGGTTTGAACAAGAGCTCCCGGATTAAAACAACAAAAGGAGAGCCTGGCGATCTACTTCCAAGTCGAACCCTAAGGATTTCCTCTGATATAGAGCTGGAAGGTGAGTCCACTAGGTCGAGAGGCACTCAGCACGCCTAAGAGTCCCAGGAGTGGACTCGAATAGCCGCATTGTCATGCGGATGGCATAGGACCTAGAAATGCTGCAAACGTGAGGTTTTCATGAGTTGTAGCAGATTCGATGGTAACAAATAACAATCTGCTTCTTAGTAAGTATGCCGGGAACACAAGTATGTGAAAATGTACCACTTAGGATCTGAGGACATTTCCATATGCTACACTTTAATACATTTCACCAAGAAAAAGAAATAATACTGTTCTTTAATTGAATTCTTCCTCTGTCACTCTTCTCTGAGGGTGAGGGTCATGTGTACCCTCTTCACTACCAGTCCTCGGCCCCTACTATTATGTTCCTGGAAAACATACAGCTCTCCGTGTGTTTGTTGGCTGTTATCAGATGGATGGTGTTTTCCTTCTGTCTCTATAAAAGCACAACAGTCCAAGCTATGGTCATCTCTCTCTCATCATGATTTCAGCCAGTGCAAGTTCTTCCAGAGCAAAATGTGTCCTCTCTGCAGGGCCACTATGAATACGAACGGACTTTTTAAACTTTTGGGTTTAAAACTATTAAGAGAAATATAATCCTTAGTGTCCAATATCCAAACCATCCTACCATGTTTATTGTTCATATTATCTATTAGTTTCCATCTGTCTCAAATAAATGTATGAACCTAGACTGCCAATTTTTACAGACAGATTCCCTCTTCTACTGTATCCTAGCTGCCCCAACCCTTCATAAGTACCTCTACTTGTAAACCTAACTAATGGCTAGTGGTCTAGACCACTGGCCACTTATCAGCCTTTCCTTTAAGACAGGTAGACAGAGATCTCAATTCATATTTACATTTTATTTCTCATGCATATCTTGAGAACAGATATTAATTCAAGTTCAGACATTCTTTTTAAGAGTAAAGGTCCCCAGGATATTTGAATCAACTGTTCACAGATGCACTTCATCCTGTGCAGAGAACACATGAACATTTTAGTAGCCTTTCAGTTTAAGCCATAGAACACATTTTAAGCACCAAGGACATGCCTACGTCTTAGGAGGTGGAAACGTCAATTCCTCTATTTGCTTTATGATCTCAGCTGGCCTTTGACTCTCCATTCATGAAGATGCTGCAGCAAGAGGCTATCCATGCTAGGTCTTTGTGGTATAGGAATAATATTTTCCTTTCCAAGACTTTCCACCCTTTCCCCTGATTCAGGCACACAAGATGGAGTTCGTCTGAGAAATTCCTCCAGTGCCAAGCCCATGAAGATAAACAAAATCCATCTCCCCTGGCAAAGTTTCTCCAATCTAATTTGTGTAATTACCTAGCTCCCTAATGATGTGCTTGTTTACAGATTAAAGCTATGAATCTAAGCACGGAAATAAGATTAAATCTGATGAATTAAATTCCCATTTGCTTAAATCATCTAGATATTCTTCCTTTCCTTAAAAAGAAATTCTAGGTAGCAAGGAGGACATTTAAGTCACAGGCTTTGGAAAGACATACACAAACATAATTTTTAAAAGTACAAACTATAGCTGATAACACGTAGAGGCATGTTCTTAGGCTTGCCCTTGCTCAAGGAAGGCTAGCTTGTTTGGAAAGTCGGAACAAAGGAAACAAGCCAAGCCAAAGCACAGTTGTCACTCTTCTTTATCCTTCTAAAGAGCTCTCCAAATAAAATAAGGGCACTTCCACCTAAGAACCCATGGCCTGGCCCTGCAACTGACTCAGTAGTATGCTTCCGGCAAGGCCTAGTGGACAGACACCAAGAGGGGCAAAGACGAGAGAGGGAAAGAAACAAAGAAAGAAAGAAAGAAAGAAAGAGAACATACAAATAGAAGGGATATGTTGAAAAGGGTACAGTCCGTTCACACACATAACCAAGTCTTAGCCATCACTGAACCCTGCGCACACGAAGTGATCTCATCCCCCAAGGCCTTCTGCACTGCTCCTTATCTCCAGAAAACAAACAAATACTGGGCTTCTTGGGTTCTTTCCTGAACTACTTCTAGTGCCCGCAGAAGCCTTCCTGAAAGGCAAAGAGTCATCTAGACATATGGCTAGCAATACCAACCAAGACATAAGCCAATGACCGTTGACTGATTCCAACACATGGTGCCCCTCCCTACGTGTAGAAGGGTAGACCCATGTGCCATAGTTCAATGGCTGCTTTTTTTGCAAATAGAACATGAGGTCTTCCTTCGGAGGTATCTCTGGGTGGAGACAAACCCCCAACTGTTTGGTTAGCAGCCAAGTATCAATCATTGGCACCACCAGATGATGCCATGAATTAGAATGAACTTGAAAATATCTGATGGACAAAGATGCCATCTAATACTCACTGGAAGACATTCAGCACCACCACAAACCAGGCCAAACACTCCATGTTTCACAAACATTCTCGCATTTGCCTCCCACCACACCCATGAGAGGGAGTCCTGGCCAGGCCCATTTTACACTGGGCAACACCAAGCTCTAGTGCACCTAAATGACTTGTTCAAGGTCACATGGTTGTAAGAGAGCGAGCCACAACACACCATCAGGTGGTAGAATTCTCTCCTTCCAGGTGAGCGGTCCAAGCTTAATTCCTGGTGGATGCATTTCATGAACAGCCAGCTATCTATCACTGGAGGCCCTCCTGTTATTATGCTAACAGTTTCTATCAGGTCTGCCAGCTTAAGTCAGACGAGGAAGAAAGGACTGGTAATCTACTTCCAAAATCAGCCAGTGAAAACCCTATACTCACAAAGCTCTGATCTTGCTATGTTGTCATGAGTCAGAGGCCAACTGGATAGCAGCCAACCACTGCTCATGAGTGTTTCTTAACCACTCTTTTCTGGGACCTAAGGCAACGCTGACCCCGGGCCACAGAGTCATTTCTGACCCTTGGAGACCCTGGAGGGCAGGCAGAACTGCCGTGGGTTTCTCAGACTGTAACTCTTCACTGGAGTAGAAAGCTCTATCTTTCTTCCTAGGAGAAGCTCGTGGTATCGAATTGCTAACTTCGAGGCTAGCCGCCCCACATAGAACCACTAAGCCATCGGTCCTCCTAAGATAACACTGAAGCCACACGCGAATGAAATCCACTAATAAAACAACCTCAAACAATCCAGCTTTCATTCTTATCCTTTCACTTGCCTGACATTCAAAAATAAGTGTCTATCTGCCTTTATCTAAACAAACACAAATACCGCTGATATTAAATGGGATTGGCTTGAATGAGCAACATTTCCTAGCAAAGTGTGAAGGTGAATTTACCACAAACATCACAAGTACTTCAAGCACATGGATCCCAGCAATACAAGATTTTAAAGAAGACTTTTACAAAGCGTGCTTCGTTAAAAGCTGCTGAAATTCAAACTTCTAATTTCAAGGCATGTGCAGTCTTACTGTCAGCAATAACTTCCAGATATCGTTTTTGTGGTTTGCTTTTCTGGTGGTCTGACTTGAAGTGTTGCCTTTTCAAATAAATGAACACACATTTGTTCTTATTGGACCGTGTTGTCGCAAACTGAGCTAGAGCTGAGAATGTTCCCAGAACGCCTGCAATGTTGCTTTTTAAGTGGAAGGCCTTCGACACCCTGTCTTTTGTCAAGAAGTCTGAGCTTTGGATTAGCATACACGAAGCCAAACCAATCCCATTGTCGTAATGACCTTATTGGATAGAACAGAACTGCCCCACTGGGTGTCCAAGGGTGGCATCATTACAGGAGCAGACTGTCAGATCTTTCTCCTATGGAGTGGCTGGTGGGTCCGAGTTGCTGGCCTTGGGTGGCAGCCAAGCGCTTTACCGCTGCACCACCAGAGCTCATTTGGATTAGCATACACAATAGAAACGCCAGGAAGGCTAGCTGTTTTTCCTAGCCTTGTGATAATACACACATACAAACATACACGACATAATCTAACTAATTCATGGAAAATTAGAATTAAAAGAGAATAGAAATTTCCCACAAACTAGTGGCAGCCCCCTCGTGGATAGCTGTCTCTTTCCAGGGAGGTCTTTTGCTCGCTCACCATGTCCTTAATACACAATGCTTAATTTGAGCCAGGCATTGTGCAAAACACGTTACCTGACCTCATGCAATATTCAGCTCAAACTTAATAGTTGCCATCTAGTCGTTTCCAACATGTGGGCCCCCATGCGTGCCAAAGCTGTCTAGAGGGTGACCTCTCAGAAACAGGCTGCCAGGGCTAAATTCCCAGACACCTGGGATGACTGGTTTACTTGTGGCTGAAATCCAGAGTCCTCGCCAACGTGACCCGACTGGTCACATCAAGGATGCATCAGTTTCATCATTGCTAAAATAAAGAGGCTTGAGCAATGTGGCCCAACTGGCAGCAACAAGGATTTAGTTCCACTTTTCAACCACCGTCCTTTATGGCTGGTGTTTTTAACCCTTTATAAACAAGCCAAGGCCACGGAGACTCTGGCGTCCTCCACAACCATATTTAGCTCAATCTCCACGGATCTCGGGTCTCTCATCTGGAAAATGAGGGCAGATGAGGGAATGACCGCAGAGATCTTTCTGCTTTGTAAGGGATCCAGCAGCTGATGGCACTTAATCACCAAAATCACACTGGTGGGAAAGAAGAGAATGGAAGCATCCAGCCAAATCCCCTCCACCCTCAAATTGAGTTCGAGACATCGTCCTACATATTCCTCTCGGCAAAGTTTTGTTTTGTCCGCTGGTGTAGCTATGGGCAACACGTGGAGGGTGAGGGGGTGGCAAGGCACACAAGATTGAACGCAGAAACAAATTAAAACGACTGTCGCCTCCAGGTAGAAATAGAAACTCCAATGATTCCTCCAAGGACCAATTCTTAACAAAGTTCCTAGTCTCCTAACTGGAACAAGCTGAGAAAGTATGCAATGTGTCCAGCAGGGATTACTGGACAGTTTTTGAAGAAGGTCCTAGTTATGTAAGGTGGACTCGCTTTGGGGCACTGCTCAGATCATTGCCTCCAAACAATTCCTGGCCCTTTGTCCTGCAAGAAGTTATTATTACTGCTTCTGGTCTGTGCCACGTGCAGAAGTCCTAGGGAGAGTATGGAGTGGCGCCAGGCGTGAGGCAGAGGAATCCCTTGGGTTCCTCGTTAAGGGCCTAATTGGCTCTATTTTTAAGGCTGGCTGCAGCCAAGGGGAGTTTTCGCCTTTGATCATGACTCCCCAGATGCCTGGCTTCATGCTGAACACAGGAGCTTGCCCAGCTCTGTCGCAGCGGTGCTTCAGCATCGAGAGAGCGCTGCTGAGGCAGCACGGTCATTTTCTGTTCTCTGTACAATCCCTCAACTTCTCTGAACTCTGACACACTGCTGCGCACCTTCCCTTCATAGCCCCACTCTTTCTCCGCAGACTTACAGCACTGTGGGGAAAACAGCACTTGACAACAGAAAACTCTCTAGGAATGGGACAGGCACAGTCGAGGAGGCAAAGAGATGGTGGCACCTCATATTACCCACCTCTCTCCAATCATGTCAACTGCCCACCAGCCTTCCGGAGTTCTCCTGTACACTTCTGGGAATGGGGATCATGGGTTAGCCCGCTCCTTGGCAGCCTGCCAAAGGTCATTCTCGATTTCCCCGTGGTTTCTAAGCAGAGCTTATGGCAGAGGCTGGGAGGGCTGGGGATATTAAAGTGTGAGCCTGGGGGATCGAGATTCTAGGAGAGTTCCTACCAGGGATTAAGTTTATGAACACAGGGCTGCGGTGGGAGCTTGGATTTTGTGGTCAAGAGAAGCTGCACAGCCAGAGCTGCTGAAACCACAAGTGCTGTTCTTGCATAAATGTTCAACTCGGTTCAGAAGATGACACTGTAAATCATCTTCACCCACTGACATTTCGCCAGCACGAGAGTGAGAAGGGCATCACATTAGGCATCCTGAGTAGAAGATGATAGATGTGGTTGTTCTTTAACGCTGTTTAAAATTCAGTTAGGATATATATTAAACGCCAACCGTATGTCCAAGAAGATCTACTCACAGCCTTATATGTGCATGTGATCTGTGTACTGTCCATTATTAAAATTACTTAGCAAATCGATATTCTCCAGCCCACTGCATTCCTGCAGTAATTAGTACTTCTGGCTAGTAGCCAGTATCACCTGTGGTTCTTTGAAAGGCCATGTCAACACCTTCGCCTCACCTGGATCAAAAGCATGAGCACATTACGGGCTTAGAGAACAGGAGAAACAGCTGGCAACGGGTGGAGGGCTTTAGTTGGGGAGGCAAAATGTCATTGTCTTTTCAGTCCATTTCCCCCCTCAAATTTTGTGAAGCCCCCCTCCTATTTTCTAGTCTGACATTTTCATTTTGGAATGAAAGAGAGAGAGGGGGGCATAGAATTTAAATGACTCTCATTTAATACCCAGGAAATTCATGCTGAGACTGGGACACTACCCAGGCACCCTGACCCCTAGCACAGGCTCACTCCTGGCCTGACTCAGACGATGTGTCTTATGACTGCCAAAAAAAGGTCTGAAGAATTTCCCTGACAAGAGACGCTGCTGTTGCATATAGAGTTGGTGTGCTTTGGCCCTGCCTGGGGTAGTGGGATATTCGTGGGTCTGCTAACCACAAAGTCAGCAGTTCAAACCCACAAGTCACTCATTAGGAGAAAAAGGAATCTCTCTACTCCCATCAAGAGTTGCAGTCTCAGAAACTCTTAAGAGCATAAGACCCCATCAGTAGCCACTGCCAGGCACTCAGCTGAGCAGTCAATGACTGGCACCTGGGATCAATCAATTAATTAATTCTGCAAGTAACTTTCTGACTAACGTCTCTTCCTCCAATATTTTGCCCATTGCTGCCATATACAGTTTCTCCCTGGAAGTGTGAGGTCATCATTCTGTAATATATTTAAAATGCTATTCAAACACTTCAGCCTGGTTTATAACTCCTTCATGATTTGGCACCAGTTCACCTCTCCAGCTGTACCTGCCTACCATGGCGCCCCCACCAGGCTCCTTTCATGAGCTCTTCCTTCCGTTGCCTCCAATACTATACATTGCTGACGCTTCTGCCTGCAGGCGTCTTCTCACTGTGTCACTGGAAGGATCGTAATTACCCTTCACATTTCAATGGAGGCGTGGGGTTGCCTCTTCTTGGAAGTTGAGAATGTCTACATTGATACCGCACTTCACAGCCCAATCTGCTAAGTTCTCTTCCGTGATTGCCTGTGTTTTGCACTTACCAAATTTATAACTAACTGCCCCCCTTGCACAGTGCCCTCCTAGAGAAACTAGTTCTAAATCCTCAGCCCTCCCAGAAAACTAAGTCCCTAGTAAGTAGTAAGTTTCACACACACCAAACTCAAAAGTAGAAGGCACCGCAGTCCATATTTTTAACCACTTCCCTTTTTGGTTCCCTCCTAATAACACTTTGTTGACCAAACATGATGTTCCTGAGTTTCAGACAGTGATCCTATCTCATCACACAGAAAGACATACCCATAGTAAACACTGCCAGAATGAAAAGGTAGATCAAGGACGTCCAGCAAACTGACCTTGACCAAACAAACAAAACCCCTTTGCTTTGTCATTCAGTACCAAATAGTAGAGCCCCAGAGCAGAGCCAGGTTCAGCACTGTCTTAGAGGGAACAGCTCCACCTGCTGAATTCCTACAAATCCCTCTGCAGGGCCCCTCCAGCATGGTTTTCTGCTAGCCTGTGGGGATGTGGTCACACATTTGTGAGAAACGACAGGACAGTCACACAGCCAAGGCAGGAGAGGCATTTTGCATTCAGTTCATTGTCCACATTAGCTACAAGGGTATTAGGGTATATGTGTGACAAATGTCCCTCCTGTTTTGTGAAAAGGGAAACAGGAACAAAGAAATAAATGGTAATGTCACTATGTCAATGCTTTCTGCAGTGCCTCTTTAAGGGATTAAGCCATCAGGATGCAATTGAATCTCTCTCCCCTGCTTCTTCAAGGGGGTGATGCTCTCTCTCTTCCAATGGATGGTGTGTGTGTGTGTGTGTGTGTGTGTGTGTGTGTGTGTGTGTGTGTGTGACGGGGGTGGGGGGTGAGGGGAGATAGAGAGAGACTTCCAATTTCACTGTTGACATATCTATCAGTAAACAATGTGGTAAATACCCATGTTTAGTAGGGGTGGTGAGAAAGGGGTAAGTATGTAATAAAACAGGGTGTTTGATAGGAAAATCTAAGGCAAATCTAACCGCCACTTCCCGATGGTACAAGTTAGTGGAACTACCAGGAATAACTGGAGAAGTAAAAGTCACTGAATTGAATGCACCTAAAGAGAAAATGAAGAGACAGCACAAAGGCCAGAGACCCACAACTTCTGGGAAGGGAATATCATACCAGCACCCCAGACCGGCAGAAGGCAGAGACAGTCTTGTCTACTAGTTCCAAAAGCTATTTCTTGCCCGCGGCTTCTGTCTCAATGGGTCAAAAGACTGCATTTTGAGAAGCCTCGACCTGGATCCTGAAATCACTGCCCACGAAATGAAGGCACATGGCACCAAATACTGGAATGAAGACAGTGAACGGGTCTTAATTATTAACAGATGAGTCTACAGCTATAGATTTTGTAAACAACTTCGCATAAATAAAATTTAAGCAGGCCTAAAAATAAGAAAGCCCATTAAAAATACAGACAAGTTGGGTTGTTTCAATAATAAATCAAGGTCACAGGATGCAAATCCTTTCTGGCTGAATGAAAACAACGAGGAGGTGTTAAAGACACAGCAGGCTGTCTCCCCAGTCAATCCAGCTCAAGAAGTCATGGTTAAAGAGATCAAGTGGAATGACCCAGAAGCCTCCTGTAAGAAGTTAGGGGACAGGGTTAAGTATATTTGAAGCAGGGGGTTGATGGGTCATTAGGTGTCCATCTGGCCATTCACCTTCCAGCCAAATTACAGACAGACCCAGGAAGTGAGGGGCACACTCCTCAGACAGGGGCAGGAAAGAGGGGTGAAGGAAAACGCAGGTCCCAGAAAGGGAAGAGTGTTACTACACTTAAGGAAATGCTATTACAGTTAGGAAACAAAATGTGTATAAATTATTGGGTGGAAAACTACTCTGGTCCTTAAACACTCGCCCAAACCACAATAAAATGCTCACACACGCACACACCACACACACACACACACACACACACACAGTACAGAGGCTGTGGCTTGCAAAAAAGGTGCCCATAACTCCTTAAATCAAGAGGGGGATTTCCCAACTAAGAGAAGTTATTTTGAAAAAGGAAGCACCCCAAACTCCTTGCTAAATAACTGTCCTTCAGTCCTGACTTCGAGGAGCCCTTGTAGCACAGTGGTTATTGTTGGGCTGCAGGTGGAAACCACTAGATGGACAGGATACCTCCTTCTCCCACAAACCTGCATGGTTTCTTTAAGAGCATCTGTTTTTCTAGAGCTGCATCAGAACAGCCCTACTCACATTTCACCGTCATTTTAATAGGGAAGTGTCGTTGTTTGTACAAGGTACTTTGGTTATATCTACTGAATTAAACTTCACTGACATGAAAAAAGAAGATCATCTCAGAAATCCCTAGGGGCAGTTCTACCTTTAGAGGGTGGCACTGACTCAGAATTGACGAGGTGGGTTCTACTTTTAATGTGGTGCTTAAGTCACCACGGCACTTTAAAATAGTTCTATCAATTTTTAATTGAACATAAAGTGCCTTATTAATCATACAACAGAAGCAAGCATTTTAATTTACAAACAAAAAAAAAGCTGGCGCACGTTTCTATGATACCCCTACGTAACAGCATTTGCATCAAGATTTAAAGTCATTTCTGCCTCACACTGAGGGTATGCTAGCCCCTGCCAGCCATCTCCTCCATTCCGGTGGCTGGAATATCAGACTTAATCAAGCCACATGCCAACCAACCACTGTCAGAACCAGGCCGTAGCCTCCAACACGGCTTGGCTCTTGGTTATGTGTGCTTGTCTCTTTGTCTCGCTCTCATATTCTGATATTTGAGAAAGGTGCTTAAGTGCCTTCCATGTGACAAGCACACATCCAAAACCTCAACAAGGAAATCCCCCACTGTTCTCTAGTCCCTTGTGACTCGAAGCAACCCCACGACACTGAGGACGATGCCCGCCATCTGCTTATGAAGCTCTGAACCTTTCCAGCAGCAGAAAGTCTCACCGTCTCTGGAGGAGTGATTTGTGTATTGGAACTGTTGGTGTTGTAGTTAGCAGCTCAATTTGCAACCAGGTGTGCCACCAAAACACGTACTGTAGACAGCAGCCAGGTCTGTATACCTGCCCCCACCCCCACATACACCTCAAAACACACCTAGGAGGCTCATAATAGCATTTAAAACACCAGAACACTGACGTGATATTGGATCATTTCACACTATGAGTCAGCAATGACTCAATGGCACTGGGTTTGGGGTAGTGTCAAAGGATCCCTACTGGTACAGTGGTTAAGCTGGGTTGTTAACCAGAAGGTTGTTGGTGCAAATCCACCAGCCACTCCCCTGGAGAAAGGTGTGGTAGTCTGCATCCACAAAGCTTCACGCCCTGGGAAAGCCCATGGAAGCAGTTCCACTCGGTCCTATAGGGTTGCTATGGGTCAGCACAGGCTTGACGGCAATGGGTATGTGCCCAACAGAGGTCTCTGGGCGGTGCAAATAGTTAACTCTAGGCTATGAATCTAAAGGTTGTTCACTCAAGCTGCCTGGCAGTGCCACCGACATGCTTCCATAAAAAGTACAGCCCGAGGAAACCACAGTGGAGCAGTTTTGCTCTACTGGCATCGGATCGCCTGTGTCACCATCCACTTGATGGCAACAGGCTGAGTTTTTGTGGGTTGTGTGCCAAGCACTGGACAAGCAGAAACTAAAGGATGGGCTTCATGTCTCTTAGGAGTTGACCATAAAGGGAATGCACGGCAGGTGGCGCCAAGGTGGTGTCAAGTTTTGCTTCTTCGTGGGAACTGGAGAAATTCTCAGGAAAGAGATGATACCCAGGTTCCATCCTAAAGGACGAGCAAGGTTGTCCTGGGGGAGATGTGACGGGCTAACTTGCGAGGCAGAGGAAGCCGCATGAGAGAAGAGGGAGGCACATGGTGGACGGGGACTTTGCAAGGGCTCAGGGCCTGGGTGTCTTTGAGGAAAGAAAATCAAAGTCCAAGATTCAGAGAGCTACTTGAAAGCTGGCCTGCAGATGACTCTTGTGGGATCTCCATTGGGCTGCGTGGCTTACATCCTCTACAATCCCTTAATTAAGAGCTGGCAGACTTCTCATCTAAAACCTGACAGTAAATATTTCAGGCTTTCCGGGGTAGAAGGTTTCTGTTGCGCCTCTTCAAATCTTGTCACTGTAACGCGAAAGCAGACATATGCGAGGTGCAAACAAGTGTGCTTGTGCACCCAGGTGTCATCTCCCATCACTTTCACACTTCCCAAGATACCATTCTTTGTTGTTTTTCTTTTTTTAAGTCAAACCCCCCCCCCAAAGTCAAAACATTTTTAAGTAAGCTACCTCCAAACCCCTCTGTAACAGAAAGATCAGGGACTGGCTCTCCCTAAAATGGGACATGTACAAGGCGCATCCTGGCAGATGCGTTTGAGACCCATACTTGGTAGGTTCTAGGGTGCTTCTAAAATTCGTGACCTTTTATGGCAAATCATGTTTTCTCCTTTCCCCAAGATCTTAATGGAAATTAAATGAACGCCAAGGAGAGGTTCATGTAAAAACATTAAACCTGGGCTTCTTGTGGGGGCTGGAAGGGAGCTCCTTGGGGACAATTATTTCCATGCACCTCAGGGCATATTCAGGACAGCTGGGGAACTAATTTCCAAGGCATTTCTGTCTCCCTTTGGGTGAATCTCTAAGTTGATACCTCCATGAAACCAGCCAAAAATGCTAGGCAAAAATTCTTAAATCACCAAGCCCTCGAGGCAATACTTTAAAAATACTGTGTGTGTGTGTGTGTGTCAATGAGAAGATTCCGGAGACCATGAAAGCCTCAAGATTCATCTGGGCAGTCTAACATAGAGGATCCTATGACGCAGACTCTAACCTGGTATTTTAAAACACCGTTAGCCTCAGATCCAGATATGCTGGACACGGAGATGATGAACAGAGAGAGAGAGTGCTCACTCATCACAGCTTCTCGATTGTACGAACAACCCAAGATGAAGCCAAGATGAAGCGATACGGAGTAACAAAGGGGAAGGAGTAGCCTTTCTTCCTACCCAACCCTGTTGGGTTTGGAAAAGGCTTCATCTTGCCGAAATAAAGACACAACTGAAATGTCACTTCACTTGAAAGCTTTGTTTCACCACCCCCCTCAACCCTCTCCCCTCACCCCAAGCAAAACTAGTCATCCCTTACTCATCTTTGCTCTCATGGCATTTTGCATAAAACTCTAGCACATCTATTAGGCACTGATGACACTAAAGTGCAGTTTGTGTGTCTGTCTAGTTCCTCCAGAGTATTTACCCTCCAGGGGAAAGAGCAGGTCACGGTCATCTTTGAATGTCCAGTACTTAGCACAGTGCTGACACAACAGCCACTTAAATAGGTTTGGGTCTATTTATTATTAACGAAATGCATACCTGTGGTAAGAATTCAAAACAGTGCAGACACATAAGAAAGGCAAAGGTTGGAAGTTGCCTTTCTACCATCCAGAGCATCAGCAGCACTCCCCACTGGAAAAGACTCTAAAGAGAGGGAGACCTGCATAAGCACTGCAGGCAAACCCCAGGCTTGAAGCCTGTTCTTCAGTTCTTTCAGTTGGAGAAACACTGAGCATGTCCTTCCTTCCTCGTCATCTCACTCCAGGTCTGGACACATCCCATGATGACATTTCAGTCTCCGCAAACCATGCTTTGAAATCTTCTATTCAGCTCACACTTAGTTCCACATTTCTTCCGGCTGCTTTAGCTACTCTAAGTTCCAGTGCAAGTTTCAGAATGTCTTCTGTCATGCATCTTGGTCTTGTTTTTCTTTCCTGAATTTACAATGGCCGTTTGCTTTCTCCATGTGCGATGCGCTTGATGTCCTCCCACAACCTGTCTGGTCTTTACTCTCCAGTGTTCAGTGCATCGACCCTGTCCTTGTGATACTCTCTAAATTCAGGTGGGACATACTCACGGTTGTACTGTGGTTCTCTGGGCTTGTTTTAATTTCCTTCAGCTTTACCTTGAACTTGTATCTCAGCAATTGGTGCTCGGTTCCACAGGTGGCCCCTCGCTTTGTTCTAGTGATGCTGAGCTTCCCTTCATCTCTGGACAGATGCAGAGGGTTTGATTCCTGTATAGATCATCTGGTCACCTGGACACTCCAACATTTGCATTGTGGAAATAAAGGTACTGCCAATGAATATAGATTACAACTAGTTTTACAAAGTTCTATCATGTGGTCTCCCTGTGTGTGGAACTATATGCTCTTTGACTAGGGATCGGAGGTTACTAGAAGTTGACCACCGGTCTCTTTCTCTCTGGAATCTAACAAATAGATGCTAAGCCAAAGGTCTCACAGCATCTGTTCTGGATGCCCAGGGGAGAAAGAGCGATCATCTCAATGCTTTTTTGGACCCTGAGCACCAACTCTCTCCCCCAGTAATTGTCCTTGGAAAGAAAACAGGCAACTCAAACATGGGGCTTTTTCTCTGCCAACATTTACTTACTGCTATAGAGCCAGGGTGGAATGGCCTCTTTGAGTCTGAGACTTAAAAGTTTTACAATGATGGGTAGCCTCATCTTTCCCCCATGGAGCAATTGGTGGGTTCAAACTGCTGACCTTGTGTTTAGCAGTTCAATTTGTAGTCTACTAGTTTAGTTGCCTGCAATTCATTTCTAATGATGCCAAGGTCCCAAGCTATCTCTTATTCTCATTCTCTCTCTCTCTCTCTCTTTCAAATAACTTTTAAAAATAGCGTAAGCCATGCATGTCCACTGAGAAACCATTAAAAACATGGAACAAGAAAAATGAAACAACAAATTATCACCTACAATGCCAGCTCCCAGCCATACCCCCAGGCAAACATTTTGAGGACTATCTTTCCTCAGTCTTCATCATTGTCTTTTCCCCCTTTTAAAATATGGAATGTCATAGTAAACAACAGTTCACAAATAGACCTCTTGTACTTCCATTAAGTCCCAGGTACATTTTGAAGGACTGGGGATGTATGAGGGACTGCAAAGAAAGTTCTCTGCCCTCGGGGGCTTAGGTTGGTAGGTCTGTGCAATCTATTTCCTGTGTCCTCTAGTATGCTGTGGGAAGGTACTCCATTCAAGGAATGCTGAACCTGTCTTTTACAGCATACATGAAGAAGGTCACTAGTTGTTGAAGCCCGGGACAAATCCGGTTTCACCCAAAGAAACTGCAAATGTTACAGCAAATGTTTAATAAGTGATTCCAAAAACTTAATATTAAATGAAACAATCCCACTGCCGTGACTCAGCAAGTACATGCAAGGTTTCTGACAGTTATAAGTCTTTTTTTTAAACATTTTATTAGGGGCTCATACAACTCTTATCACAATCCATACATATACATACATCAATTGTATAAAGCACATCCGTACATTCTTTGCCCTAATCATTTTCAAAGCATTGCTCTCCGTTATAAGTCTTTAGAGGAGCAGACAACGCTGTCGTTCTCCTAGAGAGCGGCTGGAGGGTCTGAACCACCAACCTTGCAAGCAGCAAGCCAACATTTATCTGATAGCACCACCAGGGCTCATGTCATAAGTGATTAAGATGAAAAATAGCTATCTATGTTGAGAAGGATGCCAAAAAGAGTAAGGCAGAGCCTCACCTTAAGTTTAAGAAAATGGAAACAGAGTTAAAAGAGCAACAATGCAGACACTGAAGTAATATAATGAGTTACATTCTACAAACATCTGAGACCATACTCGCTGCCATGGCGTCAACTCTAGCCCATGGCGATCCCATAAGGCACAGGGTGGGACAGAAAGCCTCATCTCGCATCCTTGGAGCAACTAGTGAATTAAATCACCAGTCTGTGAGAAGCCCAATACCTCACTCTCTTCATCACAAAGGCTCCATAGTAGACCATACTTGAGCCTTATTAGTATTAATATGTATTAATTATAATTAGTATTGACATTGCCAAATGATGGCAATTACAATAATGAAAGCCAAACCACACTCCCTGTTATCAAGCCGATTCTGACTCACAGTGACCCTACACAACAGAACACAACTGCTCCTTTGAGTTTCCAAGATTGGAAATCTATCCTCAAGAAAACACTGTCATATTCCTCCCTCTAGACCAGCAGTCCTAACCTGACAGTTGTGACCCCTGTGCGTGTCAAACGACCCTTTCACAGGGGTCACCCAATTCATCACAGTAGCAAAATTACAGTTGTGAAGTAACAACAAAACTAATTTTATGGTTGGGAGGGGTCACCCCAACATGAGGAACTGTATTAAAGGGTTGCAGCAACTGCTCTAGGCAGTTGGTGGGTTTGAACAGCTGATCTTTTGATTAACAATTTATTTCACAGCCCACGACACCATCAAAAGTCCAGTAACTATAACCAAGCCAAAGCCAACCTTACTGCCGCTGAGTCAGTACCAACTCGAGTGGCCCTGGAGGACAGGATAGAACTGCTGCTGTGAGGTTCCAAGCCTGCAACTCTCACAGGAGTAGAAAGCCCTGTCGTTTTCCATGGAGCAGCTGGTGGTTCGGAGCTGACCTGTGGTTAGCGGCCTAAGGAGCAACCACTACACCACCAAGTCTTCCAGTAATGATGACAGTCAACCCAGGTTCATGGCCTATCTGCCAGATGCTACTTCCAACGCTTTTACAACAGACGCGTCCTTTAACCCATTATTCCCATTTTACAGATGATGAAATTAAAGCACAGAATTACAACATGAATTCTTCATGTTTACAATGAGATGGCAGATGTAGGGATTTGAACCAACTACTAAAACCTGTACTTTCTTTAATGAACTAGGCTGTCCCTTGCCCATGGGTATACGGATACCCAGGAAGGAGCATTTGCTAGAATATACTCCATGATAGAAATATCCCCATTTGAAGAAAGGCATTCCCCCCGTGCCTGCAGGACTGCGTATTGACTCATGTCATCACCAATCTGCTCTTCTAGAGAGCCTTCCGGAAGGGTCCACCGCTGCGCTTACAGCTTCTCTGGAACGGAAGAAAACTGTCGGCCTCAGCCCTCCTAGGAGGAATGATCCAGCGTGGTGACACAAAACTAGAGACGATGGAAGGGGCCCGTCAATCTCAGTGGTCCACTGCTAACCTACAGGTTTCTGGTTTGGGTCTACCCTAAGTAGCCTCGCAAAAAAGGACTGGCAATCTTACTTCCAAAATCAACCCCTGGAAATTCTATGGAGCACGGTTTGACTCTGGAATTCACGGGGTCACCGTGAATTAAATGACAATGATTAAGAATCTTCAATGGAACTTATAAAACCCTTGGTCTCTGCCCCTCAATCAGTTGAATCAAAGCAGGTACCCAAAGGTCTCTATTTTCAGAGGCACAACTTAGGAACTCAGGAGGATGTTTATCTTTGCCCAGTGTTAAGAATCCCTATGTCACCCAGCAAAATACCAGGCAGGACACATGAAGTTGCAAAATAAAACCGGATTAAGATATTAATTAATATTAATATATTATAATTAACAGTATATAATACTAATGATTACTTGTTTATATTATAAATTAATTAATACAATAATATTTATTTATATAACAGTCCTTGTGATGGGAAGTGCTGAGATATTAACCCCTCCATGGGCCACGTGTTTGCAGCCCAGCTGCCCCTGCCACTCCGCTTAGTGGAAGATGGCTGGAGGCTTCAGTCCCTTGGCTCCAGGGCACAGCATGATTAGCTGGTTGCCTGATAACGTTATTCTTATTAGGACTTTCTTTACAAAGTGTACAAGTTGCCCACACTGTCACTCTATGGTCATTAGCCAGCAGGGAGAAACCAAACAGCACATCCCACACATCCTCCCCAGGATAACAAGACACTGCACATTAATAACCTCTGGGGAGCCATTCATGGGGACAGACGGAGGTGAGGGCTTTGATCACACCGCTTCAGGGAGCAGCTTATTATCAAGTCAAGAGCAGCAGGTTGGTGACCCGAGCACAGGGTGAGGTGGAAGAGATGTGTCACTCATGCCAAGAGCTCGCCTTCCAAACTGCACTGGCTTGTGGAGTCCCTTCTGAAGGAACTGAAAAACAAGCCCCTACAACAGGGCAGCAGCATCAGGAAAAAGCACGGGAGTCTTAAGGGACATAATCAAATTTCAGCTTCTCAGCCTTCCCGCTGGATGGCCTTTGGCAAGTTTTTAACCCTCTGGTGTCCTGTTTTGTTGGATTTAGCCAAACTTCTAAGGCTACTGTGATGCAGAAGTAACATAATGTGGTAAGATCCTAGAGCACTGCAAAAAAGCTGCTCAGTTCATTGATGGTTATTTTCTCAGTTAATTGATGGTTATTTATTTTGCAGTCTTCAAGTGGCTCATCTTTTATAATCGACGGCTTGCCTAGCTATAAAGAGATGTACCTAGGGCTCAGCAAAGCCCCACCCACCCCAAAAGCTAGGAAAAGCAGCAAATGCTGATACAATTATAGCCCGGCAACATAGGATAGCCATCAGTGTCAATAAGCACACCTGAGTCCTCCAGCTTTTACCTCTGCTGCTCCCCAGGGGTGACAGTCCAGGTTCCCTCGACTGAGAACACCTCTGGTATTTGTAAAGGAGATTTAATGTGCAGGAGACAAAAGGAGAGGCAACCCTACTCCCTTTTCTTTCCTAATCCCCTGCTGCTACAATCCCAGAAATTCAGTCTCCAACATGCCTTAGAAGCTAAGTCCAGAGGGACATTGGGTTATTGTGGGGGCTCACGTTCAACTCTCTGTAAGGTCACTTTGTGTGGGTTTAAACAGTGCCCTGAGAACTCCTTTTGATGACCCAACTTTGCTCCGAAGCCAAAGACCAACAATTCAAATAGCTGAGCCTAGAAGTCGGGAGATCCTGAGCCACTATCTGTACTACTCCCTGCAATGGCCAACAGAGGACCCTGATGCTCCAGCATCAGGCACACCTGGAGGCTGGGATGCAGCCAAGTTTCACCTCCTGCCGTGGCAAGGCAGTGGAGGGCAAAAAAATTAAGGATCAGGCAACGTGACAAAACATTTTGACCCACTTCTACTTAATGCCTGTTCAACAGCAATGTCTTCAACTCCAAATCCAAGAAATGTAGATAATGGTATTTGTCTTTCCGATCTCATAGGACGGTGCTGAGAATAAAACGGAAGCGATGGAAGTGGTTTTCTCATCTTTAAATACTGAAGCAGTTTGAAAGGGGAAAAGGACTCCGGCAGATCTAAGGGGGTATAGCAACGTCCCTGACTGCGACAGAAATAGACACAATATCTTTTATGCACGCATAAGATCTCATGTAGGTTTACCGACAGAATCACATCCCATTTTTCCCCTGCCTACATCTTCGACTAGGCCCTGTGCCTTCAGTATTGACTTGGCACAGTGAGAATCTGCCTTTGTTTCCTGTCAGAAGGTTGACAATTGCCTCCGCCCGGTCTGAGCAGAAGCCACACTCTTCGGGAATGACCCTGGCACACTTCTGTTGGCTTAGCGTCTCCTCATACTGACCCCACCTCTCCTTGGCCATGGCCTCTGGCCACTCACTGCAGGGTCTTCTCCAGTGGACCTGGATACATTCCTCAGACTTTCTAGCCAGAAAGGAGGGACAACAATTGAGACACAAGGCAAGATATGACACGTATTTCACATATGTTCATTGACTTCACAAAATGGCAGGCAGTCCAGTGAACCGATCCTCCAGGCAACCTGGATGGTGATACAAAAATTTTGATAACAATGTCTATTTTGAAAACTGTTGAGCGTGGGAAATTTCAAGGTAAGTGGCAGCGATGAAGATTCCGGCAGAAAGGCAGTGTGCAAGTAAGTAAGGGCAGTCATGTCTCTGCGTGACTGTTTAGGATTTTGTTTTCTTATTGGGTTTGAACGACAGTATATTCAAACCCATTAGAGGATTGATGTACAGACTTGTGGGTTTGTTTGCTTAAAAGATATTTAGGAAAGGATCGCTGAGACGAAGATTTCATCAGATGGAACCTCCATTGAAAGTGGCCTCATTTCCACTGTAATTTCCCTAACTCCCAACCTCTGGCCCTAAAGAACATCCTGCTTGGTAAAGAGAGGGGCTCGAAAGAGAGGAGGGCCTTCCACACGAAGGATGGACCCAGTGTCTGAAGCATGGAATCAAGCTTAAGGACAATCATGAGCATGGCCCAGCACTGGGCAGTATTTCGTTCTGCTGTATGGAGGGTCGCTACGAGTCAGAGCTGACTCAGTGGCACCTATTAGCAACTCTCAACCTCTACCCAGACCCCTTGTTACCTCCAAATGCACCCCCTGCTTAAAATCCACCCACATCCCAGGATTCCATGGAGACACACTAGTTCTGCAGTAAAGCTAGACGACCACTCCAGCCAGAAGATGGCCAGTCACCTCTGAGTTCCTGTCTCAACTGGTGCCCTACCAAGAATACTTGGATTCGGGGCTTAATATGCTTTGAAATCAAGGGTGAATTCCTTTCACCATCCCGTATGTCTAACTGGCTCTCTACCAGGGTCCATTTGATACTCAAGGAATTTTTATACAATTTAAATATGACAACTTATAGAAAGGTCTTAGCAATGTGCTGGCACATAGTTTGAAAAAATACCAAAACCCCATTGCCACTGAATTGATTTCTAATTACAGCAATCTTACAGGGCGGAGCAGAATGCTTCCAACAGGGCTTCCATGCCTGGAACTTTCATGGAAGCAGACTGCCTATCTCTCCCCGCAAAGAGTGGTTAGTGGGTTTGAACTACTAACCTTCCAGTTAGTAGCCTACCACTTTAACCATTGTGCTACCAGGCCACATGGTAACCATTCCTTATTTGTGGGAAGTTATTATTCCTATATATAAATTAGCTATACCCAAGTTGCTGAAATGTCTGGTGCCTTTTTTTTTATTCAGCCAGAGTCCCCAGAATTAATAATTATACCAATTAGTAGAGAAAATGCCACTAAATATCTAAGTGTGTTTATGTTTCAATCTTAGACATTATTTTTGTCCAAAGCTATCAAGATCATTAACACAAAGATGATACAAGATATTCCGTGAATTGTGTTTTACCATAAATCCATGTGCATAGATTAAAGGCCAGCTTCAATCTAAAATTTCTAGACTTCCTAAGGGAGAAAAAAATGCATATGTGCCCCATGGAAAGAGAATCAGTCATTTGAAACATATGGCTTGCTCCCAAAGAGGAAGGTCAAGGGTAGGTCAAGAGGAAGGCCAATGAGCCATCTCTCTGTCCCCAACATGATCAATACCCTAAAACAGGACAAGCCCTGGTCGGTGGATAATGAGTTAGGTTGCTACCTGCAAAGTCAGCAATTTGAAGCCAAAAGTTGAGGCTCCCTGCTTCCATAAAGTTCCCCAGCCTCCACAATATGCTCCTTAGAAGTTGTAATTAACTCAATAGAGGTGAGTTTTTGTTTTTAATTTGGAGGTGCCTAGGGGCCCTGGTGGGAGAAAGACAGGCCTTTCTACACCCAATTAACAATTAACAGTCTGGGAAACCCACAGGGGTTCCCAGTGAGTCAGCATTAGCCCCATGGCACTGAGCTGGAGAACCCTGTTGGCACAGCAGCTACCCATTGGGCTGGTAATTACAAGGTCAGAGGTTTGAGGACACCAGCGACTCCTCAGAAGAAAGATGAAGCTTTCTGCTGCCGTAAAGAGTCAGTCTTGGAAATCCACTGGAGCAGTTCTCTCCTGTCCTATAGGGTCACTATGAGTTGGCTAGATGGCAGTGAATGTGGCTTGGTTTTTGAGTATCTACAGGTTGGACAAATTATTGATGTCAACTTGTACAGGAACCTAGGAGTGCTGCAGTCTCTGAGTGGAATTCAGGGAGGCTGATACTGAGGCTGCACACATCCCTGTGTTCTCTGTATCTCACGCTGTGTTCCTCTCTGGAGGAACTAGACTGGATCAGGTGAGTCTAGACTCCTCGTGGGGAGTGCTTCCTTCAGGTAAGGATAAGAAGGCCCATTCACTGAGCAAGGACTAGATACCAGGCACTTGTAACACATGATGTCAAAGCTTGGGGGGGGGGGAGGCACCTACGAAAAAGAAGTACTCCCCTCAGATTTCAGATGAGGAGACTTGAGAGTCCAAGAATTTAAGTCTCTTGCTCAAAGTCACCTGCTGGTCAGGTGAGTTAAGATTCAAACTCACATCTGTCTGCCTCCAAACCCACATCCTTCCTCCATCCTGGTGGGCATTACATTTGTTAATAGCACAAAAACCATTATGTGGGCTTGCTAGAGAAAGCTGGATTCTTTTGGAATTGTACTTGAGAGAGAGAGAGAGAGAGAGAGAGAGAGAGAGTCAACCAAGTGGCATTCATCACCAACCTCTGTATACAGTCAAGCTATTCTGCTAACTCAGAAAAAGAACGCATTACTGAAGAACAACAGATCTGAAACCTGAATGATTGCAGGTTACCTCGTGCTCAATGAATCACCAGGTGCAGATTCTGTGTCTCCTGAAAGATGAAGTGGTAGGTGGGCGAGAGAACATCTAAATCACCACTTCAGGCAGAGAAGTGCATGTGACAGGCACATGTCGGAGCCCTTTCTTTTCTACAGAGAGTTAGAGCTTCCAGCTAAGTGTATACATGCCTCCCACCATCTTCTGAAATCCACCTGAGGTAGGATAATTTGAAAATAGACTCCATAGGGTCTAAGTTTCTCTGTTCGACATGAAAATCAGTGAATGCAAGTCATTCCAAGGCAGTGGTTCTCAACCTGTGGGCCGTGACCCCTTTGGGGATTGAATGACCCTTTCACAAGGGTCGTCCAATTCACAACAGTAGCAAAATTACAGTTATGAAGTAGCAATGAAAATAATCTTATGGTTGGGGGGAGGTCACCACAACATGAGGAACTGTATTAAAGGGTCACAGCATGAAGAAGGTTGAGACCCACTGGATGGGCTTTGGGGGATCAGATCACATTGGGTCCCACCCCCCGCCCATGACCACAGTCCTGCATCCCCTGGGCAAGCCACAAAGTCTGCTGGGACCTCAGTTTCCTCCTCTGTGCAATGGGCATACTACTACTTCCCACCCCTGTAGCTGCCAAGTCCATCCTGACTCGGAGTAACCTTCGGAGCCAGAGTATAACTGACTTCCACGGTAGCAAAACTTCGGGGAGCCGATTGCTACATCTTTCTCCTGGAAACAGTGACCTTTTGGCTAACAGTCAATTGTTTAATCAGTGTACCCCACCCCCTGAGCTTCTCATAATCACACTGGTCATAACAATATTGAGGGAGAGGATGAATATAAGGCCTTGACCAGCAAACTTGGTGGAGAACGACACTCCATTTATTCACTGAGCTTGGATGACAAGTAGCAAGTCCGAAAACACCGAAAGGCAAAGAGGTGCCTAGAGATCCGTCAGACCCTGCCGCCTGGTCACAAATGCAGCAAGAAGAGCCAGCAGTGGCCGCATGCACGTGGAAGCAACTGCTAACATTTTCTCTGAACGCTCTTGCTCGCGGGGCAGGGGAGTGAAGTGAATTCTTCAGATGAACTCCAGCATAAATATATAAAAAAGAGCTCTTAACACTCACCACCTAGGTCTTAGGGACAATTAATAAACATAGCACTTCGAAATGCCTGGGAAATAAGGAACGCGCATATCACACACAGGCAAAAAATATATATTTTAATGCACTAAGATTACTATATAAATTTAGATCAGGGCACAGCATGTCTCAGAGGAGTAGGGTAGGAACAATATGTTCTTGCATACAACACCAGGCTCATGACAAATGACTCAGAGCCAGCACCTTTCATGCCAAAAGATCCCCCCAGGTGCTCCACCAACTCTAGCAACCGTTTCCATCAAGCAGACTGCAGTCTAGAGGAGGCACATCACACCCACGGCTGAAGCAAGCAGTCATGTCTTTCACACAATTGCTCACGTCCAACTGTGGAGGGGGCAGGAAAGAGAAGGAGGTAAGAGAACAAGCCAGAATCCCTCAGAAGCTTGATAGGCAGTCTGTAATTATCATACATTTGCACCTTTGATGCACGTGGTATTGTAATGAGAGGCCCTTCTAGGTAAAAGCTTTTAGCTAAAGGTGGGCTAGGCTCAGGGGATGGGACTTGCCAGTGGCACTAAGGGGTTGGAGGCAGCTTCGAGGGAGGGTGTCAATAGGCGGGCAAGGAAGAACCTCCTGTCCTGTCCTCCGTGAAGGTGAGCAGATTCCCTGCCCTGGAGGAGAACAGCTGCTGAGGCATTCCAGGAGTTCCAGACAGGTGTGCAGAAGTTAACCGTCAACCGTTATCTTCTCTGCACATCCTGGCATGAATTTCAGGGTTAATGCATCTGGCAGCCAGGGCTTCCACATTAGAGGTGAAGCAGCTCGCGCTCTGGAGGGTGATGGAGCCATGTGACAAGGTCACTTTCCAAATAAGCAGACCTAGAACTTAGGTCTCCACTCAACTTCCCACGTCACAGAATTGCCTGCCAACAGTTTCTTTTGGTCTCTCCTCCCTTTAAAAATATGTTAAGTGTTTTGTCTCCTACGCAGCCCATGGATATAAGCAGGTTCGGCTTTGTTTTAGAGGTCCAGGATAACAAGGATTTCTTTCCCTCCATAATCTGTATATTTCTACTGAGGAAAAAAAAACCCAAAATGTGTGCGAGTGGGGCCTGAGGTGGGGGTCCTTAGGGCAGTGGATCTCAACCTTCCTAATGCCATGACCCCTTAATACAGGTCCTCATGTTGTGGTGACAACCCCCCCCAACCATAAAATTATTTCGTTGCTACTTCATAACTGTCATTTTACTACTGTTATGAATTGTAATGCAAATCGTAATGTGTTTCCCCTGGTCTTAGGCAACCCCTGTGAAAGGTTTGTTAGACACCCCCCCCCAAGGGGTCACAACCCACAGGTTGAGAACCACCGCCTTGAGCTTTCAGGAATCACATGAGTTGACATGATTTGGATGTGTTCACTTTCAACATTCACCTCTCGGTTTACTGTCCCTACACTTCCTCACAGTTCCTGGATCTCTCAGCCAGCCAAGCCTTGATCCCAAGTATGTCTCCACTACTAGGTTTGTGAGCACCACTTGGGGGGGGGGGGGAAGGGGGGAGGGAAAAGGGCTGGGAAAGCTTGGCTACTCGTGGTGCCATTTCTGAAGTGAAGTTTCAATTTTGCCAAAAATGTACTCTCCTCCTCTCACTCTTTCCAAGATCATTCAAGGGAGGGACCAACGTGGCAGACTAATGGGAGAGTGATAAGTTACGGCCTGAGTGACATTAAAAGGCCAGAAACTGCTGAGTCCCAGGTCCTGTGCTTCTGGTTACAAGATCTAAAGTGCTTGCTCTGCTGACAATCTTCCCCTTCAAGCCAGAAGCTCGAAGTTAATCGCTTAAAGCAGTGAGAAAGTTATTCAATGTGTTTCAAAGACTCCGAGGTTCGAGTTGGAGGCTTACTTTTATGGGTTATGATGTAAAATACGGGATAGCGAAGGTAGGAGATGAGAACAGAAAGGTCTCTGGGGCTTTGAATGGAAAGAATTTCTGCTTCGATGATTGGATTAAATCACTCCTGAGAACCATGATAAACCACAGCCCCACTCTGGAATGCTCAGTTGTAGGGAGAATCCCGCAGGTACTCCCAGGATCACCGCATCTATACAAAACGCTATCATCGTGATTTTCCTTAACACGATTTACTGTCTGTGCACCCACGGAATCCACAACGACAGGCAATTACTTTAACATGTTCACAACTTTCCTTAAAAAGCAGCTGACAATGAGCACGAACACAAGACACTGACGCGGCCCTTTCTCCACGAAGGTTGCTGCCAATTACATCACAGCTGAAAACGCTACGAAAGGTATGGGGCGCTGCAAGAGACTGCTCCTAGTAGAAAGACCATGATTTCCATTTCGCAGCGGAACCCCCTTTTATTGCTATTACAATCGCCCTTCTTCGTGTTATCCACCCTTGCCGTTAATGCTCTTCTTGTCCGCCTCCTGGTAACCGGGCAACTTTCCACACTTTTGTATTGTCTTCAGCTGTGATCACCAGAGCTGGCTCTTTAACTGTTTCAGCTCTCAGAAGTTTCTAGGTTCGGTGGCTCTCTCACCCCATTCCAGACCTGCAGTGTATCTTAAGGCCCACGCTGCCATGGCCAAACACACAGACGTCCAACTGTGCCCCTAACGCCATCAGCCTTCTGTAGCCTGGGTGCCTCTGTCTTCTCTTCATAAGAGGGTGGCCAGTCATGTTATGTGCCCTTCACTAGAGGTGGCCAGGCAATAGCGGGAAACAGGGCATAGTTGTCCCTGCGTTATATCTGATCTCCCTGGGGCTGATCATGCTGGAGAACAACAGCTCATTCACAGGCTGCAAAGCCCCAGCTCTCCAAGCACACTCCTGGTGGTGGACGGCTCTCAGAAGATGCTGGAGAGTTCCCGCCCTGAAACTTGCACCCACTTGGTCCCCAGAAACGCGGAATCCACCAAAGGCACCTGCTGTCCACTGTAGTCCTCCTCCCCTGTGGGGAAGGGTGACATTGGAGGCGTGCCGCATCTACTAATGTAAGATCAAAAGCCCACAAATGAGCCTTCTTGAGCGGACTTGAGCCCCATCATCGGTAAGTCTAGCAAGTAAAGGGAAAGTCGCTGGAGGGAATGTCCGCTGGTTTGGAAATTTAACCCTTTTGCCCCATGGTCAAAATATTTTAACCCTACATCTGCCTCGTCTTCAGTTCCACACACCAACGCAACGACAGGGGCAGGAAACACGGATTTGAGCGCTCCTCAGTGGGAGGGTCTGAGCCGGGTCTGTAGAGCTCTAGGGAAGATGTCCACCTGGGTCAGGGACCCAGGGACCCACCAAGAGGGCCAGGGGTAACTCTGGGGAATGTGGGTAACCAAGACTTTAGTTTGCAGAATCCCTCCACCCACCCACCCACCCTAGGTGCATAAGTCCTATTCCCTCCCCGCCTCCTGCTCCTTCTCCTCCTCCATCAGATCATACAGCCAGCTTTAACCCTTTCCACCCTTCACCCCTTGATCCGCAAGCCCATTCTACTCACGCTGCTGTTGTGGCCCGACCAGTGGACCATGGCTTGGTTGTGTGCCGAGTCGCCGGTCAGCGCGAACGTGGTGCTGGTCAGTCGCAGCTCCTCCATCCGGAAGCGGGTGGCCTTGTCAGGATCCCGCTCCGGAGTCCCGGGCTCCCGCTGCCCTGCGTCCCTTGGTACTCCCCGGGGACTCCGACTTGCGCCTTCTCCGCGTTCAGCCTGCTCCGGCTCCGCTCCGCTCCGTCTCCTCCGGCGGGAGCGTGTAGCACCCTGCGCGGACACCACGGTGCCTCGGGCTCGCTCCAGGGCGAGCGCTCTGTCCCCGGGGGCCACCGCGAACAGGGGGCGCCCAAGGAAGGGTAGGGGCGTGGCAGGCGCCCTGCCGCGCGACCCCTGGAGAGGGGAGCCCCCCGGGGCCGGGGCCCAGGGCTGAGACCAATCGAGGGGCTGCGGGGGGCAGCAGGGGCCGCCGCCGCAGGCGCCCGGGGCCCAGAGGACCAAGAGCCCCGCGCCAGCGAGGAGCGCGCTCAGCCCGGCCGGGGAGCCGCCGGCGGCGCCAACTTTTCCCATCGCGGAGCCGAGAGCAGCCGAGAGGGGTCCCGGCCCGGAGGGGGCGGCGCGGGCTCTCCGCGGGCCGGCCGGCCGGGGGGCAGGCGCTCAGGACCCCAACTCCATGCAAGTTGGGCGGCGGCGGGCAGGTGGCGGCCGCGGCCGGGCTGGTGGCGAGCGCTGTCCGGACGGAGGAGCCGCCGCCGCCGCCGCCGCCGCCACGCGGGGGTGGAGCCGAACTGAAGTGGCGGGCGGAGGAGCGCGGGCGGAGGGGCGCGGGCGCGGGCGCGGGCTGCGCGGGCAGGAGGCGGGCGCGGCCGGGCTCCCGGCGCCGCGTCCCGCTCGGAGCCGCGCGGCGGGACTGGAGGCGCCGCCGCCCGCTCTGCGCCCCCGCGGCCGCCGGGCCCCGCGCCGAGCCGCGCGCTCCTCCCCCGGGGGCGGCGGGCCGCGAGCGCCCCGGCCGTCGCTGTGTCCGGGGCTCCCTCTTGCTCCCCGACTAGAGGAGGCCCCTCCGGCTCGGGGCTCTGGTTGTCGCCTCTCCTGCTAGCCTGCGGCGGCCGGGAAAGGACGATGGGCTCCTGCTCATCTGGTGCCCTCGCCTGCGGGAGTTGGCATCTGGACCTGCGGGGCGCACAGCGCGCGGGTCTGGCGGAGGGACGAACCAGGAGGGCGACAGCGGACAGGAATGTGATTAAAGGCTCTGGTGTGGGACTGGTGGTGAGGGGGCGTCAATGACCCAGTGGGGTTCCGGTCTGGATCTCAGAGAACACTCACTGGGTTCGAACCCAAGTCACCTGCTTTCCATCTTATTTCAGAGAGCATTTTCCCCAAGTTGTTCCCACGTGTTTTCCAAGATTGTCTTGGCTTTCCTAAGAGATTTCAAGCTCACTGAGGACAGGAAGAGGTGATCCTGATTCCATTGTTTGCCGTTTTATCCCCAGTGTTAAGCATGGTGTCCTGTGAAGTAGAAAAAATAGTCCTCAGTTAACTGAACCCTGGTTGAGAATATGTTGCAGTCTGCTGCAAAGGAAGCCGCGAGCTTTATTTCTGTGAGCCATGCCAAGTCCCGAACTACTGGCTCGGCTAGCAAACTTCAAGTCAGGGCGCCCGGGCATCAGTTCGCTGGTGGGCCTCAGACAAGTCAGTCTCTCACCTTCAAACTAAATGCTGGCATCGGTAGACCTTTCAAGTTCCTGCCACTCCTAAAATTCTAGGGTTGTGTGGTTATAATATCCGTCCAGCCCAGCTCCCCTGCTATTCAGTTCAGAAGTTCAGATAAAGATTTATAGTAGGCGAATGGGCTTTGAAAATTACAAAGAATTTCTCAAAACCCAAGCCTTTTTCAAGTAGACAATTTGCTTCCCGTGTCTGAAATATCTTGAAGTGCCTTCACCCTTGTCGAGTATTTGTCCTGTAGAAATGAATCCCTTCCTGGTGCTGACTGAGAAGAAGCCTCTCTGATATCATTCCAGGCCAGAGGGGTGCTATAAAAAGACCACCCAAATCACCATGAGGTCTAAGAAATGTGCCAATGAGGATGCTGGGGCTTTCCGGCTTGAGGCTTGAGATCCTAGAGGGACCAAGGAAGGTCCTGTTTGTGATTCAGAAAGTTAGGTTCTTCGGAAAGCACCTGGGCTGCCCAGGCCTGCACCCTTCTCAGGAAAGGGGTACTCTGGGTGGGGCAAGTTATGACAAAGAGAGGAGAGCCCCCAAATCATCCAGCCTCCCTAAATTGCAAAGACTCTTTGTCGAAGCCCTTGGGCAGCCTGTTTCCTCTTCAGAAAGGTGTTCAGAGTTTTGCAGCATCCTTCACTGACTGCCTTCTCTTTAAGCCCTGCTAACCTGTCCAGTTGGGATACATGTGTGGGAATTCCTTGCACAGAGGAAACCCAGATGAAGTAGCCATGACCCAGACAAGTCACTCTCTGAATTTAGGACTGGGGAAAACCCCCTCACTGCCATTGAGTCAATTTTGACTTATAGCAACCCTGTAGTATGGAGTAGAACTGCCCCTTTGTGGGTTTCTGAGACTGTGTATCTTTAAAGGAGCAGAACACCTCATCTTTCTCCGTAAGACCAGCGGGTGAGTTTGAATTGCTGTCCTCTGAGGTTGTAAGCCACCAGAGAAAGCAAAGGACAGAAGAAGAACGTGATGAAGTGGAACTTTCTGGCTTTGATCTAGCATTGCCCTAATGAAGTGTCAGATATTTTGGTTTGTTAACAGGTTTCAAAATAAAGCTCTACCAAGACAAAATTGGTATGGGCATTTATTTTTTTATTTTATTGATTGATCGATTGATCTATTTATTTGCTCAACACAGAGTTTACAAGTCTCATCTTTCCAGAGACACCTATCTCTATCCGTTCTACAGTGTAGAGGCATTTGCAGCCCCTTGGCTGAGAATTCACAGAAGTTGGGCATCTGTCAATGTCTGCATTTCATTTTCTAATTGAGAAAGTGGTAAAACAGATGTGAATGAAGTCGGCTCCAAGTATTCTTTTTTATTCATTTACATTAAGTCCAATGACTCTCTTCTTCACTTAATTCTAGCAACAAAGTAGAGGAGAAAGTACCAATAATGTCCCACACCATGTTCCTAGAAGTCTTCAAGAAAGAGGCTAATCACGGATGCATATGGACTAGTCTATTTCAGGGTGTTTCAAATCCAACAATCCATGAAGGAAGCCAACAACTGGTATGAGTAAGAATCAGCCATTTCATAGGAGCATAACTGAAGTCATGGGTCAGCTGACTACAGATCTGCGATTCCTATAAGGACTCTTGGGAAAACTGCCTCTTAAATGTTTTAGCTTTTAAACACACTGTTCCGCTGCTACCACCCTAGTCTAGGCAAACATTGTTCCCACCTGGACAATAGTCTTATTATTGCTTTTGTTAATTCTCAATTGTTTCATTCCAGCCTGCCTCTAGAATAGTCATTTCCAAAGTGAGGCATGAATAGCTGCCGTTTATGCAGAAATCAAATAATAGTCTTTTTGGATGTATTTCATTTTAATATAGGTTCCAAGATATGAAAAATTGTTATTTGATAGACTCCTAACTAAAGCATTAATGATTAAGTCAACCCAGAGACTCCTAGTAAGCCTTGCAATTTGCTTCCAAGAGTTCCAAACTCACTGCTATTGAGTCAATTCTGACTTGTACTGACCCTCAAAAACAGAGTAAAACTGCTCCTCTGGGTTTTCAAGGCTGTAAATCTTTATGGGAAGAGAAAACTTCATCTTCCACCGAAGGAGTGGCCAGTGAGTTCAGACTGCTGACTTTGTAGTGAGTGGCTCAACATGCAATTCACTGCACACACCCAGTGACTCCATGGGCATAGAAAGCCTCATCTTTCTCCCATGCAGCAGCTGGTGGTTTTGAATTGCGGACCTTGTCATTAGCAGCCCAAAGCATAACCACTACACTACCAGGACTCCGTAATTCACTAAACCCACAGTCTTAAAAAAAAAAAAAAAAGCTATTGGATGTAAGTCTACCCCAGAAGCCCTGGTGGCACTGTGTGGTAAGTACCAAGAGCAAGATGGGTGGTTCAAACCCACCAGTCTCTTGGGAGACCAATGCGGGTGTCCACTCCCAGAACGATTTACGACGCTTTGGGGGCCCTACACTGGGTTTCTATGAGTTGAAATTGCTTGTTTGCAGTGAGTTTGGTATGGTTGGGTTCAATTTGGATTTGGGTTTGGTAGCTCTACTCTGTAGACATGAAGTTCCCATGAGTCATAATTCACTCAACAAACAGCAACCACCACCCACAGTAATTTTAATAGAAAATGTGAAAATTTCACCTTGCTAATCTGCCTCAACTATTACAGGCAAGAAAACCCTATAAAGAAATTCTACTGGGGGGAGGGGGTGGAAAGAATTTCTCCTGGGATGCAGAATTTCTATGAGTCAGAATTGACTGGACAGAACCCAACCATATCAACAGCATAATTACATTAAGGTTCCCATTGAGTTAGTGTGAACTAGACGGCAACTAACTACGACATAACTAACATCTAGACCTTTGTTTAGCTGCCCAATGCCTATTCCATGGCACCAACAAAAAATTAGAACTTTGGGGAGACATAGCCGGATTGGTATACATGATTTTTTAAAATTCGGACACTTTGCCTTACAAAGAAACAAATGTGGTTTTTCAAAGCATAAAACATATCATCTCTTGTCACTTAAGACTGTCGGCTTCCCATTGCAAACAGATGTCCATCAATCTCCTTTTCATTGCCAATCAAGGCTGTGTGTGCCAGGTCCTACTCCATTGTCTGTCACACTGCTTAGGTCTCCCCTCCTGACATACACAGCACCCTGGGTTACCACTTCTTCCAATGTGACAGCATTTTTACTACTCATCTGCTGGAAATGCCCACTCCACTCACATCACCTAGCTCATTTGTCTTTGGGGGGGGGGGCTACACGTTATAGAGCTTCATTGGCTCATCATTAAAGAAGAAAGGATCCCTTACACATTTTTCTGTGTCAGTCTATTATTAGTATTTTACTATTATTAGTAAGATAAATTAGTATTATTTTACTATATATTACAGCCTTCATTTAGTTTGTTTGACACCCCCATTCCCTTTTTGTAATCCCCAGCAAAGTAAAGGGTCTTTAGGGACCAAGTCTGCCATCTCTGTTTCTTCCCCAGTCCCTAATTCAGGGTCTGACTCATAAATGCTCAATAAATATTGTCTGGCTGGCCGTGAGACATATACGTGGAGCAGCTCTACCTACACAACTCCTAGTAGCCAACACTTGGTAATCTAGATGTTTGCTGTATGCCAGGAACAATAGTAAGGATTTGGCATGAGTGTTTATGGTCCAGTGGTTAAGTCCTTGGCAGCCAACCAAAAGGTCCTAACCAACCGGGTGATCTACTGGAGAATGGTGTGGCAGTTTGTTTCCACAAAAATTATACCCAGCCTTGGAGACCCCATGGCGCTGTCGTTCTCTGCCCTGTTGGGTCATGGTAAATTGCAGTTGGTTGATATTAACGAAGTCGGGTTCTTTGATGGCATATTTGCTATGTTCTAAAGTTTATCTCAGGTATGCTCTACCATTGTTTATTAGGGCACAGATGAGGGGAAGCCACCAGGATCACACTGCAATTTAGAACAAGAAGCAAAGCGTGAACCCAGGCAACTAATGACAAAGTATTTATTGAGGTTTTGCTATGTGCCAGATATTTAATGAGCACTTTGAATAATTTCTAATAAAGTTAAAAGAACAATTCTGAAATCAAGTGAGCAAGTCAGTTTAGACAGAGGGGCCAATCTGATTTTTTTGTTTTTATTTACTTTTTTAAATTTTAGCTTTTGAGGGTGGGTGATAACAATGTTAAAATATAATCTTATTGCATGAGGTATAGGTCATTGTCACACTGGCTTTCTCCCCACCTCTCACCCGCCTCTTTTACTTGATCTTTCCTTCCCTGATGGATACCTTGGCTTCAGCTTGCACTAAATCACATTACATCCTTCATGATTAGAACAATGTCTTTTAATAGCTCTCAAAATACTTGGCTCCCCTTGGATACCATTGAGACAAGGTGCCTTGCTGCTTTCAGATCAATTTCATAAAGAATCAGAGAGAAAACTGGGATTCTTCTCGTTGTCCATGAAGGAAAGAATGTGGTTTTTAAAACTGCCTTTTAGAAATACAGTCAGCTACCCACAAATGCGGACCTAGGTCTGAACCTATTAATCGAATCGCTTCTCACACACCACTCTAAGTGGCTTTAGCAGAACTTAAGTCCCCTTATCTGTAAAAATAGGGCTAAGATGATCTATCAGACTCATCAGGATGTTATGGGAGTTAATTCAACTTTGTAAACCTCTTGGAGATAACAGGATGGCCATGCATTTATGTAACGATTATCTCATCAGACCTCTAAACTGGTTTTGAGTCTTTTTTTCTAGTTTAATAAATCTTGCAACAGCTCCAAAAGAGAGGTAGGGGGCAGTTTTTGCCTGCATCTTACAGAACAAAAAGAAATGTATCCAAGGTCACAGAGTGAGAGGCAAACCTTGCCACAGAATGCTGTCATCCCTCTCTTCCCTCATTTGAGCCAACACCCACTCCCTGCAATTTGTGTAGACATAAATAAAAAGCACACGTTATTTTTGTTTAGAGAGTATGCAGTACTAACAGTCATTTCAAGTCCAAGCATGACTTACGTAATGTAATTGAAAAATGGAAGCACAAGATAATGTCACTGTCACTGCTGTCACTGTCGATATATCGTACATGCATCTCGATCTATCGGCCCCTTTAGCTAGTGTTACAAAAGGTGAAACCAATACAATGGGCACTGTGACTAGGTAACTTTCTGTAGAGATAGTGTACTGCATTAGCGTTTCTATGCTGTTCTGTTAACAAAAGGCTGTGCATTAACCTTACTTCACTCTAGGTCTCAAAATTATCTAAAATCCTTAAAAACAACAACAGCAACAAAACTCCTACCATCTTTCTCTCCGAGCCTCTTGTAGCTGTCAGTCCAACACAAAAGGGCTTTGATACAGGACATCACAAAATGAATTTCAAAACACATTTCCTCTTTTCCAATCTCTCTGAAAGGACAGCAGGAAGCCATAATCCCAGCGATTCCGAGCTGGAGCTCGAGTTCACTTCTGTCTTCAAGAGGCTGGCCCAGGAGAAAGGAGGCTACAGCAAGAGAGCATACCTCAACACGTTCTCTGAGGAGTGCTGAGAGAGCAACCCAAAGCTCCCATTTCACAAGAATCTTTGGTCGCTTCTTTGTTTGTTTTCTGGGGTTTTTTTTCCCAAAGAAGTGACCCAAATATGAATGTGGTCACCACCAAAGCCAAATTCGGGAGCTGGCTCCAACAGAACACAACCCTATAAAGTGTACGGTTGTCATGGAAAATAATATCTCTGGGGCTTCTCACTCTGAGCAGAAGAGTAACTTGCAAAGGAAAGGCAGAAGCAAAGCAAAGAACACGCAACACAGCCGGGAAGACATTAACGACTGGGCGCTGATTTCCATTTTTCTGTTTGAGCTGCACACAGAGCAGATGTACAAAGAGCCCTCCCGAGTCTAGCCGTCCCAGCTGTGTGTGGCTCTGAGACAGGCACAGAGGCACAGTGCAGAGGAGGGGTGCGAGGCAACCCAAGCTGGGAGTTGATCACACGTATCTCTGGTGCTGGAAGGCTTACAACCCTGAACTTGCAAGTCCAAGGTCCAATTTTACATCCTGTCTGCATCTCAGTACTTATACAGCAGCAGTGACTTCCTAAATCCCTGTGATCTCACCTGTAAGGTGGAACTTTTATCACTGTCTGTCTCCTCTTATTTTTATTAATCAGTCTTATTTGAAATTTACCAGTTTCATCAATCTTTCAAAGTATGTCTTGGCTCTACTCATTTGGTCTATTTTACTTTTATTTCTTTTTTTTCTATTTTGGGAGAAAGAACAGACAATATGGTTCAAGCCCGAGGGAGCAGTTTTACTTTGTCACAGAGGGTCACTATGAGTGGAGCCTGACATCAACATGTATACAGCACACACACACACACACACACACACACACACATATAAAACCCCCAGATCCAGATTGATTGCCATCTGAGTGCATTCTGATGCATAGTGACATTATAGGACAGAGCTAAACAGTCTCAATTTGTTTCCAAGGCTATATAGTATCTATGGGAGCATATGTTTCTCTGAAAGAAGGAGCATCTGCAATTATCAATTCAAAATCAGAATATGGAATACAAAGAATGAATCTAGATAAACAACATCGTCACAATGACCTGAAACACATAAAGGTCAATGTCCTAGGCATGAGTGAGTGGAAATGAACTGGTATTGGCTATGTTGACTTGGGCAGTCATATGGTTACTATGCCAGGAATGACATATTCAAGAGATAAGATGTCAAATACATCATCAAAAGAACATTTGAAGATATCTTGAAATACAATGTTTGATGTTTAATAGTGTGATATCTATAGACTTATAAGGGCAACTATTTAATATAAGTATTATTAAAATTTATACACCGACCACTAAACCCAATGATGAAGAACTTGGAGAATTCTAGCAACTTTTGACTTCCGAAAATGATTTTTAAAAATTGAAGTTAAATTGCACTGATAATTACTGGTCATTGAATAAAACAGTTGAAACCAAAAGTAAGGGTTGGTAGTTGGAAAATGTGGCCTTCATGCAAGAAATGATGATGGAAATCAAATGATAGAATTTTGTAAGACTAGTGATTTCTTCATTGCAAATAGGCTTTTCAACAACAAAAACAGCACTACCCATGTGGACAGCAACAGGTGTAATACACAAGAGTCAAATTGGCTTTTGAGGGATCAGAGGCTGGGAAGAGGTGGTGGAGAAGCTTAGTATCATTTGCCGAAACAAGGCCAGGGGCTGATTGTGTAACAGACCAACAATATCACATCCAGGCTGACGTCGAAGAAAATGAAATCAAGCCCAGGAGGGCCAAGCACCAACTTGAGAATTCCTCAAATGAATCTAGCGATCATCCCGAGAACAGGGATGACTCACCAAACATTAACAACCAAGATAGGTGAGTTGTGGGAGGACATCAGCCATGAATACACAAAGGGTAATTAAGATACAGGATAGAAAGACAAACGTGAATGCCAGAGAGATTCTGAAACTTGCTCTTGAACGTAGAGTAGCTTACGAAATGACGGAGTAAAAGAGTTGAACAGAACTGACAAAGCCATCTCAAGAAGACAAAGTGTAACACGTTATAAAAAGAGGTGCAGTGATCTGGAGTTAGAAAATTAAAAGGAAGAATATATTCCTCCTGCCTCGAGCTGAAGAAAAGAGACAAAGCCTCCAGGTGCAATATTGAAGGATTCTGTGAGCAACACATTGAAAGATTAGGAAGCTTCTAAAAAGGATGGAAGACATACAGTCATTTTACCAAAAAGCACGAGTTACGGTCACCCATTTCAAGAGGTAGCAGCACGTCATCAAAAACTGACGATATTGAAGTAAAAAATCCATGCTGCCCTGGAGGCATTAGCAAAAACAAGGTTATAGAAAATGACAGAATAGCAATGGAAATGTTTCAAACATTGATGCAGATATGCCATCAATAAATAAATTTTTAAAAATGTGAAGGGTGCAGACAACATCTGTGCTGGAAAACATCTTTGCCTGCCCTTGCTTGCCCTTCATGTGACTTTAAGGGCCACCGTGTGTGTGTGTGTGTGTGTGTGTGTGTGTGTGTGTTTGGGGTGGGGACAGATGGCAATGAGGGACAGGGCACTGATCCACCCAAGGGGAGGGTATTGTTTATGTGGGCACAGGGATGGGAGAGAAAGAGTAGAGCTCATTCCAGTGCACAAATTCTGCGGGAGAAGCTCATTCACAGAGAAAACATTCAGCTCGAGACATGACGTCCCCTCTCCAGATGACAGTCCCACTAAGGCTGGCCCTGAAGATACAGCTCTGAGAACAGCCGGTCTGACCTGCCCACATGGGGGAAAACCAAGAAGGGAGTGTAACAGACCAGTAATGGGAACAAAACCACCGACTTCCTGAAGAATCCCGATTTAACTTCTGACTCCGGGGGCAGCACTTGGCACCGTATCTGAACTGGTTGGGGGTTACTCATAAGGGGGCCACACTGAAAGCCAAAAGGTGTAAGGGGTGTGGGGGGACATTAGTCTGCATCCCTGATGGCACAAAGAGCAATGGGGACTTGTAGGATGCACACCTTTCAGACACAAAGCCTGCAAACTAAAAGGGTATAAGTGCTGTTAGGTAAGCGGAACCCGGGATATTGAACCCTGAAAGAAAAGGACATTGGGCTCATGGATTACAACAGGTCCTGCTAGCAATTTAACAGAGAGATATTCATCTGTGCTTGGTCAGGATACCAGCTAAACTTGGAACTATTTATATGGTCTTCTTCTTCTTCTTCTGTTGTTGTTGTTGTTGTTGTTGTTGTTGTTGTTGTTGTTGTTGTTGTTCTTCTTCTTCTTCTTCTTCTTCTTCTTCTTCTTCTTCTTCTTCTTCTTCTTCTTCTTCTTCTTCTTCTTCTTCTTCTTCTTCTTCTTCTTCTATTGGTGTCTATTTATATAGGATAGGCAGGATAAGCAATCCCAAGCATACATGGTTGGGGAGGAATGTCATGGAAGGGAGGCAGGAGGAGGTGATGGGTTGTGGTAGTTACATCATCTGGTGTCAATTTGGAACTTGACAGGATTAGGAGTGAAGGGGTGGCGTCTAGTCTGTCAATCGGATCATAGCCAATGAGGCCTCTGTGTGGGCATGGCTTTCTCCAGAGAATTCTGGGAAAGCTGGGATTTCCTCCTTGGAGGCAGAAGACACACTCTTTCTCTGTTGACTCCCTGAGAGACATTTCAGCTGACAAGACACAAGGAACTACTATAGTGCCCTGAGCTGGAGAAGCCACATGGATCTACCCTGATGCAACCATACTTCTGAAGCTGGAGAAGCCACAAAGAGACCCCTTCCTGTGCTGAGACGGTTACAATGTCACTAGATCTAAAGACTTTCTACACACTGGGCCTGTGATTGTCCTGCATTCAGCATTTACTGCATGCGTTTCATGAGTTTGAAAAGGCCTTTATACATTGGTATCAGACATATGGGCTAATATCAGACTTATGGGCTTGGGCTGAACTAGGTTGAGATGCTCTCTAATGTATAATTACCCTTGATATAAAACTCTCTCTTATACACATATGAATTTCTATCTATCTGTTTCTCTAGTCTACCCAGACGAACACAGGGCTGAACCAATAACAATAGGGACAGGGGACCAGCAAGGGCTCTAAAATTGACAATGAGGAGGGTGTAGTGTTACGGGTAGTGTTGGATCAATTGAAATGTGGTAAGAGGAATTACTGAGAGGGGAACGATAGGTAAATATGATAGTGGGACAGGAGTAAAGAAAAAGAGTAAATAAAAAGAAAGTATACATAGGAATAAATATAGATATGTATATATGTAAATATATAACTATAAGTGTATCTATATATATGTAGATATATGTGTAAATACAAAAGAGAAGCAGAAGTACTTTGGGGCTCTACTTAAATCTTACCTTAGTACAAGAACGGTTTGTTCTCATAAAGTGGCTCTGTACAGTACTCATCTTCCTGACAGGATTAATGAAAACAAAATGGGTGCATAAGCAAATGTGGTGAAAAAAGTTGATGGTGCCTGACTATCAAAAGACATAGCATCTTGGGTCTTAAAGCATTGGAGTTAAACAAGTGGCCATCTAGCAAGAAAGCAACAAAGCCCACATGGAAGAAGCACACTAGTAGTGTGATCATTAGGTGCTTATAGGAATAGGGTTCCAGAAGTTCAAAATCAAGAAATCAGATTGATGAGAATGAGTATGGACAAAGTGGAGACCCACAACCCACCTGTTAGAAAATTTGGCAATCCCTCATAGAAGGGCCACATGGAAGGGATGCTACATCCAGGTTGTGGTATGGCACTGATGAGACATATAACCATTCTTCAGCTATTTAATATTTCCTCCCCTTCTATTATGGCCTTTGTTTTACATCATTAGTCTTGTTTGACCTGCATGGATTAATTTATATAACGAAGATTTTTTGATACATGAATACCAAGATAGATAACCCTTCAGAAATAGTAACAGGAGTAATGATTTCCTGAGATTATGGGACTATGGGGGTGGGAGTAGGGGGGACAAGTGGGAGCTGCTAGCAAGGATGGCTGTATAGCCCCACTCAAGGGGAGCAAATAACAGAATTGTAGGTGAATGGCTATATTAGATAGAGTAAGATAAGGAAAAAAATAATAAGAAGAATAAAGATATATAAGAAGAATAATAAGTTCTTATAATATAATAAGCTCCTTGGGGGAGGGGAAGGAGGGAAGGATAAAGGGGAACTGACAGGAAAGTTCAAAAGGAAAGAAAATGTTTGGAAACTGGTAGCAATTCTATAGTTATGCTTGATCTAATTGAATTATGGATTGTTATAATATCTGCAAGATCTCACAATAAAATGACTAATAAAAAAAGAAAATATATGATGCAGAACTAGAAGAACTCACTAGTCTATGCCTAGAAATTTGGAAAACAGGGGCCTGGCCAACTAACTGGAAGAGACATACTTGTGTCCATTCCAAAGAGAGGTCCCCTGACAGAATGCAGAAATTATTAGACAATATCACTAATATCAAACAAGACTGGGTGTGTTCAGGGTAGTGATGTCATGAGTTATTATTAGTATCACATCCAAATACAATTTTACTGAAAATAATTCTAAAACGATTTCAGCAATACTGACCGGGAGCTGCCAGAATCAAGTTGGATTAAAAAAAGGACATGGTACAAGGGATATCAGCAGGATCTTGGCTAGCAGCAGATAATTTAAGAAAGATATTTACATGTGTTTTATTGACAAAGCAGAGGCATTTGATTGTATTGGTCTTAACAAACTATGGTTAGTATTGTCAAAAATGGGAGTCCCGAGCCCTTAAGCGTACTCAGGTGGGGCTTGTACAGAGAGCAATATGCAGTGATTGTTACAGAACAAAGGGTTACTGCATGGCTTACACCCAGGAAAGGTGTAGAAAGGGGCAGCCATGGAGTGAGTAGATGACGGATGCATCAGGTCAGGAGTTGGGTATGCCTCTGTTTCAGTGGGCCCCAGCCCAGGTTCTGGAGCCCCCATATCATGAGCTTTGCATCCCTTTGTACCTTTCCTCACCCCATCCCCACCCCAGGAGGAGCCTGCAAACCGCCTCCCCCAATGACTATGAAGAGAATCCACAAGTAAGTGAACGTCCTGGGACGGGACCACCCAGCTGTGTTCAGTGGGTTCTTTTTGAAATGATGTGTTCCATGAGCAAGTTACCATAATGGTGTCAAATGACAGTGCCTACCAGAGTGGAGGATTTTTCTTGACAATTCATTTCCAGACAGTTTACCCCTTCCAACCACCTATGGTTGCATTTGCTTCAAAATTATACCATCCAAAACTTAACAATAGTGGCAACATTTATCCTGATATTCGGCTGTCCCAGTGGTCTCTGGCACCATTGACTCCAAGGTGATTCTGTCCATCTGATCTCTGTTGTGTGATTCCAATTCAGCTGATCTGCGTGTGCCCGAGACTGCTAAGATCTATGAAAGTGACAGAGAAAAGTACAACAGAATAGCTTGGGAATGGACTCAGAAGTATGCAATGTGATTAAAGACATCATTGGGAACTCTGTAGACATAAAGATATGGGAACTCTGAAAGCGACAAAAAAATAAATACAACTAAAATCAGGAAATGTGTGTGTCAGGGTTTCATCCTCTCGCCATGCTTAATTCATTCTGTAAGCTGAGGAAAGCATCTGAGACACCAGAGAAGAACACAGCATCGATTGGAGAAGGCTTACTGACAGCCTGCGGTGTGCAGTGGACAGAACCTTGCTTGCTGCAAGCCAAGAGGACTGGAAACATATTCTGATGAAGATCAAAGTCTTGAGTCTTCTGTATGAATTTGTCCTTGGTACTGCATTTGATTATTATACCAGATTGTGGAAAGTATTGACCAGTGTATCTTCAAATATGACTTCTGAATAATTCTCTCATCTCTTTCTGAACTGTAATTGCAAGTTTATTTAAATTTTTATCATATTCTACCTATTTCTTGTGTACCTTCCTGCACTTCCCATGCTTTTCCCCCTCAGAACATCAACCTATTTATTAGAGTCTAGTATAAGATCCTCGCAAGTATATTAAAATTGGGTATTGAATAAGGAAGACCAAAGAAAAATTGATGCATTTGAGAGATGGTGCTGGCTGGCGAAGAATCTTAAAAGTTCCACAGACTGACAAAAGAGCAAGCAGATCTGTTTTTTGAAGAAGTATAGCTAAACTTCAAAGCAAGGACAGGAGGACTTCATGCCATGTACTTTGGACAAGTTGTCCGGAGAGACCAGTCCTGGAAAAGGATATAAAGTTTGCTAAAGTAGAGGGGCAAAGAAGAAGAAGAAGAAGACTCTCGTAGGATGGATTGACACCGTGGCGACAGAAATGGGTTCAAGTATGAGAACCCTTGTAAGGAGGACACAGGACCCGGGAGTCTTTTGTTTGGTGCTTAAGGTAGCTACGGCTCTTTAGAAGAAGAACAACAACATACTATCCAGATAAAGGATACTCTGGTCCATTACCCTTATGAACTTCTTAGTGTCAGAATTTAATTGTTTTCCATTTTGAAATTGGTAATTGATGATTTTTATGGCATACAGGCTTCTTAATCTACCCTCTATTTTCTTGGCCCTAATAGTCAACATTATTCTAAAGTACTTCTATGGTAATGATCTAGGAGTCTGTTTCTGAAAACTCTTGCTCTCTTTATCCGCCCTTTGTCCCATTTCCTCTCTTTCTTTTGGCCCTCTTCCTTTGCAGGCCTTGGGCTTTCGCAAGGACCCAAGGAAAAGAGAGCTAGAGCATGGGTTGGGAAGGATGTTCTCATCGTCAGTGGTGTATAAACATGTCGTCTTTAGGGTGCCTAAAATTTAGAGTCTTTATCTGAATGTTTCGTTTCGGAGTTTGAGAAAAGTGTACTTTGTCCTAAGAGTTTTGTCCTAATTACTATGAAGTTATGGTTTTGAGGGCCATGGAAGGCACTACTTCACTTTAAGTAACCTTGTACTCTGACTTCTCTTTTCCTAGAACTATATGGCGAAGGAAAGCACCGTGCAATTCCATCCTTCATTTGTTCGCTGCTGCTCCTGACGTCTTATCTTGCAGGGTGCAAATAAAGAATTGCAATCAACTCACAGGGAGTTTGCCTGCCATATTTTTAAAACTCACTTTTCGTGTTTACTTTGTCTATAACATTTTGCTCCGGAAGCATTAGCTTTTTCAGTCACGCTGAACTCCAGCCTCTGTGTCCTTAGCCCAGTATGAATGGGCCCAGGAAGAAAATCCAAAAAAACTAGAGGAATATGGAATTCAACTTTTTCTATGAATTATAGTCTCTGGTGTTCTGTACTCATATTTCATGTCCCAGGTTTTTAGAATATTAAATTATGTCTTTCCAGTCCTCTTAAGCAGGATTACAGATTCAAGATGTTATATCTTAGCAATAACCAGAAGTCCAAGGTATCAGAATGCTCTTTTATTTTGGTATTTCCAAGATGAAACTTTCTACTCCAGTAAAGTGCTGGTCTCAGAAACCCACAGAGCAGTTCCACCCTGTCTTTTAGGGTGTATGTGATGGTAGTGAGTGAATTTGAACAACTGAGTTTCTGTTAATGCCAATAAAAATGTGATATCTTTCTGCTTAGGATTTATTTGAATTGACAAGATGATCAAAATTCTTATTCATCATGGTGACCCAGAGCTCTTAACTGGACTCCGAATGAGCTAATCGGAGAAGGGGAATAATGAGAAAGAGATTTCAAATATAATGATCTGTGAATTATACTAATAGCTTTTCTTCATTAATAATGGTATGCTATGTGCCACTAAAAATATTGCCCCATTTCCTTCAGTTGGCAAAAAAATTCAATACGTTTTAGATGGTGTAGTAAAGTGAAATTGCTTAATATTGCTCTTCTGTCCACACTGTTCAATCACTTCTAGGTCAGTTTATCAGACGGTGGTGTTCTGTGTGTTGTTGTGATGCTGGCCGCTACATCACCGGTGTCTCAAATGCCAGCAAGGCCACCCAGAGTGAGCAGGTTTCCGGGGAGCTTCCACACTGAGAACAGACAACAAAGAAGAATTCTGCTCCCCACCTTAGAGCAAGGAGTCACTGAAGATCATATGTAGAGTTTGGAAATAATATCAGAAACTTAAGGCCTAATGACTGGAAGCAGACATTGTGGTAGATAGTGCCAGAGAATGAAATCCTTGAGGCCAAAAGCACTCAAAATGTGACTGAGAAAAACCTGATTTCACGGAGTGGAGTCTACCATGGTGACTGACATAAATTGGGTTAAGCCTGTGGCAGCAGAGAAATCAGGCTCTTCATGTGACTCGAGGTCAAGAGAATCAACTGCAGAAATCTGCTAAATTGGAACTTGGAATGTGCAAAATATGAATCTAGGAAAATTGGAAGTTGTAAAAATTAAATGGAACACATAAAGATCAATGTCCTAGGCAGTAGTGAGGTGTAATGGACTGGTACTGGGCATTTCAAATCAGAAAGTCATATGATTTACTTTACCAAAAATAACACAATCATGAGAAAGGGTATGGCATTCATTGACAAAAAGAACATTGCAAAATCAATCATGAAATACTATGTTGTCTGTGATAAGATTTTATCTAGCCACCTCAAGGAAACCCATTCAATACAATGATTATTCAAAATAATTCACCAACCACAACAAATAGTAATGAAGAAATTGGAGAATTTTACCAATGACGTCAATCAGAAATTGATCAAACATGCAATCCAGATGCATTGATAATTATTGGCAATTGGAATTTAAAAGTTGAAAACAAAGAGGAAGGAACCCTTGGAAAATATGGAGTTGGTGATAGAAACAAAGCTGAAGGTCACATGATAGAATTTTGTAAGACCAACTACTTATTCACAGCAAATACCTTTTATCAACAACACAAAAGACAACTATACACACTTCTTCAGATGGAACAGACAGAAATTAAAATAATTATATTTGTGGATAGAGAAGATGGAGAAGCTCAATGTCAGTAGCTAAAATCAGGCCAGGGGTTGACTGTGGAACAGAGCATCAATTGCACATATATAAGTTCAGTTTAAAGCTGAAGAAAATTTAAACAAGTCCAGGAGAGCCAAATTTTACTTTGTGTATGGAAAGAAAGAAGAGATCAAAGTGAATGTCAGACGAGACTCCACAACTTGCTTTTAATCATAGAATAGCTAAAGTAAATGGAAGAAATAATAAAGTCAAAGAATTTAATAGAAGATTTTGAGAAGACAAAGTGCAATATTCTATTGAAATTGCAAAAGCCTCCTTAGAAAACCTGAAAGGAAGAATAGGCTCAGCATATCTTAAACTGAAATAATTCAAGGAGAAATTCAAGACTTCAAGCCTTGAGTTGCAATATTAAAAGTTCGATGAGCAAAATATGGGATGATGCAAGTATCATCTAAAGAAGATAGAATATACGGAGCCACTGTACCAAAAAGAACTAGTCGACATTCCACCATTTCAGGAGACAGGTAGCACATGAGTAAGAACCAATGGTGTTGAAGGAAGAAATTCAAGCTGCACAGAAAACATTATCCAAAAAACAGGCTTCAGGAGTTGATGGGATAACAATTGAAGTTGAAACACTAGAAGCACTTACTCGTCTATGTCAGCAAATTTGGAAGACAGCTACTTGGTCACCTGACTGGAAGATTTATATTTGTACCTGTTCCAAGAAAGGGTGACCCCAAAGTGCATTCGAAGTATAGAAGAATAGCCTTAATATCACATACAAGTAAAATCTTGATGAAAATGATTCAACAATTCCTGTAACAGTGCATTGACATGAAGCTGTCAGAACCTCAGGCTAGATTTATGAGGACATGGAACATGTGATATTATTGCTCATGTACAATAAATCTTGGCTAAAAGTGGGGAATGCTAGAGAGATAGTTACTTGTGTTTTACTCACTGTGCTCAGGCATGTGTCTCTTGGATCAAAGCAAACTATGGGGATTACAGAGCATTCCATTGTCCTCATGAGGAACGTGTACATGGATCATGAGGCAGTTGTGCCAACAGAACAAAAAATAATGTCTAATTTAGAATCAGGAAAGGTGTAGCAAGTTGTATCTTCTCACCACACTTATTCAATATAGGTGCTGAACAAGTCATCACCGAAGGTGAATTATATGAAAAAGAATGCATGGTGTCACGATTGGAGGAAGGCTAGTTAACAAACCACCATATGCAAATGACACACCTTGCTGCTGAAAATAAGGAATTCAAGCACTTGCTGATGATGATCAAGAATTGCAGCTTTCAGTAAGGATTACAACTCAATGTAAAGAAGACCTAAATCCTCACATTTAGACCAATAGGTAACATCAGGATAGATGGCGAAAAGGTTGACGTTGTCAAGAATGTTGTCTTGCTTGGATCCACAATCAATGCTCATGGAAGCAGCAGTCAAGAGATCAAAGGATGCATTGCAAAGGGTGAATTTCCTGCACGAGATCTCTGCAGCATATTGAAAAGCAAAGATGGGATTTTGATGGCTTAAGTGTGCCTGACCCAACCCATTTTCATAACCTCATATGCAGGTGAAAGTTGGACATTGAATAAGGAAGACAGAAAAATTAATGATGTCATTTGAATTGTGGTGCTTGTGCAGAATACTGAAAATACCATGACTGCCGAAAGTACAAACAGATTGATCTTGGGAAAAGTACAGCCAGCGTGCTGCTTAGAAGCCAGGATGGCAAGCCTTCATCATACATCCTTTGGACATGTCAGGAGAGACCAGTCCCTGGAGAAGGACCTCGTGCTTGGTAAAAGGGGCGGTGAAAAAGCGGGAGGCTCTCAATGAGATGATTTGCCAGTGATGCTGCGACAATGAACTCAGATAGGAACAATTGTGAGATGATGCAGGGCTGGGCATTGTCTCCTTCTGTTGGGCACAGGATTGCTCTGGGCTGGAACCAACATGATGACACCCAGCACCGACGCCACCCATAGCCTTTGTAACTCCCACCCAGTGAATGTGTGGGCGCATGCAAATACAGTGTGCAGGACTTTCACGTGGGGACTGGTCAGTGCGGGCATTCCGCTGGGTGTCAGAGTAACCCGTCTGAGAAGCAGAAACAGAGGAATTCCAACATCATTCAGAAAGAAGAGCCACTAGCTGAGAATGTGCAAGACATCTGCCTGAAGTGGCAGAGGCAGCAGAGGCAGCAGAAGACGAGACTATGAGATGAGAGGTAGACGTCCCAGCACGTCAAGAAATAAAGCTCAGTGCTTTCAGTCAGGATGCTGCCTTGTAGAGTAGGGTGTCCTTTGAGGATTTATCAGCACTAAACGAAATTTGTAAAGGGAACAGGCAAAGCAGTTGTGTGGAAAAAAGGCTGAGGGCCAGAGATGGACAGAAGACCAGAAAGAGACCTGTCTTCCAGCATGGCCGAGAAGAGGCAGAGTTATGAACAAGAGGTCTGGATCTTAATAATTTTTTTAATCCTGATTTGAGGTCGCCTAATAACATCTGCAATAAATCCCCAGAATCAAGAGTATTGTATGAATTCTTTGTGGCCATTCAAATGAATTTTCAAACCCAACTGAGAAGCAGAGTAATGGGAGGGACACCTGGTGTCAGAACAGGATCAAGACGGATGGAGAATGGAAGAATGGTTGACCTCCTCCCGGTGGCAATCAACCATGGGCTGATGTGAATTTGGATTCTCCTTTTACTTACTGAAGCTGGAGAAAGCAGATGTGGCCCCCATGTGCTTTCTTCTGATCAAGATGTTCAGTTTTAAAGAAAGACATTGCTTTTCCCTACTTTTAGGAACTGAAAATAATAAGCAGAAATGCTTAACATGCAACAGCATTTAGAAGTGTCTACCTGCCTTAGATACTTGCATTTGTTCAACCAAAAGTGGGAACTTGTTAGATATGAAAAGTCTTGTGCCAACCTAGCCTTCTTAGGGATCGGACTCTGGGAGATGAACTCAATGTGCTCAACAAGCTCTCTCAATGAGTTGGATTCATGCAAAAGTTGAGAACCACTGCTGCTACTGAGGGTCCAGAGAGCACACTCTAAGGAACAATGGCCCAAGCATGTCACAAAATAGTTACCCACTAAACGCTTGTTAAACAATACAATAATGAAATTCCTTGATAAAACAAAGGCATGCGGAGAGTTAGTCATCCATGATTTGGAGGTGAAGCCTCATCTTTAGATTCAACACTGGACTTAGAGTGATAGAAAAAGGGCTTACCTACACTCATTTAATCATTTCACGCCGAGGAATTTTCCATATCTCCCACATTCTAAGCAAATCCAAAGAGATACCTACAGCGTGAACACTGCGGCCCAGCAGTAGTGGGTCTCAAAGCAGGGTGGCAGCATATGCACCACCTGAGTAACTGCGGACAATGAAAATGATTGCTGTCTACCTCGCACTGACTGCACCAGAGACGATGTTATTCCAGACTCATCGGGAGTGCTGACACGAACCAAACTTTAGAGCTATTCCTCTCAGATATGTCTTTCAGTATGTTCACAGTGAATCACATGAGAAGGTTCATTATTGGTGATATTTCAACTAGGCACCAAGACACAAAGGGGTAGGAAATTCTGAATTAAATTTCCTAATTGTTGTATAGAGATATTTCAAGGACATCCTTTAAACTAGCTATATAACTCTTGGAACTTTCAGCTAAATAATTTACACATATATGAGGGATGTTCAAAACATTTGTGAAAAATAGAATGAAAAGAGAATGGAATTTTTCATAATGGTTTTGTAGACCCTCATACACGTGTAAGTGTGTGTTGTAAGGAAGCTCTTTAGGGAAATATGTCTTAAAAGCTGATGACAGGCTATGATTTTTCCCTGCCAACTCTTGAAGAGGTATACACAAATTCCAACATCCCAATTGTGTTAGAGAGTCCCAAGAAATAGCTGAGAGATAACACATAAGTCTTAACTATGAAGATGTTGTCATCGAAGCTCACGGTCCAGTTCCCCTTGATGAAATATAGACGGCAAGTGAAGGCTTGACGTGGTAACAAATCCAGGCAAGTGCTGTCACCTTGTAATAGAGCTGCTCTCCAAGTGTGGGTCAGGACTGAGGACAAGGTCATCTTTCTCTCGGACCACAGAAAGGTCATATATGCAACCTGGTCTCAGGAACAAAAGGTTCCAGCCTGGATATCCAGGGGGTTACTATCACTAAGGAACAAATGTTTTTCCTTGGCCAGAGTATGGGGACTATCCACATAGGGACTCAAGAAAGAAACTTTTCAAAGGTATTTTCCAGTACCCAAAGAGAAAGTCTAAGTACCTAACAGTCACTAAGGAATAGAACACAAAACCAGATAATGAGACTACCATTTATGGGAACAATTTCACTTTTTGTTTCTACCGCCTTTTCCTATGCTCCAAATATGTAGTAGACAGAAACTTTCTAGCAAGGTGGGATGGAGGGGGGGACAGAACGCAGTAATGAAATAGAAGAAGATCTCAATCATGGCCTCTTTCCATTGCAAGTTTCTAGAGAGAAGAGAGTCAGTTAATGTGAAATGAGATCCAGACAGCCTGTTACTATCTTAAACGGTGTGTGAGGCTGGGTTGTCTAGAGAAACAAAACCAATGAAACTCATACATCTATAAGAAGGAACGTTATCTTAAGAAGCAAATTCCTATCAAGAAAACATCCCAGCCCAATCCCACTCAGCCCATGGGTTCAATGCTTGCAAGATCCCCCCTCAGACTCACGGAGCTGCATGCCAGTGATGCAGAGAGGTGAAATGGGCTGCAGGAGGAACACAGGCTGGTAGGAGGAGAGTTGTGTGGATCCAAGGTTGGTGGAAACATGACAGCTCTCAGGGTCAGGTAGTCCTTATGAGGCTGCCCCTGGAGGCAGGCAGAGTCCCAGCTAGCAGGAAGGCCAAGGAGCAGAGAGAGGGGAGTGGTCTGAAGTTCTCTTATAATAAAGGGACGACACCTCCCAGGAGCCATCAAAAGACTACGTGACCTGATTGACAGGTGGGACTTCTGCATCCCTCCACAAGTGCAAGTTGACATAAAATGTCACTACCACACTGGACATTCTAATTCATGGATTCCATCCAGTCGGTTTCTTTTTTTTAAACATTTTATTAGGGGCTCATACAACTCTTATCACAATCCATGCATACATCAATTGTGTAAAGCACATCTGTACATTCTTTGCCCTCATCATTTTCAAAGCATTTGCTCTCCACTTAAGCCCTTTGTATCAGGTCCTCTTTTTTTCCCGCTCCCTCCCCACTATCCCCTTCCTCATGAGCCCTTGGTAATTTATAAATTATTATTTTGTTATATCTTGCCCTGTCCAACGTCTTCCTTCCCCCATTTTCTGTTGTCCGTCCCCCAGGAAGGAGGTCACACGTAGATCCTTATAATCGGTTCCCTTTTTCCAACCCACTCTCCCTCTTTCCTCCCAGTATCGCCACTCACACCACTGGTCCTGAAGGTATCATCCGCCCTGGATTCCCTGTGCCTCCAGCTCCTATCTGCACCAGTGTACATCCTCTGGGCTAGCCAGACTTTCAAGGAAGAATTCAGACCATGAAAGTGGCGGGGGGTAGGGGGGTGGAGAAGCATTTAAGAACTAGAGAAAATTTGTATTTTTCATTGGTGCTACATCATACCTTAACTAGATTGATCATCTCCTCCCCTAGACCCCTCTTCAAGGGGATCTCCAGTGGCCAACAAATTGGCCTTGGTTTTCAGTTGGTTCTTAACATGACTGTAGGATATTCTATTACCTACAGTAGTGAGCAAACATATCACAGGCTTGGTGTTTTTATCCAGGAAACATTATAAGAACAGAACACATTTCTTTATGAAAGATGGTGAGAGACAAAAATAAAATTGTGTTTTGATTATGTCAGGAGTCGTGCTTGCTCAACATATTGGTTACACACATATTCATCTTAAACAGTTTGGTTCAAGTCCAGAACTTCTGAAAGTGAGAACGGAACCAGCTCTGTGCATGGGAAGCCTGTCCCATAGCAAGTCCACCGAAGAGCATATGCCCAGATGTGCGAGAAACATTGACTGTGAATTTCAAGCTTACGTTACTTTGTAGAGATGTGGAGCAATTCTGAATCTCACATGTAGATTTTTCGGCTGCTCTTTCTGATCCGTGGAGTAGGAACTCTTCCTTTCACGAGCATGCGATGCCTGTTTCTTAGAACGCAGTTTCCTTTTGGGTTTTTTTTTTAAACATAATAAAAAACTGGGCAGCATCATTATAAATGGTGGCCATCTATGATATTGTGACATCATTATCAAAACAAACTAATGTGTGAAAGGTGCCTTGAGTTCAGACTCCTGCCATGAACTTGAAATTCCTTGTCCTAAGATGCTTGCCTTGCAGGCCGAAAAGGCGGCTATGCAGCTGGAAAAGAAGCGTAGTGTTGTGGGTTTAAAAAACAATAATAGCTCCCAAAGATGTCTACAAGTTCATGACTGGACCCTGTGGACATGTCTCCTTACAAAGGAGCTGGACCTTGCACGTGGGATGAAGCTGAAAACGGTGAGTTGAAGAGATTATTCCAGGCTATGCAGGTGGGTCTCGTTTACTCAGGCAGGTTGGTCTTAAGACCAAAGAATCATGCTTGGCCCTGTTCAAGGAAGGCTGGATTGGTAAGAGTGGTACAGAGCTGCTGAGCAAGGGGACCATTCAGCCAAAGGGATTTGGATAGAATCTGAGAACATGACCTGGGAGCCATATCTGACCTCCTCTTGCAACATAAAGGGAAAAGCAAATCCATCTCTACACTAGCCTCGGGCCCATGGCCGGGCGGTAGAGGCCAGACGTCTTTGTTTCTCCCTGTCTGACATCAATTGTTCTCCCCACAGCACTCCTCTTCTCTACTGGGTTCAGTAACCCCTTGCAATGCCCCCAAGGATGTCACAGACCATACTCAAGATTATAGATGTTTATTAGGGAAATTCATAGGTTACTAAAAGTCAAGATCATAAAGCATTGTGGATACAGTCCTTGGTCTATAAAAGCACCCCTCCTAAGTCAGCAACCAAGTGTCTCTCTTTCCCTCACCTTACTTCTGTGGGTGGCTCTTCTTCCTTGTTGGTCCTGGGAATTCTCTCTTCCTACTTCTGGAATGCCTCATTCTTATATCCAAGGGAATATAAAGTGACCAATTTCTATGTTAGACCAGCAAAAGTGACCAATTTCTATGTTAGAAACCTCTGTACCAGTGGTTTTCAATCTGTGAGTCACAGCCCCTCTGGGGGTCTAACAACACTTTCACAGGGTGATCCCCAATTCATAGCTCGCAAAATTACAGTTATGAAGTGCCAACAAAAAAATTTATGTTTTGGGAGTCTCCACACCATGAGGAACTGCATGAAAGGGTCATGACATTAGGAAGGTTGAGAACCACTGCTCTATACCTTACGTATTTGTATGGTACCACTATATCATATGGTGAAAATTATAGAAAAATAAAGAGAAGACCCATGTAAGATATTTGACTTGACCACAGCCACTTAGTGTTATTGGGTTCTGCTGTTGATTTTTGACTTATTGTGACTGTAGGTGAAAGAATAAAACTCTCCCAGATTGGTGGCATAATGATTAAGGGTTGGACTATTAAGTACCTCAAGGTCAGTGTTAGAAACCAGCAGCCACTCCATTGAGAAAGACATGGCTTTCTACTTCTTTAAAGAGTTACAGTCTTGGAAATCCCCAGGGCCAGCTCTACCCTGTCCTCCAGGGTCCCTATGAGAATCAATTCCATGGTATTCCATCTGGTTTGGTTTGCGTAACCTTGTTGGGAGGGGATCGCCAGGTCATTCTTTTGTGTCATCATCGTGTGGCTTTGAATCACCAGTGTTTCAATTAGCAGGCAAGTACGTGTTGGTGGAACCTTTGCATCTCCTTGGATAGCCACTTCTAAGCTCACACCAAACCCTCTGCCATCGGTCTTGTGGCTTCTGACTCATCACGACCTTACACATGGTTTCTGAGTCTGCAACTCTTCCTGGGAGCTGATGACCTCACCTTCCTTCCTCACAGTGACTGCTAGGTTTGAACAGTCCAATGCCCAACGCCCAGAACCACCAGGGCTCCCTTAGCATCTTGACAAAGAGCACAGCCCTGCTGATGTTTCATCTTCAACCACCAAATCACAATTATGCTCCTGAACTCCCAAAATAAATTTGTATTGCTTAACCTCCTAACTCTGGGATCATACATTATGGCTGCCACAGAAAACGATTACAAGCATGAACATTTTAGAAAATTCAACATACTAAGCAAATAAAGGTTATGGTGGCAATCAAGATATTTTAAATGATGTGAAATAACCATTTATGTCTACATATAGAAGTATGTATACATGTTTGTCTGTGTATGCATATCACACTGGTACTGAGTGGCGGGAGGAACTCTCAAGGTAATCCAGAGAACCCGTGTCTGCCTCCACAGCTCACTCTTCTCCTCGTCCAGATGGTATATGTTTTTCTTAAATACAGTACACTCACAAATTCAGTATATATTCTTAGTCACAAATCTAGAATCTCATGGTTTTTATTACAACGAAATTCATTTCATTTGAATAGGAATAGACTTCTTTAAAAAGCACATAATTATTTTATTTTTGGTGGTTATCATAAAGTTTAAGAAAAAATTTCTACATATTAATATGCACAACTTTCCCACATTAGATAAGTTTTGCACTAAAGCCAATGGACAGTTGTTATTCTTGGTTTTAGGTATTCTGCAATTTGTTTTGTTGCTGAAATTATTTGAGTTATTCAGTTTGTACTGATTATGCAGTTAGTGGTCCTTCTCTTAGAACCTGTCCTTCTTGTACACTGGTACAGACAGGAACTGGAAACACAGGGAATCCAGGACAGATGAACCCGTCAGGATCAGTGGTGATAGTGCTGATACCGGGAGGGTGAAAGGTGGAATAGAGAGGGGGAACCAATTGCAAGGATCTACATATAACCCCCTCCCTGGGGGATGGACGACAGAAAAGTGGGTGAAGGGAGACATCAGTCAGTTTAAGACATGAAAAAAAATAATTTATAAATTATCAAGGGCTCATGAGGGATGGTGTAGTAGGAAGGGAGGGGAAAATGAGGAGCTGATACCAAGGGCTAAAGTTGAAAGCAGATGTTTTGAGAATGATGATGGCAACAAATATACAAATGTGCTTGACACAAGGAATGGATGGATGGATTGTGATAAGAGTTGCCTGAGCCCCCAATAAAATGATTTAAAAAAAACAACAACCACAAACTATCCTTCTAATAAGGGAGTTCAAAAAGTCCATAGGAAAATATTTTTGAAGCCCCTTCATATACTTTGTCATGTGACTTTGGACTTTCGGGAATGTAAGTTACATTTTGTTTGCTGAATGTAGCTACAGTCAAATTGATTCTTATTCGTGGTAACTGTATAAGAGTCAAAGTATTCTATCTAATTTCCAGGGTTCTTGCTCTGCACGGGAGCAGAATGCCTGGTTTTCTTGTAGGAGAGGCTTTTCAATGACCATCACTTTTTGATTCCCAACCGCCCAGTGTTTAACCCACTACACCACCAAGGCACCTGTTTTGACCAATAAGCCAAACCAAACCAAACTCACTGCCACCGAATAGATTCTGACTTGTAGTGACCCTATAGGACAGTTTAGAACTGCCCCTGTGGTTTTCCAGGACTGAGATTCTCTCTCTCTCTCTCTCTTTTTTTTTCACTCCCCAACTGTGTGGGAAATACAATCGGGAAGAGAGTGTATGTGGACAAATTCGCCAAGTCTATACGTCAAGGAGTCTGGGAGGCCAGGGCTTTCATGGAGAAAACCTTCATGTTTGTGGCTTGGATATATGTCCCACTCATGTTTCCTATGTAAAAGTCATTCCCTTCAATGTCCCCGCATAATAATGCCAAATTTAAGGTGCCATTTGCAAACACAAAGTCAGCTACTTATAGGCTATCTACCTGAAGGCTGTCTGCCATCAAAAAGCAAGCAGACCCTATTGTCTGTCCCACCTTAAATAGGTCCCACTCTCTTCTGAAAAGGATCATAAATTGTTCCCCTGGAGAAGCAGTCAAAAACACCTAAGTTCAAGCCAATTCAGACAACCAAGATTAGGTTGCCACCTGGACTTTAAAACCCACCCATCTTGTTATGTATGTTCCTTCCTGTCACATGTATGCCCCTAGTATAACCCCTTCCTATTTCGCATAGACCCCTAGCTCGTTATGTGTGTTTTTAATACACCCCCTTCCAGATACGTATGAATTTACTGTGGCTTGTTTGCTTGAGATTATAGAAGTCTGTGAGAGAATAAAGGACAGTCTCATTCAGGTTGAAGTCCTCGTGGAAGAAAGTGAGCCCGTGCATGCTTGATTTTGTCTGATGTCTCTTTAATTTAACCCTCAATTATGCACTGCCTCTTGGACCCATTTGGTTGTGGGAGGCTGGTCCTCCACACCCAACAGTTTTATTAGTATGTCATACATATAACATCCAATTCAATAGTCCTGTTATAGCAGGATGAGTTTTACATTCATCACCACAATCAATTTTAGAACACTGTCTTTGTTCTTGTACTCACCCTTACTAGTTTCCCGTTTCCCCCCAAACTTCCCCGCAACCCCCCCATCCACCCCCAAGGAACCATTAATCTGGCTATTATCTCTATAAATTTATCAGTCATGGATTTCATAGACAGAAAAAACATAAAAAAAACAAACAAACCCCCCAAAGCAAGTAAAACAACCAGCTAACAAAAATAACAAGTAAAACATAAACACCTCAATCAAAAAGAAAGAAGGAAACAAAATCTAGAGCAAATTTAAATGGATCATCAGGGAGGTCAAGACAGGGTGGTCAAGTTTAACCTGGCTGAATATGCAACAATCTCCTTTCCCTTGCTCTCTGTGTGTGAGCAAGCCTATTCACATCCCTGGTGCATGACCTTTGTGGGGAGTAGAAAGCTGTCTCTTTCTCCAGTGGAGCAGCTGGTGGTTTCAAAATGCTGACTTTGAGGTTAGCAATCTGATCCCTAAACACTACAACACCGTGGCCCCTGAGTCTTGATCAATAGAAGGGTGCTCAATGGTACCGGAAAGACTGGTGAATGAAAAAGGTTCGTGAGTTTCTGTGGTCAGTAGTTCCAAACCACCAGCAAGTCCTCTGGAGAAAGACTGAGCTTTCTACTCCCATAAGCAGGTAGATATGAGTCAGCATTGACTCCACGGCAGTGTGCTTCCTTTGACTGCGTTTGAGGGGTCTGAGTGTTTGGCTGCTGACCACAACATCAGCTGTTCAAACTCAGCAGCAGTCGCTGAGACAAAGATGAGGCCATCTCTTTCTGTAAAGACGTACAGTTTTGGAGACCCAAAGGCGAAGTTCTGCTCTGTCCTCTGTCTCAACACCAGTGAGTGAGAGACTACTTGTTTCCTTCCAGAAACTGTTCTTTATCCGAGCGGTGGGGACTCGCTCCTGTCTCAGGAGCAGGTTCTGGTTACTGGTTCATACTGTCCCTCTAAGACACAGGAGAAAACCCTCTGGGAGACACCAGCATCCCCTTCTCAGAAAATTGAGTTCCCTGCTGCTGTGAGAGCTTCCCAGCTTGTTTGAGACACCAGGGATCCTCCTCCCTTCGGTAGGTCTTCTTTCTCCTGTGTCCTTCCTGTGGTTCTCCTGGTCCTAGAGGGGAGGGCTGCTGCCTGAAATTCAAGTGGGTAGTCTCAGGGGAAAAATGATGGAAAATGGGATTTTAGGATCCATACCTTTGGATTTGAATGCTGTGCTGTTTCTTGAAATAGGAATGGAAAGGTTATGACATTAGTGATATGGTGATGGCCATTTGTGAGAGAGGGACCTCTGAGCCAGGGCTTTGGGAAATGAAGCGTTTGTTGTGTTTGCCGTAGGAGTCATGATAAGAGTTAGGACTTTGGGGTGGGGTGACTGCTTCTCAGTGTGCTCAGGAATTTATGGAAAGATATGAGAAGCTCAGGTCACAGCTGAGGAACTGAATGGTCCTAAGGTGCCCCTTAAAAACTGTTATTTTTTTTATAACTACCATTTCAAGCCCAATAAGTGGAAAAGCAAATGTTAATGGTGTTGGCTGCAAGATCACAGCTTATGTTGCATTCGCAGATTTGCCAAAATCAATATGAATATTAGGTTATTCAATGAGAATGTCGGAGCTGGAATTTTTGGATTGAGGATATCTTTGTAGATTCAGATGCAGCCAAAGATCTTGAATTCTCAAATTATTTTGTGCCTCTTTTGCTAATGGAGATAGCTTACACTTTGTGTTGAAAGAGCTTAAACATATTTTGGTTGAAGATGTTGTAATAACTCCACAGGGGTGGATGTTCCTTACAGGAATATGCTTTTTCTAAAGTTCAACCATAAAACCAATCCATACGGCTTCTATATTCCATAGACTCATATCTAAGAATCCTCTATGAGAATATGCGCAAAATATGATCTTGGGGAAAGCAGTGAGTACTATAAAAAACTTTTCAAGATTTTGCTAATTAACTGGAGAATGTACTTCGGAATGGATTCTAGTAGCTTTTAATGCGACTCCTTAAAGATAAAATGGGATACAGCATTATGGAGCCAAATGTGGATGCCTTTACCTTCTATTTTGGAATTAGCATTCATTAGGACCCCAGACTTATTTGGTGCACCAGCCCTTTTTTCAGGGAAAAAATCCCTCTGGGACACAGCAGCACCCCCTTCTCAGAAATTTGAGTTGCCTGCTGCTGTGAGGGCTTCCCAGCGGGTTCGAGACACCTTCGGTAGGTCTTCTTTCTCCTGTGTCCTTCCTGTGGTTCTCCTGGTCCTAGAGCAGGGACTGCTGCCTGAAATTCAAGTGCATATTCAAGAACAACTGGGATTTTCATAAACCCAAGGAAGTGGGATTCCCTTTCCAACTGCTATTCCATATGTGATTAGTGCATTTATAGGAGCAAATTCCACTCAACTCTGGCAGGTAGAGCACCGCCATTGGCCTCTCATCGTTCTTTCAGACTGTCTTCCTTTTGGTTTCCTAATTCCAGATCTTTGCATTTCGTTAGAATACCTACTTGGTCTTCTTGAATTGCCTTTCCAAATTTTTTCTTCAGTTCTTTTCATTTCTTCTAGTTGCTTTGGCTATTTTATAATCAAGAGGAAACTTCAAAGTCTCTTCTGATATTCATGTCATTTGGTAATTGGTTAAAATTATTTTTAATATTATATTTTTGGCATATCTACATCGAATAATATAATTGTTCAGTGCTTTCAGCATTGTGACCTGTAGCATATAAAGATACAGCTCTTCCTGCCATCGAGTCAGTGCTGACTCATGGTGAGCCCCTCTGAATTTCGGAGGCTGTAACTGTTGCTGGAGTGGAAAGTGCAGTCTTTCTCAGGAGGAGCTGCTGGCGGTTTCCATTGTGGACCATGTGGATTGTAGTCCACTGCATCACCGCTGCTCCACCAGGGCTCCTAGGTTCCTAATGTTCATCTTTATTTGTTTTGCTTAATGCTTTCTTGCCTTGTTTTGACTGGTCGGTGATGCTGCTGCTCTCTGAATGGCATGAACTTGGCCCAAATGTATCACTAGCCATGGTCATTCACGCGGATCTGGGACTCCAGGCTGAGGAGACGATTGTTCTTACTATTTTTCCTTTCAGCCCTGAAGTTCTTGGCTGTTATCAGAGCTCAGGGAATCTAAGGGCCATAGTGGGTACCATTGCTCCATGGAGCTGTCATTCGAAAGAGAAAGGTGCGAACAGAAACACACCTTGAAGATAACCTCAGATACTCACAAATGTGCCCAGAGAAGGAGAAACAAAACATTGTGTAAGGTATGAAAATACTGTCTTAAAAAAAGGAGGAGCTAAGCACTATAGAGGAATGCAGAGGGAGACAATAAGTCGTCTATAATAATCTACACCTTTCACACATTTGATGCTTCCATTTGCTTTGTTGGAAGTATATTAGTGATGAGAATTTTTATTGCATAAGCATAATAAAGACAGAAAAAGTGAGTTAAGCTTGAAGTTAAATTTAATCTTAAGTCTCAATCTATGGGAATTTACATTTCTGATACTGGCAAGAATTCAGGGTTTAGTGACTAAATTATTGCACTATAGAGTCAGTCAGTGTAAGACCTGATGTTCAGCACAAATACTCCAGTTATATATAAACAGCAAGTTAAAAATATATAGGTCCTGAGTGTCTTGTGTGTTATATAAGGAGGCTTCAAAAACGTTGTGGAAAAAATGTCTTCTTCTTCTTCATAGATATCTACTAACCTATCTACTGAAAGAATTAACCAATTAAACTCCTCTCCCCTCTTTGCTCAGAGGATTTCCTATGACCTCTACATCCACACAAGAGCAGTTTCTTCATCTAACAAGATTTGGCCTTACCAAATTTCTAATCTTCTTTATCTCTGTCTAGCTGAAGTGACCTTATTTCTGCCCTCTGATGAGCTACATCCTCATTTTCTTTTAAAGTCTAATTCAAGTTCATATTATTGACATCAGTTAAAGGGATTTCCCAATACTCCTGTTTCACCCACACTGATAACTGTACCCTAAAATTTTATTACACTCTTGATTCCATGTCTTGGAGCAATGGTTCACCAAAGTTTTTTGAATTGATTTTCTGTTGCTTCTTTTGAAATATTTCAAATTTTAAAAAATAGTGTAATGTAAGTCTTTGGTCTGTTTAATACCATACCTTAGTTCCGCCATTTATCTGCTGCATAGCCTTTGAAAGTTGCCCAATGCCTTTATAGTATAGTTCAGTTAATACCATGGGAGTAAAAACAGATTGATATTCACAATGTTCTTAGAGAATTAAAATTATATATATATATATATCCAAACTTAACTGCCATTGAGTCAGTGCTGACTCATAGTGACCCCTGTCACCACCTGTGGGTTTCTGAGATTGTAACTGTTTACAGCAGTAGAAAGCCCAGTGTTTGTCCTGAGGAGCTGCTGGTGGTTTCCAACTGAGGACCATGTGAATTTCAGCCCAATGCATAATTCCTTTACCACCAGGGCTCCCTCTGTATATTAAGTACTATGGAAATAGTTCACATTTTAAAAAGAACATCCACAGGGCCTGACATAGCAAAGAGATATTCATAACACCTCTTTTAAGAAACTGATCAATTCAGAGAATCTTTATCTACTGTGAACTTGAAAGGTGTACATGACAGTACCTTTGCTCAATTTTCCATAGTAGCTGCTACATTAGAGAGTAAAAATTTTTCTTATGAAAGTAATGAAACAAACAGACAAACAAAAGCAACCCTTGCTTTCCCTCCTACTATTTTCTGCAAGAACAAGTAACTGTTAAAAAAAATAAGAAAGAAAAAAGAAATACTTTATATACAGTAATTGACATTCATTGTTATTTTTGGCTATTTTCACACTTGGGATTGAAATTGTTTCTGCTGAAAAACTTTCAGTTGAGAAGTTTGAGTTCATGTTTATTATTTGGTAGGCCGTTATAAGACCGATCTCAGTGTTAACATGAGCACTATACAGTCTCACAGTTAAGGAAAACGCAAAGGCACAGTCTCCTTCTAGCAGCTGTCTCAGAGGGTGGCTTTCTAGCTGATGGGTGAGAAGTTCCTGCCACTATTAACCCCAAACTCATTGAATGTATTGAGCATGTACAACTGTGCTAAGTACTTTGGGGGGCAAAATATCTACCTTTAAGGATTTGACATAAAAGGCAGCATATCACAATTTATAACGGAGATCTAGCAAGATTTAAAGATTCAGCGGGAACAGGGGAAAATGGGTGGGGGGGGGGGCGGAAGACATCATAGCCACTGAGGGAGTGGTATTCAAAGAAGAGTCAAAGACTGAGTCATGACCTTGATGTAGGAATGAGATTTCAATTGGGAAGAAAGCAAAGATAACAAGTAGTATGTGAATTCAGAAACATAGCAGAGCTGGCAAACAATGGAGTACCTTCTTCAAGAGATGGTCTAATCAATGTAATTAGGAAGACAGAAATTAAGAGTAATAGACTCAAATATTTAATCTGAATGCCTTTGGTACTTAGTACTCATAACTAAATTACAATTTAAACATCAGTCTCAGAAACTATAAGATGGGGATTAAAGTCATAAGTAGGTAAAAATCCTTATTTGTCAAGTTACATAACACATCATCAGATCATTCAGTAGCCTGAACGAAGAGTTCAGAATTCTGTTACTATGATATCAATGGCTTAAACATTGAGCAATTAGGCTAATATTTTCTGTACATAAAGGTAATGGAGTTGACTATGCTCAATGAGTCCTTGCTTTGAGATTCTGTAGGCATGATGTTATCCTACGAGTGTATCCTCTTGCAACATAGCCTGTCATATGTGCAGAGATTCTGGAACTTGACAATAAAGTGAAACTGGTCAGTCCATGGGGCCAAGAAACATGCAACCAGATAGCCTGTAAGGTCTAGTCTTCATCTGAAACTTTATGAAATATGATCATTGACATAAGCATCACAGTTTTAAATGTCTGGGTCCATAATTATGATCTTATTGCCATCATTTTCACTGTAAAGATAATATCTCTAAAGGCCATAAATTCCTTATGAGAGGTTGAACTGCTATGAATAAACTAAGAATTAATTTGAAAGAGGTTCTTCTTTAGGATTTGAAATTTTAGCATGATAGCTGGCTCATGCTAAGAGATAAATGAAATACTGTTCATAGTAGTATTTCCATTTTCTGACAACGTAGTTGTTTTTTTTTTTGGCCTTTCTTCCTTTGTACCATGGTCTTCAAAAATAGCTGTGTTGGGTTTGAAATATAAAACATTGACTTTGTAATATATCAAAACAATCATATCATTCCAATGCTTACCTTGGCTTTCAATGGCTCTTAGAAAAAAACCCAGTAATGTGGATGGACAAGTGATTTCAAAAATGAGTTCAGGGAGGGAGGGGTAAAAATGAGAAGCTGATACCATTTTTAAAAAATGATTTCAGCAGCAACAAAGCCCACACGGAAGTAGCACACCAACATGTGTGATCATGAAGGGCTGAGGGGATCAGGTTTCAAGCACCAAAGGCAGAGTAAAAAAAATCATATCATTGTGAATGCGGGGAGTGCATGATGGAGACCCAATGCCCACCTGTAGACAACTGGACATCCCTCGCAGAGGAGTAGTGGGGAGGGGATGAGTCACTCAGGGTTCAGTGTAGCAGCATGAAACTCCCAACCTTCCTCTAGTTCTTAAACGCTTCCTCCCCCAACTATCATGATCCCAATTCTACCTTGCAAACCTGGTTAGACCAGAGGATGCACAGCGGTACAGATGGGATCTGTAAGCACAGGGAATCTAGGACAGATGAACTCCTTAAGACCAATAGTGAGAGTGGCGATACCGGGAGGGAAGGGTGGGTAGAAAGGGGGTACCGATCACGGAGATCTACATATAACCTCCTCTTTGGGGGATGGGCAACAGAAAAGTAGGTGAAGGGAGATGCCGGACAATGTAAGATAAGATAAAATAATAATTTATCAATTATTAAGGATTCATGAGGGAGGGGGAGCAGAGAAGGATGGGGAGGGAAAAAGGAAAATGAGGAGCTGATTCCAGGAACCCAAGAGGAAGGCGAATTTTGAGAATGATGAGGGCAATGAATGTATAAGTGTGCTTTACACAATTGATATATGTATGGATTATTATAAGAGCTGTGTGAGCCCCAATAAAATGATTTTAAAAAATTATTTCAGCAAGAAAAAAAAGAATGAGTTCAAACGTAGAAGATGGTGCAGGACTGGGCCAGGTGGCTGTACTTAGGATCACTACGAGTCAGAATTGACTCACTGGCACCTAACTACAACAACATGGATTTAAGGGACTTATGACCTAATGTTGCCCTTCTTCTCAACACTTAATTCTTATTATACCCTACGTCTCATTGCTTAGATCTCCCAAACCTTAGTTTTGCTGCTGAAAGCTTCTCACACATGCTTTTCATGCTGCCTGGAATATCTAGTTCCTCTCTTCTTGACTTGGCTGCTTCCTATTTTAAGTCTTAGCTGAAGTACATGGTTCCAGAGTACCTCTCCCAGACTTTCCTGACTAGCACAAGAGCCCTCTGTCATAAGCTCTCATTTCATCTTATGGTTCTTCTTAGTAGTTATCACATCTTAAGTGTCTGCTGACTTCTGTGATTATTTGACTGCCTATTTCTCCGACCAGACTTAAAGCTCCATGAGGGTTGAAGCAATGTGTATTTCTTCCCCGAATACTGTAACCTTAGTAACTGGCACAATATTGGGCATTCAGTAGGTTCCATATATATAATTGAAATACATTGGTAAAATATGCATTTAAATATATATAAATATATGTATGTCTATATCTGTTTATAAATATATGTATATACAGATACACACACACACACAAGCCCTGGTGGCAGAGTGGTTACACATCGGGTGGCTAAACGTTAGGTCAGCAGTTGGGTCCACCAGCCGCTCCTTGGGAGAAAGACTGGACTCTCTTCTGTGAAGAGTTATAGTCTTGGAAATTCACAGGGTAGTTCTAGCTTGTCCCCCAAAACCAAAGTCACTGCTATCAAGTCTATGCCAACTCATATGACACCCGCATGGGTTTCTGAGACTGTAACTGTTTATGGGAGCAGAAAGCCCTGTCTTTCTGGTGCTTCCAAACGGCCACCAAGTCTTCTGATTGCAACCCAACACCTAACCACTGTACCACGTGGACTCCCACATTTTCCTGTAGGGTCACTATGAGTCGCACTGTCTCAAAGGCAGCAAGTTTTGTATATGTACACACACACACACACACACACACCTAACTAAATGTATGCTGTTGTTGGGTACCATTGAGTTAGTTTTGATCTGTAGAGACCCTAAATATAACAGAATGAAACACTACACAGCCACCCTCACAATTGTTCCTATGTCTGAGCCCATTGTTTCAGCCTATCTTGTTCAGGGATTTCCTCATGTTTGCTGCCTCTCCACTTTACTAAGCATGATGTCCTTCTCCAGGGACTGGTCTCTCTTGACATTATGTCCTAAGTATGTAAGACAAAATCATGCCATTCTTGTCTCTCAGGAGCACTCTGACTGTACTTCTTCCAAGACAGATCAGTTTGTGCTTTTAGCAGTTCATGATATTTTTAATACTCTTCTCCAGCACCACAATTCAAGTGCATTGATTCCTCTTCAGTCTTCCTTATTCAATATACAGCTTTCACCTGCCCATGAGGCAGTGAAAAGTACCATAGCTTGGGTCAGATATAGTTTAGTCCTTAAAGTAACATCCTTGCTTTTCAATACTTAAAAAAATCATTTTATTGGGGGTTCATATAACTCTAATCACATTCCATCCATCCATCCATTGTGTCAAGCATATTTGTGCATTTGCTGCCCTCATCATTCTCAAAACATTAACATTTTTTCTCTGCTTGAGCACTTGGTATAAGCTCCTTACTTCTCCCCTCCCCACCCTCCCTCGTGAACCCTTGATAATTTATAAGTTATTATTATTATTTAATGTCCTACACTGACCGATGTCTCCCTTCACCCACTTTACGGTTGTACATCCCCCTCTGAGGGAGATATATGTAGATTATTATGACCAGTTTCCTCTTTCTTCCCTTACCTTCCTGGTATCACTACTCTCAATATTGGTCCTGAGGGTTTTATCTGTCCTGGATTCCCTGTGATTCCAACTCTTATCTGTACCCATGTACATGCTCTGATTTAGTCGGATTTGTAAGATATAATTGGGGTCATGAAAGTGGGGTGGGGGAGAAGCATTAAAGAACCAGCAGAAAGTTTTATGTTTCAACGGTGCTATACTGCACCCTGACTGGTTCGTCTCTTCCTTATGACCCTTCTGTAAGGGGATGTCCAATTGTCTACAGATGGGATTTGGGTTTCCACTCTGCACTCCCCTCATTCATAATGATTTGATTTTTTGTTCTGGGTCTTTGATGCCTGATACCTGATCCCTTCGGCACCTTGTGATCACACAGGGTTGTGTGCTTCTTCCATGTGAGCATTGTTGCTTCTCAGTTAGATTGCTGCTTGCTTATCTTCAAGCTTTTCAATACTTTCAAAAGATCTTGTGCAGCAGATTTATCTAATGCAATGCTTTTTAATCTCTCGATTGCTATAAAAGAAAATGATTGTGAAAACATTTAGTAGAATCAGTATAATGTAAAGAGGTGAACATATAAAGGTAAAAATTCATAAGACAGTTTCAATATTTATAAAGGAGAGATTCTTTGCATGACCACCTCCTTTTTAATTTGGTTGTTTGTTTTGGTATGTGCAACTATTATAATAAACAGCCAGAATTTCCTTTGAACCAATTCAGTAATGGAGAATTATGTGGAACTCTGTCTAATGAAAACAATTGAGGAAAAATAATTTTCCTTTATTTTTTAGGTCATTCTATGTATCTGAGCATATTTTTTTAAATTATCTAATTTAATTATGTCATGGTACAACTGTATTCTGTTCAAAAGCATCTATAATATCTTATCTGTGCAGAAATGACAGAACCAAATGAATGTTGGCTCAAGGGGAATTGTATAGGCTAAGTGTATTTATGCCACCTTAGAAGTGTCTAGCAAACAGCATGTTTCAGATTGAGAAGTTAGAATTCCCCAATAAAAAGTCAACTTTTAAGGAAAGGTTTGCTTTTACTAACATACTTTAAAGCATCAATTTGAGCATTTGTGTCTATAATTTACTGAACTGTGGAATGAATACACTATATGACATCTGCCTTAGGCATTGGATTGTAAATATTTCATAGCTTTATAAATGTACCATGATTAAGTGTGTTTTAGCAGGCAGCTGAAAATGTTTTACAGCCACAAAATATAAAAATTCCTTTTATCTTTTTCCTTTTGTCTTTATCTGGAGACTTTGAAAATATTTCACAAAGTATATCTTATTACATATGTCTTCAACCACACCTAAAGTCTTGCCAGCAATACCGAAGAGGTAAGTACTTCTTTGATATTACTGGGAAAATTTTAGGCAATATATATGTGTGTGTGTGTGTGTGTGTCTTTTTAATTGGAAGGAAATTCTGTTTAACTTCTGATTAAAAATATTTAACCAGACCATACATTGTAGACAGAATGATGTTTTCCAAGATGTCCACATCTTAATCCCTAGGATATTTGTTATCTTATATTACAAAAGGCATCCTTGTAGACGTGATTAAATGAATGCAATGAGATGAGATGCTATGCGTAAATCGTCCAAGTGAGTCATATGAATGCAATGCCAATATAATGCCTTATAAGAAGAAGACAGGAGGATCAGGGGCAGGAAGAAGGCATGATGATGGGAACTGGGGTCATCGTTAGAGAGAGTTTTGAAGATACTATGCTGAGGGCTTGAACATGAAGTAAAAGCCACAAGCTATAGAATTCAGGCAGCCTAGCACCTGGATAAGGAGCCCTGGTGGTGTCGTGGGTTAGGCATTAGGCTGGCTGCTCATGTTCGACACCACCGACTGCTCGCTGGAGAAGGATGAGGTTGTCTACTCCATTAAGATTTCAGTCTCAGGAAACCTCAGAGCCAGCACTTGTCTGTCCCATGGGGTTGCTAGGAGCAGAGATCAACTCAGTGGCTGGGAATTTGAGTTTGAGTTTCAGAAGCTGGAAAAAGCAAGCATGTTTTCTCTTCTAGAGTCCTCAGAAGAAACCTAGACCTGACAACACCTTAAGTTGAGTTCACTGAAACTCATTTCACACATCAATATCAAAGCTGTAAAAATAATGAATTTGTTATGTTTTAAGCAACAAAGTTTATGGTGCTTAGTGACAAGAGCAACAGGAAATTAATACAGTATCAAATAACATATATCTAGTATTCAGAATTTTAATTAAATACATTACACAGTAAATGAGTTTTAATGTTAAACTTGCCTTAAATAATCATTTCATCAGTTATTTATTCAGATAAAATTCAGTAAATGCTTCTGAGCACTTATTATTATAGATTCTTAATTAGTCAATCATATCTGTTTAGCCACTACGCCATTTGGGTCTTCTGGCATCTTGGAGGTATACATAAAATTATTTTGATGTGCCAATATCATGTCTTATGGAGTCCAAATCCCTCTCATTTGAAGTAGGATATGTCTCGATAGGGATAGTAAGGTAAGTTCAGAATTGATTATAATACAGAAGGGAATATTTATAAGAGAGAGTGTAAGAAAGCAAGGGGGTGGGGATCGGGAGAATATCCAATTATTAAAACCAGGTAATGTTTTTTGAAAGAAAATAGTTGGGGAAAATCTGATCTCAGAACATGAAGACTTGATGTCGGAGGGCAGGAAGAGAAGACGAGACTGAAAATTTCAGATGACTGGAGGCTCTGGAAACCAAGTCAAACATTAGGGTTTAAAAAAAAATTGTGGGCAATGAAATAATTTCTTGAAGTCCTGTTGCATAAAATAGTTCCCTTATTTTCTGATACCAATGGAAAGATAAATAATTCTGAGTTCCTTTCAAGAGTTGTAAAGGAGGCAAAATCAACTACCTTCCAAGTACTCTTCCAAACTCTCAACCAGGAAACCCTCCTGCAGGAAGGACCGCCAACTCTGTGCTGCTGCAGGTAGGCTGTGCGAAGGGAACTGTGCTCTCTGTAGAACTGAAGGTGCAAGGAAATGGACATAATCTGTTAGGACTCTGTGTCTTCAGAAGAACATGGTGAATACGCAGAGAGTGTGAGTGAGACCATTGGTGGAACAAGGCCTGAGTTTTAAGTATGGAATGTAAACAAAGAGCGGTAAATACTTTTCCAAATGGGTGCATCTAAGAAACACCCATGCCTAATCCTACATCCCCGCCCCCTGGCCCCCTCCCATCTCTGTTGTCAGGTGCTATCCCGTTGGTTCTGATTCAGACTTGCTCTAAGTCGAGCAGAACAAATCACCGCCCAGCCCTTGCCATCCTCTCTGCTTGTCTTGTGTTTGAGCTCATTTTCTCAGCCACTGTGTCAGTCCATTTCATCCAAGGCTTTCTTTTTTGACTCTGCTCACCGACTTGACCAGGCATGCCGTCTCTCTCTAGGGACTGCCCTCTCCTGATTATATGTGAGATGTACTAAATGAAACATGAAATTCTGCCATCCTTGCTTCTAAGGAACATTCTGGCTGTACTTCTAAGACAGCGGTGTTTATTCTTTTGACAGTCCATGAGACTTTCCATTTTCTTCATCAACACAAATGTGTTGATTTGTTGTTGTTGTTGTTTTTGCTGTTCTTCCTTATGCCACGCCCAGCTTTCCCATGCATATGAGGCATTGAAAACACCACGGCTTGGGTCAGACGTGGCTTCATCCTCGGAGTGACGTCAGCACCTTAAAGAGGTCTTGTGCAGTAGACTTACCCATTGCAATGCATTTGATCTCTTGACTGCTGCTTCCACGGACGTCGATTGTGGATCCGAGCAAGATGCAATCGTGGATAACTTCAGCCCTTTATTCCTTTATCGTGGTGTCACCTGCTGGTCCCACTGTGAGGATGTTGGTCTTCTTTACATTGAGTTGTAATCCATCCTGAGGTAGCAATCCTCAATCTTCCTGGTCTATTACAGAAAATCAAGCTGCTTGTTCCTAAGGGAGCTCTCACTGATTCTTTTTAAAGGAAATTTTACAGAATGTCCTTCTAAAGAGAAAGCAAAAATTATAGGTCATGATCTACTCTCTAATCCTGTCCATTATTTGAGGCCCAGCTCTCCTCAGACCATCTTGACCTTCCTTCAATGATCGGACAAGCTCCCACAGATCACGTTGCTTATCAACTGCCTAAAGTGGGTATTCTCTGATTTCTATATTATATTTTTATTATATATATGTTCTTCTTATGTAGTATATTTCCAGATTTAGTTGCTTTGAGGAATGTTAAATATACACAGTAATATTTTAAGTATCTTTGATAGCTATCTATCCCAATTATACCTCTTTGTTTAAAAGCCTTTGGTGTGCTGCATTAAAGCTAAGTTTTCTGAGCACTGAGTTTGTACGTGTTGGGTTGCTAACCACAAGGTCAGCATTTTAACCCATCTGCCACTCCTTGGGAGAAAGACCTGACTTTCTACTCTTGTTACAGTCTTGGGGAAACACACACAGGGACAGATCAACTCTGTTCTATAGGGTTGCTATGAATCAGAATTGACTTTCTGGCAGCCAGGTTGGAGTACTAGATAGCTTACAGTGGAATCCCCAAATCTATTTATGATTATCCACATAAAGTCAGCCTCCATTGAATTATATCCACTAGCCTAGTCTGTTCAGGGAGGGGCAGCCTAGCCCTTAGGCCCTTGCCTGGTTGTGTCCTTAGTGGAAATATGGGTGCTAGCTAGCATCACATGGTTATGAGTCATACGCTGCCTTGGTTAGAGGGCCCTGAACCAATTTTATACATTTTTCTATCTGGCATAATATATGTGCACTCATCATGGTTTATTCCCAGTTTTGTAGGCCTACCTGCAATTGTGATGTATTAATATTCTGCTAATCATGCTTCGTGACAGCTTCCTTTGCTCTCTCCACCCCCACGCCCACCCCTCATGTCCTAGTTAAATAGTCATGTCTCTGTAAATCCTTGGAAGCCATTAGGATCTAACTCATCGGGATGATATACTTTTTTGATTTTGTCTTGTCTCTGTCATCTTTAAGACTTCATGAACATTCTTTTTATATTTGAGATTTGGGGTATCTTTTGTCCCCTATGCGGCTAACTGTTTATTGACACATAATTAGCACCATTTTCAAACATGGGACGTCCCATCACAGACTATATTTTCCACCCTCTGTATTTGAGTATCATCCTGTGACCAAGCAGACAGTTTCCCAGTTTCCTTGAAGGTTCACTTACAATCGTTCTTGTTGAAAGGGAGTGTGGGTTGAGTAGAAAGGTGCATGCCTAGAGGCCCAGAGATAAAGGGTCAAAAACCAGAATCTTCAACTTGTGGTTTGTTATGAGTCCATATCTTAGATTAGCTTTGGCTTAGCCATTTGTAAAGTTGAGATAATTACATCTCCCATTCATTCTTTTCAGGACTGTGAGCGGAAGCATTTCACTAATAGAAAATACTGCATAACCTCACTGCTGTCAAGTCAATTACTACTGCTCAAGGTGACACTACAGGGCAAAGAACAACTGCTCTGCAGGGTTTCTAAGGCTATAATGATCACAGCAGGCATCTGCCTTGTCTGTCTGTCCTAGAGCAGCAGGTGGGTTTGAACTACTGACATCTTGGTTAGCAGTAGACCATTCAGTACTGTGCTGTAAACCCATAAAAGCTGTAAGCCAGATGATGTTTGAGAATGTATTCAGTAGTGCCATTTCATAGAGGAGCCCCGTGGCACAGTCGTTGCCTGTTGGACTGCAAGCCTCAAGGTCTGCGCTGGAAACCACCAGGTACTCTGAGAAAGACGGGGCTTTCTACTCACGTAAACAGTTACAGGCTCAGAAACTCACAGGGGTAGTTCGGGTCCTATAGGGTCACAATGAATCGCTATTGATTCGAGGGCAATGATTTTTTTTACTTTGCGGGGGATGGGGTTGTTCATTTCTGAAATCAGAAAAAGGTTGCATGGAAAACACACTGGCCCAAACCAAATCAAATTGAACCAAATGGAAATAACTCTGAGGCCCAGGGAGTTGAATGGCTTGTCCAGCATCACATGACTAATGGAAGCAAGTCTAAGTGAAATGATAGGGTTTTCTTCTGGACACTTGCAACTGCACCACCGCCCAGTTTGCTGCTTGAATCTCAATCAAAGCCTTTGCACTTTCTCCTCTCACTGGGAGGTAAATAACAAAAAAACAAGAGAGAACATCTGAGTCTGAGACCTTCATTGAGTCAGTTGAGCTCAATATTATGTCCGGTCTGGCTGATGTTTGACCCTCCCTGCATTCCATTCCCTAGGGATGTGAGGACATCAGTCCTTACCCAGCCCCACTGATTCATAATCATTGGGAATGCTCTCATTTGTATTCCTGTCAATGTCACTTGTAATGCATCAAAGCCTGTGTTCCAGGTAATAACCAGTCTGAAGTTTATGAAACAAAAGATTGATATCAGCTTCATAAAACTCAGGCAACAGCAATATCTTTTCTATATCTTGCTGTGCCTTTAATTCTAGAAACCTGTATACTTAATGATTTTCAAAAATATTGTAATTAAAATAATAAGGGCAATAATAGAAACAATCAGAATTTTCTTCTAAAAGCTATCATTTTTATAATGCTCTTACTTGATTTAATGACAGAGAGGTACTCTTGCTACTTTCACTTGGTTACAACTAGTTTTTATTGCTTGTTTTTTTTTTTTAAGTTAAAGCTTCTGATTATGTCAATTAAATGCTAGCCTGTTGCTTAAAAGGAAGCCTTCAAACTAGTTCATTCTGGTTCTTTCTTCTGTGCAGAATTTGCATTTCTACCCCCACACAAAACAATTTACATTTTAACAAGACACTGAAGGATTGCCTGGTGATCTATAAGAATCACTAGGTGATCTTGTTAAACTATAGAATCTGAATCAGTGTCACGGGGTGGAAGGGCGCATCCTCGATGGGGGATTGGAACAGAATGATTATTTAGAAGCAGGATGTACGCATAACCCAGCTTGGGCGTGCTCTGGATGTTTGGGCAGGTAAAGTACATGGCCACAGAGCAGCCACTCGTCAGGGGATAGGTCAGAATCAGGAGTTGTGAGGATGATTTAATCTTTTGAAATAAGTTCTGGAAAGTAAATTGGCTTCACAACTTTTCTAGACTACTTCTACAATGTCATCCCACTTCATATCTTAGGCTACGTGCTTTCTCACTCTCCCTCCTCCCTCTATTCCTTCCTCCTCTGCTCCTTGTCTCTCTTTCATCTATTCACAAAATTTCTAGCCCCGACAGTCCAGTGACTTCCCCAAGAGGGGATACAAGAAATCAGATTAGTGGCAAAGCCGGCTCTGGATCACATCTCATGGTTTCTGTTGTGCTTTTGACTATCCCACACTGCCTTTCTCCTCATGTAACCAAGGAACCACATCCTCAGCGCCAGCTTTCTGTGACCCGTCCCCAGGCCCCCTTCATGTGAACACAAAGTCTATCCTTTGGAGCCTGTTGCCTTGGGCTTAGTAACTGCTCCCTGAGGTGCTTGGTCTGAAGACAGAATTTGTTTTCAAACAGAATCAAACCAGATTTCACAATACAGAGGCTTTTTCCTCATTCAGTTTAATAACCCACTGGCTGAAATCCCAGAGGTTCCACACTGGAACATCTTTACCAGGACAAACCTCTGTTGGAATTGGCTTTCTCGCCCGGTTTTGGTGAGGATTGAAGGCGATAACACATGCAGGGCTTTCTGTGCAGGGTATGTTCAATAAAAAAGGGATAATAATGATGGTTCATTTACATAATCACAACAGTTATCAACTTCCGTAAATTTCACCTAAGTACAGTACTGTCACCTAGTACTGTTTGCCCTCCAATCCTATCCGCTGATCTGAAATGTCATTTGGATAGATCTTTCTCTTCTAATAAAGGACTCAGGGTACAGTCAATTATTACATTTAATTGTCATGTCTTTTAAAGAAACAAGAACATTTTCACGACCAGACCTTTGTCTCTAGGAGCATTTACATTTTGGAATAAAATATTCCCCTTCTTCCTTTAATCGTGCACTCCTGTCATGTGCTTATCAATGACGCATTCATGATATCTGTTCTGTGCCAAAATACTACAAAGGTGAGTGCATCTCAGGACATCATATCTGGAAACATGAAGCTCCCTCCCTGACATAAATTTTGATTACTAAGGCATGGTGGTGTGATTTTTGTGAAGTATAATTTTTTTCAAGGAATAAATATCATTTGGGGAGATGCTTTACGAAGATGCATGTACACTGGTCTCATCACAATTTCTCTTTAGGTTTTAGTATATGTTAATGATGGTTGGCATATTCAATCTTTACTACAGTGGTTGTAGAATGATGGCTCTCCAACTCTCAATGCTCCTCCCACATTTCCCTCGGTGATAGTTAAGGTTTGTATCAACTTAAGTGATACGGGTTTCTCAGTTGTTTGGCGGTTAACATCTAGTCATTCCCTTACCTGTTACTTTATCTCCCATAAAGTAATCACAGCCAATCCTATTGGTACTTTTCTAGGATAAGTGTGGAATGTACCCCCCTTATGCAGGTCACAGCCCCGAGGTCGTTGGTGGTCATGGAGGTGTAACATACTTTTGCTAAAAAGGGACATTTCGGAAAAGCTTGTTTCCTTGGTTTCTGGGTCTGGGCCCTGCATCTGATTCATTGACCTCTGGTTCTTTGGACTTGAACCAATGGTCCGTTATATTGCCAGGTGATCCTGGGAGCTGTCAGAGGCTTATGATCTGACTGGACAACTTTGGATACATTCTCCTCTCCTGTCACAAACATGCATGGCCTGATGGCTTTGGATTCATCATCTCTGCAGCTACCCATCTGGGGTTCAAGAGCCCCCAGTGCTATGTAAGTCTGAAAATTCCTCCAGCTTCCCATCTGAACCACAGACTTGAATCAGGGGGCAGGAGCTGGACTAATCTGCTCACCTCACATGAAGAAACCAAACACAGATTTATCAGACGGAAGATATGCCAAGTTGCTTCCAGGGTCAAGCAATAAAGGTATGACACTAAAAGAGATCTTCAATGGCAATGTGGATAAAGGGCGCATCTGCTAAGTAAAAGTGTAATTCGAAACCACCAGCCATCCCCCCAGGGAAAAGATAACAGTCCGCTTCCAGAAAGTGTCTCAGCTTTATGAACTGTGAGCTCCATGGGCATTTCTATTCTGTCCTCAAGGGTTGCCATGAGTCAGAATCAGCGCCACAGTGGTAGGTTTTTAAAGGTTTCCAGATGATGCCTAGGTTAGGTGAATCAATTTGTGGGTTCCATGGTTTCAGCATCCCTCCTCCCAGCACCCCCAAAAAAGTTTCACCCATGGGGACTGGATCCTGTGGAAGGTGCTTTGGGTTTTCTCCTAGTATATATTTTGTTTTCCCCAAATGAAGTCCGACTCCTGTCACAGGAAGTGTTCCCCCCAGAACTGGGGGATCCACGATGGGAACAGGGGTGGGCATTGTCTGCTGTACTCTACTATAAACAAGGACTCTGACATCCTGGGACCAGGACTATTTGCATTTAAAAATGTGTGTGTAGGCTTGGGAATCTTGCTTCATGGAGGTTTGTATTTTTCATAGCTATAACATTTTATATTCCTCCCCTCTATTCTATTAATTCAACTTGCTTCATGTGCCAAATCCTTGTCCAACAATCTATGTGTGAGAGTTGGAATCAGGGAGACCAGATCAGTCCAAATCAAAGTACCATGTAAAGGGAAACTTTTAATTCTTTATTAACAGAATTTTAAGATCCAGTAGGAAAACTGAATTTTATCAATAAATAATCTGTCCATGCAGTCACATTTCTGTCTTTGAGTAAGTTTCACCTGCATCCCCTGTGCTTCTGGGGTAAGGACTTTTAATGTTTATTTATGGAAGTGGTAAATTGGCTTCTTAAAACATAGAAAAAATAAAACACTATGAATAATTCACATTACCCATAATCTAACAAACACTACAAAAATGGTTGTGAGGATCAGACATATTCCCAATTGGAGAAAGAGAAGACTCATTAAAATCACTAATAACATATTCAGTCAGTTATTTATTATCCAGCTATTGAGCCCCCACTGCATGCCAAACTCTATCTTATGTAATGGAGAGTTTGAATCAAATAAAGCATGTCACCCCATTAATTATTGTGTGTGGGTATTCAATTTTCCCTCAGCATTACCATAACGTCTCAGAAGGTAGTTAATTGCTGTTTATTGTCAGGAGGGGAAAAAATTACTGAGACTTAAAAGATTGATTGGAGTTTTTGCTCTGACTTTGAGCAAAGTGTTTTATCAAAGATTAAAAGCATTTCATGCATCTTATACCTCCTTTCTTTCTCTTCCAGTACCCAACTCCAGTGAAAGCTAGAAGAGAGAGAAAATAAAGCTTTATGCTCTAAGACAGCCATTTGTAGGGGAGAAAGAAGTCAAATTCAAGGGAACTTTGGAATTTTCTTTCCAGTGATTCCTATCATAATTACCCACATGTGCAAACTGACCACGGAGATTTCCTGGAATACTCAAATTTCAGCCACACCAAGGTTAACAACGCAGCAAATGATAAACTATTGTGATTCTAAGCTACTACTGAGGTAAGCAGTCCTGATGGAGAGCAACAGGAGTGTTACCAATGCAGGCCCTCCAACATCCCTGTCATAACGCCAAGGAGCTCTAGCTCTGGTCTACTTTAGGGGAAGCATTACCAAGGAACTGAGAAATAATCTAAGAAACTGCCACGAGTCATTTGGCAATTCTAATAATAGTGATATTAATCTGGTCAATGATAAAGCCTGTAAAGTACTATTGAGAAAAGGAAAAAATACATATATAGGAAAGGTTTTAAGGCTAAAATACATGGGATATTCACTTATTTGGGTTAAATACTTAAATAACGGAACATTGTTTTAAAAAGCAACGAGGGTTAGACACAAGGCAAAAATTGTAATCACGATCGTTCATTAAGGCAAAAGTATGCCTGTGGGACTGAGACATGTTACAAAAAGAAAAGAGTATGACCAGAGCAAGCATATCTCTCACAGCCACACAGTCAGTGGTGACTCATGGGACCCGCACTGGGTTTCTGAGACTGTAACTGTTTACGGGAGTAGAAAGTCTAGTCTTTCTACTGGGAGCTCTTGGTGGTTTGGAACTGCTGACCATATAGATCATAGCCCCTGCATAACCACGGAACCACCATATGGTAGTCTTAAGTTGTCAACTATTGGGAAACCTTAAAAGCAATTCCACAATGACAAGCTTAGAATGGCCACCTTCTGCTTCTGTTCACAATAGAAGGCGCTGGACAAGCCAGTCAGGGTACGACGTTTCAACAATGAAACATACAACTTTACTCTAGTTCTTAAATGCTTCCTCCCCTCCAAACTATCATGATCCCAATTCTACCTTACGAACCCGCTAGAACAGAAGATGTACACTGGTACAGATAGGAACTGGAGACACAGGGAATCCAGGACAGATGATCCCTTCAGGACCAGTGGTGACAGTGGTGATACTGGGAGGGTAGAGGGAAGGTGGGCTAGAAAGGGGAAATCGATTATTAGGATCAACATATAACTTCCCCCATGGGGGATGGACAACAGAAAAGTGGGTGAAAGGAGACATCAGACAGTGTAAGACATGACAAAATAATAATAATAATTTATCAAGGGTTCATGAGGGAGGGGGGAGTGTGGAGGGAAGGGGGAGAATGAGGAACTGATCCCAAGGGCTCAAGTAGAAAGAAAATGTTTTGAGAATGATGATGGCAACAAATGTACAAATTTGCTTGACATGCAATGGATGGATGTATGGATTGTGACAAGAGTTGTACAAACCCCCAATAAAATGATTAACAAAAAAGAAGAAGAAGAAGGTGCTTTAGTGCCATAGTGATTACACATTGGGCTGCTAACCAAAGACTCACAGTTCAAAACCACCAGCAGCTCCCGGAGAGAAAGATGGAACTTGCTATGCCCCTAAAGACTTATAGTCTCAGAGACTCAGAGGGGCGGTTCTATCTGGTCCTATAAGGTCACTGTGAGTCTGCCGGCATCAATTCGATGGTACTAAGTTTGCTTTGATTTTCATACATGGGGTATTCCAGTTTTCAATGCAAAGGAGCATTTCCGTTCCTTTGGTCTGCAACAGATGTGTTCATGGTACAGTCTCATTCCTTTACTGGGGTTCCAAAATTATCTAATTTTGATGTGGTTTGTGAAAAACGTTGGATACTTCAAAAAGACAAAGTCTACAGTCCAGGTCCACCACGTGTCTGTCACCTTGCTGTACTGTAGTGCTGTGCATGACGCCGTGATGCCACTGGCATTTCAAATGCCAGCAGGGTCACCCAGAGTGAGCAGGCTTCAGCGGAGCATCCAGACTAGGATCAGACTATGTAGAAGGAACAGGCTGTCTACTTCCGAGGAATTAGCCACTGAAAAACCCATGGCCAGCTTCAAAGCATGGTCAGTTACTGAAAACCTCATCAACAGAAGCAGCACATTGCCAGAGATCATGCCGGAAGATGAGCCCCTCGGGCTGGAAGGGACTTAAAATATGACGAAGAAAGAGCTGCTCCCTCAAAGGAGACTCTACTATAATGATGTGAGGGGAGCAAAGCCTGTGTGACTTTCCTTTGCGGATGGGCATCCCTCAACACGAGAAGAAGCAGTTTCACGCATTAAGAATCAAGACTGAGAATGTAGGAAGGAAGAATCTGGAAAAATTGGAAGTCATTAAAAATGGAAAGGATTGGACAAAGGTGTCAGTGAGCTGAAATGGACAGGTATTGGCCATTGTAAATAAAATACATGGTTTATTATGTGAGAAATGACACAATAAAAAGGAATGACACTGCTCTCATCATCAAAAAGAACATTTCGAGTTCTCTTTTGAAGTACAGTGTTGTCTGTGATAGGATTATATGTATCTGCCTTTGAGCTATTATTCAAATTTATGCATCGCTGAAGTAAATGGTGACAAAAGAAAGGAATGCGTGATTGTTTTCAGTTGGGAATGGATCAAAATTGCAATCAAGATGCATTGATAAATATTAGCCAGTGGAATGCAGAAGTTGATCACAAAGAGTGGGAAACAAAGAGCAAGGAACAATAGTTGGCAAATGTACTCTTGATAATATAAATGAGGCTGGAGATAGCATGACAGAATTTTGCAATACCAATGACTTCTTCATAGCAAAAACCTTTTCTCAATAACACAAAAAGTGACTATACATGTGGACTTCTTGAGATGGAATACACAGAAATCAAATTGACTGTATTTCTCCATCATATATGGAGAAGCTTAATGTCAGCAGCTGAAAGGAGGCCAGGGGCCGACTGTGAAACAAACCATCAATTTCTCATATGTAAGTTCAGGTTAAAGCTGAAAATTCTATGTTTTTTGTTCATCTGGATAGAAATATCATATCTATCCTAAAGCAAAAAACTCATTGGGTAATAAACAACAAGTCAGATAGTGCAGAATAAAACACTGCTACTGAATTGATAGTGACCCTATATAGGAATTTTGGAGATGTACATTTTTATGGGAGCGTACAGTCTCATTTTTCTCCTACGGTGTAGCTAGTAGATTTGAACTGTTGACTTTATGGCTAGCAATCCAACACTTCTTAGACAGTACCACCAGGGTCCCTTGAAAAAGACAGACCATAAAAGTGGGGGGTGGGGGAAGAGAAAAGTAAAAAGTATCAGCGAGAAATGAAGCAGGCTAGTCTGACCTATGCTTCATAAAGCAAACAAAAACAAACAAAAAATCATAAATCAAACAAAAACCAAGCCCATCGGCATTGTGTAGATGCCAACTCAGAGCAACCCTATAGGATAGAATAGAACTGCTTTTTTGCGATTCTTAGGCTATAAATCTTTATGATGCAGACTGCCTCATATGTCTCCCATGGAGAAATGGGTAAGCTTGAACCTATAACCTTTCTGTTACCAAGTCAATACTTACCTCACTGAGCCACAAGAGTTTCTCGACACATAATACTCTCAGAAATGAGAGAGGGCAATCATTTAGGTGTTTTCTAGTACAGAAATTTATAGTACACACCGATAGAAAGGCAAATGGTAACCTGAATTTAGATCCCTCAGCAATTAAGTTTTGGGTATCATCAACTGGCAAGTCAACTAGACTAATAACCAAAATATAAGGTCGAGGAAAGTGAAATCTGGAATGGGAGGGTCACTGGAGGAGATTAATGCTTGTGACTGGGTGCAGCAATAAGGGCGAATCTCATCTTGGTAAACCTCTTGAAACGTCTCCACAGACTGACCAATTGTATCACGAGGAAGCCAGGGGATTTTATATGAGCGGTGAGTATATTTCAGTGGCACACGTGGGCTCGTAGTGGGTGCTGATGGTGTCTTGCTCCATGCCCTTGAATCCCTTGTAATGTATTGCAACTCCCTCCTCTACAACTCCCTTTATATACTTCTCTGTGTGTGACTTCTCGTGGCACATGAATGCACCTTTCTCAGAGAACTGAGCTTGGACTACTGGAATGTATTCACCTGAAGGATGAGAAAACCAGCAGTTCTTTGTTGTCACTCACAGCCCGCAGCCCGTAGCACTGGCTGCTGGGAGTGTGAAACCCCAACTCCTTTGCAGGTAGGTGGAGTCAACTCTAACTTGTACATTTGTGGCCCAGGGAGCCCTAAGGAATCACACTGACGCTGGGTCTCTGCCGGTACTCACACCTTCTCCATCTGGATAGTATTCCTTCCTCTCTCCTTGATATCTCCTGGGAGCATGTCCTTAGTAAATTTTGTGAACACGAATCTTCATCTTACGGACTGCTGCCGGGGAACAACACACACACACACACACAATCTTTATTTAAATGTTTTCACACCTCTTTAATTAACACTTCCAGGAAGATGTTTAAAAATTGTATGTTTAAAAAAATCATATTTGGCTGGAAAATGCAAAGGCAGTTCTTCCTTTGGAACCTTCTTTTTCCAACAACGTGTCTTCTTTCTGTGCAGGTCGCAAACAGAGCCCGGACAGGGTAAAAAGTACCGAGTGACTTCTTTGACTCTGAAGTGATCGCAGGTGAACATTCTGAATATGTGTGTGCACGTGTGTGTTGTCTGTGTGTATCTATACACACAAGGAGAGAGAGGGAAAACAAGAGAAAGCACAGAGAGACCGAGGGGGGAAAGTAGCAGACAGGAGACAGGGATATATGCCCTTCAATGCATTTATTGTTTCACTAAATTTCAACATATCCCCTTGGTTCTCTAAGGCATATTGAGGATAAAGATAAGCGAGCCATTCTCTACTTTCTGGGAGTTCGCAAGCTAATAGAGAAAAAGGTCCATGCCCTTTGGTAATGCTCATCCTGGACATTGTGTAAAAAGTGCTCTAATGAAGGTTACTGAAAAGATGAAGAGACGGACTTTACCTAGTGGTTGTGGAATGCCTGAAGGGTGCTTGGAGCAGAGCATTTAATACGGGCCTTGACTCCCACAGCACTTTCTTTCCCCGAGATCAAGTCTAGCAAAGGCCTTGAGAGTTGTTAGTGCACGCTTCATCACCTTTCAAGTAAAAAGCATGATGCTTATTTGTACCTGGTATTTTGTGAAAGCTGGTATGAAATTTTATCAAGGTTTTGAGTCATTCTGCAATTTTCAGTGTGATTATAAAACAATGACATTTATTTTAAAACATAGGCCATGTTTTAAAAATGAATATCTCTTATGTATAAGCATTCTGCATCTTGTGGATTGTCCCTACCTCCTCTTGTAAAATGGAAATAATAGCACCGGTCTTGCAAATGTTACTGCTTGTGTTTTACAAAAGCCCTATCTCAGTATAAAAGATCAGCAGCAAACCCATTGGAGAGGCCTGAGGGCCAGGCCCCAATCCCAACTACTTGGACAGACCCTCCTCCTCGCAGAAGAATTCACTTCAGATGACAGTATAGAAGCTACAGCTCAGGGAGAGAGACATGTCTTATCAGGGCACCCAGGAGCAAATGAAGGGGGAGGAAGAGAGAGTAGAGCATATCCTGGCCCACCAAGCCTTGAGAATGATATCCCTGCTCAGAGCAGCCAAAGCACAGAGAGGACCATAAGACTGGCCCTACTACAAGACACAACATCTCTCACTGACCCACAGTTCTACGGGGGAAAACACTGGAGACACAGTACAGGAATTGCATCCAATCTGACCCACCACACTCAGGAAAAAGACTACGGGTGTGCAACAGAACAACAAGGGAAGCAGACCAATGAAGTCCCCTGGGAATACCAAAAATAGACTGTGGGGCCAGGACAAGGCATCCCATCAGATTCGATCAGAAAACACTCCTGAAGGTCAACAAACAGACCTTGAACTATTTATGGGCTTTTCTTTTTTTATTGTTGGTTTTGTTGGTTTGGGTTTTTTTTTTTTTGTTGCTTTTTTTTGCTCTGTCTTGTTTTTGTGCTTATTATTGTCTCTGCATGTCTATCTAAATAAGATACGTGGGATGAATAATCTGGAAGAGAAACCAACGGGATCAACAGTTCCAGTGGGACATAGGAGAGGGGGAGGCAGGGAAAAAGAAGCTGGTGTTAACAAACCTAGGGATGAGGAAACAAGTGATCTAAAATCAACGGCGAGAAGGGAGCAGGAGGCCTGATAGGGTTTGATCAAGGGCAATGTAACCGAGAGGAATTACTGAAACCCAAATAATGGCTGAGCATGTTAACAGGACAAGTGGCAAGTGAAAGGAAATAAAGGAAAGAAGTAGGAGGCAAAGGCCACTTATAGATGTCTAAATACAGACATGTACATATGTAAATATATTTATATATGATGATAGGGAAATAGATCTATGTACATATATTTATAGGTTTAGTATTAAGGTAGAAGATGGACATTGGGCCTCTCCACAAGTACTCCCCCAATGCAAGAACACTGCTCTAATAACCTGGCATTCCATGATACTCACCTTCCTGACACAATCGCTGAAGACAAAGTGGGTACATAAGTAAATGTGGTTAAGAAAGCTGATGGTGCTTGGCTAGCAAAAGATATAGCATCTGGGATCTTAAAATCTTGAAGATAAACAAGTGGCTATCTGTCTAAGAAACAATAAAGTCCACATGGTAGAAGCACACCAGCTTGTGTGATCATGAGGTGTTGATAAGATCAGATATCAGGCATCAAAGACTTAGAACAAAAAAAAACGTATCACTGTGAATGAGGGTGAGGGCAGAGTGGAGACCCAAATTCCATTTGTAGGCAACTGGACATCCTCTGACAGAAGGGTCATGGGAAGGAGACAAACCAGTCAGGGTGCAGTATAGCACCATTTAAGCATGTACACAGGTACAGATAAGAGCTGGAAACAGAGGGAATACAGGACAGATAAAATCCCTCAGTACCAATGTTGAAGTAGTGAAACCAGGAGGGTAAGGGTAAGGGAGGGTGGGGGGAGAAAAGAAAAACTGATCACATTGATCGACATATAACCCTCTCCCTGGGGGATGGACAACAGAAAAGTGGGTGAAAGGAGACATCGATCAGTGTAAGACATGAAACAATAATAATTTATAAATCATCAAGTGTTCATGACGGAAGGAGGGAGGGAGGGGATCAAAATGAGGATATGATACCAAGGGCTCAAGCAGAAAGAAAATATTTTGAAAGTGATGATGGCAACAAATGTACAAATGGGCTTGACACAATGGATGGATGTGTGGATTGTGATGAGTTGTATGAGACTCCATAAAATGCTTTAAAAAAAATACACTATAAGATGGCAAGAGTTTGGCTCAGATCTTTTTAACATGTTACCTGGAGAACCCCGTCCCTGAGAAGGACATGATGCTTGGAACAGTAGAGGACGAACATGCAGAAGTTGTCATATTGGTGAATGTTTGCTGCGAAATTACATGAATAACAATAAGTATGGGGGGAGAATATGTTCAAAAATGGATTGTGGTAAAGATTGTACAACTCTTCTTGGGAAAAAAATGACCCACAGCAAATGCCTGTTTTTATTAAGAGGTATACTATTCCCAAAGTTAATGAACAATTTGTTATATTTTTGTAACAAATTTGTTATATTTTAAGGATTTAAAAAATTTTAAACTTTGATTTTATATTCTTCCATATATTTTTGCATTGATTTTGATCATTTAAAATATAACTTCCCTTGATCAATTACTTCTTTTAACATCCTCTTAAATTTTGTATTTTGATCTAAAGTCTTACTAGCTTTACCCTAGTATGATCCCAATACATTCTCATTCCCTGAGAGATGTTTCTACTGCAATGTTGAATGCTATAGTTCATTTACCTAGATTCCTTTTTTAAAGAATTGATGCACTCAATCCCTCCAAGGCAGAACCGAGTGAGTAGCCTCCAGAGGTTGCCTTGCCTGGTTGTCACTGCCTCAGGAGCCCTGTCTAGGGCACCTGCAAGTGGGAATCTACCTGTGGCAATGGGCTTGGGTTTGGTATGCCTAAATTTCATTGCCCTTCCCAGGGTATCTTCTCTTACAATGATGGGTGATGTGAGGTATGAAAGTCAAGTCAATTGCTTCATTTTTGAATAATTTAAAAGGTTCTTCCAAGGTCCAGGTCTCCTGGAGGAGTTTCTGCAGCCTTTGTTTTGACTGCAGGGCAGCCCAAATTCTCCCTCCAGCTTCACTTCCTTCCTTTACCCACAGGGCTGGAGTACAAGATCCCTGCACAGTAAATTTCTTGCATCTAATCTTCCTCTGCATCTAGTCTTCTCTTCAGAACCTTGTCTCCAGGAACAGAATCCAAACAGTTATGGCTGGGAGTGCCTTTAATGAGCAGGTTCTAAAATGATATTTCTAAGGCGAACGGCCAACTCACTAGCAAGCTATCAGGACTCGAGCACTGGAGGTACGAGGAGCATATATGGGTTCTCAAACAAATTTTAAAACATTAATCTGTGGTGAGTTGAGGTGAAAGAAAATACCTGTGATTGTCAGAAAAGTCAGATCATCTAATAAATGAGGTAAGCATGGGTTTATTTGTGCTTACTAATCTACAGTGAATAATTTCACACCTTTTTGCCACATCAAAGTTTCTGCTTCTAGGTAAGACTGATATCTGTGGTCTTTCTCCTAACCCCACAGTGCCTTCCTATAGAATGAGAGCTTCATTTCAACTTGATAATTCCTCACTAGGTCAGGGTACCCGGCAAACAAGGTAAGTACAGGCTTACCTATTTGTAGTGAATGGTTTCACATATTTTCACTGTATCTGTGAAACTTTTCACTGCTGATTAGTGAGTAAGCACAAGTATGCCTGTGCTTACCTTGCTTACTGGGCAATCCATCCCTGACTGGCAAGTACAATATATTCGAAAATGGAGACACACTCGGAACAGGACCTAGAAGGGCGCTTTCTCTAGAAGCAAGCGATACTTTGAATAAAGATAACGAAAGACTGAGGATTAGTTATGCAGCAATTAAAAGCTAAGTATGCGAGTCAGAGGACCTCCTTGTCAGCATTTAAAAAGAGATTCACCTTTTCTACAGCTGGGGGCAGGAAAAGAGGAGGGCAACCCCCAATTTAGGATGCACTCAAAAGATGAAGAGCACTGGAGAGGAGGCTGGGTCCTCAGACGTAGTGGATATGTTAAGGTTAGTGCAGGAAGGAATGGGACATCGAGTCATGGAATTAGGTTGATGTACTAAATGCTACAGAGTCCTCAGATTCCCCTGCACTCTCTGAGCCTACAGAAGCGTACCCTATCTCTTTATGAAGAGCTACCACTTCCCATCCTCGAAGATTATACAGAAGTCTCTGACTTAGTCGCCTGCCCATCTTCTCTTGGGCACTAAACCAGTAACGAGGGTTAATGCCCAGCGGAGCCCTTCAGGCTGAGCCTCCAGAGGAAGGAGAAGAGCAGTGCTCTAAGAGACCTGCAAGGTCTAGCAGGCATATGTTGGTGTAAGTAGGGAAAGATGGTATGAAACTAATTTCTGAGATTTCCAAAACAAACAGACAAACATCAAATCAATTATGAGACTCCACGCATAAGAGCTGGGAACGGGTGACTTTGGACTGGGGGAAGATTGCATTGCCACCGGTGTCTTGTGGTGCAAGGTGGGGATTCAAATGAAAAGGCTCTAAGAAGTGAATGCCAGAGACCAGCGGTTCTCAACCTGTGGGTCGCGACCCCTTTGGGGGATCTAAGGACCCTTTCACAGGGGTTGCCTGATTCATAACAGTAGCAAAATGCCAGTGATGAAGTAGCAACGAATATAGTTTTATAGTAGGGGATCGCCCCAACATGAGGAACTATATTAAAGGATTGTGGCATTAGGAAGGTTAAGAACCACACTGTAGTAGACCACATTAGGCTGGGAAAATTCATCAGAGGAATAAATTTTCTTGAGAAGATATGCAAGATTATCCATGTACCAAAGCATTAATTGGTAAATGAATCAGTAAAGTGCTGGTGATTGAGAAACATCCCCACAGAGAAGCTTAGAAGTCACTGCCTTCTGCTGTTCTGTGTTACCTGGAGACTGAAGATGCTGAGCCCATCTTGACAGCCCACAAACATCACAGTTGTCAACTCATGGATGGTATTATGCTGATCAGATCAGATGAGGAAAAAGTGACAAGTACCCAGTAGAACTTAGTCAAGTCCATGCACTTCAGAGAGTCTAAGGAAAAAGCAAATAAATATTCATTAACTTATGATAGTAGAGCACTTTTTTAGATATCCAGCAAGACATGACAAAACATCATTTCCAAAATAAATGACAACTATTGCATCTCATAACAGCTACCATTATGTGAAAGGAAAGAAGAAAATGTGGGTAGAATTATATATCTTCTTTTCATTATTTGACAATTTGCTGATAGAAGAAGAAGAGGCCCTGATAGACCTTTTAAATAATTTCTGGAGGTAGTATATTTTTTTAAAATCGGTTTATTAGGGGCTCATACAACTCTTATCACAATCCATCCATACATAAATTATGTAAAGCCCATTTGTACATTCATTTCCCTCATCATTCTCAAAACATTTGCTCTCCACCTAAGACCCTGGCATCAGCTCCTCATTTATACACCTCCCTCCCCACTAACCCTTCTCTCATGAACCCTTGAAAATTTACAAATTATTATTTTGTTATTTCTTTCACTGTCTGATGTCTCCCTTCACCCACTTTTCTGTTGTCCATCTCCCAGGGAAGAGGTTATATGCAGATCCTTGTAATCGGTTACCCCTTTCCAACCACCCTCCCTCTGCCTTCCCAGTATCACCACTCACACTACTGGTCCTGAAGGGATCATCTGCCCTGGATTCCCTGTGTTTCCAGTTCCTCTCTGTACCAGTGTACATCCTCTGGTCTAGCCAGATTTTTAAGGTGAATTGGGATCATGAGACTGGGGGAGGAGGAAGCTTTAGGAACTAGAGGAAAGTTGTATGTTTCATCATTGCTACATCACACCTTGACTGGCTCGTCTCCTCCCTGAGACCCTTCTGTAAGGGATGTCCAGTGGCCTACAAATAGGCTTTGGGTCTCCTCTCCGCAATCCCCCCTCAATCACTATGATATGATTTTTTGTTCTGATGATGCCTGATACCTGATCCCTTCAACACTTCGTGATCACACTGTCTGGTGTGCTTCTTCCATGTGGGCTTTGTTGCTTCTGAACTAGATGGCCGCTTGTTTACCTTCAAGCCTTTAAGACCCCAGATGCTATATATTTTGATAGTTGGGCACCAACAGCTTTCTTCACCACATTTGCTTATTCACCCATTTGTCTCAGTGGTTGTGTCGGAAAGGTGAGCATCATAGAATGCCAATTTAATAGAACAAAGTATTCTTGCATTGAGGGAGTACTTGAGTGGAGGCCCAATGTCCATCTGCTACCTTAATACTAAATCTATAAATAGATGCACGTAGATCTATTTCCCCATCCCATATATAAATACATTTACATATGTCCATGCCTTTATTTAGACCTCTATAAATGCCCTTTGCCTCCTAACTCTTTCCTCTATTTCCTTTGACTTTCCTCTTGTCCCACTATCATGTTCAGCCATCATTTGGGTTTCAGTAATTCCTCTTGGTTATATTACCCTTGATCGTGCTCTACCAGGCCTCCTGAGGTAGCTTATTTCTGATCACCCTCAATCAGCATTAGCCTATGAAGACTTTAAAAAGCTCACATTCTCCAGAGGCTGGGTTTATTTATTTCTCGCATGCTCTTTTGTAATTTTTTAAATAAAGGATAGTGTCCATCCAAACCCTGATGCGGTAAGTTCCAAAACAGGTACGAAGCAAGTGGTATCAGTGACTTGGAGGACTTGGGAGGAAGACAAGGGTGAATTCTGTATCTCCCTCCCTCTGTCCTCATTTTTCCACATCAGAGCTAATACTCTTGTTGCTCTCGGGGGTTAGGGGGGAGGGATGGGGGATTCATATTTGGAAGATTGTGAGCCCTTTCGGCTATTACTATGGGGTGAACATTGAACACCTGGTTTAATGTTATATCCACTTCCCTGGAGGTCAATGTGGACTATGAAGTTTTGGCTCTTTCACCTCCTTTTAGGACAACTGTTCAGGGTCAGCCCAGGCTCCAAGTTCTGCAGGAGAGCCACTGAATTACTGGATTCCTGGCTGTGATGGCAGCAAAGTGCAGCCTGCTCCAGTCAATTCTCCTCTCTTCCCTTCTCCCACAGGGGTTGACCCCAAAAGCCCAGGTTCAAAACTTTCCTGCAGGTTCTGTTCCCCTCCCCAAACTACATGATCGACCCTTTGGAACTAACATCCTCAATGTATTCTGCGACTTACTTGGCCACAGATCCAAAACATTCTGAATTTTCTAACCTGATCCTTGCCTCCCCACTATGAGGACCCCACTTTTCTATATCCTGCTCTGGCCCTATTTTCTCCACTGAGTTCACTTGCTCTCTGCAGTTCACTCCAAGATTGCAGACCCTATCTCTATGCATTGCTTCCCCATTTCAACAATGTTAAATCTCTCGCACATCGCATTCTAAACTGAGAAGAAGGGAGAAACCTGGACCATCATCCACGCAGACTGTGAGCTGATGTCACAGGGTGGACACCCCACTTGAACAAGAGACTACTCACATGAGCAATAAGAGGCATTCTGGATTTTTGTGCATGCATCAATACAAACAATCTAATTCAGCCTGCATGGAAGACATTAAAATCTGAGGAAATTTGCACTGAAATCGGGGCAAATTATATCCCGAAGTCCTTACTCAAAGGCATCACACTCAAAATTTGATTTGATTTTTTAAAGATTTCATTACCATCTGAAATCTTGAAAATATTTTTTAAATAACTCTTAATTTTCCCCAGTTTAGTCAATGACTGTCCCCTAGGGCAGGCCCATCAGCCATTGTAGCTGACATCCTCTCTCTTACAGTAGTTAGTGAAATTAAACTGTCAGTCTTCATTTTTCTTGATGGCTTCGTATCGTACCCATTCTGACTAGGAGGATCCCCTGCCCCCTTCCATTAATTTTAAAGAAGGTCATGCTGGCTTCTGAGCCTTTATTTTCAGATTGGCATCTTCAGATGAGACCCGGGACACTAGCGGCAAAGACATCAGACAAATGAAGTCTGGCACCCTAACAGAAGGGAATGTGTTTCCCCTTAAAGAATTTGAAAGTCTCTAATTAGGAAGCTTGGGAAAATTCCAGACCCAGCGATGGCCTCACTGTGGCTGAGATTGGGGGTGGGGGTACTAATCTGTGAACTCTGCCCCAACGTAATGCCAGGAAGGCTGAGGAGGAGATACATTTCCCCACTTGGAAGGCAGACATTCACGCACCCAGAGCATCGCTTCTCCAGACTGCCCCGGCAAGGGCTCCCTGAAAGTAGCACTCTGTGACCTTCCTCTGCAATCTCAGTTACATGACTTACAGTACAGAGTGGTATTCAGGGCCTGTCGTGATCCCCTAACTAGTAGGACTCTCAAAACACAGACAAACAGGGTAGAAATACTTAAAACTGCTGCTTGTGCCCATTCAACCTCAGCGTACGCATACACTTCGATTTTGATTATCCTGCCCAGGAGTCAAGGTTGCAGATAAGGGCCTCCCAGTTCAATATCTTGGTCTTCTCTGAGCTCTCATGATCTCCTTTACAGTCTCCCAGGGCACTCACACTGTTTTCCACAAGCCCAGATCCATGTGCTATCCTTCTGCTAAAATGGTGATGTGCCTCAACCCCAAACCATATCTTTTCACCTTCCAAATAGCCAAATTTGCATTCCCTAAGCATACTTGGAAAGTGCGAGAGCTATGAGTCATTTCCAGCTCCATCCAAAGCAGTTTAATCAGCTAAGGGATAGAAGAAAGCAAACTCTTCAAAAGGTTCCAGCTGACGGTAGGAAAGAAGCTTTAGCATTTAGGAAATATTTACTCTTAAAAGGAGTGTACATACTAGCCCAAGAATGAACTCCCTAAAGATTTAACTGTATCTTACTCATGGTCCTGAATCCCTCAGTGTTTACCAAAGAACCTTGGGTAAGTAGGAAATTCAAATAAACATTAACTTCATTATAGTAAAGGTAGTGAAGTCTATATGACTTTTTAATCACTGTGGTTAAAATCACCCCTTTGGGTCAGGAAGACTCAGACTCTGGCTTTGGCTATCATTCTTGTGGGAGTGTGTGATGTGTAAGTTATACAACACAGCTGTGTTCCATTTCCTCATCTGTGCATTGGGCATAATAACAGATTCTGTCTCAAAAAGTTGATGTGGGGATTATATAAGGTATCATCTGTAAGGTGTCTGTATAGTGATATTCATATAGGAAATAGATGTTTAAAATAAAAATTGATGATAAGAATGATAATACAAATCATTGATTTGTATCACCCTTGACTAAAGACAGAGTTAATTTAATGGATTAATAACCTTCAATTCTTTCTTTGATTCCTTTGAAGTGTAATGAAAATAAATTTCCTAAAATTTGAATACCGATGATTACTTTGTTCTATAAATAGCAGAAAGCAGCCTATTGGGCCCCCAATTTATTAGAGTAGAACATAGGAAAAGTTTATTCTGTAAATTACTAGTAAATATTTTAGACTTTTCAGATTGCATGTGGTCTCCATTACTCAACTTTGTCTCGGGTCATAATGAATGGGTATATATGTGTTCCAATAAGCTTTATTTAAAACAGGCACTGGAGTTAGCTAAATTCCCCAGGCAGTAATGCCTCATTTCAGCATCTTTCAAAGACAGCTTCCATGTAGCATCTGTGAATTATCACTGTATCCTTATAATATACTCTGCTTTCTTTTGTTGTAGAAAAAACTTGAATGAAGGTAAAATAGAGAGCTTTATTACACACTTAACAAATTATTCAAATTGGGCACTTTGTGATCCATGAAAATGAATCTGAGGCACCATAATCATATAGAAGCTTATAGAGTTTGAGAAAGAACATGATATATAATACTCAAAAGTAGAAGTCGGCTTTCTCAAAGTGCAGGTGTCAGCCATGGGATTAAAGGATATACTTATTGACAGCTAGATCAGGAGACAGGTGACAGGACAATGTCAGGATAGGACTTGCTCTGAAATCAGATTGCAAATAGACATTGGTCAATTTCACACAGAGATTTTCCTGAGATTATGTCCTGTAGGCATTTTAAAAAATCATTTTATTGGGGGCTCATACAGCTCTCATCACATCCATCCATCCATTGTGTCAAGTACATTTGTTGCCATCATCATTCTCAAAACAGTTTCTTTCTACTTGAGCCCTTCCTTTAGGCATTTTAAAAAGAATATTATACACAGATCTTACTGCACTGTTTTAATATAGTAAGATACATTGACAATAACTGCTTATAGAAACACATTTTCTGAAAATATTCCTCATAAGGAGGTTTCAGATAATCAGTTATGCCCTAACCCATTCTGGGAATAAGATATGGCATACTATATTTGCACGGTCACTTTCTTACTTAGTAGAAGCAAAAATGCGCCTACTCCCCAGTTCTAAATGAATCATTTTACTTATGCCACATACTTTATTTTAAATGCTCTTGATCATTGCCTCCTTTTGATCAAGGATTTCTATGAATATCTTATCATCTCGACAAGAAGACTTTCTTTAGCATGGATTTGGGTAGCAGTATTCTTTTATTTATTTATTTTTGCAATATTTCTCTTATTTGGTGAAAGTTTTAAGATATCAGACATTCCTTGTTTGTTTGATCGTCCACCATTCTGAGAAGCTGCCTTGTAGTCCCTGGGTTGTATCTATAGTAGCTGGGCTTTACCAATCCCTTTATCATGTGATGGCTGGACAGACTGCTGCGGTGATTGGACATGAGGGAGCAGCCCACAACAGAACAACTGGGCTATTCAAAAGGCTAATCTAGGATGGGAATACTCTTCATCCAAATACAAAATTGAGGAGAGTTAATATGCATAGTGCTTTGTTATACTGTTGGTTTTTTAGTAACCACATTAGTTATGCATTTGATGTCATATCTAATTATTTCAAAATCAGTACTACTTAATATGACAATAATTATTCTCATGAACAAAGGTGATCTAACTCAAGATCTTATTTCTTTAGGCAACTGATTAACAATGTTGAAAAGAAGAAAGTCAGAAATGGCCTGGGTGGTCTTCTGGCACAATTAGGCAATCATTTGTTCCACTTCTTCTAAGGTATTTAGTCAAGTACAATAAAGATGAGAAATGGCTCAGACACTTTTCAGTTGGGCGAGGAGAACATCTAAGGTAATTGTATTATTTAGTGTGGTTCACCAGATTAACTTAAGGATTTGCTTTGTGAACAGCTACAGTGTTAGCCACATTAGCTGCTATTTGTCCCATGGTGTCCAGGAGGTTTCTAATGGTTTGTTAATATGGTATAAAATGCTATCAGATAAAATAATGCCTAGAGGTATGAAAGACTTAATTCCAAACTAGCAACCAACTAAGTGAGATGTCAACTAAGTCCATAGGGACGAAGGCCACCAACATAAATCACCGGAGGATTGAAAATCATAAAATCCGAAAGCGAAGAAGGGAATAGTATCAGAGCCTAAATTGTCAAAATGCAGGTTACAGAAGGCGATGAATAATAGTGAGGTCCCAAGAAACATTTGTAGGATCTACAAAGGAAAGAAGCCTCTGGTGATTTCCCTCAATCCTTAATAGAGGAAGCGAGCTAAGTGGTTACTGAACAGAGTGCATTGGAGAGATGATTCCAGAAGATAAACCTGACTCGAACAGTTAAAATCTGTCAGTTGATTCCCCCTCTGGTGCACATTAAGCCTCATCTGGTTTTCACATTTTCTGTATTTTGTTTTATTTGTTTGTTTACATTTGTTTGTTTATCTCCGATGTATTATGTAATTGGGGTCAATATCTTGAAGTTTTGTTATATGTATTTCTATTTTTCAGTATATGAAGCCAAGGATTGATGAACCTAAGGGACTGCAAGCAGAATAGGGATTCTGGGCAGGAGAGTACAGTGGGGGTGGGGGTGGAGGTATTTCAGGAAGGAAAATCATGTTTTCAAACTGATTGTGGTAGTAGCAATTGTGCAATACTGCATGAAGCGACTGAACTATGGAATGATACACTATCTGTATAAACTCCCAATAAGGACTCTTACCAATGAGAATTCTGTCACTTGGTTGTCCTTAATGAGATTGCCTCCATTTAAATATGATCAGGCCTCCTGAGAGGCTTAGTCTTAGCTTTATCTTTAAGTAATCTGATGATCTACATAAGAACACATGTGTAAAGGATATTAGTCACGTTCTCCCTCACAGAGAATAATCTGGCTGGGCTTCTCTAAGTCACATGTTTGTGTGAGAGCTATTGCGAAAAAGCAGGCACTTGAATAATTAGAAAAAAACTGGAATTGGTGGCCCGTTATTGTCAAAATTACTTATTAAGTTTTCATGGTATCTGTCACTATTGGCAAAGAGAAAGGCAGGAGCGGGGTGGTGGTGGGGGGGGTTACTTTCTCGTAATTCCATCAGGCCTGATAAGTACCCGACGAAGATAGGAACAAAGCACTGCAGGAACACTAAGAGAGCTGGAGAATCATCATAGCGAGATGTGCACTGCCCCTTGACAGTGGTGCTAGAGCTAACCGTGAAAATGGGAAGATGAATACTGGGCAGTACCCCCACCCAAAAAAGTGGATTTATTTTTCAAAGGTATGCATTAAAATTTTTTTTTTACAAAAATCCTTATCATGTTCAAAACTATCGCCATTACACTTCGTACCTTTGTCAAACCTGCGATTCCATTCTTGGAAACATTTTTCAAACACATCTGTTTGGTTCACTGACAGCACCTCCCCTCACCCCTCGCCCCTTTTCATATCTTCTATGTTGTCAAATCGTTGTCCTTTCATGTCCCTCTTTATTTATGAAAACAGAAATCACACGGGGTGAAGTCAGATGAGTAATATGTGTGGGGCAAGAGAGGCATGCTGTTTTGGGACAAAACCTGGTGCACAGATAGATGGCTGTGTGAGCTGGTGCATTGTCATGGTGGCAAAACGAGTCCCCATTAGCCACAAATAAGGCCTTTTTTTGGTCCCACCCTGTTATGCAGTCTTTTCAGAACCTCTAAAATAGAAAGTTTGATGAACAGTCTGATCAGGTAGGATGAACTCTAAATGCACTATCCCCCTCACATTAAAAAATAAACAAACAAACCAGAGCATGGTCTTGAGCTTTGATTTTGGGCAAGGTCTAGACTGCGACTTGCACTGGCTTGATGGAGGTTTGCTTTCAGGCTTGTAAGACTAACACCATGTCCCAGAACCAGTAATGACGCTGAAGTCCGGGTTGCTTTGGAGCTGTTCTTCAAAGCACGGCACATTTCCACTTGACACTCTTGGTCCTGGTCAGTCAGAACCTGAGGCACAACTTTCACAGGGACCTTCCCATTCCCAAATCTTTTGTCAAAATTGACTGAACCAAGCTCCAAGATCATCCAGATCACTTCCCCATCTCTTCAATGGTCCGTCGTCTCTCTTAGAGCACTAGTGCACGGATTTTGTGTACTTTTTGTCCATCAACATCAAGAAAAAGGTTTGCCATCAATTGATATTTCACCTTTTTTGAAATGAGAAAGATCACTCATACACTTGAGTTTTTCCCATAGCACTGTCCTTGTAAGCTGTATTCAACATCACAACAGTTTCTGCGGCACTTTTCCTGAGTAGGAAATAAAATCTCACAGCCACATGCTGTTCTCTTAGATCACGCTTCACTAAAAATGAGGTTCCAGTGAAACTGCTTTTACAGAAAAATTCACTGTGACTAGAGAGAACCTTTCCAGGTGAAGGCACTGGGTGCACTAACTCAGAGCGAGTTGCTGAATTCTCGCCTAGCAGGAAAATGTGCCTACGAAAGCTCTTGCACCTCCTCTTCTATAATTCAGAATGGTCAAGACCAGTGGTTCATAATTGCTATGTAGAACTGAGGAGCAGAATGACAAATTCAACATTTGGAGTTAGCCAGTTTAGTTACCACTTGAGCTAATTAGACAAGTTATAGCAGGACTGAACTGGGACTGCAAAGAGCAGAAGCGTGAACAGAACAATGAAGAAGAGCGTCTCAGGAGAGAAACACAGCAAGAGCCACTAATGTATGAATGATTGTTCATACAAAATTCACTTTGAAAATGACGGGAATAAAGAACAAAAGGGTCACTAAGTAATCAGAAGTAAATACGATAAAATGCTTAAAACAAAAAGAACATTCTTCCATAAGTCATGTTTTTTCCTAAATTGATCTAAGATTGGCATTAGCAGGGAAGTGGGACTAGACTATAAACCCAATGCCATTGAGTCAATTCTGACTCATAGTGACCCTAGAGGGCAGATAAGAAGTACCCCCATGGGCTTTCAAAATGGTAACTTTTTACAGAGTAGAGAGTCTGGTCTTTGTCCCCCAGAGCATCTGGTGGTTTTGAACTGCTGACCTTGTGCTTTGCAGCCCAATGTGTGACCCACTACACCACAAGGGCTCCAACAGACCATCAAAAAGGACATAATTACAAAGGGTGCAAGAAACCCAAAACAAAAGAACTAACATGGGCTCTAATCCCAGGCCGGCTAAAGAAATAGAACTATTTTCAAAAAGCAGAATTTATTTAAAGAGAGATGGGTTAACAGGGGAAGACGAATCATACCCAAACCAGAAATAATACCCCACAGCTGGAGTTTGGTGACAATACAGAAAATAATTTGGATAATGAGAAAATAAATTCTTAATGCTGGTACTGTTAAGTTTCTATCATTTTAAAAGCTTGAGTTCATAGAGCAAAAGTTTTCCAAAGGCAATGGATATTTGTCAAAGGATTTCAAAAGTTTCCATATACCTTATGAATTCAAATTAAATAAAAACAGTCCTAATGATCAAAGGGGAGACTACAGACAAGATAGATTATTATATATATTAAAATACCCACACACTGAAATACACACACTCGAACATTCTGTTGACTAGACAAAATACAAAAAGAGTTAAAGTTCTTATTTAAATAACTATTTCAAAGACCCTAACTGATAAATATAGCAATTTTTTCCCTGTTAATTTTAATGCAAAGGTAGTTTCAGGTCAAGTCTGGAGATCATGGGAAAGAAGCTCTCTGACCAGATGTAAGCTTATCCTTATTCTTGCACAGTTTGAATTTAAGTTCCATCTAGGACCTGGATCTTCCTTTAACTCCAAACAAAAACAAAAAACAAGCTCATGGCCACAAGTCAATTCTGACACATATCGACCCTCGAGGACAGGGTCAAGTTACCCTACTGTTTCCCAAGGCTGTAACTTTTTGTGGCCGTGGAATGTTTCAGCATTTTTAACGAGGATAGATCCATCAGAGCTCTCTTAACCCTGACAACTCTGTGGCACCGGGACAAAGGTGAAAGAGGAAATCCTTTCCGTTGAACTTTAGGGAAATTCTTTAGCCGAGGTGTCTTCTAATGTATTTAGTCCCCTGGAAAAAATATCACACAGATTTTGGAATTTTGGTTTTGGGTCGTTAAATGATTTTTAGCATATAAAAACATTCTTTATAATTTTAGAATAAAGGTTAGTGATGTTTAACCACACGAGAGTTGACATAAGTCGGCACAACTACTTTCATTACAACCATTTCAAGATGCACTTATTGGAGTCTATAGCACTGCTGAATATATTTTGGTGAGAACATTAATTTGGGCCATAACATATTTAAACTCATAGGATATTCTGTAAACAATGCAATTTTATTAGTTAAATAACTGATTCTTATATTAAGAGGAAAAGGAAAATATAATATTTTCTATATCTAGAATTAGAATAGTAAATACTAGTTATATTTTCATAAAATTCTTATGGAAACCCCTTCAGTTCACTTAATTCGATGTAGTTAGCTTTGAATCGAGGCCATTATGGATGGGCAGTGATTTGAGGCATTTCCTTAGTTTTTACATAAGGTTTTTTTTAATGAAACAAACACCTTGATTTAATATACTCATATACATGTCTGACATAGTATAGTCTTACTTAGGAGTCTGATATTGTCTATTCTTGTGGATTTCAATAAATCAGCAAAATTTATCTATGAATAATAGGCTTAAAATAATGATTATCTTATAATAGTAATTCTTAAAATTTTTAAAGACACCTCTAATATAATAAAATCTAACTATAAAACTATAAAAAATTGACTACAAAAATAATACAAAGTCAAATAATGTTCAATAAATCTTTAGGAAAAAAATATCTCTAGCCGAGTGGGCTGGGGTCGGAACAAAAAAAAATATATCTCTAGCCATGATGATTAATCTGATTTCCAAAGAGATTTATATATAATAAATACATAACAATCCTGAAACATAGTATAATATAGCCAGGATATATGAAGAATATTAAGTTCTAAACATTTATATGGTGATAAATATTATATGCATAAAAAATAAATTATCCAGTTAAAATGATCAACTTTTATGATGCTATATCTAAAAGAAATTATGAGAACAGGAAGTGTAGTGGTTTACACATTGGATTGATAATTCCAAGGTCAGTAGTTCAAAACCATCAAACTCTTCTCAGGAGGAAGATGAGACTCTCTACTTCTGTAAAAATGTACAATCTTGGACACCCACAGGAAACCTACTCTCCTATAGGTTCACTATGGGTCAGAACTGATTTGATGGCAGTGAGTTTGGATTTTTTTGTAGGTCGAAATCAAGTTAGCAATTGAAATAATCAAATTATGGCATAATATCATAGGAGTATTGTTTAAAATCTTGATTATAAATATTAACTCAGAAAAATTTTCACTTTTGATATAACTTTGTATGTAATTCATAACATACAGAATAAAACTTTTTTGAATTTTTCTTTTTTATTAAACAAGGACATTTTCTGTGGCTTTCTAAAATGTGAAGTGGCCAGGAGTTCAATATAGATCACTGAGAGATAATACGGGGGTTATTTTAAATGAAACATTTTTAAAGGTAAAATCCTCAGATTTTTCATATCAAGCCTTTTGTCATAATACATAAACCCTTGCTTATATCAAACAATGTTCCACAATTTTTAAAATCTTGTCTGCTATATATTTCTTATAGAGTAACTATTTAAATAGAAAATCATTATTAGACCAATATATGTGCACATAGTTTTTCTCCATGGCATGAGCTTAATCTTTCTTTTAAAATATCTTTATATTCAGATTTTCTCAAACCTTCCACCTGTCTATTTCCCCCTCTTTTATGAACTTCAAGCAAGTAATTTTAGGACAAAATTACTAACTTAAAAATATTCTGAATAGTTAATTTAGATTAAATAACTTAAAATGGTTTTTACTTTATTGTAGACCAAAAATATCATTGTCAGGTAAAATTTACCTTCATTCATTTTTGGAAATATTTGGACCTTTAAACTTATATAAGGACCTATTTGACACTAAAATAATCAGAATAAATTATTTGAAAGAATGCTACAATCTAATTATATAATACCATCTGGATATAGGATACTGTCCTTTTCTTACAGCCTTATCTATCATGTTTTATATGATTTTTTAGAGAAACTATTCCTTTTAGCATATTTTTCAAATATATCAATGTATATTACAGTGTTTCAAAATGTCTGGGCACAATATGCAGTTTCTCTAAGACTGAAAACACTACCTCGTGAATCAAACAGCTGAAGCAAACAGCAACAATAACAAATTAAGAACATCTAGTCACAATTTTCTAAAATGCAACACACAATTGCAACATATAAGACAACATACGGAACATTTCTTCTGAACCTAATCAATTTTGTTGGCTAGAGGGCTAGCCTCTTGTTTTAACTGTATTAGTCCTACTAATTAGAAAGTACTTAAAAGTGGTCAGAACATATGAGGAAACAAGTAAGAAACAAAGATATCACTCCAAAGCTGAGGACCTATATAATAAAATTAATTTAAGTCTTTCTTGGACAATTTCTCACCACTTGCCCATCAGTCTGTCGTACTGTGGTGGCTTGTGTGATGCTGTGATGCTGGGAGCTAGGTCACTGGTTTATCAAATGTCAGCAGGGTCACCCAATGTGCACAGGTGTCAGCACAGCTGCACACAGCTGCTTGGCCCACTGACTGGAAGAGATCCACATTTGCTCCCTCCCATTCCAACGAACAGTGACCCAACAGAATGCTCAAACTATAAAGCAATAACTTTGATTTCACCCACAAGTAAAATGTTGCTGAAGATCATCCCACAACAATTGCAGCGGGTGCACTGACAGGGAACTGCCAGAGACTAAGGCCAGATTCAGAAGAGGACGTGGGACATAGGCTATCATTGCTGATATCGATGGATCTTGGTTCAAAGCAGAGAATACTAGAAAGGTATTTACTTGTGTTGAATTGACTCTGCAAAGGCATTCAACTCTGTGGACCATTGTAACCTGTGGATAACCTTGAGAAGGATGGGAATTCCAGAACCTTTCCATGTGCTCATCAGGAACGTGTGCATGGATAAAGAGGCAGTTGTGCACACAGAACAAGGGAATACTGAGCGGTTTGAAATCAGGAAAGGTGTGTGTCAGCGTTGTATCATCTCACCATACTATTCAATCAATACGCTGAGCAGATCATCAGAGACGCTGGACTATATGAAGAAGAATGTGGTATCAGAATTGAAGGAAGGCTTATTAACAACACGAGGTATGCAGATGACACACCTTGTTTTCTGAAAGTAAGGAGGAATTGAAGCACTTGCTGATGAAGATCAAGGATTATAGCCTTCAGTAGGGCTTACAACTCATTGTAAAGAAGATGAAAATCCTCACAGTTGGACCAATAGGTAACATCATGGTACATGGAGAAAAACTTGAAGTCAAGGATTTTGTCTTGCTTGGATGTACAATTAATGTTCATGGGAGCAGGAGTCAAGAAATCAAACGACGTATTGCATTGGATGAATCTGCTGCACAAGGCCTCTTTAGAGAATTGAAGAGCAAGAATGTTACTTGGAGGACTAAGGTGCGCCTGACCCAATCCATGCTCTTCATGATTGCATCACATGCAGGTAAAAGTTGGACATTGAATAGGAAAGACAGTAAAAACATGATGCATTTGAACTGAGGATGTAGAAGAATCTTGAAAGTCCCATGGACTGCTAATAGGACAAACCAATCTGTATGTGAAGAATTAAGGCCAGAGAGGCAAAGCTCCTTGGAGACAATGATGGCCAAACTTCATTTTACATTCTTTGGACATATTGTCTGGAGAGAAGGTCATATTGCCCTGGAGAAGGACATGGAGTTCGGTAAAGTGGAGGAGGTAGTGAAAAAGAGGAAGGGTTTTGATGGCATGGATGGACACAGGGGCTGCGTCAATGGGCTCAGGCACAGGAATAATTGTGAGTGAGTCTGGCACAGAACTGTGGAGTGTTTCGTTCTATTGTGCCTTGGGTTGCTATGGGTGGGAGCCAATTCGATGGCACCTAACAACTTAGACAATTCTGATGCCAATAGATGGCAGTGTTGATGCCAACATAAAATTACGATGAGATATTCTTTAAATAACTGTTAGAGTTATGTTTTTAGATTCTAATTTACTGTGCTGCAAAGTTAATTATCTCATTCAAATGGTGAATTTCTTTGAAAGAGCACACATCAGTGGTTAATTGTTATCCTACATACTCAGGAAAGGAACCCTGATTAGATGTTCGTCTGCCAACCTCAACGTCCGCTTTACGAGAAGACGAGACGCTGCTCCTGTAGAGCTGGACCATCTGAGACACCCTATGTAAGGAGGCAATGAGGCCACGTCAACTTGATGACAGTGGATCATAGCCAATCAATAATCAACCTTGGGACATTAATAAGCCATTATTCCAGATTTTTTCACATGGGAGTCTAAAGAGAAAAAAAAAGCAAAAGTGCACTTCAAAAATTTAATGGCCAGTTAGGAAAAACACAGTGAGTCCACATAATCTGAAATTCAAAATGGTGAACCATGAGACAGGTTTGGTAGAAAACCAAAAGTAAAGTGATAAAATGTTGTAAACATACCCTTTAACCTAAGAATTAAGGATGTATGGAGGACCTCAATTTATACCCAAAGCTTTATTTTAAATGCTTTGCACCATAATAAATTCTGTATTTGTGCTTAAAATGTAAACAAATAACAACACACATTAATATAATTGCTTGGCTAGATTTCGGGCCCAAGGCCCATAAATGGCTAACAAGTGGAATCTCTCTGTCTCTCACTGCCACTGAGTCAAGGCTGAGTGATAGCAACCCTCTGTGGGTGTCTGAGACTGTAACTCTTCACAGAAGTAGAAAGCCCAGTCATCCTCCAATATAGATGGTTTGGTGGTTTCCAATGCTGACCATGCAGGGAATCCCAGCCCACCACGTAAACACCACACCACGAAGGTTCCTAACAACAGGGTTGGAATAGGGCACCTAAAATCACACCTGATGTAACAGTTACTTAGGCAAATCAGGGTGGATTCATTATTATTCCCATCAGGAAATGACAGGTGGTCCTCTATAGAAAACTCTCAACCTTGTGCTCACAGGTGTATTTCTCTACTGGAGAAAATTGTTGACTGAGCGGGTTTTCAGGTTTATATGCTTGGCCTTAAATGGAAAAGGGATAGGACAAAGTTCTTTTATGCTCTCTGTATGGACAAATGAAAAGTGGGAATCCAAGGAGGGAGATTTTAAGTCCTGGTTTGTAATTGTGAGGTGTCCCAGGAACACTTAGTCTTCCTTCATTTGGTTATTTACTGGACATGCCCACAGTCCACATGTTTACAAAGCCCTTGGGAGCGGCCTATTTACAATGGAAAACAGGACACTTGGGTTGAAAGCATTGGTGATTCTCAGGAGTTATCTAGGAGATCCAAATGCTCTCCTCTTTCCTTTCAATCTGAATAATAATAATGCAGCTTTCTAATAAACCCTAGAGCCCCATCCAACCCCATTGTTGCGTGCTCACACGCTGATTATGACTCATAGTGGCCCTATATGACAGAGTAGCATTGCCCGATAGCGTTTCCTAGGTTTTAATCTTTAGGAGAACAAATTAGTATGTCTGGCTGTAGTGGTTACAAGTTGGGCTATGCTCTGCATGGTCGGTAGTTCAAGACCACCAGCAACTCCACGGGGTAGAGACTGAGCTTTCTACCCCTGTAAAGAGTTACAGTCTCAGAAAGCCACACGGGTTCGCTATGAGTCAGCATCGACTCGCAGGCAGTGAGTTTTCTCATGCAGTGCAGCACGTGGTTTGAATCGCCACCACTTGTGTTACCAGCTGAGCACTTAAAAATTGCTGTGCCACCTTTCCTTTCTAACCCCACACCCCGCTTCTCTTTTTGTGGAATGTAAGTAATAAAAATCTTCACTAACCAAAATCACAAAAATATGACCCAAACAGCCAGAAGGGGACCCTCAACACTAGGAAAGAGTCTATTATCTGATAGCATCATTAAGGAAGTGATAAAATGGTCCAATTGTTGTGCAAATAATTGCTGAATATTATCATCGGAATTTCTGATGATAATAATAAGCATATATATCTCAGTCCTTATCTCCCTAGCCCTACCTTAGTTTTATATGATCAGATGGCACTGTGTAGGTTGTAAGGCTGAGGACATGAATTTCCAAACACATCCACTTGTAGAGGCCAATCTACCAGTTTCCAAGAAATTATAAAAGACACCAAAGAACCACAGCCAAGCTTGAACTGATGCATTTTCATTTTAATTACATTTTCTTATGCTTGTTATGTTATTACTATGATCATAACAGTTGCAATTTGCTAGTATAGAATGGTTTCTTCTAAAAAGTTATATGGCTTAAAATCAAGAATGCCATGATGATTTGCTCTGAGCATCCATTTAAAACACCATTGGTCAGGCAGCATTTCCTTCAGGGAATCCAAAGCATTGTGCTGGTTAAGGTCTTGATTCTCATAATTAGAATGTACAGGGGGAAAAGAGACCCGGATTGAAATATGGTATAGGGACCCTGTTTATTAAATCTTAAGCAGGACAAAGACAAAAATGAAACATCTGGAAGAGGGAGAAAATGAGTCTGAGGACATATGATGTAAAAAAACTCACACCCAATAAGCTAAATTAAAAGTCATGGGAAACAAAGGAAATTCACCACAAAATTATGATTGACATAAGATCAACTCCACTCTCACAAGTAGGACCACAGAAACAGGAAAGGGATTATTGGGATATTTGTACAATCCTGAGATAGTTAACATTTATTGTGCCAACCTAGCTGATAAACACCATGTAGGGTCAATTTAAGGGTGGAGAGATAAATGGCTCAGTGAGCCTCCCCTTTCTAGTTCTCGGGTCTCTTGCTTTCTGATGGTCAGACCAGATGCAGTCACCTTAGCCAGTTCCCTGCTTCAGATGGCAAGGCTCACTTCCTGTAAGACATTCCTGAGCAGAAGCCACATGTACCTACCCCGATGCAGCCCTGGGTGCTGGAGCACCCATGTGGAGACCCCTGCCAGCGCTGAGATGCTTACATGTTCACTGACTCAGCTTTCCTCCTGCAGTCGGCGTCATTGCGTGTGTTTTGTGAGAAGGAGGAGAATTTTGTGGATTGGTGTCAGACATATGGGCTAATGTTGGATTTGTGGGCTTGGGCAGCACTGGGTAGGGATGTTTTCTTGATGTGCACTTACTCTTTTATAAAACTCTCTTTTATACATGAGTTTTTGTGGATTTGTTTCTGTAATGTACCCAGACTTACACAATTGCAGATAAGACAAGTTTACAAGATTGGTTCAGAGCCCTCCATCCACTATGTCTGGGGTATCACTCAGGACCATACAGCCCTAGCACCCCAATTCTCATCAAGAGCACATCCAGGAAACTTCTTGGGGGCATGACTACTGATCCCTGGGCTGGGCAGGAGGGAGGGAAACAAACACACTCTGCTTCAGGACAAAGCTTTTAAAATTGCAACTAAATTGTCTGAGAGAATTCAGTTGAGGCTGAATCTATGTGGAGGCTCAAAGTAGATATTTGACTCCTTTACAAGCCTTAGCCTCTGCAAACCCAGTGTTCAGAATTTAAGGTCATCGTATCACTATGCTCATCATATTGCAATCATCAGTGGAGTGATAGTGGATTTAAGTCTGTGCTTTGTCATTAAATTGTTGCATGACATTGGACAAGTCACCCTTCCTTGCTGAGGGTGCAAAAGTGATGTATCCAAGTCTCTGTACAAGCTATTATCTCTATGAAAAATACTTACATTCCTCTGCTGCCCAGGTCTTACTGGAAATGTCTCCCTTTCTCTCAATTTTTGCTTCTAATTCACATTCCCTTTGATTTCTCGATGTAAAATTAATTTTTAAATTTCATGAAGAATAATAATGATAAATTATACCCTTTATTATTATCATGCATGTAAAATGATATAGCGTTATTGGTGTTATATAGTACTTTGCATTTCAGTCTTTGCTTATATGCCATTATGAAACAGACTATTAATTTCCTGAGAGAAGAAAATGTGCTGTACTCAACCTCAGTGCTTACAGCATTCAGAAGCAAGATGACACATAAGGGACACTCAGTAAATACTGAGTAAGTTTACATCTCTGTCAGATGATGATAATGGTATGTCTGTTTTCTCTCTTGTAGAGTTGTTGCAAGAGTATTCTGATGTGTCGTAAAGCTCTGCGAGGAACAACAGAAAACAAGGGGAAAGGAGCCAGTGGTCGGTGTAAGATATGAGAATAATCATTTATAATCTATCAAGTGGGCATGAAGGTGGCTGGGGGGATGAGGGGCTCATGCCAAGGATTCAATAGGAAGTAAATATCTAGAAATGAATGAAGGCAACATATGTACAAACATGCCCGATGCAATCAATGTACGGATTGTAACAAGAATTGTAAGAGCACCAATAAAATGATCTTTTAATAATAAAAATTCTATTATTATGGCGAAATGAAAAAGAGAGAGAAAGCGCTGCCTGAACGAAATTACAGTCTCTATACACGAACAGGTGTGGTGGTCTCTCAATGAGACAAATATCACCTGCATGAAAAATTCCAAGTTGCTCACCAGCTTCTCGAGGCAGAAGAACCCAAGCCCTTCAGCTCAGCTGCTCAAAGCAACCTCACCGCCATCGCGTGGAGTCAGCAGCAGGGGGAAAGCCCCTTTGGAGTCACCACATTTTAACACTGTATGGGAACACGCAGCTTTAGCTGTGGAGCCAGTGGTGAATTTGAACTTCCTGACTTTGTAGGTTATCAGTGTAGCCCACTACACCACTAGGAACCCTAAAAATACTATATAATCCGTAAAAATGAACTAACACTCGAGTGACTTATTAATCAAAGAATCCAGTCTATTAAAACAAATAATATAAAAGAAGAGGAAAAACAGGCCACACTTGTCTATGATGATGTAAATAAAAATAATGGTGAAATCTAGCTATGATTTTGAGCAGAGAAGGGGCTCAGAGAGCCTTAAATGTATTAAAAGTATCCTTTACTAACTTAAAAACAACAACAACATTGAGCTACATGTTGGGCAGATGGCTGCAAGTTCAGCAGTTCAAAACCACCAGCCACTCTGCAGGAGAAAGACCAGGCTTTCCAATCCCGTAAAGAGTTACAGCTTCGGAAACCCACAGAGGCAGATCTCTCCTGTTCTATAGGGTCGCTACAAGCCGGCGTGGACTTGATGGCAGTGGCACCTCATTTTATGTATGGCGTTTCTCAGTGTATACTAACCCAAAAGAAAGTACCACCTCCATTGGGGAATAAGTTCAGGAAAGAAGTGTGTGCTTAGCAAACATGTGCATTCACTCCCTCTATTGTTCGAGTAGCCTTAAGCGTCCTTAGGTAAGAGATACCATATGGGTTCCACTATGTATCTACATCAATAAGCATATTCTTAGGCTTGAGAGATGTTTGAGCCACATTGAATTATGGGATGCTATAATAAAGCTGCTATGAACATTTCTTACGTGTGTTTGGGGGTTCTATGTCCCAGGTTCTCATGTATATATTGTAAAGTGGCACATGATTTAATGGCACATGATATATATGTACTAGGTTATTTTAAAACATTTGTGGTGCAAAAATGAATGAATGAGGGATGAATGTATGAGTTCTCATTAAAGCGATCTGTGCATAGAAAAGGGAAACTCAATTCTACTTTAGGCTAGATTGTTGCAGAACTGTGTGGACAGGGATGGAGCCTGGCTGTTGGAAGATGTTTGGGTACCAGTAATACAAGGGTGTATCTCTCCCTCAGCACTGATACCACCTCTCCACCCAAATGTGAGTCAGGGGAAAGGACACTCAGCTCTAGTTTTGCTAACAGACACTGTATGGCCTGGACAAGGTCCTTTAGTAAGGTGGCAGCTAATCCTGGGCCTCATTGAGATTTCTAAGGCAGAACAGCAGAAAAGTAAACACTTGTGGGTTTGGGGCTTAGTCTAAGCATTGTAATGCAATCAGCACATTTCCTTGTAACCGGGACTTTTATTTTTTTCAAACTCATGAAATTTGAATTTTTTATTTGAATTTACAAAACATCTATGTGTTTTAACATAAAATAAGATTTATTTGTAAAAGCTTCTAAGAGAATATAAATCATCCTAGATGCTGAGTTGTGTTTAGTTTTAATTTCTGGTCTCCCTGGGATTATAATTGCATACCCTAAACTCATAACCAGAATATCTCTGCTTGAAGCAGACCACCCTACCTCCCAAAACAACAACAACAACAAAACCTACTGGCAATTAAATGGTAAATGAATACTTGAACTCACCGCATGCTCTTCATGGATTGATGAAGTTAGGACAACATCATTCAGGGACTATTTCTCCAGTTTCAAACAAAACAGACCATGTCATAACCAGTTCTCAGGGTTTATGACAGCTATTCTACTTGCTTGCTGACAATAAGCTGTTGAAAAACTCCATTTGGAATTTTATCATTTTCATTTTTTTCTCTTAATAATTACATTTATAATTGCAAGACTTGCTCCAGCAGCAGTAAACAACTATGTTTTCCATTTAGGAAGAAGGCCTGTTTTTGTGAGGATTAATGGAGGTTGACAAGTGCCAGGACACTGCCTCTGAATGATCATTCTGCTTCTGGAGTTATGGAGAAATCTTTGTCACCTTTTCTTCCGCGGCTCTCTCACACAGAGGAAGAGCTTATGAGGGTCAAGAAGAAATTCTTTCTAGTTGGGGTACCTGGTAGTACATGCACATAATAAGAGCAAAGAAATGACAGAAAGCTTACATCAGAAGGCCATCTATAGCTGTGGAGCAAGTCGGAAGGCATTAAAGCCCTAGGAAGACCAATTTATTTACAAGTGATTATCAATATGGACACAAGCCCTTAATTAAAAATTATTTCAAGGATACCATAAATAATTTTTAAAAGAAAAGGATAAACTGAGAAAAGATTGAAGTTGTGAAGCATTTTATCTTGCTTGAACTACAATCAATGTACATAAAAGCTACAGTCAAGGAAAGAAACAACGCATTGCATTGGGCACATCTGCTGCACCAGACCTCTTGATACTGTTGAAGAGCAATGATGTCACTTTGAGAACTGAGGTGTGCCTGACCCAAGCCATACTATTTTTGACCATCTAAAATGCATGGGAAAGTTGAACATGGAATAAGGGAGAATGAAGAAGAATTGGTGTACTTGAATTACGGTGCTGGTGACAAATACTGAAACTATCATGGAGAATAAAAATATTTGAGTTGGAAGAAATACAGCCAGAATGCTCCTCAGAAGTGAGCCATGAGACTGTCTCAGATAGTTTGGACATGTTATCAGGTGATACCAATCCCTGGAAAAAGACATAGTTTGGGGTAAAGTAGAAGGATAGTGAATAGAAAGGTCCTTGAGAAGATGGATTGACACAGTGGCTCAAACACAGGAGCAAAAATGAAGATGGCAAAAGACTGAGCAGTGTCTTTTTCTGATATGCGTAGAGTCAATATGAGTTGGAACCAACTCAACAGCACCGAAACACAATGATAAGCCAGAGGACTGCTGCTTACCCAAAATTATTTTTTTCAGTAACAGAACACCAAGTCATCCTCTGGGAGAAAGAATTTCACATGAGAAATGAGAACTAGCCTGAAGGGAATAAATGTATTCCTGTCTTTGCAGCTGACTCTTCATTTATTTGTTCCTGCAATAATTACCCAAGCTGAAAAAGGGCTTCCAAGCCAACTTGTTTCATACTCAGGAATCATTGCTGACCCAGTCCTTTCAACCACATGAATAGGATCTCCCTTGATGAAAAGAATGACTTCTTGGAATCAGCATAATGCACCACTTACTCAAACCAATTGAAAGCAAGTCAAAACCAGAGATGGCATCCATCTGAAAATCTAGAATGTTGTGTCTAAAAATAATCAGAGGCAGCATGGTGACTACATGATTATAATATTTTCATAAATATAGAAAATCCAATTTTATGAATGATTTGAGCCAAATTTAATTCTTTTATAATAAAGAATCTTAAGCTTGTGATCAGTGTGAAAGGTTACTTTAAACTGAAATCCAGGGTCTTCGTCAAAATTATCATATTAGACAGATAATTTTTAGCGACTTCTTAGTTAAATGTTACCTGTGAACAAATATCCTAAAGAAGGGACAAAGGTTACAATGGTGATGGAAGAGAAAGTATAAGAGGAAATAAATTAGTAAACAATTCATATTTTTGTTTTACCTTTATTTTAGACATTTATTGAAGGGGCTCTTACAAATCTTATGACAATCCATCACTCTATTGTATTAAGCATACTTGTACATATGTTACTATCAACATTTCCAAAACAATTTCTTTCTACTGGAGCCTTTGGTATTAGCTCCTCTTTTTACCCCTCCCTACCCTACCCTTGTGAAATCTTGGTCAATTATATAGTATTGTTATTTCTTGTCTTACTCTGTCCATTGTCTCCTTTCACCCACATTTCTGTTATTCATCCTCCCCTCTGGGCGATGGGCTATATATCCAACCTTGTGATGGGTTCCCCCTTTCTTCCACTTACCACCCGCCCCACCCCAACCATCTCCTACCCTCAAGATATTGCTACTCCCAGTACTGTTCCTGGGGGTTTTATCTGCCCTGAGTTCCATGTGTTGGGAGCCCTTATCTTTATCAATGTGTGTACTCTGGTCTAGCTGGATTTGTAAGGTAGAACTGAGTTGTGGTACTGTGTGTGTGTGGGGAGCATTCAGGAACTAGAAGAATGATATATGTTTCTTTTTTCCCCCTACAATATTTTATTATACGTTTATATGCTAATAAAGTGGCATATTGCACTTTTCTGTACCATCATCAAAATCACACTGAATTTTTTTTGTGAACTAAGGGTCTTAAAGTAATTGTTAGTGTAGTACCTTATCTTTTCAAAAATCATTTTATTAGGGGCTCAGACAACTCATCACAATCCATACATATATCAATTGTGTAAAGCACATCTGTATATTCATTGCCCTCATCATTATCAAAACATTTGCTCTCCACTTAAGCCCCTGGCATCAGGTCCTCTTTTTTTCTGCTCCCTTCCTGCTCTCCCCTCCCTCATGAGCCCATGATAATTTATAAATTATTATTTTGTCATATCTTTCCCTGTCAAACGTCTCCCTTCACCCACTTTTCTGTTGTCAGTCCCCCAGGGAGGTGGTCACATGTAAATCCTTGTAATTGGCTCCCTCTTTCCAACCTACTCTCCCTCTACCCTCCCAGTATCGCAACTCACACCTCTGGTCCTGAAGGTATCATCTGATCTGGATTCCCTGTGTTTCCAGTTCCTATCTGTACCAGTGTACATCCTCTGGTCTAGCCAGACATGCAAGGTAGAATTTGGATCATGATAGTAGGGGAGGGTGGTGGTTGAGAAGCATTTTGGAAGTAGAGGAAAGTAGTATTTTTCATCGGTGCTACATCGCACCTTGACTGTCTCATCTCCTCCCCTAAACCCCTCTTCAAGGGGATCTCAAGTGGCTGACAAATGGGCTTTGGGTCTCCACTCTACATTCCCCACTTCATTCACTATGGTAAAATTATTTTGTTCTGATGATGCCTTATATGCGATCCCTTCGATACCTCATGATTGCACAGATTGGTGTGCTTCTTCCATGTGGGCTTTGTTGCGTCTGAGCTAGATGGCCGCTTGTTTACCTTCAAACCTTTAAGACCCCAGATGCTATACCTTTTGATAGCCAGGCATCATCAGCTTTCTTTGCCACATTTGCTTATGCACCCATTTGTCCTCAGCAATCATATCATGGAGGTGTGCACCCAATGATATGAATTTTTGTTCTTTGATGCCTGATAACTGATCCCTTCAGAACCTCATGATCACACAGGCTGGTGTGCTTCTTCCATATGGGCTTTTTTGCTTCTGAGCTAGATGTCTGCTTGTTTATCTTTAAGCCTTTAAGACCCCAGACTCTATATCTTTTGATAGCCGGGCACCATTATTTTTTTCCACCACATTTGCTTATTTACCCGCTTTGTCTTCAGCTGTTGTTTTGGGAGGGTGAGCATCATAGAATGCCAATTTAATAGAAGAAAGTATTCTTGCATTGAGGGAGTACTTGAGTGGAGGTTCAATGTCCCTCTACTACTAAACCTATAAATATAGGCACATAGATCTATTTCCCCATCCTTATACATAAATATATTTGCATATGTACATGTCTTTATCTAGACCTCTATAAATGCCCTTTGCCTCACAGCTCTTTCCTCTATTTCCCTTGACTTTCCTCCTGTCTTACTATCATGCTCCATCCCCATCTGGGTTTCAGCAATATCTCTTTGTTATATTACCCTTGATCATGTCTTACCAGGCCTCCCACACCCACCTCACCACCAATTTAGATCACTTGTTCCCTTCTCCTTGGGTTTGTTAACACCACTTCCTTTCCCCCACCTCCCCCTATCTCATGTCCCCCCAGAACTGTCGATCCCATTGTTTTCTCCTCCAGATTGTTTATCCAGCCTATCTTCCTACCCTGGTTGAATTTTTCCTTCCTTGTAACCCTTCTGTGGGTGGATGTCAATTATCTACAGGTGGGCTTTGGGTCTCAACTCCAACACCCCTCATTCACATCAATACAATTGTTTGTTTGGGATCTTTTGATACCTGATAGCTGATCCAGTTGATTCCTCATGATCACACAGGCTGGTGTGCTTCTTCCATGTGGGCTTATTTGCTCCCCTAATAAATGGTTACTTGATTAATTTCAAGCCTTTAAGGTCCCAGACCCTGTATCTTTTGATATTCAGGCACCATCCACTTCCTTAGCTGCATTTGCTGATGCACTCAGTTTGTCATCAGTGATCATACTGGGAAGGTGAGTATCAAAGAGTGGCAGGTTATTAGAACAACGTGCCCTTGTGTTTCGGGAGGCTCAAGTAGAGGCCTGAAGTCTGTCCTCTCTCTTAATACTTTAACATATAAATATATGTACATCGTCCTCTATTCCTTTCATTATAAATTTATATATATATATATATATATATAGCAATACCTCTATAAACACCTTTTGGTTCCTACTTATTTCCTCTATTTCTATTCACCTTCCTCCTGCCCCACTGTTATGCTCACCCTCCATTTGGCTTTCAGGGATTCCTCTTTGATACATTGCACTTGATCAAACCCTACCAGGCCTCCTCACCATCAGTTTTAGATCTTTTGTTGTTCCCTTATCCCTGAGTTTGTTGGATTCCCCACTGCCCCCTCTCCACCCTGTCCTCTCCCATGTCCCCCACCCTACTCCCTGGAGCCGCTAGTCCCTTTGCTTGTCCAGCCTATCTTACATAGTTAGACATAGGGTGGAAAAATAAAGAAAGACAACAACAAAAAAAGATAGATATTGCTAAGTCTGTTTGCTGATCCTGATGAGTGTTTTCCAATTGGGTCCAGTGAGGCAGCTTAAAAACAGTATATTCTTCATTTGCAGGTGGATATCCTCAACAACTGATATAATTGATACACTAGTTCCAGTTGCTGTCTAGTCAATTCCAAATCATTGTGACCCCAAATGCTTTGGATGATAACTGTGATCCACTAGCCTGCACAAGGTCAAAGAATTACTAAATGTAAGATGTAGGTTTAAATATATGAGCTGCACCTGACCATTATTTTTGTGCAATGGACAATTAATCCTGTTATGTTGCAAAATTCTCTCTTTTAAGTCAAGGAATACCTAACACATGTCTCATATGCCATTTATGAGATCAAATATTAACTTAGTGAGATAGGAAAAACAATTTCATGTATACTTTTAATATCTCAAATAATCTAGGATAAAGAAGAATTTTACCCAATACTGATTTGATAAACATATAGTCAAATATAATCCCATTTGTGGATTATCCTCTACTTCAGAAAAGGAACTATTAGGTAGCCAGCTTATAATCCAGGGTGTTGTCCCTCCCATGCCTGAAAAGGCCCCCATAAAAAAGGTTGGAAATACATTAGGCAGCCATTAAACACTTATGAAGACCTCACATTGTGCATGCTCATAATCAAGCCCTCGAGCCAGGTGGGAGCGTTCTGAGCTCCCAAACTAGGCCTAGGCTCATGACATCACCCAGGTGGGTTTAACTCAGCTATTGGGGTCAACCAATACCATAAACCTCACCTTTCCAGCCAGAGGCTTGAACTATCCTGGCTGTTGGAAGGCCCCAGGCTCTTACCCTGCTCCTGGTCAGATGGAGGTGAAGAGGCAGGATCTCCCTCCCCTGTGCTGGTACACATGCACTGGCTCCGGGTGTACTAGGGGCCCACAGCCTCTAGGCCCACATGCTCTTAGCCTCTAGGGTTCTTGGGCTTCTGGTATCTGGGGATTCCCCTCCCTCCCCCCAGTTCCACATGTGTGGGTGCTCTTTTCTATGTGGTTGTGTTTGGTTTTTAACCCCTTTCAGACCATACATCCTGAAATATGTCTTGTTTTCATAAAAACCTACTTGGATCACACTACTTGCTTCTGCATTAATTCTTTCAATGTTTGAAGCAAAGAACTTAGTTCGGTATTAGGCACTCCAGAAACCTAACAGAACCATAAAGCAGTACTCTAGTACAGTTCACTTTCAGTAAACAAAATCCACTGTTTTAAACTAATATTAAAGTAGTACATGATAGGGGACAATAGTTTGATTTTGCAAGCATTAATTTGAAATATAGTTTTATCACTAATTGGTCATTGTGGGCCGAAAGCGTTTCATCTGTAAATAAACACTATCAGATTAAAATCTTCCAATATCAATAATTCTATAACTGATTTTTGTTGTTTGGGGATCAAGCTTGGGAAATTAATTTTTGATCTGATGTTAGATACCATAGTATCATTTAGAACCCAGGTACCTAAGGGCCCTTTTTCAGAAAAACAAAAAAGAAAGAAAGAAAATTCAATCCACCTATGGCAATGAAAAAATCAAGAATAGAGGAAGTGGTGTTAAGAAACCCAGGGACAAGAGAACAGTAATTGATCCAAATCAGTGGTGAGGAGGTTGTAGGCGGTGTGGTGGGATGTGACCAAGGGTAATGTAACAAGAGGAATTACTGAAACCCTAATGAAGGCTGAACATGATAGTGGGACAAGAGGAAAGTCGAAGGAAATAGAGGAAAGAACTAGGAGGAAGAGGACATTTGTAGAGGTCTAAATAAAGGCATACACATATGTAAATATATTTATATATGAGGAAAGGGAAATAGATCTATGTGCATGCATGTATAGGTTTAGTATTAAGGTAGCAGGTAGACATTGGTCTTCCACTCAAGTACTCCCTCAATGCAAGAATACTTTGTTCTATTAAACTGGCATTCCATGATGCTCACTTTCCTGACACAATTGCTGTAGACAAAGAGGGTGCATAAGCAAATATGATAAAGCTGACGGTGCCCAGCTATCAAAAGATATAGTATGTAGGGTCTTAAAGGCTTGAAGGTAAACAAGCGGTCATCTAGCTCAGAAGCAACAAAGCCCACATGGAAGAAACACACCAGCCTGTGTGATCATGAGGTGCCGAAGGGATCAGTTATCTGACATCAAAGAACAAAACATTATATCATTGTGTACTCACTTCTCTGATATGATCGCTGAGGACAAATTGGTGCATAAGCAAAGATGGTGAAGAAAGTTGATGATGCCTGGCTATCAAAAGATATAGCATCTGGGGTCTTACAGGCTTGAAGGTAAACAAGTGGCCATCTAGCTCAGAAGCAACAAAGCCCACATGGAAGAAGCACACCAGCCTGTGCGATCACGAGGTGTCGAAGGGATCAGGTATCAGTAAGGTGACCAGATTTTAAGACTGGTAAAGTGGGATGCCAGCAGGACACCATTGATAAAACTCATGTCCTGGAAAAATAGCCACATGGCAGCCAAAAACCGTATACCCTAGCTTGTCGTGCATTCTTTCCCAAAATCGGGACTTTTTAAAAATGCCATGGGACTTTAGAAAAATTGTTAAAAATTGGGACTTTCCCACCAAAAGCAGGACGTCTGGTCACCTTAGATCAGGCATCATCAGAACAAAAAATCATATTATTGTGAATGAGGGGGAGTGTGGAGTGGAGACTCAAAGTCAATCTGTAAGCAACTGGACATCACCTTATAGAAGGGTCATGGGGAGGAGAGGAGCCAGTCAGGGTGCAGTGTAGCAATGATGAAATGCATAACTTTCCTCTAGTTCCTAAATGATCCCAATTCTACCTTACAAATCTGGCTAGACCAGAGGATGTACACTGGTACAGACAGGAATTGGAAACACAGGGAATGCAGGGCAGATGATCCCTTCAGGACCAGTGGTGAGAGTGGCGATACCAGGAGGGTGGAAGGAGGGGTGGAATTGAAAAGGGGAACTGATTATAAGGATCTACATATAACCTTCTCCCTGGGGGACAGACAACAGAAAAGTGGGTGAAGGGAGCCGTCAGACAGTGCAAGATATGACAAAATAATAATTTATAAATTATCAAGGGTTCATGAGGGAGGGGGAAGCGGGGAGGGAGGTGAAAATGAGGAGCTGATGCCAAGGGCTGAGGTGGAGAGCAAATGTTTTGAGAATGATGAGGGCAATGAATATACAAATGGGCTTTACACAATTGATGGATGGATGGATTGTGATAAGAGTTGTATGAGCCCCTAGTAAAACAATTTTTTTAAAAGAAAGAAAAAACTCCAGAAAGAAGTGTCAGTATCTGCTTTTTCAGCCCCTATGGATCATACGGTCACTTTTCGCTTTGAGTTGGAATTAACTAAATGTGAGAGTGAGGATCATTCCAACGACCCCTGAGGGCATGTTAGACCTTAAAAAAATCTATAAAAATAAAATCTAACCCTTAAAATACCACACTATCTGATAACTGTATCTTCCAGAAAATTGATACTCCAGCCAAGATCCATGCTAACAGTTCTCAGGAATCATGAGATTTCCCTCAGTTCTAAAGAACTGCTCCTTCATCTTCAGAGCTACAGCATATTTCTCATCAGGGCTGCAAACAGGTTTATTATCTTAGAAGTTACATTGCTACCCAAGAAATACTCAATAAGCATCTGAGTTTTCATAAGATTCCCAGGGGGTTCTTTTAAAAATTGTTACAAGTCATTAAATTATTATTATTACTTAAAAATACATTTCATTGGGGGCTCATTCAACTCTTATCACAATCCATCCATCCATTGTGTCAAGCACATTTGTACATTTGTTGCCATCATCATTCTCAAAACATTTGCTTTCTACTTGAGCCCTTGGTATCAGCTCCTCATTTCCCCTCCCTCCCTCCCTCCCTCCCTCACGAAACCTTGGTAATTTATAAATTACTATTATTTTTTATATCATACACCATCCAACGTCTCCCTTCACCCACTTTTCTGTTGACCATCCTGCTGGGAGGGGGTTATATGTAGATCATTGTGGTCAGTTCTCCCTTTCTCCCCTCACCTTCTCCTACCCCTCCTGGAATCACTAGTCTCAATAGCAATTCTGAGGTGTTTATTTGTTCTGGGTTCCCTGTGTTTCCAGCTCTTATTTGTACCAGTGTACATGGTCTGGTCTATTTGGATTTGTCAGGTAGAATTGGGGTCATGATAGCAGGGGGTATGGGGTGGGGGAAGGAAGCATTAAAGAACGAGAGGAAAGTTGTGTGGTTTTTTGGTGCTATACTGCACCCGGACTAGCTCATCTCTTCCTTGTGACCCTTCTGTAAGGTGATGTCCAATTGTCTACAGATGGGCTTTGGGTTTCCTCTCCATACTTCCCCTGATTCACAATGATATGATTTTTTTGTTCTGGGTCATTGATGCCTCATACCTGATCCCATCAAAACTTCATGATCACACAGACTGGTGTGCTTCTTCCATGTGGACTTTGTTGCTTCTCAGTTAGATGGCGGCTTGTTTATCTTCAAACCTTTAAGAACCTTTTAAGAGCCTATATCTTTTGATAGCCAGGCACCATCAGCTTTCTTCATCACATTTGCTTATGCACCCACTTTGTCTTCAGTGATCATGGCGGGAAGGCGAGCTTCACACAATGCCTGGTGGTTAGAACAAAGTGTTCTTGCAGTGAGGGAGTACTTGAGTAGATTCCAACGTCCGTTTGCTGCCTTAATACTAAACCTACAAATAAATGTACATATATATTTCCCTATCATTATATATAAATTTATTTACATATTTACATGCCTGTATTTAGATCTCTGCAAATGCTCTTTGCCTCCTAGTTCCTTCCCCTATTTACTTTTAATTTCCTCTTGTCCCACCAACATGCTCAAACTTCATTTAGGTTTCATTGCCCTTGTTCAAGACCTACTAGGCCTCCTACACCCTCCTCACTATCATTTAGATAACTTGTTCCTTTTTCCCTCAGTTTGTTAACACCCGCTTCCTTTCCCTGCTGTCCCCCTCTCCTGTGTTCCCCTGAACTGTCGGTCCCTTTGTTTTTCCTCTGGATTGTTTAGGGCGCTGTAGTTTACTTTTTTGGACTGTATTTCTCTCACTTGGTTTTAGAGTAATGCTAGTCTCATAGATGAGTTAGGAAGTATTCCTTCCTCTTGTGTATTTTGGAAAAAGTAAAAGTTGTAGGTACTTTTCCCCTAAATGTTTCTCAGGATTCCCCAGCGGGACCATCTGCTCTGGGAATTTTCTTTCTTGGAATATTTTATTTTGATTACTAGTTCATGTTTTTAATTTGAATGAAAGAACATATGAAAGAACAATTCTGTTGAGCTCTTCAATTGTCTAAAGTTTATGTTTTTCTAGGAATTTGTCCATCTTGTCTATTTTGTGGGCACATAGTGTTCATAGTATTCTCATATTATCATATTTATTTCTGTATGATCAGTTATAATGTCCCACTATTATTTTTGACTTTAGGCATCTTTTTCCCTTTTTATCATTAATTTAAATATTTTTCAAATTTATTGATCTTAAAAATATCAAATGATCTTTTCCTTGATTCTATGTCTTTTAAAATTTCATGTTGAATTTCACTGCTCTCTGCTTGGTTGTTTACTATTTTTTTTTTCCTTCTGGTGGTTTTGTGCTTTTTTTCCTCTTTTTAAAAAAATTCTTCAAGCTATAATGGTAGGCTATTTACTGCTAAGTTTTCTTATTTTTAAACATAGCTGTTTAAAACCATACCACTCCCTCTAAGCACTGCTTTATGAGACTGGTTAGTCAAAAAGAGAAGAAGGTTAGTTTTGTAATCTTTGTCAACAATGAAGCCCCAGGCAATGGGGACACAGGATGATGATAAACGTCTAACATTGATTGTTCATTATGGCTGTGATTTGCCTTTTTTGACAAACTTATAGAAAACTCATGAGGGAGATAACAATTCTTATTTGTTGATAAGGAAGATGAGTTTTAAGTAAGGTCACTCAGGTGGCACATTGTTAACCTTATACTTAGTTCCATGTTCCTCTCATTCAATATCATTTAAATTTATTATGGCGCTTGAAGCTGGTGACTCAAACCTTTTAGTATATTTATATTCCAGATTGGATCAAACAGGTTCCATGTGACAAAATTAGTAGCAATGAACCAAGCCTATTTCAACTTTGGGATGTTTCTGAATTACTTAAAGCACATAGTTCTTTTTGCCAAACTTTGGGAAATGAGAATCCCTGAACTATCTGTGATCCTAGATGACAGTATTTTTAGCTTAAAGATAAATAGAAAATATTTCAATCTAACCCCTTTATTTTAAAGATGAGGGCCTAATGTTCTGAAGTATATGATACTTGAACTAAAATAAACTAATCCCAAATTCTGCCCTCTTGCCATTCTTCACACAGTATTGAATAAATAATGTGCTGTACGCAGGATCTAGAAATGAGAACATGCATGAATTAGAGGAAAACAAGTAATCTTGACTTTCCTCACCACACACCCAAAATGAAAAGTGAAGATGTAATAGTCTCTAGCAGCAAGGCAACAGGAGCATGCAGTGCAGAGGAGGTGGATAAACCTGAAGGCAAATACCATTAGCATCAGGCTTTGGATGGACAGCTTATTGATTTTCTTTTCACATTAGTCTTGATGCGCATTGGTAAATAGCAGATCTTGTCATGGGAGTCAAGCTGGAACCTGGAAATCTCAGGAAGAAGCAGAGCCTTGTCAAGGAAACGAGCTGTTGTGGCAAACATCTCACGTTCATGCAACTTTTATGTGGCGCTCTTCAGCTCCGAGACGGTAATGTATTCTGCCATTCTTCCAACGACTGCAAAGCTTTGCAGCTTCGGTTGTTCTTTCTAATATTCACACTGAGATGGAAGAAATGAGAAATATTCATTCCCTCCTTCCTTAAAGGAGGCTGGAACAATTAATTTCATCATTAGGTCACGGAGGCTGTGTACACAGATTGCATGAAAAGCTATCATCCCTACCATCACCTCAGTATCAAAATGACTCAATCTACCTGAGAGAAAGAACCCCTGCTTCCTTATTTCTGACACTCTGCAACTCCAGAAGTCTTGATCTCCAAGTAGCAGCGTGCCACTCAATTGGAAGATAATGTTATTTTCTAGAGAATACATCCGGCTACACATTGAACTCCTAGGAACAGGCGACCAGTTCAAACCCAACAGTCCATTTTCTACTTCTCTAAATAAAACAAGTCCCAGGACTCCAAATGTGCAGTCCTGTCTCTCCTTTGGGGTCACCGTGAGTTGGAATCAATTCAATGGAAGTGAGCAGCATGCATATTGCATGGATTTTTAATCTACCACGGAGGCTGCAGTCCGATCTCCATCAGTATGTGCGAGAGGCCTCTGCAAGGAAGGCTGCATTCGCTTCATATTGTTGAGCCCTCTTGATAAGATCTTCATATCCCCCCAACTTCTAAGATGACTTGCTTAGCCTATAGGTTGAACAAGTATGGGAAAAAGCACAACTTCCATGCACCACACCTTTCTGTTTCAAATGTCTGCCTTTTGGGTCTATGTACAGATTCTGCATGGGCACAATGAATTGTTCTGGAATTCCCATTATTTTCAGTGTTATCCATCGTTTTTTAATAATATAAACAGTTGAATGACTTTGCATAGTTAATGAAACACAACTAAGCAATTTTCTAGGAGTCTCCGCTTTGAGCCAAGCTCCATCTACGAATAACGCCAGTTCCACATCCTCATCTGGACGGAGCTGTGATTTCTGGCAGCACTACTGTAATCAGTACTGAATTATCCTCAGCAGACTGACTTCCAGGAGTTAGGAACAGTACTGTTTGGTAATTTCTGCATTCTGTTTGATCACCTTTCTTTGGAATGGACACATATATGTCTCTTCCAAACAGTTGGCCAGGTAGCTATTTTCCAAATTTCTAGGCCTAGATTAATGAGTGCTTCCAGCTATACGTCATTTTGGGAACACTTCAATTTGTAGCCTATCAATTTCTGGAGCCTTGTTTTTGCTAATGCCTTCAGTACAGATTGAACTTGTTCCTTTGTTATCAGAGGTTCTTTTTTTCTCCCACAACCATTTTATTGGGAGCTAATCCAGACATCATACCATTCCATAGTAAACACATTAAGCTGTAGTGTACAATTGCTACCAAAATCCGTTTCAAACATTTTCTTCCTTCTTGAACTCTTTGATGTCAACTACCCATTACCCACCTCCCAATATATAAAATCTCTAAATATATAAAGTCCCAGAACACCAAATGAGCAGTCCTGTTTTGTCCTAAAGGGTCACTGTGAGTCAGAAGTGACTCGATGGAAAGAGTAGTGTTCATATTGCATGGATCCTATCCCGCCCCAAGAATCCTTATTCTAGTTGTTATCTCTATAGTTTCACCAATCCTGGTTTTCATATGCTGAAAATATAGGAAAAACACATTAAAAAGATTTAAGAACACTACTTACAATGACAAAATACAATAGGGATAGAACCCAATATGAAAAAATCCCAGAGGAAATATTAAACACATCAAGTCCAAAGTGTATCAGAGGGAAGATCAAGTTACAAGATTTAACCATTCAAATAAAACATAGCATTTTAACCAACTCTTGTCATTTCTCCAATACTTTCTATCTGATTTCAGTTTATTACCATCCTTCAATTATGTTTGAAGGGAAATCACTGGCGGTTTATTCCCTGATGGACTTTCACTGTAATTCATAACCTTCGTCACACCTAAATCTCACAGCTTAAACTCTGATACTATTCCCTGCTTCAGATTTGGGTCACAGTATACACTCAATATAAGCCAACCTGAATACAGCCTAGGCACCTAATGTTACCACAAAAACTATATAAAATGCACTTAAAAACTCGGTATATACACGAGTGTACATGGTATATGATTTACAATCCTTGGATTACAGATGCTGGTGTGCTTCTTCCATGTGGACTTGGTTGACATCGCACTTACAAAGTTACTTGCTTGAAAACAAGCCTTTAAGCCTCTAAGACCCCAGATGCTATTCTATCTGATCGCTGGGCACCATCTAATTTTTGCTTCGCACTTTGCCATAGTACCCGTATCTTCTACGTATTCTTCATGAGGCTGATTATGGAGCAGGGCCATGTCGTAGACCAAATTATCCTTAGATTGGAGCTAGGATTAAATCTGAACCCTCAATCCATTCCTGAATTTGCATTTTCATCTGTTTCTGACTCACTTTAGAGACATCCATGTTAATTTATGGTAGAGAATCATATCGATTATCTCCCTGGAGCATAAGGATCTTCTGTGTCATTGATTAGGCCATGGTACTCATTTTTAAAACACTATTGAGAAAGGGAGATTGAACAAGTATACGTTCACAACATATTGCAATACCTGGATTGTCCACTGGAATCCGTATGTGGCTGGACACTATTTGCACAAACAATGGGAGTTGATGGTCAGGCAAAACTTACAATAATATCCTCTGACAATGTCAATCACAGGTCTGCCAGAATAAGACATATCTTAATACAGCAAGGAGGGCATTGATGTCCTAGGCAAATGTTGGCCTGCCCGCTGACGGTTAGATACTCTTGTTATAACTGTCTTTAACTATTTTCATGCACCTTGTAGCTTCAGTCTGAAGTCCTCAGGTGCATTGGAGCTAGAGTTCAGTTTACCCAGTGGGGTTTCCACCTCGGACCCCTCTGGTATGGCCTTTGGAGCAGGTCCTGGATCATGTGCTGCCACTTAAAATGTTTAAACTTGAACCAATTATTTTTGGTAAAATTATTCTCCACCGCCTGTCAATTTTTCAGCACTTTCTGAGTCATTCTTTATTTTGTCTACAGAATTCTATAGAATTTTTACATGAAGCTTGTATTTCTCTTCCGTTCTTTCAGTTGAAAAGATGCCAAGCGTGTTCTTCCCTTTTGGTCTTCTACTTCCACGTGCATCACACTTCATTAAGATGCTTTTCTGTGTCTTCTCGAGCTGCCTATCGACATTTTCTGTTCAGCTCTTTATTTCATCATTTCTCCTATTTACTTTAGTAACTTTATTACTTCGGATATCCACTCTGGTCTTTTCTTCCTCTCTTGTCTTTTTAATGACCTTTTGTCTTCTTCATTAATTATGGTGTTGACGTCAATCCACAGTCACCCTGAACTTGTGAATGAGCAACCCATGATTCGCTCCATAGTCAACCCTCGACCTTGCTTTGTCTGATGATAGTAAGCTTCTTTTTTTTTTTTTTTTGATATTAAGCTTCTCCACTGTCTGTCGCTACAGATGTAGCCGGTCTTATTCCATCTGGTGATTTCCCTGTCTATGCTCAGCAGATATAGTACTGACAAAGTGAAGTTGCCATGATGAAATCATTGGTCTTTCAAAAATCTGTCAGCTATCATCAAGTCTTACCTCCCCACTACTAATCTTTCCTCCGTTTCCAACTTCTGCATTTCAATAACCAATGACTTTTAACATACATTTTAATTGTATGTTTGATCAAATCAGACTAAAAAAGTTAGCATTCTTAAATTTCTTTGACTTGTAAATTTGAAAAATAATGTTATTAACTTTTCTTCTTTGTAATGTTATTTTATTTTATTTTACAACGAATGTAATGCCATTTCTACTGGACTTAATATTTTCATCGTAATAAGCCATATTATCATCTGGTTCATCCTTTGTCCCTTGAATGGTTAGATTACTAGTGGATGCTACAGCTGTTTCTTCTCATTTTGACAATCCCATTAGCAAATTAAGGTCCTGACAGTTTTGCTCTATCTACGACAGGAAGGTTGATTCTACTTTGTCCTCAAAGATAGCTCTCCTAGCCGTATTTTGAGTGCCCGCTAACCTGAGTGAGTCATCTTCTGGTGCTCTATCAGACAACTTCACCTCTAATCGCAAGTTTCACTGACTAAGCCCTCAGAATTGGACTACTTATTTTTTCTTCCTGGTCTGTCCTGAACGATGCTGCTTATATTTGAAATACTGGTGGTATAGCGTCCAGGATCACAGCAACATGCAAGCCACCACAGTACTACAAACTGGGAGAAAAGTAGGGTTTTTATGTTACAGCATCCAAATTTCTTCCTATACTTCCTGCTTCTTTCATTCCCCAGAGTAGCCCATTCTGAGATGACTACCCAGTGAACGTCCTGTCTGTCTCTTAGAAAGCTTAACTGTTCTATCTTTATATCTCTGTACCCTTCATACTTTGATACAATTCCATTTGGGATGATTTTTCTTCTCCCTATAGTAGATTCTATTGTTTAAACCTATAAATATGTCATTCACTTGTTTTGGTGTTTTCATCATTCACATTTGGGAAGTCAACCAAAATGTACAGCTATTTTATTGAAGGTAATGCATCTCCCTCTTGTCCCTGGATGTTCTTAAGTTTTTAACATTGTTTTTAACATTTGTTTATTTATGTCTTCTTTAGCAATGGTTTTCTTTATTTTTAAAGTTCCATGGTATTCTTAAGGTCTCTTGAATACTGTTAGTTAAAAAAACATCACTAGTATTTCCCTAAATTTTTATTTTATCGAGGTTCTAAGGAAAATGTTAAGAAATTATAAAAACATATTAGCATGGTAGTAGGGCAGGAGGAAAGTCAAGGGAGATGGAGGAAAGAGCTAGGAGTCAAAGGGCATTTATGGAGGTCTGTACAAAGACATGTACATGCAAATATATATATATGAGGATGGGGAAATAGATCTATGTGTCTATATTTATAGGTCAAGTATTAAGGTGGCGGAAGGACCTTGGGCCTCTACTCAAACACTCCCTCAATGCATGAATACCTTCTTTTATTAAATTGGAACTCTATGATGCTCACTCTCCCGACACAACTGCTGAAGCCTAAGTGGGTGAACAAGTAAATGTGGTGAAGAAAGCTGATGGTGCCCGGCTATCAAAAGAGATAGTGAATGGGGTCTTACAGGCTTGAAGATAAATAAGCGGCCATCTAGCTCAGAAGCAACAAAGTCCACATGGAAGAACACAACAGCCTGTGTGGTCAAGTGGTCCCAAAGGGATCAGTTATCAGGCATCAAAGAACAAAAAATAATATCATTGACTGCACACCTCCATGATACGATCGCCGAGGACAAATGGGTGCATAAGCAAATATGACGAAGAAAGCTGATGATGCCCTGCTATCAAAAGGGATAGTGTCTGGGGTCTTAAAGGCTTGAAGGTGAACAAGCAGCCATCTAGCTCAGAAGCAAAAAAGCCCACATGGAAGAAGCACACCAGCCAGTGTGATCACGAGGTACCAAAGGGACCAGGTACAAGGCATCATGCAAAAAAACATATATATATATATATATATATATATATATATATATATATATATATATGTGTGTGTGTGTGTGTGTGTATACCATATTGAATGAAGGGGGCAGTGCAGAGTGGAGACCCAAGGCCCAAGTGTTGGCCACTGGAGATCCCCTCTTAGAGGGGTTTAGGAGAGGAGATGGATCAGTCAGGGTGCGAGGTAGTATCGATGAAGAACACAGCTTTCCCCCAGATCCTGGATGCTTCCTCCCCCCAACTACCATGATACGAATTCTACCTTGCAGGACTGGATAGAGCAGAGGTTGTACACTGGTACATATGGGGGCTTGAGGCACAGGGAATCCAAGGTGGATGATACCTTCAGGACCAAGGGTGTGAGGGGTGATGCTGGGAGAGTGGAGGGTGAGTGGGTTGGAAATGGGGAACTGACTACCAGGATCCACATGTGACCTCCTCCCTGGGAGATGGACGGCAGAGAAGTGGGGGAAGGGAGACTCCGGATAGGACAAGATATGTCAAAATAACAATATATAAATTACCAAGGGCACATGAGGGAGGGGGGAGTGGGGAGGGAGGTGGAAAAAAAAGAGGACCTGATGCAAAGGGCTTAAATGGAGAGCAAATGCTTTGAGAATGATGGGGGCAGGGAATGTGCGGATGTGCTTTATACAATTGATGTATGTTTCTGTATGGATTGCGGTAAGAGTTGTATGAGCCCCTAATAAAATGTAAAAAGAGAAAAGAAGGGGGAAAAAAAGAAAATGATTCTGGCAAAGAATGTACAGATGTGCTTTATACAATTGATGTATGTATATGTATGGATTGTGATAAGAGTTGTATGAGCCCCGAATAAAATGTTTTAAAAAAAAAGAAAATTTTAAGAAATTATAAGAATATATATTCTCATAATATATATAATTTATACATTCCCATAATTTATATATGTAATATACATATAACATATATATTCCCATAATTCCAACCAAGGAAAATGACAAGAAATTATAGGAATATTTTCCCACAATTTCTTGTCACTTTCCATTTTGGTCTCTACTTTTAACTTGGATATTTTCTACAGATATTCTTTTTAAAACCTTATATTATACTCAATGTATTTAATTGCATGATATTTAGTTTAAGATGTGCATATTACATAATTTTTTTCTTTCCTAGAATCTCCCCACCTTCTCTCTATTTTATATATCAATTATGATTATTTTAAAGTTCCTAGGAGCCCTGATGCCATAATGGGTTATGCGTGGGACTGCTAATGGCAAGATCAGCAGTTTGAAACCACCAGCCTCTTTGATGGAGAGATATGGGGCTTTCTAGTTCTGTAAAGATTTAATGTTTCAGAAACCCATGGGGCTTTTCCATTCTGTGCTGTAGGGTCGATTGTAGTGAGCAATTGTGTGATTGTAGTGAGTGATTGTGTACCACATTATACAGTGAATGATTATACAGTGACTGATATGAGTGTTCTGATTAATTTGGGCCTTTTTCTTCTTCATTTTTCCTATCGATTGTAATAACTTATTCTTGATTTTACTATGCATCAAAAATAACTGAGTAAATAATGAATTTGTGAATTTAAAAAAAGGGGGCTCAATGATGTTTTCTTCCTGCGAAGTTGCTTACCTTTTCTTGTCAGGAAGCTAGTGTTGCCACAAGTAGGTTTTATCCTCTTAAGAATCATCTAGACTTTATTGATCTATCTCAGTTTTGGTTTACTCCTAAGTAAAGGCCCTTACCATTAGGCCAAGCTCTGTGGGGGCTCAACAGAAATCCCAATGTGCTTATCAAAGCACCTCTTGGTGGCGTCTGAATTCCAACTTCCATTTTCCAACACTGAGTGGCTGTGGAAAACTCAGAGCAGTGTTCCTTTCCCAGCTTATGTTTGCTGCCGAGTTTCATTTAGTGTTTGTTTGTTTTTCCTTTGACACATAAATATTTAGGGATCGCCAGATTGTGGGTCTAATTTTTCTGTGAATACTTTTCAGAGATGCTGTCACTCAGATGTCTGCTCTCCTATTGCTCCTGCAGGAGCCTCGTGGTGCTGTTGGCAATGGTTGGACTGCTAGCGCCATGGTCAGTCGTTCCAACCCACCCGAAGCTAAGTAGGGGACAGATGAAGCCCGCCATCTGCTCCTCAAAAGCTTTCCCGTCTCCGAAACCTTCACAGGGATCATCAGAGTCAATAACAACTCCGTGGTTATGAGTTGAGTTTGATCTTAGAGTTTGTTTTCTGACTCATAGGCTCTTTAGTCCAGGAAAATTTCTACTATCTAATAGAGAATTTCCATGCAAGGCATACTGGAGAATCCTCTCAGAATAAGGAATTTTGAAAAATATGTAACACATCTTTTATATTGTCCTTATCTCAAAAATTTCAACCTTTCAGATTATGAGCTAGCTGCTTTATAATGTAAACAATATAACCATACATATTACATATGGCTATGTGTATATGTGCAAATTTGAATGGCATGTGCTTGTGCAGCTTATATATGTGTTTTTATCATTGTTTTTCTGTGGGAGAGTTAATACAATCAACAATACCTGTAATTGGGTCCCTGGCTCTTTTGGTAACTCAATATCTGTTAACTTCCACTTCAACGTAGCCTACCTACACAGACATGTACAGAAAGGTTTGCTGTATTCCAAACACTGATCTTTTATAATCCTTTGCTATCCTCGATGCTTTGCCTGCCTCGTCTGCTTGGCAGAGATCTCCAAGACAGCACTTAGCCCTCCCTACCTGTCTCTTTTTCCATCAGGATGAATTGGTTAACTCTCCCATAGGATGACTTGAAATTCTGTCATGCACTGCCCTGTACCATTTCCATTGTGTATTATAAGTGTGTTTTCATTTTCCTATCTAGAATATGAGTTTTTTAATTATTAAAAGATAATCCTAATTATTCACTCTTGAATGTGAATTTTTGTTTAAAGAGATTCTGTTTTGCATATAAGCCAGACCCTTTTTAGAACATTACTTAGACAATTCTTCAGAAACAAACAAACCAATCCAGAGCCGTTGAGTTAACTGTAATGCACAGAGATACTATTGAGCTGAGCAGGATTTCTCCCAGGTGTTTTTGAGGTTGTGAAATTTTGAAGGTGCAGAAGTACTCATTACTTCTCTCCCCAGAGTAACTGGTGGGTTTGAAGTGCTGCCCTTGTGGTTAGCAGCCCAGCGTTTAATCAACTACTCCCCCAGGTCTTCAAAAATCACAAACTCATGGCCACTGAGTTGAATCTGACTCATAATGACCCTTTATGAAGGGTAAAATTTTGGACTAGAAAGCCTCATCTCTCTGTTGTGGAGCGGCTGGTGGTTTTGAACTACTAACCGTGTGGTTAGCAGGCCAACCTGTAACCCACTACAACTCCAGGGCCTCATTCAGAATACAGATCATAATGTAAATTTGCTGCCACTTTGAAACAGTTGAATCAACTTCTACTTGGAACAAATACTTCACAATCACCTTCAACTGCTCTACATGCATCTTTTGAATCATGGAAAATGCTTCAAGTTTTGTCTTGCACTAAGACTCAAGAATCCTATGCACCGGTTCTAACTCACCTACAAATTCTACTTTAATGCTTAAAGACACAGTCAGGAATATAGTTCATTTATCCTCAATGACTACCATCTTAGCTCCTGACATATAGCCAGTGGTATATAATTTTATAATGGTTTATAAATGATTAATTTTGCCTTTATTTTTATAGATGTCAACTGAAATTATTTAGATGTGAATTTAAGACCTATTATTCAAAAAGGAAAAAAAAAGCTTGGTAAGATGGGAAATATCTTTGTCACCACCTGTCAGATTGGGAATTTCCCAATATTGACAATCTACCTGGAACTTATAAAAGGGCTTCAAAAATTCCAGGAATACACATATTAAAAAACAAAAAACTAAAAGTGGGTGAAGGGAGACGTTGGACAGTGTGAGAAATGACAAAATAATAATTTGTAAATTATCAAGGGTTCATGAAGGATTGGGGAGTGGAGAGAGAGGAGGCAAAAATGAGGAGCTGATGCCAGGGGCTTTAGTGAAGAGCAAATGTTTTGAGAATGATGAGTGCAATGAATGTACAAATGTGCTTTACACGATTGATGTACGTATGGATTGTGATAAGAGTTGTATGAGCCCCTAATACAATGATTTTAAAAACGAACAAACTACTATCATATATTTAAAAATATGTACCAAAATAAATCGTACCAAAAATTTTTACAAAATATCTGAACAGAATCTATTTGGGAGAAGTAAGACAGATATGAGAGTTTGAAAAGAACTCGTATCTGAGCAACAAAAATTTGTTAAAATTGAAGCAAGAATAAACATCAAACTTGTGTTGATGCTTGGGTGAATATATGGTGAAATCATTTAGGTTTTATGAGAAGTTTATGGACACACCGTCTCAAAGAAATATGCATTCTACTGATGAAAACTAGTTCTGAAAGTATGAGACAATGTGGAAGTTGAAGCCACCACAGTAGACTATCTACATCAATTTTCAAGGAAATATTTAACCTTGTTTATTCCCTAATTGAAGGAGACTAATTAATAGAAAAAAATAACAGACTGATTAACAGAAATCAGAAGACTGATTAACAGCAGAAAAAAATAGTAAACACTATAGATATTTCAAATGGTGTAGCTTACAAAATTCTGACTAAAAAATTAAAGTTGGGCACACTTTTGGCTTGACAGGTGACAAAACGATTGTGCCAGATTAGCTGCAGTAAGCAAGTGGGACCCCATTTCTGAAGAAATTTTTGAAGAATTGAGGTGGTCCTCAAGACATTTTATTTGTTGACCTTGAAAGTCAGAGAATGATAACATCTGTCTATTATGAAGGTGTCTTAATAAAGGTAACCAAAACTTTAGCAGGGGAAAAATGCCCAGAAAAGCTACTCTAGAGCCCTATCTAACACAATTATGCTCCTGCCCATTCCTCTCATAAATGAGGACAATTTTGCAAGAATTTCTATGGGAAATGATTAAGCATCCACCTTACAGCCCTGATATGACTCCTGATTTTTTCCTTTTCATTCTTTAAGTAGTCTTTAAAGGGCACCTATGTTCCTCAGTGACTAAGCCAAAGATGAGTACACTGAGCCTGCTTAAATTCTCAGGAGCCATAGTTGTTTAGGGACACACTTAACAGCTGACATCACTGCTCGCCAAAGTGTCTGGAATTGTATGGAATCATGTTGAGAAATAAAGTTTATGTTTTTGTCTTTTAATTCCACTTCCCACTAACTTTTGACGTTCTAATGTAGACTGGCTAGACTATTTGAGTACATTGATTCTGGTTAGGTTACTGGATCTCCACACAATTTACTTCTATAATGCCATTTGACTTCTATAATGCCACAATTTACTTCTATAATGCCCACTTCTCCATTTCCCTTGTCCGTTCTCATACAAATGCTATATACTCATTCCACCATGATTAACCTGTTTACATTCCTTGCTAGTCTAGGTGGAGATTGTGTGGCAGAAGGGAATCAGACACACATGGCTCAAAATATTATCAGCTATGAAATCTAGATCTCATAATGTGTTCTCAACCTGCCAACTTGTGGTACAAGATACAGTCATTTATACCTTACTTCTTACACATCTTACATGTTTTACTCATGCGTCATTAGATGTGTTTTCAGAAACATACTTAATTTATTTAAAGTTCACATTACTCATGTAAAACAAATAGGAATACTAATAAATATTGGGACTTATGTGACTACTGAATAAGAATATGGGCTAATGTTCCTTTTATAGCATCTAGCATAGGAAATAATAAAAATAATACTGTAGTATTATCATAATGTTTTTAATTATACTTATTTCTAAAGACACCTTGCTTGGTAAAGCGGAGGGTAAGCAAAACCAAGGAAGACCGTTAATAAGATAGATTGACATTGTCTGCTCAAGCGTTCTCAAACATAGCAATTGTAAGGACAGTGCAGGGGTGTTTGGCTCTGTTGTACATATAGTCACCACGAGTCATAATCAATTCTATGGAACCAATAGCAACATTGCCACTATTTACAGTGGGCTTGAGTAACTTTAAATATTCTATCTATTGGCACCTTTTAGTGAATCCAAAGAGTGTTGTTTGTTGGATCACTCTGCCCTGGCATTTGAGATGCCAGCTCTGTTGGCTGTGCTTATGGAGGCAGCTGTTTTCTACAAAGGCATGCTTTTTCTCAGGGAACCATGACAGCAAAGAGCAACAAAACAAAAATTGAGAGAAGTAGTTCTTTGATCTATTTTTCTTTCCTGAAATGAATCTGTGTTAAAAAAAATAGGAAGTCAGATCCCAACAATACATGGATTGTTAAGTGGAAAAATGGAGATGGAGAAGATTAGGGACACCAGAATGATTTGGACAGGTGACAACAGAGCCCTTCCTATCAGGGAGAGATGAGGACTGAATGTAGAGGGGCAATCGAGTAGAAGTCTAACTAACTTTATTATTGAGACACTATTCTTCTGAGCGCAGTACACATAGTTTCATTTCCTACCTACCAGTTTACATGGATTGCACTTGCCCTCTCTTAGGCCAGGGTTTTGTTAGCTAGCTGTGATTGAAAAAGGAAGGAATCAGTTGCAATAGCTCGGGCTCAGGACAGTGCAATTGTACAAATTTCCTGTCTCCTTTGGTCACTTAAGAACAATCAACTGTTGTAACCCTCCACATGTTTTCTCAAAGCACATGGCAATGGCTTTAAGAGCCCTGTCCTGTTCATACTGAGGTGGGGTCCTTAGGAATGGAGCCCAAAACAAAACAAGAGGGCCCTGTAAAATGATCACCAGGAGAATTAGGAGGATGAACTTCTTCATCCTGGTGGTGTAAAGTTTAAGAGATCTGGTAACACTTGATTGAGAGTGGATAAGTAGGTACTGATTCAGCATAAAAAATATTATTTTAAGGTGTGCCTATCAGGTCATCTCAACATCCTCAATTTAATCAGAGGTTCCAGGGACTAGAAGGTGTGCATCTTTGAGATAGGGTACTTTTTTTTTTGTCAACCACAGAGACCAATAAACTATAGGAGCTAGTCCCATTGCATCGTTGGCTTATGAGGACATAATGAATTCTTTTAAAGTCCGAGGGAAGTATGAGCTATGTTTTCCTCTCACTCACTGTTGTCATAAAAAGCTACATTACCTTTCCTTGGGTCTACAGTGCTAAAGGACAGTGTCGCCGATCTACCTCAATGCCACAATACTTACATATTATACTGTTGGGTTTAGAAAGGCTGTCTGCAATCCTCTATAAAGCAGTGTATATTTATGAGAGAGAGAGAGAGAAATAAGTTGACCTCAAGGTAATGGCTAAAATACTTTGCAATCAGAAGATGAGTCCTTTTATGGAAAGAAAGCTTTACTCTTTTTATATGAAAATGACACCCAAGAACTGTGTGTAAGTAAGTGAATGTTTCATGAAATTCTTGGAACATATTTACAATTATACCTGTCACCTTTTTGGTCTTCAACTTTTGCATTTCGATCACTGTGTTAGGCAGGGTTCTCTAGAGAAACAAAACCAGGACACTTAATGATTGTGTGTGTGTGTGTGTATGAATAGGTTTATATAGTAAGAAGGAATACAACAGCTAATTAATCCATCTACCCTACAACCCTGACCTTGCCCCTTCAGACTTCTTTTTAGTCTCCAAACACAAATGACATTGAAAGGGAACGCATTTTTGTGCTTCTTTAGCATGCCCAAATCCTGTTTTGATATCGAGTAAACTGCAGAGCACTGAAATCTTGTGGAAGAGTAAGAGAGGTGGAAACATTGCCTTCAGAAGTGGATAGACCTAGATGCAGAATAGGTTATCCAGATTTCGATATTTTTAATAGTGATGTCTACGGCATTACAGTAATAATTTTGGATTTACTCTCATATAACCATAACATGGTACTTTTACTAAAAACTAAAGCAATACCATCTTCTTTTTCATTCTTTATCCTCCTCCTCCCCTCTTCCCTGACCCGATTCTACCATTATATTTGTTTGGAACTAATACCAGGTTTTGGTGATACAGGAGGTCTGTTTGTTCACTGGTGTTTGCTTTAATTACATATTTTTCTGGGTCATCATTTCTGTTGGTTTCCTGCTGGAAGTTCCTGGATCCTCAGCTTTGTGGGTGTTCGGGGAGAGCTCTTGGGTTCTTTTTTGGGGATCCTGGGGAGGCCCCTTCAAAGATGATTGATTTTTAGAAATATATGTACTCTATGAACTTGTTTAGTTCACACTGTTTCTGAAATCTACTCATAGTTACTGGTGTTTCTGCCTCCCATTTGTGTATAATATATAAGCAAATAATCTGTATTTAAGAAGTGAGGGAGAAAACAGAGATTTCCCATTATTATTTTTGTAACTATTGTTTTTCTCTAGAAAATTAACAGGAAACAGCTCATGGAAATTTATTATTTCATTTTTAAGAAATTGGGTTGGATGGTGAAGCACAAGGCAGACTAGAATAGATTCCAATCTTAGTTCCGATATTACCTAGCTGAATGGTCTTGAGCAAGACATCTCATCATTTAAGTGTCTATTTCTTCATCGGCATCATGAATAACTTCAAAGCATTTCTGGCACTAATGTACTATGGACACATGGCAAGGAATCTAGAAAACCCTTGAGAATTGTGGATCAGCTATCATACAGAATGGACCTGGAAGAAACAAATATAAAGATCAATGGACATTAAAATGTCAAGAGGAAATGCCTTTTATTTTCTCCTAAAAATGATGTCTCAGCCCTGGTGCACCTGTGTATAGTATTTCTGTAGCAAGACAAGGTCAGAGAAAATAGGAAGGGAGGTAAAAGCAAGTTCTACTGTTTTTGAAACACTGTGCTGAGAATGTTTTAATCTCTCATACTAGGCACAACAGCCACCTGGAGCTGCATTATTTCATATGGTTCACACATGAGGCTTAACAAAGTTGAGTAATTTGCAAATGTAAGATAAGTAGTAAGTTGTGTGCGTCAGATTAAATCCTGACTCTTTCTAAAATAAGTAATGCTGAAAACCTGAGAGGAAAGGAGACTTTGGGGAGCCACCTTCTGATTTTTCATTTTACAGAGTGGCTGGGCTTAACACCTGGATGCACAGTGGGGAACACTGTAGTCCATCTGGTATAAGACATATGTACGAGGACTGTCCTGCTGTGTGTGGAGAAATCTAGGATTCATGTTTCTATCCATAGAATAGTTCTGATTAAGAAAAAGGTCTCATTCGTATAAGGCAGAAGTGAAATGGGTGGTGCCTCTGTCTCTCAGTAAGTGATTTGGGCCCCAACCCTCCCCAACAGTGTGGGGCACATATACCATTTATATCTGTAAAATCAACTTTGTTTACAAAATAAATTCTTTCAGCTTCTTTGATTTATTCTTCTTTCTTTACACACACTCAAAACCAATGATTCTGAAGCCCAGGGGTTAAATCTAGACTCAGAAAGAAGGCACCTAGTGGATACTTAGCAAGTCAGTGCCACCAGGAGAAGGCATATACTTGAAGTTGTTTCTCTGGAGGTAGAGTGGTGGTATACTGAATTATTCCCACATTTGTTGGTGGTCTTTACTAATATTTTGTAACACATACTAATGTGATGATGAAATAAATTGTCCACCAGAGTAGGATCTCATATGGGTCCTCTTTTAGGGCTTCTAACCTAGAAAAACCCGAAAGAGTCATATATAGCCTCACCTTGCTCACCTCTTGTGATGCTAGACCTGTTGGGAATCTAATATATAACACTGCCCTGAGTAAGCTCTTTCTAGATCCATTGGTAACATTTGGCTTCTAATTATAGTGATACTTCTTAAAGTAGTTTAAGAATAAAATGGAAATAAGTTACAAGGGCAAAGAAGAAAAGAAAGCTCTAAATCTTATGAAAAAGCTGGAGACAGTGAAGGGAAATATGTCATGAATCCAGAAAGCCCACTTATGATCAGTTTTGTTCTAGCCACAGGTTGACAGCTCAAACACACCTGCCACTTTACCAGGGCAGTTGAAGCTATTGTTATATGGCAATACATTGAGGAAGTAGACAGACTTTGGGTCTCTGCTCAAACCCTCTTTCAACACAAGAACACTCTCTTCTAACAACCTGGCATTCTGTGATGCTCGCCCTCCCAGCAGAATTGCTGAAGTCAAAAGGGATGCACAAGCAAATGTGGTGAAGAAAGTGGATGGTGTCTGGCTATCCAAAGATATAGCTCCTGAAGTTAAACAAATGGTCATGTAGCAGAAAAACAACAAGCCCACATGGAAGAAGTACATCAGCCTGTGAGATCACGAGGTATCGACAGGATCAGGTAACAGGCATCAGAAGACCACAAACAAACAAAAAACCATTTTATTGAGAAGGAGGCAGGTCAGAGCAGAGACCACAAACCCATCTGTAGACAATGAGCCATCCCCCCCCACAGAAGGGTTGAAAGGAAGGATGAGTCAACCAGGGTGCTGTAGAGCACCGATGACTCCATCCTACCTTTCACTGTTGGCTAGGCCAGAGCATGTACACAGGTACAGATAAGAGTTCAGGACACAGAGAATCCATGTCCAATAAACCCCTCATGAACAGAAATGGGAACATCGAAATCAGGAGGGTAGGGGAAAAGTGGAGAGAGGAGGGGGTAAGAAACTGCAGGGGAAAAGAGACAGCAGTTGGTATAAGATATGAAAATAATAGTAATTTGTAATTTTAATGGATCATGAGGGTGGGAGGGAGGGAGGGAGGGTAAAAAGAAGAGCTGATACCAAGGGTTCAAATAGAATGTAAATGTTTAGAAAATAATTATGGCAACATATGTACATATAAGCTTGATACAATTGATTTATGGATTGCTATAAGATCTATAAGAGCTGCCAATAAAATGAGCTTTAAAAAATTGTATTGTCTTATGCTCCAAGACCACAAAACCTGCAATCACCTTTGCCTTAATCTTCCCTAAAATGACTGATAGGAAATCAGAAAAGGTAATTAGTGAAGTTTTCCTTTGCCTTGTTCTCTCTACTGCCAGGCTGCCCATATTTTCCCCAATGGCAGTCGGGAAGATCAGAAAACAAACAAACAAACAAAAAAACAATGAGACCACTATAACCAGAGCCTTGAAGTCTCACTGATTAAACAGAAGACACTTGAAGGAGAATTCTACATGAAGAGGACGGCCTTGGAACTGACAAGAAACACAACAGTGGCATTAAATAAATTATTTAACATGGGGTGGGAATTCGTAAAATTGGTTGATGGAGAAATGTTACAATGCACAAAAGAGTAAAGGGATCATTTACTGTCTATGGAGACTAGAGAATTTTAACTGGGTAGTAGAAAAAACACACGATGCAAAACCCTGGCCCTGTCACTCCTACCAATTGCTACAAATTAAAAGAGGAGATTTCCTTTATTAGTATTTTAAAGAAAAGTTCACTTTGTAGAAAAGCATTAATAAAGTGCTTTAAATCACCAGTACTAAAAGAGAGGGACCTGAAAGCAAAACTATCATTGCTAAGTAACAAAGGGATAAAGCAATAAAGGGTGAACTTTCTGATACCTCGTGAGATCTTATGATTATTAATGATAGGGACAGAATATTTTCAAAATGCTGTAGCAAATTAAACATCATGACTGAATTATAACATAAATGATTTGAAAGTAAAAACTTGTTGCGTACTGAGTATTTCCCTTTGCATATAACTACCTGATGCCCAACATTTATATTATGCATTGAATTGTGTTCCCCAAAATATGTGATATAAATCTTAAACTTTATGCCCTGGGAATGATTCACCACTGTTATATTAATGAGACACAATATAGGGTATGACTTGAATTAATCTCATACCAAATGTAATAAGGGGCAGATTAAGCAATTGAGATGGGAGAATATAGATGCTAGACCACATGGAAATCTCAAAGGGAATAGGAAAAATTTTAAAAATAATTAAAAACCAAACAAACAGAAAAAGAGATGAAGACCTTCCTCCAGAGCCAACAGAGAAAGAAAGCATTTCCTGAATTCAGAGCAGTACCTGAACTCAGACTTCTGCCCACCTAAACTGTGAGGCTGATGCAGGACTTGGTAGTGGTTCATTCTGTTGTACATGAGCCATAGCCTACTTCACTGCAATTAACATCATCAACAAAAACAATCAACTTTGAGAAAATAAGTTTCTGCTTGTTAAAATCATCTCCTTGTGATATTTCTATTGTAGCAGCATTAGATAACCAAGATAACATTAGACTTGATTGTCAAAGAATAAGTTGTATGATTGCAGAAATGCATGACCAAACAGCAATCTGTACCTTCAGCCCTTTTCAACACTTTTTACATTACCAAGTGTTTTCATATTTATAATAAAAGAAATTCTAGAAATATTTCATTCTAAATTGCTTATTTTTGATAATTTTCAATAAGATTAGAAGATCCACAAGAAATGAAACTACAAAATTTCTTCTAATATTGTCTTTAAAAGTTTAATACGGGTAAATTAATATTAATTTTTTTTCCTGAATTGTCATTTTGAATATTCCATATATCTTTCAAAACATTGCTAAACCTTTATATCTTGTTTTTCTTTGTTTATTCAATAAGGTGTCTGCTTGAACAATATTAAGAAGAGTATTTTAAAGTCTAGGAACTTTAAAAGATGCATCGGGACCTTCAAAGAATGTATTAACCTGGGTTTTCTAGAGAAGCAAATCAGTGACCCTTATATATGTCTAAGAAAGAACTTTTATATCAAGAGCGTGGTCCACATAGCTTCAGAGTGGCTAAACCTAGTTCAGCTCAAGCCTATGGGTCAGATGCTAAGCTGGAGGCCCTTCCTAGAAGGAAAGAGTAAAATCAGGAGGCAGGAAGGAGGATGAGGCAGGACCGTGAAGCTGGAAAACCACTGCTACTGAAGGCAGAGACGTTGGCCGGTCAGATGCTAGGCTCTGATAACTCCCAGTGTCAACAGGCAACATGGCGAGGCTTCAGTCTCTCTTAGGGCTGCGTCAGGTCCCAAGATGCCAGATGCAGGCAGGATTCAGGTCACCAGCAATAAGATAATATAGATTATTGTAGGCCACATTTCAAACAGACAAAAACACTGGTTCTATGACCTGAGAAAAGGGTTGGACACCACCCTCACGTCTTCCCACAATTGCTTGCTGCATTATGTCAAAGGACATTAGCAGGGGTGGGGTGGGGAGAGGGGGGTATATTGTCAAGCTACAGAGGATCCTGCTCAAGCCAAGCTTCAACAAAACCTAACTTTCCTACCGATGATTTGGACATCTTTAGAGCCAACACCAAGTTATTTGATTTATCTAATGTTGCTTACAAAATCCCAGAGACTACATGCACTCACAAAGGACGAGTTTAACATCTTCATCATCTTGATTGCCACTAATATCAAGAAAAGCATTTGTATCAAGCGGGTGTCCAAAGATGCCCATACTTTTAGGACAACCATAGAGCTAATTTTCTACCCTTACAATCTCTCTGCATACCAATTATGATCTATAATTGTAGAGCCTTATTGTCTACCCTACGTAGTTCAATATGTAAAGCTTAATAAGACATAATCACTCAGCTCATGGAAGTGATGAGATGACTCAGGATAATATAAGGCTTTATAAAAATAGGTACTCAAAATATTGCTGAAAAACTGACAATTTAAAAGTAATAATGTTCTGGATCTGCATCAAATTGCCACATGACTTTTACCAGATATCCCCCTGCCATAATGTCAACTTTGACTCACAGTGACCCGATTGAGAAGCAATAGAGTAGAAATGCTTCTTAGAATTTCTGAAGCTACCCATCTTTATAAGAGAAGAGAGCCTCATTTCTCTGACTGCATGGTTGGTATGTTTTATTTTTATTGGCATATATTTCACAAACAATATGATTCAATAATCCATTCATATTATAAAGAGTTGTATCATCTCCACAATTTCAGAACATTTATTTCTTTCATTGTCACCAGCTCCCCACCTCCCCACAAACATACCCCAAAGAAACCATCAATGCAGACACTATCTCTAGAGCTTGCTCAATCCTGGAATTCATAAACAGAAAAGTACAGAAAAAAAAACACTGCATTCTGCATGAAAACAACACAATTTACATCACTGGTCAATGATCAGAAAGGATTCACCAGTGGCTTAATACATTTGTGGATTTGGGGCTCCGACCCTCTATAGCTTTCTTAAAACTGATGGTCACAATTTTAGATTTGATACAATTCCCTCCTTCTAATTTGGATTTTACAATTCACAATCCTTGGATGTCACAGCCTTGTACGGTTCTCCATGTGGGCCCAGTTAATGACTCAGATGGCTGTGCGTTTGAATACAAATCTTTAAGGTCCCAGATGTTATGCTTTCTAATAGCCAGGTATCACCTAAATTCTTTGCCAAAATTTTAAATAGCACCCATATCTTCAGTGATCTGTTCATGAAGGTAAAATTATGGCTGGTGGGTTCTAATGATCAACCTTCTGGTTATGAGCGCAATACCTAGTGCATAGCACCTGTGTGAGTCTGGGTCAACTAGGGGAAATCCACAGAAACTCACATGTATGACAGTTTTATATAAAGGGTAAATGCACATTAGGAAGCATTCCAACCCAGTGCTGCCCAAGTCCATAAGTCCAACATTAACCCAGATGTCTGACACTGATCTACAGTCCTCCTCCATCTCACAACACACACACACACACACACACACACACACACACACATTGATGCTGACTGCAGGCAGAAAGATGAATCAGTGAGCGCATAAGCTGCTCCAGCACCCAGGGCTGCATTGGAGTAAGCCCATGTGGCTTCTCCTTGGGGATGTCTTGCAGGAAGTCAACCTTGCAAGCTGAAGCAGAGAACTGGCTAAGGCAACTACACCCTGGTCCAACGGTCGGAAACCAAGAGACCCGAGAACTAGAAAGGTGAGGCTCACCGAGCCATTTATCCCTCCACTCTTCAATTAATCTCCCACATGTGTTGGCACAATGAACCTTAACTATCTCAGTACCTATATGCAGAGAGAGAGAGAGAGAGAGAGAGAGAGAGAGAGAGAGAGAGAGAGAGAGAGAGAGAAGCAAAAAGAGAAAGAAAAGAAATATAAGGCAGAGTTTAAAAGGAAACACGAAACTTCTATTGAAGCAAAGGATCAATGGAGGGTGTAGGGTGACATTGACTTTACTTGACTAATTGATATTTCAATGATGCTGTATATTAAGTGTCATAAAAACCACATTACCCACATTTAAATATCCTTACTCATTTGAATGCACATAAAAATAAAGATTAGTGTCGCAGGTATCTTCTCCACGTGTTTCCCCTGACATATTTACTCCATTGAATGATAATGAAAGAAGTACAAACATTGTAAGCAACAGTACAATAGCCACTCACAAAGGCCCAGTGACTGTTCTAGAGCTGAGGCAGGCCGCACTCAAAGGCTACTAACCTCGGAGGTCAGGGCTCTAAGAATTATAAAAGATTATGTAGCCTTATTTTTTTTTAAAGGAAGAAAAAAGTGTTTTCTTATTTACAGGACAGCAGCGGCAGTTTTCTTTACTTCCTGATTATACCTCATGGCTCTGTGGTTCCCATGTTGCTTCTCCTCTGTACAGCAAGTGATGTGCCGGCAAAGACATTGTTCCCATGAGTTCCTAATCAAGCACGGACTTCATTTTGCCTTCACTATTGAACTTCACTTCCTGTGGTTCTTCCCCTTATTGGGTATCACTTTAATTCCAGTCTCATTAGCTCATTAGCAGCAGACTAACTTCTGTCTAGAAATAAACTCTTTTCTCCTCTTTGACTTATGGATTACCACCTACTGATCCATTAATAAGAGCCCTGCTAGCTCAGTGATTCACAATTCCACTTCTAAGTGGTTCAGGGATTTGAATCCATCAACCACTCCCATCAGGAGAGAAAGATGTGGCAGTCTGCTTCCCTAAAGACTGACAAGGTTGGAAACCCTGTGGGAGTAATTCTATTCTCCCCTCCAAGGTCTCTAAGAGTTGTAATCTATTTGATGTGGATTTGATTTGTTTGATGGATTTATGAATGTGTGCCTATTTCCAGGCCCTTGACATTTTGAATAATCCACAAACGATTGAGAGTCCAAAATATCTAATTTACCTTGGTTTCTAAGATCTTAGGCCCCTTTTGCACACTTTTAAAAACACTTGGTGACTTTCCATAAAATACAAATGCTTACCTATGTTACATGATCTTTATCATCATTGAGCCCTGTGCATCTCTCATCTGTACTCTTATGGCTCTCTCATGATACCTCAGGCTCTGGTCATTGTGGTCTTCTATCAATTTCTCAGACGCTAAATATTAGAGCTTTGAACCATCCTTACTCTTAACATGGAACACGCATGGATTTTTGCTATTCTTGACTTGTTCAATTCCTGCATAGCCCTCTGATTCAGTGTCAATTGCACTTGGCCAGTCAGTGTAGTTAATAATATCTACAGAAAAAAGGTCTAATTTCATTTCTGAAATTTTTCTCTTAGGAGAGTACAAACTTTTAAGTTTGTCTAACCACTAGAGATTTCATCTACTCCATCATAACATGCAAATAGCAGTAATTATAATAGTTCAAAAGATTGTTAAAATATTAAATAATATATAATAGTATAATCTAATAAAAAATTGAGCTTAAGCAGAATGATATCACTTTGAAATCTCCCCAAAGGTATCATAAAAGTAGGCAGAGTATCTACATAGTAATAAACAAAAAAACATAACCAGTATGAACTACAAAATGCAACATTGTGCCGTAATCATGGCCTGAAATTAAATATGTACAGGATGAAGCCAAAAGAAACAAGTGGATGTCTAACAGACTTGATCATTCCAGAGGAGAAGCAGACAAACAGAAGCTGACTGGGAACCTCATGAGCCAACTTGAAGTCACTACTGGTGGGCGAGGGTCTGCAACATTGACACCAACTGGGGCACATCCACACCATGGGAGACCAGTCAGCAAGAAAAAGAAGGGACAAGCACAATGGGTGGGAAGGATCTCAAGTTATAACAACAAGCCTGACTCTGTTTTTGAGATCTGATCCCACCACTCCTTCTTTCCCTCTTCTCCTTTCATCAATAACAATCCCTGGAAGTTTAAACAATTCAACCCTGTTCTCCCTGAGAAAACTCTCACTCCCGTCCCACTCCGTAAACACAATAAAAGCCAAAGCCAGCTGCCAGTGGTGTCCGGACCTACTTCCCAGAAGCTTACATCATGTAAGCAATAAATGACAAACCCTCTGGGTGCTTTTGTGGTCTTATTAATTTCAACATCTGAACCGAAGTTTTGAGGGGAAGTTCATTTGTCTTTATAAGGGGAGTACAATACAAGGGTATGATGCTGAGTGAAAAAAAACAGTTTTAAAGGTTACATGATATATGATTTCATTTGTATAACACTCTCCAAATGACAGGATTATAGCGATGGATAGTATCTCAGTAGCCAAAGCTATAGAGGAGCAGCATGCGGGAGTTTTCTTATCATCACGTAACAGTTCTAGATCCTGCTTGGAGTCATGATTCAATGAATCATATGCACATGCTGACTTCACAGGGCACACACACATATATACACCATAGGCATGCATGTACAAAGTAGTGAAATACTAATACGTTCTGGCGTCTAGGTAATTTTATCAGACCAATGTCGATTTCTTGGTTTTAATATTATTCTTGTGTAAGTTGTTATCTGTGGAAAAACCATTGTCACACAATTCATTGCAACCTTATAGGACAGAGTAGAACCCTTCAGAATTCCTGAGACTGCAAATCTTTATGGGAGAAGACAGACTTACCTTTCTCCCAGTGCACATGTTACAGGTAGAACTACTGACCTTGTGTTTAACAGCATTGGGAAAACTAGGTGAGTAATTTATAGAAATGTTCTATATTGTCTTCGCAACATAAGACTCAAGTTATTTCTAAAAACAAAAATAATCCATATAGGTTCAGTGTAGCAACAATGAAACTCAAAATCTGCCTCTAGTTCTTGAACGCTTCCTCCCCTCCCAGTTATCATGATCCCAATTCTACTTTGTGGACCTGGTTAGACCAGAGGATGTACAGTGGTGCAGTAGGGATCTGGAAACACAGGGAATCTAGGACGGATAAACCCCTCAGGACCAGCGGTGGGAGTGGCGACACCAGGAGGGAAGGGGTATAGAAAGGGAGAACCGATCTCGGAGATCTATGTGTAACCTCTTCTCTGGGGGATGGGCAATGGGAAGGTGGGTGAGGGGAGACACTGGGCAGTGTAAGATAGGATAAAATAATAATTTATAAACTATTAAGGGTTCATGGGGGAGGGGGAGCGTGGAGGGAGGGAGAAGGGAAAAAAAGGAAAATGAGCTGATTCCAGGAACCCAAGTGGAAGGCGAATTTTGAGAATGATGAGGGAAACGAATGTATAAGGGTGCTTTACTCAATTGATGTGTGTATGGATTGTGATAAGAGTTGTACGAGCCCCAATAAAATGATTTATTAAATTAAAAAATAAAAATACAATTTTTTCATAAACATTTTCTTAGCTATAAGTCCTGAACGGTTCTTAAGGTACCTTTCTACATGAACTGTCTCTGTCTTCTTCTCTGCTCTCGTCTCCTGGCCTTCCTGTTTCTTGTTCATGGTACAGCCACATGGGCTCCCTCTGCTTGTGTTCGGACTGACACTCACATCAATGCCTCTGTAGAGCATGAGGGTGGAATCTCTCCCAATCACTCCGTTCAGCTAACGCCCTCTTCCCTTCAGGGAGAATCAGGGAACAGTGGCCCAAGTTGCCTCTGTGAGGGCATAAGCCACACCAACAAACTATTATCATGTCAAAATTGTTCTTACCTCAGGGTTGTTAAGATGGCCTTTCTGCCGCTTGCAGTGTTCAGAGGAACTGCCCGCTGGCCAGGTGATACAAAGAATTTGTGATCAGTGCAGGAAGGCCTAGGAGCTGGTGCAGAGGTGGCTTCCTGGAGGGATGCTTCCCAAGTCAAGAAGTCCAGGAAGACTTCCATGAGCGAGTAACATAAGGGAAGAGACTAAGGTGGACTTAACTATGTGCCATTGTAGAAGAGAGTCCCTGACCAAAGAAGAGCATGTGCAAAGATCCTGTGGCTGATGAGAGGGGGTCATGCTTGTTAGAACCTCCGTACATGTGAGATACCTAGGCAGGGGCAGACCCATTGGGTCATAGGCCATATCAAGAAGGATTTCACTGAGGTCCAGATGATTACAGCTACTCATGCGACTGACTATTAACCAAATGTCCACTCTTAGCAATTCATTATTTGGGTCTTAGGACTTGATGGCAATGCTTATGTAGGTCAGTGGTTCTCAACCTTCCTAATGCCATGACCCTTTAATGCAGTTCCTCACGTTGTGGTGACCCCCCAACCATAAAATTATTTTCGTTGCTACTGCATAACTGTAATGTTGCTAGTGTTATGAATTGGGAGACTCCTGTAAAAGGGTCGTTCGGCCCCCAAAGGAGTCGTAACCCACAGGTTGAGAACCACTGAGGTAGGTAGACACTGCATGGCAATACATGGGTGTACTGGGTGAAGAGTGGATACATTTTGCTATGAGGACTCTGACTGAAAGGCTCAGAGAGGGACCTTGAGGGTGATGGCACACTTCTGTCCAGAGTGCCCCTCATTGCTATGCCTCTGTGGGAGCAGGAGCGTGGGATAGACCCTACTCACTCCATTCTGCTGAAGCTTTCTCCCCTCATGGAGAATCAGGAAGCAATGGCCCCAGCTGCCTCTATGTGGTCACAAGACCCATTAAGAAGCTAGGCCAGTGGGACACAGACTGCAGAGCTGCTATGGGTATAGGACTTCTACTTTCATAATTATATGAGACAGGAAACAGGCATCTGAGAGCTCATGAGCATTTGCAAACAGAAATGACATTCCGTTTGGGCTGTTACCCAGTCTACTGAGCAATTGCAGACCAATTCTAGTCCTAGATATCAACTTCCTGTTCCCCTTGGTGTAATAGTTAGGTTTTGTGTCAACTTGGCTGGGCCAGATCTCTTCGTAGTTTGGCAGTTGAGGTCTTCCCCATCATGTGATCTAATACAATGTGAGGAACTCCATAATGGGATCCAGCCTAGGTAGTAAAGCTGTTGTAAGAGGATTAGGAAGGAGTGCAGCCTCCTGACTCAGGTCATAGCTCTGGTGTAAATGAAAGACGTTTTTTCGGAAACGTGTTCACTATTTAAACAGACTTGGTAGGAAGGTTTCCTTTTTCTTCTTGTTGGTCCAAAACTTGTATCTAGCTTAGGGATCCACTGTGTTGCCTGCTGCCCCTGGGATCAATCAGAAGCCTCCCATTTTGCCTGCTATGTTTGGATTCATTCTATTCTGCAGCCATGTGCCTGACTTCGGATTCAGTTACCTCTGCTTTCACCAGCCTGTGATCACCTTGATTATTGGTTTGTCTTCCTGCTTCCTGGTTTGTTAGCCCTTGCAGGTACTTGAGCCAGGAAGCCTCCCCCTTAACATCTGACTCCAGTTCTTTAACCAAACTGATCTGAAATGTTTCTACAACTGTCTGAGTCATATTTTACACACACACATACACACACATTTAATTCAAAAATTTGTTCATATTTATGCCGCTGATTTTGCTTCCACAGATACCCTGCCTAACATATTTTGGATTTCTGGATTTCTCTCCTTTTGTATTTTTCTTTCAAATTCCTCTTTTTGGGGGGGGGGGGTTATAAATTGTTTCCTGAAATTTCCCTCTTGCTCCATTCCCCTATTCCACAAAAGCTTTATGTGTGACAATCAAATGTTAGTGTATATCTCACATTCCTTAGTTGGATCCAAAACAGCCTCAAAGTTCCAAATCTTACAGAGGATCACTGGCTCTGGGGATACCAAATCAAACCCATTGCTGGTGAATCAATTCTGTCCCATAACAGCCCTATAGGACAGAGTAGAATTGTACCATAAAATTTACGAGACGGTAATCTTTATGGAAGCTAGCCAGAAGCTTCCACATCATTGTACCTTCGAACAGCTGGTGAGTTTGAATCACCAACCAGACAGTTAGAAGCTGAGCACTTTAATTACTGCAAGACCAGGTTCTTGGCTATGGGTACGAGTCACTAATTCATGGACACTTCCGTCCAGGTCCCTTGAAACATCGACCTCCACTCTCCTCCTGTCTGACCCCACAAACCTGTTTTCCAAATTCCAGAACCTTTACAGGTCTTCCTTTGTTTGAAGAAATGACCAAGCTCAGCATTGTGTCCTAAAAACCAATGGCCATCCCAGGAGCTCTTGGCCTGGACTCTCCAGTTCAGCGGGCTGGGCTAGGCTGGAGGCCAGCAGCTCACTTAATGGGCTGGATGTATTTTCTAGTGATTGATTGCTTCCATAAATTAAGGAGAAACACCTTTGCTGAAGCCAGTGACTTATTAAGAAGTATTTCAAGCAGTAAATCCCTGCTCTCACCATCCTCTGGGCAATAATCGTATTGTTCAAGTCACAGAGAAATACAGGGCAGTCCTTTGCTGAAACGACACCTCCCTGGAAAGCAAGGTTACTCCTAAAGCCACAGCCAGGATGACTTTTGGGGAGGATCAGCAACGTAAGTTTAGCAGTCACGCATCCCTCCATGCTTATTTATCAGTGAGTCGCGTAAGTGACCTGGAGGGGATCCAGAGGTGTGCTCTGTGAAAACCCTACCTGATGGTATAAACTGAAACATGCAGGTTTTTGTCTGGTTAAGCTTTGATTTGATTGCTGATTGATCTGATTGTTTTAGAGGCAGGAAAACACCAAGGAGAGCGCAGAAGGAAACGAATGATGCATATCCCTGCCCAACTGCATTATCCGATTTTGGTCCCAGGGGGAGAGAGTCCAGGAGACAGTGAGTCAGCTACTTTTAAGGGGGTTTGCTGGTATGAGCAGCATCAATTTGGGACCTATAGGAAAAAATGCTGTGTGCAGTTGGAAAGGACCATTTTCCCTAACAATGCGGGGTAAGCCTGTGACCTCTTCAGAGCCTGTGACCTCTTCAGAGCACGGAGAACTGGCACTCTAGACATGGGTATTCTCCACCCCCCCCCCCCCAACTGGTATTACAAAATATTAACTTCCTTTAAAAAAGTCAATTTATTGGGGGTTCATACAGCTCATTTCACAATATATAAGCACATTTGTACATTTGTTGCCATCATCATTTTCAAAATATTTTCTTTCTACTGGAACCCTTGGTATTAGCTCCTCATTTTCACTCTCCCTACCCCACCCTCGCTCCCTAAGGAACCCTTGATAATTTATAAATTATTATTATTTTTTCACATCTTACACTGACCAATGTCTCTCTTCACCCACTTTTCTGTTGTCCGCCCCCCAGGGAGGGGGTTATATGTACATCATTGTGATCTGTTTCCCCTTTCTCCTCCCAACTTCCCCTCCCCCTCCTGGTATCGCTACTCTCATTATTGGTCCTGAGGGAGTTTATCTGTCCTGGATTCCCTGTGTTTCTAGCTCTGATCTGTACCCGTGTACATGCTCTGGTCTATCCAAATTTGTAAGGCAGAATTGGGGTCATGATAGTAGGGTGAGGGGAGGAAGAATTCAAGAACTAGAGGAAAGTTGTATGTTTCTTTGATGCTATACTGCACCCTGACTGGCTGGTCAATTCCTTGTGACCCATCGGCAAAGGGGTGTCCAATTGTCTGCAGATGGGCTGTAAGTCTCTATTCCGCCTTCCCCCTCATTCACATCAATATGATTTTTTTGTTCTGGGTCTTTGAGGCCTGGTCCCTGATCCATCAATATCTCATGCTCACACAGGATGGTGTGCTTCTTCCATGTGGACTTTGTTGCTCCTCAGTTACATGGCTGCTTGTTTATCTTCAGGCCTTTAACACCCCAGATGCTATATCTTCTGATAGACGGATGCCATCAGTTTTCTTCAACACATTTGCTATGTACCCATTTTGTCTTCAGCGATCGTGTTGGGAAGGTGAGAATTTTGGAATGCCAGGTTATTAGAACAAAGTGTTCTTGGATTGAGGGGGGACTTGAGCAGAGACCCAGCAATATTTTCCTTACAACTGTCCTAAGACAGAACTGAAGAGAAAGTGTAGAACAGAGAAGAATGCTCATAGACTGCGGAAAACGGAGACATTCTTGGAAATTTCAGGGAGGGTGGGGTAAAAAGGGCTCTGAGGGCATATTTGATCTACTTTACTTTCTTATAAAGAGGTGGCCTTGAGGACTTTGGTGAGATTACGCAGAGCCCAGGTCCCTAGGAAGAAGAGAACACCAGCTAAGGGGCTCGAGCTATGTGTTCAGATCCTACTTTACTTCTTGCTGGGCTTCAATTCTGTCAAAATTTATTAAAATGAGAAATTTGGGGCAAAAGATCTATTAGCCTACTCTCTTCTCAGAAATCTTAGCCTTTTCCCCATTCACAGGCAAAGGATCGCTTGAGATTATCAGGGCAGTCCAGACCCAAGTCTTCCTCTGCGTAAAATCTTTCAGTAGCTTCCTATTGCATGTGGAATAAAACTCAAATTTGACTTCTGGTCTCAAGGTCCGACAGACCTGCCTCTTGCTTTCTTTCTCCAGCTCCTTGCCAAATACTCTCTCAGGGTCACTGACCTCGTTTCTAGTCTTTTAATATTCTAAACTCAATCTCTCTTCAAGTCCTTGAACTCATTTTCCCCCGTGCCCAGAGCTTGTCACAAAGCTACATCATTTTAATCATTTAGAAATTGTTCAAGTTTTAATCAGAGTGATCAATAAATTAGCTTGCATCTCTACATAGACATTATCTGTCATGGCTCTTGGCTTTAGTTTACTCATTGCTTTGCTGATATTAATTATCCTAGTTGTTTAGTTGTTCTGACCCTCCATCAGGAGGATAAGAGCCCTGTGAAATCAGAATCCTTGATCATCCTACTTGGCTCTTAGAACAATGCTTGATGCCCCACCACTGCCCCTCAAAACAAGTAATAGTCACTTAGTCATGGGGACCCATGTGGGTCAGAGTAGACCTGTGCTCTCTAGGACTTTTAGTGGCTAATTTTTTTAGAAGAAGATCAGCACGAATTTCTCTTGAAGTATCTCTGGGTGAACTAGTACCTACACCTTTCAGTTAGCAGCCAAGTAGTTGGACCACACAGGGACTCTGCCTTACCCATAAACCCGCCCTTCCTCCCCCCAAACATATATCACTACCCTGGAGTCAATCCCAACTCACAGGACTGTCTAAGGCAGAACAGAAACATTCCAGGGTCTCAAGACTTTGAACTTCTGGGGAATAGAATCTTTCTCCTGAGGAACAATTTGTTGGCTTGAATTGCTGACCTAGAGATGAACACCTTAATGTGTAGCCCACTACACCATCAGGACTCTTTCTTGCCTTACCCAGAGTAGGTGTTACTAGCCTTTCTAAAATATCAGTCAAATAAATGGAAACTTATTCAGCATCCAATAAGAGTCTCTCACCAGCAGGAGGAAATACTTGAAAAGCGAACATTTTGAACTGCTGCTCACATTCAGGGATATTGTTTGTTCCTTTGGTGCTTGAATTGTGACATAGAAAAGAGCTTACTTAGTCACACAGATTCTTGCCAAAGTGAAATCTGAAAATAACGAGAGGAGCTTTTAAAATCAGGTGAATTAAACTAACAACTGCCCGCTGGGCTGAAACAGGAAGGAGCCTGGCTGGCATGGCACAGAAACCATGGTTCTTATTTTACTGCTCCGAGCATCACTGCCATGTAGGCATGTGCAGTCCCATTCTGAGCCTCGGTTTCCTCAGCTGAAACACTGGAGTGATAACATTTGCCCAAGCTGAACAGCTAGTCATTAGCAGATGGGAAATTAAGTAAGAAATAACAAGACTCAGAGTTTCCACCACCAAGCCTCCTACACACGTATACATTTACTGGGAACCCTGAGAAAGAGTGGCTCTGGTGACACTGTAGGTTCAGATTGGGTTGCTAATCACAAAGTCAAGGGGTCAAACCCACCAGCCGCTTCTCAGAAGTGTGGGTGTTTTACAGCCACTGAAATACTGTGGAGCAATTCTACTCTGTACATCGTTCTCTGTTGGGCCACTATGAGTCAGAATCAACTCAACAGACATGGGTTACCCCTGAAAAAATTTGGTTTGTGACTCTTTAGGTTCAAGTTAGCTCAGTCATGTGGCTAGAATCTACCTTCCCTTACTTCTGCAGACAACTGAGAGAAGGGAGGCGTTGTCATTTAGAGGACACATAAAATCAAGGTCCTTGCCACTTATAGTCAATAAAATCTTCACGATGCATTTTCCATCGCTGTTCTGGATAAATTCCAGTTCGAACAATTAGCTTTAGCGCCTTCAAATATCCCAACACTTTAAGTTGCTTCGTGTATTCCAAGTGTCCAGCTAATTTGAAGTATAATACTGACCACGAACTGTGAATGTCAACTTCTTCCAAACCTCAGAAGAAAGTGCATTTCAAGGAGAAAGAAATGCACTCTGTGTATTGTAGCGAGCGTGAGAGACAGAAACGCGTGATGGTAGAAAGGAGAAAGCAAGGCAGGAAGGTAAATGAGACAGAGAGGTAAGGAGGGAACAAAATGTAATCAGCATCAAAATTGACAATATTAGTATCAACAACAAACATTTCTTGACTTATTATATTCTTGGCACTACTCTATGAATTTGCAGTGAATCCATTCATTCCTAATTTTTCAGACCTGTAAGTACAGGAAGAGCCTTGTAGCATATTGGATTATACATTTGGCTGCTAACTTCAAGGAGCAATTCAAAACCACCAGCCACACTGAGGCAGAAAGAGATGGCTTTCTACTCCTGTAAAGAGTTGCAGCCACCGTTCAGAACAACCAATGCATAGAGTAGACCAGATGGCTGACCCCACTATGAGACATGACATCCTTTGCTGACCCATGGCCCTATAGGAGACAACATTGGAGACTCAGTGTCAGAATTGGCCCAGTCTGACCACATCACACTGAAGCAAAACACTAAGGGCTTGTGGCAGATCAGTGGGGGGGAGCAGAACAGAGGAGTCCCTAGGGAGTGCAAAGGAAAGACTTTGGGGCCAGGCATGCCCCAAATGGAGGACACTCCCAGAAGTCAACAAACAAACTTTGAATTATTATAGTTTATTTATTTATTTGGTCATTGGTTTTTTTGTTGTCCTCATTGTGTTTTTGTTTTATTTTGTTGTCTTGTCTTTTTTGTGTGTGCATATTATTATCTCTTCAGGTCTCTGTAGATAAAATAGACTGGATGAACAGTCTAGAGGAGAAAACAACAGGACTGATGGTTCTGGAGGAACATGGGAGAAGGGGAGGGAAGGGAAAGGAGGTGGTGTTGACCAGGGACAAGGGAACAAGAATTGATCCAAAATTAGTGGCAAGGAAGGTGTGAGAAGCCTGGTCAGGATTCATCAAGGGCAATGTAACCAAGAGAAATTACTGAAACCCAAATGAAGACTGAGCATGTTAGGGGGACAAGAGGAAAGTCAAAGGAATAGAGGAAAGAGCTAGGAGGCAAAGGGCATTTATAGAAGTCTAAATACAGGCATGCACATGTGTAAATATATTTATACAATCATGGGGAATTAGATCTAAGTGCATATATTTATAGGTTTAGTATCAAGACAACAGATGGATATTGGGCCTCCACTCAAGTACTTCCTCAATGCAAGAACACTTTATTCTCTTAAATTGCCACTCCATGATGCTCACCTTCCTGCCATGATCGTTGAAGACAAATGTGTACATAAGCAAATGTGGTGAAAATAGCTGATGGTGCCTGGCTATCAAAAGATATAGTGTCTGGGGTCTTAAAGGCTTAAAGGTAAACACGTGGCCATCTAGCTCAGAAACAACAAAGCCTACATTGAAGAAGCACACCAGCCTGTGTGATCATGAGGTGTCGAAGGGATCAGGTATCAGGCCCGAAGAACAAAAACTCATTGTAAATGAGGGGGAGTGCAGATTGGGACCCAAAGCCCATCCGTAGGTAATGGGACATCCCCTTACAGAAGGGTTGCATGGAGAAGACAAGCCAGTCAGGGTGCAGTGTATCGATGATGAAACACAACTTTCCTCTAATTCTTAAATGCTTCCTCTCCCCCACTATCGTGATCCCAATTCTAAATTACAAGTCTGGCTAGATCAGAGGATATACACTGGCACAGATAGGAACTGGAAACACAGGGAATCCAGGACAGATGATTCCTTTATGACCAGTGGTGAGAGTAGTAATATGGAGAGGATGGAGGGAAGAGGGTGTAGAAAGGGGGAAACAATTTCAAGGATCTACGTATCACCTCCTCCCTCCGGGACAGACAACAGAAAAGTGGGTGAAGGGAGGGAGACATCAGACAGTGAAAGACATGACAAATAATTTTTGTAAACTATCAAGGGTTCATGAGGGAGAGGGAGCAGGGGGGGAAGGGGTAAAAATGAGGAGCTGATACCAAGGCCTTAAGAAAGCAAATGTTTTGAGAATGATGAGGGCAACAAATGTACAAATGTGCTTGACATACAATGGATGGATATTTAGATTGTGATGAGAGTTGTATGAGCCCCCAATAAAATGTTTTAAAAAATAAAAAAGAGTTGCAGACTTGGAAATCCATGGGCAGTTCTATTCTGTGGCATAGGGAAGGATGGGAATAAGCTAGGTGAGCCGTATTCTTTAAATATCCTCTCCTCGTTCTTGGTAACAAAAGTGCAGGAAGACCAGTCCACTGTAGGAAAACTATTAGTGTTTTCCAACTACCACCCATCTAAGAGAAGACAGCAGTGAACAGACAAGGAATTAAGTCAGAATGACTCATGTGGGTCAACCATAGGTGGTTCTACTTATGAGCAATGATCGGAGAGGCCTACTGTGTGTTCAGCACTGGACTGCTAACTGAGAGATCAGTAGCTTGACCCATCTAACCTCACTGAGGGGGAAAGATGAAGCAGTCTGATTGCAGCCTCAGAAACTCTTGGGAGCAGTTCTACTTTGTCTTATAGAGTCACTGAGTCAGAATAGACCAAAAGGTAGTGAGATGGATATGGGGTGTGTGTATATATACAGTCTTTGATTGACTCAAATATTGAACTACTTGGCTATTACTAACCTTAAGTATAAAGATTCCTGTCCACTTGGAGGTGCCTCACAAGAAAGGACTGGTGGTGATGTGTTTCTGAAAAATCAGTCATTGCAAACCGTATGGAGCAAAGGTCGACTTGGATGCCCCTGGGGCCACCATGAGTCAGAACACTTGAAACCATTTCCTTTTGGATTCTGTGTGGAAGCATGAACGGTTTCCAGAGGCACTGATCTGACTGTAATACTGCGTGGACATGGAGGGCATTGAACTGGCCTGGGAAAAAGATGACGACACCCTGGCCTGCTTGCTAATGGTCCTGGTAATAGCCAACTGGAAGGTAAGAAGTGAGCGGAAAACAGCACATTCTAATGCTGAAGATCACAACTTCAGCTCCCATTTTTCTGAGCTACAATCAACAATTAGTTACTTCTGCATATAAAACCTAAATATATCTGTCAAAACCTAAATATATCTGTCATAACAATGTGATAAAACAGTTAATTTAATCATTAATAACTCAAACTCTCCATCAAAATAATGTTAATATGTTGGCTGTTTGGGTCTCAGCCTAACCAGGATATAGCACGTCTCATCTAAGTGTTCCATTGTCAGTATACACCAATGAATGACCACTTCAGATGAGCTTAAAGCTAAACATTATTTCAAGGTTGTCTATAATCATGTCAATGGAAATGGATGAGTCCGTTGTAGATATCATTAAATCTTGCTGAGATAGGTTAAAGATGATGCGTTGTTGATGCTAGGTGATATTGAGTAGGCTCGTGGCTACCTTATGTACAACAAAACAGAACACTGTCTGGTTCTATGTGATCCTCACAATCATTGCTGCGTTTGAGCCCAGCCATTATGCCATTGAAGGTCTTCCTCTTTTTTACTGACCGTCTATTATACCAAAAATGATGTCCTTCTCCAGGGGCTGATCCCTCTTGATAATATATCTGATGTACCCTAGACTACATTGGACTACAATGTACACTCAACTACCTCCCATTCTCTACTCTAAGGAGAATCCTGGTGGATATTTTTACAAGACATATGGGTTCATTCCATTGGCAGTCCACTATGTATCCAAAGTGCTCTCCAAAACCGTAACTAAAAAGCATCGCTTTTTCTTTGGTCTTCCTTACTTGTTGTCCAGCTTTTTCATGCATATGAAACAATTGAAAATACTGTGACTTGGATCAGGTCCTCAAAGTGATAACTTTGTTATTTAATGCTTTACAGATGTCCTTTATAGCAGATTTTCCTAATGCAACACATCAATGGACTTCCTGACTGCTGCTTCCATGGGCACTGATTATGGTTCTAAGTATACTGAAATCCATAAAAATTCAATAATATCTGTAATTATCATGATGTTACTTACTGATCCAGTTGAGAGAATTTTGTTTTCTTTGTGTTCAGGTTTCATCTATATTGGAGGTTGTAGTCTTTGATCTCCATCAGTAAGTACTTCAGATTCACTTCACTTTTAGCAAGAAAAGTTGTGTCATCTGGCTACTCCCCTGTTTCCCCAAAAGTAAGACATCCCCCGAAAATAAGACCTACTTATAGTTTTTCCTCTCCATGAAATATAAGGCATACCCCCCAAAAATAAGGCCTCCTTGAAGCTACCTGTAACTCTGAACTCTGGACCGTAGCAGTGGGCGCTGCTACGCAGCTCACTGTTGGCCGCAGCGCAGCCGGAGCAAATAGAAAGTGCAAGGTCTCTTTTAATAAAAGAATAAATGTGTACCATATTCTTCTTCTTGGAAAAATAAGACATACCCTGAAAATAAGACCTAGTACATCTTTGGGAACAAAAATTAATATGACACTGTCTTATTTTCGGGGAAATGGGGTAATTGGTTTTCCTCCATTCCTGATGCTACATTCTCGTCCATATCGTATAATTTTAGGAATATTTGCCTAGCATACATATTGAGTGAGCATGCTGAAAGAATCCAACCATCACACAGACCTTTTTATGATTTCAAGGCACAGACATCGCTTTGTTCTGCTTGAATGGTTGCCCCTTGGTCTGTGGACGCTTCGGCTTGAACACAGTCAATGCTCTGGAATGCCCATTGTTTTGCACCGTCTTCCATAATTTGTTGGGGTCCACACAGTCGAATGCCTTTTCAGAGTCAACAAACACAGGTAGACATCATTCTGGTTTTCGCTGCTTTAAACTCACACTTATCTGGCATAGGCAAGAGAATCCTAACTTAACGTCCTGCTTTTGAAGCTGGTTTGGATTTCTGGAAGTTCCTTGCCAATGTATTGCTGTAACTGCTTTTGATTTTCATGGGGAAAAATTTTATGTGTGATAGAAATGATATGGTTTAATAATTAGCATATTCTACTGGATCACCTTTTTATGGAATGGGCACAAATATAACACAGGTAGCTGTCTTCCAAATTTCTTAGAATAGCAAGTAAGCACTTCCAGCATTTTATTCCATTATTGGAATAGAACTTAGCTTTTCATGATTATTTTCTGTGCAGCTTGACTCATTCCTTCATCTTCAAAGTCATCTGTCCTTGAGCATATGCCACGCCTTCTCAGGGTTCATTGTTTACCCATTCTTTTTGCTACCCTGACTGTTCATTTCTTCCATCTTCCCTGATGCTTCCTGTATCAAGCAATATTTCACCCACAAAATCCTTCAATATTCCAACTCTAGGTTTGAGGTTTTTTTTCCTGTTCAGGTATTTTCAGCTTGAGAAATGCTGAGCCTCTTCTTCCTCTTGGTTTTCTAACTCCAGGTTTTTGCATATTTCCTTCTATTAATTTATTTTGTCTTGAGATATCCTTGCATATCTTTTATTTAGATCTTTTATTTCCTCATTTTTCCATTGTTTCCACTTCCATATCTTCAAGAGCACATATCAGAGTTCCTTCAGACATGCCATTTTGTCTCTTCTTCATTTCCTGTATTTTAAATGTCCTGTTTCTTTCTGAGTATATGATACCCTTAATGTCATTCCATAATGAAATCTATTCTGGATATGTTCTCGAAATTCAGCGGGAATATACTCAAGATCATACGTTGGCTCTCATGGACTAGTTTTCATTTTCTACAGTTTTAATTTAAACTCTCACCTGAGCAATTGTTCTTTGGTCTCTTCTGAAGTTGGTCTCTATTTTTGTTCTGACTAATATTGAATTTCTCCATCGGTTTTATTTTTTTCTTTTCTCAACCTAGTAGATTTGGCTCCTATATGTTACACCTGGGGTGGTCTACATGTATGGTCATCGTTTATGTTATGTAAACAAGGTATTTGCTATGTTACTGGTCTTGCAAAATGCTATCATGTGATCTCTGCAGTCATTTCAATCTTTTGTAAATGCTGATCTTTCCTTTTTCCAACTTTTGCTTTCCAAACATTAACAGTTATCTATGCATCTTGATTTCACGTTTGATCAGTTTAACACTCCAGAAGTTGGTAAAATCTTCACTTTTTTCATATTTGGGATTGGTTGCTCGTACATAAATTTGAATAGCTGCTCTGTCCTATAGGGTCGCTGAGTCAGAATTGACTCCGTGAGAGTGAGAGTGAATAGTAACTGGTCTTCCTGGTAAGCATAGAAAGTTTATTCCATCACTAACAACACTGTATTTCAAAATAGATCTTGAAACGACTTTTTGATCATAAATTTGAAGCCATTTCTCTTCCACTTGTTATTCACGGCATAGTAAAACATGCTTGTCTTATTTACAATGGCCAATTCCAGTTCATTTCCAGCCACTATTTATCTTTATGTATCACTTTCATTTTTGATGCCTTTCACACTTCCTATGTCCATACTTCATACAGTCTACTGTCTGATTATTAATAGATATTTGTAGCTGTTATTTTTTTCCTTTGAGTCCTGCCATAGCAGCAAATGAAGGTCCCCAAATCTTTACTCCATCCACATCCTTAAAGTTAGCTGTACATTGGCACTGGATTGACACAGTGGCTGTACCAATAGGCTCTAACATAATCACAAGTGTGAGGACGGTGCAGAACCACACTGTTGTACGCAGGGTCATTTTGACTTGGAATGATGTTGACATCCCCTAACATCAAGAATCGACTTTGAGGAGGCTGCTCTTCTCCAGCCATCGTCTGAACCCCTTCCAACTCGAGGGGAGGGGACCCTCCTCTAGCACACAGTCAGCAAGGTTCCACTGCTGTTTCTAATGCTTACAATGTCCCTCCCAACCTTTTTAAAGAAAGTAGATTGGTACTTCCTTCTTTCTTGTCTGCCTTACGCTAGAAGCTTCCTTGAAACCTGATCACCAAGAGTGAGCCTGCTGGCATTTGAAATACCAGTGGTATAGTGAGTTTTGACTCTTCTTTTAATTTCTTTTTGTGCATATATGGACTCTGAGGTAGATTAATGATAAATTGCAAAATGACAGGACCACAGAATGTCTGGATTTTAGGAACCCCCGAAGAACAGCTATACTCCAGAGTTGTCCAAAGTTACATAGGAAATTATAGAGACCTGCCATCTAACAAAACACTTGCACACACACACACACACACACACCAGCAGCACCGCACCAAATACACAAGAGCAATCTTAGCATCTTTCCCTGAGTCTCGTCCAAGATTCATTGAGTTAATTTTGACTCATAGCCACCTTATAGGATGGAGTAGAACTGCTTCGTAGGGTTTGCAGACTCTGTAAGTCTTTACAAGAGCAGACAGCTCATCTTTATTCTGTGGATGGTAGTTCTGTTGAGGGTTTTGAACTGCCAATCTTTCAGTTAGCAGCCCAAAGGTTTATCCCACAGGACCATCTAGCATCCTTGCTTTTCATAACCACACTGTGCCCCCCAATCCCATTCTTCTATCACTGACTAGGGTGTTCTTGGTCTTCCTATTAAGAAAGTGTTATTCTGAAGGACATCAAAGTCACCATCAGCAAAATAATCACTCTGACTTGCTAGTCCACAGGAAAACCCAGGAATTTCCTCTATAGTTTTTTCTCCCTAAAGTGAATATACAGTCATTTATTTCACTTCATGGTATTGAATACATTGGTCATTTATAATACATTTTTATTTTTAAAATAATTTTTATTGTAAATTAGGTAGGAGTTTACATTTCAGATAATCAACTTTGCACTTAATAGCTCAAGCCATAAATCCAGTAGTACACCCTGCGCCTATTTTAAATGCTCTTACATCTCAAGAACTGTCTTTTCATGTCCCTATTCCACTTTTTAATTGGGTTGTGCATCTTTTACTTATTGAGGTATTGCAGTTTAATTTTATTTATTTAGAACCATTTTACTGGGGGCTCTAACAGCTCTTATCACAATCCATACACACACCCATTGTGCCAACACCTTTGCACATATTTTGCCGTCATCATTTTCCAAACATTTTCTTTCCACCTGAGCCCTTCTTTCCATTCTTACCCCCATCCCTCCCTCCTTAATGAACCCTGGATAAATCATACATTATTATATTTTTGAGTGTCTTACACTGACTGATGTCTCCCTTCACCACTTTTCTATTGTCCATCCCCCTGGGAGGGGGTTACATGTAGATCATTGTGACCAGTTCCCCTTTTCTCCTCCCACCTTATTCTTACCCTCCTAGTATCACTACAATCATTATAGATTGTAAGGGGTTTGTCTGTCCTGGATTCCCTGTGTGGTCAGCTCTTATCTGTACCAGTGTACATGCTCTGATCGAGCAAAATTTGTAAGGTAGACTTGGAGGTCATGACAGAGGGAGAGAGGATACATTAAAGAACTAGAGGAAAGTTGTATATTTCATTGGTGCTATATTGCACACTGACTGGCTTGTCTCTTCCTGTGACCCTTCTGTAAGGGGAGGATGGATTGTCTATGGATGGACTTTGGGTCCCCACTCTGCCCTTCCCCTCATTCACATCAATATGATTTCTTGTTCTGGGTCTTTGATGCCTGATATCAATACCTCATGATTACACAGGCTAGTGTGTTACTTCCATGTGGGCTTTGTTGCTTCTCAGCTAGATAGTCACTTGTTTATCTTCAACCCTTAAGGCCCCAGATACTATATATTGTGATAGCCAGGCACCATCAGCTTTCTTCACCACATTTGCTTATGTACCCATTTTTTCTTCAGCGATTGCGTCAGGAAGGTGAGCATCGCGAATGCCAGGTTATTAGAACTAAGTGTTTGTGCACTGAGGGAGTTCTTGAGTAGAGGCCCAATGTCTGTCTGCTACCTTAATATATAACATATAAACATATGTACATGGATATATTTCCTTATAATTACATATAAATATATGTACATATGTATGTGCCTGTCTTTAAACCTCTATAAATATCCTTTGCCTCCTAGATTTTTCCTCTATTTCCTTTTACTTTCCTCTTGTCCCACTATCATGTTCAGCCTTCATATTGGTTTCAATAATTCCTCTAGGTTACATTGCCCTGGATTAGTCCCCAGGGATCCTATGCCCTTCTTGCTAGTGTTTCAATTTCATATAGAATTCAGAGATAAGTCTCTTGTTCATTTTCCCACTCCCCCCCCCCACCAAAATTAACTGTAATTCAGAATAAATAAAATGAAATAAATGGTAAGATATTTTTGTATCTATAGTTTTAATTAAACTCAATGTTTCTTAGGTATACCAAACTCATCGTCTCCTATGACTCTCAAATTTGTACTTACTTCTTTTGGAATGTTCTTGCCCAGAAGCTTAGCAGGGTTTCTTCCCTTATGCCTCAGGTCTCTGCTTATATGTCATTGACTTAGAGGGTATGTTCTTTTATATTGAAGTGTACCCCCTTGACACTCTCTGTCCCCGTCTTCTGTATCAAATTCCCCAACCAGAATATAATTGAAATGAGAGTAATTGCTTTAGTTTCCATTTATCCCAACAATTTGAAAGGTTATTGACACTTACTGAATTGAATATTTTTAAGGAATGATTGATTAAGACAAACTGACCTTTTCAGAAGGAGTCCAATCAAGAAGAGAGAGAGAAAGAGAGAGAGAGAGAGAGAGAGAGAGAGAGAGAGAGAGTGTTAAATTTTACTCTATAGCTGAATCAACTGGAACTCAAAGAAGTTTTCTGACAGATTCACTACTATCATACTACTAATCATTGTACATTTGGGTACAAAGGAAATGATAATAGACAGTGACTCCTTTTTTTTCAATCCAGCACATACCACAAACATAAGTTCAATGAAGTATTACTGCAATTCTAAAGTGAACTTGTAGATGATATTGGATGTTAGAGTAATAGAAATGTGGTCCCCAATTCTAACCACCTTATCACCAATATGACAAGCACAGTATACTACCAAGCAATCTAAACTCACATTTCCATGGATTTCAGCCTGGAATGAGTGTAATAAAAACCACTTCATAGGCTAATGGTAAGTAAGATCTAAGTAAACCAATGAATGTTAAGTGATCACTTTAGAAAGCAGATCTTCTAAATTTTTTCAAATAGGTTAATATTAATATTATCCTTGACATGACTAAGAGAACTAAGATACCCTGCTCTCACTTGAACTCTAATTATGCATTAATTAAGCCTTCAGTGAAAAAAACAACCAACAACCCAAAACAACCTACCAACCACTGTTCTGACATCTTGTTAAACCATGAAACGTCCATAGGGAACGTTGGCAAGAAAATGTCTCATAAAATGATGGATACACCAAATGTTGCTTCCAACCTAGACAGGATGAGAAGATACAAGGCTAACCCACCTGTAGTGCTGTCACAAGGCAAGAATCAGTTCTGATGAAGTCAGCTAAAAACAGCTCCAAATCGTTATGGTTTGCAGCTAGACTACATAGGGTCTTTGTGCAAACTTAAGAAGTCATTTATTAAGGAGAATCATTAGAAAACACTGCCCCTACCACGTGAAAGAAATATCATGGGAATCTACCTATGGGGAAGAGGAAGCTGAGGGGGTAGGAAGAAAGGCAACCATCATATTGATTTCAACTGTCTTCCTCTGGCCAGAGAGGCTGAGTCCACTGTGCCAGTTCTGGAGCTGGTGCTCAGGCCTGGGGCCCATCATGCTCCCAGTTTGCAAGTCACATGACAACATTCTCCAGAACCGAGTTTTCTGCACTGCCTGTACATGGCAGGGATGAACAAGAGTTGATCCCACTGAACACAGCAGCTTAACCAGTTTCCTCTGAGATAGAAGCTCTGGGTAATATTGTCAGCTCAGGCTGTGTTTCAAGAGACTAAGTCATGTTGAAAATACCTGCCTAGAAAAAAGAGCCCTCTTCGTCTTTCCTAAATTACATGGGTTCTTGTTCCATTTTATTCTTTCCACAAACGATGGGGTAACTTGTTGAGATGCGGCAGTTTGATTTCTAGATGTTTTTTTCTGTTCCTGTAAACATTTGTACTTTTTCCTTTGGAATTTAGAGGTCAAGAACATTGTTTGGAAACACAGAAAGCAGATTGTTACAATGACTTGCTCTGCCAGTAAGTTGTGACTAAATTGGGACAGGAAGAGCGCTGGCTTCTGCATACGTACTATGATTTTCTAATATCTTTGGGCAATTTGGCATTGACCTTGTCTAATTTTGTGCCCTTTAACTCAGGCCAACATGCTGCACAATGCTTCCACCGCTGCTCATAACCTCTGTGACTTTTGTTGCCAATTATACATTTCAGTTCAAGCTCCTTTAGCGGCATAGCTACATGCTTCTAGTTTGGTTTGTATTACCAAAGCCTCTACTAGTTTCATTTTTAAAACACTCATTTTTTAAGTCTGCCTGATCTTTTTATGGCCACAAAATCAAAATGTTGTCAAAGTTATTAAGTATTTTTTCCTTTCAAAATGAAATTAAGTTACAGCAAATAACATTAATACCTGAATACTTGTTGTGGAAAAAGATGAAGATACGAGATTCTGTGTGGCAGAGGCTGGTTGGTTGCTCATCAAACATATTAAGGAACTTCAAAAAATTCATGGAAAATGGAATTAAAATATTACTATAAAATATTAGCTTTATTTCCTTAATATAGCTCTCTCAAGGTCAAGTCACTTTCATTAATAATGATATCAGCCATTGAGTTCATCCCTAAAGAACTGTGGGTGGTAAGACTTTAACCATGTATGTGATCTTTATTGCATGATTAACTAAAGAAAATGCGTGCCCTTTAAAGATTTTTTTTAAGAATAAGACACAAAAAAGAAGCCACAAGGAGTCAAATTAGGGCTGTAAAGTAGATGCCTAGAAATTTCCCATGGAAATTCTTGCAAAACTGTCATTTGAGGAGAGTAATGGGCAGGAGTGTTGTCATGGTGGACAAGGACTCTTTCTTGGGCATTTCTCTGCTAAAGCTTCGGCTATCTTTCTCAAAGCATGCTCATAACAAGCGGCTGCTAGTGTTCTTTTTTCCTGCAGAAAGTCAATAAGCAAAATTCCTTGAGCTTCTCAAAAAACCATTGACATGAACTTTGTCTTTGACCAATTTGCTTTCAATGGACTACTTCCACCTCTTGGTAGCCTCTGCTTTCATTGTATTTTGCCTCCAGGGCTATACTGGTAAAGCCATGTTTCAGCTCGTTCAGAGTCAGGATCTTGCTTGTTTAAAATTTCCATCAAAAGTCCTGATCTTGTCTGCAAGGATCTGGGCACAACCATTTCGGCAACCTTTGAGCAAATCTTTTGTTCAACTCTAATTTTACAGTCAGAATTGTGTAAACAGAATCAATGGAGATGTCTGTGATGCTGTCTTTTATTATTTGATTAATTATCATCCCTTTTAAATTAGGGCAGGAACAAGACTCCTTGAAAAGTGATATGGATGATCTCCTGCTATGGGATTCATCTTCAGCGCCTTCCTATATATCCTTAAACAAGTCGGCCACCTGCAACTGCTTATTGCTTTGAAAGTGTCCCCATAAGCCTTTCATGAAGTATCAGTGATTTCACCCTTCTTCCACCCAAGCTGCAACATAAATTTGACATGTATTCTTCAATTTTAGCAGAATCCATAGTTTTCTGACAGGGATTCTTTCCAAACTGATGTTTGCTCTAACGAGTTTGTACATTTATGGTGCTGTAAACAATTTTGAAATCCACACATGGCTTTTTTGTAAAATTCATTTACCATGAGCGTTTGGAAGATCTTTCATACTTCCCCGTTTTGGTCTTCTGTCTTCAGCGACATAAAACCTCTTTTAGGCACACGTAGTCAGTATGCTTTCTTGACCCTCTCTCTACTTGCTCATTTGTCAGGTGGATGGGACCATGATGTTCTTAAAGCATATGTTGAATGCGGTGCAACCCCACCCTGGAAGAGTCTCATTCTCTGAGTCACCACTTTGAGAAAAATTACTCCGGAAGACCTCAAAATCACAAACATCTGCATTGGAATTTTCATGGAAAATGGAGGTAAAATATGGCACTGAGATGAAGAGCATTTGGTGACCCGGTGCTGCTGCAACAGAAAAGAGTATCACATGTAGGTGGATTAAAATAATAAAAATTTAGTTTTCCACATGCCAAAAGGCAAAAGTCTGAATTCAGCAAGTGGTTCTTGGAAAAGTTTTTCTTTGTCTAATTCAACTTCTAATATCCCTCCCAATTCTTGAAGTCTTGGGTTTGGAGATACACCTGTGGTTTTGTATCTATTTTCATATGGCATCTGTGTTAGTCAGGGTTCTCAAAAGAAAAAAAAAACCAAGACACTTATGAAAATATATATCTATGTATGTATATGTAAATATATATTATATGTTTATATATGTACAGCACGAAGGAATATAAGAACTAATTAGTCCACACAGCAGTACAGAGGGCTCAGCTGAACTCACTTCTGTGGAACAGTTAATATACTGGAAGTCCTTCAACTCATGAGGGCTGCTGGGTCCAAAGGTCAAAGAAGCATGCAGCTGAGTCTTCCTTATGGCACAGGCAGCAAACAGCAGGGTGGGTCACCAACAGTCAGCAGCTCAGGAGCTTAGCAAAGCAGGCACAGATAGGATATTGAACTCAAGCAATGTAAGATGACAGGATCCACTAGCCTCAAACTCAAGTGATATACACACCAGCAGCATGGTGAAGCAGGTCTTGAAGGAACTCAAGCTCTTGCAACATGATCCATGGGTTAGCTGTCCCACAGGTAGTGTAACTCACAAGTTGAGGTAGGGAACTAGCTAAAGCAGCCACATACAGGTTGGATCACCAGAGAGCACAAGAGAGAGGGACAGGCCTTGCCGAGCCATTTATTTCTTTGCCGCCAGTCAAAATGTGACCTTATTAATCCCAAATGTTCCTATTAGCCAATTTGGCACAATAAACCTACCTATCACAGCATCTTCTGTAAAGTATGTCTGTGCATAATCTATTCTTTTTATAAATATGAGCTGATGAGGCTTAAGACACAACTTTCTCTGGTGTGCCCTCATTAACATAACAAAGATAAATCTTATATCCAAAGAGGATATCATCCATCAGTATAGGGGACATGACTTCAATACATATTTTGGGGCTGATGAGAGGGAAATGTGATTCAATTAGCAACATTACAAAATGCAGACTATTCTAAGGACACGAGGGTTATACATATTTTCAGAATTCTAGTCCTTTATTAACTCAAATAAAGGTTATCCTTTTATCAACAAATGAGTTATTAAGAAGAATTAAAAGACTATTGCAATGGTTCCCAAACTTGCCTGCGGTCTTAAATGCCTTGGATTCATTTCTTGTGCAGAGATTCCCTACAGAATGAAATACTGCTGGGTCTTGCACCATTCTCACAAGCCTTCTGATGTTTGAGCCTATTGTTGCAGCCACTTGCTGGATCCATCTTGTCCAGGGTCTTTCTCTGTTTTGTTGCCTCTCTACTTTGAAATACTTTTCCAGGGACTTACCTCTTCAGACATGTCTCAAGTATGTGAGAGGAAATCTCACCAAGTCTCACCAAATATATCTTTCAAGATATATTTGTTTGTTCTTTTGTCAGTTCATGAAACTTTCAATATTCTTCACCAATACCAAAGTTCAAATGGACAAGGTGGGGTTTTTTTGTCCTCCTTATTCAATGTCCAATTTTCATGTGCACATGAGGTGCCTAAAAATACAATTACTCGGATCAGGTGTACTTTAGTCCTCAAAATAATATCCTTGATTCCATCACTTTAAAGGGGTCTTGTGCAACAGGTTTCTACAGCAGTATTGATGCAGTCTGAAATACGAAATTACTCAGGAAATTAAAATAAAACAAAAAAATCTGTTTCTGTCAAATTGATTCCAATGCATATTGTTAGGTAGGTCCCCAGGATTTTCATGACTACTCTGTTCAGAAGTAAATGGCAAAATCTGCTCACAGGAATCTTTAGATGGACTCAAAATGCCCATGACTATTCCCTTGAAAGCAAAGCAAAGCAAAACAAATCATTCTGTGACTTAAGATACATTTTTAAACACTAGATAATAAAATACTGTAATTTATATATATATTTTAATTCCCCAGGACGAGAAGGGGCAAGGAGGTGGTGCTGACCAAGCCAGGGACAGGGGAGCAATAAGTGATCCAAAATCAGTAGCAAGGAGGGTGTGAGTGGCCCGGTAGGAATTCGGCAAGAGCAAGGTAACCTAGAGAATTACTGAAACCCAAATGAAGGCTGAGCATGATAGTGGGACAAGAGGAAAGTAAAAGGAACTAGAGGAAAGAACTAGGTGACAAAGGGTATTTATAGAGGTCCAAAGACTGGAATGTACATATGTAAATAAATTTATATGAGTGTAGGGAAACAGATCTATGTGCATATATTTATAGGTTTAGTACTAAGGCAACAGATGGACACTGGGCCTCCACTCAAGCACTTACTCAATGCAAGAACACTTTGTTCTATTAAATTGGCATTCCAGGATGCACACCTTCCTGACTCAATTGCTGAAGAAATATGTGTGCATAAGCAAATGTGGTGAAGAAAGCTAATGGTGCCCGGCTATCAAAAGATAGAGCATATGGGGTCTTAAAGGCTTAAAGATAAACAAGCGGCTATCTAGCTCAGAAGCAACAAAGCCCACATGGAAGAAACACACCAGCCTGTGTGACCACGAGCTGTTGAAGGGATCAGGTATCAAGCATCAAGGAACATAAAATCATATATCATTGAAAATGTGGGTGAGTGCAGATTGGAGACTCAAAGCCCAATGGTAGCCAACCAGACACCCCTTATTCAAGGGTTGTGGGGAGGAGATGAACCAGGCACAGTGCAGGGTAGCAATGATGAAACATATAACTTTCCTCTAGTTCTTAAATACCCTCTCCCCCTGCCCCTACTATCATGATCTCAATTCTACCTTACAAATCTGGCTAAACCAGAGGATGTACATAGGCAGAGATAGCAACTGGAAACACAGGAAATCTAGGACAGATGACTCCTCCAGGACCAGTGGTGAGAGTGGCGATGCCTGGAGGGTAGAGAGAATATGGGGTAGAAAGGGGAAACTGATTACAAGAATCTACATATAGCCTCATCCCTGGGGGAGGGACAGCAAAGAAGAAGGTGGGGGGAGACATTGGACATTGTAATTTATGATAAAACAATAATAATTTATAAATGATGAAGGGTTCATGAGGTAGGGGGGAGTGAGGAGGGAGAGAGGAAAGAGCAGCAGATATTAAGGGCTCAAGCAGAAGGCAAAGGGTTGAGAACGATGATGGCAACAAATGTACATATGTTCTTGAGACAATGGATGTATGTATGGATTGTGATAAGAATTGTATGAGGCCCTAATAAAATGATTTTTTAAAAATTCCCCAGGAACAGAAGAGCAATAAAAATGGAAACTGATGGTGAGTTGTTCATTAATTGATACATATAAATAAATCACATTATGCTTACAGAACACATTGTTATAGTAATGCTTACAGAATAGACTGCAAATTAACAGCTCAACTTAAAAATCGGGTGGAATGGGGGGAAACGGAAGGAACAAATGTGAGAGGTCTTCTGTCCTCATCCTTTACTAGAGTGATTTTTGGTTGTATAATACAAATGTATTATATGAAATTGAGAGGTATAAAGAAACACGCTATCTTTATCTTCATAATTATTTTTCCACCTTATCTTTAAATCATAATGTAGGAAATAGGATGAGGCTTCAAAAAGTTCATCAAAAATGGAATTAAAAGACAATAGTACTTTTTAAAGTTTCCTTGAGAATCTCATTGGTAATGTTTTAAAGTCAATAACGTTTATACTTAATTTCATCTTATTAATTTAAATAAAACTAAACACAAAAAAGCGTATTACCTACAGTGTGAAATGAAGCATCCTAATTACTGTTGGACTGCTAAATGCAAGGTCAAATTCAAAAGCACCAGCCAGTTCTCAGGAGAAAGGTAGAACTTTCTAATCCCCTAAGGAGTTACAGTCTTGGCTACTCATAGGGGCACTTCTATCCTGTCACATAAGGTTGCGATGAGTAGGCATCAACTAGATGGCAGTGAGTTTGGTTTTTGTTACAGTATGAAGCAGTATTTTTAAAAAAGCCTGTGTAACTACCTACACTTTCCTTCATATACACTTGTAACAAAGACTTTTGTGTGTACTATGAAAACCCTATGGTTCACAGTCATCATATTTGCAACTGTTCTGGGAGCTGGTGCTGGTCTTAGCAGGACTTGATTTTCCCATTGGTCAGTGGGTCAACCAGTGTGAGTCCAAATCTAATCCACAAGAGCTAACCACCACCACTGCGACCATAACAAAGAGCTCTTTCTGCATGCTGTTATATGGGATGCTTTTTTTAACTTCTCTGTACCTTTCCACATAATTTGAAATCTATGTATTAAACATGCATTGTTTTTCATTTTAACAAACAATAAACTCAAGGCAAAGAGCAATATCCAGTAGGGGTTAGTTATCAGTGATGAAAATATGTGTGCTTATTTTTCCCCCTTAAAAATTACTTTGGTTCTCCCCTCACCCCCAAATCCATACTTAACTAATCTCTTGTGATAGCATTTGCATTCTTGTTCCCACCCCAGAACTATACATTGTCCCCAGTTTGGTGTCTCCTGTGCCTCCCCTGCAGAGAATCTTAGCTGGTGTGCAGATTCTCATCAGCCATCAACACTCTGGTTTCTCCTACAAGATGCGGTGAGAACAATAAGTATTATTTATTATGGGAAGAAAATCCAGCACTTCTATGTAAGGATTTGAGTTTCACTGATTACCATAGTAACCTGACTAAAATATAATTTGTATAATACATTTGAAATTGATGTGGCACAGAGGCCATGCCTGGGAGGAACAGAGGGAAGAGGGAAGAAGCATAAATTTTCAATCCTTTGTAGAAAAATAGAAAAAATTGCTTATAGAATGCCAAGATAATACCATTGAGTTTATTTTCCAGTGAAAGAAATGCTATCTGGAGATGTTTAGTGACTGTTCCAAGTTCACTGAGTTATGAAGGGGAATTCCTGGGGCAATAGTCACTAGCCACGAAACGCAATGCATTTCTTAGCCTAACACAAATAGAACACTAATCATATGTGCTCAGATCAATAACATGTTCTTATATCCATGGCAACAAGACTATAGCAACAAGAACAAGAAATAAACTGTTTCAAAACTCCCAGAAGGTTCACTTTACATCAATACTTCATGCAAGGTAGCTTGATTTAGAACATCCAACACCGTGGATGCTTCTAAGTTGTTCTTGAGTATCCTCTAAATAGAATCATATGCCAACCACTACTATTTTTGTGTCTGGCTTCTTTTGCTGAATATAAAGTTTGTATCTTCTATGTTGCACCAATCAATAATTCACTCTTTCTGTGAATATACAGCAAATGATAGAATCGATGGTTTATGGATATGTGTAGTATTTCTGGTTTGTAGCCATTATGAGTAAATTTATGAAGATATTATGATGGATTGGTGAACATATTTCTCTTGGGTACATTCCTAGGAGTGGAAATACTGAACTACAGTTTGGCATATGATTAACATTAGGAAATGCTATTAAGTAGATTTCCCAAGTTTTTTAAGATTTACATTCCCACTAGCAATATATACATATGCAGAATTCAGTTGTTCCCATTCTTGACAGCATTATGATTTTTATGTAGTAGTATTGTGTTATGCTAGCATGTTGCATTGCCATAATAAGTAATTATATTGTGACTTTATATAAATTTACCAGATATTAGGCTATCTTCTTTTGTAAACAGCTTGTTTAAAATTTCTTATGTTATATTTGGTTTGCTTCTTTTTTCTAATTAATTTGAAAATTATATATTCTACATATAGCTTGCTGTAAGATATAGTATTTTCTCAGAGGTAATCTATGTTTACTACTGGCTTTTTCACTCAGTAAAATGCTCATATTTATTTGTATCTATAGATTCTATATCTGAGTCATTTCTGAATGTGTTCCTAATTAGATTTTTCTTCTTAATCCCCACCACCACCATTTTTGCATAGATGCATAATTTTTATGCAATTCAAATCCACAAACTACTATCAAGTTGATTTTCCCACTCAGTGGATTTTATAATTTTGAGTATTGGACTTTTTATTGATATTATGTATTTGGATACAGTATATACTTTGAATACTTTAAAAAATATCTGGGATGCATTTAAGTTATCAGGAAGTATTTCAATACTTTTCGAGGTATGATAGATAGATTTTATGTCAAATTTCCCGGGCCAGGGTCATTGGTGGTTTGGCAGTTAATCCCCCTGACCTGAACTAGCACAATGCAATCATAGATAGTTGTTAGAAAATTAAGGAGGGTGCACCTCATAGCCTTATACTCAAGTCACAGACATGATGCAATACTTCCAATATAAGAGGGCCCTGTGGAAAAGCATGCTGGCTTTTCACTTTACCTAGATCCTGCCTCTGACTGATGGACCTTTTGATTTTGGACTTGAGCCAAATGCTTGCTTAATGTCTGCTGATCCTGGGAGTCAGCCTGAACACCTGACCTGTCTACCTTGGATTCCTTTGCCTCTGCATCCACCAGCCTGTGGTCTCCCTGTTGATTTCGCATTTCATCAGGCCTGCTCAACTCAAATCAGGGGATGACTCCAGACTGATATCTTACCCACAGACTTGCAGCCTGCCTGGTCCTGGACTTCTTCTGCAGCCTGCTTCTACAATTATATGACCTATTTTCTTGATATTTATGTATGGTTCACTGGTTTTGATGTGACTATATAAGATTCACAGCTTTTGCTTCTCTAGTGAACCCAGTTTGAGACAGACATTCTTTTAAATTATTTAGGCAGGTCTAATGCAGCCTTAATCTAATGCTAATTTGGTTCCTCTGCTTTACATAATACACTTTTGAGGATTCTACTCAATGTCTGATTTGTCTTACTCAGGGTTTTTTGTTTTGTTTTGATTTTTAATAGTTCAAGGTCTGTTTGTTGACTTTAGGAGTGTTTTCCGATTGAGGCTGATGGAGTGCCACGTGACCTTCACAGATTGTTCTCCCTGGTCTATTCCAGCACTCTTTACCTGCAATTGGGTCATTTTCTTATAAAAAATAAAGACTCACTGCATACCTCTGTAGATTTCTGACCATCTCTTTCTGTGAAACCTTTTCCTTCTGGTCCACTGATCAGAGAATAAAAGTTACCTCGGACTCAATTTCACTGCATCTTTCATCTGTCATTTCATTCTGATTAATCCCATACAACAATGGTTTATGTTTCAGTTATTTTCAGTTTTCAAAAGTCCATTTGGCTTCTTTTCATAGTTACTATCTACTAAGATTTATCTTTTATTTCAGGTGTCTTCTCCCTATTTGATTGAGTTTAACTAAACTGCTTCTTTAAAATCTGTGACTAGAGGAGGATCTAGTTTATATTAGAATTTGTCTACTTGACTCTCAAGACATCATTTTTTATCAATTTTGGGCTGTACTTTAGTGCAGGATATTAGGAATATTGCTTTGTAGAGAGTCTGAATTCTGCTTTATTTTCCATAGAATACTTTATATTGTATTTATTTTAGCAACGGCCACATCTCTGTCCTATGGAGGAGCTCGTGAGTTGAAGCCATCGTCCTTTTTATTGGCAGATGAATGCTTCCATCATTGTGCACCAAAGCTCTTCTTTTTTAACTCTAACCTGGTGTTATTGTTTTGCATTGGACTGCGAACTGCAAGATCAACGTTCAAACCCACCAGCTACTGCGATGGAGAAAGATGAGGCTTTCTTCTTTCACAAAGAATTACAATCTCAGAAACCTACTTGGGCAGTTCTACCCAATTCTTATAGGGTCCATGACTTAATGAGAGTGAATTTGAGTTTTGTGTTTTACCTGTCAGCATGATTAATTTATTCAAAACACATATTTATTTCATTCTGACATTTCTCCTTTTAAATTGGAGTTTTTATTTCCTTTACAAATAACGTCAATACTGACTTGTTTGCTATTATGTACATTGTCCTACTATTTTGTTATTCTTCTATGAATTCATTTTTATATTTTCTTTTATTTAACTTATTAGATTTAATTATTTTAGTATTTCTTTTCCTGGGTTATATAAATAACAAAAAAAGGTCCATCTTTAACTTATCTCCTTTATTACTGATCTCTTTTATTAGTAAGTTTATCACTTTCCAAATAGTTTGAAAGTCTGACAATGTTATATTTTCATTTCCTATTGTATTTTATTTTATTTCTGCAGATGATACAATTTAATGAAGATATAGCTGCTTGTTTTGTGTGATAGTCAATATGGTGGAGGGGGGTGGAGCTTTCATAGTACAAATTTTCCCACTAGGCAAGCATCCAGCAAACTCACTCGCAGTTAGTGAACCCAATGGCATCACCTTGAAAGGTTCTCTCTGGTCACAGTGAATCTTTTCATTAAAGCAGTTTTGCTCAAACCTCATTTTTTGTGATGGCCGATTTAAGAGAACAGCTTGTGTGCGACTGTGAACTTTTGTTTCCAGTTTGGGAAAAATGGTGCAGAAACGGTTGTGAATCTGAACACAGCTTACAAGGACATCACAATGGGAAAAACTCAAGTGTGTGAGTGGTTTTCTTGTTTCAAAAAAGGTGAAATTTCAATTGAAGACAAATCTCATTCTGGACATCCTGAACAGGTGAAAACGTGGGGAAAATGTTTGCACTTGTGCCCAAAGACCGATGACAATGGACCATTGAAGAAATGGGGAAGTTATTTAGACTATCTTGGAGATTGGTTCATTGAATTTTAATGGGATATTGGGAATAGGAAAGTCAATGCAAAATTTTTGCCTTTTGTTCTGACTGACCAGAAAAAAGAGCATTGAGTAGAGACATGTTGGGCTTTGAAAGAACAGTTTTGAAGCAAACCAGATGTTCCCCCAAAGGCCATTACCGGTGATGAGACACATGATGCTATTCTTACAACCACAAGATCAGATGTCAATCAAGCCAGTGGAAGATGCATCATCACCTTGCCCAAAAAAGCTCCCCAAGTTAAATCAAAGATCAAGATGATGCTCATTTTTTTGGTTTTTGATGTGAGGGAGATAATAGATTTGGAGTTAATTCCACCAGGTCAGATCGTTAACCAAGCTTGCTATTTAGAGGTTTTTAAAAGATAGTGTAACAGTGTGCAACAAAAAGGCCTCATTTGTGGCAGATGGGGGACTGGTTTTGTCCATATGACATTGCACCTGCTCATGCAGCCATCTCAGTGTGCCAGTTTTTGGCAAAAACAGCATGCCTTTGCTGCCCCACACAACTAACTCACCTGATCTTGCAACTTCCTTTTGTTTCCTTGAGTAAAGAGGGACATGAAAGGACATTGATTTGACAACTTAGAAGAGGTGAAGAAAAAAATGAGGGAGGTGTTATCAGCTATCCAAACAGATGAGTTTGAAAAATGTTTCTAAGAATGGAATCATAGAACTGATACATGTATTTAGTGTAACAGAGAGTACTTTGAAGGTGAAAGGTTGTTTTGTATAAAATTTTAATACATAGCTTTGTAAAAAATCTATTTTGGGGGGATACCCCATGTATATTTATACCTCTATATTATATCCTTCAGTGGTTATTCTTTCCCACATTTCTATTCTTTAAGTTCAAAAAATATGTATGATACATACAGGAATACAAAATAAAAAATACCAAAGAATAGAAAATCCTTATGTTGTGGAGAAATTAAGGCCAATATATTTAATATATTTATTGGAAAAATTCTAAAACAAAGTAAACAAAGCAAAAACCTGACCAAATCGGAATAAAAATAAATAAAGCAATGTTTTCAAATAAACATCTCCCTACAAAGCCTCAAATTCATATGACTTTATTGGAGAAGTTAAAAAAATTATTTTCAAAACAATATCATCATTTTTGAAAGAAAACTTTTCAAGATAATAGAAATAGTAGGACAAATTCCCAATGATATATTTTCTGAGTCCACCATAACCTGAAATCTAAAATATACTGAGGATATGACAAGAGGGGAAATCACACCCCGGCTTGCAAATGCTAACCACTGTCACAAGACATGCATAAAACAGAAGTGTTAGGTGTTGGAAACTGAGGAAGTAAGACATCATTACTCTCAAGTGATTTTATATTTGTAGCAAGAAAATGAAAAAATAATTTAAAATGTAGAATTGAATTTAAATTGGCCTAGAACATGGTTGGTATATAAATATATTACAACTTATATATTCCTTAACATATATATATGAATAGTACACAAATATACTCAATATAAACTTGTTATTGAACCATTTTAGATTTATAAAAATTACAAAGATAGTCTGGAGAGTGCTCAAATGGCATACAGCTGTGTCTGCCGCAGTTACAACTTACTCTTATATGATTTTGTAATACCCATATTAAATATATTCATCTAAATTTGTTCATCCATTTCTTATAACACTAATACATTACTATTCACCAAAATTCATATTGTTGTGTTTTCTTAAGTTCGTGTACTTTTTCTGTTCCAGGATCCAATCCAGAATTTCACATTACTGGGGCTGTGGTGGCAAAGTGGATTAAGCATTTGGCTTCCAAGTGCTCCATGGTAGAAGAATGAGGCTCTCTTCTCTCATAAAGGTTTACAGTCTTGGAAACATAGGGGCAATTACACCCTGTCCTATAGGGTCACTAGGAATTGACTACATGGCTGTGAGCTTGGTTTGGGGTATAGTTACCATGACTCCGTAGGCTGTTTCATTTATTCTATGGCATTTCCCAGAACTCTCTAATTTTTGTTTTTTTTAATGAGCCTGACAAGTTTGAGGATACTGATTTTGTAAAATGCCTCAAAACTTGAATTTTAATTATCTTTCTCTCATAATTAGACTCCAGGTTTGGGTGAGAAAGGCGAGCAGAGATGATCACATATCAAGAGTACATACTATCAACATGATATTACTTTTGAGGTTGACCTTGAACGCCTATTTCATGTAGTGTTCCTTAGAGTTCTCTACTGTAAACTTAATCTCCTGCCCTACCCCTTCACACCTTTCCATACTGTAGGCGGCCCACATTGAGAGCAGATGGGATATGTGCATCTTCCTATTTTTAATTTATTCAGAAATTTATGTAAACACATACATATGAACTAAGGGATATTTATAAGTTGGGTTTGATCCAATGTTTATTTTGCTGTTTAAGTCGTTCTAGCTTTAGCAATTGGATACTTTTTCAGTTGGTGCTGTTGCCTCTTTAAAATATGACTACCAGCATTATGTTTATTAAAAAATAATTAGTTATAACAAATATTCCAAATTCACCTACATCTTTCTTGCTCCAGTCTTAGCATATGTCATTTGTCCAAGGTACCCTAATTCTTTATATTGAACAATAGTATCAGAAACCAAATTCTTGGCATTAGATGTGCTAGTTTCTATGATATTTTTGTAGCTTCAAAACCCTTTCAGCTAATAGAAAAAGGAAATATATGTATTTGTGTATACTAACTCATATATGTACACATATGTACAAACATGTAAACATGTTTTATTTACGTTAAATGAAATTTACTTGATATAGCTGCTTCTAACATTTATTCATTGCCATATGAAATATTCTAACTATATTCTTTGCTTATCTGTAAACTATTATTTCAAAAGTAAGAAACCTGGTTCAGGTTATCCACCACCTATTTACCTAATTTGTATATTTTGGTGACTATGTATAATTATATCAGAATTATTACCCAATGAGACCAACTATGGATAACCTTGAGAAAATGGAAATCCCAGAACACTTCCTTGTGCGCATGAAAAATCTGTCCATGGATCAAGAGTCAATAATTCAAGTGGAACAAGGAAATATGGCCTGGTCAACAGCAGGGTAAGTGTGTGTCTGGAATAGATCCTCCTATGAAAATGCATGTTGAACAAACAATACAAAAGTTGTACTATATGAAGAAGACGATGGCATCACGATTGGAGAAAGTCTTCTTAACAATCTGTGATATGGAGATGACGCAACCTTGCCTGAAGGCCTGAAGAACATAGGGAGGATTTGAAACACTTGCAGATGAAGATCAAAAATTATATCCTTCAATATGGATTCCAACGCAGTGTAACGAAAGTGAAAGTCTGCATATGTCAACCAATGGGTAACATCATGATAAATGGAGAAATGACTGGAATTGCCAAGGATTTCAGGCTGCTTGCATCCATGATCAGTGCTTATGGAAGCAGTGGTTAAGAAATCAGCTGATCTCTGCATATCTACTCAGATAAGATAGGCTAGATAAACATTCTGGAGGAGAAAACAACAGGACCAACAGTTCCTGGGAGGGATGGGAAAGGGGAAGGCGGGGGGGGGGGGGGGGGGAGAAGGAAGTGGGTATTAACAAACCCAGGGACAAGAGCTAAACAAGTGTTCTAAAACTAATGGTGAGGAGGGTGTAGGAGGCTTAATAGAGCTTGATCAAAGATCATGTAACTGAGAGGAATACTGAAACCCAAATGAATGCTGAACATGATAGTGGGCCAAGAAGAAAATTAAAGGAAATAGAGGAAAGAACTACGAGGTACTCTATTTATAGAGATCTAAATACAGGCATGTACATATGTAAATATATTTATATATGACAATGAAGAAATAGATCTATGTATTTATAAGTTCAGTATTAAGGTAGCAGATGGACATTGGGCCTCTACTCAAGTACTCCCTCAAAGCAAGAACACTTTGTTCTATTAACCTGGCATTACATGATGCTTACCTTTCAGACATAATTGCTGAAAACAAAGCAGGTGCATAAGCAAATGTGGTGAAGAAAGCTGATGGTGTTCGGCTATCAAAAGGTATAGCATCTGGTGTCTTAAAGGCTTGAAGATAAACAAGCAGTCATCTAGTTGAGAAGCAACAAAGCCCACATGGAAGAAGCACACCAGCCTGTGTGATCATGAGATGTCGATAGGATCAGGTATCAGGCATCAAAGACCCAGAACAAAAAAGCATATCATTGTGAATGAGGGGGAGTGCAGAGTGGGGACCCAAAGCCCATCTGTAGGCAACTGGACATCCCCTTACAGAAGGGTCGTAGGGAGGAGACGAGTCAATCAATGTGCAGTATTTCACCAATGAATCATACAATTTTCCTCTAGTTCTTTAAGGTTTCTACAACAACCACCACCCCCACTACTCTCATGACCCCATTTCTACCTTACAATTCTAGCTAGGCCAGAACAGGTACATGGGTACAGATAAGAGCTGGAAACACAGAAAATCAGGACAGATAAACCCCTCAGGACCAATATTGAGAGTAGTCATACCAGGAGGGGAAGGGGAAGGTGGGGATCGATAGGGGGAACCGATCACAATAATCTACATATAACCCCTTCCCAGAGGGATGGACAACAGAAAAGTGGGCGAAGGGAGACATCAGTAAGTATAAGACATGAAAAAATATAACTCATAAATTATCAAGGGTTCATGAGGGAGGGAGGATGGGGGAGGGAAGGGAAAAATGAGGAACTGATACCAAGAGCTCAAGTAGAAAGAAAATGTTTTGAAAATGATGATGGCAACATATGTACAAATGTGCTTCACACAATGGATGTATGAATGGATTCTTATAAGAGTTGTAGGAGTCCCCAATAAAATGATTAAAACAAGCAAGCAAAAAGAAATCAGCTGATGCACAACATCACTTTAAAGTGTTGAAGAACAAGGCTGTTAGTTTCAGGACGAGGGTGTGCCTGACTCAAACCATGATAATTTCAATCACCTCATATGCATTTGAAAGCTGGACATTGAATAAGACAAGTAGAAGAATAATTGATGCATTTGAATTGTGCTCTTGAAGAAAAGTAAAAGTAGCATTGATTTCCAGAAGAACAAATAAATCTGTTTTGGAAAAAGGACAGCTAGAGTGTTCTTTCCAAGCAAGGATGGGGAGACAAACACAGTCAAGTTGATTCCAGTGTGTTCCATGTGGTGAAGACCATATATATAGTGGCATTTTAGGTTGATAAGAAAAGGTACCATACATACTCATGTACAAGACGAGTTTTTCAGTACATTTTTATGTAGTTTTGTGGTACAATTAGGTGCCTCTGCTGATATTTGGGTGAGCTTATACTTGAGTATGTACGGTATTTGAAGTCAAGAACTCATTGGTCTTGCAAATTTCTGTCATGGCATCTCCAATTTAATGTTTTTTACCAAGGACACATTTTCCAACTACTGTTCCTCCTTGTTTCCAACTTTCAAAGTCCAATCAATAGTAATTATCAGTACATCTCGGTTGCATGTTTGATCAACTTCAGACTGAAGATGTTGGTAGAATTCACCTTCTTTATCACTAGCTTTAGTGTTTGGTGTGTACATTTGAATAATGGTTGTATTAATTGGACTTATTTGTATGCATATCAATATTATGCTATCACAGACAGCCTATTTTCAAGAAAGATTTTTAAATGTTCTTTGTTATGATGAATGTGATGCAATTTCTCTTGATTTTGTCATTCAAAGCATAGCAAACCATATGACTGTCTGATTGGACAATACCAGTATCCATTTCATCTCAGCAATGTCTAGTGTACTGATTTTTATTTATTGGATTTCATTTTTGACAGCATCCAATTTTCCTTTATTCATAATCTGTACACACCACCTTCTGATTATGAATGCGTATTGACAGCTTATTGCTATGTTGTTGTTCAGAGCCATCTAGTTGGTGCAGGCTCAGAGTGACGCTGTGTACAGCTGACCAAACACCGCCCATTCCTGTGCCGTGTCCTCACCATTGTTCTTATGATTGCGCCCATCAACGCAGCCAGTACCTCAACCCATCTTGTTGAAGAATTCTTCTTTTTATCTGTCTCTCTACTTTACCAAGCAGATGTCATTCTCCAGCGACTTATTGCTGGTGTTAGGCCTTCTTCAGTATGTCTTTTACTGGGCAATATGCACTTAAGATTTGTCCATATTTATGGGTAATAGTTCATATGGATGTTTGTTTGTTTGTTTGCTTTAATTGCTGAGAAATACTTAATTGAATGGGTGTGTCATTTTTTGTTCATTCAGTTATCTATTCAAGCATATCTTGATTTGCCCTAGGTCACCTTTATTTTAGTACTAAAAATTCAATCACGTGGGAATAACTCTCCTAAAAAAATATACAAGATCCCCTCATTTAAATATAAATCAATATAGAGAAAAATTATAAACCACCATAGGGAAAATTAATTAAGATAGAAATACAATTATAGATATGTAATTCAAAGATTAGAAGGCTAGGTTCTAAAAGAAAAAATCTCAAATTAATTCATATTCACATGGAATTCATAGTCAATGCAATCTTCTAAAAATTCTAGTAATTTTCTAGAATTCTAATAGGTTTTAAAAAAAATTTATATTCAAATACTAAAGGTTAAGTAAGTAGAGCTAAGACAATCTTGGTGAAGAAAAATGAAATGCAGAGATATCAAAATATAGAAAATAATGCAGCCTTGTCCGGAGATAAGAATAAGTAAAACTAAAAAAGTGAAAAAAAAGAGTAAAGATTCTCAAAATTGACCCACATTTCTTGCTAACTAACCCGATTTATCACAGATTCTACTTTATGGTAAAGGATGTTCTTTTGAATGATGGGGCAGTTAATTTTGGATCTAAACATGGAAAGAAAAATAAAAGCATTACAGGAAAGAAAATGAGAAAAATCCTTATGACCTTGGGATTGGCTACAATTTCTTAGGACAAATAAAGCTTTAGGTCAAAATGAAGGAAGAGATAAATTGTTCTATATTAAAATTAAGAACTTCAGTTAATTAAAAGACTCCATTAAAGAGAGAAAACTGCAGCCTGCAGGGAGTGAGAGGATATTTGTGGTATATTGGACAGAATAATCATGCTTCTCATTAATTCCTAAAACTCAATAAGAAATATACAGAGATAGTTCAACGGAAAAATAAGCCGTAAGGATGATTAGACACTTCACAAAATAAGATATCCAAATGGCCAATAAAACTACAAAAAAGTGCTGAATTTCATTTATCATCAAAGGAATGCCAAGTAAAACTATAACATGATACTACTACAAAATCATTGTACGTGCCAAAATGTAAGGGAAGGGAAATACCAATTTTGTGTTAGAATATTCGATCAAAACGTTCATACAATTCCTAGGTTTATATCCTAGAGATATAAAAATAGTAGAACAAATAGACTTATATACATCCTTGCTGATGGCAACATAATTCACAATAGCAAAATGATAGAAGCAACATAAGTGCCCACCAATGGATAAGCAAATAAACAAAACGATGGTACACAAACACTGGAATTCTGCGTAATGACAAATAGTGATGAGGCCATGAAAGGTTTTATTATACAGATGAATCTGGAAGGCATTATGCTGAGTGAGTGAAATAAGTCAAACACAAAAGGACAAATATTTCCTGACACTAAAAGAGACAAGAATAAGAACACACAGAGAAGGCATCGGTATTCTTGGACAGGGTTGCTGGAGGGACAGATAATTAATCCAACCCTACAGGATTTTTGTAATCATAACATCTCCTAAAATAAATGGAAGCTGTGGACATTTAGGGTTCTACCCTCCACCCCAATCATTGCTAAGACCCCCCTCAACCCTCCCAGCAGTGTCCATTTGAATATGGGATCCTTCCCTACAATTTGTCAGCTTTATTTCCAACATCTCTTTTCTATCAGCTTCTATGGCTTCCTGTGGTGACAGACAAGGGCTGCTTCACACCGTTCCTCCAAGCAGCCATTCTTCTCCCATTTTGCAATGAAGCAGGAGCTTACACAATTCACCTTAACCGAGCCGTTTAATAAGACAACGTGCAGTCCCTAAATGCCGTGGATGACACCGCTCCCACTGAATGTTATTTAAAAGCATGCTTCAGGAAAAAAGGGCCATAAATTATGCCTCCCTGGTTATTTTAATTTTCTTTTATTGCATTTTGGCAGTGCACTATGAGCATGCATTGAGTAAAATGAGACATTATCCAGCATGAATTAATTACGACAATATTAAGAGACCCTCTTGTGGTGCCTTTAGAGCTGAACAAAGCAAATGAGGACAAAATTAGAGGGGCGGGGGTGGGGGGGGCGCGACGCAGAATAAAACATTGCTGTGTTTCTCTTTACTAAAATTGAAGTTATAAATGTGTTAACAACATTTTCTTCTTTTTAATGCATTTTTGACAATTCGAAAGAAAAATAAGAGATCATTGTAGACAAGAGAAAAGAAACGGACTGATGACTGTCTCCTAGCAGGACTGAGGATTTCAGATTAGGTTGTTCAAAGGGCGCCTACACCAAGTGCCACTTACACATTTGATTTATTTCTCGTCTGATATGCTTTTAGTGTTTGGCAATTAATGATAAGTACGGACTGTTTTGAGGTTTTTTGGGTTTGTCATTGACCCCCTTTTTTGTTGTTGGAATAGTCCTTCCTGAAACGTCACTTCTGCTTGTTATGCATGCTGCAGTGTATTTCAGTAAGCTCTCCCAGCCTGATGTGCTTCTCAAACGCTCAAGTTCACTGCCATAGAGACGATTCTGACTCACAGTGTCCCTACGGGAAAGAGGAGGACTTCTGTTTCTCTGACTTTCACTCTGCAAGAGTAGAAAACCTCATCTTTCTCCACGAAGCAACTTGTGGTTTCCAACTCATGGCTTTGGCTGATAACTCTTAACCACTAAGCCAAATATACTTAGAGACTGGAAAACAAGGATAAGTCAAAAAATTGCTGCCACATAACCAACCTTTATTAAACAAAGGTCTCCAATGTGAACCAGAGTATTATATTGTTGAGAAGGCGGGGTTTCCCTCTCTCTGATCCTTGACCCCCGAGTTCTGTGCTTTTCCATTTACGCCTCATCAATGTTCCTTTGAAATGTTCCTTGAGTTTGGAGCATACAAGTAATTGTGAATAGGGCAAGATCAGGGTTAGGGAGTGAGGTGTCCCAGTGAAATGATCACAGGGCAGCCTTGGCTATTTCATAGAATGAGCAGATATATTGTCCTGATTTGGGGGGAAAATTTTTCCTTGGTGTAAATGTTCAGGTTTTTTTCCTCATCAATGCAGTTGTGCATAAAAAAATCTTCATCATTAATTTCTACGATTTTTTTTTCCTAAGTCACTTGATACATTCTATCAACCTTAGCTCTTTGGAATCCCCCTGAAAGTCACTGTAACTTATTGTAATGAACTCAGCTGCACATGTTTCCATGCACATTGCTCTGAGAGCATCACTGTTTGGGAGAAGAGGCAATACCTTCCTTGAGCTCGTTTTTAAGTAAGTTTACATATGTTACTTCTATGTAGAGCTATGTTCCTCTTGCTGATTGTTGTAATAGAAATATTATCCCAGGGCTTCCCGGTTCCTCACTAGCTTGTTGTTGTTAGGCGCCATGTAGTCAGTGACATCTTATAGCGACCCTATGTATGACAGAATGAAATACTACCTGATCCCACACTATCTTCACAATTATCCCAATGTTGGAGCCAATTGCTGTAGACACTGTGTCACTCTGTCTTGCTGAGGGTTTTGTTCTTTGGGACCGCCCCTTCACTTTACCAAGCATGATGTCCTTTGCCAGGGAATGGTTTTTCCTGATAAAATGTCCAAAGTACATGAGACAAAGCCTCACCATCCTTGCCTCGAAGGAGCATTCTGACAGCGCTTGTTTGAAGAGAGATCTGTTTGTTCTTTTGGAAGTCCATGGTACTTTCAATATTCTTTACCAACATCAAAGTTCAAAAACACCAATTTTTCAGTCTTCCAGTGTCCAACTTTCACATGCACACGAGGTGACTGAAAATCCCATGGTTTAGGTAGGTGCACTTGTGGGAGTTAGGAATTAGTGTTAACTAGACACTCTTGGCAAGGACTGGAGTCAATCCTGCCAATCAAGACATTTCCCGATGACACCTCCATGATGTTGGAAGACTTTTTATAAGGACAAGAGGGACAGAGACAATCTCTCTCAGTCCCAGAGACAATCTCTCTCAGTCCCGTTTCCTTCCTGCTTGCTGGGACTCTGTACCCTGCCATATTTCCAGCTATGTTGGATGCACAGAACTCTGTACTAACAGGCTGTGATCTTGCTGCATTCTGCCTCACCTTTCTGCATCAATGCCTGCAGCTTCGTGAGTCTGACAAAGGACTTACGGACTAGCGTCAGACATATAGACTGGTGTTGGAATGGGCCTTCTTAATATATAAATATTTTTATATAAAGCTCCTTAGGCATATATGAGTGTCATTGGACTTTTTTTTCTCTAGCAAACCCAGCCTAAAATAGCACCTTTGTGCTCCAAGTATCATCCTTGTTCAGCACCTTAAAGAGATCATATGTAGCTGATTTGCTCAATGAAATGAGTCATCTGATTTCCTGACTGCTGCTTCAATCAGTGTTGATTGTAGACCCAAGCATGATGATATCCTTTATAACTTCATTTTTCTTCAATTATCACATCACCTATTGTTTCCATTGAGAGAATTTTTGTTTTCTTTACATTGTGTTTTAATCCATACTGAAGGCTGCAATCCTTGATCTCCTTCAAGTACATCAATTCCTCCTCACTTTCAGCAAGCACGATTTGAAATCTGCATATAACAGGCCATTAATAAGCTATACGTCACATTCTTCTTCATATATTCCACCTTGTCTGATTATTTGCTCATTATACAGATTGAATAAATATGGTGAGAAGATTCCATTTCGATGCACACCTTTCTGATTTTAAACCACACAGTATTCCCTTACTCTGTTGAACAATGGCCTCCTGATCCAGGTGCAGGTTCCAAATGAGCACAATGAACTGTTGTAGAACTCCTATTCTTTTTAAGACTATCCATAGTGTGTTATGATCCACAGAGTTGAATGCCTCTGTATACTCCATGCAACACAAGGAAACATCTTGTATTCTCTGCTTTTCATCAAGATTCATCTGATATCAACAATGATATACTTTGTTCTACAACCCTTTTTGAATCCGACCCACACCCCTGGCAGCTCCCTGCCAATGGACGACTGCTATCATTGTTGGGTGATCTTCAGCACAATTTTACTTGCATGTGATCTCGATGATATTGTTCTATAATTGGTGCGTTAATCTCTTACCATCAGTTGGCTGAGTGGTTGCTTTCCATATTTCTAGGATAGATGAGTGGGTGCTTCCAGTGCTTCATCAGCTTGTTGAAACATTTCAGTGAGAATCCCATTAATTCCTGGAGCCTTGTGTTTTAGCTCATTCTTTTGGTGCAGCTTGGACTCTTCCTTTGTTACCAGTGGTTCTTGCTCATAGATCACCTCTTGAGATGGTTGAATGTAGCCTAGGTTTTCTAAAATCATCTTTTACTTCTCATCTTCGTCTACTGCTCCCCACATCATTCAATATCTTGCCCACAGAATTTTTCAATATTGGACTATGAGGCTTGAATTATTTCTTTAGTTCTTTCAGGTTAAGGTGTGCTGAGTGTGTTATTTCTTTTTTGTTTTCTAATTCTAAGATTTTGTACATTTTACTATAATATTTTACACTGCCTTCTCTAGCTGCCCTTTGAAATTTTCTGTTCAGCTTTGACTCCATCATGTCCTCCATATGCCTTAGCTACGTTAAAATTAAGAGCAAATTTCAGAGTTTCTTCTGGCATCCACTTTGGTCTTTTCTTTTCTTTATTTCCCCTGCCTTTTTAATGACCTAAGCTATCTTCATGTATGATGCTCTTGACATTATCTAACGCTAATCTGGTCTTTTGTCATTAACATCTAATGTATCAAATCTGTTCTCGAGATGTTCTAGAAATTTGAGTGGGATATCCTCAAGGTTTTGTTTGGCTTTTGTGGGTTTGGCTTAATTTTCTTCAATTTCAACATGAACCTACATATGAACAATGATAATATATCCCACAGTCCTCCCTTGGCCTAGTTTTAGCTGCTACTGTTCAGCTTCTGTCTCCAGATAATTTATATGGAGAGGTTTGTATGCATAGTAGCCTTTTGTGTGGTTGAAAAATGTATTTTCAACAAACAAGTCTTGGTCCTGAAAAATTTTATCATGCAATTTCCAGCTTCATTTCTGTCACTAAAACCATATTTTCCAATTTTTCTTTCTTTGTTTGCAACTTTCCCATTCCAATCGCTAATAATAATTAATAATCTTGTTTGTATACTTAGCTAATTTCAGATGGAAGATTTTGGTAGAATTCTTTCAATTTCCACATCACTAGCTTTGGTGTTTGGTACATAACTTAGAATAATAATTGTATTGGTTGGATTTCCTTTATGGAAAGAGACATTATCTTATCACAGATAGCATTGTATTTCACAACAGATCTTGATAGATGTCCTTTTTCTGGATGAATGAAATATAATTCTTCTTGAAAGTGTCATTCTCAGCATAGTAAACTATATGATTTTAGACTCAAAATAGCCAATGTCCGTCCATTTTCACTTACTGAGGCCTAGAATATTGATCATTGTGCTTCCCATTTAGTTTCTGATGCATTCCAATTTTCCTAGATTTATACATAGTACCTTTCAGGTTCCAATGAATAATTTACATTTTCAGCTGTTTCTCCTCTTCAGCAAATGAAGGTCACAAAGGTTTTACTCCTACATGTTTTATTCCATCTCTGTCATTATGGACCACAGCTCTTCCACGGTCATATCTTGAGTACTTTCTGACCTAAGCAGCTCATCTTCTGGAACTATTTCTAACTCTGTTCTGCTTCTGCTTGTCAGATTTTCAGTAACTGATAATATTTCTTTTCTAACCAATTTTATTGGGATTTCATCCACATATCATACAATTGAATAGCTAAGCCATATCAAGAAGAGTGCATCATTTTTACCATTAATTTTAGAACACATGCTTTTCCCTCATGCTCCTTGTTAATATAATTTTTTTCAATTTTGGCAAAATATTTGCAACATTTACCAATTTGACAACTTCTATGTGTATAATTCAGTGCCATTGATAATACTCTTCATGTTGTACAACCATTATTGTTCTCCCTCTCCAAATGGTTCCATCACCATGGAAATGAACTCAATGCCCCCAAAGCAAACTCTCTTTCCTTCACCAATGGTATCCACAGGTCAAGATTGGTTTCTTTCTTTCAGTAGTTTTCTTGATATAATATTCATATATCATACATTTCCATAGATGAACCACTTCTAAACTCACAGTGTTTCTATAGGGCTTTCAGTGGCTATTTCTTCTTCATAGTCTGTTTCCAGTCTGGCCTCTCAGGTGAAACCTGTTCTCTTAAGGTGACCCTTCTGGTCTTTGAAATATCAGTGGCATAGTTTTCTGCATCACAGGAACACAGTAGAACAAACTGACAGACAAGTGGTGGTCGTAAAGAGTTAGGTTAAACTAATTCATACCTCTACTCATTGGCGATCTGAGCCCTTCTTCAAGCTAACTATATGGTGCCATGCGGATTTTACCAACAGAACATTGTGAACCTTCAGATTTCTGCTTCTCTTTGTGTCCCCTCATTCCCTAACAACTATCAACTCAACGTGAAACTCAGGCCCTTCTTGTGAATATGGAAGAAGTTTTTGAGGATTTTTTGAGTGCCAGAATAAGCCTGAATGGGAGATGATGAACGTTATGTACTGCACATCATTCTATAATATTGCTGGCTCTTCTTTATCAATTCTGCATTTTTGTCTATTTTATCCTGGATTAGTCCCAGAGTTTAAAATTCTTCTTGGTCTATAATGCAGAACAATTTAATCTCTTTCTGATATCTTGACAATTTGGCACCTACTATTCCCATCTATCCAAAGCAATTATCAAATGTTCCTTTCCAAATAAAAGACAGTTCTTGCTCCATGAAAATTTTAAGCATCCGTTTTTATTTTAATGTTTTTTTTCTGGTTTAGTACTTAAATATGTGCATAAATGTGTATATATATTCCATCTACATCTTGTTTGTCAGTTTGCCTGATGGCTTTCTGTTACCCTGATTCTCAAAGCTATGTCACTGGTGTTTCAAATACCAGGAGAGTCACCTATACTGAACAGGTTTCAGCAGAGCTTCCAGACTAAGAGAAGACTATGAAGAAGGAATAGGCTGTCACTTTGAGGAGTTAGCCACTGAAAACCTTATGCTTAGCAGTTGAACATTGTCAGATATGGAAACCCTCATGAATATCCGATGACTGTGATATACATGTCCTGAAGATTACCCCTCAGGTTGGAAGGCACTCAAAATACGACTGAAGAGGAACTGATTCCTGGAAATAACCCCAATGTTAATGATGTGGATGGAGAAAACGTTTTATCTCTTTTGTTGCGGATACACCATGACTCATAATATGAAGAAACAATTACAAACATCCAACAAATAATCAAAACACGGTATTTATACAGTAAGAATCAAGAAGAAATGGTGAGTTACATTGGTTTAATGATGATGTTGAGCTCCTTCATCATCTCTTCCTACAGATGTAGCCAATTTGATTCCTGTGCATTCAATCTTGTGAGGTTCAAGTGAATAGAAACAGTTTATGTTATTGAAAATGGTACTTGAGATGAAGAAGTAGTTGTGCAAAATTCTACCATGCGATCTCTAGCTTTGTTTCTGCAAACAAGCCCATACATACTTTCCAACAACTAACTCTTCCTCTTTATTTCCAACTTTGCCGTTTAAGTCGACAGTAATTATGAATACATCTTGAGTGCACGTTTAAATGAATTCAAACTGGAGAAGTTGGTAGAATTCTTCAATATCTTCATAATTGACTCTAGAAGTGTGTGAATTTGAATATTAGCTTTATTAATTGGAATTCCTTGTAGGCCTATACATATTACATTATTGTGGGCATCTTTACACTACAGGATAGCTCCTAAGATTTTTATCTTTACAGAATGAGATGCAATTCCTTTTGAATTTGCCAAAATAAACCATAAGTTGTCTGATTCAAAATGACCAGTACCAATCGATTCTTTATGTGTTCTATTTTGTTTCAATTATTCCATTTTCTTTGAGTGATATTTCCTACTATCACATATTAATGGTTATTTGTAGTTGTCTCTTCTTATTTTGAGTGGTTCCCCATCAGAAAATGAAGATCCTTTAAGCTCTACATCAAGTGTCAACTGTTCTTTGAGAGGCAGCTCTTTTATTGTATTTGAAGTGCCTTCTAATCAAAGGGTATCATCTTTTTTTAATCATTTTATTAGGGGCTCATACAACTCTTATCACAATATATACATATATCAATTGTGTAAAGCACTTTTGTACATTCATTGCCCTCATCATTCTCAAAACATTTGCTCTCCATTTAAGCCCCTGTCATCAGGCCCTCATTTCCCACCTCCCTCCCCGCTCCCCCATTCTTCATGAACTCTTGATAATGTATAAATTATTATTTTGTCATATCTTGACCTATCTGATGACTCTTCACTCACTTTTCTGTTGTCCCTCCCCCAGGGCGGTCACATGTAGATCCTAATATTCGGTTTCCCCTTTCTAACCCACCCTCTCTCTACCCTCCAAGTATCGCCACTTACACCACTGGTCCTGAAGGGAGCATCCACCCTGGATTCCCTCTGTTTCCAGTTTCTATTTGTACCAGTGACCATCCTCTGGTCTAGCCAGACTTACAAGGTAGAATTGGGATCATGATAGTGGGAGGAGAGGAACCATTTAGGAACTAGAAGAAAGTTGTATTTTTCATAGTTGCCACATCACAACCTGACTGGCTTGTCTCCTCCCTGAGACCCTTCTGGAAGGGGATGTCCAGTGGCCTACAAATGGGCTTTGGGTCTTCACTGCGCACTTCCCCCCACCATTCACTATGATAAGGTTTTTTTTGTTCTGATGATGCCTGATACCTGATCCCTTCTACACCTAGTGATTGCACAGACTGGAGTGCTTCTTCCATGCAGGTTTTTGTTGCTTCTGATCTAGATGACTGCTTGTTTGCCTTAAAGCCTTTAAGACCCCAGATGTTCTATCTCTTGATAGCCAGGCACCATCTTCACCACATTTGCTTATGCACCCGCTTTGTCTTCAGTGATTGTGTTGGGAAGGTGAGCATCATGGAATGCCAGTTTAATAGAACAAAGCATTCTTGCATTTGAGGGAGTACTTGAGTGGAGGCCCAATGTCCTTTTGCTACTTTAATACTAAACCTATAAATATATGCACATAGAGCTACATCCCCATCCTCATATATAAATTTATTTGCATGTGTACATGTCTTTATCTGCACATCTGTAAATGCCCTTTGCCTACCAGCTCTTTCTTCTATTTCCCTTGACTTTCCTCCTGTCCCACTATCATGCTCAGTCCCTTTAAGGGTATCATATTCTGATACAATATCATATAGCATTCTGCTGCTGTTAAGGGTTTCAATTGTTCCTAATTTGAAACTTCAATGAAATCTGTTGACCAGCAGTGACTCGGATGGTATGTAAAAAAGCTGATGACATAGTTTCTAGAAAAAACAGCAACACGCAAGTCACCACAGTATGGTACATTGACAGACAAGTAGGCATCCGTAATGAAAATCATCTCATATTGCAGGGGCAGGGAATTCTTTAATACGGTTCAATTCTCTCCACTTTCCCTGCATGGGTTTGGTAAGAAGGTGGGGCAAAGATATTGATAGGATTCACCTGTGAGTAATTGTGAATAGGATTCTCTGAGATTCCAACTTGAAGTGTATAAAATGAGCCTCTGAGAAGCAGGAGAAGGGATCTCATTAGCAGCAAGAGCCAATAGGGGAGCCTGTTCTCTGGACCCCAAATCGCAGCGCAGTGAGCCTCCAGGATCCAGAAGATACTTACAACATCAGAGGAGCAACAGATAGCAGAAACAGATGCAAAAGCATGGGACAGAGCGGTGAACTTCTCAACCCATGAAGTATGTCAAGCTGAGTTCTTTTTTTTTAAACAATTTATTAGGGGCTCATACAACTCTTATTAGTCCATACATATACATACATCAATTGTATAAAGCACATCTGTACATTCTTTGCCCTAATCATTTTCTTTTTTTTTCTCCTCTTTTCTTTTTTTACATTTTATTAGGGACTCATACAACTCTTATCACAATCCATACTTACACATACATCAATTGTATAAAGCACATCCATACATTCCCTGCCACAATCATTCTCAAAGCATTTGCTCTCCACTTAAGCCCTTTGCATCAGGTCCTCTTTTTTTTTTCCCCCTCCCTCCCCGCTCCCTCCTCCCTCATGTGCCCTTGATAATTTATACATCGTTATTTTGTCATATCTTGCCCTATCCGGAGTCTCCCTTCCCCCCCTTCTCTGCCGTCCCTCTCCCAGGGAGGAGGTCACATGAGGATCCTTGTAATCAGTTCCCCCTTTCCAACCCACTCACCCTCCACTCTCCCAGCATCGCCCCTCACACTCTTGGTCCTGAAGGTATCATCCACCCCTGGATTCCCTGTGCCTTCAGCCCTCATATGTACCAGTGTACAACCTCTGCCCTATCCAGCCCTGCAAGGTAGAATTCGGATCATGGTAGTTGGGGGGAGGAAGCATCCAGGATCTGGGGGAAAGCTGTGTTCTTCATCGGTACTACCTCGCACCCTAATTAACCCATCTCCTCTCCTAAACCCCTCTAAGAGGGGATCTCCAGTGGCCGACACTTGGGCCTTGGGTCTCCACTCTGCACTTCCCCCTTCATTCAATATGGTATATATATATATATATATATACATGCATACATATACACATACATACACACATACATATATATATATACATATACACACATATTTCTTTTTTTTTTTTGCATGATGCCCTTTGGCACCTTGTGATTGCACTGGCCGGTGTGCTTCTTCCATGTGGGCTTTTTTGCTTCTGAGCTAGATGGCCGCTTGTTCACCTTCAAGACTTTAAGACCCCAGACACTATCTCTTTTGATAGCCGGGCACCATCAAAAGCTGAGTTCTTTTATACAGGAGGCTAGGTTGCAGAGTAAAGCATCTATGGGTGTTTAATTGGAGAAGTTTGTCTTGCTGACTCACAGAAGTGGAGCTAAGTGCCTTTGGGATAAAGCTTCTTGAAGTGGGGGTGCCTCTGGGCACTTAATTCGGGGAGCTGGGTTTACTGAATTTCTTCAAGTTGAAGTTTACTGTTGAATGGTATACACCTTTAAGCATTTATTAGCTGATCTGAAAGAATTTTGTATGGTGACCTGAAAAACAACTTATCACTAAGCATTTCTCACTGGTATTGCAAATTGTTAACTTCCTTAATAAAGCCTTTAATCATGAATTTTATCTGTGAGTTATGTGTAGTCATTGCAATGGATAGCAGAACCCAGTGAGACAAAATAGGTAACGCTAAGACATCCTAAAAACTATGGGGAAATGTTACAATAACAAATGTGTTGGTACTCAACAACATACCAAAGCTTCTCTCTTTCTCTCCATGTTTGTATTTTATACATATATACTTGATACAATGAAAAGGAAATTAGAAAACTTTATAATAAATTATGACTAACATACTCAACTGTTAATGAAAATAGGAGAAAATTTAACACATAGAACTCTAAGTATATATATAGAAACAAGTTATAATTAATAACAAATATAGAGCATTTATGATAAAATAAAACATTTATAATCTTTTCAAGTTTACATAAAACATTTACCAACCAACCATACAATGAGCAATTTAAAATTTTTGAAAGAATTCCAAGAAGTGTCACTGACCATAAAATAATTAACCTAGGATATTTTCATTGTATGGAAAACATAGTATTTCCAAAGACGATGACTTCATAGCAATAAGCAAAGAACGCAAAAATGTCTACATACTCACCATCTAACCACATAGATTCACCTTTCAGAAAAAAGCAACAGAACACAAATGAAAATAAATATAATAAAAATTTTGCTTATTTGAAACTAAAAAAGAACCTTTACTTGATTTTACATAATAAGGTGTGATTACTTTTCTTTCAGGAATCTTTCATTTATTCGTGTGTTTCTTTGATGCACTTTTAAAAAATCCCCCGTTGTAAAAACCCAGGTCACAGGTATATATAACTCGTCGATCTTACTTCTCAAGTACTTGTAATGCCTTCCTCATAAATATGAATTTTTATATTTGTCTAGGAAACATTTCATAACTTGGATACTTGGAGTTCCATATGGAGTTTGGTGTAGCAGCTGACCTTCATATAGAACTCAGAAACTCATATATGCAAATGACCAATCATAGAGCAGCTTTTGAGTTAGGAACTTGGCAACTTTTTTCATGGTGCTATATTATCATTCTACCAAGCTCTAAGGAGATCCTATGGGGGACTCAGGGGAAATGATATCTTGTGTTACTTGTGGGAGGGGACTGTTTGTTCTCAATCTCATTCATGCAACTGTTTCCAAACGAAGAATGAAATACTTTTTGAAATCCCACTTTTGGCAGTATGGTAAGAGTTATATGCCTTTTCAAATATATTTTCCAAAGTAATGCTCTAACATGTTTTAAAATTATACTGACAGAAAAACAATTGCAGCAGCTTTTAAACTAATGATACAATTCCATGGATAATTTCCTCTAAATAGCTCAGGGATGTGAATGAATAAATCATATATCATTGCACAAAGCGATTTTACTCAATGAATTCTACCTGCTGAAATCTCAATTCATTCACAGTTTGAGTAAAACTTCTATTTGAAGTAAGACAATAAACTGGCTCTGGAGCAAAACCTACATCCTGCGTGGTGATGGCTATGTGTATATTTAGGAGTTTGTGCTTTCCTTGAGTTTTGTGTTCCAAATGACCCTCTTCTGTGCAGACCAACTGATCAAGAACTCCAATGCCACAACTCACTTACCCAAAACCCCCATAGGTTTCCATATCCTTAATAAACAGTCACTATACACGTGAGATTCCCCTGATGCAATAGAAAGAAATCAAATTGACTACATGTGTGAGGAAAGATAATGAAGAAGTTTCTTTTCAGCAGCCAAAATGAGCCAGCAGATGACTGTGGAATAGACCACGAATTGCTCATGGAATCTCAAGTTAAAGTTAAAGAAAATTAAGACAAGTTCATGAAAACTAAAATAGAACCTTGAGTGTATCACACCTGTATTTAGAGAACATTTCAGGACAGTAATGACAAGCTATAGGATGACATCAAAACACCATACATGAAAAAAAGAAAAGGATCATTAAAAAGACAGGAAGAATGATATGATTTTTTGTTCTATGATTTTTTGTTCTTTGATGCCTGATCCCTGATCCCTTCGACACCTCGTGATCACACAGGCTGGTGTGCTTCCTTCCATGTGGACTTTGTTGCTTCTGAGCTTGATGGCTGCTTGTTTACCTTCAAACCTTTAAGACCCAGATGCTATATAGTTTGATAGCCGGACACCATTAGCTTTGTTCACCACATTTGCTTATGCAGCTGATTTGCCTTCAGTGCTCATGTTGGGAAGATGAGCATCACTGAGAATGAGGGACAGTGCAGAGTGGGGACCCAAAGCCCATCTGTAGACAACTAACATCCCCTTACAGAAGGGTTGCGGGGAGGAGAAGAGCCAGTCAGGGTGCAATGTAGCAATGATGAAACATACAACTTTCCTCTAGTTCTTAAATGTGTCCTCACCCCCCCCCCCACTATAATGATCCCAATTCTACCTTACAAATCCGATTAGACCAGAGGATGTATACTGGTACAGACAGGAACTGAAAACACAGGGAATCCAGGGCGGATGATCCCTTCAGCACCAATGGTGAGTGGTGATACGGGGAGGATGGAGGGAAGGCAGGGTAGAAAGGAAGAACTGATTGCAAGGATCTACATATAGCCCCCTACCTGGGGGAGAGATAACAAAAAAGTGGGTGAATGAAGATGATGGACAGCGTAAACATGACAAAATAATAATAATTTATAAATTATCAAGGGTTCAAGAGAGAGGAAGTAGGGAGGGGAAAAATGAGGCACTAATACCAAGGGCTAATACCAAGGGCTCAAGTAGAAAGCTAATGTTTTGAGAATGATGATGGCAACAAATGTACAAATGTGCCTGACTCAATGTATGTATGTATGGATTATGATGAGTCATATGAGCCCGTAATAAAATAATTTAAAAAAACAGGAAGAAAGAAAAAGATAAAAGTGGATGTCAGAAGATGCTTTGAAATATTCTCTTTATTGCAGAGTAGCTAATGCGATGAGACCAAAAAATGGTGAAGTCAAAGAGCTGAACAGAACATTTCAAGGGAAAATTCAAAAAGATTAAATAATGTATTATAATAAAATATGGAAAGACCTACATTTAGAAACTCTCACAGGAGGAACACAGTTAGCTGAATAATATGAAAAAAAATTCAAGTCTTGAGTTGAAATACTGACAGATTCTATGGGCAAGATACTGAATGACGTAGGAAGTATCTAAATGAGGAGCTAGTACAAGAAAGAAGAAAATTATGCTAATGATTGTACAAATCTTCTTGATGTGATTGCATTATTGATTGTCTGATATGTGTGGTTTATGTCCCAGCAAACTATTTTAAGACTATTGGTGGAACACATTGAGTCATATCAACATTGAACTGTTTCAAGAGGCAGCGTATGATCACGGCCTGATGGCACTGAAGGAAGACGTCCCAGCAGCACTGAAAGAATTAGCAAAAAAACAATGCTCCAGGGATGCATGGAGTTCCACTGGAAATGTTTCAACAAACTTATGATGCACCCACACACCCATGCCAAGAAATTTGGAAGATAGCTGCCTGGTCAACTGACTGGAATAGATTCATATTTGTACCCATGCCAAAGATAGGCAACCCTAGAGAATCAGAAATTATATAGAAACATCAATAATGTAGCATGCAAGTACATTTTTGTTGAAGATCATTTTAAAATGGATGTAGCAGCACATTTATGGGGGAACAGTCAGAGACTAATGCTGGGCTCAAAAGAGGACATGGAAAAATAGATAACATTGCTGCAGTTCAGTGGATCTTGATCCAAAGCAGAGAATTCCAGAAAGATATTTACTTGTATTTTATTGATTGCACAGAGGCATTCAATTGCATGTATCATAACAAACTATGGACAACATTGAGAGGAATGGGAATTCCAGAACACATTCATGCTCATGTGGAACCTGTACCTGGATCAAGAGGCAGTTGTATAAACAGAACAAGGAAATGCTGCATGGTTTTAAATCAGGAAAGGTGTTCATGAGAGTTTTATCATTTTCACCATATGGGTGCTGAGCATTTATTCTGAGAAGCCGGATGGTATGAAGGATACGATATTGGGCTTAGAGGAAGGTTTATTAACAACCTGGGTCATGCAGCTGATACAACGTGGCTTGCTGGAAGTGAGGAAGACCTGAAGTATTTGGTGAAGGTTAAGGATTGCAACTTTCAATCCTCAAGGTAAAGAAAACAAAATTGGGTCACAATTGGGTCAATGGGTAGCATCCTGACAATAGAGAAATGATTGAAGTTAAGTACTTTATTTTGCTTAGCAGCACAATCAATGCTCATGGAAGCAGCAGTCATGAAATCAAAATGACACATTGCATTGAGTAAATCTTCTGAACAAGGCTTATTTACAGTGCTGAGAGCAACGACATCACTTTGAGGACTAAGGTGCACATGACCCAAGCCATGGTATTTTCTTTTCTTTCTTTCTTTTTTTCAAATACTTTTACTGGGGGCTCTTACATCTCTTACCACAATGCATACATTCATTCAGTTCATGAAGCACATTTGCACATATGCTGCCATCATCATTTTCAAAGCATTCTCTTCTCACTTGAGCCCCTGATATCAGCTCCCCATTTCATCTCCTCCCTACCCTGCCCACCCTCCCTCATGAACACTTGATAAGTTATAGATTATGATTTCCATATCTTACATCATCCTCTGTTGTCCCTCACCCACTTTTGTGTTATTCATCTACCTGGGAGGGGCTTATATATTGATCCTTGTGATCGATTTACCCTTCTACCCCCATCCTCCCCAATCCTCCTAGTATCTCTACTCTCATTGTTGTCTCTGAGGGGGTTGTCTGTCCTGGATTCCCTGTGTTGCGGGCTCTTATCTGTAGCAGTGTGCATGCTCTGGTCTAATCAGATTTGTAAGGCACAATTAGGGTCATGATAGTGGGGTGAAGGAAGCACCAAAGAACGAGAGGAAAGATGTGTGTTTCATCTGTGCTCTACTGCATCCTGACTGGCTCATCTCTTCCCTGTGAACCCCTGTGTGAGGAGATCCCCAATTGTCTACAGATGGGCATTGGATCTCCACTCCATGCCCCATCCCCCCATTCACAGTGGGTATGATTTTGTTCTTGGTCTTAGATGACTGATACCTGATTCCATCAACATCTCATGATCACACAGGCTGGTGTGCTTCTTCCATGTGGGCTTTGTTGCTTCTCAGCTAGATGGCTACTTGTTTATCTTCAAGCCTTTAAGACCCCAGATGCTATATCTTTTGTTAGCTGAGCACCATCAGCTTTATTGACCACATTTGCTTATGCACCTGCTTTGTCTTCAGTGATCCTGTCAGGAAGGTGAGCATCACACAATGCCAGATTGTCAGAACACTGCGCTCTTTTCTTGAGGGAGCACTTAAGTCAAGACCCAATGTCCATCTGCAACCTTAATTCTTGACATATAGATATGAGTACATAGTTTTTTCCCCTCTTGTTTACATATATTTGCATGTATACATGTCTATATTTAGGCCTCTCAAAATGTCCTTTGCCTCCTGGTTCTTTCCTCTATTTCTTTTTATTTTCCTCTTGTCCCATCAACATGTTCGGCCTTCATTCAGGTTTAGTAATTCCTCACTGCTACATTGCCCTTGATTAAGCCCCACTAGCCACCCTATGACCTTCCTTCCACTGATTTTATTTCACTTGTTGATTCCTTGTCCCTGGGTTGGTCTCCCCCTACCCCAATCCTTTTCAGTCACTTCATATGCATGTGAAAATTGAATAAGGAAGACAGACAAAGAAGCTATGCATCTGAATTTGGTAACAATAAAGAATTGTGAAAGTACTATGGGCTGCCAGAAGAACCGTTTTGGAAGAAATTAAGCCAGAATGTTCCTTGGAAGCACAGATGGTCAGAATTCATTTCACCTACCGTGGACATTTTGTCATGGCAGGCCAGTCCTCCGAGAAAGGCATCATGCTTGGTGTAGTAGTAAAACGTCGAAGAAGAGGAAGACCCTCAAAGGGATGGATCGACACAGTTTCTGTAAAGATGGGCTCACCTACAGCCACCTCTGTGGGGACAGAGCAGGACTAGGCAGTGTCGTGTGGTCCATCTGGTCACCGTGAGTGGGAAATGACGGAGCAGCACTAACAATAATAAGAATGTGGTCTGGTTTTTCCTTGATGACTTGTCATCTCCCAAAGTGTCTTAGCAATATCATCTTCGTATTTCATCACTGCCTTCTCTTCCATATGGCACAGGGATATGAAGGTTTCTCAGTTACACAAAGGGGCCCAACAATCCAAATATCAGTTGCTGCAAATGTGTATGCAAGGGGAAGTCAAATGCAGTATAGCTTCAGAGAGCAATGTCTTTCTTCAGATGGCCTTGAAATATTTGTAAATAAACAATGTTGACTATCTTGCTTTTTGACCATTCTTAAAAAAAAATCATAAAGGAGATCTTTCCCCTCAAATTAAACCAGAAACTGAGTAGGTGTTAGCGTTCACCTCTTTTTGCCTAACTATTCTCTTTACTTGACTTCGGACTAGGTTTGATGAATGAACAAAACCAATTGTCTTAGGACCCGAAGGGGCCCTAGTGGTGTAGTGTTCACAAGTTGGCCTGCAATCGATGCTTGGCAGTTGCAAACCACCAGCAGCTCCAAGGGAGAAAGAGTGGACTTTCTAATCCCATAAACCATTATAGTTTCAGAAACCCAGAGGGGGGTGCTATAAATCAGCAATGAATCGATGGCAATGAGTCTAGCTTTTCTTTATGAGGACCATCTAAATCCAGGGGTGGAAAAAGATTCATTGAAAATTAAAAATTAGTCCTAATGCAGTCAGGACTCTAAATTTTTAACACTTGCTCAGAGTTTATAATCAGCCCTTTACTGAGTCTTGACTTGATTGCTACTCTTACAAGGACCTTTAAAAAGTCATAGAAAAATCCCATTTTTTAATTCTATTTTTCCATGAACTTTTTTTGAAATCCCTGTGTATATTTCTCCCCATAGGCCAAATCCATTTCATTGAGTGGATTGCAACTCATTGTTACCTTATAGAATATCATTTTCCTTACAAGGTTTCTAAGACAAAAAGATATTTTACATAATTGACTGCTACAACTTATCTCCTGCCCCATAGATCACAAGCCCTTCATAGGCAAAGAATGTGGTCTTGTCTTCTCCAGGGTCCCCCAAGACTCTTAGCATAGTGTTGAGCACACCAATTGTAGATATTCAGAACATTGCAAAATCCTGAGTTTGTCGACTAATGACTTAATTGGTAAAATGATTCACATGGAAGAAAATGCCTTGAAAAACTGAATAGATTAAGGGATGCTCAAATATATAAGCAACCCAAATAGCAAGAGGACAAGAGCATTAGGAAACAATCAAACATGACTGCATGGGTGTGTCCATTTTGGAAACTCACTGAGTTTGTACAGACCATTTTCTAGAGCTGTATTATATGTTGATTTTAATGTCATTTTAGCATACTTATAAAGAGCAAGGTGAAGCCTCTGCATGCTGGGCTGTGTCACTTGGATTCTCCTGAAAGCAAAAGGAAGGATGATAAAGCAGTTGCAGTCAGTTATGATGGAGCTAAGCTGGTTCTTCCTGTTAAAAGCCTTTATGATGATAGCAAGCTTGTCCAGAGACAAATGGTCCAGCCACTGAGGAGCTCCCCTTTCTCCTACAGTCAATTAGAACAACAAGAGGAACCTCACTGTTTCCTTTCTCCCTGCAGTATAAGGAAAGGCTAACCCTGCCATCTGCCATTCTTTTGTTCTGAGCTAGATCATGGTCACATGGCTTGTGTTTTCTGCTCTTATTTATGCTTTGTGGCTCAGATGACATTTGTAGATTCCTTTGAAATGGGAGGAGCATTGTTACATTGAATTATTTCTTAAAACAAGAATCCATGGCTGATGGGTCTTGCGTAACTATTCCCCACAGCTCACCCTAGCCTCTCACTGTCTGGCTATGCTGAATAAGGACCAAGGCTGTTTGGAAAGGATAAGTTATGTTGTTTTAGTATCATTCTGTATTATGAAGAACCCAATGGAAGTTTAAATCAGAATAAAATGTGGTAGAGTGTAAGCCATCTCTAGTGATAAGGCATGTTAAAAATACATACACAAAATTGGAAGATTTTGCTGTGAAAATATGGAGACCAAGGGTCTCATCTCAGTCCTGCTATAAATGTATTATTTAACGTGGATTTTTAACCTCAACTAGACCTCACTTTTATTTCTGAGTAATAAGAAACATTTAGATGAAAAGATCTCTAAGGTCACATCCTCCTTTGGCAATCTATAAACATGTGAAGCAGAATTCAACACCGATATGTATTATTTCAGAGGAATTAGCATGTGAGAGGACGATATGTAAGTAATATTAAGCAATTTCTGCTGCACTCCAAATGTCTAATATGTATTTAATGTTAGAGGTATTGTTGCTGTTATTTGTTGCAGGGCTTTATGACTGCTGCTTAATGATGATGGACATCTTGAAAAACATATATTGCATATTCCTCCCTATTTGGTTTAACTGGTAGATTTGTTTTCCTCATCAGCATTACATAGATTATAAGAAATGGCTGCCTGTTATTTAGACTTTGGCAACAAATGTATTCAATGAATTCCATCCGCTCTCTCTTTGTGTTTCTGATATCACACACTGGCCATCTGGGTGACCTCAACTAAATCACTCCATTTATCCATGCTCACTTCCGTCGAATAGGTTATGACTTGAAGTACCTTACAGGATATAGCAGAACTGTCTCCGTGGATTTTTGAGACTAAATCTTTACAGAAGCAAAAGCTTCATCTCTCTTCTGAAGAGCAGTGGGTCAGTTTGAACTGCTAAAGTGGTAATTAGCAGCCGAACGTGTAACACACTAAGCCACCAGGACTCCAATTTATGCTCGTTTCTCCTTGTATGTGTTCATAAGACTGCCTGATAAAAATGAATTCTATAAGAGGATGCAATGCCTAACCACAACTTATCTGTCAGCTTATTGTACTGATTGATGGCTTGCACGTTGTCGTGACGCTGGAAGCTGTGCCACTGGCTTTTCTACACCATTAGGGTCACCCAGGGTGAAGCGGTTTCAGCAGTGTCCAAACTAAGATCAGACCACAAAGCAGGAATAGGCTGTCCAGCTAATTCTGAGGAATTAGCTACTGAAAACCATATGAATGGCAGCGGAACAGTGTCAGCGACAGTGCCCAAATATGAAGTCCTCAGGTCAGAAAGCGCTCAGAATGTGACTGAAAAAGAGCTGGCTTGTCAAAGTAGAGTTGACTGTAATGATGTAGATGGAGTAAAGCCTTTGAGACCTTAATTTGCTGGTAGGGAATGACTAGAAATGAGAAGAAACAGCTGAAAACATCAGTTAATAATTGAAGCTTGGAATGTATGAAGCTTGAATCTAGCAAAATTGGAAATGATTTAAAATGAAATGGAAAGCATAAAAATTGATATCCTAAACGATAGTGAACTGAAACGGACTGGTACAGTCTATTTTCATTCAGACAATTCTATTGTTTCCTGCACTGGGAATGGCTAATTCCATAGAAATGATATCATATTCATCATAAAAAATGGACATCTCAAGATCTGTGATATGGTAATATCTATCTACATGCAAGGAAATCCAACCTCTAGTCAAATGAATGCACACACAACTGAAGGAAGTGGTGTGGAAACGGAATCATGTTATCAGTGAGGTCAGTTGAAAATTGATTGACCATGCTATCAAAATGCATTGAGGATTATTGGTGATTGGAGTGAAAAAATTAGAAACACATATAAAGAACAGTAGAAAATATGGCCTTGAAAGTCAGAAGATAATTACCGTATTTGGCCAACTGACTAGAATAGATCTATATTTGTACCTATTCTAAAGAAAGGTGACCCCACAGAATGCCCAAGTTATAGAATAATATCAGTATCACAGACAAGTAACATGTTGTTGAAGGTGACCCAATGACAGCTGCAGCAATGACATTGACAGGGAGCTCTCAGAGATCCAGGTTGGTTTCGGAAGATGTGGAAAAGGGAGATATCACATGGAACTTGGCTGAAAACAGAATACCAGAAAGATGTTTATTTACGTTTTATTTGTTAAGCAAAGTCCTTCAACTACGTGGATCACAGATAACCTTGAGAAGAATGACAATTCTGAAACAGTGATGCACATGCAGCACTTATGCAGGGATCAAAGGCAATTGTGTAAAAGTGTGGTGCAGAAATCAGTGATGTCAGCATACCGGAAAACATAGTTTGTGCTCGTAAAGGGTTGTCTCAGAACAAGCAGCCATCAAAGTGAGGCTTGAGTTAAGCCCACACAGAAAAAGCGCACCAGCCTGTGCGAGCTAAGGATTGTAAATAATAAAATCCAAATCCATAGTGGGGAACCACAGCATAAGCGCTTAAACTCAGAAGAGAAGGTCCCAGAAGGAGATGGGTAAACTGCAACTCCAAAATCCACTTGCAGCTTCCCTGCCTGGATTGAAGTTTCGTTTCATCGCTTTTGGCCACACTCCAGGGAGGTGAGTAACCTTGCTCTTTAGACAAGAACGGCTTAAAGTTTGGATTTTTTTCTTTAGTGTGTTGTTTATGATATGCTGCATATGTTCTTCTCTTTGGGTTTTCCAACTCTACGTCTTTGTCCATTTCTTTATAATGATTGACTTTATCTTCTCGAGCTGCCTTTTGAAATTTAGCTCAGCTCTTTGAGATCATTAATTCTTTTATTTGCCTTAGCTACTCCTCAATTAAGAGAGAGTTTTAGTCTCTTCCGAAATACACTTTGGTAATTTCTGTCTTTCATATCTTTTCATGACCCTTGGATTTCTTCGTATGAATGATATTCTTGATGTCCTCCCACAGCTCATAAGAGCTTCTGACATTAATGTTCAATGCATCAAATTTGTTCCTGAGATGTTCTGGATATTCAGTTGGTGTAGACTCGAGGTTGTATTTAGGCTCTCATGGATTTGTTTTAATTTTCTTCTGCTTCAACCTGAACTTACGCATGAGCAATTGATGGTTTGTTCCACAGTTAGCTCCTGTTCACTCTTCTTCCCACAGAAGAGTCTATGTGAATTCTATTGTATTTCATATGGACGAGCCCATGTGTATTGTTGCAATTTGTGTTGTTGACAAAGGGTATTTGCTTTGAAAAAGTTGTTCATCTTGCAAAATTATTTCACTGGATCTCCAGCTTCATTTCTATCACCAATGCCATATTGTCCAGCTACTGTGCTTTCTTCTTTGTTTCTAAACTCTTGAAAATTAATCATCAATAATTACAATGCATCTTGATGGCATATTTAATCACTTTGAAACTGAAAACATTCAGAGGATTCTTCTTTTTTTATCACACACTTGTGTGTTTGATGCATAAATTAGAATAATAATTACATTGATTGGATTTTCTTGAATGTAGACAATCGCAGACAGTGCTGCTTTTCAAGATCGATCTAGAAATGTCCTTTTGGATGATCAATGCAACACCGTTCCTCTCGACTCTGTCATTCTGGCATAGTAAACCACAGGATTATCCAATTCAAAATGACCAATATCAGTCCACTTCAGCTCACTGACACCCAGGATATTGATCGTTATGTGTTCTATTTCATTTTTGATGACTACAACACTTCCTACATCAATACTCCCTACATTCCAAGTTCTGATTATTAGTAGATTTTACAGCTGCTTCTTCCCACTTTGAGTTATGCCTCATCAGCAAATGATGGTCCTAAAGGTCCCACTCCCACGGGCTTTACTCCATTCATGTCCCCATAGCAGACTCGACGTTGAGAAAGCCACTCCCCCTCGGTCACACTTCACGTACTTTCTAGGGGATCGACTGGGAGAGGAAAGCTCAGTAGTTTATGGTGAAGGTTTGTTTGGAAGTTCACAAGTGTAATATTGATAGATTTTCTTGAAAACTTAGGATGACTCTGGGATTTATTATAAAGAGATTTTAAGAAAATGGAAAACTGCAATGATTGGGAAAAGACCAGGACAATTACACTGAGGAATTTTTCCATCAAGGCTATGCATGTACGCGTTCTTTGAGGGCAGTGAGGGCTACCTAGGAGAATGTCATGGGGAAATCACATGCTATTTAACCTACAGCCCCCGCATTTTCCCTATATGCTTATTTTTCTTCCCTGATCTCCAAGAACACTTCAAAGGAACATGCTTTAGACCCTGGATGATGGTCAAATGGGATAGTTACAGGGCAGAGAGAAAATAAGCTTCCTCCCCTTAAATAAGCTACATGACTGGGTTTCATGTTTGAAGATGGTTACTATCATGGTGAGCTAATCGTAAAACAACAATAACAATCACCAGCGGTCATAGGGCTCAGAGGTACTCAGTGAGGTCAGTAGTAATCATTCTCAAAAAGAGATAATGGTGCTTAAAACACACAGTTCAATTAAGCAAGATCAGAATGGATAGGTACCTCCTTAGTGCTAGTCCTTCCTTTACTTGGAAAGTGAATGTCATCTTTATAGTCCCTCATTAATGTTTGCCAATGAAATAAGGCCCTCATACAATAAATTATTTAGTCTCAGTATAATAGGATCTGCTCTGGTCTGACACCATATTTTCTTATTTAAAGAAATTTCTCTCAGTAGAAAATTAGGTATAAATATAATCATAATAACTGAGTAATGCTGTTCCCCTGAGTGGCACTAGTTGTGCTGGAAGCACAATGGGTAAGTGGTCAACTACTCTCCACGTGTACTCTAAGCCAACCGGCTGTTCTGCAGGCACAAGATGTGACAGTGGGATTCTGTAAAGACTTCAGCTTTGGGAAACCTTACGAGGCAGTCATTCATCTTCAAACTTTGCTAAAAGTCAGAATCAACTTAAAGCAGTGGGTTTGTTTTTGGGCTTATCACTAATACTTAATCAACACACATTACATGAAAAATATGCCTGATGCAGGATTTCAGATTGTTTTAAGGGTTATTTGAAATAACAAATCTCAAAAATGAGTAAAATTACTAAGTTAGTAGATTCCTTTGCATTCTGGAAATAAATGATAATTAACAATACAAATGAAGACTCCCTTCGGCTTTATTCTTTCTTCCTCTTCTTCATGTTTCACCCCCATGATCTCTGTCATCTTTAGCCAGGTCCCCAAGAAAAACCTATATGTATACTCTTTCTTAAGCTGCTTCTTCATTTTACAGATAGGTTCTTCTTCTTTTTTAATGGTATTAACAGAAACTATCACAATTTATATATTTTTTGCTCATTGAACAAATCAAGTGGACATGCATTTACTTTCCACTTTCTTAACTAATAAGAAATCAATTGGTTTATTCAGCTCTCTGTTTTTATCTCATATGTACTTTATATATTTTTTAAAGATCATTTTATTGGGGTTCTTACAGATTTTATAACAATCTATACATCAATTGAATTAAGCATATTTGTACATATGTTGCCATTTTAATTTTCTAAAGATTTTCTTTCTATTTGAGCCCTTGGTATCGGCTCCTCTTTTATCCCACCCTAAACTCCCCTCCCACCCTCATGACGCCTTGAGAAATTATGATTATTTTCATATCTTACACCAACCACTGCCTCTCTTCACTCACATTTCTGTTGTTCCTCCCCTCAGGGGAGGGTGTGCTATGTGTTGATCATTCTGATCAGTTCCCCCTTACTTCCCTCTACCCTCCATCTTCTCCTTGCCTCCTGGTATTGCTACTCCCATTACTGTTCCTGAGGGTGTGTCTGACCTGGATTCCTGTGTCATGAGTGCTTATCTGTAAAGGTGTACAAGCTCTGGTCTAGCCAGAACTGAAAGGCAGGACTGGGGTCATGATAGTGAGGTGTGAGGAAACCTCAAGCAACCAGAGGAATATTGTGTGTCTCATTGGTGCTATACTGCTCCCTGACTAACTGATTGCTTCCTTGTGCCCCTTCTGTGAGGGGATGTCCTACTGTCTACAGATGTGCTTTGGGTCTCTGCTCTTACACCCCTCATTCTCAACAATACGTATTTTTTGTTTTGGGTCTTCCGCTGCCTGTTACCTGATTCCATAGACACCTCATGATTGCATAGGCTGGTGTGCGTCTTCCATACGGGCTTGTTGCTTCACTGCTAGATGGCTGCTTGTTTAAGTTTAAGCCTTTAATACCCCAGATGCTGTATCTTTTAATAGGTGGGCACCACCCACTTTCTTCATCACATTTACTTATGCAGCCGTTTTGTCTTCAGCAATCATGTAGGGAGGGTGAGCATCACAGAAGCCAGGAAGTTAGAACAAAGTGTTCTTGCATTGAGGAAGGGCTTGAGCAGAGGGCCAAAGTCTGTCATCTTCATCAATGTAGTACCATATAAATATATGTACCTATGCCAATACCTCTATTTTTATGAATTAATATATTTACATAGATACACACCTATGTTTATACCTCTATCTATAGTTTGCTTCCTAGATATTTCCTTTGTTTCCTTGTACCTTTCTCTTACCCCACCATCACCCTTGCCCTTCTTCTGCCTCTTAGTAATTCCTGTCAGCTAGATTGCTGTTGCTCCAACACTACTGGGATTTCTATGTCCTCCTTGTTGTTGATCTTAATTCCCTAGTTGTTCCCCTGTCTATGTCATTGTTTGCTAACCACTCCCTTCCCCTGCCTCCTCCCCTCTCCAAACCAACGGTCTGTTGCCTTCTAGGGCTTGCTTCCCATGCCCATCTTATATAGGCAGGCAATACAACAATAAGGAAGACAAACAAAAAGAAGACAAAAGATTGGATAAAAAGAGAAGCGGGGAATAACTAGCAAACATCCCCCCCCCAAAAAAAGCATGCATAATTCTTGACCTTCATGACTATCTCCCCACCGGTCCCGGGGTTGGGGAGTTCTGGAAACTGCCCCTTCTAGCCTGAAGTCTATTTTGGGGGATTCTCAAGGGCTTTGCGTCTTTGCTTTGCTATCGTTGCTGCTCTGGTATGTTCCCTTCTAGGTTTACCCCACTGTGTTTGTGTGTGTGTGTTGGGGGGGTGTCAGAGGATACACATGCCCCACACTGTGCCCCCAGTATTGTCCTCTTCATGGTAAGTTCCAGGGAGGGGACATCATGCCTCAAGCTGTTGTCAGCCCTACAGGCCTCTCTGTGCCTTAGCAGCTCCGCATAGAGATGTCGTCCTCATGGCTCAGATGTGCCAGTATGGGGTCTGGTCCCTCACTCTCTTTTTTTCTTTCTAGGTTTGCTTCTGTGAAGGTGGCAAGCTGGCCCCTCCCCCCAACCTGTAGGTTGGGTATTGTCCTCTGTAGCAGATCCTTCTAGGGAGAGGGTCAGTTTGGTTCTGCTGAGGGCTGACCCTGAAGCCTTCTCCGTTCATGAGTTGCTCCATGTGGTCATGTTGCTCTCAGGGTTTAGTACGCTGTGATGGGGTCTGCACTCACCCTCCCATTTCTGTGGAGGCATAAACAATACCCTCCCTTAGGTGGATTAGTGTCCTGCTCCCCAGTGCCATCTTCTCCCTCTTCTTTGTTTTCTTCCCTTTTCTCCCACTTTCCCCTTCCTCCATCCCCTTCTTTGTGCTGGAATGACATACACACCCTTGGGTTTGATCTGTTGCCCACCGGATTGCCTGTACCTCAACCCGCATAGTGTGGGATAAGTGGCTTCTCTTCAATAACTGTTCTGCTGATTATACTTAACTCTGTGGGCTCATGTTGTACTTGTCCTTTTGTATTGCCTAACTTCTCTTAGCATATTTTCCTCCAACTCTTCCCATGAGACGATGCGCTTCATGTGACCATCAGTGCTTTTTAGCATGTGTGGTTCTCCATTGTGTGTACATGCCAGCATTTTCTAATCCACTCGTCTATCCATGGCAATTTAGGATGTTTCCAATCCTTTGTGATTGTGAATTGTGCCGCAATATGTGTTAATGTCCTTAAGAAAACCTTGGTGTCTATCTAAAGGCAGAGACTCTGGCTCGCTGTAGGCCTAAAGAATTACTATTCTTCCACAATAGCTGCTTGACCTAAGTCACTATGATTCTACGGCTGACCATGTATTTGAGGTTTATGTATTACTTCCCCTGAACCCACAACTGCCTGCTCTTCCTATTGTATGGCAGGAGTTTATTCTCACACAGAACCACCCTAGAAGACAGAGTTGAACTGTCCGGGGGGGTGGGGGTTTCCTAAAGTATAATTTTTACAGGATTACATTGCTGGGTTTTTTCTCTTGTAGAGCCTGCTAGCGAGGTCGAACCATGGATCCTAAGGTGAGAATTTGAGCACATAACCACGAAGCTACCAGGGAGCCTCCCCAACTCATTAGAGCCTCTGGATTTTAGACACAGATTCTAAATGAATTTTGCCTTTGTAACCAGAGAAGTGGTTAGATTCCTATAAGTGTGATCTGTGCTAACAGGACTGTTTGGGATACAATATATTGATTCTGAATATTCATGTGTGCTGACAACCTTAACATCCTGTAACATCTTGTGTAGGTTCATAGCACCCTCAGCGATAACACTGCTACAATTCTGAAGTCTGTGCAACTAACTGGGCTTCCATGCAGTGCCTCCTAGCTTTGATTTATTAATATTCTAATATTTTGAATACAGAGTATTAAAACAATGTGAACTCTGCAGTAGTCAGACTATATTTCAAAGGGAAATCTATGCTAAGTGATGATTAATAATTTACTGCCAAGACCAGCCCATTCCTTTTAGGAGCTGAAGTCATTACGGATATTTCCTTCCTTACTAACATTTAATTTTGTACTCAAAGCTCCTTTACCAACTGGTGACTCCTGCAAATGAGATCCCAATCCTTACAGGGTTTGCATATATTTTGTTTTACATTTATATTCATATGCATTTGTACTTGGCTTTTTCAAATAAGGATTTAAGTTTGCTAGCACTTTTTAATGAATTTTAAATAGATGTAAATGTCAATTAACCAACTATTTCTTTTGGATGGGACTCATCAGAGGCCCAGAGGGGAAAACGTCCCCACAAAGCCAGCTAGGGGAGCAATGAAGGGTTTAGGGCTACATCCCGGGTCTCCCAATCCCCTGTCCAAAGACGCTTGATCATTCCTCATCGCCACTCTCTAGACTGCCTCCTCCACAAAAAAACATAAAGAGCCAATGTAGTGACTTTTCCATGACAGCATTTCTCGAATAACACGCTCTACTTTGTTTCTTTAGGTTCTAATGTTCATGACAGGGGCTACACAGAACCCATGACAATATCCATGATTATACAGCTTATTAAAGCAGATCATAAGTTACAAAGCACGTGAGAAATGTTCAGGATCCAGATGAGCTTTTTAGAGGGTATTATAAGAAGTTCTCTTAGGGCTACTAATAAATGCCCAAAGGGCATATCACTCCGCTATAAGTCTCAACCTGAAAGCATTCAGCTCACGTTCTGTGGGCCAGCAAACCCAGCTCCCGGAGGCACCCCACTCCAGTAAGCCACTGCAATGTCAGCAAGCCCAGATTCACCAATTTAGTGCCCATGGGCATCTCACTGCAAAAGCCAGGCTACGCACCAAATCACTCGGCTGCTGCTGCTCCTTCGCTCTCGCAGCTGTCTTGACCAAGGAGGCTTGTTGCACGCGGACGGCAGAGTCCCGAGGACCTGCTCCGCTGCTGGCTCTGCTGGCACGGTTAACCCCGCAGCTGCTTCTCAGAGGGCTCACTTGATATGCAGCAGGGAGACCGCCACAACGTACCGTCTTTGGAATAACTCAGCAATAGGTGAATCCTGCCACTGCTCTCTTCCGCCATTCTAACCCAGACCCTAGCAGGCAAGGGTCATTTGGTGGGAGAAGAGTCACATTAAATTATCCATTGCCCCTTTGATTATGGAGGCAAAGCGGCTCCAGTTGGTATGTTTCTGTTCGTGTTGGGCTCTTTCTTTGACGCGACTATGTTTGCTCTGTGAATGTCGTGCCTCTTACACACGAGAAAGGGAAGTTTTGTAAACTGAAATAGTTTTTAGAAATTTACAGATCAATACTAAAATAGCAACAAAAAAAAGTTGCTTAAATTTTTATTAACTCATCTGATGGGAATGACTATATAACATTTTTGCTATGTATGCCCCTGTTTTTGGAAACAAATCCTAAAATTAATCAGACATATCATTAGGGGGTGGGGGAAATCCAGCCAAAACACAAAAGCCTCAATAACTCACAACCGGGAACCAGGACACAGAATGTTGTGTTTCCCTGAGACCTAGAAAAGTATCTTCTATAACAGTGGCCTTTGACTATTTCAGTTAATGAAATTTTCACCTTCGTGTACAATGGAGTGAGTTAAGATTTCAGAGGTGTATAAATCAGGATCATAATTCCAACTCAATAGTGTCTGAGCTTTGTGATCTTAAACAAGTCACCTCAGTTCTTTCGTCCTTGAATTCTTTTACTGATAAACAAGATGAGCTTGACATTTACTAAAAAAGTAAATGGTTACAATTAATGGTAGTTGATAAAAATAGTTTAGGCCAGTGTCTAGATCATTGGAAATATCATGAAAAAAACATTGGAATGTTATGCCATTAAAATTATTTCCACTGTGTTCCTAAATAGTGTAATTATTTACTGGAACTAAACTAGGAGCCACATTCTCCATTCCTAGCCCATCTCTCCCATCAGACAATGTTAGTGTAGAGGTCCATTTCTCATCTTCAGAGAAGCGCTCAGCTGACAGAAAGACAGCTCTCTCCCGCGTCAGGGAGAAGCCAGGAATGTTCAGTACCTCCAGAAACAAGGAAAGAAAGAGCCTCACGAGGGCTTCCACCAAGCCAACTTGGCTACGAAGCTTCTAAAGTCCAACTTCTGCTGAGTTTTTCTTACCTTCCCTACATCAAAAGCTCCGTCTAATTTTTAGGAACTCCAAGATTCTCCTGTCACCCCCCTTACATGTGGGTCCCCTCACCCTGATCCCCATGCCTGACTCCCAGAGACAGTGGCTTCGTGTGTGTCCATACAACTGACGCCATCACATCCCCAGCCGTGTGTGTGTGTGTGTGTGTGTGTGTGTGTGTGCTACTCTTCCTCCCTCTTCCATCTCGTGCATTTCCCATCCCCTCTCGTTCCTCACTTCTCCCCTTCTCTCCTTTGTAACTGTATTCTGGGGTCCTCCGCCTAGCGAGAAGCCAAGTAGGAAACTCATAGACCCAAAAACATGAGCAGAGATCCAGCCTAGAGTGTTGTTAAGGACATATTTATGTGACAAAATGGCATTTTCTTCCAGGCTTGGGGATAGAATTTTCATTTCCCACCTTGACAACCCCTGCTGTGATTTCTCTGAGAAACTACTCATAACCGAGAGGAAAGAGATACTGCCAGAGATTAGATGGCCCTCCGAGTTCACCTGCCCTAGAAGGCTGGGCTCCATAGGCGCCATAAGCTCTGTCCGCTCAGCTTAGACTGAGAGATGGGCATTTGTGAGTGTGGTCTGGGTGGAGTCTTGGACTGAGAGATGGGCATTTCTGAGTGTGGTCTGGGTGGAGTCTTGGACTCAACGATGGGCATTTGTGAGTGTGGTCTGGGTGGAGTCTTGGACTCAGTGATGGGCATTTGTGACTGTGGTCTGGGTGGAGTCTTGGACTAAGCGATGGGCATTTGTGAGTGTGGTCTGGGTGGAGTCTTGGACTGAGCACTGGACATTTGTGAGTGTGGTCTGGGTGGAGTCTTGGACTAAGCGATGGGCATTTGTGAGTGTGGTCTGGGTAGAGTCTTGGACTGAGCGATGGGCATTTCTGAGTGTGGTCTGGGTGGAGTCAGACTGAGCGATGGGCATTTCTGTGTGTGGTCTGCGTGGAGTCTGGACCTCCTAGTTTCTTCTCTGAACTCCTCCTCCTACCCTTCAGGAAAGAGAAGGCCACCTTAGGACCTAATCACTTTCCAAACATTGGGCAACCTTGCATTTTACTGCCCGTGGAGCCAGGAGATCTGAAATGTACCACAGCTCTGTTCCTCCCTCATTTGGTCAACATGAGAAGCTGGCTTTGTTGAGCCTATTTTCTGATCTTTCAAACAGAATACCATCCTGTAGCGTCCCTCGGAGCTCATGCTCACAGTACGTGCACCGCTGCCCGTTCCTGCACCGCTGTCACATTGTCTGCTGCGTCTGAACCCCTGGTGACAGCCATGATGTCAGCCCACATCAGTGATAGTGCCGAAGTCTCACTCTGCTTGTTTCTAAGAAGCCTTCTAACGGTACGTTTGTGAGACACATGTACTTACGCTTCTGGCATTTCATGTCATTCAATCTTCTTTCCTCTCCCAACGTCCAAAGGTAGTTTAAGAACAACAAACTCACTGCCATCAAGCCAATTCTGACCATGGTGACCCTACAGGGCACAATAGAACTGCCCTTGTGGGTTTTTGAGACTGTAGCTCTTCCCAGGAATAGAAAGCCTCATTTTTCTCTCAGGCAGCAGCTGGTGGTTTCAAACAGCTGACCTCATGGTTAGCCACCAAAAGTAGTTAGGGCATATAATTTACACACACACACACACACACACGGAAGAAAAATCAGTCTAAGAAGAAAACCTCCAGAAGGTTCCTTAGAAGCAATGCTGGTGAGACTTCCGCTTGCTTACTTTGGATGCAGAGGTCAGGAACTAGAAAGGACATCATAGTTGGTAAAGTAGAAGGTGAGCATAAATAAGGGAAACTCTCAAGAAAATGAATTGACACAATACCTGGAACACACCAATGATCATAAAGACGACACAGGAATGGACAGCATTTCATTCTGTTATACATAATGTTGCTATATATTGGAGTTATAGAAGTTATCAACAACAAACAACTTATAGGACAATCTTCCACAGGAGTACACAAGACTATAAACATAAAATTTAGTTCTCATATTTCCCCCAATAGAGATATTAATCTAGGTGATCACGATTTTCTTTCTGGGAACATGCCATGCTCCCTTCCCAGGTCTCATTAACTTTACTGATCTTTTCCTTCATCCATTGAATGAAATGATTGAGATATTAACCAGAGAAAAACTCTAGTCACTTCCACAGATGCATGCTGCCTTCATTCTTTATTAATTTTGCATCTTTCATCTCTTTACTCTATAAAACAATGTCTGCACTATGTGCAGACACATTTTGGGGAACCCATGGATAAGTAAACAGCAGATAAGTGTCTGTTCTCATGTAGCATATGATCCAGGGAAGAAAGTGGGCAAGTTGAATGCAGCCAAGAAAGCTGCATGGCCTTGGGAGTGGCCATCAGATGGCCTTTCGGCAAAATATGGATCTGTAGGGTTCTTTTTGTTAAAGTCTAGATAAGGAGGAGAAATGCTGTTGTCTAGCACCATGCGAGAGTAATGCTCTTCAAGGGAGGATGGGGAGAAACAGAGTGACACAGAGCATACGGATGGTAGATGGCTCTGTTCTGTGTTCCTAAGTCCATTGTGGATTTCTGCCAATATTCGGTAGAGTATATTTCACACCTAAATGCATTCTGTGCGTGTTTTGCCCCACTACTACTGATGATGCTAATCTGGGAGCCATTCACTAGGACCTACTGTTACAAGCATTCATATGTCAAGGGGTGAGCTGTGATAAGTCTTAGGAACACTATCGAGATAGAACACGGCTGCTATTTTGTTGTCAGTTCTGATTCAGCAGGACCCTATATATATAACAGAACAGAATGCCGCCCTTTCTCTGCCACCCTCACCATTTTTCCTCTGTTTGAGCTCATTGTTGCAACCATGGTATCCACCCACCATGCTATCTGCATATCACGCGTTAACAACCCTGTCTCCCATCCTGAAGCCACATGCCAGGGCCTTTGCTCCTTCGCTCCACAGACAGATTGAATGAGTATGGTGGGAGGATAGAGCCTTGACACACACTTTTCCTGATTGAAACAGGCAGGGGTTCCTTGTTCTGTTCTGACATTTCAGTTAGCAGATCAATGCATATCCCACTACGGCACCAAGGTTCCTTAAGCAGTATTTAGTGGGGCATTCATAACTAGAAACAAATATAAGCAAAACAAAACACATCAAAAATAAAAACAAAAAAAATCAACTTACAACAACCCAGACCTAGATTGCTTCACTGGTGAGTTATATCAAATATTTAAATAGTGAATACTATTTTCTCATAAACTCTTAAGATAAAATGAAGCAGCTGCAGCAGCAGAGGGGTCTCTACCAACTTATTTTTTGAGATCAGTTTTATCCTGATACTGGAAACCAGACAAAGACATCATGATAAAGAACAACTTAAGAAGACTGACACAAACACAGAAATAAAAAAAACAACCTTTTGTATGATTCCATTTACATGCAATATCTAGTGTGGGAAAATCTACAGAGACAGAAGATTAGTGAGTAGCTCTCAGGTGGTAGGTAGTGTGGAATTATGAGGAAATGAGAAGTGACTGCTAATGGGGTGGTGAAATAGAATTAAAATTGATTAAAATGATTTAACAGTGATCATTTCACACTTCTGTCAATATACATTTTAAATGAATGGTTTGTGTGGTATATAAATAATATCCCATAAAGTGGTTATAAAATGCACATACACACAGGATGGTTTAAATCATACCAGTCTCATTTGGTTGCTAACCACAGGGTCAGTAGTTTGAAATCAACGGCTACTCCAAGGTAGACAGATGAGGCTTTCCAGGCTCATAAAAAGGTACAATCTCAGTAACCCACAGGGGCAATGCTACCCTGCAGGGTCACTCTGAGTTGACATTGACTCCATAGCAATGAGTTTTTATTGCTTTTTCTTGGTGGGAGTCATATCATCGTGGCACAGGTAGAAATCACCCACACAATTTTAAAGGGAGAAAAGAGGCCAAACTGCTACCAAATTGTACTACGTCACAGATATTGATCTAAGTGCTTAAAGACAACTTTGTACGGACAGGTGGCAAGCTGAGCTAGCTGCTCATCTATGAGTCCTGTCAGAATGAATGGATTACAGCAAAGGACAAAGACGAGAGTGGGGAGCCTTTCGAGTGGAGCAGAGAGAAAAGGGGAGAAGTTGAGAATAATGAAGCCTAGAAAATAGAATTGGGCCCCAACCATGAAACATGCCTTTGGTCATGAGATTTCATCATATTTACCACTAGCTGGTGGGCTCTATCTAAACTCTGTCAAGTTGGACTTACTTAGTAACTTTAAGAGGCCAAGAGAATGGTGGAGAGTGGGCCTTTCCTAGTTCAAAGTTTAAACTTCAAGAAGTCTTGCATGACTGAATTTTAGTAGAAGGAATAGCAACCCTTCTACTTCTGTCAGAACAAGCTCAGGTTAACAAACTGGATTAAGAGCCATGTGTGACTCAGTCACCCTTTCATTTCAGCTGACAGCCTTTCAAACACCAAGTAGGTAAGTAAGGTTCTCCTAGACTAGTCACTATGTTGGGTGTTCTCAGAAACGAGCAACCTACTGTCATCAACCCCCTGCTCTGGATCAACAGAAACATGGAGCTAACTCACAGACTTTGAAGCACAACACATGCTTGTGTTGTAAGTAACTTGGTTTTTAATGGTTTGTTTTTCAGCAAAAGGTAAATGAGAGCATGGCTGAAAGACTGAGTGAATTGACATTTGAAAGCATGTCTTACCGTGCCCAGCACAGTGCTGGTGGAACAATAATGTCAAGTCGTCCCCCTGAATTCCTGACATAGACAGAGTTGCTCTTGAGTATTAAAACTCTATGTATGGGCCTATGCCAAACATTGATCTGGATCCCAGAAAAGAAGAAAAAAGAGGGAAGTTTAATGTAGAGTGCTAGTACGTATTGTGGCAGAAGTCAGGGCAGAAGGCAATGGAAACAGAAGAGGGAAGAATGCATTTGACCTGATCATGGGTGAATTACAAGGAGGACAAAGATGAGGAAACTTTAATTTGACTTTGAATTGTTCAGAGGTTGCTGTCAGACAGCCATTGAACACACTTCTTTTTTTTTCCATTCTTCATCCATAGTACTCAATAGTACAATCATATCAAGAAGATTTGCAAAATCCTTGCCACCATGTTTTAGAACATTTTTTTGCTTTCCATATTCTCCTGCAAGTAGGACTCATTCTCTCCCTACCCATTCTCAGACCAGTCTTTTTTTTAAACTCTTTCTTCTTAAATCATTTTATTGGGGGCTCATACAACTCTTATCACAATCCATCCATCCACCAATTGTGTAAAACACATTTGTACAATCATTGCCTTCATCATTAGGAGACCAGTCTTTAAAGTGGGGCTCTCCAACAGAAAAAAACATTCCCTCACTCACTGCTGTCCAAGAATCATCCTCAGTACGGTCACACACTCTTTCTACCCGCACAGCATAAATTCCAGCTTTGTGGTTACAATTTTTAACTAGGTCTCATCTTTCAATGACTAGAAGAGAAAACAGGGAGGGTGGGAAATGAGCCTCTCAGACACAGCTCCTTTATTTGTTAGTACCCGTGGAGAAAATGGCCCAAAGCTGCTCAGTCTGCCAAGCGTGAGATGCTCAGTTTGCAGGGTCCACTACTCATCTAGTGTCTCCCTCTGGCAGAAGAGCAGTGGGGTGGGGGTGGGGTGGGGGCTAGTAAAGGTTTATGAATCATTGTTTCACACCATAGGATGAATTTAACAATGAGACTAGTAATACCATCAATAACTAACTGCACAAGAGCTATGGTAGGTTCATTCAGTAAACTCTTCGTTCAAGATTTCATCTACTAGAATTAAGTGATTAGGTGCTTCTCTTAGGCTGTTTATCACCAAAGATGACTTGAGACAAGAACTGTGGTTCAAATATATTTGGGAGGTGATCCTAGGAAACACAAATAGAGGAATGAGAAAGCGAGACAGGAAAGTAAGGTATCCATATAGGGAGAATTATCAAAGAAGTTATTACTTGTTATATATGAATATATGACAATAGCATATAACACTGTATTTCACATAATTATATCAAATATAATGGTGTATTACATATAATCATGGCTATGTGATTATATATGAAAATTAAATAATATAGTAAAATATGTTTGGCACAGTGTCAGAGAGTAAGTTCAATAGTTGATTGTTTTTATGATATAGAAAAGCTTGCGAGGAGAGGTAAAATTTGGTATATGAGTTCATATCTATAATTGGTAATAGAATGAACACCATTGGAACCAAGAGTACTTTGAGATACTCAATTCCTAAACTTTATACCTATAAACTTTAAACAACATGCTAGTTAGTTGTTCAAAATGGATGCAGGGGTCTCCTTGGATGCAGGAACAGCCTCTTCTTAACTACGCTGCCTTCAAGGCAAGTTCATCTGTTCTGGAAAGCTCCAATTAAATGATTTTCTCATTTTGTTAAGCTGAAGTTTGCAAACTCCTGAAATTTACTACTATCTCCTTTTGAAGACAAGTAATGGTACAGGTCTATCTCAGTACATAGCTTTGTCTCATTGGACAGCTCCTGTATGGAGCTCAACGTATGTGGGATCACCTCAATCGGTGCCCATATATTTAATGAACGAGTGTTTAATATGTGACCAGAATATTTAGAACCATTCAATGAGGAGATGCTGCCTCTTTGTTTCATGTATCCTTCTGTTCCAAGCTCACATCCCAAAAAAATGGATCCCAGGAAAGAGGATAGGGAAGACTATTCAGGATATGTTTCTGTTAGAGACTTATTGAGAAATTAATACTCTACAAGATTGCCTGGGATATGAGAAGCTTACTGGCTGCGGAGATGGTCAGGCATTTGCTGGTGTAGCTTCTTAGCCTTTGTTTTCACAGATCTGCCTCCACTATGAAAGATTATTATTACCAGCGTGGTATGACTTCAACCTTAGGACCTCAAATTTGTTTTCCACATTCTCTGCCTCAATAAAATCGATGTAATATGAATGAACATCCTGAATACAGTGAGGGTTAATTAAAATATGTAAAGTATTCCAAGGCCAATTTCTAAAAGATATGAACTGAGTACAGTATTATTACTATAAGTACAATTGAAAATAAAACCACATCCTCCTTTTAGAAAACTTGACTGGAGATAGTTACTTCCAATTCTACAGAGCACATGATAAGGTGACACAACACCAATCTAGAATCAAGATTTATTTTTATCTTCATTCTGGAACAAATGTTTAACCTCTTGAGGAACAACCAGAAGTTGAAATGAATATAATTCCTCCTCCCTCCCATCCCACCTGTCAACTCCATGCAATTTTATTCAAGTCAGTAGATTTATTTTCAACCTTTCAATTTGCTACAGGCAGGGATAAATCAAGATAGAGACAAGGTCTCTTTTGTACCAAATACACTTCCTTATCTAATCTTCAAATCTGGAAGATTTGTCCCAATGCCCACCAAGTTACTCCAGCTGCAATAGGCTCTGTGCATGCTGAGATGAACTGGAAGTGCAGTGTCAGAGGAGGAAGCAAGAATAATAGAAACTCAGTAATTGAGCAAAATGAAAAACCTGGGCATTGAGGCCCGGGTTTCTTGAATTGGTTGAAAATTCATATTTTATCGGGCATATTACAGGGAAGTTGTGCAATCACCGTCATCTCCATTTTTTTTCAACCTACTGTTTGGTTGCAGAAATGCATTCAACAAATGCTTGTCACAGAGCTCAAGGGCGAATACTCCATAATTGGTATCTATTACAGGGAAGCAGTAAAACATAGGGATTACAAAGGCAAGCTCTGAATTGAGACCCACCCAAATTCATATAGGCAGTGATGCAAGTTATATGAACTTTAGAATTCTAGGAAGGTTATTTCATATATCATTATCTCAGTTTTCTCTTCTACAAAATGGAAGAATGGTGTTATACTACAGCAAAGTAATGGTAAGTTATATCACAGTGGAGTCTTGGGTAGTGCAGATGGTTAACAGACGTGGCTGCCAAGGCTGGTGATTTCAGCCCTCCCGGGGCAGTTTGGGAGAAAATCCTGGCAATTTACTTCTAAAAAATCAGCGGGTGAGAGCCTTCGGCAGTAAAATTCTATGCGGACACTTGGAATCAACTAGGTCCAATAACTACTCCAGACCCACCTCCATCAAGTCAATTCAGAGTAGCCCTATTGGACAAATGCAACTCTTCCTTGGGATTTCCAAGGCTAAATCTTCATGGAGAAAGACAGCATCCTCTTTCTACTGTGGTTGCAACTAGTATATGTACACGTTTTATGTGCACATTGATTAGAATCATGCTCGACATAGCAATCCTTCACACAGTCACTGTCACCACAGCATCACAAATGAATTTTTCAAGATAAACAAGCTGCCGCCCACCATAGGATGTAATACGGCTATTGATTCACAACAACGTGGATGAATTCCAAATGCACTATGCTATGGAAATAATCTGGGGCCCCAAACCTGCTCTGTGTGTGATTCCATTTATAAGACAGGGTAGAAAGCAAAACTATACTTACATGTATAAGATGGGGTAGAAAGAAAACTATACTTATATTTATAAGACAGGATAGAAAGCAAAACTATACTTACATTTATAAGACGGGGTAGAAAGCAAAACTATACTTACATTTATAAGATGGGGTAGAAAGCAAAACTATAGGTCCAGGGCTGCCAGGGGGTGGGGAAAGGAGGAAAATTTAGGGGGACAGCACAAGGGCAGGTGCTGTCAGTGGAGGGACAGTGCTAGAATCGTTGTGTTCTTTGATTGTGCTGGTGCTACAAGACCAAATGTGTCTGTCAAACCTCACAATACTATACACCAGAAAGAATGAATTTCACGTAACACAATGTCAATTGAATGAAAGGGAAACATACCATTTCTATCGCCAGTGAACTTTAGCACAAAGGCCTACGACTTCACAAGATGAAATGACCAATTTCTGTTTTCAAAAATTCTCAAATGCAAACTCACTGCCATCAAGTCAATTCTGACTCCCAGTGGCCCTGTAGGACAGGGGAGAACTGCCTTGATGCGGTTCTGAGACTCTAACCCTGGATGAGAGTAGAAAGCCTCTTCTTGTTCCCTAGGAACGGCTGATGGTTTTCAACTGCTGACTTTGAAGTTAGCAGTCCAACCTGTAACTACTATGTCACTGGAGTTCTTGGTTTAAAAGATTAGCCTGTAATAAACTACAAGACTCTTTCCATGGAGGAAAACTGCTTCCTAAAAATAATTCCTAAAAAAACCAAACCCAAAAAAACCCTGCATCCTTTTCTTGAGTCATTTCTATATGAGGTGTTGACTCCCTGTCCTCTCAGCCCCACACAGGTGCTCCTTGGTGCCTCCCCCTCGTGCCCTCAGCTGCCCTCCTCGGGGCTGAAGCATGCCAAGAAGACGTTCACGTTGGGAGCACTCTCAGATTACGGCACCTCATGCGCTTGTTAAATTAGCCATGTTTAATATAGAAGTTTCTAAATTATTAACATTTCCCAAAGTGATATCTGATGGCAGAAGTAATATCTGTGTGAAGTATAACGTGATTTTTATGAAACAGTCGAATAAGCCGACAGTGCATAATAATAACACTGTCAAAGAATACATTCTCTCAGAGCCATCTATATCCGGTTGTGCAGGCGGTCATCAAGATAGTAAGATTGATCTCCCTTCTAATTGCACCACGGCAGCCGCTTTTATGCAAAACACAGCTACGGTGCCCACGTTTCAAAGGAGGCAGACTCCCTGGCACCGCTCGTGTGGGCGATTAAATGCACAATGAAGAGCGTGGCTCGCGTGCCCGTGGAAGTGGAGAATGGAACTTTCATGGAGCCCTGGGGTGCTGTTCAGATGTGTTAAAATACAAAACACCGCAGAGTTATTTATTAGCCGGAAGATGAAAGCCGTTCTGCCTCCACAATAGTTTGTTCCCACCTCCACGCTCAGAGCAATGGCCAAACAGAGAATGTGAGCCTCCCTCCCCGTTTGTGTGAATATTTCTGTCATCTGCCTTCTCGGGCATTGTGGATTGAGTAAGCGCTCCTAACCCCCTCTGGTTCGATGAAGGTGTGTGTACGGCTTAGTCTCACAGCCTTCGAACTTCAACTGTAAATTATAAGAAAAGCACAGGAATCTAGTGCTCTGACCCAGGGCGCGCACTCTGTCATTCTGTGCCGACCGCAATCTGCTGCATGGGTCATTGGAAGCTAAGCAGGCCGGTCCGCATTTACTCGACAGACCGCACCAACTATTCATGACTTTCTTCCCATCACTCATTGAATGGGATTTAGAAAACCCCCACAGGTATGTGGTTTGGGCTCAGTACTTGAGGTAACAGAGAGAGGCAGACGATATGAGTCATCCCTCGGGAGGCTTTATAATAGCCGTGGAGAATTAATATCTGTGTATATGAGGAAAAGAGAGGATAAAACCAAACTCCAAGCTATCAAGTCCTGAACGGAAAGTCATTGGAAGTGTCAGTGGGTGGCACAGTGTCAGTGGGTGGCACAGTGTCTGTCAGTGGGTGGCACAGTGTTAGTGGGTGGCACAGTGTCAGTGGGTGGCACAGTGTCTGTCAGTGGGTGGCACAGTGTCTGTCAGTGGGTGGCACAGTGTCAGTGGGTGGCACAGTGTCTGTCAGTGGGTGGCAGAGTGTCAGTGGGTGGCACAGTGTCTGTCAGTGGGTGACACAGTGTCTGTCAGTGGGTGGCACAGTGTCAGTGGGTGGCATAGTGTCTGTCAGTGGGTGGCACAGTGTCTGTCAGTGGGTGGCACAGTGTCAGTGGGTGGCATAGTGTCTGTCAGTGGGTGGCACAGTGTCTGTCAGTGGGTGGCACAGTGTCTGTCAGTGGGTGGCACAGTGTCAGTGGGTGGCACAGTGTCTGTCAGTGGGTGGCACAGTGTCAGTGGGTGGCAGAGTGTCAGTGGGTGGCACAGTGTCTGTCAGTGGGTGGCACAGTGTCAGTGGGTGGCACAGTGTCTGTCAGTGGGTGGTACAGTGTCTGTCAGTGGGTGGCACAGTGTCAGTGGGTGGCACAGTGTCAGTGGTTGGCACAGTGTCAGTGCGTGGCACAGTGTCAGTGCGTGGCACAGTGTCTGTCAGTGGGTGGCACAGTGTCAGTGGGTAGCACAGTGTCTGTCAGTGGGTGGCGCAGTGTCTGTGGGTGGCACAGTGTCAGTGGGTGGCACAGTGTCTGTCAGTGGGTGGCACAGTGTCAGTGGGTGGCACAGTGTCAGTGGATGGCACAGTGTCAGTGGGTGGCACAGTGTCAGTGGGTGGCACAGTGTCTGTCAGTGGGTGGCACAGTGTCTGTCAGTGGGTGGCACAGTGTCTGTCAGTGGGTGGCACAGTAGAGCTTAGCTGCTCAGAGCGCACTTCCTCCCAAGCGTTTGTCCAGGACTGAATCTGGCAGCGCTGGCTAACCAGTTGTATGAGGATGAGTCAGTTACTTAAGTTACTGTTTCTTCATCTGTAAAATTAAGATTATGTTACCTGCTTCATCGACTGCTCTATGAATTAAATGCAATTATCCATGGAAAGTAGTCAGCTAAGTGTCTGCTATTTATCTAAATAAGGTTATGGGCGGGGGGGGGGTGTTCCTAATCACAAACCCAACCTTTTACTTTTGGTGGGGCTTTTTTCTTGGCCACTCAGTTGGACCTGATAGTGGTGAATGCAAATCTCTTCGTTCCCAAAATGTACTCATTAAAAAAAAAAAGTTGTGTGTGTGTGTGTGTGTGTGTGTGAAAGGGGGGAAGCACCTACAAAAGAAATCAAACAGAAAAGTTGCCACCGAGTTCATGTCAACCCATGAGGACATCATATGCTACAGAGGAGAATTGCTCCATAGGTTTTTTTTTTGTTTTTGCTTGTTTTGCATTTGTGTGATTTCTGGAACGTGCTCTTCAGGACTTTTATTTGTGATGCTGCTGAATCTGAACCATCAAATTTTGATAGTCGTTGAATGCACACCATTTGCACCCCTTTGAGACTCTACTTGTCTCTGTAGACTCTCCTGGGCCGTGCTTATCCTCTAGCCTTCTCTTTCTGATCACAACTTGCACATGTGCATCCTCTCCTACTCATCTTTCTCCATGGCAAATGCTGAGCTACCAACGTCCACTCTGGATCTGCCTTTCTCTCCTCAGTCTCCTCTAGAAGTCTCATTTACAATGTTTTATGCAGGGAAAGCAGTAGTTATATAATTGTCAATTTAAGGATTAAGCATGTAGGGTAGAGTCTAGCCTGTCAATCAGGTGGGCAAAGCCTTCCCCTAAGGATTCTAGGAATTCCAGTATTTCCTCCTTGGAGGTGGGAGACTCTAGGGGCTCACACCCTGGGAGACATAGCAGCTGACAAGACACATGGACTCAACCTGATGCAGTCCTGGGTTCTGGAGAAGCTATGCAGAGATGCCTGCCAGCGCCGAGATGTTTCCAATGCCACTGGATACAGACTTCCCACCCACTGGCCTGTGACCTTCTACATTCAGCGTCATTGCATGTGTTTTGTGAGTCTGAAGAGGACTTTATAGATTGGTGTCAGACATATGGGCTAATATCGGACTTATGGACTTGATCTAGACTGGGCTGGGATATTTTCTTAAGTTCAATTGCTTTGGTATATAAATATCTTTCTTATACACATATGTGTGTCCATGGATTTGTTTCTCTACCCAGACTAACACAGGAAAGGAGTGAAGATATGCTTTTAAAAATCAATAGCTACTCATATACTATTTATTTTAGTTTTTAAATACTCAGCTCAGAACTTTCCTTTTAGTGAACAGTGCATTACAGGGCACCTTCACCTAGAAGTCCCAGAGTCACCACTACCAACTCTGTGGGTTCAACTAGTCTCTCCTAGAGATAACACTAAGAAGACTTGAATTCACCTTGAATCCCCTTTGTCAGCAGCTACTATAGTTCATCCTCTCCTAACCTCACTACTCCTTCTACTAGCACTGATTTCCTGGGTGTGCTCATTTCTTCCCTGAGTGGTACAACACACTTCTCCCTGAACTTCTGTTTGCTGATATGGCCTCTCTGTACAGAATAACCATGACAAGCATTTCTAAGATCTTACTGAAAATACTTTAAATACTAGAGAGAAAACAAGTGTTGATTTGGGTGAAGAGGAAGTCAATGTACAATTAAAAAAAGAGTTCTGTTTTTTGTCCATTCCTTTACAGTGTTCAACTTTTCTCTTATAGTTAAACCATCAGTTTTCTTGTTCGTATAAGACACACATTAAGAAGACTATCTTGGGAGGTGGCTATGAACTAATACCAAGGGCTTAAGTGGAAAGCAAATATTGTGAGAATGATGAGGGCAATGGATGTACAAATGTGATTGACACAATTGATGTATGTATGGATTGTGATAAGAGTTGCATGAGCCCCCAATTAAATGATTTTTTTAAATGCACTTGGCAAAAAAGGATGGAGGCAGGGGAAGAAACTGGCAGTTTTGCAAGTTAAAGGCAACAAAGGAAATTACTGTTAAATACACAATTCTGCAATAGTGGTGACATACTATTAGGTGCTTGAGCAGACATATTGGCTGAACAGGTACAGGCAGGAGTATGAGAGTATATCTACAGATACACACACACGCAGTTTCTAGCACCGCAATTGAAATGCAACATTGCCTATAGTTTGTTATAATCTATACAGTGAGATGTCTTTACATAAGTGTTCTAGGCCATGTTGACTAGAGAAACAAATCCAGAGATGATCATCATGTATGAGAAAATAAATCAAGAAGTCATTATATAGCAAGAAAGCATAAAAGCTTAGTCCAACTTCAGTCCAATACTAGTCCATAAGTCTGATATTAGTTTCTAAGTCACCCTTCAGACACTTGAAGCCACAGAAGGCAGGAACATCACCTGTGGATTGGTAAAAAGTCTTGTAGTTCCAATGACACTGGAAGCATCTCAGTGCTCTGGCTGGTCTCCTAGAGAAAGTTCCCAGCATCCTCTTTATGGAAAGCCATGCCCACAAGGAGGCACCATCAGACAGGTTAGACTTCACCCTATAATTTATCAAGTTGACACAAAATTTTGTAACTACCACCATAAGTAAATATCTTTCCGGTCATCTCTACTTTGATCTGGAATATACCTGACAACAGTAATGAAATTCCTCATTCTAGATCCTCTTCTGAATTCAGCATAAATTTATTGATAGTCCCTGTCAGTATACTGCTGCAACTATTTTAAAATTACTTTCAGCAAAATGTTATTTACACATGATATTAATCGATAATTTCCAAATTGCTCTGATCACTTTTCTTTGGATTGGGTAGATATATAGATAGCTCCTATATGGCCAGGGGAGTTCTCCTACACATTTCTTGGCATAGTGTAGTGGGTACTTCCAGCATTGTAGTAATTTGTTTAAAATTTTCAAATAGTATTCCTAGAGCTTTATTTTTCACTAATGGACTTCTTTCTTCAATACCATTGGTTCTTGATCATATACTAGAGTTTAAAATGGTTCGGCACCAATCAATTCTATTTGGTAGAGGGATTCTGTGTATTCCTTCCATCTTTTGATAATGTATTTTGCACAGCTTTCAATATATTGCCAACAAAATCATTCAATATTGCAACTTGAACCTTGCATTGTTCTTTCCTTTTTTTTTGGCTTGTGAATACTGAGCATGTTCTTTTCGTTTGGCTTTCAAGCTCCTTGTGTTGTGTATTCTTTTTAGTACTTTGTCTTCTCGAGCTGCCGTTTGAAATTTTCTGTTTAAGCCTTCTACTTCATCAATTCTTCTAATTCCTTTACCTTCTCTACATTCAAGAACAAGCTTCAAAGTTTCTTCTGACAACTCTTTTGGTCTTTTCTTTCTGAGCTTTTTAATGAATATTGCACTCTGGTGTTCTTAATGCCATTTCTAGGAATGGTCTCTAAATTTGGGTCAGATATACTCATTTGATTTTAGTTTCTTCACCTTCAGCTTGATCTTGCATATGAGCAATTGGTGGTCTCTTCCACAGTCGGCCTTGGCCTTATTTTTGGATCATGTGTTATTGAGTTTCTCCATCCTGTCTTTCCATATATGAAGTTGATATGATTTTTTGTGTAGTCTATGTGGCAAGGTAAAGATACAGAGTTTATGTTATTGAAAACAGGTATTTTCCATGAATCTAGCCATTGATCTTGCAAAATTCTATCATGTGATCTTAAAGTCATTTCTGTCACCAAGGCTTTGTTTTCCAACTACTAATTCTTCCTCTTTGTTTTCACCTTTTCTATTCCAAATACTAATAATTCTCAATCTGTCTAAATTGCATGTTTGATCAATATCACACTGAGGAAGTTGGTAGAATTCTTCAGTGGTTGATGCGTACATTTGAATAGCCGCTGTATTAATTGCTATTCTTTCTGGGCTTACGGATATTATCCTACTACTGATAATGTTGCCAAGATTAAGATTGAATTTTTTATGTGAATGTGATTCTATTTCTCTTGAATTTATCATTCCTGGCATAGTAAATCATATGCTTGTCTAATGCAAATGGTCCAAACTGGTTCATTTCAGCTTACTTATTGTTATGTGCCATCGTTGGTTCCCTATGTATAACAGCATGAAACACTGCCCAGTCCAGTCCCACCCTCATAATTGTTCTTTTGTTTGAGCCCATTGATGCAGCCACTGGGGCACTCTATCTGGTTGAGAGCCTTTCTCTTTTTACTGCCCCTCCACTTTGTTAAGCATGATGTCCTATGTAGGCACTGGTCTCTCTTGATAACATATCTAAAATATATTAGATGAAATCTTCCTAGCCTTTTTTCTAAGTAGCATTGTGGCTGTACTTCGTTCAAGGTTGATCTGTTCTTTTGGTAATCATCATACTTTTCCACTATTTTGCACTAGCATAATTAAAAGACATCAATTGGTCCCCTTTGGTCTTCTTTATTTAATGTCCACTTTTCACATGCATATGATGTGATAGAAAATATCATGGCTTGAGTGAGGCACACCTTAGTCTTCGACATGACATTTTTGCTCTTCAATACTTTAAAGAGATCTTGTGTGAGACATTTACCCAATGTAACAAGTCCTTTGATTTCTTGATTGCTGCTTCTATAAACATCGATTGATCATCCAACCAAGTTGAAGTCCTCTCCTGACAACATGCAAAAAACTATGTGAGACGAAGTTTCACCATCCCTTCCTCTAAGGAATATTCTGATTGTATTTCTTCCAAGACAAACTTTGTTTTTCTTTTGGCAGTTTGCTCCATCCATGGCATTAAGGGCAACTCTACTTTGTAGCGTAAAATTGTTCCTGGTTTCTAGGATTTCTTCTTCCGTTCTATGTAAAAAATGATTTTTCACTGAACTATACAATGTTCTGGTGTTGCTTATAAGGTTTGCAGTGAGTAATTGGTCAGAAGTAGTCTGCATTTTTTTATGGATTTTTTTATGGATCTATCTTAATCTGGAAGTTCGGCTGAAACCTCTCTACCATGGTGACTCTACTGACATTTGAAATATTAGTGGCCCAGCTTCCAGGATGGCACCAACAAGTAAGTCACTATGGTATAACAAATTCACAAACAAATAGCAAACTGAATATCATATTATCCATCAAAAATGCACTGGGAACTAAAGCTAAAAATGTGAAACAATATAATCATAGCTCTTGGTCTTAGACAGCTTATAGTTTAGTGGGAGAAAATTGAACATGCAGTGAATTCTATGTAGAAATAATATAAGTTCTCATAGATTTGGTTACACAAATGGAAACATACATAGTATGCAAATATAATGAATGAATATAAATGCTAATTTAATAGAGAATTAATAAATATTGTTAAATGTGTTCTATGAACCACTGTACCAACAATAAAAAATCATCTCACTACCATCAAGTCCATTCTGACCGATAGTGACCCTACAGGACAGGGCAGAACTGCTCCTATGGGTTTCTGAGACTAACTTTTTATAGGAGTAGAAAGACTTATCTTTCTGCCACAGATCTGCTGGTGGTTTCAAACTGCTAACCTTGCAATTAATAGCCCAATGAGTAACTCACTCCATTACCAGAACTACTATACACCCAGTAAAAATGGTACAGATATTTATTTAGTAACAGAGAAAGATATTCGTAGGTGTTGTTGAGTTGGCTCTGACTCATAGAGATACTGACAGATTGGGTTATTACAACTATTCGTCCCTACCTCTGCCCATGTAATTTACTCCTTTTAAAAAAATCTTTCAGCTATGATATCAACTGCTCTTGAATACTCTCCCTGAGTATCAGGCATCCTTTGTTACCCCACACCTGCTACCAGCAAGTCAATTCTGACTCATAAAGACCCCATAGGTGGTTTCCAAGACTAAATCTCTGTGAGAGAAGAGAGTCTCATCTTTCTCCAGAGCAGTGACTGGTGAGTTAAACTATCCCTCTTGTGGTCAGCAGCCCACCAGGGTTCCCTAGGGCACACTTAGAGAATGTATCATACATGTTTAAATAAACTTTTTAGTTTGGAATAATTTTACATTTAGAGAAGAGTTGCTAAAATAATACCCTTCCCCCAAGTCTGCCCCTACCATGCTATCATGGTATGTTTATAAGACTCTTACTCCATCAAAACCCCAAACCAAACCTACTGCAATCTTGTCCACACCAAACTACTGCAACCCTGTCGGCCAGGGTGAAACTGCCCTGGGGGTTTCTGAGACTAACCCTTTGTGGGAGTAGAAAGCCTCATTTTTCTCCCATAGAGCAGCTGGTGGTTTTGAATTGCTGACCTGGTGGTTAGCAGCCAAATGCATACCCCACTATGCCACCAGGGATCCTCCAAAGTAGATAACTAATATTGCTGCTAAATATAAGTAATAACTAAGAGTGCTCAGGATTAGTTTTGTAGCACAGACCTTACCTGTCACAAAATCTGCCTCAGGTTGTTCCCTAGTTGAAAATTTAAAGTGCTTTCTCCGCCATTTGGGTCAAATTAAGGAGAGGTATTATTATTATTATTAATCACAGTTAAATCTGTTCGATGACACTCATTTTTTTATCTAGTTTCCAGCCTCTGCCTTTTTTGATCTTGTCCTGTACAGAAGACGGCCAAGGCTTGTTCGGTCAGGGGCCTTTAAGGGATAATCAGGGAGAGCATTTCCATCATTCTTGCCCTCAGTAAGGGCAAGCTAAAAGATGGCACAAATAGTCAGGCCTGTTGGACAGGAACAAAGAAACAAATCCCTAAAACCTAAAAAATTCACTGGCACTGAGTTGATTCCAGCTCATAGAGCCCCTCTGGGATAGAGTGGAATCCCAGTGGGTTTACAAGCTTGTCAATCTTTATGAGAGTAGAGTTTCCTCTTCTCCCTTCTTGTGGCTGGTGCTAGCAGTCCACCGTGTAGCCCACTATGCCCCAGGGCTCCTCGGTGGACATATGGTGCTCCGTTTTTCTAAAACCAAGGAGAGAGATTTATCTGAATGAGTAGCAATAGACTCGCCAAGGGAGACAATACAGCATATGCACACATATTACCAGCATTGCAGCCTTACCTGCCTTTCTTTTTTCTCTCACGGGTTTTCCCCGAACTATCAGGATGTAGAGTAGGGTAAGATTTTAATACTCTTAGCATTTTTACCAGTTATGTTTTCTGTTACATTTTCTTACACCTAGTTGAGGAACTCCTTGAGTACAGGGCTAATACCTTCCTCTCATAATGTCACAATATCTGACACATACATGTTAGATATTCCCCTCAGTTTATTTAATTCTATAAATATTGAAGGTAGTATGCATTTCTGAAAGAAATATGGGCTTTAGAGGTGGAGGGCACGATTGTAATACTGCATAACCATTTGCCATTTGCCATGCAACTTTGTATAAAATATTAACTTAACAATATAATTCTTCTCCTTTGAAAAACCTGGCGTATGTTCTACATAGAAGAGTTGTGAGACTAAATATTATAAAAAGGGGCTTCAACAGGCTCATGAAAAAATTCTATTATTCTTAACCTTCAATTTCTCATTAATTTCTTGAAGGCCCCTTGTATATAAGAGTTGTAACACAGTGCCTTACATGGTGTTGCAAGTGCTCAGAAAAAGCATGATCCATCCAAGCCTTCAAATCTTGTCTAGGGAATATAAGAGTGTGATCAATGATTTCTTTTTTTTTAAACAATTCATTAGGGGCTCATACAACTCTTATCACAGTCCATACATATACATACATCAATGGTATAAAGCACATCTGTACATTCTTTGCCCTAATTATTTTTTTCTCCTCTTTTCTTTTTTTACATTTTATTAGGGACTCATACAACTCTTATCACAATCCATACATATACATACATCAATTGTATAAAGCACATCCATACATTCCCTGCCCCAATCATTCTCAAAGTATTTGCTCTCCACTTAAGCCCTTTGCATCAGGTTCTCTTTTTTTTTCCCCTCCCTCCCCGCTCCCCCCTCCCTCATGTGCCCTTGGTAATTTATACATCATTATTTTGTCATATCTTGCCCTATCCGGAGTCTCCCTTCCCCCCCTTCTCTGCCGTCCATCTCCCTGGGAGGAGGTCACATGTGGATCCTTGTAATCAGTTCCCCCTTTCCAACCCACTCTCCCAGCATCACCCCTCATACCCTTGGTCCTGAAGGTATCATCCACCCTGGATTCCCTGTGCCTTCAGCCCTCATATGTACCAGTGTACAGCCTCTGCCCTATCTAGCCCTACAAGGTAGAATTCGGATCATGGTATTTGGGGGGAGGAAGCATCCAGGATCTGGGGGAAAGCTGTGTTCTTCATCGGTACTACCTCGCACCCTAATTAACCCATCTCCTCTCCTAAATCCCTCTATGAGGGGCTCTCCATTGGCCGACACTTGGGCCTTGGGGCTCCACTCTGCACTTTCCCCTTCATTTAATATGGTATATATATATATATATATATACACACACACACATATATACATATACACATACATACACACACACACATATATACACATACACACATATATCTTTTTTTTTTTTTGCATGATGCCTTATACCTGGTCCCTTGGCACCTCATGATCGCACTGGCTGGTGTGCTTCTTCCATGTGGGCTTTTTTGCTTCTGAGCTAGATGGCCGCTTGTTCACCTTCAAGCCTTTAAGACCCCAGACACTATCTCTTTTGATAGCCAGGCACCATCAGCTTTCTTCACCACATTTGCTTATGGACCCATTTGTCTTCAGCGATCCTATCATGGAGGTGTGCAGTCAATGATATGATTTTTTGTTCTTTGATGCCTGGTAACTAATCCCTTCGGGACCACTCGATCACACAGGCTGGTATGTTCTTCCATGTGGACTTTGTTGCTTCTGAGCTAGATGGCCGCTTGTTTATCTTCAAGCCTTTAAGACCCCAGTCACTATCTCTTTTGATAGCCGGGCACCATCAGCTTTCTTCACCACATTTACTTGTTCACCCCCTTTGGCTCTAGCAGTTGTGATCAATGATTTCTTGTTCAGAGAAGATTGAATAATTAATGATTGTATCCCTCCCCCCCAGTGATTCCCAAATTTGAAAATCTTCTCAATAGAGCTTCATACAATATCTACCTACTAGGTGAATTGGCAGGTATGTATACTGTTTATGACGTCCCACCTCTCAATGTAAAAACTGTAAGCAAATTTATAATTTTTATGCTATGAATGCAAGAAAGGAAGTCTATAAAAGATTAATTAAATAAATAATTGTGATAGTTTCACAATCTCATGTCAACTTAAGGGTATTAAGAGTGAAGGAGTGGAGTTTAACCTGTCAATCGGGTCATAGCTTGATGATCTCATTTGAAGGCATGACAGAGATAAATAGCTTACTGGAGGTTAGCCCCCATCTATCTCTGCCTTCGCCTTCCCACTGACAAGCCATGAGGAGACTTGCTGACACCTGCAAGAGCCCCTCTCTCTGCTTCATCTTCCTGTTGAAGAGCCACACTTGGAAAGCTAGAGGAACCACGTGGAGATCCACGCCAGCACTGAGATGCTTCCACCACCAGTGGATCCACAACACTTTGCACCCACTGACCTATGATAGTCCTGAATTTTGCATCAATGAATGTGACTGAGTGCATCTGAAGAGGTATTTATGAACTAGTATTAGACTTATAAGCTAATATCATACTAATGGACTTGATCTGGACTAGGATGTTTTCTCAATATACAATTGCTGTTTGATATAAAGTTCTTCTCTCTTACACACATAAAATTGTCTTTGGATTTGGTTCTAGTCAATCCAGTCTAACACATAATGGTACCTTGGGAGTGGGGTACTAGATAACAAATTGTGAAGACGGTGAGTGGTCTGACCTCTGCTTCATGGCAGTCTGTCTTCTCTGGCTAGGTGGAGGTCAGCATGGCCATGCAGTTTACTGGGCTGTTTTCGGGGAGGACATGGGAAGTTAAAGTTTTGATTCTTTTCCTTGGTTGTTGTCTTTGGTTATTCCTGTTTCAAATGGCCAAAATGAATGTGATAAATGTCAATTTTGTGCTAAGGGAGAGAAATCGCAACTTGAACTTTTCCGCTGGGACCATGCTGTTTTGCCAAAATGGCTGACAGAAGGTCAAAATGGCCGATAGAAGGTCAAAATGGCCGATAGAAGACCCAGCGCAGGCTTGATGCAATCAGAGGTCGAAGGCCATATTTCATATTAATGGACTAGCTTAGATAAGAATTATGACAAGATAGATGCAGACTGAATCCATTTTAAGAATTGCATTTAGGATTTGGGTGTACTAGGTTTGTACTGCTTTCTTCTGCCTATTGTTATTGATATAATGTGTGACAGAAATGATTATTAGGGAATATGAAAATAGATAGTTTGTAAGCTTACTATCGTCAGTCATTAATTTGAATCTTTAAATGGGTTAGGGTATGCCTGCAAAGAAGACTTTGAAAAGATAAGCCCACCTAGTGGTTTGAATGCTCAGGACATTTGCATTAAAGAGTCTTGTCTAGGGAGCTATTAACAGACTGAAGTAGAAAAAGGAACCTTTTGGCTTTTTAAATTTTAACTAGTGCCTGCAGCTGGCAAAATCTGGATCCACAAAAGAACTCTCCTCTCTAGGACTGATTGTCAAAGGAGCCTGTGGGCAGCCTTAAATGCTTGCTAGGTGACCACCAGGAACCACTTATTGAGTGGAAGTGGGATAAAAGCAGCAATAGAGAGATTGAGTTGAGTCTGGTCACTAACACTCATGGATCTGGTTCACAAGGACTAGAGGAGAAGATTAGATCAGGTTGCCTGGTCTGAAGTTTATGACCTAGCCCAAGAGAGATAAAGATAGTAAAAATTTGTGATGGGGCCATGGTAGAAGGGCAAGGCAACCAATGGGCACCCTGGTAAGGCTAAGTGAGGCAGCCCACATTGAATTGACTAGAACACGGAGCACAAGAAGATAAGATTTTTTATCCTGTAAATTGGTGCATATTGCTGCTGACTTTATGGAGGACCGGTCCTGATTTGACTTTGCTTATGGATGCAGACTCACAAGGTTCCAACTAGAATGAAGATTTTTTGCATAAAATAACATCCTTGTCTTCTCAGAGGCCTGGGTTGATATAAGTGGGCAGTATAGAAATTGGATAACCCAAACTGGTGGAATAAAGGCATAAAGTGGCTAGTTTACAAATTTTCAGAGGTCGGGGAATATGTCCATAGGATTATAGAACTATGGTGCAGGAGTTCACATAAATTGCAATTGTTAAGTATAGAATAAATGTAGTTAGGAGATATAAGCCTGATAGACACCTTTCCTGATTTTAAATCAGGTGGTTTTTCCGTGTTCTGTTTGAATAACTGCCTCTTGATCTATGAGCAGGCTTTTCATGAACCCAATGGAGGGTTCTGGAGTTCCTCTTCTTCTCAATGTTATCTATAGATGTTATGATCTACACCATCCAATATCTTTGCATAATAAATAAAGCACAAGTTAAAAATATTTCTGGTATTCACTGCTTTGCGCCAAGATCCATCTATCAGCAATTAATTTATTTAACCCTTGTTCCAACTGCTCCTCTGAATCTGGCTTGAATATCTGGCTGATCTCTTGTCAATATACTACTGCAATCATTTTGAATGATCTTCAGCAAAATTTACTAGCCTGCGATATTAATGCTATTGGTCGATATTTTCCACATTCTTTGCAGTCACCTTTCTTTGGAATGGCTACAAATATGTCTCTCTTTTAGTCAGTTGGTGAGGTAACTGTTTTCCAATTTTTTTTGGCATAGACTAGTGAGTGCTTCCAATGTTTCATCAGCTTGTTGAAACTGATGTTACCGAAGGAAGATGTCTAAGCTGCGCTGAAGGCATTAGCAAAAAAAAAAAAAAAAAAGAGCAAATGACAGAATATCAATTGAAATGTTTCAACATGCTGAATAAGCACTGGAAACAATTATGAGTGTACTTCTCTGTAGGGCTTAGTAACCGATAGCAATTGCCACACAGAACACACGTACCAGACAGCAATTTTAGGTGGTTTCTTGCTTCTACTCTGCTTCTTTCTTTCTTCTGCTTCTATTGCTTCTCTTTCCCCTTCTTTCTTTCTCTCAAAAGCCCCATAGGGTTGAGTTGTTTTGTGTTCTGTTTACTCTTAGGGCTAAGGGAAAGGGTAGAGGCATGTTATGGCCTGAGGTAGATGGTAGGATTCAATGGACAACGGAAACCTTTATTTAGACAAGATAATAGGACCTGTGACCATCACCCTGCAGTGGAGTCACCTATTTGACAGTCCGCTGAAGATCTCTAGGGGTCAAGAAGTTGTAGCTGTCAGTCCATAGCCTATAATTAAATAAAGGAAAGTGAGGAAAGCTGCCCAGATGAGGGTGCACAGAGAGAAAGCCTCATTTTAACATTTCTGAAAAGAAAGAGTTATGGAAACACGGAAGCCAACTATATGAGGAACTTGTCAGGGGAGGAAAGAAGGGGAAATCCATTTTTAAATAGGATTTATGAGGGAAATTAAAACGTTCGCTACGGAGCTAAGCAGTGAACAGGAAGTAACGCGCTGACAAGTGGAAATGGGATAAGGCAGGGAGGGACTGTAGGCAACTGAAAGAGCTTAAAACACAATGAAGGCCAAGGAGCAAAACCGTCTGCACCATTTCTCAATTAAGTCACAGTAAGAGTCCTGCTCCACAAATGGTTTTGCTAATAAATTAATGGATTCAAAGCAAAATGTGGAATGTTCCCAATGTAAATACTGTGCTCACAGTCTACTATCATATACAAGAATGCTGCATAATCCAAATTGGTCTCAATTGACTACCATTAAAAACTCAAAAATAATATGGTACTGAAAATGATATTTTGCCATCAACATTTATCAAATTCTGTCACAGTTCCCCCACGAAACAGAAGTGATTCTGGACTTTATAACTGCTATCTCACTAGGGTCTGGACTGTGCTATTATTACTCTGAGGTTTGTATTTTGAAGAACGTGCCAGTTATATTTAAGTGATTTAAAAATAGTAATTTAGAAGGTTCTCCATCCAATTCTGTGTCTATCTCTTAAAGCCTTTCAACAGCAAGTCTTTTCTAAATTGTTTTAAGAGAGAACATGTATTCCTTAATAGATCTTTCTGAAATCATGATTATGTGATTTATTGCTTCTATTGATAACTAAGTATTCTGCTTGGTCTTAGGAATGTGTTCTTCTCCTTTTGTAACCAGGACTTTGAATGGGCCCATTTAGATTCATCGCTCTACTAAAAATGTGCATTCCCACCCCAGATATTCTGAATCCAAATAGAGAGTTCTCTCAGATCCCTAGGTGCATGTTAGGAAAATAGGACTCACTTAAGGATTTTATTAAAACTTAGATTCTTGATTCAGCATATCTGAGGTGGAAATTCAAATTTTTAGCAGAGGGTTGAACCAGAAAGAATCTGTTCTAAGCTATGCTATGATACGTGCATCCCTTGTTATGAGGATATGCATTAAAATCACGCTGACAGAAACAGTATTTAGATGCTGTAGTTACCAATGGCTGGGCCACATGTGACCCATAGCTGGATTTTGCTTGGTCTGTATGACGTTAGCCAGCACAGTCTTTGATATCTCTATCCAGTTAGTTGTCAATATTCAAAGTCACAGTACAAAATTGTGAAGATTTTATTATTGTAAACAATTTGGGAATCAGAAAGGCCAGGTTCACCTTCTTCCCTTGTATCAATCAGGTGCAAGTGAGTCAGGCTCATTTTTTAGCATTTCTTTTCCAGTTGTCCATTCCCCACCCCTCTCTGTTATTCCTCAGTATCAAGGCTTAGAGAAGATAGTCTTTCTCATTGCAATTGTGCTTAATTGATACATTAATGTTAAGAGAAAATAACATGTTCATCAGATAATGTGAGAAAATCAATCAAAGGAGAGAGGAATGGAGGAAGCGGGGTGGGGTGGGGGTAGCCCCGTGGAAAGGAAGACAGTTACATGTTTTCTTTATGACTCAGAATTGACTCAATGGCAGTGTGTTTTGGGTTACTGAACCAGGCATGGACTTTGCTGTTGTTAGTAATTGCTGTTGTCAAGTCGGTTCAACTCAGGGACAATTTTATGTTGAACAGAATGAAACATTGGCCAGTCTTGCACCATAATCATGTAGGGAAACATATACCATTCCTGCATCACTAATTTCTATTTTTGTACCAATCAGGAACAAGTGAGATAATAACAATTGTACTAGTTATTTTAACACAGAGAATTGAATACCCAAAAATTGAGAGTTGGGTATTGAAGAATTGAAAACACATGTACACAACAGAACACGAAGATAACACGGAGGAAGCAAGAACCAGCTATTATCTTCGGGGCTGGTGGGAGGAACCAGAGATGAGCTCATGATGCTTGTTAAAATTTGAAGGTCTGTGAGGTACATGTTGCAATGCCCAAGTCAACCTCGGATAAGGTCCTCTGTGAAGTTACAACTCAAACCCTTTGTGGGAAGGGACACAGGCCGGGGAGTTGTCTTTGCGTAGTCGTCATGAGGTTTACTCAGTGATAGTTGGACAAACTGAAAATAGAAATCAACTTCTGATTCTGTTGCTGGGCTGAAGGGATGTTGCTGTTGGTACACCGATAAGAGCATCTCAAAAACTAAACCCACTGCCATCAAGTCATTCCCAATCTATTCTTTGGGGATCTCTTTTACTCTCAGAGTTGCTGGCTGATTTTAACAGTCAATCGTGTGGCCAGCAACCTAACTTCTAATCCACAGAGCCACCAGAATGATAGAAACAGAACGCTACATATAGGAACAGAGCGGAAGAGGCTCCAAAGTTTCACAGGCACAAGAATGGATCGGAACTTAGCCTTCCAGGATCCCACTAACCCTCCTGCCCCCGCTCCCCACCCATAAGAAAAGCCTAAGTTGACTAAGCAGAAATGCTGCTTTCAGAGTTCAAGTCCCAAACCTCACCAAAAAAGGAGGTTGGAAATGAAATAGCAACATCTACTTACCAGGCCCTTAAGAAAGCAGAGTTTGTGATCTCTGTTTGAAAGATAAAATTGAAATGATTCTAATATTATTATAATATGTTCTGGATTATAAAGGTATTTCACAATTTTTATTTTCTGGGTCAAATGTATGCAGGCAAATCACATGACCAACCAAGGCAGAATTAGAACCAAGAGGCCCTGTTGACCAGCCCAGTATCTAATCAACGCATCAGGTGACTTCTATAAATCCATAGATAACTGGACTCCTTGGACTAATAAAGTCTAGAACTCTCACTGCCTTGGGGAAAAGAACTGTGGGTGTTTGGCATGGCTCATTGTCCCAGGTCAAAGACAAAACCCATTTGTTTGCTGACTGGTTTTATTAAGTCCTGAAGTGGGGGTGGGAGGACTAAAATAAACATGTCTCCAGTGGAAGGTGTAGGGATATCCAAGGGCAATTGAATTTTAATGCTTCTTGGAACACCAATTTTATGTCTTGCAAAAAACCCAGAAGGAATGCAATTCAGCTTATTACTGTACAAGAACTTTGTCATGGTTTGCAGAATCTCCCCCCAGTGCCACTGAAGAGCATGGCTTCTGAGATGCACCATGGCATTTCCCTAGCATCTGTTAAGGGTAAATGTGTGAGAATTTTTTGTGGGGGAAAGATATTCCTTCTTTAGGAAACGTGATTGCCATCTGCCGGGGAATTGGAATAACAGCTACCCAAATCTATGAGAGCGAAAAGCACGTCCAGAGTGGTGCAATGCACAACTTGAACAACTGTAAATGGTAGCCTGTGTTTTCTCAGACACTAGATCAAGATATATCAATATGTTTACTGTGTGGAAATAGGTTTTTAATAGTTATGTTAAAAAATGTTGGCTTTGCTTTAAATATTGGACTTGCCATATCCTTTAATACAATACTAATGGCTTTTTATATATTTTAACACATTGAATCCCTCAGTTTTTTCTTCTCTAGTTTTTTTCTTCAGGGACAAAATACTAATGTTCTATAAAACTAATGTTCTGTGAAAAAGATGGAACAACACTTATCTAAGTAACTATCACCTCTTACAACCCCGTCCTCTATTCAGTATCCTTTACCTCATCTTGGATAAGGGAGCTCCACTCTTTCCTAAGTAAGGATGTATAAGTATGTGCTAGGGTAGAGGTTAGCAATTAATTTCTGATACTGCATGTCTCTGAAAGAATATTTTTACTTCAGCTCTCTCTAAAAAACTTCATATACACACACTCAAAATTAGGCATTACTGAATGAATTTAAATTTTTCTCTTGCCAATTCTCTCCCTCTATATCTCTGAAAAGATTGAATTTTCTAATCTGATAATGGAAATTGGTTTGAATCTGCCATCAATTGGGTTATTTCAAATGGGAAGGGTGGACTATAGTGGCAGGTGGGTCCATCTTATCTGTTTACCTGACTCTCCTTTCTCTCAAACTCACTCTGATGTCTGCAGGCACCCAGGAATGTTGAGCACACACTGAGTATGACTGAGCCTTCCAGACCAGAGCTTCTCTGTGTCCTCACCCCACAATGGGGTGAGTCAATGCCCTAATCTCTTCAACTGTGACTTACAGGTAAATTTAAATCAAGGTCTGAGGACACAGACCAGACATAGTCTAGCTTTAACAATAATAAAATGGATGCACTACCAACTGCATTCTCAGGCTCTTGTTACTAATTCATCTGCTACTAATTTGTTAGCACTGAGGAAGGGAAATGATTGTCAGGGTAGCATACATAACATTTTAAGAAGATCCTTTGGGTCTTTCAGCAAATGGTTAAACTTTCCCATAGTAACCAAAAGTTTGAAGGTACAAGTCCAGAAGAGGTCCCTTGGAAGAAAGGGCTGGTGATCAACTCTGTAAAAATCAGCCACTGAAAACCAATGGAACACAGCTCTGGTCTGACATACACAGGGCCACCATGGGGCAGGATCAACTTCATAGCAAGTGTTTTTAAATAAAATTTTATAATTATAAATTATTTTTCAAAATTAGACATGGCACTGTATTTCTATTAACATTGTTAATATCTATACTACTAGAAAAATTGCAACCATAACTAGTTAAGTACATGCTAGGTATACTGGAGACAAGTTTCAAACTTTGTACACTGATTTAACATACATCCTACATGAAGAATGAATAAATAAACTTTAGTTACATACACACAATTGAATATTCTGCAATGTAAAAGAATACTGATGAATCTATGAAACACTGAATAACATGGATGAACCTAGAGAACATTCCATTGAGTGAAATTAGTTAACATTAGTCATGTGAGACTGCTATTATAAAAAAATCAAGAGAAAAACCTTTTACACTAAAAAGAATATTCTTCGATGGTAACCTGGGTAAGAGGGAAATCCTGAGTGAGAGGGGAAGGGTAAGGTTGAACATGGTTGAAGGGGAAGACAATTGGTAAAAGGAGAACTTAGCAAACATTTATTGATGTCAGGGAAGACATTGGGAGGTTTGCAAGAGTTAAAGGCGATAGAAGTAATCACCATTATGTACACAAACCTACAATAGTAGTGATTTATAAGGAGATGCTTGGATAGATATTCTGACTAATAGGTGTATGAGGGGGAGGGAAAAAGGGAGTATGCCTCTGTGTGCGTGTGTTTGTACACACATATATGTGCTTAATAGGATATTTGCATATGTGCATTTACCTTTTTATAAGTATATCCATGAATATGGTGGAGCATCCAGAAAGCAAGTGTCTGGAAAGTTCTTTGACATAATCAGACATCTTGAGGGAAAGAATTGTTGAGCCAAGGGGATCAGAACCATATTTCTGGGGGACACTGAAGTCAATTGGCATAACATAGTTCATAAAGTCAATGTTCTACATCCTACTTTGAAGAGTAGTGGCTGTGACCTTCAAGGTTATTGTGGTAGTTACATAATATGGTGTCAATTTGGGATTTGAGAGGATTAAGAGTGAAAGGGTGAAGACTAGTCAGTCAATTAAGTCATGGCCAATGAGGCCTCTGTATAGGCATAGCCTTTTCCTGAGAATTCTGGGAATTCCTATATTCTTTCTTGGAAGCAGGAGACAAACTCTTTCTACTACTCACTGGGAAATATAGCAGCTAACAAAACACATGGAACTACATTAGTGCCTTGAGCTGGGAAAGCCAAATGGAGACCCCTGCCAGTGTTGAGATGCTTACAACACCACTGGATCCACAAGACTTCACACCCACTGGCCTACGATCTTCCTGTATTTGGTGTCATTGTATATGTTTCATGAATCTGAAGAGGACTTTATAGATTGGTATCGGACCTATGGGTTAATATTGGACGTATGGACTTGATCTGGACTGGACTGGGATGTTTTTCTCAATCGTTAACTGCTCTTTTGTATAAACCTCTTTCGTATACACATATGGGTGTGTCTATGAATTTGTGTCTCTAGTCTATCTGGACTAACACAGTTAGTGAGCAGCCATCTTTCTCCATGTGGAAGATAGAAGAGTGATGAAAATTGAAGGGCACATGGAAACAATTAGTCCAATGGACTAATCATTAGTCTCCATACATTCCTCAGTCTTCACAACATGTCTCCACAACACTGAGACCAGAACTGGACAGTGTCTGGCTACCACTGCCAAATGCTCTGAAAATAATTGCATTAAAGGCCTTGCAGAGTTAGGGATAGACTGTGAAGCAGAACCCAAAATCATATTAGAGACCAGACTCACTGACTGCATAGAGATTGATGAGACCCAACCCCCACCAAGACTATGGCCCTTAGTCAACCATCAGTTCTCGAAGTGAGCTACTGTTCATGTTACAATAATCGATAATTAAGATCAAAAGGGTAGCATTTACCCAAGGATAGAGTTCAAAGTGTTAGGAAAGAAGTGGGGCTGGAAACAGGAAACACAGGGAGGAACAATTATAAGTGTTAGTTCATTAAGATGATTGCAATGAATTAGTTGAAACAAAAATATATATAAAGTGTTAAAGGTAAACCTGATGACCTGCTCTGTCAACAATTACCTAATTCACAGCAAAAAGTTTAAAATATATAGAGAGATCCTACACTAATACTGCCTCATTCACAAGTGAGATTATAACCACAAATATAGGAGTTATGCTCTACAACATAATTTGGGGGGGCATAATTCAATTCATAACAAGTTATTTATTATGTACGTACTATGCTACACTTAAGGACAGTTCAGGACTTGACAAGAGCTTCTTTCAGTTGTATGAGAGGGCTCCAAACACCGTATGGAAAAATTCCATTATCTTTTCATTCCATTTTCCACAAATTATTCTAACTCCCTTGTATGGATGGTTTCTATATATTAGGATCAATTCAAAGGTACCTACCAAGCACAACAGCAGGTTGTAGTCCATGGACTGAGAACTAGAGAACGGCTGGTGAACAAAGTGAGTTTGGACCCTGATATGATATGATGTATTTTATGCTTCCGGTGGTAGTAAATGCCGAGAAACATATAAGTAAATATTTATCATACATGTATGTATGTATGTATGCATCTGTGATTGATTCATGCACCCATGGAGGATTGTAGGGGGCTTTGCTCCCTACACACAGAGCTCATCTGCACATGCACTGAACTAGCAAATGTGAGAGGATGCCTTCATATGGCAGCAGCTCTCTCTGCAAGAGCTTGATGATCTTGCTGATCTTTTCTCATTCTTATACTCTAGCCTGGCTCTGTTACTTGACTTAGCCAATTATATATTAGAAAATCGTGTCTCACAGAAGCACGCATGAATAGATCATCTCTTACTGCGATTGGGAACCCTGATATATGTTTGCAGATGTCACTATATCATTTACTCCTTCGGCAATAGGGTGATGACTAGGAAGTGGCCTAAGGAAGATGTGAAAATAGTCCATCTTTCCTGAGCAGTCGTTACATGAGTGTACAGTAAAGTGCAAATTCAATGAACTGAAAAATTCAATTTGTGAGCTTATACATTTTATTCCACTCTCTATATACATATGTGTGTGTGTACAGCTATGTACATAACTGAGTGGGAGTGGCCTATGCATGATAAGAAAAATTGGGGGACTATAGTATCAGAAAGAAACACTGGTAGCACAATGATTAATAACTCAGCTGCTAACCAAATATCAGTGTTTAAAAACCACTGGCCGCTCTGTGGGAGAAAGATGTTAACAATTGGCTTCTAGAAGGATTTAAGTCTTGGAAACTGGGCAGTTCACCTCTGTCCTACAGGGTTGTTAGGAGTCGGAATTGATTTGTTAGCAATGAGCAAAGCTTGGTTTGGGGTTATAGTGTCGCAGGAGCTAGTGATGGTGAATTGTGTTGAGTGTGGTAACAAAAAGTGAATAATATGCAAACTGCATTGGTCAAACAACATGGAGGTTGTGTATTTACATAACAAGGAGGTTTTCCTGGGTGCTCCAGGGAAGACATTCCATTTGGAAGTAGGTTAGTCACAAGTGGAGCTGACATATTACAGGACTCCCTCAAAAATGTTCACAACTAAGAAAAGCAAGGAAATGGAGTGAGGTGAATGTTGATCCCGAAGACATTGTTTTGTAATTACAAATATGAACATATTTTTGTACCTTGATAAGAAAAAATTTGAGATGGCAGAAGAAAGGAAGGGTAAATGGAGGGCAAACATTTTCTGGGAACAGAATTTTCAGAGCATTTGCCTTCTCTTCTATAATTACTGGCAATCGGGCCCATTATTAAAGGGTTAATCTGCCAGTGATGCTATCAATTTTAGCCATTCTAACACACCCCTTTGTAGCTGGATGGCTTTGGCCTAGTCAATTTCTTTGTAAACCTTAAATGTAAAAGGAAAGTCTTCGCTTCAAGATCTCTGAAATATCTGAGAACGTGACAAACTCTCGCTTCTGATTTCATCGTAGTCACTTCTGCTCTGTACCAGAGAGTCCCAGTTTTCTCATAAATGCCACAAAAGATTACAGATGGAAAGGAGGCTACAGAGCTCTCCCTGGAAATGCCAGATTTATCTGTAGAATTGTCTTGGGGGAAGCTTGTCTTTAAAATTCCCCAAAAGGCTCTTGTGGCTCTTCAAGTTTTAATCTTTCTCTTTCATTCCCACATAACAAGTACATTTACACTTTCCACTGCAAGCCTGCCTTGTCACTTGTGACACTAATGTAGGGAGGAAATCTGTTATTAAAAAAACCAAAAAAACAGTTTTAGCTTCTCTTGATCCTGCAGCATTCTTCAGTTAGGTATGCCCAGGTATAGAAGGAGAGTGAGCGAGCGAGCCAACGACCGAGTGAGTGAGTGAGTGAGTGAGAGAGAGAGAGAGAGAGAGAAAAAACAGGATTTGCTTTCAAGTGAGAGGAGAGGGTGTGGAAGGCTATTAACAAAGATGACTATTCAGTTTGTTTTGATATTATATATCTTTCTTCTCTTTTGATCAAAGATGTCAGAGGTGAGATGTAGGTTGAGATGATCTAACTCACCCTCTTATAGCTGATGAAACTGAGTGGTGACATGACGTGCCTAAGACCTTACGCGTGTAGTTAATCCATGGAGAGCACAACTGGATCCCCGGCTCTGTCTCCAAGTGTGTTACTGTTTGGAGAGGCCGTTACAGTTGAACTTTGCCAATCAGTTGTTCCCAAACTGGATGGTCATTACACTTAGCTGTAAATCGCTTAAGAACCAAGTTCCACTGCATTCCTTGTGATAGCTGTATCAAGGCCAGCGTCCTGGAAGATGTAGTCAGCAAACATAGCCGACCTGCTCTTAAGAAGGGTCTGTTTACAGATCTGGCCTTTGGCTGATGGCTAAGAATGTGGATTTGAATCCTCCTGGGTCACAGAGCACCTTTGTTCCTTCTAAGATGTTGGAGTTTGAATTACTCTAGCTTGTCATTGTATCTGTGTGACCAATCTACAGTTAAACCCAAGGGCCTGTGTCCTAAATGGGCCTCTGTGGTCAGAATGCCAAGGTGTATGCTGTGTTTCACTACTGGCTGGAGATTGTGGTCTCCATGACTCCTGCAGGTAAGCATGAGGATCCTGTACATGGGCTCCTCCAAATTCTGGTTGATATATTTTTCTTACGTAGCTGACTTTGTATCCATACTCTAAAAAATATTGGTTATCTGTTCATTTATATGCTCAATATCATTAGCCCTGAAGATCCAAAATGTGTAGACAATGTGGCATGCTGAAACAAGGGATGTCAGAATTGTTGGCCCAGATAAAAATATGTTGTTAGGTGCCATCAAATTGGCTTCGAGTCATAGTGACCCTATCTACGTACAACAGAACGGAACACAGTCTGGTCTTGTGCAGTTGTCACAGTTGTTCCTATGATTGAGCTCATTGCTGTAGCCACTGTGTTAGTCCATCTTTCGAGGGTCTTGTCTTTTTGCACTGCCCCACTACTTTACTAAGAATGCCAACCTTTTTCACCACTTGTCAGTCATTTGTCACACTGTGGTGGTTTGTGTGTTGCCGTGATGCTGGAAGCTATGTCACTGATATTTCAAATACCAGCTGGTTCACTAAAATCAACTGATTTCAGTGGAACTTCATGATTCAGAAAGACTGGGAAGAAGGAATAAGTTGTCCACTTCTGAGGAATTATCCACTGACCACCTGATGGACAGCATCCCCTGAGGGATATTATGGACAAACAGGTTTGGAAACCTCTGGAGAAAACTATGCTGTTTACAGCTCACAGAAAGGTAACATTTACTCCAAGCATATATTCATTACAGAATTCTATTTAATAAACTGTCACAATATAAATAACCAATGGGGCTACCTTTTAATTAGGTATCTATTAACTCTCAGATCCTCAATAGTTTTAAAATTGAAATTGTGATTTTCCACTCCAACCCACCATTACTGATATTCTTTCCCAGCTCAATAAATCACCATTTTAAGGTTTTTATAAAATATTTCATTTACATAGGTCATAATCATTAAATTGCTCCTATTCCTCTCCATTTCTTACATTACACATAGAAACTGATTATTGCAGGAACTGAATATTTATCACAAAATATAATCATTTCATAATACCACCACCTCTACTCCCCCGATTAGGTTAGCTGCCTCTCTCACCTGTATTATTCCAATGCTATAACAATGATTTCTTTGTAACCATGTAATCAAGAGTCAACCCACTTGACGCACCACATCAGCAACCTACTGCCATTGAGTCCATCCTGACTCACAGAGATCCTATATCAATTCGTAACCATTGTGGGAGCAGAGTCTCATCTTTCTCCCACAAAACGGCCGACCTTATGGTTAGCCCAGCTCTGATCCTCACAGTATCTCACAAAGATTACACCACATCTCTCCTCATAAAGTGCAAATGATTTCCCATTTCAAATCAGAATGATAACTAAAGATTTTATCATAGTCTGCAGGTCTCTTTATAATCTGTTTCCAGTAGAACCCCAGGCCTCCATGCTAATCCGTTCTAGAAGGAGCACGGAGATGCAATGCAGTCGAATTCTGAATCAATTTTTCCCATAAGAAATAACCGAAATGGACATTCCCTCTCAATAAACGACTCGACAACTGTTAAAAAAAAAGAACCGAAAATGGATGGATCCCTTCTCAACCACCAAGTTTTTACCCTAACCTTGCCTTTTTGTACAAAACATAACAAAGAAATTTCAAAGTAACTAAGTTCAGAGTTAACTAATATAATTTAAATAAGAAACACAACATTAAAAAGTCTTTAACAACTACAGGATGGCATACCTTGAGACTGATGAGGATGTGGATCTGTGGACGCGGACGTGGAGAGGAGGGATGGAGAGAGAGTCCTTGGAAGGGGAAAGCTGCTTTTCAGGAGTTTTTTCCCTTTGCTGCCTTTCTTCACTAGGACCTGGCTGGTTTTCTCTTTAAAAAAAAAAAAAATCTGTCTCCTGTGGTCTGCTGTTGGCATTTCCTTAACTGCTATCTAAAAGGGTTTACTAAATTATCATCAACAATCTTGACCGGTTCCTTATGATGATTCTTTTCAAAAACTTTCTCAGGAGCCATGTTTTCAATCTACAAACAGTACAAAAAGCCACAAAAACTAAGAAAATTATAGCAAAACACTTGGAACACAGCTGCAAAAGGTTTAAGCAACTCGTACTAACAACACCAACTCATGCTGAGTGACCGAAACGTGAACTGCTTTTGGTTATAAAAAGCACGTGTGCCAGGTCAGATTAAAAGGTTTTGTTCGAGCTCCGATGCAAAAATTTCTCAACATTTGTCATCGAAATTCAATTATGCCAAGTACGAATGTGGTAGAGTACCGGGGTTCTGCTGTCCCACTTTTGCTCTGATTTATCTGGTACCCCTTTCTATTAGCCCCTTCCCTTTGGCTACACTACATTCCTTCTGTTCTCAAACCACCAAAAATGCCCCGGCCCTGAGGCCTTTCTGATTGCTAATCTGTTTGCACTGAGCACCTAACATCCAGACATCAGCCTGGCTCAAGTGCTCACTTTTTTCAGATCTCAATTCTAATCTCACTTTATCAAAGAAGTCTTCCTTAGTGACCCAATCGCCGCCTCCTTTATTGCCCTTTATCTTTGACTTTTTGTTCTTCAAAGAACTTCTCAACCCCCAAAAGAATATATATGTATTTGCTTCTTTGTTTAATAACTTTCTCTACAAGACCACACACTCGGAACTGTTGTCTGCTCTACAGGTAACTCGGGCAGTGCTTGACGCAGACTAAGTGGTGGCCAATATCATGAATGAAGGACAGATATAGCAATGTCTGAGCTGAGATTTGAAAGATGAGTAGAAATCATCCAAAAATATCTGGTTTAATGAAATAAACTTGAGGGAGAATAGAGACACACGAGGAGATGTGGTTGGTTCTGAGCTATAAGAGGGCACTCAGGTAAGAGTTTAAGGTAACTTCAGAAAAGCTCATCTTGTCAGTCCTTTTTTCTCACCCTGTCATTCTTTGAGAGGAGTCCTAATGTCGCCGTGGTTACGCATTGGGCTGCTGCAAGGTCAGCAGTTGGGAAATGCCAGATGCTCCATGGGAGAAAGACAAGCCTGTCCACTCCCATAAAGAGTCATGGTCCAGAGACTCCTGGGACCGTTCTACTCTGTCCTACAGTGTCCAGATGAGTTGTCACTGAATTGATGGCAGTGAGTGGATCATTCTTTGAAATCACGAGGACTTCTTCAGTTCTGAATCTCCAGGCTGCAAAATACCGATTGACTTCCAGTGGGCTGACACAGAAGACACAGCAATAGGTACTTTTGGCTTGTCCTTTGTTACGTTCACAAAGGAGTCTTTGGCCACGCTGCCCCTGCTGAGGGAAGTGAGTTACAACATTGCCCCTCAAGAGCTTCAGTAGCAAAGACCTTTGACATTTTATAGCAAACAACAACAAAATACTTTCTCCCTCCCACCCTTCTTTTCTACTTTTCCAAAATGCGGTCCTGAATACCAGATAAGCCAAGACTAACGGAATTTTGCAAGTGATTAAAAATTGTTTTGCATGGGCTAAGAATCCAAAATCTTCTCAGAATTTAATCTATTTATTTGGGTGGGGGCAGCAGAAAGTGTCCTACATTTTAAAAGCAGAGTTCATTTAACAGAAGAATCTTGTCTCTCTTACACCCTTCTTTTCCCAGGAAGAATTAACTAGGCTTAAAGCAAGGCTGTGCATTCTCCCTCCTGCTGCTTAAGGGGATTGTAGGGCAAGTGGCATTTCTATTACAGATAAAAATATATGTTTTAAGCATGCTCGGGGGAAATTTGCCAGCTGGCTTATTATGGTGAGAAGGGAACTGGCATGGGAAATGAGATTCTACTAACTTTGTTGGAGTATGCGTGTTTTGCATAATTTGGAAAGGGGATTCTGGGCTAAACTTGTGGGAGCAGGTTTAAAAGTAGATGTGTTTTGATATAATTTTTTCTTTGTAGATATGACAGCACTAAATGGAGTTAGAGACCCTCGGTGAGAATACAGCTACACTCCAGAAATCAAGTTGAGAAAGCTGTTCTCCAGGGCATTGGCTTAGAGTCCCTGGTGGTCCAGACCGTGAGACACTTGACTCCAGCCAGAAGTGGTTTGGAAACCAGGCCTGGGAATCTGCTTACCAAAAGTTACAATCTTGAAAACCCTGATGGTGCCGTTCTACACTGCACACCATGCCATGAGCTGGCCCAAAGGCAACTAACAACTACACATTTCACCAATTTCTATTATTACCAACAACAAAACTCTCTCTCTCTCTTTTAAAAATCATTTTATGGAGGGCTCTTACAAATCTTATAACAATGCGTACATCCATTGCATCAAGCACATTTGTACATATGTTGCCACCATAATTCTCAAAACTTTTTTTCTACTTGAGCCCTTGATATCAGATCCTCTTTTTTTCCCTCCCTCCTCCACTCTCCCACCCTCATGATCCCTTGATAAATAATAGATTATTATTTTCATATCTTATACCGACCTCTGTCTCCCTTCACCTTATCTTCTGTTGTTTGTCCCCCTTGGAGTGGGGGTGGGGTGGGGGAGAACTATACATCAATCATTGTGATCATTTCCTCCTTTCTCCCCCTTGTCCCCCCACCTTCCCCATCTTCAAGGTATGGCTACACATTACTGTTCCTGAGGGGTTTATCTGGCCTGGATTCTGTGTGTCCAGAGCTCTTATCTGTACCCGTGTACATGTTCCAGTCTAGTCAGACTTGTAAAGTAGAACTGGAGTCATGATATTTAATGCTTTCTCAAGCACTAAAGAACTAGAGGAATGTTGTGTGTTTTGTCGGTGATATGCTGAACCCTGGCTGGCTTGTCCCTTCCTTGCGATTCTTCTGTGAGGGGATATCCAATTATCTACAGATGGACTTTGGGTCTCTACTCCAACCTGAACCCCATCACTTGCATCAATATGATTGTTTGTCTTGGGTCTTCTGATGCCTGATACCTGTTCCTGTCAACACCTCATGATCACACAAGCTGGTGTGCTTCATCCATGTGGACTTTGTTGCTTCCCTGCTAGATGAATTCTTGTTTAACTTCACGCATTTAAGACCCCAGACACTATATATTTTAATAAACCAGCACCATCAGCTTTCTTCACCACAATTGCTTATGCACCCATTTTGACTTCAGAGATCATGTGGGGGACGTGAGCATCACAGAATGCCAGGTTACTAGAACAAAGTGTTCTTGCATTGAGGGAGTACTTGAGTAGAGGACCAATGTCTGTCTGCTAACTTGATACTTAATATATAAACATATGTACATAGACCTATATTCTTGTCACTATATATTAATATATTTGTACATATGCATGCCTATATTTATACCTCTATAGATGTCTTTTACATCCTAGTAATTTCCTTTATTTCCTTTTACTTACCTCCTGTCCCACTATCGTTTTGATTTTCATTCAGCTCTCTTGGTTACATTGCACTTGTTCAAGCACCACAAGGCTTTCTATACCCTCCTAGCCATCAGCTTTATGTCTCCTGTTGTTCCCTTGTCCCTTGGTTTGTTGGCTTCTCCCTCTTTTTCCCCCACCTCCACATCTCCCCTGGGAACCATTGGTCCATTGTTTTCTCCTTGGGATTGTTTATCTTGCCTATGTTATATAGATAGACATGAAAAAGAAGAATGAGAAGGAGGAGGAAGAAGAGGAGGAGGCAGTAGCCTAAATAGTTCCAGGTCTGTCTGCTGACCCTTATGTATGTTTTCCGAATGCATCTGGTGAAGTGCCAGGTCCTGCCATTTGAGTCTGAAGACTATTTTCAGGATTCCTTGGGGATTTCATGGTTTTGCTCCCCTTGCTGCTCTGTTGGCTCCCTTCATGTTTCATCCTGCTGTAGGGGAGAGGGGGTGAGAGCAGGCACAATTCCTGCACTGTGCCTCCAGTGCTGTGCCCTGCAGCACTGTAGGTCAGTGAGACGTCGTGCCTCCTGGTGGAGCCAGCCCTACGGTTCTCTCTGTGCCTTGGCTGCTCCGAGCAGGAGCGTCGTCCTTGGGGCTTGGTGGGCCAGGGTGCAGTTCTCTCTTCCCCTACCCCCACCTCCACCTCTAAGTTTGCTTCCATGTTGTATGGGCAGACCCACCACTCTCCCTGGGCTGTATCTTTCATGCTGTGCTCTGTAGTGAAATCTCCTGGGAGGGCGCTGACCTAGCAGGGATTGGGGCCAGCCTTGCAGACCTCTCTGTTAGTTTGCTGATTCATGCCGGTATGTTGCCCATGTTGCTTGGCATACCAGGTTGAGGTCTGGTCCCTCTCTCCCTTTCCAGTGGAAACATAAACAATACCCTCCCTGTGGGTATGTTAGTGTCCTTTCCTCCCACTATCCACAACCTTTCCTCCCTACCCCCTCCGTTTTAGTTGGCCATCATATGCATCCCTACTTTGGGTCTGACTCCTACCAGGGTGCCTAGGCCTTGCCCTAGGTATTTATGATTTTAGTGGCTTTTCCCCTATGCCCCTTGTGCTTTTTAAGCTTACCTCAATAGACAATATTGCACTTGCCCTTTAGTACTTGGTTTACTTCAATTAGCATACTTTCCTCCAACTCTTCCTATGCGTCCATGTGCTTCATGTGTTAATCACTGGTTTTTAGGGGTATATAGTACTCCCTTGTATGTATGTACCAGAGTTTTTCAATCCATTCATCTGTTGATGGAAACTTAAGTTATATCCAAATCTTTGTGACTGTGAACTGTGCTTTGATGAAAATTGGAAGGCAGATGTTTGCCTGTGATCTGTTTCTTTCCTCTTCTGGGTATATGCCTATTAGAGGGATTGCTGGGCCATATGGTAGCTCAATTTCCATTTGGTTTAGGTATTGCAAAATCGAGCTCCATAACGGCTGCACATACCTACAGGTCCACCAGCAGAGCATGAAAGTGCCTACCTCATTATATCCCCTCTAACACTGTGGCTTTCTGATATTTTGAAGTCAGCTATCCTTCATGGTGTTAGGTAGTATTTCATAGATTTTTAATTTGAATTTCCCTTATGGTTAATGATTGTGAACTTTTTCACATATGTTTATTGGCCATTCGGATTTCTGTCCTTTTGAAACTTGTGTTCAGTTCCTTTGCCCATCTTCTCAATGGGCTATGTGTTTTTTTTTCATATTGTAGGCTAGTAGAGTATTGTAGATTTTAGGAATAAGGTCTTTGTCTGGTATGTCATCACCTAAGGTGTTTTCCCAGTCTGCGAGCTCTCTTGTTACTCTCTTGGCAAAGTTTTTCGACGTACACAGGTTTTTTACCTTCAGTATATCGCATTTGTCAATTTGTGCTTCCTCTGTGTTTGTGTCCTTCCCTATTTCTGATAGCCTATGTCTTCCCTGTGCCAAAGTTCTTGAGGTTGTCCTAAATCCTTCATTAATGGTCCTATTAGTTTCAAAGTTTACCTCCAAGTCTCTGATCCACCTTGAGTTTATTCTCATGCATGGAGTGAGGTAAGGAAGGGTCTTGGTTCATTTTTTTTTTCTGCAGGTAGATATACATTTTTTCCAGCACCACTTCTTGAAGAGGGCATCTTGTTCTCATTTGATGTTTTAGGGGCTCTTAAACAAAGATCAGTTGTCTGTAGGCTGATGATTTAATTTCTGAATTTTGAGTCCTTTCCCACTGGTATGAATATTTGTCATTATACTAGTAACTCACTGGTTTGAATACTGTGGCTTTATAATAGGTGCTAAAATCAGAAAAAGCAAGTTCTACTTTGTCCTTCTTGGGGAGCTTTCTACTAATTCTGGGCTTTTCCTCTCTCCATATGACGTTGGTAGTCAGAGTTTCCAATTCTTTGAAAAAAGATGTTGGTATTTGTGTTGGGATAGTGTTAAACTTATACAGTGCCTTAGGTAGGACTGACATCTTTACTGTATGAAGTCTTCTGACCCAAGGGCATGTGATATTCTTCCATTTGTGGAGGTCATTCTTGGGTTCTTATAATAGTGTCTGTAGTTTTCCTCATACAAATCTTTTACTTTTTTTTTGGTTAGGTATTGTGGCAGTTACATAATCTCCTGTTAACTTGCGGAGGGGTGGAATCTAGCCTGTCAATCAGGTCACAGGCAATGAGGTCTTGGTGAGGGCATGGCTTTCTCCTGAGGAGTCTGGGAACTCCTGTCTTCCTCCCTGGAGGCAGGACACACACTCTCTCTCTATGAGACATACCTGTTTACAAGCCTCATGGAGCTATACTAATGGAGGCAGAGCCCTGGAGCTAGAGGAGCCACCTGGAGATCCTGCCAGCACTGAGGTGCTTCACTGCCCCTGGAGCCACAAGATTTTCCACCCACTGGCCTGTGATCTTCCTGCATTTGGTGTCATTGCATGTGCTATGTGAGCCTGAAGAAGAATTTATAGACTTGTCGCAGACATATGAGCAAATATCAGACTTAGGACTTGATCCAAACTAGGCTGGGATATTTTCCTAGCATATAATTACTCTTTATATAAATATCTTTCTTATACATATGAGTATCTATGAATTTGTTTTTCCAGTCACCCAGACTAACACAGGTATATCCCTAAATATTTCACTTTGTGCTTGGCTATTATGAAGGCTATTTGCTGTCTTCATGTTATACTACCTTCTTTCATCTCCATTTCTGTGGTCTCATTCGATGTATACAGCAGTCTCTTAGACCTCTGTTTATTGATCTTGTGTCTTGCCACTCTGCCATATTCCACTATCACTTCCAGCACTCCTTTTGTGGAGCTTTTGGGGTTTTCCATATATAAAATCATATGATAGTTTCACCTCTTCTTTTTCCAGAATACCTTTGATGTCTTTCCATTGCCTTATGTTGTTAGCTAGGACCTCTAGTACGATGTTAAATAAAAGTAGGGACAAGGGACATCCTTGTCTGGTCTTTTTTCAGTGGGATTGTTTTAGTCTTTTCTCCATTGACCACTATATTGGCTGTTGGTTTTTCATATATAGCTTGTATTATGTTGAGGAATTTTCCTTCCATTCCATTTTTTGAGTGTCTTAAACAGGAATGTGTGTTGGATATTGTCAAATAGTTTTTTTCTGTATCTACTGATATTATCATGTGGTACTTATCCTTTTTCTTGTCAATGTGGTGAAGAATGCTGATGGACTTTCAGATATTGAACCATCCCTGCATCCCTGGAATGAATTCCACATGATCATGGTGAGTTATTCATTTTATAAACTTTTGTATTCTATTGGCCAGTGTTTTGTTAATGATTTTTGTATTGATGCTCATTAGATTGGTCTGTACTTTTCCATTCTTACGGGACCCTAGCCCACTTTAGGTATCAGTGTTATACTAGTTTCCTAGAAAGAGTTTGGGAATTTGTCATCTTTTTCTGTGCTCTGGGAGAGTTTGTGTAGAATTGGTGTCAGCTTCCCTGAATGCTTGATTGAATTATTTTGTGAAGCCATCTGGTCTCATCCCATACCTCTTGAATTTCCCTTTGGTGTGTCACCTTTATCTCCTCTGCCATTTCTTCCTTCTTTTGCATTGCTTCCCTCATATCCTGTATGACCCCAAACAGCATTCTAAAGATTTCTTTCTGTGGCCGACCAACATCTGCTTCTTCTAAGAATGTTAGGTTCAAGACTTCCTCCAACATGGCTTTTTCTTTCTCCTGATTTTTCGTTGATGTTGTTGAGACAGTTTGCTGTCTGCATGTTAGGAGGAGCTCAGCACCATATTCCCAAGAATCAATGAGCCTTGGGTGCTCTCTTTGGGAAGTTGGTAGGAATTCTTCTGTTGGTAGGAATTATTCTGAACTGCCCTGGGGGTCAGGCATTGGCTTTGTCCCTCTGGCCTTTGTCCCTCTGGGGTCTCCCTCTCACTCCAGCCTATTCTGTTGTTTGGAGGTTGGGTTGGATGGTCCTCTCAGGGTATTCTGGCTAGATGGTTACAGGTCATGAGGGTGGCACTATGTAGGCTGATCAGGCCAGGAGCTGACATGGTTTGGTGAAGAGCATCAGAGGGAGGCCTCAGGGTGGGGGTGAGGGTTGGATTGAGACTGGGATGCCAATCTAGGTAGGGTTGACTGTATAGCTGTAGGTCCAGGGGTGGCCTGGTGGGGGTACCTCAAGACCTGGGGCTTCCCACATGCTAGAAGTGAACAGGCCTTGAGCTTTCAGCTCCTGCTGGCTTTTCTCTTTTGTTATGTTAAAACTCAGTAAGCAGTACTCAGGGGATTTTCTGTCTGCCGTTTTTGTTATGTTAAACCTATGTTAATGGACAGTTTTCTGGTGGCTTGCATTTAAAGTACTCAAAGGAACACAGCCTTAGATTTAAAGCATTTTTTTCGGTTTTTTAAATAATGGTCTTGTAGGGTGCCCTGGTATTGGGGCTGGACTGCACTGTCTCCAGGAAAGGAGGATAAGATTAGCTGAGTGTGTTTGGGACCCACTGGTTCTGAAATGCTCCAGCTGCCCTTATATGTCATCCAGGTTCCCTCCTGCACAGCTCCACAGGCTGTGCTCCGGGAATCTATACTAAATGTCATGTAAATATCCTAGGGGCCCTCTATTTGCAGCATATTAGTGTCCAATTATCTGTTGTTACTCACACTGGCAGGCATGGAGCTGAGCAGAGGGGGGAAGGGCATGGCGGAAGCAGTTACTCTGTTCCTAAAAATTCTCTTACTGAATACCAATTCTGTGTAAGGAAACACAGGAATAACTAAGAACCGAGGAGCAATATGAAGTATAGTTTAAAATGTGTGCTTTGCAGTAAGACTGTCTGAGGCCAAAGCTCAATTCCACCATCTTTTCTATTAGGTACTTTTGGACAACTGACATAATTCAAGATACGACAAAATGAAGACCTAGAGAAGGTAACTGTAAGAAGCATTTGTTAGGTTTCTTGGGTGGGAAATACCTTGGTTCATGACTTTGCATGAGAAATAATTCACATTGAAGCCTGGTATGTGATCCAAGTAGCTTTTGATAAAGGATGGAAAAAGTTTCAGGTTTTAGTCAGTGAACACAGGCAAGCTCATGGGACTGCACACCCAAATGTGGCGAGCTGAGGCCAGAGAGAGAGAGACCATGGCATCACTGAGTAGAAAGAGGAGAAGCAGCGGTGGGGAGATGGGGGAGACAGTGGTCTCCAGGTTCCAGCCTTTAGGACCTCTGGCTGGGAGGTGTGGTCAACAGTATTGGTTGACCCCATTGGCTGAATTAAGCCCACCTGGCCTCATTTGGACCCACCCATGTGTACCACCTCCCTGGCTCAAGGGTCTGAATTTGGAGCATGCCCCTTAGACATCCCTGTTACTTGCTACCTAACATATTCTGGCTGTACTTCTACCACACAGATCTGCTTTTTTCTTTTGGCAATACATAGTACTTCTGCTATTCTTCAACAGTAACGATGTTTTTTCAGTCTTTGTTATTCAATGTTCAACTTCATTCAATGTTCAACTTCTACATGCATATGAGGCTATTGGAAATCCCAGGACTTGAATAGGCTCACTTTAGATCACAAAGTAACATTGTTACTGTTCAGAGGTCTTGTGCAGCAGATTTATTCAATGTAATCCATCCTTGGTTCACTTAACTGCTGCTTCCATGAGCATTGGTCAAGCCAGACAAAATCCTTGACAATGTCAATCTTTTCTCCATTTATTGTGATGTCACCTATTAGTCCAGTAGTAATCATTCAGCTCACCAGTTTTTCTGTCTAGATAATGTAGGTGACAAAAAATAAAATAGAATTCTGAACCTACAAGAGCAGGCAGCATAGATAGTGTAATGAGACATGAATATATGTTAACAATAAGTTCATAATGTCACAGGAATCTCTGTTTATGATAAATTTTCCAGCAAATTGTTTAAATAATACTGAAACAATTGCTAAAAACTCAAACAGAAAAATTGGAGTGGGTTATGATGGAGGAGTGCCATTTATAGGGAAACACGTTGGACTTCATGAGATGAATACATTGGCCTGAACAATAGAGAAGAAAATGACACTCTGAAAGCAGGAATAAGTTGAGCAAAACCATGGCATTTGGAAAGGGTAGGCTCATGTAGGTGGCAGTGAGTAGACACCCTGGGCCACAACAGATTCCTCTTGTTTACATGAATACAGAATTAAAAAAGATAATATTAACAGTGAATGGTGAAATTTGAGTGGAATAGAGGCACATTAGAGAGCAGTTAAGAAAGAATTTTTCAACAAAGGAAAGAGTTTAAGATTTCAGAGAGATCCCACTGGCAAAATCATCACAGGAAAAACTTGACTTGGGTGAAGAATAGATGGATGACTTCAGACTTTTACTAAAAAAAGAATTCTGTGGATTGGTCATAGAATAACAATATGCATGTGATAGGTAGGTTTATTGTGCCAACCTGGTCCATAAAAGCATGTGGGATTAATCAGGTCACAGGTTGATTGTAAAGAGATACATGACTCAGCAAGGCCTGTCCCTCCCTCTCTTTCTCTCTGGGAATCAGAGCAGTGTGTGGCTGCTTTGGTGAGTTCTTGGTCTCAATTTGTGAGCTACATTAACTTTGGAACAGTCGACCTCTGGATCTTGTCACTGGAGCCTGAGGTTCCTTTGAGAACTGCTCCGCCACACTGCTGGTGTATACATTGCTTAAGCTTAAAGCTGTTGGACACTGTCACCTTGAATTTCTTGAGTTTGATATCCCATCCAGACCTGCTTCACTAAGCTCCTAAGCTGCTGACTGTTGGTGACCTGCCTTGCTGTTGCTGCCTGTGGTCAGACTCTGCCTACATTGCCCAAGGGAGGACTCAGCTGTCTGCTTCCTTGATCTTGGACCCAGCAGCCCTCATGAGTTGAAAGACTTCCAGTATATTAACTGTTCCATGGAAGTGAGTTGAACTGAGCCCTCTGTACTGCTGTGTGGACTAATTAACTGTTATATTCCTTCATGCTGTATCTATCTTTCTATCTACCTATCTATTATAATAAGTCCTGGTGTTGTTTCTCTAGAAAACCCTGCTTAACATAATGATTTCTATAACAAAAAACACAGTGTTTAATATATTCATAAACATACTGCCATGAAATTTGTACTTATTTCTTAATCTACAGCCTGTCAAGTTTTCTTGGTGCTTGTAATTAGGTTTGTATGTACACACAATTACATGCTTTTTGTCTCCCCACCCTGAATTACTTTTCTTCAAGGGGTAACTCAGAGTTTCAACCTTCTTCTATTATTAGTTCATAATAGGCCTGTTGTAAAAAATATGGAGGACTGGAAATGCAGCAGTACATTTTTGTGTGACTACATGGGAAGTGTGTATATGAATGACTTCTACCTATTTTTCTTTAGTCAGAACACAGGTGAATGACAAAATCTGATTGGAAGGAAGAGTGGGAAATGTAGTTCATCTTTGAAATCAGGAGTTACTTGAGCTTCATTCATTGACTCTAACAACAGGCTTCCTGTTGATTCACTGGGATTCAATTGGGGGGGAGTGGGGGGGAAATCTATGGCTTAGTCTAAGAACTGAGCTATTTGTTTTCAATCTCTATTGTGGTTCCAGTACATCAAGATAGGACATTCTGATAGCCGTAAATAAAGCACTTGATTACTACCTAGGCAGGGAGTAGCTCTCAGACCCATTGGATAGCCTAGTACATAAGCAGACCTAATCAGTCCCAGTGATCAAGTCTTCAGGCCAGGTGAGAGTTTTAACAGACTCATCTCCAAACTGACCAGAGTAACTCCTAGAGAAGTGGTCCTCAAACTTCCTAATGCCACAATCCTTTGATAGAGTTGCTCATGTTGTGATGACCCGCCAACCATACAATTATTTTAATTGCTACTTCATAACTGTAATTTTGCTACTGTTATGAATCAGGCAACCCCTGTGAAAGAATCATTCAACCCCCAAAGGTGTCACAATCCACAGGTTGAGAACCACTGTCCTAGAGTGTCGGTTGCTGTTGACCAATATAGTTTACTGCAGGAGCCATTAAGCATTTACTCTGCCATTGTCAGTGATTCTTATGGCACTATGTCCAGCCCTGTTTTTGTTAACAGACTGTCAACCTCTTGATAACAATCCCAATTTATCACTTAGCTGTAAATATTGTCTCCAGGGGAAGCTTGTCCTACATGGTCTGAGCCCTGAAGCAATTTCATTTTCACTCATTCTAAATAAAACTTTAGTTACTTAAAGAGTGGGTTAACAGGAAAAGAAGAGATGACAATAAGATAGAGAAAGAGTAGTCGGAAAACATAAATGAAAAGGAGAGGGGAAGGAGACTACCAATGAGTCTATGAGTAACCATATAACACTGGGTTGATTTAAGTTAGAGTCTCTTTCTGTCTTACATTTTTGTGTCACTCACAAAAATTTCTGTACTAAAATTAAGTTAATTAAGATAAAAACACTGATGCTCTGCTTCATCTTCACACCAACCACAGACACATTCCTACCAGTCCCCAAAAGAGAAAGCCCAAGCACTTAGACTCATGGAAAATGGCACCTAGCTCCTCCAGAATAGAAATGAAGACCGCAACCACCCACAAGAAACTCAACAAAAAATAGGGGAAACAAGATGTATTGTCAAAGGAAGCCTTGAATCTAGCGACAGGCATAGGAGAAGCAGTTGAGGTACTACAGAAAGAAATCTTCAGAATGCTGTTTGGAGCTGGACATGAGGGAAGCATTACAGAAAAAGAATGAGATGATAGAGGTGAAAAGGACACTTACCAAAGGGAACTATTTAAGGAATGAGTACCAAAGGGATAGAGAAGAGTTAAGAGATGAGGTAACAATAACCAAATTAACAAGCTTTGACAACAAATTAGAAGAAGCTGTGAATTGTATGGTGACCTTCAAGATAACCAGGCAGACTCCAACAAACAGGAAAGACAATCAAACAATATGATAAAAGAAACTGAAGAATGCCTGAAAACTATAAATAATTAGACTACTAGAACAAGACACAACAAAGAAGTCAACAGCAAAAGCAGCAAGGGAATTCCCAGAATAAAATTTCCTCAGTTTAATTAATGAGGACAGGCAATCATCCAGGAAGCAGAAAAGACACCAGCTAGACAGAATTCAAGGAAGAATTCTCCAAGGCATATAATAATTAAACTATCCAACTTTGAAGGAGAGGAGAAAATCATGAGAGCAGCTAGGTGGGAAAATAACACAGTCACCTATAAAGGTACCCAAATAACAATTTGCTTGGACTTATTAGGAGACAACATGAAGAAGAGGAGAGAGTGGAGTAACATCTTCTGAAATTTGAAAGAAGACAATGCAAACCCAAGAATCCTCTGTCCAGCCAAATTAACTATCAAGATAGATAGATGGTGAAGTAAGAGTCTTCTTGACCAAGAAAAAACTCAATGAATATGTTAAAAGAAACCCAGCTCTAAAAAACTCCTCTGACCCATTGTGGTCAGAAGAACAACTTGCACCGAGCACAAATAGGAGATCACCACACAGGGCAGCTCCATTCAGAGGTCAGCACATTGAAAACAGGCACCAAAATAACACGGTCTAAACGGTGAAAAGAAGGCAAGAATGAACCACACACTTATTTGCTCAATGCACTGATAAGGAAGACAGGAAAACACCCAACACAAAAATTATGGGTTGAAATTACAGAGCTAATTGTTGGATGTTACAACTCTGAATATCAAAGGACTGAATTCATTCATTAAAAGACATAGACTAGTTGACTGGCTTAGAAAACAGAACCATTGATCTGGTACTTTCAAGAAACATATCTCAACCATACACACAGAAATGGGCTGAGAACTGAAGGCTGGAGCAAAAAAAAAAAAAAAACCAAGTGAATGGCAATTTTAAAAAGCAGGGTTTGCAATCCTAATCTCTGACAAAATTGATATCAAGGTGCAAGCCATTAAAAGAGACAAGGAGGGGTGCTATATAATTCTCAAGGGATCAGTAGACCAAGAACCAGTAAGCATAATCAACATCTACACACCCAAAAAGAGACCTCTAATACTTGTCAATCAAATGCTCTGAAAGATGAAAAGAGAAACCACAGGCTCAGCTTCATAGTTGGTGACATACAAATACTACTCTCTGAGAAAGATAGATCACAGGGAAATAAGCTAATAAGGAAGCTACAGAACTAAACTCTACAATTAAGAGACTTTACTTGATAGACATTTTCAGAGTTCTTCACCCAAATGCAAAAAAAAATCACATTTTTCAAGCTCACATGGCACATATTTGAAGATAGACCATAATTCAAGCACACAGAGGTCGCTCAGAGTTACCTCTCAGACCACTACTCCATAAGAATGGAAATCAGCAAAATGAGGATTAAGAAAGAAAGGGAAAGCAATGGAAAAATGTGAGGGTATTGACCCAGATCAGAGGTGGAATAAGGAAGCTTCTAGAAACCAATGGGAATGAGAACATGACGTACCAACACCTTTGAGACACAGCAAAGGCAGTTATCAGAGGAAGTTTGGTAGCGATGTATGCACACATGAAAAAGGAGAGACTTATGATTGATATGCTGACACCAACCCCCCAGCAATTAGAGCAGAATCAATGGGACAGTCTGATGAATAGCAAAAGAAAGGAAATAATAAAAATTAGGGCAGCAAGAAATGAGTGGGAAAGCAAAAAAGAATGCAAGAAAATCAAGGCAGCAAAAAGTTGGTTCTTTGAAAGGATTACCGAAATTAATAAACTGCTGGCAAACCTAGCCAAAGAAAGAAAAGAATACATATCAATAGTCAAGATGAAGGATGAAATGGGAAATTACAATGGACCCTGATTAAATTAAAATACTAATTATACAATAATACAAAGTCCTGTACTCCAAAGAATTCCCCAACTTGGAAGACATGGAAAAATACTTGGAAAAACAATCGCTCCCTACACTATCCCAGATGGATATCAAGCAACTCAACAGCCCATTGCAATGGAGGAAATAGACAAGTTTATCAATGAAACACCAATTAAAATTTCCCCCAGGCCAAATGGCTTCACTGGAGAATTCTACGAAGCATTTAAGGAAGATCTGACACCAATCCTTCACAATCTCTTCCAGAGCACAGAAGAAAACAAACTCCCAAACCCTTTCTATGAAGCTAGCATAACACTGATACCTAAAAGGGGGCGAGGATCCCACAAGAATTGAGACCCACAGACTGATGTCTCTAATGATGCAATAATTTTTAACAAAATACCCGCCAAAACAATACAAAATTTATAAAACGAATAATTCACCATGATCATGTGTGATTCATTCCAGGGATGCAGGAATGATTCAACATCCCAAATTCCTTCACCATTATTTGGCACACTGATAAGAAAAGGATTAAAAACACACGATAATATCAACAGACATAGAAAAAGCATTCGACAACATCCAACACCCATTCCTATTGAACAAAAAACTCTCAAGATAGACATGGAAAGAGCATTCCTCAATACAACACGAGCTATATACGAAAAGCCAAGTTGATAGTCAATGAGGAAAAGAAAACAATCCCACTGAAAAAGGGGACCAGACAAGGACGCCCCATGTCAACACTTCTATTTAACATCATAGTGAAGGTCCTAGCTAACAGCACAAGGCAAAGAAAAGACATCAAAGGCATTTGTTTTGGGGAAGCAGACATGAAATCATCATTATTTGTAGATGATATGATTTTATATATGGAAAACCCCAAAAGCTCCACAAAAGGAGTACTGGAAGTGATAGAGGAATATGACAGAGTGGCAGGACACAAGATCAACAAACAAGTCTATCAGACTGCTATATACTTTGGGCAAATCCATGGAAGAGGAGATAAACAAGGTAGTACCCTTCACAATAGCCAAGCACAAATTGAAATATCTAGGGATATCCTGACCAAAAAATCCCATAAGATTTGTATGAAGAGATTTACAGAACACTATTAGAATAAACAAAGAGTGACCTCAATAAATGGAAGAACATCCCATGCTAGTAGACTGGAAGACTCAATATAGTTAAGGTGTCAGTCTTTCTCAAAGCACTATACAAATTTAATGCTATCCTGATACAAATACCAATGTCCTTCAAAAAACTGGACAAATTGCCAACTTTCTATGGAGAGGGAAAAATCCCAGAGTTAGTAGAGAACTCGTAAAGAGGGACAGAGTTGAAGGACTTGCTTTACTTGACTTTGGCACCTACGATACAGCCACAGTGGTCAAAATAGCGTGGTACTGGCATAATGACAGGTCTTCATACCAGTGGGAAAGGACTGAAAACCCAGATATGAAATCATCAGCATACAGACAACTGATCTATAACAAGGGCCCCCAAAATATCAAATTGGAAGCAGATGCCCTCTTCAACAAGTGGTGCTAGAAAAAATGGATCTCTACCTGAGAAAACTGAAGCAAAACCCTTACCTCACTCCATGCATGAGAATAAACTCAAGGTGGATCACAGACCTTGGGGTAACACCCCAAACTATTAGGGGCATCAATTAGGAAATTGGCACAATCCTAAGAACATTGGCACACTATGAGATACCACCTAACACCCTCAAAGATAACCGAATGATAAAAAAATATATAGAAAGCCACAAGTGTTGGAGGGGATGTAGTGAGATAGACACGCTTATCCACTGTTGGTGGTCCTGTAGGCATGTGCAGCCTTTATGGAAATCCACATGGCAATACCTAAAACAAATGGAAATTGAGGTACCATATCGCCCAGCAATCCCCTTACTTGTCATGGACTCAGAAGAAGTAAGAACCAACCCGTGACCACACATCTATGTTCCCATGTTCGTTGCAGTGCAATTCACAATGGCAGAAGGTGAAAATAGCCTAAATGTCCATCAACCGTTGAATGGATTAAAAACCTCCGGTACATACATACAGTGTATAGAGAGTCACTGAGTTTTAACTGAAGTGTATAGGTGACTCTCTGGGGTGTTTGGAGACACTGTGTCCTTATGATGTTCTCCCATAGTCCGAGATGCCCTGTGTACACTGAAAACACAGCTGCATTTGTTAAAATAAGGTTAGTCCAAAGGAATGTGTGTGCTTAGAGAACATTTATGACAATATTATTGTTACACTGTGCATGCTATGTACCCTTGCCTCATTATTCTATAAAGCTATACTTTGAAAGTAAAATTTGCCTTTGGATCATCAGTCCACTGGCCACTCTTTTCTTCAGGTTATCACTCACTGCAGGTCCATGCTGGTGGACGGGGGTACATATGGCGCCCGGAACAGGGACTTGGCAAGGCTATCAGACACCTGGAATTTTTTAAAGGAGTGACGACTTCCCTAAGGTGAGGGATTGTGGAGTACTGACTCCATGGGGAATTCCCAAAGAAAGTGAGGGGCTTTCCCTGGACTTATCTACCATATGTTAAAAAGCCATGGGGTTCTGTTTCTAGAAATAGGATTATTGACTGTTTGAAAGTAATCCAGGAGTTTAGTGCCTGGTTTCCAAATGAAGGCACCTTTGATGACAAGACTTGGGTTAGAGCTGAAGATAATGTGGAAAAGGCTTGGCGTCAGGGAGAAGCTGCATGGTGGATTTGTGGCCCATGTAGGCACTGATGCATGCAGCTCGCATGCCATACCTTGAAAGGATGTCTCCTGAGAAAATTTTGGAAAAGGCTGTGCTTCTCTACATGAATATGAAATTGATGATGTGAAGTTGAAAAATGAAGGGCATACGATTTTGACTGAGATTATTCCCCCTATCCCCGGTAGTCATTATAAATAACAACCCTTTTGCTTTAAATATTGTCTCTGATTCTCTGTTATATTGTTAATGCTGTACCTCGACTTAGTACTGGTCCCCAGATAAGCCTATTTTCCATTTAGTATCACATCTTCAATGCTTATTGTGCCAGCATCACTGTCCTTTGTGTATCACCCATATCTGTGCTCATTCGGGCCTCCCAGGAACGTTTGACTTTGGATGACCCTCTGAAGAAATTTTAATTTCTCTCTCTGTTACCCAGTTTGAGCTTTCATTTTAGGTCAAATACGTGGAAAAGCCAGATATTCAGACCGACTCATCTATATCACCCTGTGGATTGACATCGTGGACAGCCAGGAGCGCAATCACATTCACAGGGAGAGAGAGAAACAGGTCTTTGGAGCAGACTGGCAACTGGAGACTGCTCCCAGGAGTTAAAATCTCCTTTCCCCTTGAGCTGCCCTGGTCGGGACCCAAACCACCCTAAAGATAGGAAGTGTCTCCTGGCCTACCACTGAACTCAGATGAGTGGTCTCTGAAGGCAGCACATCATTCCATTAATTTGTCCAAAGTAACTAGTATAATTCTGGGAAAGGATGAGAGCCCAGGAGTTTATTTAGAGAGGCTGTTTGATGCCTACCGACTATACCCAAATAACCAGCAGGCAACAGAATATTGCAAGGCCATTGATGTAACTTTTGTGTCCCAAGCCACACCAGACATTAAGAAAAAGTTACAGAAACTAGAAGGGTTTTCAGGGGGAAAATATTAGTGAATTATTAGAAATAGTAGAAAAGACATAATAATAGAAACCACCAGAAGAGAAGTAAGTCAAAGCAAAGTCCAGAATTCTCGCCATGACCGTAAGGAGAACAGAACCCCGTCCAGGGTCAGGCAGGCAGAACAGACAGAATACATGCAATCTACTAGGCCAGAACCATTGTGCCTACTGCAAAGAAGAGGGACTTTGAAAGTCCAATTTCCCCAAATGACCTCAGTGCAGATACCAGCCTTACAAGGCAAACTCCACCCATTCCAGTCTTAGAAATGAAATGAGGACATCAGAGCACTGCTGTTCTCCTGAAGCCCATGATAACCCTGAAAGTGGGGGACAGGCCTGTTCCTTGCAGACACAGGGTCAACCCACTGAAGACTACCATTTAAGGAGCAACAGGCAAATTAGAAACTGTCTCTTGGATTAAGCTTAAGGGGGTGATCAGCTTTCAACCAGATACCCAAAGAGCACTGGGTGGGCCCAAAGAAGAAGCACCCTGGCAGGTCTCTGAGTCTTCTCTCGCATGACTGTTATCTAGTGACAGTCACTGAGCCTTCCTCTCGTATATATGAGGGAAGACTATTGACTGAAGTCCCGGGAGTTTGGGCAGAAGATAACCCCTGGGGCTTGCAGCCCACATGCCTCCAGTTGTGTGCAGTTCAGCTAAAACCCAGAGCAAGCCCAGTGGCAATCCATCAGTGCCATGCCCCCTTTAAAGATGAAGAAATGAGTTTACTGACTTCAGAAGGGACTAAAATAAAAATAAAGAAGAAATTTTGAAGTTGTTACAAGCTGTCTGGATGCTCAATAAAGTGTCTGCTATGCATAGTGCTGGCCATCAAAAAGGAACAGACCCAGTGGCCCTAGGCAACCAAAAGGCAGATGAAGCGGCTTGAGCTGCAGTTTTAAGAATGGACCTGGTACTGGCTACCTGACTGTCAACATAGCTAAGCAGAAAGTGAAAGCAAAAGGCTGGTAGAGCAGCTGCATGCCTATACTCATCTAGGTTCTTGCCAACTGGCAGAACTCGTCAAATTAGTTTATTGGGCCCCCAGCTCACCAAAACAGCAGAAGAAGTAGTGACTGCCTCCAAGAGTTGCCTGCAAGTTAACATTCAACCTACCTGTGCACCACACCCTGTTGGGACTAGAGAATGAGGATGTGAGGTAGGAAAGCATTGGGAAGTAGATTTTACAGAGATTAAACCAGGACAATGGAATTATAGGTTTTTGTTAGATTTTGTAGACACTTTTTCAGGTTTAGTAGAACCATTCCCTAACAAAAGAAAGAAACTGCTCAGGTAGTAGGTAAAGGTTATTAGATGAGATGGTCCCTCGGTAGAGGGTGCCTGACACCATTGAGTCAGACAATGGACCCTGATTTGTTGCTAAAACTATACAAACATTAAAGAAAAATGTAAGCACAAATTAGAAATTACACGGCTCCTATCACCCTCAGAGCTCAGGGCAAGTTGAAAGGATGAATTGTACCCTAAAACAGACTTTAACTAAATTAACTCCAGAGACTGGCACTGGGTAAGTGGCTCTCCTGTCTTTAACATTGTTATGCATCCATTGTACCCAATTTAAAGCCTCGCTACCACCCAGTTTGCTTGTACCTCTGGACTCACCTCTTGTCTATATGTCCCTATTTTCAACTAAAACAATTACTGAACTGTGCTTATTGTTCATGTATTCCTCCAAGTGTACCTAAGTAGGGGGGCAGAAGGAAGAGAACACCTGGGCATAATCACTGGAAGCAGACAGTATCGCAGAATCGCTCCTAGACCTTTTAATAGGTCTAGGGATGATGGGTTCCTCCGCCCTAGGTGCCTCCATCCTTGTTACAGGCAAACAAGGTAGCTTATGCATGGCCCTAAGAGAAGATTGTTGCTTTTATGCAAACAAAACTGGAATGGTTAGGCAGACCCAAGCAGAAGTAAGGAAGGAGTTCAAGTTTGTGCAGGTGTGAGTCAAACTGAATCAGGAAATTCAGTATGCTCCCCCAAACCAGTAACGAAAGATAAGGAATGTGATAAGAAATGTGATGAGGCTGTGATGAAGAAGGGAGGATGTGAAGGGAGGAGGAAAAAGGAGGAGCTGATACCAAAGGCTCAAGTAGAAAGAAAATGCTTTGAAAACAATGATGGCAACATATGTACAAATGTGCTGATACAATAGATGTAAGTATGGATTGTGATAAGAGTTGTATGAGCCCCTAATAAAATGATTAAAATATAAATAATAGAAAAAGCACAAGGGGCATGGTGGAAAATCCACCAAGTGCATCAATTCCCGGGAAGAGGTTCAGGCACTCTAGTTAGGGTTGGACCCAACTTATGGATGCATATGGCAGCCAACTAAAAAGGAGGGAAAGAAAGGGGAGCGTGAGGAGATAGTGGATGGGGGGGAACAGTGCAATGACCCACCCAGGGGGAGGATATTTTTCATGCCTACAGTGAACAGTGAGAAAGGGACCAGGCATCAACCTTTGGTGTCAAGTCTTAAGGGCAACATAAGGGCATGAAGCAGCATACTAACAGAAAGGTCTGCCGGGCCAGCCCCAGTCCCAGCTATGTTGACCCCTCCCCAGAAGAATTCACTACAGAGGACAGCACTGAAGATACAGCCTGGTGAGAGTAGTGGGTCTGCCCAGACCTCAAGGGAGTAAACTCAGAGAGAGCAAGAGAGAGGACTTCAACCTGGCCCACAAAGCATTGAGGATGACGTTCTTTCTTAGAGCAGCCAATGCACAGAGAGGACCATAGGACTGACCCCACAATGAGACATGACACCCCCTCACTGACTCAGAGGGCTACATGGGACAGTACTGTAAACACAGTGGGAATTGCGCCCAGTCTGATCCCCGCACACCAGAGCACAGCAGAGCAGCAAAGAGAACAAAACAATGAAATACCTGAGGAATCCCAAAAATAGACCCCAGAATGGGTGGGCAGGTCATGACACTTCACCAGATCAGACTGGAAAACAGTCAGAAGAGTCAACAGACAAACCTGAAACTATTTATAGGGTTTTTTCTTCCTCTTTCCCACCTTTTTCTTTCTTTTTCTCATGTCTATCCATATAGGATATGCAGGATAACTGATCCTGAGGAGAAAACATTGGGGGAAAGGGTTCTGGGGAGGCATGGGTGAGAAGGAGGTGGAGGAAAGAGAGGGAGGAGCCAACAAACCCAGGGACAAGGGAAAAATGAGACCTAAAATTGATGGTGAGGAGGGTGTAGAATGCCTGATGGGGTTTGCTCAAGTGAGAGAAAGTCCTGAGAGTTGAATGAAGGTTGAACATGATAATGGGACAGGAGGAAAGTAAAAAGAAATAGAGGAAAGAGGCAAAAGTCATTTATTGAGATATAAATATAGGCATGCATATATGTAAATACATTAATATATAATGATAGGTATATAGGTCTAGGTACATATATTTAAATGTTAAGCATTAAGGTAGCAGATGGGCATTGGGTCTTTACTCAATTACTCACTATATGAAAGAACACTTTGTTCTAATAACCCGGCATTCTGTGATGCTTACCTTCCAGACATGATTGGTGAAGTTAAAATGGGTGCATAAGCAAATGTGGTGAAGAAAGTTGATGGTGCTCGGCTATTAAAATATATAGTGTCTTGGGTCTTAAAGGCATGAAGTTAAACAAACGGCCATCTAGCAGGGAAGCAACAAAGCTCACAAGGAATAAACACACCAGCCTGTATTATCAAGAGGTGTTGAAGGGATATGGTATCAGGCATCAGAAGACCCCAAACAAACAAATATATTGATGCAAATGATGCAGTTGGGGCTGAGTGGAGACCCAAAGCCCATCTGTAGACAATTGGACATTCCCTCGCAGAAGAGTCACAAGGAAAGAACGTGAGAGACAGGCTGCAGCACAGCACGACAGAACACACCCCATTCCTTTGGTTCTTTAACAATTCTTCCCCTCTACTATCATGACTCCAGCTCTACCTCACAAATCTGGCTAGACTTCAGTATGCATACTAGTACAGATAAGAGCTCTGGACACATGGACCCCAGGCCAGATAACCCCCTCAGGAACAGCGATGGACGTAACAATGGGAGTAGTAATAGGGAAGATCTGGGAGGAGGGGGAGAGACGGGGAAGTGGCCAATGTATAACCCTCCACTTCCTAGTAGGATGAGCAGTAACATGGGTGTAGGGGGACAACGAGCAGTACAAAATATGAAAATAATTTATAATTCATCGGGGTCCATGAGGGTGGGAGGTTGAGGGAGGGAAAAAAGAGGAGCCGATACCAAGGGTTCAAAAAGAAAGAAAATATTTTGAAAATGATGATGGCAATATATGTCCAAATATGCTTGATACAACTGATGTATAGATTGTTATAAGAACTGTAAGGGCCCCCAATAAAATGATTTATTAAAACAAACAAGTTAATTCATTAATTAAAGGGGGTGGAAGGAAATAAGGCACATTATTTAGTCATCTATGGGAAAATCCAAAGCTGGGCATGCTCGGACCCAAGTCACAAGTCACCTAGGCCCAGGTGACAGGAAGCCTGGGCACAATACTGTGCAGTAGCAATATTACATCACACAGGTACACTTAAACGCAGCCAGTAAGATTGGCCAATGCCCTCAACCATACCCCCACCCCCCAGCCAGCGGGGATAGGAGGGGGTAAACACCAGACTGCGGGAAAGCCACTTTCTTCTCTTGTTTGGATGCTTTCTTGCAGGTTGGCGGGCAGGGGTGCACACGGCCTCTGTACCCACTCTGGGCTCTCTCTCTCGCTCTTGTGTCTCTCAGGCCTCTCAGGACGCTCTATTGGGATTTTCTCCTCTTAGTTCTCCTCGCTCGGTTTTACCGCTCCTGTTCCAGTATTCATCTCACGAGCACACGCTCCCCGGAAGAGGCCCTCTTCAGTTGTGAACTCTCCCATGTGGCCTCCATGCTTTGCAGAGATAGCGTGTACTTTGAGACTGTAATACCAGAAACTTCCCATTCCCTCATAAGAGTTGCTTGGATTTACAAAAACGCTTCTGCCGCGTGGATTCTTTCAGCGCCGAGAAGCAAGAACTGAGGTCAACCACCCCAGAAACCCAACATCATTCTCCACTGCCATGATCACTTTTTCTGTCTTGGTCCCTTATAGGCTCAATGTTTCTTCCTATTACTTCAGACTGTGAGCATCCACCCTTTAACTAACAGCTCATCTTCCCAGCAGCTAATTCCACTTGAGGTCTGCCAGATTGTCTATCCCAGGCTCTCAGTGACACCCTTTGCTTCATAACGCCTCTTACACCACCACCATCTCTGTCACGGTTTATGTCAGGATTCATAGAAAAACAAGTGAATAAGGCAGGCACTATCCGTGATGCCCTCAAGGGGATTAAAACCATCCAGTAAAGAAGATAGACATTCAATAGCTAAGTGTTCTGGGAAGCATCCCCCACCCCCTGAGACCTCACTACAAGAGATTCAGAGAAACACCATCAGAATGCCACTCAGATGGTTTAAGGGAGAGCTGAAGACAGGAGCTAGAAGGGAAGGGCCCTTCTATTCTGCGTTACTAATGAGGCTTTTCAGAGTATTTCATTTCCCCTGGGCTCTGATATTATTTAAGAAAGGAGCATGGACCTTTTGTAAGGTGACACCAAGTGCTATAGTACTTGGGACAAGTAAACTCTAGCTGGACGCAGTATATTGCCCCCTACAATCTGCCTACCTCTCTCTTTAAGAACAACCTCACAATAAGCTTTTCAGCACATCAGAGACTCAATATATTTGCTCATGAGCCAGCTTAAACTTGAGTCCCCATTCTCTCAACAGGACACAATCAATGTCCCTAGTGCTTAACTTATTTCCTGCTGAATTATCCACTATTGGATTCACAATAAAATCAAAGATTTGATTTTCACTTGCATTAGCCTGGAAAGATTCATCCTGGAACATGAAACTCTACCTTAAGACTAGCCCGATGCTGTGGTCCCTGATGCTCTTAGCTAGTCAGAAAAAGGCCAGGGCAGAAGAGGTGCTAAGTGGAAGGAAACTGGCAGGAATCTTAAATGCAAAAGAGGGGAGACAGCACCCCCCATGTCTGCAACTCAAAAGAAATATGAAGGGTAGAGGAGAAAAGGTTATCAATGAAAAAAGACCAGAGCTATCCGAGATAATGAAATGGCCCAGGGAAGAAAACCAGGTTGTTCACACACCCACACAATGACAGAATAGACTCTTGCGTTGCCTTGGGTGTGGACAGGAGCACAGCATGAAGCCTGGGGTACTGGGTTGATGGGGCGGCAGAATATGCATACCTAAAAGGAGACCGGACATGAGAGATGACCAGCCACTAGCAGGAGACTCACTAGAAAGCAATCCGTTGGAGGAAAATCCACCAATAGCTAATATAAAGTCAAACATTACATTTTCTCAGACCTTTTAGACTAGCTAAGGGTCTATTTGGTGTTCTTTTCCAATCTACCCTCTTCAATAAATTCTCCTTTTCTGTTCAAACCTTTTTTTCCCGACTCTTGTCTTAACTTGGTACCGCACATGACATTTTTCTTGCTGGCAGGGCATGAATTTCAAGAGGCTTGAAATTCTGTACTTCCTCTAGGTAAAAACGCTGAATGAAATGCTAACTGATTTTACATCTTCTTACCTATATAAATTTTTGTCTATTAAACACATTTTTGTCTGATTTACAGAACAAATTGGTTTTCTGCGGAGCAAAACTCAAAATCATTAATTAGACCCAACTTACTAGTTTAATAGAAACTTGTTGAACCCCCAAGATTATGGCCCTCAGTGACTTTTTTCTGGACATGGACTCACCTCGAGCAACTCAAGTGTCAGCCAAATAATAGCATGTTCTACATGGTGAATAGAGCCCTGGGGAGGTACACACTCCTCAGAAGAATCAACCACCTGACTTCGCTTCTGGAATAAGGTCGGTTTCAGATTTCTCCCTACTACCAGAACCTCCCAAATAGATTGCTTTCCTGGACCACACACTTCTAATTCTCTACTTTTCCAACACATCAAGGCTGGGAAACCTTTTATCTGGATGTGTACTGGGGACCTGATGTCTGGGTTCGTTTCAAAGACTCCCAGGCTATTTTTCAGGAATCTCAGGTTTCAGCAACATCATCTTCACATGTTTGATCATCATTATCAAGGCAGGAAAACAGTCTGTGGATACTTTTCTCCTTTCAAGATGACTAGAAATTTTCCAACACGTGTCCTCTCTAAATAATGACAATCTCTTTGGGCACATACGCATATATGTAAGCATATTTGACTTTTAGCAGGTCTGAACTGAGTGCTTGAGATACACAGAGAATATATATATATATATATTCGCTGTGTTTGGGAGTCTATTTATGCCAATATTTTTTCAACAAATAATGAATGAGTGTGTGATGCTCGTTCTTTATCAAAAAGTATCAACGAGCAAAGCATGCACAAATCTGCAGAAGATAGAGCCTGTCTCTTCAATTTATTTACTATTCCATACCAGGGAAAAGACTGACAAATAGTACATGGAAATATTGGAACAGTGTCACATGGATGGTGTAGAACATGCATCCTGGAAATTGGTTTATTCATTAAGTTATAAGATCTTGCATCTAATCAATGTGCATTGAATTCTTAATCTATGCAAAGAACTTGCCAGTTGCTATTATAGAAAGAGGCAAATTATAAGGTATCAAGGACACAGTCCCTGGCCTCAACTCAATTAGTATCAAATAAGAAATAAAATGTGTATCCTAAATAAATAATAAGACATGGAAAACACACAAGTTGTATATGATTGAATTCAAACACTGTTGCATTGGTTTAACCGATACCAATTAGGTTCCACCTTACATTCTACAAGGGGATAACTCCCCCCTCCCCCCCAAAAGTTGGGGGATGTAGGAAAGCTACATCGGATGAAGCTTTTCTAGTATGCATTTTTCCCCCTAGGCGAGCATCCAGTAACTCGCTCTCAGTTAGTGCACCCAGTGGTGTCGCCTGTGAAGTTCTCTCTTGTTACAATAAAGTTTTTCTTGAAAGCAGTTTCATTTGAAACTCATGTTATTGTGATGGACAATGTAAAAGAACAGCATTTCCTGCTTGGGAAAAATGTTGTGATGTTGAACACAGTTTACTAGGACAGTGCTATGGGAAAAACTCAAGCGTATGAGTGTTTTTCTCATTTCAAAAAGATGAAATATTGATTGATGGCAAAGCTCGTTCTGGACATTTGTCTACTTCCTGAACAGGCAAAAATGTCAACTCATAGTGCATTTGGAGTTCTTTCCACCAGGTCAGACTATTAATTAAACTTTCTATTTAGAGGTTCTGGAAAGATTGCATAACGGGTCAGACATAAAAAGGCCTGATTTGTGGCAGATGGGGACTGCTTTTGCCACTAAGACAATGCATCTGTTCACACAGTCATCTCGATTTGCATGTTTTTGGCAAAAAACAGCATGCCTTTTTTGCACCACATACCTGACTCTCCTGACCTCCTTCTATGTGACTTCTTTTTGTTTCCACGAATGCAGAGGGACATGAAAGGACGTGATTTGACAACACAGAAGAGGTAAAGAAAAAAAGAAGGAGGTGCTGTCAGCCATCACACAGATGAGTTTGAGAAATGTTTCCAAGAATGGAATCGCAGATTTGACGAATGTATTAAGTGTAATGGAGAGTACTTTGAAGGTGATAAGGTTGCTGTATTAAAAAAAATTAAATATATAGCTTTGACAAAATCTGTTTTTTTGTGTGTGGGGAGGGGGTGACCCTTGTATATTTGTGATAGACATAGGCATTCCTTTGTCTAGGGAAACAATTTTTGCCCACTTGTTAGGGGAAAACTAATCAAGTCATATTTTTAGGAGGTAACACTTTTACTGGATATGATGTAAATAATCAATATGAAAAAAGGAAAGCCAGTCTAAGTGGAACAAATAGCACAAGTAAATGGGCAAGAACAGAAGACATAAATGCCCCGAGACAAGAGATTTATGAGACAGAAGGTAAAAAAGGGAGATTGGGGCGAACAGTTAGAGTGTTTTAAGGTCCCAGCCTTCTCACCATTATTGAATGATTCACTTTAAGTTAATGTATCGGCTGATTCATGACATTGAGCATGCCTTAGATCAGTAGAAATGACAGGTAGGAAGATTAGGAATAAGAGTCTCTACTCAATGTCTACGCTAAACAAAAATTAGCTGCCATGTCACAAGAAATCGGTCACACATTAGACACATATGGGGACGATCCAAAGCTGGGCATTCAAGAATAGCCAATACCTTGAACTCCCCCCACTCCCCCGTCCCTCCCACGTGGGGCTAGGATGGGATAAATAGCCGCGACTGAGGGGAGGCCCCTCTCTCAGGTCCAGGGTGGGATCTCCTGTGTGCGTGGTATGCACACACCCACCCTCTCAGGGCAATCTCTCTCTGCTTCCTCTCTCTCTCCTCTCCTCCTCTCCTCCTCTCCTCCTCTCCTCCTCTCTTCCTCTCCTCCTCCTCCTCCTCCTCCTCCTCCTCCTCCTCCTCCTCCTCCTCCTTCTTCTTCTTCTCTCTCTCTCTCTCTCTCTCTCTCTCTCTCTCTCTCTCTCTCTCTCTCTCTCTCTCTCTCTCTCTCTCTCTCTCTCGGGTTCCTTCTGCAGATCCATGCTCCTCTTGCGTTTCTGTGGATTGCTCTTAATCATCATTTTCCATATGTGTTTTCACACTGCCCTGCAGCAGCCATTTTCCAACTCTCCTGGGGCCCCCCTGCCACGCGGCCTTGCATGCTTTTCAGGGATGGCGTGTACTCTCTGAGATGGCATTGCCTGGAACTTCCCCGTCCCTCCTAAAAGTTACTTGCATAACAAAAGTGCATCTGCTACGTGAATTCTTCCAGTGTTGAGAAGCAAGAACCGGGAAAACCATTCCAGAAACTTAACAGAAGTGGAGTAATGGCTCCTAGGCAAGTCCTCTTGCACAGTGATGCCAACAGTGGGACAGGCTGACTCTGAGCCCTGAGGCCACACAGCCTCCATTTTGGCAAGGGGCTTGTTCTCTGGGAGTAAGTCACAGCTGGTTTTCCTCCGCTGCGTGGCCAGGTGATATTTGATGGCGAAGCAGGTTTCAGGGGAAGGTTTTTCACTCCCTGCGATCAGAATCTCACAGCAGGAGTCTTTTAGTGTTCCTTTGCCTGAGTGGGTGCAGAAAGACTCCGGATGAGAAGGAAGATGGCAGTTGTCATTCCATCTAGTTTCTCTCCAATTTTGTTCAGCCTATGGGTGGGTACATGACCCCAGCAGGAAATCACATACACAAAAATTGATTTTCGAATTACTCAGATGATCACATTTTAACTCTGACAGCTGGATGTTAGCTTGACTAATTTGCTCTTGGTTAGAAAAGCCTAAATTTTATATCTATTAGCCAATTATAACCAATAAGGCCAGAAAAACTTGTGGAAAATATTTTAAATGTTCTAAATCTCTATTAATATGTACTTTCTTTTTCAATTATTTTATTACTTCAGTTATATATTAATTAAGGAAAAATAAAATACTCAAGATAATTATGAAGAAGAAAATAAAATTTATTTCCAACCTACTACCTAAAAATAACTTTTGAGAAATTTGATCTGTATGGCCTCGATGTATTTTCTATCTCTAACTTTTTCTTTCAAAATAAACATTTGTAATGATATTTTATATTTTTATAGCAATTTTTAATTTTTTGTTTGAGATAAAATTGTCTCTAAAGATTCCAACATTATTTCAATTTATTATAAAATATTTTATCTCAATAAACATAATTTTAGTAGCTATACTATATTCTATTACATAGATATATCACAATTTGTATAAATAATTAATAGTTGTCTATTGATGTTACAAGACTGTTTATAGTTTGATACAGATACAAGAGGGCTTCTTAAAGTTCCTGGGGAAATTCCTCTATCTTTTAATTCCATTTTACCACTAACTTTTTGAAGATCCTTCAAGTAGACAGAGTTGTGATGGGCATTTTTTGTTTTTATTATGAATTGAAGTTTAAAGAACAAATCAATTTTCCACTTAAGAATTCATACACATTTTGTGTCATGTCATTGATTGCAATTCAAAAAGGCAATTCGCTGAGTGAAACATCATTTATCACACTTTGTTCCTATGTTTCCTGTTTCCATTCCTTTTTCTTTCATAACCATTCTTAATTTTCTTCTTGGGAAAATATTATCCCATTGGTCCCAGATTGTCTTATTCGGAGAAGCATATCCTTTCCTAATGTTATTGTTCTCCTGATAGACTTGCGTATTATTCAGTTGAAAGTTGAGCCCTGGGAGTAGGGAGTGTGGAGGCATATGTGTGTGAGGGCTGAGGTCATCTTCAAACCTGAGGGATAATTAAAGGTCATAAAGTCTTGGCATATCCACCAGTCTATGTCTGACTGATACATCTGGTCTTCCTCTGAGTCTGAAATATGTTTCATATTTTTCTTTCACTTTCATAGAGAGCTTCTATGCGTTCCCTTTCAGAGCAACAGGTAGTGGTGGATGTGCCATCATCTAGTTTGTATGTTTTCAGGGTCAGGAATACTGACCCTGACTGATTACTCCACTGGACTAATTGTTTCCATGCATCTTTGTTTTTCTTCCCTCTTTGCTCTGGATAGAAAGGGACCAAGAGTTGCATCTTAGATGGTTGATCTTGAGCAGTTAAGGTCCTGGTCATGATTCACCAAAGTAGAATGTAGAGCATTGTTTTTGTGGACTATGTTATGGAATGGAACCTAATGTCATCTGAAACACAGCACTAAGCCTAGAGGACCAGGGACTCATCCCCATGAGGTGTTTGACTGTGGTTAAATGTTTTCAAAATTGTGCATCCTATATGTGCGACTATATTTATGGGCATATTTGTGGATGTATATAGAAATAGCCTCCATCAAACTTCTACATACTTTTATGGATGATCTCATTTTCCTTTGCACATCTGTTTAATGAACACTCTTATGTTTATATCTTTGCATACCTCTCTACTGAAATCTTTAGAATAAATTACTAGTGTGGAATGATTGCATAAAATATGTGAAACATATTTAAATTAAAATTTCAATTTGGTAAGTAAAGAGTGAACAAAGCTAATTATTTTTCCTTTCATTCTATATCATATTTAAGTCTGTCGTTACTTATCCACAATACTGACTTAAAATTTTAACATAATCAGAGACAGTATACATAACACAAAACTTTCATTTAAATTCCTTTACCAGATGATGAATCAGACTTAAACACTTACTGCTATCAAGTTGATTCTGACTCTGAGGACCCATCAAACTGCAGAGGTAGCCATCCTAGACTGCAACTCATTATGGGAGGAGAAAGCCTCGTTTGTCTCCCATGAAGCAGCTGGTGGTTTGGGGCTGCTGGCCTTGAGGTTAACAGTGCAAGGCTAATTTACTTTTTTCAAACATTTGTCTTTTCTCTTTGGCAAAGTGATGAATGAATACCTATCTTAGTAGCTGCTGAAATAACTAGTATTTTAATAGTATTTGGATAGAAAGAGCTTTGACAATAATTATTTGAGAAAGTCCTACCCATGACTGACACACATATGACTTGGGACTCAACTTTTCATGAGCTTCATATGTGTGAAATTTCTTTTTTTTTTGTGTGTGTGTGTGTGTGAAATTTCTATTTGAGATTTTAACATGAAACTCTTCCAGGATTCCTGGATTCTTGGTAGAAGAAATCGTGAACTTTCTCAGTAGAGCTGCATTAATGCATGGAACAGCTCCAGGGGTGTGTGTGGGGAGGGTGAGAATAAAGGGGTTGGGTGGGGGTAATTTTGGGAAAGTGAGCTAAAAAATGTGTGAATACGTGTGTGTGTATGTGGTGTATGTACTAAAAACTTTATTAAAAGCTAAAAGTGATAACCACCCATATCTTAGGAATATAAAATCTGTAAATGGAGACATTTAGGTTAGAAAGAGTTTAAGATCCATCAAACCAGATTTCCATAAATTTAGCTAATAGAATGAAGGAATGTCAATATCCAATAGATCATAGATAAATTTTCTTGAACTGAAGAATATTCTGAGAGAAATATTAATCCTGAGAATAATAAAATAAAGAGATCGCCTAAAACATAGTTTATTAAACTATGAGTAAAACATAGTTTATTAAAGAAAACGTTTCAAAGCTAATATTAAAAGCTGACAAAATAAAAGACAACTATATTAAACAAATGAAAACTAGGCTAATGAAAACTATCTAATGAGTAATAATAGTCAATAGGATGAAAGTATCAATATAGGAAAATTAGAAGTGGTAAAAACTGAGATGGAACCTATAAGGATTGATATTATAGATGCTGATGAGCTAAAATGGACTAGTATTAGCCATTTTGAATCAATGACACAATGCAGAAGAATGGCTTTACATACATGGTCAAAAAACACATCAAGATCTATCTTGAAGTATAATGGAGTCTTTTATAGGATAATATCTATCCTCAGAGAAGGAAATCCAATCAATACAACTATTATCCAAATTTATATGCCAACCACTAAAGCTAGTGATGCAGAAATTGAAGAATTGTACCAGCATCTTCAGTATGAAATTGATAAAACACACAATGAAGTTGTATTGCTCATTATTGGCAATTGGAATACAGAAGTTAGAAACAACAGAAATAGTAGTTTGGAAAATATGGCTTTGCTGATGGAAACGAAACTGGAGATTGCATGATAGAATTTTGCAGGACTCATTAAAAATACCTTTTTTTTGAACAACACAGAAGGTAACACAGAAGGCACGTGGACATCTCCAAATGGATTACATAGAAATCAAATTAGCTTTGCTTGTGGGAAGAGATGATAGAGAGGCTCAACATCAGTTGCTAAAACCAGGCCAGGGACTGACTATAGATCAGGCCATCAATTACTCACATGTAAGTTCGGGTGAAGTTGAAGAAAATTAAAACAATGTTGATGGAGAGGAAAAATCTGATTTTGAGCATGTTGTCCAGTGTCGTCGAGTAAGTTCCGACCCATAATGGTACTATGTACAATAGAATGAAACATGGCCCTCTCCTGCACCATCTTCACAATTATTCCTTATTTTTCAATACTCTAAAGAGGTATATTTTATTTTTTAACTGTGTTACCGATATATGTATATATATACATACATATATAATTATATATACATATATATACATATATAATTTTATTGGGGGCTCATACAACTCATCGCAATCCATACATACATCAATTGTATAAAGCACATTTGTACATTCATTACCCTTATCATTCTCAAAATATTTATTCTCCGTGTAAGCCCCTGGCATCAGCTCCTCATTTTTCCCCCTCCCTCCCTGCTCTCCCCTGCCTCATGAACCCTTGATAACTTATAAATTATTATTCTGTCATATCTTACACTGTCTGACATCTCCCTTTACCCACTTTTCTGTTGTCCGTCCCCCAGGAAGGAGGTTATATGTAGATCCTTATAATTGGTTCTCCCTCTCTACCTCACCCTCCCTCCATCCTCCCAGTATCACCGCACTCACCACTGGTCCTGAAGGGATCATCTGTCCTGGATTCCCCGTGTTTCCAGTTCCTATCTGTACCAGTGTACATCCTCTGGTCTAGCCAGATTTGTAAGGTAGAATTGGGGTCATGATAGTGGGGGGAGGGGGAAGGAAATATTTAAGACCTACAGGAAAGTTGTATGTTTCATCGTTGCTACACAGCACACCCTCACTGGCTCATTTCCTCCCCATGACCCTTCTGTAAGGGAATATCCAGTTGCCTATAGTTGGGCTTTGGGTCCCCTCTCTGCACTCCCCCTAACTCACAATGATATGATTTTTTTGTTCTTTGATGCTTGATAACTGATACCTTCAGCACCTCATGATCACACAAGCTGGTATGCTTCTTCCGTGTGGACTTTGTTGCTTCTGAGCATCATCAGCTTTCTTCACCACATTTGCTTATGCACCCATTTGTCTTCAGTGATCGTATCTGGGAGGTGAGCACACAATTTTATGATTTTTTTGTTCTCTGATGCCTGATAATTTATCCCTTTGACACCTCATGATCACACAGGCTGGTGTGCTTCTTCCATGTGGGCTTTGTTGATTCTGAGCTAGATGGCCGCTTGTTTACCTTCAAACCTTTAAGACCCCAGATGCTATATCTTTGATAGCCAGGCACCATCAGCTTTCTTCACCACATTTGCTTATGCACCCATTTATCTTCAGTGATTGTATCTGGGAGGTGAGCCCTCAGTGATATGATATTTTGTACTCTAAAGAGGTCTTATGCAGCAGACTTAACTAATGCAACCTGGTTTTCATCTTGACTGCTGCTTCCTGTAGCGTTGGTGTGGCTTCAAGCAAGACAAAATCCTTGACAACTTCAATCTTTTCTCCACTTATTGTGATGTTACTTGTTGGTCCAGTTGTGAGGATTTTTATTTTCTTTCCATTGAGTTGTAATCCATACTGAAGGCTACAACCTTTGCTCTTCATCAGCAAGTGCTTCAAGTCTTCCTTACGTTTAGCAAGCAAGGTTGTGTTATCTCCATATTACAGGCTGTTATTAAGACTTCTTTAATCCTGATGTCACATTGTCCTTCATATAATCCAGCCTCTCTGATGATTTGCTCAGCATAAATATTCGGTAAGTATGGTGAGTACATCTTGAGCATGGCCCACCTGAGTTTCTAGAAAATCTCAAGAATATATTTGGATGCACTAAGGGCAGAAGACCTGGTGAGATACAGGACTTCAAGAACAACGCATATGAAGGCAGCGAAAAGTAATTAAAAAGACATGAAAGAAAAACAAGAAAAAATCACCATGGATGTCAGAAGAGACTCAGAATCTTGCTCTTAATTGTAGAGTAGCTAAGGCAAATGGAAGAAATCATCAGTTTGGACCAATATTCACACAATCATGACATCCATGTTTACTCTCTAATGTACATATATTCTGGTCTCCAGAGACATTACATGGTGGAAAACCAAATGGGAAATCTCAAAAGAAGTTATTCATTGCATCAGAAATGTTAGGGATGGATTCTTTTGATGATCTGAATATGCAGGTGCCAGCTAAAATCCACACATAAGAAGCACTCCAGCCCATATTTATTTATAATTCAAGGGTTATAAGTAATAAAGTCTAAGACCAGGCGGAGAGAATGATATCAGAGCTTCAATGCTGAGCATCCTGTTTACAGAAAGCTAGAGATGACAGTGAAAGCCCGAATGCATTTGCAGAGTACCACATGAATTAAGCCTCTGACCATAGACCAGGGATGTACAATGGAAAGTGGATTATTGCAGATACAAATAGGTTAAAAATGTAACATCTTATCATTTTATCTCCCTTTTTATTCATTTGAAATTTATTCCAGTTCTTAATAATTTTTTGCTTTCAAAAAGAAAGATCAAAGTTTTCCTATTGGTGGTGGTTTGGACTTTCAATTTTGTATGTTTTCTGTATAAGATATCCAAGATAGGTAAATCCTTAGAGAGTAATTGGATTAATAGTTTCTTAGGGTCAGGACAGAGGAGGTTGGGAGGAAATGGCAAGTTACTAACCATGAGTACAAGAAAGAAGAAATGTTCCAAAATTGAATGTGATGCAGATTGCATAATCCTTTTAATATGACTGAATGACTGACATATGATCTGTGAATTATATGCCAATAAAATTTTTAAAAATCTTGTAAAACTATCTTTAAATTAAAAAAAATCAAATAATTTATTAGGTTAAAAAAAGTTCTTATATAAGAAAGCTTATTAGGCCAGAGACATCAGAGAGAAGTAGTGCTCATATGTCAAGGTATCTCTACAGCATCTACAACAGTGTCATTATTGTCAGCTTTGGATCATTCATTCATTCACCTGCATGATACTTAGTTCATGCACCCTCGTCTTCAGTCGGGAGGCATTATTTAAGTTGTACTTTACATAGTGGCAGAAGTACAAATTTCAGAGACAGCCTCGCTACAGAAGTATCTAGCAATGTGAAGTATAAATTATTAACCCTAGATAGGGTGAGACAATTTATTTAGTTCAATGTCCTTCTTTTATTTATGTTGGAACTCAGAGCACATTACTTAATCTCTTTTACTGAGTTATATAGTTGCTTTGCAACATCCTCATCACTAATTCAATGATAAGCTTCATCAGTGAACCTGAGTTTAAAATGTATCTGTATGACTTGAAGCTTGCTTTGTGACTTCAGTCAATATTTTTATTTCAAAATTTCAGATTTATTAATAGAAGTTCTGAGAAGTGAATATTATTTGCACAGTTCATAAGGCAGTAATGAAATGAGTTAAGCTTATAAAGTCCTAAGTGCAGTGTACAATAGAGGCTACAGCTTATGGCACTTGATAAATGAGGGCTATTATCAGAATTATAATTATTATTTTATTAACATTACTGCCATGACATCAATGGCCCCTCTTTAGTGTAACATCTTTTAATAATTTGATTCCTGTGTTCTCTTTCTTTCTTCCTGCTCATGCGCACCCTGGAGAACATTTCCTCATGCTCACTGCCGTGTCTGAGCCACATACATTCTCTCAGCATCAGTCTCATCTGCTCCCCCTCCCCCTTCTCCCCCCACCGCCTCTCCCCTGTCCTGAGCCAAAGCATATCTCCAGGGTTATGAGTTATGCTCATTAGATGGTAAATAATTGCCAGCAGAAAGTGACAGGTCTCATTTGCAACCTTTTTACCACCATAAAAGTCACTCAATGAAAACAATAGAAGCCATAGAAAAGTAGGGACTGGGGGATCATAAAAAACACATATGGGTTTCAGACAGTTTGTGTTTATCCAAGTGGCAGGATTAAGTGAGTTAATGCCAAGGAAAGAGACAGCTTCAGTTAATGAGACAGATTATTTAGGAAAACAGACCTGTCACGTTGCTTGCCATCTCAAGCTGTGGATTTGTTGCTTTTGAATGCTGGCTGCATTAGCAAAGACACCATCTATTCATGTCGAGATGTTCCCCGGAGCTGCATTTCAGTGGATAAAGATAAAATCCATATGCTGGTTGTCAACTGTTATCTTTTCATCTTGGGAATCCCCCAAACAACGACCTGGGCACTTATTCCCTGAGCTAATGTGCTCAGGGTGGGATCGTTTGGTACACTTCAGAACCACAGTGTGCCTCCTAACCGGGGTTGTGGCTCTGTCAACCCCGGATCTGCACAATGTGGCGTGCTGAGGTGTGCATTCGCAAGGGAATACTTTAGAAGCTTAGACCCAGAGGAAAGGTTCATATTTTTGTTGCAAGTGTATCCCTCTATTAATCTTGTCTTTCCTCTTGAGAGCCAGCTGTCTCCAACCAGTCTCTCCCACTTCTCTGCTCTCTAGCAGTCTCTGCTGCAGGTAGGGCCCCAACTCTCTACCTGAAGAGGTCTCAGGAAATCAAGAATGAGTTCCAAGTCACTAACCGCAAAGGATGTGATTAGTCATTTACTGACTTATTGGAAGTATTCACACTGTCCTTGCCTCTTCTAAAAAAAAATGCAGCCTAGTTTTATCCACCATTGCTAACAACCTATTTTCTTCTTTCTTGCTTGCCAAGTTAACATTTTTTTTATATATATCCATTTTTCAAGATTAAAAAAAATCATTTTATTGGGGGATCATAGAAGATAAACAAGCAGCCATCTAGCTGAGAAGCATCAAAGCCCACATGGAAGAAGCAAACTAGCCTGTCTGACCACAAGGTGCAGAAGGGACCGGTTAACAGACATCAGAGAACTAAAAATCATATCAATGGGTGCCCACCTCCCTGATATGATCAATGAAGACAAATGTGTGCATAAGCAAATGTGGTGAAGAAAGCTGATGGTGCCCAGCTATCAAAAGATATAGAGTCTGGGTCTTAAAGGTTTGAAGATAACCAAGTAGCCATCTAGCTAAAAAGCAACAAAGCCCACATGGAAGAAACACACCAGTCAGTGTGACCATGAGCTGTCGAAGGGATCAGGTATCAAGCATCAAGGAACAAGTTAACACTTTTTGATGGAAAGGAATGATCAGCACCAGGGTGCTCTCTTTCCTCCTTTTATCCACGATCCCTAAAGGATGTCATCAAAAGTACGTGCCATATATTTTTGGGAAACTCACAAGCTTCTCTGATGTGCTGACATTTCCTGGAGCTCTGCACAAGCTTGCCAGCTGAGCTTCTTTTGGTGTCTCCCCTCAACTGTCTCCAAGGCTCACACATTTTCGGTGTCCATTTCAAAGGCATGCATTTTTTCCCCACCAATAGGCTTCATCTTAAACCACAAAAATCACCACAAATTTCATTAAAAAATCATTTTATTGGTGGCTTGTACAACTCTTATCACAATCCATTCATTGAATCAAGCACATTTGTATACATCATCATTCTCAAAACATTTGCTTTCTACTTGAGCCCTAGGTATCAGCTCCTCATTTCCCCCTCCCTCCCTGCTCCCCTCCCCCATGAACCCTTGATCATTTATAAATTATTATTTTATCATATCTTACACCATGCAACATCTCCCTTCACTCATTTCTCCATTGTCCACCCCCCAGGGAGGAGTTTATATGTAGGGCAATGTAACCGAGAGAAATTCCTAAAACCCAAATGAAGGCTGAACATGCTATTGGGACAAGAGGAAAGTGCAAAGAAATAGAGGAAAAAACTGGGAGGCTAAGGGTAGTTATAGAGATCTAAATACAGGAATATACAGATGTAAATGTATTTATATACGATGAGGAGGAAATAGATCTATGTACATATATTTATAGGCTTAGTATTAAGGAAACCGATGGACAGGGGGCCTGCTCAAGTACTCCCTGAACACAAGTACACTTTGTTCTAACAATTTGGCAGTCTGAGATGTTCACCTTCCTGGCACAAACACTGAAGACAATGGGTGTACAAGCAAATGTGGTGAAGAAAGCTGATGGTGCCCAGCTACCAAAAGATATATCATCTAAAATTCTAAAGGCCTGAAGATAAACAAGTGGCCATCTAGTTGAGAAACAACAAAACTCACATGGAAGAAGCACACCAGCCTGTCCTGACTCAATCCCTGAGGAAAAAGTGGGTCCATAAGCAAAAGTGGTGAAGAAATCTAATGGTGCCTGGCTATCAAAAGATACAGTATCTGGGGTCTTAAAGGCTTGAAAATAAATAGGCGGCCAACTAGTCAAGAAACAACAAAGTCCACATGGAAGGAGCACACCAGTCTACCCTGACACATAGCTGAAGACAAAGCGGATACATAAGCAAATGCGGTGAAGAAAGTTCCTGGTGCCCAACTGTCAAAAGATATAGACTCTGGGGTCCTATAGGCTGGAAGGTAAACAAGGGGCCATCTAACCAAGAAACAACAAAGCCCACATGGAAGCAGCACATCAGTCTGTGAGATCACAAGGCGTCAAAGGGATCAGGTACCAGGCATCAAAGAACCAAAAAAACAACACCACCATAGCATTGTGAATTTCCTTTTTTAACAGCCAGAAATCTGGTGTTAATTCTTAACATAGCCCTTTATACTTTATATTCAATCTTTTACTATGTGCTGCCTATTTTCTGTCTTAAAGAGTATTCTTGTTTACCCATCTCTTTCAATTTCCAGCTTTGACCTAACACAGAGCTTATTGTATAGTAGGGAATCTATAAGGAACTTTTGAGTTAAAGAGCCTTTAACATATATATCTAGTAAAAATCTGTAAGAGTACCCTAATTGCAATTTTCAATCCAAATTAGCCCCATTATAATAATTTCCCTTTTCATTGCTTAATTGATTGCTTGACAAAACCACATATTATCATGCAATCTCCCCTTTCCTAGCTTAAATAAATTTAAAACGATAACTTTCAAGAACACCAATTAGCCTCTATCTCTCCAGTCCCAGTTCCCCCCCACATCTTCCCTTTCTCTCTTGACTGTAACTACACCCTTTGCACAAAACTGCTGCTCACGTTCACCTTCTGACCTCAGCTTTCTTTCCAATACACACTCTTCTCTATCACTATCACCTTCCCCATAATCCAACTCAATTCTTATTTCTTTTGAAATATTCAAAATAACCTTCCTGATGGGGTCAATCATTTCTATTATGTGCTGTAATAATACCTCTCTTAAAATAAGATATTTTCTTGATTAATATTTGTAAAACTCTCCTTAATTATTCTCACCAGTGAATCCCAAGAAACTAGTAAGCATGCATACATTTTAAACACAAATAAATATATGTGCTCACCTGTGTGAGATGTGTGTGTGTGTGTGTGTGAGTGTTATATACACACACACACACACATACTTTTTAAAAAAATGACAATTCAGTCTCAGGGGGTTAATTTTATCATCTATTAAATAAGATCATAGTTATAACCACTGAACTCTGTTCTGTTTCAAATGACAATAAAGTAAAAGGTGAATATCTTGTACTACATAAATTAACTGCATGAAAAAATAATTTCATACACAGATTCAAAAGAAAACTGAAAATCTAAAATTCTCAATATGTATCAGAGATGAAAAAATCAGTATTCATAATTTAACCTAGCTCTTAAAATGTGAGTGGAAACATATTAAAAACTTGATAGAAAAATAGGCAAAAGGCATAAATATTACTTATCAAAAGGATATAAAAAGAGAGTCAATTTTTATAGTGAAGAAAAATAGGAAGTAAACTACATGGAGATACCATATCTCATAGATTGGAAAAATTAAAAAAATAGGACAATACACTTTGTTATATATTCTTTTTACATTGTAGAGATCCTTGTGGAGATACATTTACAATATTTAACAAAATTCTGAATATGTTCATCTTTTAACTCAGAAATTTTACTTCTAGGTGAACTCTGAAATCACACCTCCAACAAGAGGAAAATGTGTCTATCTCAGGTTATTCACTGCAGCATGGTGCTAGGTGGTAGGTGTCTTGAGTTGGTTCCACGGTACTCTGCCATCCTCACAAGGGTTCCCAACACACTCTCTCTCTTTCTCCTTTCCTTTTTGCGTGCACGCTCTCTCTTTCAATTTCCCTCCCTCTCCCTCTCCCCACCTTCTCTCTCACTTTCACACACACACATACACACACACATACACAAATAGAGTCTATAGACTTCCTAAGTTCAGGAAGGGCACCCAGTGATCCTATGTCAGGTCAGACTGCAGTACTAGGTAGGTGGATTTTTTCGAAAGAGAAATGAGGGATGACTCTGCGGACAGTTGCTTGATATCAGAAAAAGAATCATCTACAGGTAGTGGCTCAATTGACCAAAGGCTCCTAAATAAATTCTGATTCTTGAGTTAAGATACTTAGCTAAAGTGTTTCCTGGAACACCAAGGGTCCATATAATCCATATTACTTAATGTACCAGATATGGAGGCCGAAGTAACCCAATATTGAAGTAAATAGGTGTAATTTCCAGTAACCCATCAACGGCAAGATGTTTCTATTTTAAAGCCCAATATTAGCTGAAGCCAAACTTTCCTTGGCAACTAAAAAGAAAGATCAGTTAACTCTTTTCTTGCTTCACTGGGATTAAAATAATGGGCTTCAAAGCCCTAAACCAGATTGGAACTACTTCCCTCACCCTCCTGCTGCCATCCTTACCTGATGCCCAACAAGGACACACACTGTTTTTTCTGAAGGTGATGATGTCATTTTAAGACTGTACACCTTATATGATAGGGACAATCTCCTTCTTTTATAAAAGAGCAACCAAATGAATTCTTAGAAGAAGCACTAACAGCTAAAGACAACACCCGCTTGCAGGTGCAGTAGGGCGTGCTTAGCCCCCAGGGTGACATGGCATTTGTTGTGTTTAATAATTTCACCTCTATCAAGAACTATTATGGGTGAGTGAGCAGCTAAAAAAGGCTGACTCCCGGAGAGAGAGGTAATTGTCAGAAATGCTTCCAGAGCTATCCATTAGTCTCATACTGGATCAACCTGGAGGAGGAAAAAGCTAACAGTCTTACTGGATTTTTCTTTTAGAGCAGAAAAGCTCTCATTGGGCTGCAAGTGGTACGGCATTCCATCCTATTCTCCCATGGGGAGATCTTGTTTTATAGCAGAGTAACAGGTTTTATAAACTGATAGCCATTAAAGGTAATTAATTCACTATGGTAATTCATCATATAAGGGAAACCTGCAATGAATATTCTAAAAACTTAAATCCCTTTTGTTGTCATTTAAAAACAGCTTTCTGGAGGACTAATTAGATTTTCATGGTGTTACTGTTGGTTTTGCATTGAACAGCTGACCACAAGGTTGGCTGTTCAAATCCATAGCCTCTCTTCAGGCGAAAGACAAGGCTGCTTACTCCTATAAAGATTTACAAAGCCTCAGAAACCCCTAAGAGTAGGAATGGACTAAATGGCAGTATGTTTGTTTCACTTTATTTTTGTTAAATGGATAATTCTATATTTTTAGTATATTAGACTTGTGTAGGCATCACCACAATCAATTCTAGAAATTTTCTTTGCCCCAAGAAAGAATCTTCCAGTCATCACTAGAAATCTCTCTATACCTTCTCTCCATTTCTAGACCATGATTAATCTACATTTTGTCCATACTGGAATATGTTTTTTTTTTAAAAAAAGACCCACAACATCAAAATAAACCAGAGAAAAACTCCAATCAAGAAAATAACCAGGAAGTATTAAAAAGTAGAACAAATTTATCATGGGTCAAAAGGGAGATCACATGATCAGGTATCACATTACAAATCAATTGCATATTCCATGATCATGTTTACAATTTCCTCTGTCTGATAAGAAGGCCATTCAAATCCATCAACTATGGTCAGAGGGAGTTTCCAGAGGTTTAATACATTCAAATTCAGAGGCTTAATCCATGCAAATTCTGCAAATTGGGTGTTTACCATTTCAGCTGTGATACCACTCCTTCCTTTGGATTTGAACTTTATTACTTACATGCTTGTATCACATAGACAGGTGTGCTACTTCCATGTGGCTGACACCTCACTTAGATGGCTGCTTGCTTGAAGACAAGGCTAAGACCACAAATGCTATTATTTTTGATAGCTGGGCACCCTATGCTTTTTCACCGCACTTTGCTGCAGCACCCATATCTTCATTGACCTCTCCATGGGGGCTGGCATTGAGCAGGACCATGTCCTAAGAACCAACTGTTCCTAGTTTGGGGCTAGAATCAAGCGTGAGCCCCCAATCCATTTGCCTCTCTATGGCTTATATATGTCTCTGGCTCAGTTGAGAGGTCTCATTATCATTCTGTTTTCACTTTTTCTTTGGCATATCCCTAAAAGTAGAATTACTGGGTCTTATGACTATATAAAAATTTGAGGAACTTCTAAATTGTTTTCCAAAATGGCTGTATAATTGTGTATTCTCAGCAGCAGTCTGAGAGATTTCCAATTTCTCCATTACCTTCCCAACACTTCTTGTTATCTGTCTTTCTGATCATTCTTTTTTTTCCTGAATGCCAATGACTTTACAAAATATTTTGGTTTGGTTGTGCATGTTAACATTTTAATTTTGGACTGGGGGTACTTAGGGATTTTTTTAACTGTTAGTTTCAACCTGTTGTCACATGTTTGCTTCCTGAAATCCAGTCATTTGTGATTGCATATGTTAGAGGCTTTGAGTTGCCCTCGGGACACAAAAGGCCACCAGGGGAACACGAAATAATATTTAGAATACGTTGCTGTAGGTGCCATCGAATCATTTGCCATCCTCCCAATTATCCCTATGATTGTGTCATTGTTGCAGCCACAGCGTCAATCCATTTTGATAAGTACATGTCCCTTAAGTTAAGTGACTTTACAAAAATTTGCTCATTTCATTAGTGTTGTCAGCCAGACGTGGGTATACGTTAGTAAAGTTGGATCTCAGAAACTTTGAACAATGCTGTCGTTAGGCGCCATCAAGTCCGTTCAGATCCATAGAAAGCCGCCGTACAACAGAATGAACCCCGCCGCGTCTTCCCACCATCCTCAGAATTATGATCATGTTGGAGTCCCTCCTTGCAGCCACGTGTGGATGGGCCTGTCCATCTTGCGGAGGGTCTTTTTCTTGTTCATGCATGTCTTAATCGCTCAGATGTGTCCCAAAAGTTTTAAAACAAAGGGTGTCAAGCTGCGCATAAATTGCCGCCCTTCATTCTGTTCCACTGGGCTCCCTAGAGCAGCAGCTGATGATCTCAGGAATAACTTTTATCAGGATCCCCGCCTTTTGTAAGGAATGTTGAAGGGGATGGGGACTCATGATGCAGATGAATCCACTCTCATTCTTTTATGCCTATTTTGATGGAAATTTATCTGAATATATTTGCTCTTCTTTACGGAGTAAGTATCCCATTAAAATAAAGAAAAAGCACCCCACGAGCTTATATAAAGTCTAAAACAGCAGAAAAAATCCAAAGTGAAGGGGCCCTTTTCTGAGCCACAATGATACTGAGCGTGAGGAGGGAGACTGCCTTCACACGGCCGCTTCCAGTGGTCTGCATCGCAATCCATCTAAGAGACGATTGATTCGGCTTACAGAAAACAGCTCTTTTTTTATTCTGATGGCTAATTTTACTCATTCTCGAACAACAAGACACAGCAACAGGTCATAAGTATTTATCAGATTCTTGTATACCTCACATAATTGAATATTAAATGTTACTAACAATATCTGAGAACTAATTTTCTTATTGTCTTCTATTACATTCTTAAACTACGAACATAATTTTCAATTAAATATCATTTTATTGGTCAGTTATTGATATATTCGTAAACAAAGGCAAAAATCAGTGGCCTGAAATGACAAGCATAAACTATTGCTCGCTCTTCTACACATCTCACTGTGTTGCAGCTGGTGAAGGGCCGGCCTGGAATATCCTTGGCTCCTGAAAAGAACAATAGGGGCAGGAACTGTGCCTAATTCAACTATGAATCCCCAGGGTCAGTGTCTGGTCCACTGTCGATGTTCAGTGCATGAGAGCTTCTTTTGTGTAAAGTTATGAAATGTTAGGACTCAGATTTAGGAGGCATGAGGATGTGTAGCCATAGATATGAGTGTTGCTATGGGATTGAAATTTCTTGGCTCAGTGGAGTTATTTACTCAATCAGCTTCCAGGACATATCCTGCCAGCTGAAAACTGACCAGCGCTGGAGCTGGTAACTTAGGCATCCAAAGGACCTTGGATACACACAACTGTGGTCCAGTCAAACCTTGGCTCAACCTAAAGACAGCTGACTGATTCTAAACCATTCAATAGATTACAAACCCACTGTTACTGGAGAAATCCTGCAGAGGTTCATTTATTGTGGAAAATCTTAACACCGAGAAAGCAAATTTTTCAGAGACTATATGAAGTTATGATGATCAATATCTGATGAAAATGTGATGGCCATACTTCTGTTGAACCTGACAATTTTTCTAAATGTCTAAGGACAACAAACGTAGAAGTGAGATCCATTCACCATCTTAAACATACAGGAGTTCAAATCAATTATTTATTACTTTGACCACATTACTCTTTCTAGAAAGATCATAATTTCCTATGTTAAAAATATGCTCTTTAACCTTGAGGCAGTGTCTGCAATTTGTAGAGAAGATTGTTTTCCCCTATCTTTTATTTCTTATTCAAATCCCCTGAACTTGCTCATCAATCAATACATTGATGGGGTTGAATTTAACAATATACTCAAACTCCAAACTTCCCAGCAGGATTTTTCAGTACAATAAAGCTCATTTTCATAAATCTCTGCTTTTGAATCTAAATGATTTCAGTGACGATTCTTCTTGATTGCGTTGGGTTATCTGGCAACTGGCGGCACATTTATTTATAGATACAGGAGCTTGAGAGAAGTCCAGAATCTCTGCCTGCCAAGGTGCAGATTGGTTTTTAAAATCTAACTCTTTGTTTTCCTTCTTATTTATTTTTCTTAAAATCTTTTCAGTACAACCTACTTTCCTTATTTGTCTTTATTTCAATGAACATGGTTTATATAAAATAGTTAACTATAAAAACCCATCTTTTCCTTTCATTTTCTATAGAGAGAGTAATATTTTACCATCTTCTATTTTTGTGGCCTTATACACACAAAGGAATGGGACACTCTGAGGCATTCTGAACGTTTTTACTTTTATTACTCAACAGAAAACAGGGCTTTTTGCGTTTGAGTTTCTCCATACACTCATGATGAGAGATGATCCATTTTGAAAAGGGAAGCCTTGTATGAGGTAATTTCAATAAGCCCTTATTACCTCATTTATTTAGGTTTTATATTTAATTGAGATATTTTCCATAATAGTTTTTATAATGCTCTCACTTATACGTAATAAGATAATTTTATTACAAAATTAATGGGGATTAAATTAATTTGCGGCAAATAGGCATAGAAGTTAAACTCACTGTTTAAGCTTAAATACCATAGGAAAGATAAGAACACAAAAAGACACAGGGAATCCAGGACAGATGACCCCTTCAGGACCAGTGGTGAGAGTGGCGATGTCTGGAGGGTGGAGGGAATGTGAAGTGAAAAGGGGGAACCAATTACAAGAATCTACATAGAGCCTCCTCCCTGGGGGATGGACAGCAGAGAAGAGGGCAGGGGAAGACGTCTGACAGTGTAATATATGAAAAAAAATTTATGAATTATGAAGCGTTCATGAGGGAGATGGGAGTGGGGAGGGAGGGGAGTTTTTTTTTTTTAAAAAAGAACACACATGCATATGTATACCTGAGCTCTGACACACACACACACAGAGGCATATCAACACACATGAACCCAGGTTTCCTTTTAACTAGTATAATAAGGAATAAAAACATTCTGATAAACATATTATGCCTATGCATATGGAGTACCTGATAGACGCATGATTATATTTATGTATGTTCTCTCTCAGCTGCTACAAACTCCTAGACTCCATTCACATCTTCTTTCTTTTCTTTGAACTTGAGCTGATATATTCCTTATAAATTTTATTTTAAAATTAGGTCAAATATGGCATTAAGTATTTTATAAGCGCATCTATATTATAGTAATAAGCCATTATCTCTTAATTGCCTATGCTTCTTTATGATTTGCAATATGATGTTAGGGTTGAAGTAGCCAAACAGCTGTCTCTTTTACAGATGGCTTCCTTTTAGGTTCTAGTAATAGAAGAACAGCACCAGAGGGACGGGGACAAGGCACTGGGTTCTCTTGTCTTCTATCCCTCTCAGGAGCAGTTCAAAAAAGGGGCTGTGACCCAGCCATTTCTTTGTGTCTCCTCATGTGTCCCCACACTAGCACCAGTTCAGCTGGACAACCCCCTCTGCCAATCTCAACAGGTAAACAGGGTCTTTGGTATAGCACCCTGACTATGAAGAATTGTTGAGCAATGATTACTACAGAGAAGTATTATCCCACTCCTGAGAGATACCTTCTCCAAACTCCCTGATACAAAGCTTGATTCCAAAGAGAAAATATGATAATCACAGAACAGCTTGCAGTGTCATTAAATACGCAAATACAATTAAAAATGATAGATATAGACTGAATGGGAACTGATGAAACTAAAAGAGTCCCAAAGAGTTAAATTTGGAATACTATCTGCAACAAATTCTTTAAAATTACAGATCATATTATAATTCAATGAATAAAATAAATCTTATCTTTTGGTGAGAACGATGTATAGCCTCAGAAACCCACAGTGGCAGTTCTACCCTGTTCTATCGGGTTGTTGTGAGTCTGTTTCAGTGTAATGACAGTTAGTGAGTGAGATGTCAATAACAACAATAAGCTCCACGCTCTTAAATATAGACCAACTTTGGATAACATGTTGGTAACATTTATGCATCTTTCTTTTTATAGAAATAAAAGCATCGAAAAAACCAATTGGGCAAATCAAATTGTATAATCATAGAATGGTTTGGATTTGGGCTTACTGATCTCCAAAACTATGCCTCCTCCTGTGTTTCTTAGTATCACCATCACAGTTACACATCATGGAAACCAGCAAAAGTTTTGAGAATACATATCTTAACCTTAAAAGCTTTAGGCGATAAGGCCTTTGTCTTCTCAACCCTGCTGTTGTAACACAAAAGCAGCCATAGAAACTAGGTAAGGAAATAGACATTGCTGAGCTTCAATAAAACTTTATTTACAAACACAGTCAGCTACTGGTCCCAATGGAGTACTTGACTTATTTCTGATGTAGGCTTTATGCTGCATAATCATCTCTAATTTTTATGTCCAATGACACTGCATATTCAAATAAATTAAACAAACATGTATTGAGTAATGTTATCTGTCTGATAGTGTCAAAGGCACAAGTCTCTTGGAGTTATGTTTCTGAGGGTGCTTCAAAAGTACTGGAAAATTGGAATTGAAAGATAATGGAGTTTTCCCATGGACTTTTGAAATCCCCTTGTATTTAAAACTACATGTACGTTATCTCTTTATAAAGAAACTAGTGCTAATTTATAAAGAAGCTGCTACTCATTTCTTCCTCTATCATCCAGATTACCTTTAGTTTATAATAAATGCTGTCCAGATAATACTGGTTGGTGACATATGAAGGCATCCTCTTTTGATAGCCCTTTCTTAATGTTTTGTTCCCAAACTTCCTGGTGAGAAAGAACTGCCACATCCGAGAGGTCATTCTGAGACTGTCAATTGTTACTAGTCTTAGAGCTGAAGTAGCCAAAACTTCTGAATATGCAGAATTCCACTGATATAATAGTCTCATTGTTACTTCCAGAGAAGTCATTTTCTCTCGTGTAAATAGTTCAGATTTAGGGCAGGAAAATAAATTTGTACCACTATTAAGTGAAAAGCAAAGGCAATTTTTTTGCACTAAGCCATAATTGGCTCTTGCTTCTGTATTTATGGCTCCGGCACAGTCGTGCAAGCCTAGTGGCCCTGCTGATGGCATCTCAACTTCCCTGATAAAAGAAACCTGATAGCAACAATGTTGGATGTTGATTTGTTGTTAAGAAAAAAAAATTGATTCAAGACCAGACTGACTCAACATATCCAGAGATGATTTTAATTTAGCAAAAATTGGTCTGCTTTGAAATGAAACAGACAGACTTTATTATTTAGACTACCCTATGCTGGAGGAAAACCAAATACAGAGAGGGCCGTGCTACAGCTATGAAGGTCTGGGAGACTGAAATTCACATCACCTTCACAGTGAGCACTGACTCTTCAAGGCAGGCCACCCTGATTGGGTTGATGTTCTTGGGTTTGCTTTACATATTCACCACATTCCTGCTCAACTAGCTTTTTTTCTACAAAAGTCTCTAGGGTTCTAAGTTCAGATGAGCAAGAAATAACTTTCTCATTTATAAAAAACAAATCGCATTCCTATGACATGGGTCAAGCATTAGAAAAGACAAGGAATAAAATGAATAAACAGTGTGTGCTCAATTCACACACACACACACACACACCTATCATATAAAAACAACATAGATAACACCTAAAAGAACATAAATATGTTTATTATACCTGGTATATATTATTTACACGTTAATATTACATGTTAAGGCATGCATGGGTTATGTGAAAATGCACGCTAATATATAATTATATATGTTTATATACAATTATATATATATTAATGAATATCTATTCTTTTGAAAATACTCGAAACTGAAAGAGTGATGGAGGCCTTTAGGAGAACTTAGTCACCTGGTTCTACTGGCAGGTGGTTGTGCAACCCATTATCTGGGGTTACCTTGCCCCAAACACCAATCCTCAGATGCAAAAATGTAAGTCCCTAACTGCTCCTTCAAAGACGAGTGGTTTGAACTAATGCCTTTAGACAGTAGTCAAAGTGCCTCACGAAACCTGCCTTGCGCCCCTTCAGTTAGCCCAAGGAATTCTCCTCCTCCATACATATGGGCCCTCAGGAGCTGGTGTACATGGGAAGGCACCTAGGGACAACAAGTGAATCAAAATCCTACATTTATATTTTCAAAAGACTTACTGTTGATGCTGATGAGCCAAGGCCTCTTCCATACTGCCTTTTAATGTCCAGATCTCTCTTTCCACAGCCCCAAATGTGTTCCTCTCGACATGTCTGCTGTGACAGTGAACTTATCATGCCTTGAAACAGATCTGTGACAAGAATGGGAAGCATGTCCCATCAACCTAAATGAAAGTGGGTCTCAGTATCTCCCATTTATCAATACTAATTCTACCCCTTGTGAACATGTGAAACATATTTAACTTATTTTCCCATCGGAAATACCTCCATTTATTTGAAAATAGGTATCCTATCTGGCCGAGCGTTCTCTCCTTTAGGGTGACACATTTTGACCGAAGCCCAGAAGCCCAGGCCTTCTCCTCCCAGCCTCTTGCTTACTCCACTTGCCAAATTGGTTCCTATGGCCAGAGTTGCAGTTGCCTTGTACTTCCAAGTGCCTGGTAACTTGCTTTTATTTTGAATTTTCTAATAAATTATCCAAATGCCTTCATCCTCTAACATGAAAGTTAATGTCTTTAAACTTTGTATTAGGCATCTCAGGTTTTTTTCATGTACGAAATTTCCATACCTAAAATGCTCCCCCTCAAAACTATGATTTTTCACATACAACTCAAATGAGTCAGAATTTCGACAAAATTAATGGCACTGAAAAAACAGAGGGTGCAGGATGCACGAATGCACTTTAGAGGTAAGGCCTCTGAGGCCGTCTAGGCTAAGAGATTTCCTTCTGCTTTTCAGGAAAAAGGCCGCTTTCCTCAGGAAATTACATGTGCATGATGCATATGACTCAGGTAAAAAGCCTGCAGATGCATTTCTCGATCTCCCATACGAAAATGAAGCTATTGTCATCAAATCACTTGTGACTCATGTGACCCATTACCTATAGAACAGAGTAGAACTGCACCAGTGGGTTCCCAAGGGTATACGGTTTTATGGAAGTACACCATCACCTCTTTTCCCACGGAGGAGATAGTGGGTTTCAACTGCTGACCTTTCAGTTAGCAGCAAACAGTTAACCCTGTGCCACATGGGCTCCTTGCTATTTACCATAGACTATATATTATTAGTTGATCTTCAAAAGTCACATACTACTGTCGGGAGAAAAAAAAAAACCCAACCCTGAGAGATATTGCTTCCACAAACATTAGCAGGCTCAAAAAAGAGAAAAACAACATAGGCAATGTGTGTTCTTTAGTGGCACCATGAGTTGGAATTTACTTGATGGCACTGGGTTTTTTATATATAGATATGATACATATGCATATACATATTTATGAAGTTTAATTATAGATTTATCCTATGAAATAAGCAGAGTTAGCACACACAAACACACATATATAAATTCACTACCATTGAGTCAATTATGACTCATAGTGGCCCACAGGATAGAACTGCCCCTCTGGGTTTCTAAGAATATAATGTTTTATGGGATAAGAAAGTCTCCTCTTACTCCCAAGGAGCAGCTAGTGGTTTTGAACCACCAATCTTGCAGTTAGCAGCTCAAAGTGTAACCACTATGCCACCAGAACTCCTACAGATGTATATAAGTTATTTTAAGTCTCTGACATGTTAAGGATACACTGTTCAAAAAAGAATTGGTAGATACTCAACCATCTCAAGAAGTAGCATATTATAAAGAACCAATGATACTGAAGCACGAAGTCCAAGCTTCACTGAAGGCATTGGTGAAAAACAAGGGTCCAGGAATTGACCAGATACCGATGAAAACATTTAAGCAAACTGATGCAGCACAGAAAACACTCACGATGCTGAGAAATTTGGAAGGCAATTCTCTGGCCAACCAATTGGAAGAGATCTGTATGCCTGAGCATTCTAAAGAAGGGTGATCTTGGAGTACATTTCTTCCTCTTATCAAACAACATCATTAATAATACATGCAATTAAGATTTTGTTTTTTAATCAAAAACCAGCTGCAGCTGCTTGACAAGAACCTGCCAGAAATTCAAGCTGGAATCAGAAGAAGACACAGAACAAGGGATAATTTTGCTCATTGACATCAGATGTATCTGGACTGAAAGCAGAGGATATCAGAAAGATGATTATTTGTGCTTTTTATTAACTCTGCTTAGGCATCTGGCCATTTGGTTCATAATAAACTGCAGATAACGTAGAGAAAATGGTAATTCCAGAACATTCCATTGTGCTCATGCAAAAGCTATACACAGACCAAGGGGCAGTATTTCAACTGGAACAGGGAGGCAATACATGATTCAAAGCAGGAGAAGTGTTAGGGTTTTATCTTTGCACTATATTTATTTAATTCATATGGTGAACAAATAATCCAAGAGCCTGCACTATATAAAGTAGAATGTGACATCAGTTTTGGAGAACATTCACTAAAAACCTCCGACATGTTTGCTGAAGGTGAAGAACACTTAAAAGCATTTGTACTGATGAAGATAAAAGACTATATATAGTCTTTGGTATGGATTACAGCTTAATATAAAAGATATAAAATTGAATGACAACATCATAAAAAGGGAAGTTGTCAAAGGTTTTATCTTACTTGGATCCACAATCAATGCTCATGGAAGCAGCAGACAGGAAATCAGTGTGTTACACTGAATACATTTTCTGCACATGATCTGTTTGATATGTTAAAGACCAAATAAATTACTTTGAAGGCAAAGGTATCCCTGACCCAGGATACAATATTTTCGATGACCTCATGTGCATGCCAAGACTGGACTTTGAATAGGAAAGACAGGGGGAAAATGATGCCTTTGAAATACAGTGTTGGCAAAGAGTAGCAAAAGTGCCAGGAACTGCCCCAAGAACAAATAAATCTGTCTTGAAGGAGGTTCAAGCAGAATGCTCCCTAGAAGCTATGAGGGAAGAGTTTGTCTCATGTTATCAGATGAGACCAGTCCCTGCAGAAGGACGCAAGGCTTGCTAAAGCAAAGAGTCAGTGGAAAAAGATGGATCGACAAAATGGTAGCAACAATGAGATCAATCCTAACAACCACTATAAGGATGGTGGAGGATAGAGAAGTGTTTTGTTCTGTTATATACAGAGTTGCTAAGAGTCAGAGCCAAGTGGACTGCACTTAACAACAGCGTATAAAGGAATAGCACAGTATTGTGGTAGTTTGGAATGGTCTCTAGAGCCAGCCCTTTTACCATAAGTCTTCACTTGACCATTTACTTGCTCTGCACCATTAGGCAAAGTGTTTGATATTTCTGAGACATAATTACTTCATCTGCAACATGGATAGTGTAACATCACTGGGAAGCCTACATGAGAACATTAATGGGAATGTTTAGCAGCGTGTTTAATAAAGCCAGTTCTCATTATTTTGTGCACACTGAGCACGGGAAGCCATGTCTTCTGGAACTAATGTGAGATTCCTGCTATTGTGTCACCTTGTCACCTTGCTGCACTTCTGCGTCTCATGTGACTCCCTTCCCCTGAGTTTCTGAAGCTTCACAAGGGGAAGCCCCATTCATGCCTGGAGAGCACTTGGTAAGTTACAGAAACACGTCAACATCCCAGTCCTCCATGAGATGACACTTATGTTGGACTATGAGCATGATTGGATATTTTAAAAATCATTTTATTCTGGGCTTATACAACTCTTATCACAATCCATCCATCTATCCACTGTGTCAGTCACATTTATTGTCATCATCATTCTCAAAACATTTTCTGTCTACTTGAGGCTTTGATATTAGCTTTTCATCCCCCCCCCTCCCTCATGAGTTCTTGATAATTTATAAATCATTACTATTTTTCATGTCTTACACTGATCAATGTCTCCCTTTACTCACTTTTCTGTTGTCCATCCCCTTGGGAAGGGGTTATATGTAGATCATTGTAATAGGTTCCCTCTTTCTCCCCCAACCTTCCCCTTCCCCTCCTAGTATGGCTACTCTCAATATTGGTCCTGAGGGGTTTATCTGTGCTGGATTCCCTGTGCTTCCAGATCTTATCTGTACCCATGTACATGCTTTTGTCTAGTTGGATTTGTAAGGTAGAATTGGGATCTTGATAGTTGGGGGGTGGGGAGGAAACATTAAAGAATTAGAGGAAATCTGTGTTTCACTGGTGCTACACTGCACTCTGACTGGCTCATCTCCTCCCTGTGGTCCTTCTGTAAGGGGATGTTCAGTTGCCTACAGATGGGCTTTGATCTCCACTCTGCACTCCCCCACATTCACAATGATATGAATTTTTTTTTGTTCGGTGTCTTTGATGCCTGATACCTGATCCCATCGACACCTCATGTTCACACAGGCTGGTGTGCTTCTTCTATATGGGCTTTGTTGCTTCTCATTTAGATGACCTCTTGTTTACCTTCAAGTTGTTAAGACCCCAGATACTATATCTTTTGATAGCCAGATACCATCAGTTTTCTTTAAATTTGCTTTATGCACCCACTTTGTCTTCAGTGATCATGTTTGGAAGGTGAGCATCATGGAATACCAGGCTAATAGAACAAAGTGTTTCTGTGTTGAGGGAGTACTTGAGTAGAGGAGGATTGGATGCTTTTGACCAATTAACAACACTATCTGATAAAGAATAAAACTTTAGAGAATGAGATTACAAGATTTGTTAGATAAATTAATAGTCTTATATTCAAGTTACTTTCCTTTGAAAATTCTTATAAAACTGATTGGCCACCAAGAGAAAGTCTTTCCTCTACTGACTTATTAATTGGGAAAAATCTCCTGTGAGAGAAAGCAGGCTGTAAGTCCCAAGGGGTCCAGCTGTCTTCAAGGTTCCAGTTCTCTACAACAATCCCTTTTCTTTTGTCTTAATATTTTTGATGTTGATGATTTTGTTGGCTGTGTGGTTATGTTATTAACAACCTGTGATATGCAGATGACATAACCTAGCTTGGTGAAAGTGAGGAGGGACTGAAGCATTAGCCGATGAAGATCAAGGATTGCAGCCTTCACTATGGATCACAACTCAATGTAGAGAAGATACAAATCCTCACTACTGGATCAGTAGATAGCATCATAATAAACAGAGAAAAGATTGAAATTATCAAGGATTTTATCTTCCTTTGGCCCACAATCAATGCACATGGAAGCAGTAGTTAAGAGACCAGAAGACACTTTGCATTGGGTAAATCTGCTGCACAAGACTTCTTTAGAGTATTGAAGAACAAGCATGTTACTTTGAGGGCTAGCATGTGCCTGACCCAAACCATAATATTCTCCATTGCCTCACATGCATGTGAAAGTTGGACACTGAATAAGGAAGGCTGAAGAATAGATGCATTTGAATTCTTAATATGTACATACCATAAACTGCCGAAAGGACAAACCAACATGTCTTGGAAGAAGTATGGTCAGAGTGTTCGTTAGAGGCAAGTATGGCAAGACTTTGACGTACATACTTTGAACATATTGCCAGGGAAGACCAGTCCCTGGAGAGGGACGTCATGCGTGGTGAAGTGGAGGGGCAGAGAACAAGAGAAAGGCACCAATGACGTGGATTGACCCATGGCTGCAAAATGGGTACAGGCAGGGGAACAACTGTAAAGATGGTGCAGGACTGCGCAGTGCTTTGTTCTTCTGAGAACAGAGTTGCTGTGGATCGGCACCGACTCAGCAGCACCTACCAACAACAATATGGTTGTGTGAAGAGCATAAAGGTTTTCATTTTTAAAAACATTACTATGACTGCCTCAGCACCGCCCTGGAGAGTTGGTGTAAGCTGTCTTACATAGGTCTCCTGCCTCATCTGCCTCACATCAGTGTGGGTTCATTTTATAAAAAGAAAAGCAAAATCCCCAAACTTCTGAAGGACCGTTTGTCATCACCTGTGGAGTGGGTCTGAGGATGTCTCATCTTTCCTTCCTAAGTTCCTTCTTTCCGCCTTCCTTCATTCATTTGTTTTCTCTTCTGCAGATGCCCTGGATAGTATGGAATTGTACTAAAGCTTGAGAATGAAGAAATCAAAGATGGAGAAATGAAATCGTTTATGAATGGTTGTTGAGCTAGAGAAAGAAATGAGATCATTCTAGGAATAGGTTATTTATAAACTAGATATATGAGGAATACAAGGTGTAGGACTAGCAGTTTAGTAGTATACAGGTTGTACTGGCTACAAACAAACAAAATATGTGAGAAAATAAGAACTTGTATGACTGAATATAACTATAAAATGAATTATGCTGAAAACTGGTGCTGTTGGCTTTCAGAAAGAGGCCAAGTAGTGTAGATGATAATGGGTTGAGGAGGAGAGAATGTGATAGTGAGGTAGGCCTTCAAATATGGTCAGATTTTAAAAAAGGGATCAAGACAAAAGGATCACATTTTGTGGGCCGTAAGAAGGAACCCTGGTGGTGTAGTGGTTACATACTGGGCTGCAATCCACATGGTCAGCAGTTTGAAACTACCAGTAGCTTCAGGGGAGAAAGATGGAGTTTCTACTCCCATAAATAGTGACAGTCTCAGAAACTATGGGTCAGCATTGACTTGATGGCAGTGACATTGGTTTTTTTTTTTAAAAGGGGACAATATGAATAAAGGTGGAGGAAGTGGGAGTATGTAGACTGATAGATAATTGAATGGGCAGACTGAAGAGAAAGAGGGCCCTCGTTTTGCTAGGTCACCCCCAAATTGATAGTAATAATGCCTGAGATCCTCAATGTCAAAAAGTGTTGTTGTGTTTTAGCCAAGAAGGAGACCAGGCACAGAGAAAGCGGATGTCTTTCTGGTAAAATCTGACTAGGCATTTGACCAGCAGCCTTGTCTCCCCAGGAAAGGCTCTGGATTAAAGATGTGTGGGCCAGCGTCACTTTGTGCAAAAGGTGGAAAACACATCCGCGGCAGCAGGAATCATTTGTGACATCAACGCAATCCTGTTCAAAGAGAAGGTGGGAAGTGTGAAAAGGGGAAAAGAAAAATGTTGAAAGCCAGAGATTTGCCTGTCTCTGCTCATCTCTTTAGCTGTACCCCGAGGGGCCATGCGTCTGTGCTGGAAACCAGAGCAGCCCTCTCCGGTAATCCGTGTGTGCAGCAGGATCAACCTGCAAGGCGCAGCTTTATAAAATATTGTTGCTGAAATGGGAACTGGCAGTCTCATTCATTTTAAATAAGACTAAACTATAGAATCACGTTCTTTCTCAAGGCTTCAGATTGTGTTTAATATTTCTTATGCTAAATCCTGGATCGCTGCAAAAGCCCACAGAAGATTAAACTCGTGTTCTTCTTTTATAGCCTTGTAACATTAGAGAAATAAAGTTTTGCCTTTTCGTTTTCATCCTTTAACTGGGTCAGTTTCATCCATTCACCCTGCTCTGGGATCATGACAGATGGCACAAGCACAGAGAACATGAGGTACTCTCTGGACAAGACTGGGCTGCTAAGGAATTTGCTTGAGATCTTAGTCAAACGGCTTGGTGGCCAAGAAGGTGTTTGTTTTGTGGGTGAGGCTTCTGGTGGACATATATGACCTTCATGTGGTACAAGGCCAAAGTCTCCATGATGGAGAAAAGGTATTATTGGCCTTATGATGCATATTATTCTAAAGACAATAGCATGATTTAAAAAAATAACATTGTTTAACCTATTCATATATGTGCTGGGCATTATGGATGCTCGATTTTCACTTAGCCAGGCAACATGGAATCGCTCTCCTTCAGAAAAGAATGCTCGCCTTTCCCTTCAAGGAACTACCGAAAGCTTAAAAGTAAACTTCTTGCTATAAAGTTAATTCTGATTCATAGGAACCACACAGGATAGAGTAGAAGCATCCCATAAGATTCCCAATGCTATAAACCTTTACAGAAGCAGACTGCCATGTTTCCCACCCTGCCCCCTCCCCAGGGAGCAGCAGGAGGTTTATTAAACCAGCCAGTATGTTCTTTGCAGATGAGTGGTTTAGCCACTGTCCACCAGGAATGCTTCCAAGCGGCCGCACCCCAGATCTCAAATTGTGCGCTTTGGTCGGGGCACACTCCACTTCCAGCTCCCGAGGGAGGTTTACACTCAGGTCTGAGCTTTTCGTTAAGCCATACAATTGGATACCCGGATATTTAGGAAATAAAAGTAGACAGAACTAATCTTAGCACATGTTGTGGAAGACCAAGAGAGGGTTATGCTTCTTCAATAGAACTAACACAGGGAAGAAAATGGGGCCTAATTTGAGAGAGAGATTGAATGGATGCTATTCTACAAAGCCTTGAGTCAAATAATGGTGTAGTTCACCTTGTATTTTCTTGTGTTCACAGATAAATACAATCTTATTTTAAGCCATTGAAGTAGGTAATGCTGGTCATACTTATCAACTGACTCTGCAAAGGGGACCAATAAAGCCTGGGTTTGTAGTTTTCACCAATTTCTACACTGAAAATGCTCTATTTTTTACCAATTTCAAGCTATGAACCCGATGCTGCTGGACATAGAAAGAGATATGTATAATTGGCTCCCATAAGCTAAAAAGAGCTGTCTCTAACACATCACTGGTCAGGCTGTCTGTTTCCCCAAAGTAAAAGAAAACAACGTTCATTTATAAATGATTCAAAACATTATCTCTTTCTTAAAGGATGTTCTGTCAGGATGATGCTTGGGACATGTCCTTCTTAGTTCGTCAGTAGAGAATGAAGATGAAGATCCTCACTAACACAGCTGATGCCGTTAGCTGGCTGTTCAGATGGCTCATACTTCTAGCAAGCTGACATACACACGAAACACTGCCCAGTCCTGCACCTTCCTCATAATTGTTATGTCCGTGTCCATTGTAGGAGCCACGGCAATTCCTCTCACTTAGGAATTCCACTTTCTCCCGACCCTCTATTTTCCATGCATAATGTCCTTTCCCAGAGATGGTTCTCTCCTGATGTATCCAAAGCACATGAGCCAAAGTATCCCCATCTTCACCGCTCAAGAGCATTTATCTGTACTTAATCCCAAAGAAAATTGTTTGTTCTTCTGACAGTCTAGTATACTGTCAATATTCTTCCCAACACCGCATTTTCAATGCCTCCCTTCTCCTCAGGTCGTTCTCATTCATCGTCCAGCTGTCACAGGTTGTGAATGAAAACGCCAGGATCTGGGTCAGGTCGGCATCTGAACCCTCAAAATGACATTCTTGCTTTTCAACACTTTAAAGAAGTCTGTGCAGCAGATTTGCCGAGTGCAATACAGCATTTGATGTCTTGACTCCTGCTTACAGGAGAATAGATTGCGGATCATGTAACATAAATCCTTGATAAATGTAATCGTTCTCTGTTTACCATGATATTGCCTACTAATCCAAGTAGGAGTGTTTGGACTTTATTTTAGGTGTGGTCCAGACTGAAGGCTGCAACCCTTGGTCCTCCTCTCTTTGGGCAGGGAAGTTTGTGTCATCTGCACATCTCAAGCTGTGAATTCAGGCTCATTCCTCTAGTCCTAATGCTGCTTCTCCTTCCTCGGGTCAAGTTTGTCAGATTTTTTTTTTTGCTCAGCATACAGGTTGACAAAATATGGCAAAAGGCGCCAATCCTGATGCACACCATTCCTGATTTTAAAACCAGGCAGCATTCCCTTGCTCTGCTTGCAAGAATGCTTCTCGGTCCGTGTATGCATTCCACCCAAATACAATGAACTCGCCCGTAATTCTCATTTCTTTGAAGGATATCCATAATTTGTTTTGATCTACATAGTTGAATGCCTTGGCACAGTTAATGAAACACAAATAAACATCGTTGGAGTATTCCCTGCTCTCTGGCCAGGCCCAGGTCTCATGTCATACCCCCTTTTGAGTCCAGGTTGACTTTCTGCTAGCTCTCTTTTGATGTATTGCTGCAACGATTACCCAATGATCATCAGGAGCAATTTACTTGCATATTATATTAATAATATTGCTTGAAAATTATAGGTTTATATTGAGTCATTTTCCTTTGGAATGAGCAGAAATATGGCCCTCTTGAAGGTGGTTGGTCAGGTAGCTGGCTTCCCGATTTCTTGGCACAGACAAATGTCTATGCTTTCAGTGCGTCGTCAGTTTATTGAAACAATTCAATTGCCATTCCACCGGATCGCGGATCCTGGTTTCTCACGAATGCTTTCAGTATAGCTCACACTTCTTTATTTATTTATTTATTTTTTGTGGTACATTGTAGTTGTTCACATGTTACCTCTTGAAATAGTTAAATGTCTGCCAGCTGTTCTGGGTTTGTTTTGAACAGTGAGTCTGTGCCTTCTTTCCATTGTTTTCTGCGTCCTGCTTCATTCAATATTGTGCCCCGTGGGCCAGCGTTATTGCAAGGGTAGGTTGGAAGTTTTTCTTCAGTTCTTTCAGCTTGGGCTTTGCTGAGCATGTTGTCCCTTTTCGACGATCTAACTCTGGAACTCTGGACAGCTCATTCTAACACGTTGGGTCTTTTCTTGAGCTGCCATTTGCGATGTTCAGTTCACCTCATTTACTGTATCATTGCTTTCATTTGCCTTAGCCACTCTGTAGTCAAGAGCAAGTCTCAGGGTCTCTCCTGACATCCACTCTGATCTTTGTTCTCTATTTTATTTTTAAAAGGACCTTTCGCTTGTGTCATGTATGATGCCCTCCATGCCATCCCAGTTTGTCAGGTCTTATGCCGTAACGCTCAGCGCACCCACTCTGTCCTTGATATGTTCTTTGAATATGGGGTGGGGGAAGTACAGTCGAGGAAACCTTTAGGTTCTCGTGCTCTTGATTTGATTTTCTTCAGCCTCGAACCGAACTTCCACAGGAGGAATTGATGGTCTGCTCCACCGTTGACGCGGGTGTGGGTATGGAGTGTCTCCATATGCTCTTCCCACAGTTGGAGTCAATTTAATTCAGCTGTGTTCCTTCTGGTAAGGTCTGTGTGCACAGTTGCCTTTATGTTTCATTGAAAAATATATATATTCGCAATGAATAAGTTATTGATCCTGCAAAATTCTATCATGTCATCATTATTGCAATTGTAGGTTTGACTTTTTTCTTCAAGTCTAGCTTTGTTTTGATCACCGGGCCTGTTACTTTCCAACTACTGCTCCTTGCTCTTTGTTCCTTCCAGCTTTCACATTCCCAAACCAGTAACTGTCCATGCCTCTCGATGTCATGCTTGATCAATTTAAGTCTAAAGAATTCCTTAATATCTTCATCACTAGCTTTATTGGTGGGTGCATACATTTGAATAATAGTTATTTTAACTGGATTCCCAGTAGGTATGTAGATATAATCCTATTACAGACAGTACTGTACTTCAAGACAGATCGTGAAATGTTCTTTTTGATAACAATGGAGCACCCATTCCTCTTGAAGTTGTCTTTCTCAGCATTGTACGCCAGGATCTTGTCTACTGAAAAATGGCCAATATCATTCACTCCAGCTCATTAATGCCCATGAGATTTATCTTTAGGTGGTCAATTTCTCTTTTGACAATTGTGTTAGTCTAGGTGCTTTAGAGAAACAAATCCACAGAAACTCTTGTATAAGAGAGGGTTTTATATAAAGGTTAAGTGAGCATCAAGAAAACATCCCAACCCAGTGCTGCCCAAGCCCACAAGTCCAACATTAACCCATTAACTCATATATCCAACACCAATCCACAAAATCCTCCTCCATCTCACAAAATGGATGCAATGAGGCTGACTGCAGGTGGAAAACTGGGTCAGTGAATGTGTAAGCATCTCAGCGCTGGCAGGGGTCTCCACACGGGTGCTCCAGCACCCAGGGCTGCATCGGGGCAGGTCCATGTGGCTTCTCCTTGGCGATGTCTTGTAAGAAGTCAGCCTTGCAAGCTGAAGCAGGGAACTGCTAAGGCAGCTGCACCCTGGTGCAACCATCACAAAGCAAGAGACCTGAGAACTAGAAAGGCGAGGCTCACCGAGCCATTTATCCCTCTGCCCTTCCATTAACCCCATGTGTTTTTTGGCTAAGTTGGCACAATAAACTAACTCAGCAATTTTCAATTTTCTTAGTTATACTTCACATATTTCATATTCTGATTATTAATGATTGTGTCTTTTGGGGGGGTGTCCAAGATTTTATTTATATTTTATTTTTAATGTTTTATTGGCAGCTCTTACAGATAGTACAACATTCCACTATTCAGTCACATCAAGCAGTATTACACAATTGCTACCACCATCAGTGTCAAAACATCTTCTTCCTTTATAGAAGAAGACAGCCTCATCCTTACCCTGCAGAGTGACTGGGGAGTTTAAAGCACTGACCTTTACCCTTGTATATTGTGTAATATAAACAAGTTTCTCCTTGTTACACAGTGTGAGATAGTTGAAAAAATGCTCAAATGGATTGAACTGATTTTAAACTACACTATATCTCCTTGTTCTTTTGACACAACTGCCTCTTAGATATTGTGTTAGTCTGGGTAGACTAGAGAAACAAATCCACAGAAATGCTTATGTATATAAGAAAAAGGTTTATATACAAGAGCAGTTCCCAGAATTCTCAGGATAAGTCCATGTCCACACAAAGGCCTCACTGGCTGTATCCTGATTGACAGGCTAGACTCTACCCCTGCACTCTTAATCCTCTCAAGTCTCAAATTGACACCAGATTATGCAACAACCACAGATGATTTAGATGTACAGATTCTATATGATCATACTGCAGTGTTCTGAAGTTCCCATTTTCCTTAATGTTATCCATACTTTGTTATGATCCACACGGTCAAATGCCTTCTCCTAGTCAAGGAAACACAAGGAAACACTTTTCTGGCAGTCACTGCTTTCAGCCATGATCCTGCTGATGCTATAAATGATATCTTTAATTTCATGTGCTCTTCTGAAACCAGCCTGAATTCCGGCAGCTTCCTTTTTTTTTTCTTTTGACTTTAGGTCATTTTAATGGGGGCTCTTATAGCTCCAAAAACATTCCATACATCAATTGTTTCAAAAGTATTTGTACATATGTTGCCATCATCATTTCATAATCATTTACTTTCTTGAGCACTTGGTATCAGCTCCTCTTTTTTCCTCCCTTCCTCTTTCCCTGTCACCCTAGTGACCCCTTGATAGCTTATAAATTATTGTTGTTTTCATGTCTTACACCAACAGCTGTCTCTCCTCACCCACGTTTCTGTTGTTCATCTCCCTTGGATGGGTGGGGGATAAAATTGCATCTTTTTGAATCATGTCCCATCAAAAAATGCATTGCTGAGATTTTATTCCATCCACACTTGTTGTTAGGCCAACAAATCCATTCTGCTTCACGTAACCTGAAGGAAGAGCTGCCTCATCCCATGCTACCCTCACAGTGGTTGTTATTCTTGAAACCAGTATGTCAATTCATCCCACAGAAAGTATTTTCTGTCCTGCTGTCCTTCTAGTTTTCCAGCTATGTTGTCTTTGTCCAGGGATTGTTAGGTCCTGATAATAGTCAAAGTGTGTGAGAAGTTTCCTCATCATCTCTTTAAGGAGCATTCAGGCTGTACATCTTCCAAGACAGATTTGTTTGTTTGTTCTTTTGGCAGTCCAGGGGACTTTTCAATATTCTTCATCGGCACCAAAATTCAAAGGAATCAATTCTCCTTATATCCTACTCATTTAATGCACATGCACATCTACATCATTACACATAGATCACACACACACACACACACACACACGTCTGTGCTTGTTGAAAACAGTTGGTGCCTTTGGTAGTCCCAACCACCTCTAGTCTCAAGCAGACTGGAGTTTGGTTTATGCTTTTCTATCAGTTTAACTTCTCCAATCACATTCAGTAAACTTAGGCCTCAGCTTTCTCAAATCCAGTTTATGTAAATGAGTCTAGGATGCTAAACAATATAGTGACAACTAAGAAGAAGAAAAGAGCCCCAGCTGTGTAGTGGTTAAGAGTTAGAGTGCTCATCACAGAGTAGGAATTCAAAGCCACTAGCTGCTCCAAGGGAAAAAGACAAGACTTTGTTCTTCTGAAAAGAGTCTCCGTCTCAGAAACACACAGATTTAGAAGGAAATAGCGCTGGTGGCCCTATTGAGTGCTGGATCGCTGATTGCAAGGTTGATGCTTGAAACCCACTAGCTATGTGTGAGGAAGGAGGTTATCTGCTCCAATAAGATCCACAGTTTTGGAAACTCCAAATGGCATCATTATGAGTTAAAATTGATTCCACAGCAATGGGTTTTTGAACCACTAGCTACTAAGGAGAACAATGATCCCAGGGGGCACATTGCCTCAGATGTTGGGCTGCTGCTAACCTGAAGGCTGGTGGTTATAAACTACCTTCTGCTCCTTGGGAGAAAGGTCAGGTTGTCTGTTCATCAAATATTTACAGCTGTGGAAACGGTACTTTGGATAGTCATGAGTCAGAGGCCACTCCACTGCACCGGGTTTGATTTGTTACGGAGGAGGGCAAGTGGTACCCTTCAAAACTCTCCATCCCAATGACGTTGAGACAACATCTAGAATGAGGGACTGCAGTCTCATCCACATTCTTGTTATTTAAAAGAAGGCTTACAGTCCATTCTGGGTGAAAGCTCAGTTATGCAGAACTAGAAGGGAAGTTCGTGTCATGGCTGTTATCTTAATTGACATTGATTTCAAGTCCAGGTAAGAGTTCTCCTTGATAAAGGATATCAGAGTGACAAAGCTTTAAAGATAAAGAGGGAACTTAGTAAGACCCAAAATGTCTCTCCAAGTTCTCTTTGGAATCAAAGTCAGGGGAAAATAATAGCAATTTTACTGTCTGATTAGAAGGTCATTATGTGTTGGAATGAACTTGATGGCAATGAGACAAAACTTTATATAGGACACATGCACACTATGATGCTGAACAATGGACTAAATTCTGTCATCGATTTTTTTCATCAAATAGAACAAAAATGATTATTTTTCAGAATCCTCTGTGGTAAATGTAATTGGAGTGCTCATCATTCTGTGCATGTGATGTGCCTTCTGAAGAAAGAGAATGAAGAGAGGGTTTGGCAAAAAGATAAAATACCTTTACAGTCATCAAAACTTGCCTAGTCAGTTGATAGTGTCATGTAGCATCCTGATTATACACTTTATTTCCTTTTCCTTGTTCGTTTTTGAAAGCAACTCTTAGTAATCACTCTAAAAACTCATTGTGATTGAGTCCATTTGGACTCCTTGCGAGCCTACAGGACAAGGTTTAACTGCCCACTGCACAGCCCACGACACAGTATAGATGTTCCAAAGCAGAGCTGCATATGTGTCTTTAAGCTGTCAGAGTTGTTCACGTGATTATGTACGTTAGACGCTTTATAATTCATGCGTATTATTTACTTACTATGTTCCAGCACTTTGGTTTGAAGAGATAGGCGACTATGCTAGAAGGAAATATAAGTGGTTCCATTTAGTTCCCCAAATCAAACATTTACTTCCTGATAGCCTCTCACTGGAGCCACCTTTCATCAGTTAAATTTTCATCCTTTCGATTAAGTTAAGGTTCCTTGGAAATAAATTTTGAAAACTGTTTGTGATGGTGGAGTAATTCAAAATAGGCCGGTGACCAATTTCACCTTTGACAAGTTGGTTTAGAGTTGTCTAAGATCATTCAGATGGAGATGTCAGGTGAGGACCTTTCTCGCTCTCTCTCACTCACTCACTGCCATTGAGTCAATGCTGACTCATAGTGACCCCTGTGGATTTCTGAGACTATACCTGTTTTCAGGAGTAGAAAGTCCAATCCTTCTCCTGAGGACCTGCAGGTAGTTTTGAACTGCCAATCATTTGGATTGTAGCCCAATGCTTAACCACTATACCACCAGAGCTCCATTCAGGTGGGGATACTAGTCTCCATTTATTTCATGAATAGATTAGGATGAAACCCATGCTTAAAAGTATTTGTATATATAAAATATAGCAGAAGCCAAAGATATTGACATAAATGCTTAGGGAGAAGTTTAAAAGAAAAATTAAATGCATGTAATAAGGCTGTTAGAATGATAACATTAACTCAATTTCAACAAAGGAAAACTAGTCCCATAGAGGTTACTTGATTTTTAAATTTCATTAAATCATGAATGCCAAAATAAGACCAAGTTCTTCTATTAATCAATAAACTTTTAAAACTACATTTTTTTATTTTGTTGTGTACCAATCTATTTATAAATTAGCCCCATGGGGATGAGTAAACAAGGCAGAAAAACCTTGAGAGGCCACGTGTTAAACCGGGACTATTCTTTATAGTGAAACGTTGATCTCCCAATCTTCATCTCTACCACTTCTATTTTTAGGGCTTTTGTGTACTGAGCTATTTGTGAATCATTGGAGCTTTCCAGTACTTTTGTTACCTGGCCTTGGCCACCTCTTTTCAACTCATGATCTGCACAGCCTCGCTGGAAACAAAAACAAGCCCCACTGAAGATGCCCAATGTGTTTCCCTTGCTGATGACATAGGATTGGCTAAGAAGGCCATTTGTGAACATGGTTTAAAATCATTACACCCACAAACAAACCTTTGGATCATTTCACATTCTGTGTTAATAAATATATCAGTTCCCATGATTACCCTAATTATCTACGCATCTCAGTCCCCTTTGTTTCAACATCACAGGTAACTGTCACTTCACTTCTGGGCATTTATCACGGCAGACCCAGGTAATGTCAGAGCTACTCTCTTCAATAAGTATTATTTTGAAAGCATGTGCCATATCCACTCAGCTAGCGAGAGACAGTAAGGCCCTCAAGGGTAAGAGCATCTGATCAACTAATTCAATGACTAATAATAGGTCATTAATTATATCAATAATTAATTATTATTGTTAGTTGATGAAGAGTCCATTTTAATTTTGGCAACACAGTGTGTGCAAGTAGAACTTCTTCTTACATTTTTCAAAATAGTGATGCTTCAGAAGCAGGTCCCCAGGCCTGTTTTCTAAGACGATTCTTGATAGGTTCGAACCACCTGCCTTTCTCATTGTTTAGTGGTTTATACACTCAGAGTTTCTGTTCATCAACAATGTACATAAAGTGGAACACCATACAGCCTGGTCCTATGTCTTCCTCAGAGTTGTTGCTATGTTCAAATCTGATGATGCATGGTATCAGTCGATCACCTTGAGCACCCTCGTCTTTTCAATGACCCTTTACAGATCCAATCATGTTCACGTTGAGTCCGACCACATTATCTAATGAAGTCCCTGGAAGGTTTACTCTAGATACATGGTTAATATCAACCTTGGTCATATTTTTACAGGAACCATAGTGGGATCGTAATTAAAAGCACTCAACTGCTAACCAAAAGATCATTGATTTGAACCGAACAGCTGCTCCATAGAATAAACACCTGACAATCAGCTCCTATTAAGATGTATACCCTTGGAAACCCTATGAGGACAATTGTAATCAATCAAATGGGGTCACTATGAGTCAGAATTAACTTGACAGAAATAACTTGACAGTAGTGAGCTTCGGATTGGTTTTTCAACCTGAAAGGCTCATCTTCTACACTCTATCAGAAAATGTTTCACTGCTATCTCTAAGGCTTTCATTGGCCAGTGTTTGAGAAGGAAATCACCAGGTTCTATGTCCTAGTCTATATTCATCAAGAACAGTGGTTCTCAACCTTCCTCATGCCATGACCCTTGAATACAGTTCCTCGTCTTGTGGTGACACCCAACCATAAAATTATTTTCATTGCTACTTCATAACTGTCATTTGGCTACTGTGATGAATTGGATGACCCCTGTGAAAGGGTCATTGACCCTAAAGAGATTGTGACCCACAGGTTGAGAACTGTTGATCTAGAATCTCTGTTGAAACTAATCCACCTTGTTTGACTCCCTGGGATTTAAAATATTAGAGCCATGTCTTCCCTAATCACACTACAACAAAGTAACAGGTAAATGGTCAGTGGGTCAATAATTAAAATAGAAATTTCCATAATTGATAAAACATTGTGAATTTTAAATTGCCAATCTGGGTGGGGCTCTAGGTAAAGGCTCAAAGTTAAAGGTCAGGACTTCTGAATTCTATCCTAATCCAGGAGTTATTGACACAGTAAATTCCATCCCCTCTGAGTCTCAACTGTACACTATTCATTAAATGTGAATAAAGTCCCTCAGGTTGGGGTATAGAAAGGGCTACACTAATGAACCTCACACCACAGTGTGATTTCTACAATGAGCCTCCATTTAAATTCAGAAAAACTTGGAGCCTGTTCCAGAGTGTAGACTCTTTAGACTCTCTTCATACAACGTCTATGGTGATACCTTCGAGAAACCTCTAATCTTCGCAAATAGTCATTAAAATAAAAGGTCTTTCAGGGCCTCTGGAGGAAAACTTTATCAGGAAACCAATTAGTTTAGTTTCAACCTTTGACTTTCTCTTTTCAGAACTTTAAAACTACTACTCTATTCCCTGTTTTATTTTCTTAACCTGTAATTAGTTACTGCCCATTATGAATTCCCAGAGTAGAGAAAGCACTTATCTTCAAGATCGCATTGCTTGAAAGAGCAATTAAATGTATTTGGAAAGGGTATTGAGTGATTGAAAATCCTTGTCCCAATTCTCAAAGGTAGTCCTTAGTTAAGGAACAATCCACATTTCTTAACATCTATCGAAACAGGAGCCTTCTATCAGGACTGTGAAATCCAGTTGAGAATAACTCCTGAAACACCGTTATTGCCAAGACTGGATTCTAGGAGGTAGCAGGGAAGGCTAGAAGATGGTAAGGTCTTGACTTTGATTCTAAAATGAAGACAACCCTACTCCTACCAGCAAAAAACTTAAGAAAGACAGACACAGTCACATTATGGATTATGATTGATAGGATTGGCCTTTATAAAATGGTGAATAGAATTCAAATTTGACTCCTGTGATCGTTAAGGTTTTGTGTAAACACCTCTGGGCCAGGATTCTCCATGATTTATCTGTTAAGACATAGTAATCCTCCATGATGAGATCTAACACAATGTAGTCACCTCAATAATGAAATCTACTATGATCAGCCAAACATAGAAAGGCATTTACCTCATGGAAGAAGTGGCCTGCCTCCTATGTAAGTGGACAGTGTAGAGAAGCTTGCTTGTTTACTGGGTCTGATTCCTGTATCTGGCTGTAGACCTCAAATTCTTTGGACTTGAAGCAAGGACCTGCTGAGTGGCCTACCTATCCTGGGAGGCATCACAGGCCTGCCATCTGTCCTGCTGACCTTGGATTCATTTGCCTCTGCAGTCACAACCATGATCTGGGATTGTGGATTTACTCTCTTCATAAACTTGTCGTTGTCTTACTCATCTCGAGCTCTTTAGCCCTTTGCCGTCACACATTGGGGGTGGGTGTCTTTTCCAGAACATCATGGACTCCTGATGACATATACTGGCAGCAAGCACACATCAGAGAAATTACTGTGGGATACTCAAATCATCTTCAAACCATTCCCTTTTTGCCTATTTGGTTCTCTTTTCTCCAGAGTACCCAAGAAACAAAGGAGTTACACCACAATGCTTTGGATCCCAAGGATGTCCATCTGAAGAAGACTGGACACTCTGTTCACAGACTGCTCTTTTAGGAACAGGACACAAGGAGGGCAGTGAGGGAAATACACTAAGGAGGTCTGAAGCTGAAATCACCCTGTCTTGTTGCCTGTAAATCATAAAATACACCAGATGCTTATATGCCACTTTTTCCTACTCGTGTTTGTTGAACGGTAAAGGAATAAGTACATTATTCTGTAGCATTTTCTTCTTCCTCATTCAAATACATTACCGGAGTCCCTACTGTGTGCTGTGACTAGAATGAGTTAGGTTTTGTTCTTAATGACTGCAAAATCTTGTAAGAACACACAACACGGGAAGAGTATGTCTTAGCACTCAACACATAGGAAAGAGAATGTGTCCGAGAGGGATTCAGGCAGGAAGTCATCACCCCACAGATACAAGATTTTCAATAAGCTCACTTGTCAACATATATTTTGGTCCCTCAAATATATTTGACTTGCTGATTCCAAAAAATTACAACAGTTTCCCCTTATCGGCTTTAGTTTTCTCAGGTACAGAAAATATACCCTATACAATTCTTTACTCTGCTCACCCATTTGAAAAAAATCAGGATATTTTAATGAAGTATTAGTTACCTGAGATAGAGGAATTGCATCCGGGCTTTATTTAAAGTAGTCTGTATTGTACTAAATATTGAAGCCAAGTTATCCTTCACATGGGTTTTTTTTGATCCAAAGATCTATTTAAGCAGTGCGAAGGACATGAATTTGGAATTGTCCCCAAGTGCCACCTCACCTTTATTAGGAGTGAGTAGCACAGAGTTCTATTGTGCAATAAACAAGGAGCTCAGATGGCGTAGCGATGTGTCGACTACTGTCCATGTATTTAGCTATTTGAGCCTACTAACTTCTCTGCAGGAGGCAGATAACACCTTCTGCTCCCATAAAGATTAGCAGCCTCACAGCCCCCTGGAAGTTCCACTCTGTGCTATAAGGTTAATATCAATCAGAATTGACTGGTAGTAAGTTTGGCACAATAAATAGAATTTAAAATATTCTGAATCCCCAAATAGGTCTGTTATTAAATCAAAATAATCCAATATTGTTATAAGGTGGCACAACTTCACCTGTGCATAGAAACTCTTAAAAAAAGTTAGATTTTTTAATATAAATAAGCTTTGAAGATGTCGGACAGAATAACAATAATTTATAAATTATCAAGGGGTCGTGAGGGAGGGGGTAGGGAAGGAGGGGGGAAATGAGGAGCTGATACCATGGGCTCAAGTAGAAAGAAAATATTTTGAGAATTATGTTGGCAACATATGTATAAATGGGCTTGACACAATGGATGAATTTATGGATTGAGATAAGAATTGTATGAGACCCCAGTAAAATGAGTACAAAAACAATAATCAGTTTTGAGTCTATCTCACCTCTGAAGCATTTAACACTTAAGCTATCTATTGACTTCTGTATATTAAAAAGTGCTATGAAATGTTTACTGCCTAATTTGAAAAAATATTTAATTCTCACACATATTGATGAATATTTCTATGAAGTCAAATTTTTGACACTGTAAGTTGCCCTTATTCCTTCCACACATATGTCTTTTCGATTTTTGTTTTTTATTTTCCACTCCTCTCAAGTTGTGTTCTGACTTTGCCACATCCAACCTCTGGTCTCTGTGTATATGGCACAGCCTCTCGTATCGAAAAGAAGAACTCACTGCCACCTAATTGACTCAAACTCACAGTGGCCCTATAGGACAGAGAAGAACTGCTCCTTTGTGTTTCCAAACATTTAAATCTTTCAAAGACTGCAGAGTGAACAGTGGGTTTGAACCATGGACCTTATGACCGACAGCTTATTGAATAACCAACTAGCCACCATGAGTCCATATACAGATTCCCTTTGAAGTCCCTTAATATCTCATTTGTTTTCAAAATATTTCTTATCACTTTTGTTTTATCCTGCAACCGGTGGATCTGAATTCTTCCCATATTTAAAACTGGGATGATAAATTAATAAATTAGTATAACATAACAGTGACAATATAGTGCAACAGTTCTGAATCAGCATTCCAAATAACCCCCAGGTTATTTATCCTAAAAACCAAGACAACAAGAAAAAATACTTTTTTGGTCGGGCTGTGGTTAATATAACACGTATTACCCCCAAATCTAGATGATGTGATCGAGGACCAGTGAAACTACATATTTCTACTCACTTAAAAGCCATCGGCCCAAGTGTTGACTCAAACCCAAATACCCCCTAGAGAGTAGAACTTCTCCCTGGGGCTGCCACGACGGCATATCTTCATGGGAGCAGAGAGCCTTCTCTTTCTTCCACAGAGTAATTGGGGTCAGCTGCTGACCTTGCAGTTAGCAGCCTTCTTCACAGCCCAGTATGCTGTCAGGGCTCCTTTGCAGCTGGGAAAGGAGGATAGAAATGTCTCACCAGGCATCGACTTCATTACCATGCACTGTCTCAGAAGAAATAGAAACACAAAAGCCACCACAAACAGAAAAATTATAATATTAAAATATCTCATAATGTAGTAATGAACATATCATGCCGACTCAGATTCAGTTAAAATATTCAAGGCTGATCAAGTTTGATTTATGAATTATGACTCAGGTGAGTCTACTAATGTCAGGGTAATTTACAATTTAGAATTAAAGATTAATTTTCTTGAAAGTAAAAATTCTTCCTTCTCCCAACTTTACATCATCCCTCATTTAAGCTAGAGGTGTAACTAACATTCTATAAATATATCAATATTTGCCCGTGCTATTTATATTATGATGCCATTATCAGTGCTCCCTTTGCACTATAACACTAGCCCCGGCCAAGAGTCCAGATCTAAGAGCGGCTCTAGCTCTGTAGTGAGAAGGGACTGAAAACTTGATTGTGAACAGATCGTTGTCTTTAGGGCCCTGCAATACTTATACAACATAGTTTTATTGGCATATAATTCACATATCATCCATTTTAATGGTTCAGTCTTATGCACACAATGCATTTCAGAACATCTTCTTCTTGTACTCGTTATTATTAACTCTTCATTTCCACCCCCACCCCACCCTGTGTCCACTGCCATGCCACGGGTAACCATGAATCCTGTTTACTGTCTCCATAGGCCCACGCACTCAAGATTTCATACACAGAGAACATACGAAAAGCAACCAACTAAACAACAACAACAAAATAACCCTAAAGATAATGATAAAACGGACAAATCACAATCAATGAGAAAGCAGACAATATTAAAAACTGAAGCAACTTTAAAATGAGTCAAAAGGAAGACCAAATGTTAAGGTGTTACATTTTAACCTGACTATGTCTGTTATGATGCACTTTACAATGCTCTCTGTCCCACAGCAAGGCTAGACACACTCCCGGAATGTTGTCAGCGGAGATTCATTGTAAGCTTAGCCTACGTGGGACACTGCAATGGATTTGGGGCATTCACTGACATCCATAGACTTCTGAAAACTGGGTGTTCAGAATATAAGTTCTGATACTATTCCCTCCTTTTGATTTGGATTTTATAATTTACAATCCTTGGATCACATGGCTGGACACCAGGTGGTTTCTTCACCATCCTTTGCTACAGCACTCGCGTCCTTAGTGAGCTCTTCAAGAGGATGAAGGTAAGGTCCCTCCAACACATTTGGCTCAGTTTTATAACAGGCATCATCCCACGTTTAGAACCTCTCCTGCAATACAGAGAATTTGTTTTCTATTTCACAGGGCACAGAATGAATACTGTATGTCCACTAGTATTCAGTCACGTCTTAGATATTTCCTGTCCTTCTCAAGATAAACAAGCGAAACCTAGAAACGTAGAACCACAGACCGCGCTCTCTGTGAAACGTTCCCTGGTAAGCCATTGGTGTGAGCTCCTGGAGGACAAGGGTTGACTCTTCTTTCTCTATTCCCACTGTACCAAAAGGAGCCCTCGTGGCTCTGTGGAGTAGGCATTGGGCTGCTAACCACAAGGTTCATGATTCAAACTCACCTGTCACACCCGGGCAGCAAGGTGAAGCTTTATAAGCTTGGAAACCCTTTCAAAGGGTCATTCTGAGTGGTGATGGACTCAGTGGCAATGGGATTGCTTTGAGTTTTGTTTTGTCAATAACTACTCATTAAATAAATGAAATAAATGAGTCATAGCATGTCCAATTAATATTAATTTTTAAAATAAACTGCCATCATCATTCACAAAACACCCACTATCCATCTGAACCCCAGGCATCAGCTCCTCATTGTCTCCTCCCCACTCCCCCACCCCCCAAAACCTTGATAATTTATAAATAATTATTACTTTATCATCTGATATCTTCCTCATCCAGTTCTCCACTGTCCGTCCTCCAGGGAGGAGGTTACATGTAGACCTTGTTATCTGTTTCCGTTTCTCCCTCACAATCCCTCCACCTTCCCAATATTTCACTCTCACCACTGGTCCTGAGGGGCTCATCTGTCTTGGATTCTCCATATTTCCAGTTCCTATCCATGCCAGTGTACATCTCCTGGTCAAGCTGGTTATGTAAGGTAGAATTGGGATTATGATAGTGGGGGGCAGGGGGAGGAAGCATTCAAGAACCAGAGGAAAATTGTATGTTTCATCATTACTATACTACACTCTGACTGGTTCATCACCTCCCCACAACCCTTCTGCAAGGGGATGTCTAATTTCCCCCAGATGGGCCCTGGGTCCCCACACTGCACTCCCCCTCATTCACAATGCTATGATTTTTTTTTGTCTTTGATGCCTGATACCTGATCCCTTCGTTGCTTTGTCATCTCACAGGCTGGTGTGCATTTTCCATGTGGACTTCAATTAATATTAATTTATTCATCCACTTACTAAATATTAATTGAATTCCATTTGGTAACTAATTGTGAAATCACTGACGGAAGCAAAGATGAACTTGTTGGGCTGGGCTTCTATGAGGAGCGTTTCCCACTAGGTTTCTGGAGTTAGTGTTATGGAACAGATTAAAGGAATAAAGAGACATGGCATGGGAGGAGAGACTAAAGTATAGACTGGCTGAGGAGTCAGTTGAAAGACAGTTTTGTATGAAGGAAACATGCTTGACTAAGTCTAGTTGGATATTGGAATTATTCTCCTGATAGTAAACGCTATTACCCTTTTATTTTCCCCATTAAGATTTTGTGACACTTTCCTCTTTTCTTTAAAAGAGGCGTTTGAATTGTTGTCAATGTATACATAATATAACATTTTAAAAACTGGTTTATTATGCAGATAATCTAGCTCTCCCTGCTCAGCAACATGGAACCTTATTACCTGCACTCGTTTGCATTTTTACATCAGCCACGTTCACAGTTAAGGGGTAAAATAAAAACAAAAACCCAAACGCACTGATTCACAGTGACTCTACAAGGCAGACTAGAACTGTCCCTGTGGGTTTTTGAGACTGGAGCTTTACAGGAGAAAAAGTCTTTTCTTTCTCCCGCAAAGTGGATTGGTAGCTCTGCAGCCCAGCCAGTAACCACCATGCCCCCAGGTCCCTTTAGTTCAGGGGTAAGGAGCTAAAAATAAGCAAGTGGGAGGAGATGAGCCGGTCGGGTGCAGACAGCTTCCCCTAGTTCTTTAATACTTCCTCCCCTGCACGATCATGATCTTAATAATTGTACCTCACAAATCCAGCTAGACCAGAGGATGTATGTGGGTGCAGATCAGAGTTGGAAACACCATGGATCCAGGACAATGAACCCCTCAGGACCAATAATGAGAGTAGAGGTACCAGGAGGGAAAGGGGGAGGTGGGGGAGAAAGCGGGAACGGATCACAAGGATCTATCTATAACCCCCTCCCAGGGGGATGGACAATAGAAAAGTGGGTGAAGGGAGACATCAGTCAGTGTAACACATGAAAAAAAATGATAAGTTATCAAGGGCTCATGTGAGAAGAAGGGTGAGGGATGGGGATAGTGAGAAAAGAAGGGCTCAAGTAGAAAGCAAATGTTTTGAGATTTTTGACGGCAACAAGTGTGCAAATGTGCTTGACACATGGATGGATGGATGGATGAATGGAGGGATGGATGGATGGATGGATGGATGGAGGGATGGAGGGATGGTTTGTGATAAGAGTTATAAAAGCCCCCAATAAAATGATTCAATAATAAATAAAAGTATGAGAGTTCTACCACACAAATTTCCTCGCTCCCCTCTTCATTCATGTGTTAGGTTCTTTTTGACAAATACTTTCCATATGTTGATCCCCGGTCCACCCTCTCAGAAGGAAAAACAATCTCCTTTGAAGCTTAATTTTAATAGAAACCACAGTGAAAACTTTCATTAGCCAGCACTTGTGTCACATGCTTCCTCCTGGAGAACGAGGGCTAATTAACTAAGATCATGAACATTTCTGTATTATCATGTATGATCGAATCAACAAAGCAATAGTAAGCTACCTGCCCAGCATCTCACAGATGAGAACTGGTACAGTGTGTCTGCTCCTGGCTCTGTATTTGCCACAAATCCATGCTTCCTTCAAAATTGTCTGGCAGTACAGTACACAGTTAAACTTTGGGGCTGCTACGCCCAAGGTTGGCAGTTCAAACCCGCCCATCAATTGACGAGAAAGAGATGAGGTGGTCAGCTGCAGAAAAGATTGACAGACTTGGAAACTATGAGTCAAGGCTGTAAATCAACTAGGAGTATTGGCTAGCTGTGAGTCAGACTCGACATAACGGCCGTGGGTTGGCTGTTTTCTTGGACTTGCTTCTTTTTATGGGGGCTTCTGCCCTTGTCTTTTGTTTGGTTCAGATGTACTGTCCCAGCATTCCATTGGCAACCTGCCATTTTGCCTTTTCTGTCACTTCTCATAAAGAAATCTTTTCCGGCTCAGGAAATTTGGGGCAGGAAATGAATCCTTTTTCTGACAATTGACAATCCTTTTTCTGACAATCCTTTTTCTGACCTCTCCTTTGGATGCTTGGTGCCTCTCCACTGAGACAGTCACACCATTCCAGGCTGACACCGGGTTGTGACCTGTTCTTAAGAGGACCAGTGTGGCGGTGGACATGGCTAGCCAGCCCTTATGCAGAATTCTGGCTTCATTATGAAGACGTGCCAGTAATAATTTGAAGGCTGTTTACATGGTCTGTTGCCTACTTGTGTGAATGCTTGACTGTCTATGTGAAGTTGCCTAGCAATGAGCTAAGGATAAACAGACCAAGATTTATCCACACTAGTCACAAGTAGAAAAGGTTCATTTCAAATCAAAGGTCTGATAAAAATAAATCAACCTGAAACCGATTCTCTGGATACAAATCACTTAGGGGAGAAGGAAGCAGCTGATGGACGGTTTTGCTAATGTTGTAATCTTCATGTATTTTTTGGCTAATATTGTAATCTTCACGTATTTTTTTTTGCCCTTTCAAATAAACCACAAGTAACTGACAGGAAGGAAATGAGATACACAATGAATTATAAACACAAATGAGTTGATAAAATATTTACCTGCAATGAAGTGATTTGATACTATGTGACAATAAATATGCAGAAATATAGCACTCCACCGCAGCCAGGATTTTTCCTTAACCTGACCCCTTAAAAAAACTGTTTAAATGTATCAGAGACTTGCAAATGAACATGACTCCCTGTTTCTCCTCATCTTCTCCAAAAGTTACTAACGGTAGGATGAGATAGACCGTTATTTAGCTTATCCCGTGGATGCGATAACCATAATCTTGGCTCTTTGCAAACAACCTTGACGATTCGTCTTCAGGAGCCATCACCCTACCCCATTTCATCGGTTTGAGCCTGTGCAACAGTGCTTTGGGGAGAAGGCCTGGCAATCTACCTCCATACGCTCACAGCCCCTGAAACTCCATGGAGTGCAGTTCTATGCTGACATGTGTGGTCACTGTGAGACAGAACGTACCCAATTCTGTTTCGTGTCATACGCATCCTAAAAGAGGCAGTGAGGAAAGTGAAAAAGAAAGCTAGTCATGAAGCTGGTGTAAAGGAGCATGCTATTGGGTTAATGAAGGTGCCCACTTGATTGTCCTGCATCCACCACTCCGTGTCATTTCCCTGTGTGCTGGGCCTGCTGTAGCACAGGGAAGGCCATGAGACTCAAGATGCCAGGCCTACAGACTTAGCCCCAATATTTCCTGTTTAACTAGCCATGTTAGTGTCTTTCCCTAGCAACAGCTTCCTGATCTGTAAATAAGTTATAATAGTATTCTCTAATTAATTCATGAGGTGTTTAAAGAGAAAGGGGGAGACTAAAGAATGCGTGTCCTTAGAATTGTACTTGGCATCAAAAGTTGATTAAGAGCTGTGGACAAAGTTCTGAGGGTCAGCCATATTCCATATGATATAATTCATATTCCATATGGTGTCATTCTAGTATGGAAACCAAGGCATCCGCCCAGCCCTGGATTCCGTGATATCTGAGCTCTAGTACTGGTTTAAAAAACCTTGTTTGGATATGTAGTGTCTTTTGAAAGCATCTGAGTGGGTGACGAATGACACACATGTAGGCATCCTTTCCTATTCCATGAGAGTCAATAATACGGCTTCTAGCACTCTTTCTATATAGTCTACACAAGGACTCAGAATCCTTCTCAACACATAGTCTGACTACCACTATTAGCCTATCCCAGTTCCTGAAACATATCTTTGGGCATCCCTGGGCTGATAAAATACTGATTTGCAGCTCAAGTAGGAAATTAAACAGGAGGAAAAGTGGTCAGAAGGAGAGCAAAGATTGACTGATGTTTCAGTAGCATTTGCTAAGCTCATTCTCTGTCAGCGACCCTCCTTCGTCATTACCCCAGTGTGGTGATTTACAGGACCTTAAAATTAACTCATTTTGGAAATTCATCAATGCAAGTGCTAAAATAATAAAAAGTTTCAGTTTTATATGGATTCTGCCATAAAAATGACAGCAGAATTGATCTGTGCAACTTGGGTGGTGGGAGGAAGCATGTCAGCTGGCTGTTCGCCGAATGAGTGGAGATGGACTCCTGTATGTATTCTCCCACTAACGGGAAGGTTGATTAACACTCAATACTGATAATTAGAGGATTAATTTAGGGTTTACTGTAAGTGACTGGAATTTGGCGCATACGCTCTGGCTACGGTTCGTGATTTGAACAGAATGTGATGGGAAAGGTTCTCTCACTCGGTATCCCACAGAATGCTTAGCTCTAAGGGAAGCGAGTAAAGATTTTGTGAAGGGAAATATCAATACGCAAAGAGAGCTGGAAGGGTCTCGACTGCCTCATTTGCCCGAGTGACAGGGGACTGTCATCCTCCCTAACCGTATCTGTGGGTCATCTCCTTTCTTCAGCAAGTCTGTCTCCCTTCACTTCCTGAGAACAAACAATGAGAAATGCTGCCATGTAGAGAGCGTCCTTTGAAGAGTGAGAACTTGTGGGCCTTGTGCAACTTTCTCCCCGTGCAGGCAACTCTTTCTTATATAGCAGGATGCTCCTTGGAAGTGAGGATGGTGAGACTTCGTTTCATGCACTTTGGATGTGTTATCAAGAAAGGGTAGACCCTGGAGATGGACATCATGCTTGGTAAAGCAGGAGGGAAGGAAAAGGAAGAAGACTCTCGGTGAAATGGATTAAACTGCGGCTGCAACATGGGGTTCAAGCACGACAACTGGGGGAGCCTAGCAGTGATTCCTCTGTTGTACATAGGGTCGTTATGAGTCGGAACCAGCTTGGTAGCACACAATCACCGCAACAACGGCATCTGCCAGCTCTGAATTGCTTCTTTTGGTGTCTGAACGACATACATTCATGGTCTTAGGTGATGGCATCATCCACTGACACTTAATAGTATCAAACCACCATTTCCGTATGTCCCTTGGGTATTTTTAGTGCTTTTTTATGTCATTCTTTGTATCATCTTAAGATTAATGCATTTATTCACATTTTCAAGATGAGGAAACTGAGTCTCAAGGTGTATAAGAAACTAGTCAAGGCCACTAAATTTGTAGATGGCAAAGCAAGCCAGCTCACTCAAGTCTGTTGCATTCCATATCACTTGCAATAATTTTTTACTTCCTCGCTGATTTTCCAGCCACATTCAGCAAGTGTTAAACTGGGGTACTTGGACCCGTCAACACTTTCACAATGATATGATCTGATACATTAATTCAAGAGAGAGGAGAATGGGGATAAAAGCAAAGAAAATGGAGATGCTTCCAACAGATACAAAGGGAATCAAAGACTTGTACAGGCAATAAGCAATCCCCAGCCCTAACCAAAAATAAGCAAACTAGGGCAAACTAAATTTTGTATTATTTATTGTGTGATGGTAAACTTTGGATTTTTATAAGATTTTGAAAATAAGCTGGTACGTTTAGAATGTACTAGTATGTATCACTAAACTGTGCTCCTCTGCTTAAAAAAATAGTTACCTTAATGCTTATTGTGTTTATTAAACTTTATGAAAACTTAAAAATCAGTAACTTCCAATCCACGAGCATAGGATCTCCTTCCATTTGTTGAGGTCACCCTTGGTTTCTTTTAATAGAGTTTTGCAGTTTTCCTCATAGAGATCTTTTGTTTTTTTGAGTCAGGTATATCCCTAGATATTTCCCTTTGTGTTTGGCTATTGTGAAGGGTACCCCTTTTTGATCCCCTCTTCTGTGTCCTTGTCCGATGTGTATAGTAGTGCAATAGACTTCTGTTTGTTGATCTTGTATCCTGCCACTCTGCCATATTCCACTATTGCTTCCAGTACTCCTCTTGTGGAACTTTTAGGATTTTTCCATATATAAAATCATATCACCTGTGAATATACAATGAGGGGGAAACAGATCTATGTACATATATTTATAGGTTTAGTATTAAGGAAACAGATGGACAGTGGGCCCCTGCTCAAGTACTCCCTCAACACAAGAACACTCTGTTCTAACAATTCGGCAGTCTGGGTTGCTCACCTGCCTGGCACTATCGCTCATGACAATGGGTACACAAGCAAATGTGGTGAAGAAAGCTGATAGCGCCCAGATACCAAAAGATATAGCACTTGAAGTCTTAAAGACCTGAAGATAAACAAGCAACCATTTAGCTGAGAGACAACAAAATCCACATGGAAGAAGCACACCGACCTGTCCCAACTCGATCGCTGAGGACAAAGTGGGTGCATAAGCAAAAGTTGTGTGTGAAGAAAGCTGATGGTGCCCAGCTATCAAATGACATAGCATCAGGGGTCTTAAAGGCTTGAAGACAATAAGGTGGCCATCTTTCTAAGAAACAACAAAGCCCACACAGAAGAAGCACACCAGCCTACCACAACACAAACGCTAAAGACAAAGCGGGTACATAGGCAAATGTGGTGAAGAAAGCTGATGGTGCCCAGTCATCAAAAATAAATAAAATCTGGGGTCCCAGAGGCTGGAAGATAAACAAGGTGCCATCTAACTGAGAAACAACAAAGCCCACATGGAAAATGCACACCAGCCTGTGAGATGACAAGGCACCGAAGGGATCAACTATTAGGCATCAAAACAACAACAACAACAACAAAATCATAGCATTGTGAATGGGGTGGGGTGGGAGTGCAGAATGGGGACCCAGGGCCCATCTGGGGGAAATTGGACATCCCTTTGCAGAAGGGCTGTGGGGAGGAGATGAGCCAGTGTAGCAACCATGAAACATACAATTTTCCTCTAGTTCTTAAATGCTTCCCTCCCCCTGCTATCATGATCCCAATTCTACTTAACATATTTGGCTGGACCCGAGGCTGTACACTGGCACAGATAGGAACTGGAAAACTAGGGAATCCAGGAACGGTGAACCCCTCAGGGTAAGTGGTGAAAGTGGCGATATTGGGAAGGTGGAGGGAGGATGAAGGAAAAAAGGGGGAACAGATGACAAGGTCTACATATAACCTCCTCCCTGGAGTACGGACAGCAGAGAACTGGGTGAGGAAGATGTCGGATGGTATGAGATATGATAAAATAATAATCATTTATAAATTATCAAGGGTTCAGGGGGTGGGGGGACTGGGGAGGGAGGGGAAAATGAGGAGGTGATACCAAGGGCTCAAGTAGAAAGCAGGTGCTTTGAGAATGATGATGGCAACATATGTACGAATGTGCTGGACACAAATGATGTATGTATGGATTGTGAAAAGAGTTGTATGAGCCCCTAATAAAATGATTTTAAATAAGTAAATAAACAGATAATTTAAAAATTATTATGCATGTCATTAAGTATATGTCAAATTATCTTTGTTGTAAAATTTAGAACATTAAATTTTATTTTCATGCTCAAAAGAAGATCAGTAACTTCTGATTCTGAGTCATCCTCGACACTGAGAATTCATGAGGGCAGCCAGCTTTTGTGGAACCCTCCTGTCCCCTAGGGACCAGGTGTTCTAGTTCCCAGGCTGACCTTTGTCTTGATTTCCTGATCTTTTTGTTCCTTCAACACTACAGACGCCCATTTCAACTGATTGTATCACTCCTGCTCTCGCGTGTGCTCTTGCGGTTCCTTCCCTCGTGTCATGGCTTTCCCTTGTTTGCTGTGCATTCGTTAGTGTATTCTTCCACCCTTTCATCTATTCATTCTCTCCCTCTTGCTCATTCTCCCCATCTCTGTCTCTTCCTCTGTGCCATTGACTATAAGCAGCAGCAGAAGGAAATGATCTGTTCCTTCTCATACCTTCTCTTTACACACGTGCTTTAGCCTCTGGTTTCTGTAACAAGTAGTAATTGTGTGAAGATATTGTAGAATTTTGACCACGAGAGAGAATATGTCCTATCCAGAAATGGAACTATGGATCTTCAAGTACCGCCTTTCAGATTCCATTCTGAAGTCTTAAGGTAAGCCTACTTAGGAAAGTTACTATGAATCTGAATTGACTTGGTGGCAATGAATTTGGTTTTTGCTTGACAGCAAGGTTATTAGTTCAAAACCACCAGCAACTCCTTGGGAGATAGATGAGGCTATCTACTCTCACAAATGATTACAATCTTGGAAACCCACAGAGGCAGTTCGACCCTGTCCTATAGGCCTATAGGATCACTATAAGTCAGAATCAACATGATGGCAGCGAGTTTAACATCATCTGGATGCATGGTTAGCTCACTCCTCTTTCATAGAATTTAACATTTATTATGCCTAGTGTTTTAATTATCTAGTATATATATAACCATAAGGGCTAGCTTTAATAAAGACACTTATTTGGTCACCATTTAGGAGGCTAAAACTCTGAATTCAGAGTATCAACTCTGCTTTTTCTTCTGGTTCCTCAAAGATTGCCATGTGTCATGGCATTTGTCTTACCAAGTCACCTCTGTTCCATTATTCAATCTTTTTCTACCTCAAAAAGCTTTTGACTCAAGATACGCCCTATACTATTCCTACCTAAATAACAGAGCAAGGACAAGTATTCAGAAATGGGATTAAAATCAGAGACATAGAGGTTCAGATTTCAACCCATTTTTTTGAGGGGAAGGCGTCATTTAATCCATAACATTCTGTAACTGAACCTTGAATTCTATGTAAAAGACCTTCACATTGAGTCTAAGGCCTTTTCCAGAAACCCACTTGCCCTTCTTTAATCCCTCTGATAGCTCCCTCCAGACTGCTTGACATTTCTGAGGGTGCTTGAGAGCAGAAATGGCCATCAGCAGGGACCTCAACATACTTCACTTTATCTCCTCCAAACAGTATCTTGATGAGAAAGCCTCTGTAATTATTCTGGGCTCAGCCTCGGTCTAGTTTCAATGAAGATCTGTTCCTTGGAAGCTTATTTATGATTTTATGAGTTCTGAGATCCTTATCTAATTATTGCCTGCACAGAGCACAAGAACTGTCGGAATGATAAAGGAGCATCCTCATTATAAACTCAAATTTACCTCCCTTCTACCTATGATATCAGCTTTTATTAGTGTAAGTTATGACCAGGAGAAACTGGAGTCAAGGAATAAAGGTTACTTCCATTTAAGGTGAGAAGACAGGCAAGCCACTGCTTTTTGTTTTGGTGTGAAGATTAGAAATATCCTTCCTTGGAGGTCTCAAAATTGTATAAACCCCTTTAAAAGATAATTTTTTAGGTCACCTATAACTTACCCAGTTGAGAGTTAGAATGGTATCCCTCTGAGCTGGAATATGATGAGGGAGTCAAGGGGACTGAGTAACAACCAGACGCTTGACTAACTGGTGAAGGGACAGAAAAGTTGAAGGATGGGAAAAAAGGGAGGTAGCGGCTCCCTGGAAAGCAGCAGAATGTGAAATTGCTCCTATATAAGAAATCATAAACCAGAAATGCAAGTTAAATAAATGATGTTTGGTTGTTGAAAAATGCATCTCTTCCCAACTCTTGACACACTTTGATATTTCTGAATAAGACAAAGTAGGACAACACTCATTTCGGATGTTTTGCAGAAAATATTAGTCTTCTCCTGATTTTCCTTGTGGTTAGAGATCCCAAAGTGCTTTGTTCAATATCATTAAAACTATCAAATTCTCCTTCACTGAGGCAGAAATTGTAGAGTCCAATGTGTATCTTTGAGAAAGGCTGTAGCCATTGGCTATCTTACATCGTCGCCGAGCTATTTCTACTGTTTGGCTCTGTGGCACCTATTCAAGTTGTGTGTCAGATTCTGCCGGCCAGTGGTAGCAAGCAAGCTGACCTCTAGAAGGGTGAAGCAGGAGCACCACAGGCTGGCTGACTCGTTCAGAGCGGCATGAATCCAAGTTCCACAGTCAGCCAATGGGTCCCAGGATAGGCGGGTGGTCAACTAACCAGATGCAGGATCCAGATCCAGCAGTAGAAATAAGCTTGCTTGCACATACTGTCATTTCCTACTCAATGTAGGCCACGTCCCATTGGACCCTCTCTGAACTTTATCAAGACTGTGACCAGATTAAGCAGGTGGCACCCTACCCTGTTCTTGCTACAACTGCTTGGCTGTTTCACAGACGAGCCCATCATGGAGTTAACCGCACAATGTTCGATCACATCATGGGAGAATCCTCGCTCACCCAAGTTGACATAAAACCCAACTATCACACTCTGAAACACACCATCCCAATTATAAACCAGGCAGTATCTCCTGGTTCTGTCTGAACAACTGCCTTTTTGCCGCATACAGGTTTCATGTGCGCACAATGAGGTGTTCTTGACTTCCAGTTCTTCTCAATATTATCCATATTTTAAAAAATTATCAACACAAGTCAATAAAATACAAGTAAACCTTTTCTGATACTCTATGCTTTCAGTCCAGATCTGTCTGGCATCATTTGACCTCCTCTTCTGAATCTAGCCTGAATTTCTGGCAGCTCCCTGCCAACATACTGCTGCAAAAGTTCTGAATTATCTTCAAAACACTTTTACTTACATGAGATATTTATAATATTGTTCTTTAAATTCTGCATTCTGACAGGTCACCTTTTTGGAAGGGGTGCAAATATAAACCTCTTCTAGTCAGTTGATCAGGTACCTGTCTTCCAAATTTCTTGGTCTAGAAGAAGGAGCGCTTCCAATACTTCATCAGCTTGTTGAGCAATTATAAATAGTATTCCATCGATATCCGAAGCCTTGATATTCACTAATGCCTTCATTGCAGCTTGGATGTCTTCCTTTAAAAGCATCGAGTGTGGCTACATTCTACCCCTTGACAAGGTTAAACATCAACAAATTCTTTGGGCTCGGTGATTCTGTTTTATACCTTACATCTTTTTTGAAACAAATTTTCATTGTATATTAGGTGCGGATTTACATTTAAATTTTGTATTCAACAGTTTAAATTTTTTATCAGCCCCCCCGGGCCCAAGCTTACCCTAACCCCCTACTAAGATTTCTTGCTCCTGTCTTGTGAATCACTCTCTTCTCCCTCACCCAGTTATTATTATCTGGCAACCTTCTAGGATGTCGTTTAATATTCTCTCATTTGTCCTCACCCAATGGTAACCTCCAAAATCTATTTCCTTTGATATGAAAATTTGTCTTGGTTTGTTTTCTTTATAATATTGGTCACGTACAATATTTATCCTTTTGCAATTGATTAATTTCATTCAGCCTAATGTTCTCTGGGTTGATCAATACTATGAAGTGCTCCAGTTTCACCTTTCTCTTTGTTTTAAGTGACGCATTGTTTCCCATTGTGGGTGTGTGTGTACACCAATGTTTCTTTATCCTTTCTACTGATGGGCATTTAGGTTGTTTCCATCTTCTTGTTATTGTAAACAGTGCTTCGATGAACACGGCCATGCCGATGGCAATTTGTTCCATGACTCTTCTTTCTCTCTTTTTCTTTTTAAAAAACCATTTTATTGGGGGCTCTTACAGCTCTTATCACAATCCATCCATCCATCGTGTCAAGCACATTTGTACATATTTTGCCCTCTTCATTTTCAAAACATTTTCTTTCTACTTGAGCCTTTGGTATTAGCTCATTTCTCTCCCTCCCTCCCGAGCCCTTGATAATTTATAGAGCATTATTTTGTTCATGTCTTACACCAACCACTGTCTCCCTTCATCCACTTTTATGCTGTTCTAATGTTCTTGTTATTGTACACAGGACTTCAATGAACATGGGCACGCGGGTATCTATTTGTTCAATGGTGCTTATTTCTTTGGGAGTCCATCGTCTTGGGGAAATTTTATTCCTAGATGTTTGAGGCAGCACCGTCTCACTTTCCACAGTGGTTGTGCATATTTACAGTCCTGCCAGCAGGGTCTGAGGGCCCCAGTCTCTCCCCATCCTCTCTTGCATTCAGGGGGTTCTGGCCATCATTGTTGGTTGTTGTTGTTAGGTACCATCAGGTTGGCTTCGCACCACAGAGACCCCGTGCAAAACTCAATGAAACACTGCACAGTCCTGCGACAGCTTCACAATTGCTTCTATGCCTGGAATCATCGATGCAGCTAAGGTGTCAATCCATCTCATCGAGGCCTTTCCTCTTCTTTGCCAGCCACCCCTCCCCAACAACCAGCTGACCAAATGTGATGTTCTTTTCCAGGAACTGGTCCAGGGACTCCTGACATTATTTCCAAAGTATGTAAGACAAAGTCTGATGGTTCTTGCCCCCAAGGAGCACTCTGACCTTACTTCTCCCAATCCAGATTGGTTTGTCCTTTTGGCAGTCAATGGTACTTCAATATTCTTCTCCAGCACCACAATGCAAAGGCATCACGGTTCCTACTGTCTTCCATTTTCAGTCTCCAAATTTCACATGCATGTGATGCAATGTAGAGCATCCTGGCTTCTGCCAGGAGCACATTAGACCTCAAAGTAACACTCTTGCTCTTCCACACTCTAAAGAGATCGTGTTGTAGCATATTTACCCAATGCAATATGTCTTTTGATTTCTCTCTCTCTTTTTAAAATCATTTTATTAGGAGGCTCATACAACTCTTACAATACATACACACATCTGCTGTGTCAAGCACATTTGTACATTTGTTGCCATCATCATTCTCAAAACATTTTCTTTCTACTTGAGCCCTTGGTATCAGCTCCTCATTCCCCGCCCCTGCCCCCCCCCCTGCTTCCATGATTATTGATTGTGGATCCAAGTAAGACAAAATCCTTGACAACTTCCACCTTTTCTCCATTATCATGATGTTAGCTGTTGGTCCAGTTGTGAGGCTCTTGGTCTTCCTTACAGTGAATTGTACTCCATACTGAGGGCTACAGTTCTTGATCTTCATCAGCAAGTGCTTCAATTCCTCCTCATTGCCAGTAAGGTTGTGGAACCTGTATACAGAAGGATTTTAAAAAGCCCCCTCCAATCCTGATGCCATACTCTTCTTCATAAAATCCAGCTTCTTTGATGATTTTCTCTGATGATTGAACAAGTATGATGAAAGATACAACTCTGATGCACACCTTTCCAGATTTTACAGCAAATGGAATTCCCTTGTCCTGTTCTCATAACTGCCTCTTGAGTCATGTACAGGTTCTGAATGAGAACAATGAAGTGGTCTGGAAATCCCATTCTTCTCAAGGTTTATTACACAGTTTATTACAGTCCATGTAGCCAAATACCTTTGCAGAGTCAATGAAACACAAGCAAACTTTGTGCAGATAACCTCTGCTTGCAGCCAAGATCCATCTGGCATCAACAAGAATATTCCTTGTTCCACGTCATGTTCTAAATCTGCCCTGAGAACTTCTGGCAGTTCCGTGTCAATGTGCTGTTGTAATTGTTGCTGGATGAGTTTATGTAAGGTGGTATTTCATCATTGCTTTAATTTGTAGTTCCTGGATGGCCAGTGATCTTGAACATTTCTTCATACACCTCCCATCTTCTTTCGATGCTTCTAGCATCCTTCAATATTTTTGGCACATAGCAAGTTGAGGCATGAATTTATTAAATTCTTTTAGCATGAGTTATTCTGAGTGTATTCTTCTTTTCTGGTATTCTAATTCCTGGTCTTTACACATTTCATTATATTACTTAATTTTGTCCTCTGGAGCTGCCCTTTGAATTCCCCATCTAACTCTTTTATTTCAACACTTCTTCCTTTTGCTTTAGTTGTTTTATATCCTAGCACATGTATCGGAGTCTCTTCTGACATCCACTTTATCTCTTTTTTATCTTTGTAATCATCTTTTGTTTATGCAAATATTATCTGACTGATGATTATTCATATTCACCAGGCATGTTCACCAACCCACAACTCATCTGCTATTTAGACATTAATGACCAATGTGCCAAAGCTGTTCCTGAGATGCTCTGAAAATTCAGGTGGGATACACTCAAGTTACTTTTTTAGCTCTGCTGGATATATTTCAATTTGCTTCAGCTTTACAATGAACTTTCATAGAAATAGGTATTGATCTGTTTAATAGTTGGCCCCTGGCCTTGTTTTGCCTGATCATAAAGTGATTCTCTAATATTTCTTCCTACAGTTAGAGTCAATTTGATTCCTGTGTATTTCATCTAAAATTACTCAATATTTTAAAAAAAGGTATTTTTGATGAAGAAGTTGTTGGCTTTGAAAAAGTCTATCCTTTGATATCCAAACTAGTTCTATTACCATATTTTCCAATTTCTGATATTTTCTGTTTTTTCAACTTTAACATTCCAATCAGCATTAGTAATTATTATTTTGTTGTATGTTTGGTTATTTCCATGTTAAAGATGTTTGTAGAGTTCTTCAATTTTACCATGAATTTTAGTGGTTGATGACTAAATTCGAATAATAGCTGTCTTCACTGGATTTTCTTGTAGGCATATAAGAATTATCTATCACAGACAGCACTACAAGATACATACATCCTGAAATGCTCTTTTTGATGATGGATGTTACATCATTCCTCCTGGGTTTATCATCTCCAGCACAGTAAATCATACGATTGGCCAATTTGAGATAGCCAGTATCCATCAATTAAAGCCAATTAATGTCTACAATATTTTTATGCATTCAATTTATTCACTGACAACTTATAATTTTCCTAGATTCATACTTTCAATGTTTTGATTGTTAATAGATGTGTGGAGCTGTTTTTTCTAATTTTAAGAGGTGCCTCCTGCACATAAAAGTCATGAAAGCTTCACTCCATCCACAACAATAAACTTGACTCTCATTTGAGGAGGCAACTCTTTTATTATATCTTGAGTCTCTCTGACCCTGAAGGGCATGTATTTCAACATGGTATCTGGCAATGTTCTCTTGTTATTCATAAGGTTTTCCTTAACAGACCCCTCAGAATCAGACAGCCCATTCCTTCTTTGAAGTCTGCTCTTAGCTTTGAAGCTCTGCTGAAACCTGTTCACCCTGGGTGACCGAGGTGGTATTTGAAACACCTGTGCTGTAGTTTCCAGCATGACCTATATAACACAAGTCGGAACAGTCTGACAAAATGACTGACGATTGATAGCATCCTTTTCATAGAACCATTTAATGAAGAACCTGAAGGGAGCTGGGATGGAAACTAAGACAAGTGCCTTCAAGTCTTCTAGGCATCCATCTCTGTACACAGCAGGATAGGAAACCCGTCCAACCCTCTACAGCAGCGCTACTCACCTATCCACATATGAATTATGTCCAAGTTGCTAGGTGTTCGTTACCCTGAAAACAAATTCCTGAGCTCATTATGAATTGATTACATGTCTTGAGTTGCCTTTCCAGCAGGGAGAAGCCTTATGCACTGTCATAAATGTGCTCTTTCTCTTTAGCCATGTTGTAACAAATTGATGCAATTTTGTGCAATGATTGTTCAGGATTTATGTTGCCAGGACGCAGAGTAAACTTAAACGGATAGTACCTTTAGTGTAGATGTTACACTTCAGGACCAAGCGTGTCAACTTCATCGGACATTTCAGGCAACATGCGCAGTCCTTTTGACCATGCGAGGAGCTGAGGCGGTGTGGTGATTAAACACCCGGCTGATAACCCAAAGCACATTGGTCAAGCACGCCAGCTTCTTCATGGGGCTGGGGGGGTGGGGGGCGGGCGGAGGATGTCGCAGTCTTCCTCTGTCATGTCTTACACCCTTAAAAATTATATGGAGAAGTTCTACTCTTACTTGGATTGCTATAAGGGTGAACGGACTCAATGGCAGTTAACTTGGTGTTCTGTTGTTTTTATTTTTTGATGGGCAGAGATTAAAACACAACAACTAACTGTCTCGCAGAGAGCGGGGTTTTTCCCACGTCACAATCAACAAGCAGCAGAGTTGGCAGAGACACTGTCTTTCCTTTGGAAACCAGGCACTGTCGCACGAAACCCTGACACCCTAAGCCTCCTTGACTTCCAATTCTGTAGGAAGTACAACAAATTAAGAAGCTCCGAATACATTTTTAGTAGGATGCATTTGCTCTCCCTCCAGCACATCCTCCATCACCCTGCCTGATAGGTCTTCTATGTTCCATGATTTTCCCTTTATTGTGGAGAGTCCCGGGTACTTGACAAAATACATCAGTGAGATGCTGATGACCTCAGAAGGCCTCCGATGCTGCTTGAGCGAGCGCGTGCATACACACACACACACACACACACACACACACACAAGGTTTTAAAGCATATTGATGAAGTGAGTGGCTTTTTTCTGAATGATGACCTTGTAAAGAAATCCACAGAGTGTCAGTCCTGAAGCTGTGTCAGCAGACCTTGAGGCCCTATGGGATCCAGGAGAACACTGAGGTAAGTATAAGAACAAATGGAAGGGATGTCAAGGGCTATATGTTACTGGAAGATCAGGGAAGAGAAGTGCAGCTTTTAACAACAAAGGGGGTGTACTTTTTTTAGGGAGAGAGTTTAAGGTAAACAATGAATATTAAGTTCAAATGCTTTATATTCCAAAGCTGAGGTAAGACATACTCAGACTGGCATGTGTAGTGGACATTTGTTTTTGTCTGGCCAATACACATTCCTACTTTAATGGCAAATGCTCTCTGATTTCCCCTGGAGAACCGCCCCTTCCTTAATACTAAACCATCGTGTGGAAGTGAAATGTAGCATCTTTCCTCAGTTCCCAGGCTTGAAAGATAACTCAGAGTCAGCTAACTGGAGCATCCCATTTTCTTGGGACCTGGTGTGATTCTCTCTGGAGCAGACGCAATTCAGGCTTACAGAAGACAGTGAGCCAATGAGATCCAACGTGAAACTCTTTGTCATGAAAGAAACATCTCTTTGTAATGATATGAAACTATTTTGTGATAGAAATGTGTGGCTGTTCAGGTCCATCCTACATGAATGTGGCTTCAAACTAAAGTCATGATGGAAAAGAAACACACGGGAGAGATGCAAAGGAGCCAAATGCAAAGTAAACCCTCTGAGGCTGCCCACAGGTTCCTGTCCCCCCACAGTCAGACTTACTGGGGCTTGCTATCTAATTGAGTCAAAAAGGCACAGGGTGTGTTAAATGATCTGGGTTAGATTTATTTCCCTTAGCAGAAAGAGATGTGATATACAAAAAATATCAAGGCACTGGTCTTGGGCTCGGCAAGAAAGTATCACCTGAAGCCAAACCTGTGAGCAAATCATTTATTTTAAACGTAATCCCAAGAAATACAAGTGGGGAACTAGGGAAGATTGAAACAAGGAAGAGGGGAGACTAATTTAATACTGTGTTGCCAAATTTACGACCTCTATAAACAATTGGAGATAAATCCAGAAAGTCTTTGTGAAAAGCCATTTATAATAATAAACCTCAGGATTTCTGAAGGTAAGTAAAAAACTATCGCAAAATCATATAAACTTTTATTAAACAAAAATAGCAAAATGTGAAGATACTGTTTCTGGGCTCATCGACATTTGCACACGTCTGAAGGCAGGGTTTGCATCTTTCAACCATTTCCTAAGGACTCGTGACTTCCTTAAAAGACTCAAATCAGGTTCTTGCGTTTTGGAAACAGAGAGATACTTAAAGGGGCAAAATCAGTGCTATAAATAGAGTTGGCTCACGTAGGCCAGCGCCTGCTACCCTCGAACAATAAGGTGGTGCATTGTCATAATTGAAAAGATTTCCTTTATGTAACTTTCCTGGCTCTTTCTCACCAAAGAAAATTTCAATTTTCTGAAAACTTCTTCCTATTAAATTCCCATGATCATGCAATGCCCTGAAACCTCCACCCCCCCCCCCCCGGCCTAGATTGTCCCTTTGAAATCCTCCTAAATCATCAGCATAACCTTCTGAGCTAATCATTCTACCTTGGATTTAATCGCCCCAGTAGATGCCTCTGCAGCCATTGTTTTGATCGGACCCTTTATTTGAAAGCACTCTGAGGATTTTACATGAAGAGACAGCCTTTTCTCCTAAGGAGCTGCTGGTGGTTTCAAGCTGCCACCATGCAGATCACAGCCCCAGGCATATCCACTACAGCCAGCAAGGCTTCCTAAAGGAGATCCAAAGAAGCGGATTATTGAGAGAACTTGTCCGCAACAACGCACTGATCACAGCCATTTGGAATAAAGCTGCGCTTGTATGAACTGGAGTCTTAGCAGTGATACTTTTTGGCTTACTCTTGTGTGTGCCAAGAATGGGAAAGGAGAATATTCACCTACTGACTCCTGTCCTGGTGGGCCAAGGACCTGCCCGTATAATTTGAATTCCCTTGAACTTTTAAGTTTTCACAAAAAATCTGCATAACTTAATGGATTCCTGCAACTGTTCTGTATAAAGCAGGAGGGAAGCATGTGGTGGAGTCCAATTCTTACACTGCTAGGCTCCACTTGTGGTCGAATCTAACTCCGATTCATAGAAAAAGGCCTTTAAGTTGGTGACAAACCGTGTATATCTTCAAAAGACGAAATGTGCGGTGTTAGTATAACAAGCTATAATAATCACTGCTTCTTGAAGACACAGCTAGGATAATAGCTGGAGTTGGTATTCTGTGCATATCATAGACTATTTTGAAACTTAAACTAGTATATGGTACGATAGCTCCAATAGGTACCAGACAGGGGCCTGGAATCTAAGGGGTAAAGATGGGAGTGACTATGTTCCCATCACTCCTCGTGAATCACTGGAACATTTGTCCTTTATGTGCCTGTGAACCCTGAGATGCTTCTCCATTAGGAGTGCCATCACCAGGGGCGGGGCATCGACTTGCTCCGGTTTGTGTAAGACTATTTCAGTTGTGAGATGTGACAGCCCTACTTCCGAGGGACTCCCTTGGTCTCCAATAAACTGTGACGGTTGGCTCATCCGGAAGAGAAGATCCAATGTGAGTGCCAGCAAGCACTAAAGCTTCAGCTGCAGTTAGTCATATTGGCCTTGTCATGCAAGGAGATCAGTAAGTAGAGAAGTGGTCTTTTGGAGGAAGAGAACAGATATGGATCTTGTTTTCCGCAATAGATTTATGCTGATTCTATCAATCAGACTCACCCAAACCTCACTATTTTGAGGGCACATGCACTCAAGTTGTATTCTTCCCAGGAATGATATTGCCAGGATTTCTCCAAGGCCAGATTTAATATTTGAGGAGTAAATCATGTCATGCAAGCTCAAGGCACAACTGCTACAAAGGCAGCAATGTCGATGAAATAAAATTAACAGTGTATTATACTAATAAAATGTGGGGGAATCCCAGTATTCCCCATAAAAAGAAGATATTAGCCTGACTTGTATTTATGATTCTTTTCTGCAAAAAATTAGCTTTCCCAGAAGCTTTTGAGAGGCACAGCAACAGTAATGAAGCAGAAAAATGATGGATGTTCGGAAATTAAGGTGCTCTGGAATGGGTTATAAACTGGTACCTCTTTGTTTCTCATGCACTTTTGATGAGCTTGCAAACTTTTAGACCTCTTTAATTTAAGATGGAACAGCTTTATTTCTCTCAGCTACAGTGGAAATAATTTCCTTATCTATCATTAGAATGGTTTAATACTTTCATTAATCCACACATCATAAAGCAGAAAGTGATTTTTACACCTACTCCAATCAGTCATTGTGCCAGCCTCAGAATGGAAAGCGGTTGTTTTCTGCTGATTCCAAAGATAGACACAAGGCCAATATCTTCAAGAGCCATCACAATTTTAGGGGCAAGACTGCCACACAGAAGTGCTATTGTCACCACCTCTCCTTTGGCACCATTTGGATTATTGCTATGAGCTGCAGAATGTTTGCAAATAGATCAGAGACCCTTGGCTTTACGGCAGGACATAGATGTGGGACATCAGGAAGCACCACACTTGCCTCTGGGGTGTGGGAAATGTGTTGCTTCATCGCAATCACAGGAAGCTTTTGGAGTTGCCCCTTGTCTCTGCTCCAGCACTGGTGCTCCTCCCTGACATTTGCCAACAAGGTGACTTGGGGCTCCTCTCTTTTACCTGTGGATATGCCAAGGGTTCTCCTTGGTTAATGAAGAACATTTAGAAGTCTTCAGGCAAAGTACAGAAAATATTTCCTTCTCTCAATTTGTAAAATGCTTCTGTTTTAAAACTCAATCTGCTATTCAAAAACATGCTACTTTGAGCGCTTACATTCCCATCTCCCCAAATCTTAGCATCATGTGGTATTTTTAATATTCAGAGTACTGTCACATAAATTACTCACAAGCACTCTATGAAGCTAGACAGGTTTTATGACTCCCAGTCAAAGATTAAAAATAAGCGAGACAGAAAAGTTAAGTGACTTTTCAATTTTACATTTTTAGAAACCAGAGAAGCTAAGAGGAAAATTTGGATCTTCAATTAGAGCATTTGGCTTCTGTTCATTATTTGGATTGAAGTAATAGTTCATGAGAAATAAAAATGCCAGTTGCTAAGGGGAAGTTTAAAAGAATAAAAGTAAACAATTTCCAAGGTTGTTTTCGGAGAAGGAGTAGAGACAAGCGAGGTACTTGGAAGTTTCCAGAAGTCTTCGATGTGACCTATATGGAGTTAAGAGCTGCCTTGCGTAATTTAGCAATTTTGTTCCAGCTTGAACAATATCTCCGAAAATTATATAATAATGTGCCATGGGAGAAGAGAATGCTTTCTGAACCTGCAAGGCAATAGCTTTAGTCACTGAAACTTGATTACTCTTTCAGCTGACTTACATGGAATGGCTACAAATGGCATTAGGCACCAGAGTGCTGTCTGGCCTTGTTAAGACTACAGAACAAAGGTCTATGTAATGATGCCCTAAAGGCGTGCATCTTGTAACGCGGAGATGTGCGAAGTCATTGGTGGTCACTCTGGCAAGTACTGGTTTCAGGAGATACCTGGTCTCAAAATTCTCAGAGTTGTCCTTTAACTTCAGCATGACATTGATTTCTGAAGTTGTGAATGCACGTATCTTGGTAGAATGAAATTATACTACATATCTTCCTAACCAGAAAAAAAAAACACTTCAGAAAAAAAAGGTCTAATGGAGGTACATTAGATTCAATGAAGGCTTCCTCTGATGAAAAGTTCAGATTCCCTTATTTCTTACAATAAAGTCATGCTGAAATAGATATTTTTGTGGCCTATTCTCTGGAGATTAAATCAATAGCATGGCTATATTGAATATATATTGAATATATATATATATCTGGTGCTGTATTCGGTTTTCTATCTGGCTATCTCTTCAGATCACCGGAACCGCTTTGTGGCGCACTGACATTAGAGGACACAAGGTGACTCCTTCCACAAGAGCACTTTCTTATTATAATATTTTGGATTGTTTAGTGATAATGGTGGAAAATTAATTTGTCTTACAGATGTAAAATTAATTTGGAATGAATAAGGTATTTTGACAAAACCCCATGCTTGGCGTGCAGCGATTCGGGTTAGGGATATGAAATGAGGAGGAAGTGAGAGGTGGACCTAAGTATGTAAGCATTGCATGCGTAGCATGTAGACATATGAGATGGGGGTGCATTTCATGGCTGTGTCTTCTTCGTGGCTCTACCTGTTTCTAAAGTTACAGGTACACTCAAACGAAAGGCTTAATTTGCATTCAAAGAACTAATGGGGCTCAAGGAGAGGCCCGCCTCTACACACATAGAGGGAAACACAAACCTTTACAGGTAAGTTCCAGTGCTCTCAATTTAGTCTGCTTCTTGTAACTTGACAAGCAGGATCATCAGCCCCCTATACCTACATGTCTTCCACATTTCCCCTTATATTTCAGTCTACAAGCATCTGCTGGAAAACAAATCCAGAATCCAGATCCCTACAGAACATGGAAGTATTACTTAAACTATTACAATGAGGGAAAAAATACTAACCACATATTTCTCAGGGTGGTTTTACATTGCTTACAAGAAAAAAATCTGAGGTTTTCAAAAGGCAGGCCTAAATTTCATTATCTGACTATGACAAATCCCCTCTTGGGCATATGTAACTATAGGGCAAAAAATTGGTCCAGTGGCTGATTAAGGACCATGCTTGTACAGAATTTGCCACTGTAAAAATCAAGGTTTATTTACATATTCCCTGATCAAAGAAAATGTAGATTCATAAGCAAGGCATCTGGAAACCTAACTCAACCAAAAACATCCCCAAAGGGTGGCACTCAATGCCAGAGTGTGCATGACATTAGACAGACTCTATTAGGCAAAATTAGGCCTTTGGATGGCCTAATTGGTATCAGCTCCTCAATTTTCCCCTTCCCTCCTCCCCCATCTCTCTCTCTAACAAAACCTTGATAATTTATAAATTATTATAATTTTGTCATGTCTGACACTGGCTGACATCTCCCTTCACCCACTTACTGGCATTTTCAGACTCAGTCTTCTATCAACAGTTGAGCTATGGTCATATTGCTCCATCTCCATGAAATAAAACTTGCTTCTTCTCTGTCTTAATTAATCCTTGTCTGCTTTTCAATTTCCGACCAAGGTCCACTGCCTCTGAGAAGTGCCTTCACTCAGTCCAGCAAATAGAAATTGCCTTTTCATTTGACTATACAGGAGTCTGGGAATCAGGTGTCCTGATGGGTACCTGATGCTCCATGCTTCCACAGCCCAGAGATAAGCAGGTGTACACTGTTTTTGTAAAATAGAAATTAGCTTGGTCTTATCTCCCAGTTATGCCACCCATAAAAGTCAACAGACTTTTCAGTGACCTCTACCAGCCAGGGTGTTTACTTTCTCATGGACCACATGGTCTCTGCTATGGAGGCGGCATCTGATGTTTGTATGAAGCCCCCCTGTGATCCAGTAGTGACTTTTAAACTCCTGAATTCAAACAAGGCTCTGCCTTTCTGTTTCATTTCTCACTCTGTAAACATGCACCCTCTTGGGAGTCTGTTTAAATGCTTGAGTGCTGTCTGGTATTCTTAAATGCAAGGCTATGTGGTATCTTATAGAAAAACTACCCATGTTTGAAAAGCTTTGTTTTATACTCTTGCTGGACATGAATTCAATGTTCATTAATCAATAATAGGTGCTATTTGCAATGTCTTTGAAAAAGAATGCACATAAAAGAAAGTTATTTATTTATTGACAAAACGTTATAACCTGAGTTTTGCAGGAGCCACACCATGTATTTCCCCTAGGAGGGCTGGTTCAAAGCCAAAAAACACAAACAAAAAACCTCACTGTCATGGGGTTGATTCTGATACACAGTGACCCTACAAGGGAGTATAATTGCTCCTTAGGGTTTTAGGTCAACAGAAAGCCTAATTTTTCTCCCACAGAGTGCCTGGTGGATTCGAATAGCTGACTTTGATGTGAGCATCCCAGCTCAGCACTCACTGTGCTACTTCGGGAGCAGTAGTTCAGTCTGTACGAACTCAGTGTCAATGGCGTCTTTCTAGAACATACCCATTGCCATCCAGTTGATTCTAACTCTGGCAACCCTCTACAGTGTTTCAGAGGCTGTAAAGCTTTTACCAATAACCTCATCTTTCCTGTGAGAAGTTGGTAAGTGTAAGCCACTAACATTGTAGTTAGGAAGCCAACACTTACTCAACAGTGCCATCATCCAACATTCCTTTTATAGAACACAATCCCCATGAATAATGAGAATCGCCCCTGCTTGTGTATACTTAGAACAGTATCCAACACTGAGTGTTAATTAATTTTCCATTTCTCTTAATCCTTTCTATATTGACCTAATTTGGACTTGAGACTCATCCTAGGTCAATGACCATCAGTTTTCAGGCCTTTCCTAAGATTTTTTTTCCCAATACCCTTTCAGGGGAGAATTTGGACATTTTCCTAGTAAGACAGGATAGGCTTACTTCACCTAAGAAATTCCCCCAAGGGAAAATGTATACCCTACTGGACTACTGCTGTCCTTGCTCAGGACACTCATTAAGGGGATCAATCACTTTTATCATTACAGTGACGCAGATCCAGAAATGACATTTCATTCTGTCACTGCTATGCCCCAAATACCCCCTTCTCTCCTTTCCCTGGCAGACTACCCAGCCCATCAAAAGGAAGGCATCAAAAATGAGGATTTACCATAAATATGAAAATTAGGAACCTGGCACCTTATTTCACCAGATTATTTATTCCCCAATACACTGCTTGTAAATTAGAATTTCTGCTTCTTATCTCACACACTCGCTTTCTTGTATTTAATTACATTTACTTTCTTTTTCTTGATCTGTAGAAGTTTGCATCTTCCTAAATCTTTGACAGTTTGCTTCCTGAAGTCTTCTCTTTTTGGTAAACGTCCTGTTAATTCTTGTGATTATACGCCTGGAAATGGGCCTTGAAAACTTGCAATCACATGCGTTCCACCATTATAAAACCCCATATAATTACAATGCAATTAAATACATTTAAAAAACTAATTCAAGTAGAATATTTAAAGGTCTTGACTAAGAACATGTTGGATGAATTTTTAAAATATACCATTGCTTTAGAAATTAATTCCTTTTGCTTGGTTTTTGAGATGAGTTTTTTAAAGCTATTATAAAGAATACATTAAAATAAAGTGCATTAAATACATTAAAATAATGTAGAACAGAGAAACCTCATGCCATACCTCATCCAACTGAAAGAATCCAATGGAGGCAATTTCCTCTGCCTACTTCGATGTGGTGTCTGACAGTATCGTGCTAGAGGGGCAATAACAAAGTTTGCAGCTCAATAAGAATATCAAAATTGATTTAAGTTTCTTTTCATTTATGTCAGTCACCACGAGCAAGTGCAGGCTTAATTTTATGCGTTTGATTTTTAAAAACATTCAGAACATTTTTTGCCTCCCTTTCCAAAGAAAACACCCCAGCCATTTTAACGGTGCAGTAGTTTTCCCCTGGGAAAATTTGAAGGGACTCGTACAATTTATTATTGAGATAAATCGCAGAGGAATATGTCGTGAAAGTGCTTGGGATAATACTAAATCTTCTATATGACTGAAGATCTATTATGATTTTTATCAACATCATTGTCACTATTAATTATTATGCTCTGCAAGGTGTATAAAGTCTTTTAAGAACAAAATGAAGATGAGAGAGACAGAAGGGATTTAAATAGAGGTGATCATGAATATGCCACTGACTTTTCAGTTCCTGTGTCTATGGCTATGTATGATGATGCTAAAATGTGAGCGATTGACAGCTGTTTTCTCACCTCTGCCCACAACATGGGTTCCTAGGGACATCCAAGAGATTGAATCCCTCAGGTACTATCTCCAAGAGTGATATTTCCAACCCACCCGGCAGTATGATTTAGCCCACTGGTGACAAGTCAATTCGATTCTGACTGATTGCAACCTTACAGGAGGTGTGTGGTCTCAGAGTTTCCAAAGTTAACTGACTGGAACTGCAGGCGAAGTGCCGGACAACCAACCAGCTGCTTCCCAGGAAAAAAAGTTGATGCTCTCAGCACCCGTAGAAGATTGACAACTTTGGGAATTCAACTGACTTGATGGCAGAGGGTTGGGTTTTTCCACCTTATGGAAGTGGACTGTCATGTCTTTCTCCCACATAGAGACACGTAGGTTGCATTTGCTGAAGTTTCGGTCAGCTGCGGACCACATAGCCAGGGTGCTACCAGAGCTCTAGGATTCCTGCCATCTGACTAACGGAACAACTCTCCACTGTAAAATAGGCAGCTCCTATGAGTCAGAATTAACACAAAGGTCACGGATATTTTTGTCAAACGTGTGTATATTTAAATGGGGACACCACACGCAGCTGTTAAACTGCATGCTGTATATCTTTAGAATATCTTATTTGCATTAAAAAATCTGTTCATTCTTCGGTGCTCTCTATTGAGCGCCCACTCAGAACCACATCACGGGTCCTCAAAAAAGAACACTCTCCCCAGTCCCACATTTCCCTTACAAGGGACAGACACACACTCAGTGTGACTATCATCTTTCTGTCCAGAACGTGTGTGGGTGCACCTGCAGGAGTGCTGGCTGCCTAGTGGCTGCACAGTGGGCTGAGCATCTCAAGGTTAGAAGTGTGAACCCCACAGTGGCTCCTCTGAAGAAAGACGAGACTTTTGACTTCCCTAATGATGTACAGTTTTGGAAAACCACAGGGCATTTCTCCCTCACCCTATAGAGTCTCAGAGAGTTTGTTTTGTTTTGGTATATATGATATATGGTGGGGCGCATACATTATAAGTATGAAAACAAAATATAAGTCTATTCAAATCTAAAGGAATTAAATAGAACAAAATAGAGCAATAATGGGGCTTGACTGCTCTCCTGTCCAGTTTCCACATTGTGTTGATGAGAAGACTAAGACCCAAAGGAAGTAGAGGAACTTACTAAAGATCTCACATAGATCCGACCTTGCAGGGAAATCAAATTCTCCTTGAAGACAGTCCTATCATCTTTGTTTTAAAATGTTCTTCTAGCAGAGTAGTGACCTAACGCATGCAAAGACACATCTAGACACAGATAGGAAAGTTATAAGAGTTGAATGACAAACATGAGCAATGACATTTGGTAGCAAGAAGCCAGTCCAAAGAGAGTTCATGAAACAGCATGGGGGTTCTGACACTGACACTTCTTTTGTGATGTTATTTGGTTGGAGAGAAAAATAATGAGTTTAAGCTGGTAGAAGGAAAAAAGAACACATTAATCTGTGAGGAAGAGAGTTAGAAGTCTCCACAAGACAGTGGTGGATTTGTGGATGCAGTGCATTACCAACAGGTCGGATTAAAGAGCATTTATTATACCCCCAAATCTTTTCAATTCTTTTAGAATTAAAAAAACCCAACAGACAAAAAAGCCCAAGAAGAGAGATTGTCTACGACAGGCACGGTTTATCATTAAGGCTTGATGAGTTTTATATGAAATAAGATCATTAATGACTCAATGTGACATCGATTAATGCTGTAATACAGTAATTATAAAGTGATTACAATTAACTCACAACAATGAACTTTATGGGAAAAATGGAAATGAAGAAAATAAGATGCATAATTCAGAAAAGAAAATGTTGTTCACAGATTAATCAAAACCTCAACAATGATAGGCTGCTTAGAAAATCACACCACCATCACCTTTTACCACGGAAGGATGCGCTTCCCACATCTGGCTCTATACCCAGTGCTGCCATTCTAACACAGAGAATTCTTTATGCAAAACACAATGAAAATCACACCTGCCCTGAGCCTGCCATCATGCAGTACTCCTGAATCTGCAGCTTCCAGTTGTCATAATTTGGGTTGCTATAACAATTGCTGTAATTTATTGAACATTACTGTGTGCTTTTTATGTATAATATATTACTTCCTTTAATCCTTACACGAATTCTGCATGGTAGGTGTTGTGGAAACGAGGAAACTGACACCCTGGTTTTGATAATTACATCACAGTAGGTAGTGGTCGAGTCAGGATTTGAACCTTAAACACTTAAGTGCCAAACTTCTATCCTTTTCTGTTACTTCCTGCTGCCCTGAATTTGGCCACAAGACGTCTCTGTTAATCACAAAGCTGCTTCTGTTTCAGCATCTAGATTATCTGAGACTACATAGATACTGCGTAGGTCCTGGTGCATCTATGACACTCTTGACCATCTCCTCCTAGTGCACGTGGTCTCTGGGCAGTGAGTGCTCAGGCAAGTAAAGTGGGAGCATGAGGAACCGAGGATGTCCTGAGTAAAGAGTTTCCAGGAGCAGCTGATTTTTGCCTGGACCTTGGTGAACTTGACTAGTCTTTCTTGCCATCTACAGATACGGACTGTAGGGGCCAACACTATGAGGATCTGCTTCCTACCCCATTTCTTACCTTCTGACACTGGTCTTAACCATGAAAAAAAATCATCACAACGTTCTCTTTAAGTTGTTTCAGGGCCTACAGAGTTCATTGTATGGCTCTTCATTATTCTTCCCAATTAGAAGCAAGTGCACCCCTCCCTCATTTCTTTGACATAAGAGAAATCTAACACATCAAAGGATCACACTAATGAAAGAGACCCTACTGTTGTTATTTTCTTGTCACCCTCAGCTTGCTACTGATGCTCATTTTTGAGACAAGAGAGAACAGGCCGAATCTATTTCTAATCAAAGATGCTCCGACCCCAACACACACACACACACACACACACACACACACACACACACACACACACACACACCACAGAAAGAGAAGATGGAGATTGCACAAGACACCACGACACCACACTGGGATGTATCAAGGACGGTTTCGTTTTCAAAACTGCACAGAGTAATGGGTTTGAATGGCAACTACAAATACCCTGTATCTTCACAGTTGAGATAGAGCCATGTTAAGAAGTTGCTGATAAGCAAGGGAGACTTGTCTTGCTTTGGTGATACAGATAACAGAGGTGGCCCCACGTTCATAGATTTTTGCCTGCTCTGTTTTACTTATTTGCTTATTTATTTACCCAAAGCACACCCGCATATCCACATGGGCCATTTAAGATTGCCCAAATATAAGTTACCAATAAAAGCAGGAATTAAAAATTTTACAAAGAGTAGGATATTTCAAGCATTTAATTGAAATCGTGTGTGTTTGGCAAGAGAGCAGCAGAGATGCCACTGCTCACGGTGACAGATAAGTGGTGAGTGCACATAAGGATATTGGTCAGAAACAAACCCTGGACTCCTACATGGAATGTGAACATTCTACTCCTGATTTACCATTTTCTAGACTTAGAAAATGACCACGTCTCACATTTGATGCTTTCAGTAACTACTTAACAAACATCTGAAAGCCCACGTTCCCATAGAGGTCCAGTTGCTAGCACATATGGTGCCTGCAGATGATCATTAATCCACCAACGTCTGTTGTTAATGGCAGAGCAATGGGAAGGGACTCTGGATTCTTTAACTTATTATGACTCATCTGAAAAGAAAGCTGAAGATTTGAAAATAGCACAAAAAGAAGCTCGAAGTTAATTAAATTTCTTGCTATATCTCTCATACAAAAATTTATTCTTAATGAAAAATAAATCTTTTATTGAACTAATGCAAATATAATGTCTCTGAAGGCAATGGAATTCCATTCTTCGACCTGGCTGCTGAATATAGAAGTGGTTCTTTGAAGCCCCCCTTTTTTGGTGATAAACATTATGAATTGTGTACAAAGGAGCTAGATTAATAATTTAGCAAAGATGAGCTGAACATTTTCTTCTGTTGTTCTGCCAGCTAGGCAATGATGCTGTCTTGCTTTAAAAGCCATCTCAACTTTGCTCTCTATTAGATATTGCTTGTTGTTTTAAAAACCAGACTAATTTTATTCTATGCAAGTGACCGACCAGTTGACATTGAAATAAGATTGATTTTGAATCTCGATCACAGATATACTCCTTTTTTTTTTTTTTTTTGCTTTTGAAATCAGTGTTAATAAAACCACAAAAACCCATTGCAATTGGGCCATTTCTGACTCAGGGTCTTTGTAGGAAGGCCAGAGTTAAACTGGCTCACAGTGTTGTGAAGACTTTAACCTTGATAGAATCAGATCATCACATCTTTCCCACGAGGACAGACACGCCTGTGTTTGAATCACTTATCTTTCTGCTAGCCACCCAGGACTTTAACTACTGAGATACAGGGCTCTGTAGTAGAACCACAGTGTCTTTGAAGATTCAATTTAAAATTTTCCCACTGGAAAAACTTCTGAAACTTATAAAGGAATCATTCATATCTGACAGAGACAGGTATTTCTTTTCTTTTAAAATCATTTTATTGGGAACTCGTACAACTCTTATCACAATCCATACCATCCATTGTATCAACCAGGGTTGTATGTTTGTTGTCATCATCATTCTCCAAACATTTTCTTTCTACTTGAGCCCTTGGTATCAGCTCCTCATTCCCGCCACTCCCTTTCCCATCCTCCCTCCCTCATGAACCCTTGGTAATTTATAAATAATTATTATTTTGTCATGTCTTACACTGTCTGATGCCTCCCTTCACCGTCTTTTTTGTTGTCTGCTCCCCCTGGGAGGGGTTATGTGTAGATCTTTGTGATCAGTTCTCCCATTATCCCCCACCTTCTTCTTATCCTCCTGGAATAGCTACACACATTACTGGTCCTGAGGGGGCTGTATTTTTTCCTAAAACAATTTTCTAAAATGAAAATTCTAAAAAGTATTTTGTTAAAAGAGGCAGCCATTCCTTGTCCTTATATGTCCTCCCGGGGGACAGGCAGTCATGGCTATGGCTTAAAGGATGTCCTAGCGATGATTTGCTCACAGTTCTAATCTGAAATGAAAGAAGACACTGGGACTATTTTTAGTACTAATTGTGAAAAGACTACTAAATAACTCAAATGAAGGATTTTTCCCCTCCATGTTTTCCAGAGCAAAACATCTTTTCAATGCTTACAAAACCTCATGATACTTTAGATAAAACCTCACAATATGGATATTTTGCCAATGCTTAATGAATTCTACGCACCATGTGCATTTATACACTAAACATTTGTTTAATGCATTGTTATCATTTATTTAATCTTCCGTTAAATATTTAGCACCACAGGCTACTACCATCACTGGGCTCTCAGTTTGTCTTGTGAGTTGCTGTGATGCTGACAGCTATGTCACTGGTATTTCAAATACCAGCAGGGTCACCTCAAGAGAACAGGTTTCAGCTGAGCTTCCAGATTAAGAATAACCAACAAGGAAATAATTGGCTGTCTAATTAAAGGGAATTAACTCCTGAAAATCCTATGGATAGCATTGATACATTGTCTGAAATGGAAAATCTCATGGAAAGAAGCAGAACATTGTCAGAGATAGTGCCAGAAGATGTATGCTTCAGGGATAAAGGCACCCAAAATATGACCAAGGACGAGTGGAGTCTACCACAAAGACACAGGTGGAGTAACCCTGGTTGGGGAGGGGGGAGATCCTTGAGGACCTTCACTTGCCAATAGAGCATGACTCAAAATGAGAATAAACAGCTGTAACCATCAAATCCTAATTGGAACTTGGAATGTAGAAATAAGAATCTAGGAAAGTTAAAAGTCGTTAAAATGAAATGGAATGCTTAAAGATTGATATTCTGGGCATTAGTGAGCTGAAATGAACTGACACTGGCTATTTTGAATCAGAAAACCAAGAGGTTTAGCTATGCTGGAAATGACACAGTAAAGAAGAATGGTATTGCCTTCATCCTTTGAAAGGACATAGCGAGATCAATTTTGAGATACAATGCTGAATATGATACCATAAGATCTATCTTCATAGACATCATAGGTTGAAGTTGAAGAAACTCAAAACAAATTCATGCAAGCCAAGTATGAATTTGAGTTTAGTAACATCTCAAGAACATACCTGATGCATTAAACACTAAGACCTGATGAACTGTGAAATGACATTGACAACATCATTCATGAACAAAGCAAGAGGTTATTAAAAAGTCGGGGGGGGGGGAATCTAAGTGCTTGTCAGAAGAGACTCTGAAACTCGCCCCTAAAAGTAGAGCAGCGAGTACAGGTGAGAAAATGATGAAGTCAAGGAGTTCAGTAGAACATGCCAAAGGGAAATTAGAGAAGACAAAGTAAAATTTTATAATAAAATGTGCAAACCTAGAGTTAACAATCAAAAAGGAAGAACATACGTAGCACATCTTAAATTCAAAGAGCAAACGTGAAAATTCAAGCCTCAGGTTGCAGTATTGAAAGATCCTATCAACAAAATATTGAACGATGCCGGAATGATCAAAAGGATGTGGAAATAATAAAAAACAATTGTGCCGAAAAGAACTAGCCCACGTCCCACATTTCAAGAGTAGCATGTGACCAAGAACCAATGGTGCGCAAGGAAAAAAACCCAAGTTGCATCAAAGGCATTAGCCAAAAATGAGTCTAGGAGATGATGGAATGCCAATGGACATGTTTGTACAAGCTGAAGACACATTCTCTTATCTATGCTAAGAAATTGTGGAGGCAGCTAGTTGGCCAATTGACTGGAAGAGGTCCATATTTGCACCCATTCCAAAAAAAGGTGACCCAACAAAATGATCAAATTCTAGAACAATATCATTAATATTACATACAAATAAAATTTTCCCTGACATTGTCCAACAACGGTGGTTGCAGTGCATTGACAAGGAGCTTCAGAGGTTCTGGCTGGATTCAGAAGAGCACATGGGACAAGTATCATTGCTGATGTCAGATGGATCTTGCGTGAAAGCAGAGAATACAAGATAAATGTTAACTTGTGTTTCACTGACTACGTGAAGACATTCAACTCTGGGCCATAACAAACTAAAGTGAGCCCTGAGGAGAATGGGCATTCCAGAACACTTGATTGGGCTCATGCAGAACCTGTACATGGAGGAAGAAGAAGTTGGGTACACAGAATAAAGAAATATTGCATATTTCAAAATCAGGAAAGGTGTATGTCAGGGATGTATCCTCTCACTATACTTACTCAATCTGTATACTGAGTAAATCATCATAGATGCTGGATTATATGAAGCAGAATGTGGCTTCAGGGCTGGAGGAAAACTCATGAACAACCTGTGATATGCAGATGACACAATCTTGCTTACTGAAAGTGAGGAAGAGTTGAAGCACTTGATGATGAAGATCAAGGATTTCAACGTTCCTTTTGGATTAAACTCAAGGTAAAGAAAACCACATTCCTCACCACTGGACCAGTACAGCCAACATCATGATAAATGGAGAAATTATTGAAGTTGTTAAGGATTTCATCTTACTGGATCCACAATCAATGCTCATGGCAGCAGAAGTCAAGCGGTCGAAGGATATATTGCATTAGGTAAACCTGTTGCACAGACTTCTTTATATGTTGAAAAGCAAGGCAGTTACTTTGAGGTATGCCTGACTCCAGCCATGTCATTTTCAATCACCTCTATGCATGTGAAAGTTGGATATTGAATAAGGAAAAATGAAGAAATTCAATGCACTTAAACTACAGTGTTATTAAAGAATACTGAAAGTACCAAAAGAACAAGTAGATCTGTCTTGGAAGAAGCACAACTAGAAAATACCTAACAGACAAGAATGGTGAGACTTTGTCTCGTGTGCTTATAACATGTTGCCAGGGGACGCCATTTCCTAGAGAAAGACATAATGCTTGATAATGGAGGGTGTTGAAGGAGAGAAAGGCACTCACCAACATGGACTGACACAGTTGCCAGGACAATGGGCTCACACATGAAAAACAATTGTGAAGGTGGTGCAGGACTGGGTGGTGTTTCCTTTTACATCTGGTTGTTGTGAGTCCGAAATGATTTGATGACACCCAACAACAATCACCACCACCACCACAACAACTGATTTTGGGATTGAGACCTTATTTTTCACATATGATGAATGATAACATAAAGATAGGTAAGTTTTTAAAAGTTAATATTCATAACAGCTACTTCAGCAAAACTGAGAATCGGTTGGACATCTTTTATTTAATTGGCAAGAACAATACTTTCATTCCCTACTATGTCCTTCTTAACATTTTAAGCTAAATATTGCCAGATTCTGTACTGCATGAAATTGATGCAAATTGATCTTGTTCAATTAATTAAAAGAGAAGGCATTTTGAAAGACACTGTGTTTGAACTTTGTGATGAAAGTAATTAAGTAATGGGGGCTGTCAGCAGGAACAGCAGCCCACCCCATGGGACAGGGTGCATTTGTGGGCGATGATTTACTAATGACAGACCCATAGCTTCCCTTGAGCAGGCCATGTTCTCAGGAACAAATATGCTTTTATATTATTTTCCATAATGGAATTGTGTCTTATTTTAGAAATATCAGAAAAATTCAGTATTACCCAAAGTAGAGTCAAATACACTGAGAGGCATTTGACACATCCAGGGGCCTGGAAAAGCATACACCTATACTTTATCCTTTACCCTTAGACTTTATCCTGTACTTTGTGGTCTAGAGTACAAAGTTTTTAACTGCCAAAGGGGCACTAACTTTTTTTTTTTCTGAAAAGGGATTATAGGCCATATAAGTTTAGGAACCTATGGGCTATAAGTAATCAATGGACCACACGGAGTTCCCTCTTTGTTGTTGTTCGGTGATGTTGAGTCAACTCTGACTGAGAGAGCCCCTATGAGCAACAGAACAAAGCAGCACCTGGCCCTGAGCCATGCTCTTCATTTGAGTTATGTTTGAGCCCACTGTTGCAGCCACTGTGTCCGTTCATCTTGTCAAAGGTCTCCCTCTCTTTTGCTGTCCCTCTACTTTACCAAGCATGATGTCTTTTTCCAGGAATTGGTCTCTGATAACCTGTCTAAGATACATGAGATAGTGTCTCAGCATCCTTGCTTCTAAGCTATATTCTGGCTGTCCTTCTTCCAAGATTTATTGTTTCTTTTGGTCATCCATGGTACTGTGTTCTTTAACAACACTATAGGCTGTTACTTAAGGCTTCCTATTCAATGTAGGCAAACTTCTCTGATTATTTGCTCAGCATATAGATTGAATATATATGGTGAGAGGGTACCATCCTACATACATCTTTCTTAATTTTAAACCATGCAGTTTCCCCTTGTTCTGTTTGTCCAGCTGCCTCTTTATCCATGCCCAGGTTCTTCCCGAGCACAGTGAAGTATCTGGAAGTTCCATTCTTCTTAAGGCTATCCATAGTTTATTATGATCCACACAGTCAAAAGCCTTTACATAATCAATGAAACAAAAATCACTATTTATATGCTATTCTCTGCTTTCAGCCAAGATTCATCTCATGTCAGCAATGATAATCCTTATTCTATGTCCTCTCTGAATCCAGCCTGGATGTCTGGCCTCTTAACTGTCCATGTCCTGCTGCAAATATTGTTGAATGATCTTGGGTAAAATTTTACTTTCATGAGATAACATTTATTTTGGATATTCTTTCGGAACACCTTTCTTTGGAATGCGTACAAATATGGATCTATTTCAGTCAGTTGGGCAAGCAGTTGTCTTCCAATTTTCCTAGCCTAGATTAGTGAGTGCTTCCAGGGTTTCATCGGGTTGTTGAAACATTTCAATATCCATCGATTCCTGGAGCCTTGTCTTTGGCTAATGTTTTCAGTGCAGCTTGGATTTCTTCCTTCAGTACCGTTGGTTCTTTACTACAAGGTACCTTCTGGAATGACTAGATGCCTGTTAGTTCTTTTTGATACCATGGCTCTGAGTTCTTTCCATCTTCTTTTAATGCTTCCTCCATCATTCAATATTTTGCCCATAGAATCTTTGGAGTTTTTCTTTTAGTTTCTTTTTTTATTTTAGTTTAAGATATTCTGGGTATGTTCTATTTTGCTTTTCTAGCTCTAAGTCTCTGCACCTTGTTTGTACAATATTTTATTTTGTCTTCTCAAGCTTCCCACTACACTTTTCTATTTAGTTCTTCATCTTCATCACTTCTTTCATTCATTTAGCCACTCTATGATTAACAGCAAGTTCAAGCGTCTCGTCTACCACCCACTTAGAGGTTTTCTGTCTTTGTAATGATCTTTGCTTTCTTCATGAATGATGCTCTTGTTGGACTCTCACAACTGACCTGGTCTTCGGTCAGTAGTGTTCAATGTAAGAACACTATGAGATCAGCAAATGCATGAATAATTTATTTTAGAAGGATCAACACAAAACTGGTTCTTATGACATGAAGGTTAAAGATTTTCCAAATGTCCAGCTTTTCCAAATTGATGCTCTATTCCAACTTGATGATCACCTCTGACATCAACCAATTTTCCTCCATTCAGTACTCTCTTTCCCCTCATTGGAAAGGGTAATTGCTTCAACTTCTCATGGAACTCACAAGCCACCAGGGAAATGACTCACATAGTTGTGGAGGGTCACACTTCAAATTCATTGATCACGAATCCTGTTCCATCTATGACTGCCGAGCAGTGGTGCTCAACCTTCCTAATACAGCTCCTCATGTTGTGGCGGCCCCCTAACCATAACATTATTTTCATTGCTACTGCATAACTGCAATTTTGCTACTGTTATGAATCGGGTGACACCTGTGAAAGGGTCATTCAACCAACAGGTGGAGAACCGTGGCTTTACAGCTTAAATACCCTAAATCAGTGGGTCAGGTGACAAGCCACCAGCTTCAAGGCTGTGCCAAAAGGTAAATTAGATCAGATGATGGGTTGCTGTCTCCAGTCCTGAGACTCGGAGGCCAGACAAAGAAGAACCAAACGCAGGGTCCAGATTAAGAGAGTAAATTTTGTCAGAGAACTCCCATGCATTGGATATGGACCACAGCCCTTAGGAAACGAAGGGTAGTGACTTGAGTCACTGTCTCTGGGAAGGTGGTGACTCAAGATAGATCCCACCCATGTCCTGCCTTATTTGCATAATTGCAACTCACTCAGAAGTGAGACCATAACCACAGGTTCAGAGGGTAGGATTTACAATATATCATAACATTGGGACCTGCAGCTAGAAGTGCCAGATTAAGTGATTCACTGTACCACAGGTAAACACCACAGTTTAACATGTTAAACAAATTATAAAGTCTTGTGAACATCAGGCGAACAAAACATTAAAAGAAGTGATAACTTCTATGCCATTTTAAAATTTCCAGTTTCCTAAATATTACCGAAGCTCTGCCAGAAATCACTTCAAGTGTGCGAAGCTAAGTGACATAGAATCCCCTTTCACGTGGGGTGCTAAGCAAGATCTGTAACCCAACTGACCTCCCCCAAAACGTTTTATGATTTAACCTGTTTCTTATTTTTCTGTTGCTTCTTCGAAAACATCTGCAGCATGGATGAAGGTGACTTTAATGACATTTGCTGGAACCACATGTTCTATTGTTGGACATTGCATTCCCTCAAAGGAAAGCAATCAAGTTTCTGGTCTGTTCATCATGGATAAAAATTGGCCAACGTAGTCCATCCACTCTCAGGAAGTACAACTTCTAAGAAACACTAAGTATGAGCAGATGGGATTTGGAGCCAGATGCCCTGCATTAGGGTCTCTGTCTGGTCACTGACTAGCAGTTGACTGCTAAAATCTGCCTGCCTTTCTTAACGTCGATGCTCTCACCTGTGAAATGAACATAGCAACAGAATCTGAATTCAGGGGTTCTTCCAACCAACACTTATTTAGTGATGTGTATAAATCCGACACCTCATTTGATCTTCATATCAGCCCCACGGCTTTGGGAAAAGCAGTACACCAGACAACCAGGCTCAAAAAGAGTAAACAATTTGCCCACGATCACACCAATAAGTGACCCACCAGCTTTGAACATTTCTACCTATCTTTCAGTTTGCAGTATCTGCCAGGCCACCCCTTGAAATGTCGTGTGCAATCGCTTCTTTAGCAACACTGCATTTGGAATCCCTTCTGCTGCTTCCTTCCAAGGTAAGGTGGCTTTTCCTGTGCATTGCCAGAGAGATGACAGGCTCCTCTCTCATAGCGTCTGTTTCTTTCCCTGCACTCTTATGGTGCCTCGAAGAGGCTACACCGTGCCTTGACTTCCTCATTGTTAACTCAGCCAGCATTTGCCAAAGCAGTAGATGAATGAGTAGAAGTGAGATTATTTTGCTCTACTGATTATATCCCTAGTCAATGCTTTCTGCAGGAGATCATCCATGGTATCACAGAAACCCCTGGTTACGCTCCCAACATTGTTTCTAATACATTTCCCGACTGACAAAAACCTGCTGCCACTGAGTTCATTTAGGCCCACAGTGACCCTGCAGGACAAAGCTGAAGTGCCCTCACAGTTCCCTTCAGTCTTTACGGCAGCACACGGCTACGTCTTTCCCCTGCTGGGTTTGGACTGCTGACCTTCTGGTGAGCAGCCAAGTGTGTTAACCATTGCACCACCATGGCTCCTTCCCTAGAATGCCATCCTTAGTTGGTTTTAGCTAGCAATGCACCCAACTAACATATTAAATTTCCTAGTTTGCAGCTAAAAGATGCCAAAGGACCTGGTGTATGCCAGTGAAATATACATAAGAGTCTACTTGAGATTTTGATAAAACATTTGCTTCTTCAGTGAAAACATCCCCATCCTGTCCCCTCGCTGGTTTAGATTTTATTTTCCTTGCCAGCAGTGCTGGCATAAGTGTCAGGGAGGGGAAGCCCTCTTGCAAGTTGAAAATGAAAGCCGAATGCTACAGTACAGGAAGACAGAAGCTTGGTTCTGCCCTCCTGTACCAGCCTCGTGTTATCTAGGTTTGGACTCTTAGTACATGAGGAGTATCATCCACTATTTGGCTAAGTCATTATAAAACTTTTGCTGCTATGTGCCATCTAATGACATCAAGATCCAATACCACCTAAAATATTGTTTACACTAATCATTTTGATGGGATCACAAGTCAGTAAATAACTACAGTAGCAAACAGAAAATGCTTCTCTTTTGGTCCCAAACTAACTCATCACAGGGCTCCAGATACATTTCTGTGAATACATTATAATCATATCCTGTTCCTTGCTGGGATTAAGCGATCACTTGTGTTAAATTCGATAATGGAGGAATGCCCACGGACCGCTATGCCATGCATTTCAAGTTCTCGCCTCTCACCCAGACAGCGGCCTTTCAGCACACACACGTGGGCCAAATCTCTGTTCGCACTGGAGGAGATAAGATGTGATGTGTGGAAGGAAGCACCACTGGCCTGGAAACAGCCGGGTCTGTTTTAGCTTCAGCATTACCCTGCCCGATGGCCAGTTGCATCCATTTAAAACAGAAATTTAATGAGCTTTGAAAGCACTGTGGGGGACCAGTAACTGCCTGACACCCATATTCTACTGTAATTGTGACCAAAGCCCACAATTAAAATTCCCCTGTTTCTCTATTTACTCTTCCAAATGCTACCTACTGAGACTCAGGGAACTGGTATCTTAGAGAAAGCCCACACAGCCCTTCACACTCCTGGAAGCCATTGCTGACGCCTCCAGCTCTCCTCCCCTTGGGCTCCAGGCTGCCTTCCTGCTGCCGCCACTGAGATTCACACTAGGCCCCCGTGGAGCTGGATCAGGAGAGTGAAGCTTGCTTTGGCGCTTGCCAACAAGGGGAGCTGTAAACTCAAAGAAATTGAGCTTTATAAGGGGTGAAGGGGTCTCGGTGGCCCAGTGGTTAAAGGCCTTAGCTGCTAACCCAAAATTTAGAAGTTCAAATACACCATTTTCTCCCCAGTAGAAAGAGGTGATCAACTGCTTCCATAAAGACTGCCACCTTGGGAACCCCATGGGGGCCCTTTCACTCACGCCTCCTTCGTGCTCTGAGTCAGACTCCACTTGATGGCAAAGGGTAGCAGGTATAAATGCTCAGAGCTTTCAAAGGCGGAGCTTCTAAGATGTGGGGTGAGCTGCATTCTCTCTCACGTGACCAAGGACAAACCATTTTCTGTGAAGTTATCTCCACAGAAGCAGTCACTGCTATGGTGATTCTTTCTTGGAGGCTGTTTAAAACAAGAGCTGCTCCACCCCACCAGAGTGTGGCAAGCTCATGATCACAATCACATGGCAGATCTGGGTTGACCACTCTCAGCTCGGAATGCCTTGACAACACTAACTCTATCCCTAGAGAGTAGACACAAACTGGCATGGGACATTTCTTGTTGTTAGGTGCCATCAGCTCAGTTGCCACTTATAAGAACCCTATGTACAAGAGAGTAAAACACTGCCCAGCCACGTGCCATCCTCACATTCAATGTTAAGTCTGAGGCCACTGTCACAGCCACTGTTTCAAGCCATCTCCTTGAAGATGTTCCTACTTTTCGCTGACCTTCTACTTTATGATGGACAAGCATGATGTCCTTTTCTTAGAACTGGTTTCTCCTGATAACACGTCCCAAGGACCCGAGACACCATGTTGCTATGCGCCCTTCTCAGCAGCAGTCTGCATGCACTTCCAAGATGGATTTGCTTGGTGGTCCACAGGACGTTCACAATTCTTCACCTGGACCACAATGCAAATGCTTGATGCTTCTTCAATTTTCCTCATTCAACAGCTAACTTTCACAGGCATATGAACACAACAGAACCAACAAACAAAACAATGAAACAAAAATCTCATGGCCATTGAGTCATTTTACCCTATAGGACAGGGTAAAATAGCCCACGTGAGTGCCTCGTCTTCAAAACTTTACTGGGACAGACAGCTCCATCTTTCCCCACTCCCCAAGTCATGGCTGGAACTGCAGCTGTTGAGTGGAGCAGTGCATAGCTCACTATACACACTGGAGCATGAGTGAGGGGTGCCTTAGCCCTCACACTGACGTCCTTGCTCCTCAACACTTTAAAGACCTCTTGTAAAATAGATTTTCCCATGCCACCCCTCATTTATTTTCTTGACTGCTGTTTCCACGAACATTGAAAGAATGAGGAGAAGGCAAAACAAACAAACAAATAGCATGGGTTTTTTTTTTTTAAGGTTCCTACCGGCACTGTTAGGTAAGCATTGGCCTGCTAATCACAGAGTCTAAGACTTACACTCCACAGCTGCTCCGTTAGAAGAAGATGGGCTTCCTTCCTATAAAAATACATAGCCGTGAAGTCCCTAGAGGGTTGCTATAAGTTTGAATAGCTGTTCTCAAGCTGTGGGTCGCGACCCCCTTGGGGGGGGGTGTCAAACAACCCTTTCACAGGGGTCACCTGATTCATAACAGTAGCAAAATTACAGTGATGAAGTAGAAATGAAAATAATTTTATAGTTGGGGGTCACCACCACATGAGGAAGTGTATGAAAGGGTGGTGGCATCAGGAAGGTTGAGCACCACTGGATTAGAATGACTCAGTGGTAACAGGCTTTTGGTTCGGAGATATGAGAGAGAGAGAAAGGAATAAGGAAGAGGAGGAGGAGGAGGAAAAAGAAGAGATGTGAGGAAGAACTCCATTCTGTTTAGTAAATATAATGAAATGATGGAGAAGGAGATGGGGGAGAAGAAGAAAAAGGAGACGAGGAGGAGGAATTGGCTGCTTCTGCTAATGGAGAGTCTTAGAATCAGATACAGTTGACAGAAGGACTCGAGTTGGTGGCTATCTGAAGTATTAGGGTCAGGTACAAAGCATGGCGTTCTGAAAGAGAGATTGCCTGGACAGGTATAAACAGACAGGCTGCCCAGGAGAGAGAATAAACTGCTTGAATAAACTATGGGACAAAGTCACACCTTGATCCCTCATTTTCCCAGAGGGAAGGGAATGAAATAGTGCTCCCCCCCCCCCCGCTTGCTGTTGCTAAAGGGAAGAAAGGGAAGGAGTGGTCCAATTGATCTCACTCCTGACCTAGCCTTAAACGAAGTTCCTGTCGGCAAGGGAACTAGGGAGGAGATGCTGAAAGAAACGGAAGGAAAAACTCACATGGCAGAACCTAAGAGTTACCACAGCAAAGGTTTGCCACAAATGAAGAAAGAGCATGGGGGAAAGGACATCCTGGGTGCAGTGATGGGTCCTTTTATTACTTCAGCAAAATGAAGAAGAGGCAAGAGAGAGTTAGAACCAACTAGGGCCTGAAAGAATAAAGGGGCTTCACCTACTCCCAAGGCTCCCCGGTAGGGTCAGAATTAAGTGCTTGGTTGAGCCGCTAAGTGAACTCACCCAGCAGCTCCAGGAGAGAAAGACCTGGCTGCCATGGAAAACCCTGTTGCACTGTCACGTGAAGTCACCATGAGTCACAATCAATGTGATGGTATCTAATAGCAACATCCCACTACCACGTGATAGGCAAGGGGGAACCACGCAGAAAGGCAAATACTACTGAAAACAGACTTGATGCCGCATATAATGGGAGCAGCGAGGGTACAGCTGAGTCACAAGGGTCCGGAGGAGACAAGTCCAGGATGAGATGGAGGCAACAAAAGCCCGTGCCTCTCACAATACAGTGGCAGGGTAAAGGCAGTTCCATGACTGTGTGTGAACTGCCTCCCTGGCTCTTCCCTGCTAGTCTGGAGGAACCCAAGAGACCGCGATTACACAGAAGACAAAGGAAAACAGTGTTATGACCCAAGAAGATAGAATGTGCCGGGGAAAGGGAGTATATTTCCTTTTTTAATAAACCATTTTATTGGGGCTCATACAACTTTATCTCAATCCACACATACATCAATTATGTAAAGCACACTTATACATTCGTTGTCCTCATCATTCTCAAAACTCATTTTCCACTTGGGTTCCTGGAATCAGCTCCTCATTTTCTTTTTCTCCTCCCCCTCCCTCCCCACTCCCCACTCTCTCAAGAACCCTTGATAATTTGTAAATTATGGTTTTATCTTACATTTCCCAGTGCCTAGGGAGTATATTTCAAAAGAGGAAGAGTAGCAACAGCTTAGAGAACAGAAAAAATATATTTTCTTTTTTTGTTGTACACAGACACACACACACACCAAACCCCCAGCAAAAAAAAAAAAAACAAACAAAACCCTGTACAAAGCTCTGCTGGGTGGAGCTTTGGTAGTATACATATTTCCCAATAGGAAAGCATCCAGCGACTGCTATCAGTTAGGGCACCCCATGGTGTTGCCTGGGAAGGTTCTTTCTAGCGACAGTGAAGTTTTTTGTAAAAGAAGTTTAGCTAAAAAACTATTTTTTTTGTGTGATGATTGATTTAAGAAAACAACATGTAGCTGTGAAATTTTATTTCCTGCTCAGGAAAAATGTGGCAGAAACGATTGTGATGTTGAACACAGCTTTCAAGGACAGCATTATGGGAAAAACTCAAAAAAGTGAAATGTCAATTGATTCTGGATGTCTATCAACTTCCTGAACAAAGATGTTGACAAAATTTGACTTTGGTGCTCAAAGGCCAACGATGGACCATTGAAGTGATGGTGAAGTTATCTGGACTATCCTGGAGCTCAGTTCAGTGAATTGTAATGGAAGATTTGGGAATGAGAAGGGTCACTGTGAAATTTGTGCCTTTGGTTCTGACTGACCAACAAAAAGAGCATCAACTGAAAACATGCTGTGCTTTGAAAGAATAGCTCAGAAGTGACCCAGGCTTTTTATTCCAAGGTCATTACTGGTGATGAGAATGGCTCCATTCGTATGACCTCGAAAGCAAACATCAATTCACCTCACACACAAAAAAGCTCCTTAAGTGAAATCAAAGAAATCGAGATGATGTTTATTTGTTTTTTGATAGTACATTTGGAGTTAGGTCCACCAGGTCAGATTGTTAATCAAGCTTTCTATTAAGAGGTTCTGAAAAGATAACAGGGTGGGACCAAAAAAGGCCTGATTTGTAGCTGATGGGGCATTGGCTTTACCACCATGACAATGCACCTGTGCACATAGCCAGCTCAGTGTGTCAGTTTGGGGCAAAAACAACAACAAAAAACCCCAAAACCCAGCATGCCTTACTCACATGACTGAGCTCTGTGCATCTTTTTTTAGTTTTGTTTTGGTGATTAAAAAGGGACATGAAAGGACAATTTGATGACATAGAAGAGGTGCTGTCAGCAATCCAAACAGATTTGTTTGAAAAATGTTTTCAAGAATGGAATCTCATATTTGATAAATATCTTAAGTGTAATGGAAACCACTTTGAAGGTGATAAGGTTCTTTTTCCAAAAAAATTTTATACATAAAAAGCATCTGTTTTTGGGGGGCTACCCCCTCATATATGCAGAAGATTTACCAATCAGAATTTTCCACATATACAATTCATTGATATTAATGGTCTCAGTTGAGTTGTCTCATCAAGAAATATTTTATTTACAAAGATAACAACTTTTAGATGAACTTTAAAGGATGTGAACATTTTTTTAAAAGTATTTTCCCACTTCTGCATCCACCAGCCTTGGCCTTTCTGCTTTGTCTTACTGTTACCTAGTTTATCAACCTAAGCTATGTGAGTCAGGAAAGGATTTTCTAATCACAGTAATACACATTTAGTTTGGTAGAAATGGAGAAATACAAAGACACGTGAACCCTCCCATTAATATTAGGAAGGTATATATTCTTTTCTCATTTATGTACATATACTTATGTATACATGTTTGTGAATTATACACACACACACACACACACACACTGTTATTGGTAAGTCTTTGGCTGAGAAAACATAAGGTTAACAAGAGTATTTTACTTAGCCATGCTGCATCTCTTTCCTTGTGTGTACAATGAGGTTAATCATAATTGCTTGGTAGGATTGTTTTAAGAATCAGAGACACCTTTAATAGGTCTAGCCTAGAGTGTGGCAGGGATGGAGCTTGTGCAGCAGGCTGTTTGGGGAGTTTCATGTGGTTCTGCTTCCTTCTGATGTCAAGGACATGCAGGTAAGTGAAGAGTCAGGAAAACTCACTCGTGCCAGATGCAACCCAAGGGTTGCAGCCCTAAACACTAACATTGAGCCCCAAATAAGAATAGCTCGAATGATGATGTCAAGTCAATTCGAAATCACCGTGCCTCAATGGGGCAGAGCGGCTTCCACGGCTGGAATCTTTCAGGGAACCGACTGGCAGGAGTGTTTTTCTGCAGAGCTGTCGGTGGGTTCAAGCCACATACCGTTCCGTTGACAGCTCAGCACTTAACCACTGAGTGGATGGAGTGATGGCCCTTTTATAATCCACTCCACTCTACCTTATTAATTATAATAAAAACCATTGAATTGATTCTGATTCACAACAACCCTATAGGACAGGTGAGAACTGTCCCTTGCAGGTTTCTGAAATTGTCACACTTTATTAGAATGTCGCTTTATACTGTTGCCCCAAATTTAAAGGAAATGCATGAATAACAATGAGTACAGGGAATCAGAAAATGTTCTAAAATTGGCCCAGCATAAAGAAGGAGAAGTGGGGCAGGGAGAGGGAGAACCGGGATGGGGAGAATCCGAGTGGATGGTATGGGGGGGCGGGGAACAGGGTACTAGCCCACCAGGGGGAGAGTATTGGTTGTGTCCCCACAGAACAGGAACATGCATACAGACCACATGCATATGACACACCAAACAAGGAGGGCAACGTAAAGTACGGAGGACTACACAAAGAGGCTGGACCAAACCAGAAATAGCGCGACTCCCACATTCGAAGGGAATACCACAGAAAATGAAAATAGATCGTCTGGTGTGGGAAAGGAACTGACCCACCACACCACATCCAGAAGGTAGCTGAAACAAAAGAAGGAGAAAGGACGTAGTGGAGTACACCTGGGCCCACCAAGCCCGCAGGACGATAGCCCAGCTCGAAGGGCCCATCATACAGAGAGGACCATACAGCTGGCCACACTGTGAGATGCGACATCCTGCACCAACCCATGGCCCTACACGGGACAGAACTTGAGACACAGTGGGGGATGTGCGACTGAGCTGACCCCACCACACTGAGGCAAACACTGGGGGCGTGCAATGGAGCAGCGGGGGAAGCAGAGCAAAGAGATCCCGAGGGAGTATAAAGGATGGACTTTGGGGCCAGGACATAGCACCACACAAGTTTCATCTGGAAAACACTCCTAACGGCCAACAAACAGACCTTGAACTACTAGCAATTTTTTTGCTATCTTTTTTTGTCTTTTTTTTAACCTTGTAAATTTTGTATGTTAGTGACTTTTCTGTTTATCAGCGTGTCGGTGTTGCTGCTGTCAAAGCCATGTTCATATGTGCCACTTGGGCTCTGTCAAAGTCATCTGCATTTGTATGCACATATTACTATATCAGCAGGTCCACCTAGATAAGCTAGGCTGGACAAACAATGAGAGAAGAAAATAACGGGACCAATGGTCCTGGAGGGACATGAGAGCATGGGAGGTAGGGGAAGGGAGGAAGTGTTGGCCAACACAGGGACAAGGGAACAGCGAGAGGAGGGAGTAGAGGGGAGGACTCATAGGGAGTGACCAAGGGCAAGGTAACTGAAAGGAATTACTGAAACCAGAATGAAGGCTGAACATGGTAGAGGGATGGGAGGAAAGCGAAAGAAAATAGAGGAAAGGAGTAGGAGGCAAAGTGCATACAGAGAAGCCTAAATACAGACATGTACAGATGTAAATATATTTATGATTTTTGGGGAAATAGACTTATGTGCATATATTTATAGGTTCAGTAGTAGGGTAGCAGATGGACATTGGGCCTCCTCACGCATATTCCCACAATACAATAGCACCTCACCCTGCTAAACAGTCATTGCATGATACCCACCTTCCCGACATGATCACTGAAGACAGCCATGTGTGTAAGCAAACGTGGTGAAGAAAGCTGATGGTGCCCGGCTATCAAAAAGATATAGCGTCTGGGGTCTTAAAGGCTTGAAGGCAAACAAGCGGCCATCTAGCTCAGAAGCAACAAAGCCCACAGAGAAGAAGCACACAGCCTAAGCGAATACAAGGTGTTGAATGGACCATGTAGCAGACACCAAGGAACAAAAACAATCATTGTGTGATCACCTTCCTCACATAATCGCTGAAGATGAAAGTGTACATAAGTAAGTGTGGTGAAGAAGGTTGATGTTGCCCAGCTACTGAGAGATATAGTGTCTGGGGACTTAAAGGCTTGAAAGCAAACAAGCAGCCATCTAGCCCAGAAGAAACAAAGCCCACATGGAAGCAGCACATGAACATGGGTGATCGTGAAGGGCAGAGGAGACCAGGTCTCAAACAACAAAGGCGGGGAGTGGGAATCACGTCACCGTGAATGAGGGGAGTGCGTGATGGGGACCCAATGCCCATCTGTAGACAGCTGGACATCCCTTGCAGAGGGGTAGTGGGGAGGAGATGAGTCACTCAGGGTTCATGTAGCAACAATGAAACACAAAGCCTTCCTCTAGTGCCTGAACGCTTCCTCCCCTCCCAATTATCATGACCCCAATTCTACCTTGAGGACCTGGTTAGACCAGAGGATGTACAGCGGTGCAGTAGGGATCTGGAAACACAAGGAATCTAGGATGCACGAACCCCTCAACACCAGCGGTGGGAGTGGCGACACCGGGAGGGAAGGGGGTGTAGAAAGGGAGAACCGATCTTGGAGATCTATGTGTAACCTCCTCTCTGGGAGATGGGTAATTGGAAGGTGGGTGAGGGGAGATGCCGGGCAGTTTAAGATAAGATAAAATAATTATTTATAAACTATTAAGGGACCATGGGGAAGGGGGGAGTGGGGAGGGAGGGGAAGGAGGGAAAAAGGAAACCGAGCTGATTGCAGGAACCCAAGTGGAAGGCGAATTTTGAGAATGACAAGGGCAACGAATGTATAAGGGTGCTTTGCTCAACTGATGTATGTATGGATTGTGATAAGAGTTGTACGAGCCGCAAAAGATTTATTAATTTAAAATGTTCTAAAATTGACTGTGGTAAAGATTGTGCAACTGTTCTTGATGTGATTAGACTGTTGAATTGTATGATATATGGATGAAGTACCAATGAAACTTGTTTTTAAAAAGCCTCATGTTTCTGCTGAGGAGAAGCTGGTGATTTTGAACTGCTGACCATGCTTTTAGCAACCCAGCATGTAACCACTGCATCACCAGGGAACCCATACATTATAAGATGCCTTTGAAAACTCTTGGTGTATTATCCTTAAACAGCAGTGTACACAATCACTAACAGCACAGTATAATTCTCCCAGGACCACTGACCTGTGGCTTCCTTGTGATCAGCCATTTTATACTAGGTGATTTAAGTTGAGTTCTCGAGAGAAATAACACTTGGTGATATGAAATCATATATAAAAAAGGCATTTATTTCAAGGAAGTGGCTTTCTCAGTTGTAGAAACTAGTAAGCCCAGTCTGGTTCAAGTCCATGGGTCAAATATAAAAATGGAGACGTTTTCCGACTCACATAGCTGCTGGGGTTGATGAACCTGGAAGCAAGAAGATGAACAAGAAGACCAAAGCTTATGGATGCAGTAGTAGATAAGAGTAGGTCACCCAATGACTTATGAGTGCTCTCAGGATTGGCAGATAAGATGACAGACCATTGACTTAAGTTCAAAGAATCTCAGGTTGCTGAGCCCAATGCATTATGCAGACTTGCAAGAAGTGAGAAAAATTTCCACATTATCTATCTATCTATCTATCTATCTATCTATCTATCTATCTATCTATCTATCTATCTATCTATACTAGACCACACCCTCAAGACCGCAAGACCATGACCTAAGGAGCTTCTTTCCACCCACATGTGCTTGGCTGCTCACAATAGATCCCATCAGGGGGTTGTTTACATGATGTTAGGGAGCATCTTGTGGGAGGCCTCTACAGCCAACTACTGAGAATCCTGGCCTAGCCAAATTGATGCAGGAGCTAAGGATCACACTAAGCAACAGCTTAAGATTACTAGCCACTATTTCATACTGTTATTTCAGTGTGCATAATCCTTGGGAAAATGTTTCTGGCACCTCATACGGCAGAGTTATGGAAAGGCTTTGGTGGCAAGTCCTGACTTTTTGTTGACTTAGTAGCCCCAGGAAGTGTAAATAACAAGGTAGATGGATACATTCTTGAAAAAAAAAAAAAAAAACAACCTATGGTACCTGGAGAGTCATCCTGGGCACCACTTTTAAGTAAGTGTCCAATAGCAGGAGAGCAATTGTCCATCCGTCTCTAGCAAAGGAGGCCATTAAAAAAAAGGACAGAAAGCAATATCTATAAACCAGCTGTTTTTTTGGAGCTTGTGAGCTTCAAGATCTAGGCACAATTGCTGTAAATTCAAAGTAATTCTCAATGCCATGGCATGTCCTTTGCTGGAATTAAGTTGTCATTCATGTTAAGATCTATGTTCAGGAAAACACTGACTACTATAGCAGGTGATTCTAATACTCTTACAAAGACTATCTTTGAAACCTACATTCCACTAAATTCATGTCCACTCCCAACTCTGACTTGAGATAGAAACTAGGTCTATAAAGCCCCACAGTAGTTCTATGTGCTTCCATGGTGACTTTAGATCACCTGGCCACCTTTGCATCTTGAATTCTAATATACTTACTTATCTCTTGGACCTGGATGCCCATAAAACTCAGTCCTTCATTCTGTTTCCCTTCTGCATCCTAACAGCACACTCAGTTTACTCATGGAAAATCTTTTTACTTCACTCAAGACTTAGGGGCACAACAAAACTATTCAGAACATCATGAACCACACAGAAACCAACCTGTTGTACTACATCGGTTTCCTTCCTTCTGAAGGTCTCTTTAGTCACCAGACAGCTCAGGATATAGACTCCATCTTCTTTCCCTGGCTTAGTTAGCGTCTCTATTCTCTGTTCCTGTGGACTTTTCCTTTAGTTTGGAAAATACCCACTCCTCACCTATTGCCTATCTCATTACCTGCCATTTTGCATTAAGAAAACAGTAAGGTATTTATTTACACGCCACTTATTTTGATGGTGAGCATAGAGGAAAGGGCTGCAAAGGGCCCCCTCACTCTAGGAAGGTTTCTGGGTGGCCTCCAGGAAGACAGTCAACCCTCTTTCTTGGTGGCAGGGGTGCTGTACTCAGCGATTGTTCTGGAGATCTCCTCCAGCAGCCCTCGGAGGCCCTTCAGCTCCAAATTGCTGTGGTATAGGAAGGAAAGAAAGAAGCAACCTCGAGTGGACGATGTTTGGAAGAATGGCCTGCCAGGTTATTGGAATCCCAAAGTGAGCTGAACTAGGCCTGATCAGGCTGATAGTGGCCTCGCAGGCCTGAGCCTTGGGGACTCACCAGGCCCAGAGGTCAGAGAAAGCTCCTGGATCAAGGACAAAGGGTTTGCAGGACTGACAATGGAGCCCTGGAGATGGCTCCTTGAGGGAGACTCTGGTCCATGACAGTAGAAACATGAGGCTAGTGATCCCATTTTAGCTCCCTCCCTTCTTCCCAGGTCTCCACCCCAGATACAATTTCTAATTGGGAAGCTGTTAGAATATAATAGGCCAGCTAGTCCCTTGAGACTAAAGCCCATTCTGCTCCTGATCTACTGAGTGATGCTTTTACGAATTTAAGAGCAGCTTGAGAGGAGGGCTCTGGTAGTTCCCCTGTCTTTCTGGCACAGGTAGCTGAAGAGAAAGCCTGAAATGGAGTGTAAGAAACTTTATGACCCATCTGCATCTGAAATCTCAATTCCAATAATCATCAACTGGGATATGGACGTGGGTTTCTAAGTATGACTCTGATAGTTTACCTCTTTGAGAAGGAAATTGTTCCAATAATTCAGAGGCGATATCTGAAGTATCAAATGAAGAATGCCGCATCAGGATTAGAGGAAGGCTTACGAACAACCTTCAATATGCAGATGATGCAACCCTGCTTGCTGAAAGTGAGGAGGACTTTAAGCAATTGCTGTTGAAGATCAAAGATCGCAGCCTTCAGTATGGTTTATAATTCAATGTGGATGTGTGTGTGGGGGGGAATCCTCACCAGTGTACCAGCAGGTACCAGAAGTGATAAACGGAGAGAAGATTGAAGTTGTCAAGGATGTCCTCTTGCTTGGACCCACCATCCATGCTCATGGAAGCGGCAGTGAAAAGATCAAAGCACGCATTGCATCGGGTAAGTCTCCTAAGACCACCTTTAAAGTGTTTCAGGTGTTGAATAGCAAGGGTGTTACCTCAAGGATGAAGGTGTGCCTACCCCAACCCATAGTATTTTTGAAAACCTCATGGGCATTGAATGAAAGTTGGTCATTGAATAAGGAAGACTATTGAAAAAAACCACACCATTTGAAATATGGCACTGGCAAAGAATATTAAAGTACCACGGACTGCCAAAAGTACAAAGAAATTTGTCCTGGGAGAAGTACTGCAAGAATGTTGCTTAGGGACAAGGGCTTTGTCTCACTCACGTACTTTGGAAATATGATTGGGAGAGATTAGTCCCTGGGGAAGGACATCATGCTTGGTAAAGTAGAGGGACAATGAAAAAAGAGGAAAACCCTGGACAAGATGAATTGACACAGGGTTACTATGAGGTGGAACTGACGTGACAGCACCTAACAACAACACGTCACAGGTTACCCTCTGCTGTGACTACGCTGGTTTACTGCCGCCTCCACCCCACACAGGCCTAGCTTTCCACTGCACCCACTTGGGTAAATATTATCTCCTCTGGGTGTTCTCTTTGGAATATGTACAGCCTATGCAAGTATGTTCCTTTGTGATAAAAATTATTTGCTGCTCCACTAATGGGATAATGTATTTATTTACTGTCACAATAAACACAGCTGCAAAATGGGCCATAAAGAAATCGATGACTTTCAGAATTCTTGCCCGATGTGTCATCTGTAATTGAGAAATAAATTAAATGATCCATCTGCTTCCCGTCATCTACTCTTTTATTTTTGTCAGTATACATGGCTTTTAAACCAGTAAGAATTATTTATACTAATTACTCACTAAAAAATATCCCATATAGAAATGGAATGACTTTATAATGCAATTTCATCAACCCTGAACATACTGTGCTTCTTTCCAATACACTCAAATCTAATGAGTATGATGAACTCTTTCTTCTTGTTAATAGTTTTCACTTTATCATGCCAATACTATTGAATTTTCTCTTTATTAGTGTCTTGTATGCACTGCTAAAATAATATATCATACAATAGCAAAACAGTAACCTAATCTATTATCTTCCTAGTGATTGTCGGTGTGGGTATGTGTGTGTGTGTGTGAGGGGGGGGGGGCGGAGCAGAATAAAAAGAAAAAAGAAAAATAAGCATGAATTAAAAACCTGTTCTATGTAAGGTGTACCACAAGATTCAACCTTCCTGACAACCATCATAAGAAAAAAGGGTTAAAGTAGCTAAAAGCCACTGAAACTAATTAAATATAATTCTAAAAGTCCTTTCCCCCAACAGCATTCTTATAACCATCCCAATGACAAGCCAACATGTCTGCATTGGGGAAAGCAGACAGTATCTTTGCTTCTCAAATATTTTCACAGTCATGCTTCTCTGCTCCTGAAACTTCGTTCCTGTTCTTGGACCCCCCGGGACATGCCTGTGACCATCTGTAAAATATCTGCAACATATCGGGGAAAAGGGATGGGAAGCTCTGTTTCAAAATGTATGTGTCAACACTTTTTTCTTTTACAAATGGCATCTAGGTTCACTGTAAGGAAAAAATAATATAAAACATACGACATTTAAAAAGAGAAAATTCATATATGCGGTCATTGAGTAACTATAACCACTGCTAATATCCAGTTATTTATTGTGACAAAATTTATCTATGCATTTGTACAGATATTTTTAAACAAGTTAGAGATGCCATAAGATGGTTTTATGACACAAACACCCAGACACAAATCCAATGAATAAGATACTACCTCTTTCCATGTCTAAAAGTATAGATACATATTGTCATTTTAATACTTGCATCAAAACTCTGAAAGTTCACTGCAACCAAGTCTATTCTGACTTATAGCAACCCCATTAGACAGGGTAAAACTGCCCAGTGGTTTTCTGAGACTATAACTCCTGACCTTTCACCTGCAGAGAGGCTTGTGGTTTTGAACAGCTGGCCTTGTGATTAGTAGCTCAACTTGTAACCATTACACTACCAGGGATCCATGGTTGCAAGGCCACAGGTTAAGCAGCCAGCTTCCTGCTGCAGTGTACTTAAGTTAGACTGGTAATTCAGAATATTTGTTTCTATTTCTTTCTGAAATTTACCCCAAAGTCTCCTGGTAGAATATGTATAAGCCTTCCTCTAAAATAAGATTTTTTTCCCTTCTCCTTTACCTATTTTAGAAGTTCTGGTCCTTATTGGTAGGTAATTTAGTCACTCTTATAAGTCATGTTATTTAAAACTAAAGGTATTATTAAGGGTTTAAAACTCAATGCGAATGTAAGTCTACACAACCCTGAGACCAGAATAACCAGATGGTCTGGGTATCATTGCTAACTGCTCAGAAAAGGATCGTAGTACAAGATGTTCAATAGAATGAGAACAATTGTGAAATAAAACTCAAAATCATACAAGAGACCGGGCTAATTGGTCTGATAGTGACTGGTGGGACCCGCACAACTATGGCCTTTAGTTACACTTCAGGTCTCAAAATGAGCTCCCCCATCCTTCCCCCTATCCCGTGTTTTAATAATCAACAATTTAAGATAAAAGGGAAGCATCTATATAAAAATAGCACAATCAATAACTGGGCACAAGACATGAAGAGACAATTTACCAAAGATGACAACCAGCCAACACTATGAAGAAATGGCTGAGATTATTAACAATCAGAGGAAAACAAATTAAAACAATAACTAGATACTAACTCATACTGGCACTTTTAGCAAAATTCAGGAAAACGGTGAATAATAATGCTGGAAAGGATGTGGAGAAATCTGAATATTTTTACACTGATGGTGGGACTGTAGAATTGAGCAGCTCTGTATGACACTTGCTTAAACAACTGCATTCGTATGAAACAATTGAAAACAACATGGCTTTGGTTAGGCACACCTTAGTCCTCAAAGTAATATTCTTGCATTTGAAAACTCTCAAGAGGGCTTGTGAAGCAGACTTACCCCATGCAATGCATCCTTTGATATATTGACTGATGCATCCATGAGCACTGATTATGGACCCAAGCAAGATAAAACTCTTGACAACGTCAATCCTTTCCCCATTTATCAAGATGTTACTCATCGGTCCGCTTGTGAGGATTTTGGTCTGTTTTACATTTAGTTGTAATCTATGTTCAAGGCTCCAATCCTTTATCTTCATCAGCATGTGCTTGAAGTCATCCTCACTTTCAGCAAGCAAGGTTGTGTCATCTGCATAGCCCAGGTTCTTAATAAATCTTCCTCCTATCCTGGAGCGACACTTTTCTTAATTTAATTCAGCTTCTTTGATTATTTTAAACCTCATCCATTTTGTACAACTGCTTCTTGAACCATGAACAAGTTCTTCATGAGCACAAATCAAGCGTTCTGAGATTTCCAGTCTCCTCAAGGTTATGCATACTTTGTTATGCTCCACAGAGGTGGATGCCTTAACATACCTAATAGAACACAAGGACACGTCTTTCTAGTATTCTCAGCTTTCAGCCAAGATGCATCTGATACCTCGTCCTCTTCTGAAATCAGTTTGAACTTTGGGCAGCTTCCTGTCAATGTAGTGCTGCCACTGTTGTTGGATGGTCTTCAGTAAAATGTTACTTACATGTGATATCAATGATAGTATTTTATAACTTGAGCTTTCTGTTGGCTCAATTTTCTTTGGAATAGGCACAAATATGGACTCTTCAAGTCAGTTAGCCACGTAGCTATTTCCCAAATTTCCTGATGTAGACTAATGAGCGCTTCCAATACGTCTTCAGTTTGCTGAAACATTTCCATGGTCATTCTATCAATCCCAGGAGCCTGTTTTTGGTTAACACATTAAGTGCCATTTGAACTTCTTCCTTCAATACCATTGGTTCTTGCTCACGTGCTACCTCTCAAAATGGTTGTATGTCAAATAGTTCTTTTTGGTACAGTGACTCCGGGTCACTCTAGGTCTTTGCCCATTTCATTCTACTATTTACCGTTGTGTTCTGGAGCTGCCCTCTAAAAATTTCTGTTCCGCTCTTTGACTTCCTCATTTTTTTCCATTTGCCTTAGTTACTCTTATGATTAAGAGCTATTTTCAGTCTCTTCTGACATCCACTTTGATCTTTTCTTTCTTTCTGTCTTTTAAATGAACTTTGCTTTCTTCATGAGTGAGGTTCTTGATGTCGTTCCACAGACTTCACATCTTCTGTCATTACAAACAAGACAAAAATAAGTACTTCATGGTAGACTTTGAAGTGCCCTTTTTGAGGATGAATGCAATGACATTCCTCTTGATTGGGTCACTCCTGGCATAGAAATCCATGTGATTTTCTGATTTAAAATGGCCAGTACCAGCCAATTTCAGCTCACTAACATAAAACATGTAGACTTTTATGTGTTCCATTTCATTTTGGAAGACTTTCAATTTTCAACATCCTCACAACTGGACTAATAGGTAACATCATGATAAACGGAGCAAAGGTTGAAGTTGTCACGGATTTCATCTTGCTTAGCTCCACAATCAATGTTCACGGAAGCAGCAGTCAAGAGTTCAGAAGATGGATTGCATTATATAAATCTCCTGCATAAAACTTCTTTAGAGTATTGAAAAGTACAGATGTTACTTTGAGGACTTACAAGTGCCTAATCCAAGCCATCGTATTTTTCCATTGCCTCATACATATATTAACATTGGATATCGAACAAGGCAAACCAAAGAATAGATGCATTTGAATTTTGATGCTGGGGAAGAATGTTGACTGCACCATGACTGTTAAAAAGACAAACAGATCTCTTGGAAGAAGTATAGCCGGCGTGTTTCTTAGACGCAAGAATGGCAAGACTTCATTTTACATAGCTCGGACATATTGTCAGTCCCTGGAAAAGTTTGGTGAACTGGAAGGTCAGTGAAGAAGGGGAAAGCCTCTGAAAAGATGGCTTGACTACAGCAGCTGCATCCATGGGCTTAGGTGTAGGGACAACTGTGAGGATGGCACAAGGCTGTGCAGTGTGTTGTTCCGTTGTTCATCATCATGATGGGTTGGTGGGGTAGTCACCTAATCTGGTGTCAGTTTAAGGATTAAGAGTGTAGGGGTGGAGTCCAGGTTGTCAATCTAGAGATAGCCAATGAGACTTCTGTGGCCATGGCTTTCTCCTGAGAATTCTGGGAAATCTGGTACTTCCTCCTTGGAGGCAGAGACTCCTATCTCTCTTTGCTCACACCCTAGGAGACATTGCAGAAGACAAGTCATATGGACACACCCAGACCTCGGAAGCTGGAGAAGCCACAGAGAGACCTCTGCCAGTGCTGAGATGCCCATAACACCACTGGATCCAAATACTTTCTACTCACTGGCCTGTGATCATCCTGCATTTGGCTTCATTGAACGTGTTTCGTGAGACTGAAGAGGAATTTATAGATTGGTATCAGAACTCTGAAAATTAACCAAAGCCTTTTAACAACTCAAGGTGTTCTTCTTAACAGACAAGAGCAAATGAAGAGGGAAGGCGAGACAGTGGAACACATTCTGGACCACCAAGCCCCGAGGATGGTGTTCCTGCTCAGAGCAGTCAATGCGCAGAGGACCATAGGGCTGGCCACACCACGAGACACGACCTCCTTCACTAACCCAGAGCACTGTGTGGGACAACACTGGAGACATAGTGTGGGTATTGTGCCCAATCTGACCCCACCTCACAAGGGCGAAACACTAAGGGGGTGCAATAGAGCAGCAAGGGGAGCAATGCAATGACATCCCTGTGAAATACCAAAAAATAGACTTTGGAGCCAGGGTGTGGGACCCCATCAGTCTGGACCAGAAGACACTCCTAAAAGCCAACAAACAGACTTGAAACTATTTATAGGCTTTTGTTTTTCTGTCATTAGTTTGCTATTGTTTTGTTTTCTTCGTTGTTCTGTTTTGCTGTGTCTTGTTCAGGTGCTTATTATTGTCTCTGCATGTCTATCTAGATAAGACAGGCAAGATAAACAATCTGGAGGAGAAAACAATGGAGGAAAGGAAGAGGGGTGTCAACCAACCTAGGGATAAGGGAACAACAAGTGATCTAAAATCGATGGCAAGGAGGGCATAGGATGCGGGGTGGGGCTTGATGAAGGGCAACGTTGTCCAGAAGAATTACTGAAACCTGAATGAAAGCCGAACATTAGAGTGGGACAAGAGGAAAGTAAAAGGAAATAGAATAAAGAACCAGGAGACAAAGGACCTTTTCATAGGTCCTCTGTTCATAGAGATCTAAACACAGACATGTAGATATGTAAATATATTTATATATAATGATAGGGAAATAGATCTATATATATATTTATATGTTGAGTATTAGGGTAGCAGATGGATATTGGGCCTCTACTCAAGTACTCCCTCAATGCAAGAACACTTTGTTCTAATAACCAGGCACTCTCTGATGCTCTATTTCCCAACACAATTGATGAAGACAAAATGGGTGCATCAGCAAATGTGGTGAAAGAAGCTGATGGAGACCAACTATCAAAAGATATAATGGTTGGGGTCTTAAAGACTTGAAGATAAACAATCCATCTACCTGAGAATTAACAAAGCTCACATGAAACAAGCACACCAGCCTGTCTGATCATGAAGTGTCGTTGGGATCAGGTATCAGGCATGAAAGACCCAGAACAAAAAAATCATATCAATGTGAATGATGGGAAGTGTGGAGTGGAGATCCAAAGCCTTTCTATAGACAATTGGACATCCTCTCACAGAAGGGCCACAAGGAAGAGACGAGACAGTCAGGGTGCAATATAGCACCAATGAAACATACAACATTTCTCTAGTTCTTTAATGCTTCCTCTCCCCTCCCCCCCAATTATCATGACCACAGTTCTATCTTAAAAATCTGGTTAGGTCAGAGCAAGTACTCTGGTACAGATAAGAGCTGGAAACACCAGGAATCCAGAACAGATAAACCCCTCATGACCAGTATTGAGAGGAGCCCTACCTGGAGGGTAAGGGGAAGGTTGAGAGAGGAGGGACCAATCACAATAATCTACATATAATCCCTGCCCAGGGGGATGGACAACAGAAAACTGGGTACAGTGAGGCATTGATCAGTGTAATCCATGGGAAAAAAGTATATATATATATAAATTTTCAAGGTTTCATGAGGGAGGGGGAAGAGGGGAAATGAGCTGATCTCAAGGGCTCAAGTAGAAAGAAAATATTTTGAAAATGATGATGGCAACATATGTACAAATGTTTTGACACAATATGTGTATGCATGTATATATTTTGATAAGAGCTGTAAAAGCCCTCAATAAAATGATTTTTAAAAAAGTGAAATTAGAGAGTAAGACCTGCATGCTGTGTAACAGTTAAATTTGCCTTATTCTTCTATCTCTCCCCCAGGTCCAAAGGAGTCTTGAAAACTGCTAACCACAGACCCCTGGCATTGGTGAACGCTGGTAATCACTATGCAGGACACTTAAGGTTGGCTGTTGTTCTTAGGTGCTGCCAAGTCATTCCTGACTCACAGCCTCCACAGGACAGAGCAGAACTGCCCCACCGAGAGACCATTCATGGGAAGGGGTTGTCATGTCTTTCTCCCCTAGATGTGCTAGGTGGACTCAAACGGCCAACTCTTTGTGTAGCAGCCAGATGCTTCACCAATGTGCCACCAAGCTCCTTACGTTCAGTCGTGTGCTTCCTCAAATGCACAACTTCATGGAATGCCCTCGCCTAGCCTTGTTTGGAAACTCTCGACAACACTGCCATTCACAAGCCTTGCCTTTATTTACCAATGTAGGACTTACAGAAAAATCTTATCTCCCCAAAGAGTTTGTGGCAATCATAGGCAGTGGCTAAACATTGTGACTACTTGAAGTAGTGGCCACACTGATTGGTATACAGAAACTTGAAAGGCAAATCTGAGACATGTGGGTTTTAGAGAGCTCACATAATAAACACTAGTGAGACCTAATAAATAAGGTTTCACGATACAAAGTCAATGCATGGAATTCAATAAAAAGTTTTAAATTCAATTTAAAAAATTAAATGTCTATCTTAACAATGAGCAATAAGGAAATGATATTTGAAGTAATCAACTCTTACGTGAAACATGAAAAATTCAAAATATTTTAAATCAATAGAACAAAAGGAACCCCAAACCTTTCCACCTATAACTCAAAACCAGAAAATTAAAAGCACCCCAAGGCAATGGAGAGATATTCTACATATATAGAATGGAAGATTTAATATTAAGGCTTATTATTGTTAACAAATCCAGAAACTCAAAGCAATAACTAATAATATCCTAATTGCGTATCTGCAGAGACTGATAGCCTGAGCCTAATATACATATGGAAATGCAACCCAAACCAAATTCACTGCCATTAAGTCCATACCTCATCATGATGGCCCTATAGGAAGGCTCTTGTGGGTTTCTGAGACTATTACTATTTAAGGGAGTAAAAACCCTACTTACACACAGACCCACATATGCCTGTGGAGCCGCTGGTGGTTTGAAACTTGGGTTAGGAGCCCAACATGCAATCACTAAGCCACCAGGCACCCTAAGGAAATGCACAACATCCAAAATAGACACAACACTGAAACAAAATTGGAGGACTGACACTTCTTGATTTCAAAACATATGACAAAGTTTTAGAACACAATGAAGTGTGATTTCCCTACTTCATACGTAATAGGTTATAACTTGAATTAGCCAACTGTGGTCTGTAATGAATCATTCTCAAAATTTAAAAATTCAGCATCGTGTTAAGGTCTAAGTTAGAACTTTTCATTCTTTCTCTCCAGAGTTGATCCTGTTCCTTGCTTTCCTTTCATGATGTTTTTCTTTCCTTTCATACACATTGATATATGTGATGCTAGTTTGAGACTTGTCAGGGTTGTCTGTCTGTAGAGTTTCTATTGGATGATGTGGCATTCTCTGAATGTGCAAAGATATTTTGCGATTTTGGCCACACCAAACCAAGAAAATATACACTTCTTCCTGCTTAACACAGCCTCTCAAGAGTAATTTAATCTCTAAAGGTGCTGTTGTATTATTCTTGCTCATAAACAATTATTTTTAAGCTACAACTGAGAACTAGATCTCTCATTACCATCATATTTCCATTTTAGAGAAATCCCAATTGTCACCAGTTTCCTGGGACTGACTGACCATCTGGGCAAGTCCTCTTGGAAGTTCATTTCTTCTTTACATATAAAAAGAAGAAAAGGAAAAGTGTGTTGGAGAAACAGAACAAAGGGAACGGGGAGGGGAGGGAGGACTGGGAAAGAGAGGGCGGGGACAGGCAAGGGCAGGAGCAGAGGAGAGAGCACATCATTCTTTCCTTAGTTCTGGGTTTTAAGAGGAGAGGACACTTCTAACTACTTACCAGGGAGAGCTGTGGGGTTGCCTTGGATGGAGACAGGATCTTTGATAATGGTTTGGTGTCTTGGGACAAAAACAAACAAGCAAGCAACACACACAAAACAGCAACAAAAACTCACTGCCATTGAGTCAATGCCAACTCATAGCCACCCAGAGGTGCCTTGGTGGTTTTGAACCGCTCATCTTGCAAGTTGTTAACCCAATGTGTAAGCACCACGCCACCAGGGCTCCTTTAAAAGGGAGGGCAGTTCTAACACAACTAAGGCACTTTTACCTACAAAAGGTATTTGTTACTAAATTAGCTACATTACCTCTTTATTTAGTCAACAAGTTCTTGAGGATGACTTGCTCTGTCCCATGCACTGTTCTAGGTGTCGAGCAGACAGCACTGAGCAGGGAGTTCAAGTAAGTGCTTTTACTCTAGCCAGGGAAGCAGACAGGATGTGAAAGATGCAAGATGTGAATCTGTCACCACAGTACCTGACTTCTATCTAATGCTTTCTGTCCAAAGACATCAGAATTTGGTGGTTTAAAACAACAGCCATCTATTGAATCCACAATTGGGGAGGCCAGCTGGAGAGGGTCTCACCGTGATCTCAGCTGGTCCATTGGAAGTCTGTAGTCACTGGCAGCTTGACCGGTGGCTGCATGGCTTAGGATGGACTGATGCTCATATCTGACATGTGCTAGACTGTCATCTGCGGCAGAAATTGGGCCTGCAAATTGGGTCTACACTTCTCACACACGTGGTGGAAAAACCCCAAAGCATCCATCGTGGAAACTGCACGACGTAGTCTCAGAACCCGAGCAAGGTCACATCTAACATAAAGGAAGACAAAATGCCCTCAGCGTTCCAAAGAGCTGGAGATACAGATTGCTTCTTCTAATAGGAGGGGAGGCAAAAAGCTGTGGCTATTTATTCAATCTACTACGTTCCCCTGGCATGCAACAGTATTCTGCCGCTGTATTTTCTGCTAATTGTTATCTCTATTTCCTCACAGAAGCTAATAATATTTTTAAATTAAGAAAAAATGAAAACAGTAAATTGCATTTCTGTTGAACAATATGTGCATGAGAGATGAAGTGAATGGGCAAAGGCCCAAATGACACACAATCATTTCCAAGAAGATTAAGAAAATCTCAGCAGGTGCTATTTTTAAAACAAAGATGCTCTTCTGTGGCAACCGGTGACGCTGCTTCTGGGATGTCTTCCAAAAACAAAATGTTTCCACCAGAAAAATTTATCTCAATTGGTGTAAATTTGTAATTTGTCCCCAGAAAAAGTTCCACAGGATCTGAAACACCCCAAAGTTGCAGTTATTGCTCTTTACTGGTTCTTGTGCGGCACCCACAGGAAGGGAGCACAGCGCATCAGCTACTATGTGTACGGCACTCTGGAACGACACTGCAGGAACATTTCATACCTTAAGTTTCATCGATCATGGCCTGAATTCCCTGAGGAACTCTCCAAAGACGCTCCATAACCAGCCGCCATTGACAACTGCATTTGTATTCACGCAGCCTCTAGTCAAGGAAGCTTCTACTACAGACCCTGCAAACATGCACAATCTGAATGGGAGGAAATGGGGTGCAGGGGCAATTGAGCTGAGAAGCTATGGAAAGAGGATAAAGCACAGGATCTTTTCATGTCTTTGAACCATAATAAGACATTCAGAGCATGAGATACGAATGAAAGATCCAGCACCCTCACCTCACTGTAGCCCCAGGACCCGCTTCTCTTGGGAAAGCTTTCCATGGAGTGGAGACAGAGGCTCACAGGTAGACCAAACAGGTACTTGACTTGAATGATAAACTCTTGCTTATGTTTTGGGCAGTTAGCCTCAAGGTCAGCAGTTCAAAACCATGAGCAGCTCGATGGGAGAAAGACAAGGTTTCATACTGTTTAGAGAGTGACATTCTCACACACCCACTGGGACAGTCCTACACTGTCCTAGAGGGTCACTATGACTTGGAATCGACCAGGTGGCAGTGAGAAGCAGATCATGCTAAATAAAGCCGAATAGTACCACAGGCCATATATCTTAGCCTTTTACTGATGCCTGAATCGCTACCCTGAGAGCTGCATTTTATAATTATTTGGGCAGTGTTAAAATATGTACAGTGATTGGGGGCCCATTTCTTTTATATCTGGAAAGTCCTAAACTTATTCACTTATATATTTATGTAATTAAAAATTTATTACTTAGCAGGCATTCTGCCAGCCAAGGGATTAATATGACAGGGAACAAGGAGTATATATGATTCTTCTCCTGGAGAACCAAAAATATATTGAGAAATAAAAAGGAATCAGCAAGGATAATATAGCCTTTTTCCTTATTGTGAAATGAATTTTCCTCCCTATAAATCTCTCTGATCATTGCTAGATTACATTTTTATCATCAGACAGAATGGGAGCAAGATGAAGCTGTTGCTCCCATAAAGAATAACCGCCTCAGAATCCACAAGGGCGATTCTGCCCTGTCCTGTAAGACCACCGTGACATGGAATGGACTTGATGGGGTGATTGGGTTTTGAATTTACTGAACAAAACACATCTAACATATCTCTGTTTGGACACATGGCGCTGATTAGTGCCATGGAGGAGTCAGTTCCACCTCATGGTGACCCAAAGAACAAAACAGTTCCCAGGCCTCGGCCACCCTCACAATCACGCTTGAGCGCATTGCTTGAGCTCATTGCTGCAGCCACTGTCGGAATCAATCTGGTTAGAGGTCTTCCACTTTGTGGCTAACCCACAGTTTTCCAGGTGTCCGTCCTTCTCCAACGACTGGCCCCTCTTCAGAACACGTCCCAAGTCCATGAAACGATGCCTTCCCATCCTTGTGAGAAAGGGACATTTGTTCTGTGCTTCCAACAAGACATTTATTTTCTCCAGAAATCCATGACACATGGCATATGCTTTACGAACACCATAATTCAAATGCATCGATTCTCTCCAGTCTTTATTATTCATGATCTAGCTTTTGCGTGTATATTAGGTGCTTGAAAGTAGCATGGCTTGGGTCTGGCATCTCTTAGTTCTCCAGGGGATGTCTTGGCTAACACGCTGTGAGAGTTTTGTGCAGCAGCAAATGTCTTGACTGCTGCTTCCATGGACATTGATTATCAACCCCAATAAGCTGAAATTTCGACAGCTTCAATGTTTTTACCACTTCTCCTGCTGTTGCTATTAGTCTAGTTCTGAGTAGTTCTGCTGTCTTCATGTTGCCTGGGCCATGTCTGGAGGAATTTTTGGTTTCCACAAATGCCTAGAGGAGTTGCTAGTGACATCTAAGAGGTAAAGGACACACATGTTGCTAAGAAGCACAGGATCACACAACAAAGAATTGGAATACTATACATTTCAGTACCGTCACGTTGATAAGACAGATTATTTACATCAAAAAGTAGGTTGACATATGCTGTGCTTTCCAATGATTCGTGTTCTGGAACTGGATCCCAAGGTCCATCGTGTTATTCATCATGAATTTACCAAGGTAGAAACTTGTCTAATATTGCTGTTGTTGTTAGATGCCGTGGAGTCGGTTTTGCCCTAAACTGCCCTCTGCACAAAACAAAACACTGCCCAGTTTTATGCCATCTTTGCAATTGTTCTTCTGAGCCCGTTTTGCAGCCATGGTGGCAATTCGTGCCCTTGAGGGCCTTCCTCGTTTGGGCCGCCCCTCCACGTTACCAGGCTTGACGTTCTCCTCCAGATGTCCAAAGGATGTCAGATGAAGCCTTGCCATTCTTGCCTCTAAGGAGCACTCTGACCATACTTTCGAGAGAGGCCAGTTTGTTTTGACAGCAATTCTGGTACATTCTATATTCTTCTCCAGCACCATGATGCAGAGGCATCTATTCTTCTATGGTCTTCCTTATTCAATGTCCAACTTTCCCATACATACGGGGCAGCGGAAAATCCCCTGGTTTGGGTTAGACACACCTTAATCCTCAAAAACACAACCTGGCTTTTCAATACTCTAAAAATCATGTCCTGTGCAGCAGATTTATCTAATGTAATATGTCTTTTGATCTCTTGACTGCTGCTTCCATGAGCATTGATTGCAGATCCAAGCAAGGTGAAGTCCTTGACAGCTTCAATCTTTCTCCAGTTCTCATGATGTTCCCTATTGGTGTAGTGGCGAGGATGTGGGTCTTCTGCACACCGAGTTCTAAACCATACTGAAGGCTGCAATTCTTGATCTTCCTCAGCAAAAGCGTCAATCCCCCTCCCTTTCAGCAAGCAATGTTGTGTCATTTGCATATTACCGGCTGTTAAGAAGACTTCAACTCATCCAGATGCCACATTTTTCTTCATATGCACCAGCTTCTTTGATTATTTGCTCAGCACATAGATTGAACAAGTATGGTGAGGGGATACAACCCTGATGCACCCCTTTTCTGATCTTAAATCATGCAGTAGTCCCTTGTTATGTTTGCGCAACTGCCTCTTGATCCATGCAAAAGTTCCTCATGGGCACAATGAAGTGTCTGGAATTCCCAATCTTCTCAAGGCTATCCAAAGTTTATTATGGTCTACAGAGTCAAATGATTGTTGATCCAAGCAGTTAATGATAATACCAGAATACATGAAAAATCATTTTATAATGAGGCCTATTTAATATGAGATATTAACAGTGCAACAAATCTGGCACCTACTGAACATTTAGCAAAGACTGTGTAAAATGGACATTTCTTGAAAATCTATTTGTAGAACTCAAGCCAAATTACACAAAACAGATTTGGCCTTCCTTCTCCTCTTCCTCCCCCTCCCCTTCTCTTCTTCCTCCCCCTCCCCTTCTCTTCTTCCTCATCTTCTGATTCTGCTTCCTCTCCTCCCCCCTCTCCTCCTTTTCCTTCTCTAGAACGTTTGTGTGTAACCTACTGTGTGCTTCATTTCCTCCTTTTCCATAGATTGCATTGCAGGTATTTGCTTGTAGGCACCAGGAAACCTGTTCAGCAGTGTTTGGGATACTTACTCCCCTCTCCAGTGTCAGCTGAATTTGATATTACTTGGATTAAATGGATAGATCTTCACCTCCGACTTTTAGGAGATAAAGAATACTATTCACAATGAATCAAGGACAGATAATCCCTTCCAAGACCAGTAACGCGAGTAGTGGTACCATGAGGGTAACTACCCAGTAAGGGGAAGGTGTGGGGAGAAGGGGGAGCAAGGGGGAACTGATCACAATGATCAGCATACACACCCCTACATGGGGATGAAGAACAGAAATGTGGGTGAAAGGAAATAGTGGATGATGTAAGGTATGAAATTTAAAATAATTTATGAATTATCAAGGGTTCACGAGGTGGGATGGTGGGGAAAAAAAAAGAGGAGCTGATACCAAGGGCTCAGGTAGAAAGAAAATGTTTCAGGAAATGATAATGGCAACATATGTACAAATACGCTTGACAAAATTGATGTATGGATTGTTATAAGTAAGAGCTGTAATAGCCTCAGTAAAATGATTTATTACAATGGAATTTAATAAAATAATACCACTCAATTTCTGCTTTCTACTCTCATTTCATTCACTACAGGGACCTTCTGTAGTATGGCCAAAGGGTAAGGAGGACAGCCTGGTTTTCAGCTTGATCTTGAATTTGTACATGTGAAAAGTGTTAAAATGACAAATATTTTGAGATATACAAGGGAGCTTCAAAGGTGTATGTGTGTGTGTTTATGAGATGTAAGATCTTGTCAAACTCATTTCTCTCTCCTTTAATAGTGAAACTAAGTTTTCTTTTTCCCACTATTTCTTCTTCATGTTTTCTGTTTAAATCAAAATAATGTTTTAAGCTTAAAAATCTCTCAGCGCCCTTCATAAAGTAAGAACGAATTATGATATTCATTAACATATGAAAGTTTATGGAATATTTGCCTCTCTAACCATATCAACTGTTTAATCATAATAATAACCTTTTGCTTATTGAATGCCTAATGCAAGCATATTAATGTCAGAATATTATTCTTAATTATTAGTATGTTCTTTCAATATTTTCATCAATTGAATAATTGCAGGGACCATGTCAACTCTCACATGACCTGGGGATAACAACCCTATCTCCTCACCTCATTCCACAGGAAAGTGATTCAATTACGTGTTAGTCAATCTCAAAACGTCAGGACTCAATGTTCTGGAAAATTCTCTTGAGGGAAAGTTAGATACATTACAATTAGTTAAACCTTACCAGTTAGGAAAAGAAATAAGAACAAACTCGTTTATTTTGAGCATATCCAGGGGAATAATACAACCTATAAATTCAAGCTGACTGATCTTTGCCTTTCTTTTTGTCTTCTGAAATGAAACAGATTTGTAATTTTCTAAGTACAAGGAAAGAATGCACTTCTTACATAAATATCTCTCATGTTTCCTTTGAAGTATGGTTAAAAATCAAACCATCATTTGTCCCTTTATAATCCTTTAGATTTTACTTTTACCTTCAGTAGTCTTTAACTGATTCCATAAGAAATTCAAAACATAACCAAGTAATATAAACAAATTAAATGCAACTTATTCTTTGACATGCAAAATGGATTGAGGTTTTGGGTTTCATTATTATTCAAAATGTCAGCAACATTTTGCCTTCTGGGAGTACACATTTTCTTCCTATGTTCAATCTTTCTCAAAACACCTTATTGTATAGTTTATGGGACCTCCTGGGTGTTAGTTGATGTTTAATTTTTCTTATTATAAACTCTATATTTTCTCCTTATTATAAAACATGGTGACATTTTGCTAAGCGGTTGTTGAATATGAAAAGTGTCAAAATTTCTAGAAACAAATACAAAGAGACAAACAGTACTGTAATAATCGTTCTCTTGATGTTGACCTTCACAAGGTGCAACAATTAAAATTTTCTAAGGAAGCGAGCTGAGTTCACCAGCAGAATTTACAAGCTCCACATTCGTTTGGAACATGGACTTGGTGAGATAAAGTGTATCTGTTTGTGTTTCCATACCTTATGGATATTTTGTACACTCAATCCATCTGAATCCATGGGATCTCCTCATGTAACCCATAATTAATTGCGTGTCCCTTGGTGCCACATACATGTACGCCCATATACAGGTTGTGTCCTCTGCCACTAACCAATCGTCTGGAGCTGGAATCCAAGCAGTAGCACCCAATAAGAAATGCCTCGTGTTCTCTGCCTGCAAGATTGTAGTCTTTGAAAACCCTGTGGAGCCACTGGACTATGAAACACCTGCACTCAGAGTGAGCAGGATCACTTTGAACCTATTATTCTCTCAAGCCCAAGTTGTATCACCTTTCAGTTTCTTTGTATGCAACTAAAACTCATTGGTATTGGGCCAATTCTGATTCATTGTGGCTTCATAGGTGCGAGTGGAATGTCTCACTTATTGACTATCTCCATTATGAAACATTTTGCAGTTAGGACAATAGTGAAAAATATATTTGGCAATTTTGCACATTAACAACACGTGCCTGGCAGTTACACTCGCCAAGGTGTGAAACGGAGCAATGCTCAATGCTGTGATGGCTGAGGGCATGTTTCAAATTGCCTGGCCCATGGTGCTGAGGGGTCTGACAGTTATGTCATGATGTAGCCATCCCCCATTTTCATATAATGCTATTTGGCATAATGGCTTGGCTTTTGGAATCCAACCAATCTCTAAGTGAAGAGTAGGTACAACTGTTATGGAAGCAAAGAGCCACATTATTCTCCTGGAGAGAAACTGTTGAATTTGAACCTCCAACCTTGTGGTTCACAGTTGAATGCTTCACCAGTACACTGCTGGGCTCCTTCAAAGAGCAATAGTAACTAAGCTAAAATTTAAGATTTAGGTGTGATTCATGAAGGCTTCTGTTTTTGTTTCTATCTTACACATTGCACCCTGTGGATTTAATGAATACATAGTGTAAGGCTGCCAGAGGAAAAATATCCCTCGTGATATAGAAAATGTAAGAGGAACACATGAAAACTATAGAACAAAATAACTGGCAGAAGTTCTAGAAGTTAAAAATTTTATTTAATTGACTTGTATATGTATGAGTGTGTATTAACATATACATCTGTACATGTGCACATATGCTCGTATGTGTATGTATACATTTACGTGTACATGTAAGTGTGTATATGTAGTGTATGCGTACATATCTACCCGACAATATAAGTGTATATATTTAGCAGTATATCATGTATATTTATACATATATTCTGGGGGTGTAGAGGTTATGTCTTGGGCTGCTATCCACAAGGTCAGCAGTTCAAAACCACCAGCCACTCTGAGAGAGAAAGATGAGACTTCCTACACCCATAAAAAGTTACAGTCTTGGAAACTCACAAGGGAAGTTCTACCCTGTCCTAGAGGGTCCCTATGAGTCAGAACTGACTCAACGGCAGTGAGTTTCAAGTATGTATACATATTCAAGGAGACTTCAAAAAATTGATGAAAAAACTGGTTAAAAGACAATTTTTGCACACTTTTTCAATCTCCCTTGTATGTACATGTATGTATATGTAAGCATCTCTATGTATATATGTGTTTGTGTAAATATGAGTTTTGAGGGGTTGTTATGAGATTAGAAGTACTTACCACAGGGTCTGGCAAATTTCAAATCCTCAACAAATGCTATATAATTATAATTATTAATACTATAATAATGATTACTATTATTAAGGTCCAGATGCATTCCTATGCATCATTGGATTCTCATGGAAAAAAAGTGTCAGATAAAACTTCCTGAAGACAGTCCTTAATTGCAGAATACCGGCTCTAGAATCCAAGTTCTAAGAATGAAAACTGGTAACTCAAGGTGTGTCGACAGTAACAAAAAACTCACTCTCTTCGAGTCAATGCTGACTTAGGGTGAGGATTTTGAACTACTGACCTTGTAGTTAGCAGCCCAAAGCATGACCCCACTGCCAGTGGGGCACCTCCAATCGATAATATCATGTGCAAAGGAAAACGAGGCGGAGGAGGAGGAACATAGATTGGAAAGTTATTTTTACATCCAAAGTATACTTCCAGTAAATAACATGGCATTTTCAAATCCATTTGGTGTTGGTGTATCTGGATTAAGAACTTTCTAGAATGTAATGCAGATCATTCGAGGTCACTTATGTCTCAGAGAGTCCAAAGCAATGAGAGGCTCAGCTCAGGCCCAAGAGTTTCTGCCTTGTGGTTTCTTTGCATCTGAGAACTGCAGAATGCGTCAGGCGAAGGGCAAGCAGGCAGTGAAGGAAGGAGGGGACATATCATTGGCAACATTTTCACAAGCCTTGCACTGAATTATTGGATGCTGAAAGTTATGGGAACTGTTCTCGATACTGGTTCTTCTCTTCAGGGGATTGGCTATCATTGGAATCTTCTCTTCTCTTTGAAACCTTGGATTTCTGATAAATGAGGTTTTAAAGAAAATTAAAATATGTGGGACTACTCCATGGCACAAAGGGACGGTATCTCCAGGGAAAGCTTGTGGCCGAGATGAGCAGCAGAGAGCAGGGCTGAGACCCTCTAGTGTGGTGTTTTTGCTCCAGTCCCACGCAGCCGGTGCAGTCAATGCCATCTGCCCCCCCAGATTTTATCACAAAATAAATAAATAAATATAATCGGCTGCCTTCCTGAGTGTACATAACACCTCCGCTAAGACTCGTTTGTGTGTAAAGCTATTTAGAGCCAGGCAGGTGGAAACACAGGAAACGGAGCCCTGGAGGGAAACCAGCATGACCACGCGGAAAACAAACCGCTCGGAAAGCCAAAGGGAAGGCTCAGGGAAGCTGGCAGGTATTGTCAATGATGAGTACACAGCGGAAGGGAGTAGACTGTCTTCACTTCTCCGCCACAGCTGGGGCATCTGTCACCTTGTAGCGTGTCTAGAAGGCTTGACAAGCAGCCACAGCACCTGTCTTCCACCACCGAAATGATGTACGAGCTAATTTCAACCTTAAAACTGGGGTTTTCTTCAAAGGGAACTGAGTAAACAAGTCACAGCAGCTAGATCCATCCTCCTTTGCCTTGTTGGGGGTTAGAGAGCTCTGTGGGTGGGGGGAGATGAGGAGGACATTTGGTAATGGTCTTTACAACGGGCAAAATCACAAAGGAGAGGGAGATGGGAACTGTTTCTCTTTTTCTCTCTTCCCTCCTTTCTTCCTCTCGTTCACCATCCCTTTTTTCCCCTTCTTTCTTTCTTCTCTGTCCCTTCTTTATTCCTTACTTTTAAAATAAAATGATATGAAGAAACATTCCAAAAAGAATGAAAATTAAGTTTTGCACACTAGTAAGTGGTTGACTACAAATTTGAATCTCCACATGCTTGTGGTGAATCTCATGAGCAAAAGCAATGAGGACTGCGGTCTCCCATAACTTCATGCACGATGATGATAAGCTTCAGTCTGCATCCAAGCAGCTGCAGTGTGGTCAGAAAGAGGGAGAACGCCTGACAGGCATCCCAAGGCCTGGGTGATAGTTAGAAGCAGAGTTGGAGACAACTGGGGAAATATAGCAATACAGTTCTATTTAATATAGAAGGTAAGAGCAGGCGATTCTAAGCATTTTCAACCAACCAAGAATCCATGCATCACAATATGCTAAAACCAAACAGACTCCCAACCCACAAACTGAAGACTCTCACAAACGAAAAGTATAGACAGGCTAGGTGAACACTCACCCCCAAGCCTTAAATGCATCCTAAATACAAGGAGCTTCAAAATGTTCGTGCACAAACTCCATGATATTCCTATCTCATTTTCCAAGAACTATTTGAAGCCCCAAGCATGTCACCAGGAGAGAACAAGTCTACAACCGAAAAAACAGTGAGTGAATTCATTAGTCACACTTCTGTCCTTAAAGGCCGATCATGTGATAACAGAATGCTGGCTCATCCTAATTAAAGTATTAGTGTGCATTAACAGGTGTTCGTATTTACATGTTTCGGCTTTAGCATCATACATTTTATTATGGCACACCAGGCTTCTATAATTAACCCTGCACGTATGCAGAGTGAGTTACACTTTACAGTAAAAGTCCAAATAGACTCCTACTTCATTTTCAATGTTCTTCTCTCCCTCAGTTGATTCATTTGCTGAAGAGTCTTATGGCCTAGATGTGTTGGATAGTTTCATCTTTAACTTAAGATTTTGTGACTCTGGAGTAAAAATGAATGGTATTTTTTGCCATTGCATAAAACTCACTGAAGGTAACTCAAACGGTCCTACTTTAGATGCAAAAGCAAAGCATATGCAATAGAAAACAACTCACTTCCCTGCCATACCTCGATTAAGTAAATGCTCAATGAGCCCTTTCAGCATGCCAGGCGGTTTATATTACCACGCACAATGCATTGTCTCTTCCATATATCTTCATAATAAAGACTACAATAGTACTTGCCTGGTGTTTTTCTTGGCAACTTAATCAGTGCATTTATTATATCTTACATAGTTACTGTGCCCTCAACTCCCTTATAGGAAATGAAAGATCTTCAAAGCAAGGAGAAAATTACAGATATCTATGTCTAATCAAAGGGTTAGCTTCTGTGGATGCTTTAGCCTGGTCCCTCACCAAACTTTCTCCCCTGGCATTGCTGGCACATCTGTGAATAGTGTATCTCACCTACTTTGTTCCTTTCGGGACAATGTTGTCTATGTACTGCTCATGAGTGCATTGAAGGAGCAACGCTATCAGGTAATAATGCTGGGCTGACATCAATTTCCACCATCAGCTTGGAGGTCACTCTACTCCCTCTCTTACTGAATTAACTACTAACAATACCTTCCCCTGTGATGTATGCAAAAATACATTATCTACACTTTGGGGAGAAATTCAGAAAGCTCTCATCTAATGCCTTCCTATCCACAGGAAGTTACAATGAACCAACGAAGCTGGGTAGAAAGCATCTCAGGGCTGGTAGGGGTCTTCATGTGGCTCCTCAGGTACCAGGACTGCATCAGAGTAGGTCCACGTGGCTTCTCCTCAGGGATGTCTCACAGAAAGTAAGCTGAGAGAGAAAGTGTCTCCCACCTCCAAGGAGGAAAATCAGGAATTCCCAGAATTCTCAGGAAAAGGCCATGCTCACACAGAGGCCTCATGGGCTACAACCAGATTGACAGACTAGATTCTACCTCTTCATTCTTAATCCTCTGAAGTCCCAAATTGACATCCTATTATGTAACTACCAGAAGCCCATGTTTTTAAGAAGACTGTGTGTTTGTATTCATGATTTTAGGTATTCTCATTTTATAAGAGATTGTTATAAAAGAATGGGGGGGGGGATTAACGCAGAGATTTGCTTGTGAACATGCCCATTTCTTTGTCTTTCTTTATCCTGTCAGGAGAGCATTCATCAAACTAGAGCTGCAGGTTGTAACTCAGCTTTCTTGCTGTCATCTCCTCATGAATGTTTTAGTATTTACTCTTCTGCTTAATACACTAATATGGATAGAACTGTGCCTTGATAGATGGCATCTTGGGCTCCCCAGCCATTGACATGTTTATTCCTCCTGCTAATTTTCTGGTTGTAGCGCAAGCTCACTGCACTGTTCATAGCCCTGTACCGTAGGCTCATTTTCAAATATCCACCTTCTGAGATCATATTTCAGGGTAACAGCATTTACCCAGAGGAGTTATTTGCTTAGTGCACAATGCAGTGTTTCAAAATCCGCAGCCGACTCAGGTTAGTTCTGTTTGACTTTACTGTCTCTCCTCGGACACCCTTTGCGAGCTCACCACGATCTGGCAAAGGACTCTAACAAGACCTATATGGAGGCTGAGGTGGGGAGAAGTGGTGGAGAGAGAGAGAGAGAGAGAGAGAGAGAGAGAGAGAGAGAGAGAGAGAGAGAGAGAGAGATAAAAATGAGGTTTATCTGATGAAACTGAACACTGTTTAGACAGTCTTTAGAACCTCATTCTCTAAGCTGCTGTTTTATTTTTAACCATAATTATCCAGTTAAGAAAGTAGGAGCCATGCCAAAATATACACATAAATCCAAGCAGACATATCACACACACACACACACACACACACACACACACACACACACACACACCTACCTAATTCTGATTCTGAACACTGGAACTAAAGTCAATGCATCAATAATTTCTCTAAAGATAAATACAATCATACACATAGTATATATAACAATGGTTATATAGTTTATATATGTACATATGTGTGTGATATATGTGTATGTGATATATATGTATGCATTATATATACACACAATAAGATATTTATATTCAGGAACCCAAGTGGTGCAGTGAGTTATGTGTTGGGTTTGAATTTCAGCAATTTAAAACCACTGGATCCTTTTCAGAAGGAAGATGAGGTTTTAACCCCCATAAAGATTTACAGTCCCTGGAACCCAGAGCGGCTATTCTACTTTGCCCTGTAGTGGTAGCTATGGGTCTGAATGGACTCAATGGCAGTGAATTTGGAGTTCTGGCATTATATATATATATATATATATATATATATATATATTCATATACTTTTAACTCACTGTTATCAAGTCTGTTCTAACACACAGTTGTTGAAGGCCATTACGACTCAGACTTGAAATGGCTGAGAAGTCTCATGACCTATGTATGTGTCAGTATTTGCTGATTTCTTCTGCGGCTTAATGTTTTGAACAGAGTATTAAGAACAAGAACAAGAAAGCAAGTAGGGTCTGGGAAAAAAGTGGTTTAATTCTCTCAAGGATGTCTGGCTTGGCAGAAGATAGAGTTGCTGTTGTGTATCAAATGTGCTTGCTTAACAGTGAGATAATTATAACCCCGGGTTGTTTCTGCATGGATAAAAGAAGTATGTGGATTAAACTTGGGGCTTCACTAATCACTGTTGCCCTCCCAATACTTTCTGCCTCTCTTTTTTCCCTTAATCCTCACTCCCTCTTTCAGGACTGTTTGACTTGTCGGCTGGCTCCGACACACAGTGATCCGTAGGACAGATTAGAACTGCTCCGGTCGGTTTCTAAGACTGCAACTCTTTATTGGAGTAGAAATCCTCATCTTTCTCTTGAGGAGCGGCTAGTGGTTTTAAACTGCTGACCTTGTGAATAGCATACCAATAAGTAACCCACTATGCTAAGGCAAGCACCCAAAGCAAGGATATTATTTTGAGGCTTATGGTTACTTGCCATGATATTTTCAATTCCTCATATGTATGTAAAAGTTGGACATTGAATAAGGAACACTAAAGAAGGATCAATACATTTGAATTATGGTGCTGGTGAAGAATATTGAAATTACCATGGACTACCAAAAGAACAAACATCTGTCTTGGAAGAATTACAGCCAGAACAAAGCAGGAATGGCAAGACTTCATCTCAAATATGGTAGATATGGTATCAGGAGAGATCGGTCTCTGGAGAAAGGCATCATGCTTGGTAAAGTAGATGGGTGGCAAAAAAGAGGAAGGTCTTCAACAAGCTTGATTGAGACAGTGGCTGCAACAATAAGCTTAAACATCAGAAAAGTTGTGAGAACCGCACAGGAGCAAGCAGTGCTTTGTTCTATCATATGTGGGGTTGCTCTGATTGGGAACCAACTCAATGGGAGCAAGCATGGTTTGGATAGCCTATGTGAAACTGCATTAAAACCAAAACAAAGCATTTCTAGAAGGCTCAGGACCACAGTCTGAGAGAGCCCGGAGATCAAATGGCATAAGATAGTTCACAAAGACAACACTCTTCATTCTACTTTGATGGGTTCATGAGGGACGTTTAAGGTGCCACACTTGGTCCCCCCGATCCAGAGGAAAAAGATTGAAGATGCATGGAAACAATTAGTCCAACTGACCATGTGAACTTAAGCCTCCATGCCCCTGAAACTAAAGGCACTCAATGGTACCTGGCTATAACTGTTGACCACCCTGAATGGGATCACAATAAAGGGTCTTGGATGAGTGTGAGAAAAATGCTGACCAAAACCCAAAATTATTAAAATGACCAAAATTCTCGATATAACAAAGACTGATAGAAGCCCCTCAACTCTAACCCTTAGTCATCCTTCAGCCATGTAACTAAACTTATCCCCATGGCTCAATGTTAAATCATACAATAGACAGGTCTATTGCTGTTATTAATCGGTTCTGACTATAAAGCTTCTATGTACAACATTGTTCAGCTTGCATAATCTCTACAATTATTCTTATGTTTGAACTCATGATTGCAGCCACTGTGCCAATCCACAAGGATCTTCCTCTTCTGGTTATTCTATCAAGCATGATGTCCTTTTCCAGTGACTGGTCTCTCCTGATAACATGTCCAAAATACATCAAACTAACTCTCACCATCCTTACTTTTATGGAGAATCCTGGCTGGCTGTCTTCCAAGACAGATCAGTTTGTTCTTTTGAAAGTCCATGGTACTTTCAGTATTCTTCATAAGCACTATAATCCAAAGCGATATGCAAATAACACCTACATTGTGGGAATCTGTTGCACAAGACCTCTTTAACATGTTGAAATGCAAGAACGTTACTCTGAGGACTAAGGTGTGCCTAGCCCAAGTCATGGTATTTTAAATGGCCTCATATACGTGTGAAAATTGGACAGTGAGCAAGGAAGACAGAAGAATTGATGCATTCAAATGGTGGTGCTGGCAAAGCCAGGTCTATAAGGTAAACGATAGTGCCAGGGAGGCCTGCACTTTTTAGAATAATCAACCGTTCAAGATCAACAGGGCATCATTTGCACAAGGATGAAGTTCAGAAGGCAAGAAGGTATGGGAAAGGAGAAACAGAAATGGGAAACACAGAGAGAAAGTGGGGTGAATGAAGCTCCACTGTGGAGATTGCAATCAATGACGGTAACAAAATACATATGAATTATTGAATGGAAAACAGATTTCCTATATAATCTTTCACCCAATTTGCCATCAAAAGTTAAAAGAACAAGAAAAATGTGTTAGAAGATGTATAAATTAAAACAAGAAAATAGAAGAAGATACCTGAAAAGAAGCCCTCATCTTCACTAGGGGCATCACCAGTAAGCAAACCATAAACTCATCATAGTATTTCTGTTAGCATAAAATCCCTATGTCACTACCTCTAGTTGGAATTACCTTTACAAGAGGTGAAATGACTGAGAGGTGCATAGAGATAGCAGCTAAGCAGGAGAGAAAGAATGATGAAGCAGGTAAAGTTCAAGAGACGGGAAACTAGGCATAGCTATGCACAATCCCAACGGTGATCACTCCCTCATTTCCCCCTTTCGCTTCTGTTGTTTCCATGACGCAAGCTAGAAGAACTCTGGAGCACTAGAGAGTCTAGAATGAATCCCGGCTCTGTAACACACCAGCTGTGTGTCCTGAGGCGATTTATTTAACTTCTTTGAGCCTCCCTCTCCTATTTTATTAAATGAGCTCCCTCGCAGAGTTATTGTGAGAATGAATGTAAAATTTCAGCACCAAACAATCAATAGCAAGTTCCTGGCCCCTCTTCCACTCAACAAATGTCTATGTGCCCTGAGGCACATGTTCCAAATGTAACTCTTCATAATTATCTTTTGGTGTCGTGGTGGCAGTGAGGACCATGCCGACAATGGAGATTTACTAAAAGAAAAATAGAAAACCTGTGTGGAAATTGCTTTACTGGAGTTAGAACAGAAAGCCATATTCAGATGGATTCTCTGCAGTGGATATTGTTTTCATCACCTGAAGATACATAGAAATCTCCCACTTTGAGCCAACACCCAACCTATTGCAAGTAGCAAAATGACATACTCTACCGCAACTACCACAGCCCTGGTGGTTGCTACCGGCAAGTTCAGCTGCTCCAAACCACCAGCCAATCCACAATCAAAAACAAAGCTATCTACATCCCTTAAGAATTACAGGTGGGAATCTCACAGGGGCAGTGCTACCTTGTCCTATACAGTTGCTATGAGCTGGTATCATTAAATGGCAGTAGTCTTTTGAATATGAATTCAGGAAGTCTGAGAGTAGAGCTAGACTATGTCTCCCATGTGTTGTGATTTGGAAATACAGCTCTGCTTACTAAGACTAAGGAGGCAACACTAAGGTGAACGAGACTAGAATGCTATTTCCATAATGTGGATAAAGAAAATGAAGAGCAAACTACCGTTTAGAGGGTGGAAAGAAATTATACTCAATAAGAGGCAGAGATTGTGTTTTCAACGGCATTTCCCACCTGCCTACAAAATAAGTGGTTGATAGGATGAGGAACTTCATATATCACCCATTTACCAACCACCCAATGAGGCTGCTGTATTTATAGCTAACTCTGATACTAAAGAATTGCTATGTCCTGAGTAAGGCCATCCTCTCTTAGTTCCATATTCAGCTAGCCTGCTGTATCCATATCTCATTCATAGATAAAGTGGATTCTTTCATCTCTGAAATGTCAAACTAAGTTGTATTCTACTTTGTGAAAGTATTTACAAATTGTGTAGTAACTTTCCTACTGATTGCTTTTCCCTACATATAAACTACCATAGCCTGGTTTCACCACCTTTGGGGAGGGCATCCTCTGCTTATAGAGGCCTTGGGCCATGACCAGATCAGTCTAGGCATAATTTTTCTAGCTATGAGCATTCTGTTTGCACTATGAGTTCATTTCCTTCTGCAATAAAATGTTTCCATACCAATTTTCAATTTCTGTAGAAATATGATTTGGGTCCAATCTTCGTGGAACTGTTAAAATACTTTTTATTTAGAAATCACATCATATTTTCCTGCTTAGTGTATCCAAAATACAAAGCCAAACGCAGATAGGAATGACTCTTCCTGCACATGTGCTTATACAGGTCCCATGCCAACCACTCCACCCACTTTGTAAAAATATGTTCTCCTGTCTAAGTTATCAGGAAAAGAAGGTGAGCACAAATCTGTTTCATTGATACACGTCTGAAGAGAAGACATCTTTAATGAAATTTACAGAGAGAAACTTAATTGTTCTCTAGAAAGGAGATGGAGTTTATGCTTTTGCACAAAATCTGAGTTCTGTGATTTTTTAATTTCAACAAAGAAAATGAATGAAATCGAATGGGAGGGAGGGAGCTCATTTGGAATAGGTGAAATGGCCATCAACTTAAATTTGGGGAGAGCTTCAATTATAAAGTGTATTTAGGAGTCATAATTAAGCATCTGAATTAACAAAGTGTTATCAGAAAACAATCAAGGGAGAGGCCTTCCTGAATGGCCTGACTAAGAAGAGGTTTCATTGGCAAACTCATCATTGGAATATAGTTTATGTTCCAAGTGAGAATGAAGCAAGTGGCTTCCATAAGTAAGAAAATCTTGCATTAATTTGCCTATATTTTAACTGGTTGAACTGAGTGTTGACTATTTTCTCACATCTCTGTTTACTTCACATTTCAAGAATGGATCCACCTTTAATCCTATCTTTCGGAGGCAAACAATTTGAAGGCAACACTGCTTCCTGACTTACCCCAGCTATGAATGAGACAGCACAATGTGACCAAAATCCAGACACACAAGATTCTTTTAATATCTCTGATGAGGCACTATGGACATAGATGGCAATATTTCTAAGTCTGTAAGATATAAAAAGTTACAACATTTTACTATATTCTCACTTTTAATGAGAAAAAAGACACAGATAATGATATGCTCACAGGGGAAATAACTGCATGAAAACTCCCTTCATTTCTTTCAAGAGGATTTGGATAAATTTTAGGTGTAATGTTCTGGTGATGCCTAGGCCAAAAGAGAGGAGTTACCTTTTTCTGTTGATTTGGAGGAGCTTCACTGCAATGTAAAAGTCAGGTTTTTTTTAAAAAAAAAATTGTTTAACTACTTCAACTGAAAAAACATAGAGACCCTAAGTAGATGAGTACATAAGATAGGTCGTGTCCAGGTAGATAAATATAAACATCCGTCCATCCATATAAAAATACAGCTGGTCCTGCCCAACCATGGGTTTTATGTTAGAAGATTCAACCAAACATTGAGTCGAACATGTTGCAGGGGTTGGAGGGCCAATGGAGTTCCAGAAAATTTCAAACAGTCCGACTTGAATCTGCTGCCGCAGCAAGGTGCTGTCTCTACAGAAACTAAGTGATAGGTAGGCAGATGTTTCTGCAGCTTCCCATCATTTCATGATTCTCAGTCTGTCTCCAGCACTTTGTTGGCATCTTCTTCATTGGTTGTGTTGTGATTGTATTTTGTTTGTATTTTTTTGGGGGGGGGGCTGAGAAATTCAATTAAGTGATCAAAACTGTCCCTTAAATGTGAAGGGAGAGTGTAAAGTGCTCTCTGTAGAGCAGTTACATTTCATTAGGTATTACAAGTAAAGTGGGGGTCATGTTAACAACACTGGAAGATGTAAATGAATTATCTGCCATTTCATATAAAGGATTGAGCATCTTCTGCTTTTAGTGTTTACTGGGGTCCTAGAGCCAATCTTCTAAAGATACCGATGGATGACTGTACATGCACCCCACCCCTTACCTTGTTTCTAAACCGACATGATAAGACAATTGGAACGAATGAATGATCTTAGAGACTTATACCCCAGAATCCTCTCTCACGCCCTCCTAGATGCCCTGGTTTTGTACCGAGGTGCTTATGGTGAAAAGCAGCTTCACTGTTTGCACACAGCAATATATTTAGGAGGTTGTGTAGGTCCAATTATCTCCTTTAATAATAGGGGAGAAATGAGGTTATTGGATTATATTTGTAGCCAATTATAATGGTTTGGTTGAATACTTCTTCTTGTGGCCTTATTTACAGTTAAGAAAACAGTATTGAAAAAAATTATATGTGGGGGGAAAAGCCTGTAGAGAAATTGGGAGAGCAAGTGTTTTGCTCTAAATCAAGAAATACAGGACCTCTAATTTCTTTCAACATAAAGGAAAACCTTTTTTTTAAGGATCAGAAACATGAAGGTCAGACATAAATACTTTGAAGACATCTCATTATCATCATTTTCTTCATCACTATCACCCGATTCTGAGGAGTCATGTAATTGATGGAAAAATAACGTGATAAAAAGAAAAGAGCACAAGGCTAGGGCTGAGAATACTGGAGCTCTAATGTTAGATTTGCTGTTGGTGAGTCATAACCTCTCTGAATGGAATGTCCTTAATCTAGAAAGTGAAATAATGGCTTTGCTACCATGATGAACAAATGAAGAAATGTACATGATGTGCTTGAACAAAGTACGAATCATAAGACATGGATTATATAATCATGTTGAACAAGAGGTGTTCTTTTGGAGTTCTTTTAAACCATAGTACAAGAAGATGCCATGCCAGCTATCATCAAAACTCTTCTTTGGAAGATGTTTATTGAAATAAACAATCAGACACTTTTCCTTCCCTCGTTGCAAATATTTGGTGAATGTAGGTGGGATTTTTCTAAAGGTACTGGGAAAATTCGTGGTCCCTGGGGGGAAAGCAGATAATCAGTGGCAGGATGTATCCCCCAGACAAGAATTAGTAAGTGGATCTGTAAAGGAAACCAAAGCCAGATGTCAAAGACCACGTGCAACCAAAGCCAGATGTCAAAGACCACGTGCACTGCGCCCTACACACTGACTGGAACCACGTCAATACACTGCTGCTAGGGATGCACTTCCAGCTGTAGCTTTCTTCAGCCTTCCGTGAACAACATTAATAGGTAAATTTCCTAAAAATTTATGTCCATTTCATGAATCGGTAAACAGAGGCTCAGGCACAAAAAATAATTTGCGTGAGTTCATACAAAAGAGCAAGTTGGAAGCAGATTGATTATGCATGAATCAGTTCAAAATGTGTGTTTCTTCTTGGACCTCGTGAGTCAGGTATTCTTGTAAGAGCTTTGTTAGCCTTTACCTTGCAATTTACCTATGGGGAGCCCAACAGCTACTCCCTTCATTGCCTCTGAAAACAAATACAATGTCCTCTTGCTTTTAACCATGTGCTAAGAACCACAGCTAGATATATCCTGGGTCTAGCTGTCATGGCCAAAATGAGATTCAGCGCAAGTGACAGGCTCTTTCATTGTCTAATAGGATGAGATGGAAAATCTAAGAAATAGGGTCTGTGCACCTTGTAATGTCACCCTTGGTAGAGCCACTGGATTGCTATATGTTCAGAAGACTTGGGGCAGAGGGGCAGAGAGAGTGTTCAGGATCCCCAACACCACTGTGTAGAGAGACACGACGTAAAGCAGCAGAGGGCGGTGCAGTTGTTCTCCTTTCTCGGGCTGGAAGAACCTATCTGGAGACACTCATTCCCAAACACAAAGACCTGCTTTGTCGGGAGGGCTTGGACAATGTCTGTTATGAGGATTAGGCTTGAAGATGAAAAGAGTTAAAGAGGTCCATCAATGCAGCTGTTTAAACAACATTAACAAAGGTGAGGAAAGAAGCGCTAGGTGTACTTTTACTTGTGGACATTTGCCAATCTATGATTTGCTAGTTGCCATGGTATTGCTTCCAATTCAGACGTTACGGATGGACCACAGAGTAAAACCCTGCTGGTCCTGTGTCCTCATAGTCAGTGGTACATTTGAGTCTGTTGGATTCTCTTCTCTTCGAAGGTCTTTTATTTTTCACTGACCCTCGGCTGTACCAAGCAAGATGTCTTTCTGTAGGGACTTGACCTTCAAGCATTGTGTTAAACCTTTAGGCAGAAAATGAAACCCTGTAAACCTTGGGGGAAGAATATCATCCTTATTTAAGCCGCACAACGTTCCTTCCTTCCAAAGACAGTGCCCAGCTCCATACACTTCTCATCATCACAGAGAAATTCAATCAGAACATATAGACTGTCTCATGCAAACACATCCCCATTATTAGGAGAACATCCTCAAAGGGAAGTGGGACATCCGTATCATTAAAACAAACAAATTTTCCTTAGAAAATACTGTTGGACATTTTCCCTGGTCCTAGGCAACCCAAACCTATTAATTTAATTTAGTCATGTTCCTTCCTATAAGTAGAAACGGTCCTTTCAGGATCTAGGGGTAGGAATAAAACAGCTTGCTATGTTAATTGTTTTCTTTCTCCAAAATTTACCATGTCATTAAGCTGGCGAACCTCAAAATGCATTGATTTCCTGGTGCTTACTTCTCTTCATCCCCTGAAGGCAGCTCCTCAGAGACTCCCCACACTCCAAACCCACAGTCTCTGCTGCCTCCCAGTCTCCAAATGGAGCAAAGCAAATGCTCAGGGCTCTTGTCCAGAAGCCTCGCAAGGTGGCAGAAGGACAGAACAACATGCCACCTACTGCCCGGTGATGGCAGTGATACCCAAAAGTGCTAGGCCACCTGCTGGGCATCAAGCCAAGCTCCTCGGCTTTAGCAGGAATATTTGGTTTCAGAGTCTGGTTGAACAGGGGGAGGTGGAGAGGGAGCTGAGCCTACATCTTGCATCACCACTAGCAAGTGGCCTCCACTGTCATAGAAGACTGCTGCCGTCTCCCCTTCTGTCCCAGTTCCTCAATCTGCAAGGCAGTAATGATAGAAATCTGAGGCATTAGTGAGCTGAAATGGATTGGGATTGCCTATTTTGAAACAGACAGTCATATAGACTGTGATGCCTGGAATAATAATAAGATGAATAGAGACCCATTTATTGACTAAAAGAACATTTCAAGATCTATCCTGAAGTACTGAGCTGCCAGTCATAAGGAAATATCCACACACCTCTAAGGAAAACCAGTTATTATGACTATTATTCAAAGCTATATGCCAACAAGTAATGCAAGAGATGAAGAATCTGATGATTTTTACCAGCTCCTCCAAGCAACCCAATTGTGTTGAAAATTGTTGGTGATTGGAATGTTAAAATTAGAAACAAAGCAGGGCCAATAATTACAAAATAGGGGGTCCTTTAAGATTTTATTTTTCTCATCCTCTACTTTACCAAGCATTCTATCCTTTTCCAGAAACTCTCCTGATCACATGTCCAAAGCACACCAGACAAAGTCCCCATGTGCACTTCAAAGGAGCATGCTGGCTGGACTTCTTCCAAAGCAAATTTGTTTGTTCTTCTGGAAGCCCATGGTATATTTACTACTCTTTCCTTACATCATAATTCAAATGCGTCCATCCTACCTTGGCCTTCTTTAGTCCATGTCCAGTTTGCATATCCATATGAATCCACTGAAAACACCAAGGCTTGGGTTAAGCCTACCTTGGTCCTTAAAGTGACATGCTTGTTCTTTGCACTTTAAAGAGATCTTGTGCAACAGATTTACCAAATTCAATGTTTTATTTGATTTTTTTTGACTGCTGGTTCCATGAATATTCATTGTGGATCAAGTACAATAAAATCCTTTACAACATCTACATTTTCTCTGCTTCTAATGATGCGTGGCCATTGCTTCTTTAAGCATAAAATAGGGTGCTCTTAATACCTATGCTGAAAAGACAGGTGGGTGAAGGGCTTTCCTGAACAAACAAGGGAGTGCTGGATCCTGATCTATGGGTGATGTGTAATTGAAGGCCTGAGTAATGCTTGGCACGTGAGGGGAAGAGCAAGGACAAGTCTAAATGACTTCGCAAAGACTATGTCACTTATTCGATTTCCTGATGCCCCCATATCTTGCCAGCAGCCAGCACTACTGATCACAAAACCCAACCACAAACAACCAAAAGTATAAGTAGATCCATATTTTCACTTACATTATTAATAAAATATCAAGAAGAAAACAGATCATATATTTATCGAAGCAAAGCAAACTATCCATGTACAGAGAAGCGATTCTCCTCCTGATCCTAGGTCATTATTTATAGACAGGCTTCTGTTTTGCACCTGCTCCTAATACCACCCCTCCAGAAAAGAGCAAATAAATAAATAACGAAGCTGGTCATGACATTTACACCCCCTCTGTGATCTCCAGTGGCATGAAGAGGAGATACTTCATGCTGTACTCCTTCCCTGATGACTCGGAGGGGCCCATGGAATGAGCAATCAAGAGGGCTAGCCCTTTCTGCCCGCCATATAGCTGTGAATATTCTACAGCCAACATCTTCTGGTTTATAGCGTTCTCAAGGAGTCCTGGTGGCATAACAGTTACACATTGGGCCACTAACCACAAGAGCGGCAGCTGGAACCTGCCATTCTACTCTCATAAGGAGTCATAGTTTCAGAAACCCACAAGGTCAGTGCTTGCCCTTGACAATGATGTCCTTCTTCTAGAGACTAGTCCCTCCTGATAACATTTCCCGGGTTTGAGAGATGAAGTCTCCCGTCACTTCTAGGGTGTATGTTGGCTGTGCTTCTTCCAAGAAAGATGTGCTCCTTTAAAGCTATATTGCTACTTTGAAACATACAACTTTCCTGTAGTTCTTTAATGCTTCCCCCCCCCACTCTCATGATCCCAATCCTACCTTACAAATCTGGCTAGGCCAGAGGATGTACACTGGTACAGATAAGAGCTGGAAACACAGGGAATCCAGGACAGAAAAACCCCTCAGGACCAATAATAAGAGTAGAGATACCAGGAGAGAAACAGGAAGGTGGTTGGAAACGGGGAACCGATTACAAGGATCTACGTATAACCCCCTCCCTGGAGGACGGACAATAGAAAAGTGGGTGAAGGGAGACGTTGGACAGTGTAAGACATGAGAAAATAATAATAATTTATATATTATCAAGTGTTCGTGAGGGAGGGTGGGGAGGGAAAAATGAGGAGCTGATACCAAGGATTTAAGAAGAAAGAAAATGTTTTGAGAATGATGAAGGCAACCAATGTACAAATGTGCTTGACACAATGGAAGTATGTATGGATTTGGATAAGACTTGTATGAATCCCCAATAAAATTATTTATAAAAAAGAAGAAAAAACTGCTATAATCTCTATTACTATGTATATAACATTTTCAAAGATACTAACAAAATTCCCTACAAAATGGCTTGGTGTTTATATGAGCAACATAGCAAACTTTATATTATCAATGTTTTTCAAGTGTTAATAATTTGCCAGAAGCCAAATAGTGCAAAAGATTTGCATCTTACAGTGGAACTGGACCCTAGAATTTGCAAATATGGAAAACACATACATCTAAAATAATCCCACATAATTCCTGTCATGTATAAAGTATAATAATAAACAATCTTCTCTAGTAAACAAATGTCTATTGTAATTCGTTTGCACCCTAAGGTATGAAAAAATAAAGGGGCAGAACAAAGGAAGAAAGTGTATATTGCACATGGGTGAGAACTCAAATCTTATTATTGAATTATAGAATGAATAAGATAAGGATATGCAATTGGAAAGTAAATTAATACAAAATCGCCTTCAGGTTTGATTTCATTTTCCTGTAATAGTAAATCTCCATAATCTTACAAAGGGTAATTTTGTTTTCTTGTTGACTGACCAAATGAATCCTCATGTTCTAAGAAATACTCTATACAGACGTCTTCAAACTATGGCCCGCGGGATACATGCAGCCCGCTGAGGACATTTATCCAGCCTGCCGGGTGTTTTTGCCCCGTTTGTTTTTTAATTCAAAATAGGATATGTGCACTGTGCATAGGAATTTCTTCATAGTTTTTTTTAAAACTATTGTCTGGCCCTCCAATGGGTCTGAGGGATAGTGAACCAGCCCCCTGTTTAAAAAGTTTGAGGACCCCTGCTATAAGTTATCTGACCCAAATCTTGCCCAGTCAGACCACATTCCAGTTTTCCTTGGAAGAGTCAGCATGTTGCTTTCTCAACTTGACCTCCCCTTTTTATTAACAATCTCAGCTCCTGCTTTCATCTTTGTGACTATTTTTATCTTTTCAGTGGTATTTAGGGAGGGGTAGTAGATGCGGTAATAATTTATTTTCAAAGAATTAATACCAGATTAATCCCAATTGTCAGAGCTAGTCCCAGAAGATGAGTCCCCCCCAGGTCAGAAGGCACTCAACATATAACTGAGGAAGAGCTGCCATCTCAAAGGAGAGTCAACCATAATAGTATGGGCTGAGTAATGTCTTCAGGAATACAGTCTTTGGGACCTGCAATTATGGATGGGGCACAGGTCACAATGCAAACATCTATTAATAATTGGAAATTGGAATGTACAAAATATAAATCTAGAAAAATATGAAGTCATCAAAAGTGAGTGTAATAGGTTTATTGTGCCAATCTGGCCAGTGAACACATGTGGGATTAATTGAAGGGCAGAGAGATAAATAGCTTAGTGAGCCTGGCCTTTCTTGTCTCTCGCTTTCAGATGGTCAGACCAGTGTGTAGCTGCCTTAGCTAATTCTCTGCCTCAGCTGGCAAGGCTCACTTCCTGTGAGATATCCCTGAGGAGAAGCTACATGGACCTGCCACATGGACCTACCCCAATGCAGCCCTGGGTGCTGGAGCAGCTGTGTGAAGACCCCTGCCAGCGCTGTGATGCTTACATGCTCACCGATTCAGCTTTCCTCCTGCAGTCAGCATCATTGCGTGTGTTTTGTGAGATGGAGGAGGACTTTGTAGATTGGTGTCAGACACATGGACTAATGGAGGACTTATGGGCTTGGACTAGACTGGGTTGGGATTCTTTCTTACTGTACACTTACCCTTTATATAAAACTCTCTCTTATACATATGAGCTTCTGCAGATTTAATCCTCAAGTCTACGCAGACGAATACAGTGAGATGAAATGGACGGACATTAGTGGTTTTGAGTCAGACAGTCCCCTGGTTCACTAGTTGAGATAACCAGTTCAAGAGGGAAGGCCTCACAGTCATCATCGAAATGGACACTTCAAGATCTATATTTGAAATCCAATGCGGTCTGTGATAGGATAGTATCTACCAATATTAAGGAAACCCAGTAAATACATTTATTATCCAAAGTGATGCACTGACCACTTAGGCTAGTGATGCAGAAATTAAAGAATTTTACTACTGTCTATAGTTTGAAATTGATTAAACATGTCATCAAAATGCATTGACAATTTTTGATGATTGGAATATAAAATGTAGAAACAAAGAGGAAAGAACAGTAGTTGGAAACAATGATATTGGAGATAGAAAAGAAGCTGGGGAGTCCATGATAGAACTTCAAACAACTAACGACTTTTTCAATCCCGATGCCTTTGTCTGACAATGCAAAAGGCAACTATACAGCCAGATTTCTCCAGATGGACTTCATAGAAATAAAATTGACTACATCTGTGGGAAGAGATGATGGAGCAGCTCACGATTAGCAGCTAAAATGAGACCAGGAGCTGACTGTGGAAAAGACCATGCATTGCTCATTTGTAAGTTCAGGTTGAAGCAGAATAAAAAGTCCATAAGAGCTAACATTTGACCTGAATTCAAGAACAGATTTGATCAGTTAAATACCAATGACAGAAGAACTGATGAGCTGTGGGATGACATCAAGAATATCACATATTTAGAGCCATTAAAAATAGGATAGAAAGCAAAGATCAAAGTGGATGTTTAGAAAAATCTCTGAAATTTGCTTTCCGTTGTAGAACATCTGAGGCAAATGGAAGAAATGATAAAATAAAAGATATGAACAGAAATTTAAAAAGGCACCTTTGAAGACAAACTAAACTATTATAATCACATGTGTTTAGACTTAGATTTAGAAAATTTACAAAAAGGGAAGGTCATTCTTAGTATATCTTCAACTGAAAGAACTCTGGCAAAAGATTAAGCTCTGATTTGAAATATTGAAAGAGTCTATGGAAAAAATATTAAATGATGCAGGAGGCGTCCACAGAAGATGAAATTACACAGTCGCTGTACCAAAAGGAAAGAGTTCAGCCATTTCAAAAGTAGCATATGAGCAAGAACGAATGGTATTGAAAGGAGAAGTCCAAGCTACCCTGAGGGCGTTAACCAAAAACAAGACTCCAGGGGTTGATAGAAGATCAAATGAAATCTTCCAACAAGCTGAAGAAACACCGGAAACACTCACCAATCTATGCCAAGAGAGTTGAAGGACCACTGCTTGCCCAGTTTACTGGAAGAGATTTCTATGTGTACCCATTCCTAAGAAAGGTGATCCAACAGAATGTTCAAATTACAGAACATTATCATTGGTATCATGTGCAAGTAAAGTTTTGCTGATGATCATTCAACAGAGGTTGCAGCAGTACATTGACAAGGAGCTGCCAGAGGTTCAGGCCAGATTCAGATGAGCATGTGAAACAAGGGAAATGATTGCTGTCATCAGATGGATGTTGGCTCAGAGTAGGGGATGCCAGAAAGATGTTTCCTTGTGATTTGTTGACTGTGTGGACAATAACAAACCATGGATAGCATTGAGAAGAATGGGAATTTCAGAACACTTAACTGTGCTTATGTGGAACCTGTACATAGATGAAGAGACAGTTGTATGCACAGAACAAGGGAATACTGCATGGTGTGTGTCAGGGCTTTCCCTCTCATGCTTACTCAATGTGTACGCTGAGCAAATAATCGGAGAATATGAATTATATAAGGAAGACTGCAGTATCAGGATTGGAGGAAGGTTAATTAACAAACTTCAATATAGAAATGACCCTCCCTTGTTTACTGACCAAAAGGAGGGTTCAAAGCACTTGTTGGTGATGACCAGGGATTGCAGTCTTCAGTACTGACTATGACTCGATGGAAAAAGGACCAAAATCCTTACCACTAGATCAACAGATTCAGTTTATTCATCTGCTTTTCCATCATGATAAGCAGAGAAAAACAAACAAAGCAGATGTTGTCAAGGATTTCACCTTGCTTAGCTGCACAATCAATGCTCAGGGAAGCAGCAGTCAAGAGATCCAAGGACCCATTGCACTGGGGAAATCTGTTGCAGAAGGCATTTTAAAGCAGTTAAAAACAAAGCTCTTACTTGGAAAACTAAGGTGCATTTAACCCAAGCCATGGCATTTTCAATCGCCTCAGGTGCATGTGAAAGTTTGACACTGACGCAAGGAAAACGAAAGAAGAAGCAATATACTTGATTTATCACACTGCTGAAGAATATAGCCTGAAACGGAGAACACAGGGAATCCAGGACACATGATCCCTTCAGGACCAGTGGTGAGAGTGGTGATACCAGGAGGGTGGAGGGAGGATGGGGTACAAAGGGGGAAACTACCACAAGGATCTACATATACCTCCTACCTCGGGGATGGACAACAGTAAAGTAGGTGAAGGGAGACATCGAACAGTGTAAGATATGACAAACTATAATAATTTATAAATTATCAAGGGTTTATAAGGGAGGGGAGAGTGGGACAGGAGGGGAAAATGAGGAGCTGATATTAAGGACTCAAGTAGAAAGCAAATGTTTTGAGAATGATGATAGCAACAAATATGCATGACACAATGGATCTAAGTATGGATTGTGATAAGAGTTGTATGAGCCCCCAGTAAAATGGTTTTTAAAAAGTAGAATATAACCAATATGCTCCTGAGAGGCAAGGATGATGAGACATTGTCTCAAATAGTTTGAACATGTTATCATAAGAGACCAGTCCCTAGAGAAAGATATCATGCTTGGCAAAGTATAGGGGCAGGGAGAAAAAAGATGACCTTTGGCGATATGAATTTATACAGTAGCTGTAACAGTGGTCTCAAACATAACAATTAAGAGGATGGTGCAGATGGGGTAGTGCTTCGTTCTGTTGTACGCCATGCTGCTATGAATTTGAACTGCCTAGATGGCAAGTACCAGCATCAGATTCCAAGGAGTTTGGGAATAAAGATGGCCCACTCTTTTGATATGCTTTCCTGCTCCATGATTCTCCCACTCCGCCCTCTTGTTCCTTGGGCCTGCTATTCTCTTCAAATTCAACCGAAATGTTAAGGAAATGTCACTGGTGCTGGGTAATATTTTGTCCCAAATCAGAGGGTCAAACATAGGTGTCCCAAAGGCAAGATTCAGGACCAGAAGACTAAAAGTCCGAAAGTCATGGCAGGTTTTCTTGCTTCGACCAACACTCAGTAAGGAAAAAGAGGTATGTTTTCCAGTTGGTGGATGGAAGAATTGTACTGTGGTACCAGCATATACCTTATCCAAGGAAGGCAAAGAATGATTTCTTAAGCCACACCTGCTAGTAAAGTAGTCCTAAAGATGTCCTGGGGAAAAGTATGTAACTTGGTTCATACGCTCTACTAAACCAGACCCAAACCCAACTCACTGCCATCTAGTCAATGCCAACTCATAGTGACCCTATAGGACAGGGTAAAACTGCCCTTGTGGCATTCTGAGATGGTAACTGTTTATGGGAGTAGAAAGCGCGGTCTTTCTACCAGAGTGATGGGTGCTTTGAACGGCTTACCTTTTCATTCATTGGCCCAATTCATAACCCTCCCCACCCCCAAGCTCCTCCCCCTACCAAAGTCAGGTCTTGACCCCACTCGAATCCTCTCCATCAGCAGAGCACAGAACGCCCTCTAAAAGGCCGCAGCTGTCGAGATCATTATGATAACACAGCACAATGAGGAGTGGTGGCTGGAGGTGCCCCTTTTAAATAGCAAATGGTTTATTCTGTGGAGCGTGCACCTCACTAGTGTTGCTGTTCCCCACAAAGACATTATTTTGCTAAAACTTGAGGCGCAGTTGAGAACCTATTGCTATACCAGAAGGATAACTAAGGGCCATCGTCTTGAGACTTCAGCTTGTATCTAAACAGTAATCATATTCTGTTTAATGATTCTGAACTTTGCTGCACATTTTCTTTCACTGTCTCAGGGACCTTCTGTTATGATCCTTTGAAGAGCGAGGATCCATCTGCTTTTGATCTTAGGGTTATAGAGACAGATGTTCACGTGGTGCATCAGACCTTTGGACACATTGTTTCCATTTGTCTTGGAGTTTCATCACTCTTCTTTCCTCCAAACAGGGAGAGGCAACGGTTTCCACCTTCGATGGCCACTCGAGTTGGCCATTGATCCATATAGTAAGTAGTTAAAAACCACCAGCAGCTCTGCCGGAGAAAGACTGGGCTTTCTAGTCCTGTAAACAATTGTGGTCTCAGAACCCCATGAGGGATCACTATGAGTCAGTATTGACTTGATGGCTGTGGGTTCAATGGCCACTCAGTAGCTTTTAAGAACTAACTTGCTACTCAACAAATAATGTGGGACATTGTTTCTGTGGATTATGTTGCCTTTTGATACATGAAATGTTTCATCTTTTATGTACTCCAATATACCAATGGCTTTCTTTTGTGGCCTCTTGGTTTTCTAAATTTTTTAGGTTATCTTGCCTTTAGGACTATAACAACCCCTTTCCATCGCATCCGCCTCATGAAATCTATAAGGAGCCGAGAGAGTACAGTGAGGTTAATTGACTTGCTGTAAAAAGGAAAAATCAAACTCCACATCGGCAATGCCCAAGGCTGATTTCTATGAGGCCCAGGTCAGCCATGCTCCAACCATCCTTCCCTAGGCATCCTCTGCTTGTTAGCTTGGCTCTGTAATGAATGAGTTGAAAGAGCCCCACCAAACCACAGACGATCCTCACAACAGTGAGGATCTCTAGGGACGTTACCAAAGTATAATTCCAGTGTGCAACACAGGTGAGAGATGCTCAGGACACAGTTCTTTGGCCAGAACGATTTCTCCTGTCTTGCCTCCAGACAGACCTCTCTCTCGACTGCAGCTTCTTGGCCTCGCCTCTGCCTTGTAAGGATGATGTTACAAAACTCTTTTTAAGGTTGTCAACAAATGTTCTGAGGGCAAACCACTCTGCTATAGGTGGCTCCAAGAAAGGCACTTATATCCAGCAAAGCCAATTACCCTAATTAAGTACTCAGAGGCACTTCACCCCACAGGTCAGTCTTCTGATAGGAAATATCTGACTTCTTCAAGTGAATAAAATCTGATTCAGGTAGCTTAATCAAAATTGAAAATTCAGTGGCTTCCCTTGTTGCAGGTCCACAGGTATATGAGTTTCAGGGACACATTGATTTAATTGATACACTGACACCATTGGGACTAACCATTCCATCAGCTAGATCATCTATATCTATCTATCTATCTATCTATCTATCTATCTATCTATCTATCTATCTATCTATCTATCCATCCATCCATCCATCATCCATCTATCATCTATGTATCTATCATATAGCTATGTATCTATCCATCTATCATCTATCTACCTATGTATCTATCTGTTCTAATTGACTATATTTCTCTCTGTATATTGGCCTCTTCCTCTCAGACTATAGATACCTTTATTTTCAACATGATAAAAAAGTGACTGCTGAAACCTCCAAGTCACGATTTCGCACTTCATAATCCAAAAGGCAGAAGGACCGTCAGCAGAAACCCACGGAGACCATGACTCTAAGTCTGCACGTAAATCACGCATGCGTGCGTGGGCTTCTGTTCTAATCACTGCGTCCAGACCTGCCAGGCCCAGCGGGATGCATCGAGCATCTCTCCCAAAGAATCAGAACCAGTAAAAGGAAAGGAATCGGGGCAGCAAATGCGGCAGTTACCACAATACACCACCATGGTTCCTTCCATATTAAAACAGCCCTGAGCAATGGTGAGATAGCTTACACTCCAGCTGCTCTGTCTACATGAAGGGCTTATCTTTTGCCTCGAGAGGGGTTCCAAAATATAGAACAATTGTTGTTATAATTTAAATTTCTCTATTATTCTCATACACTTTCAAAATCAGTGTCCAGCAGAAGGAGTCATGCTGTTCCATTTGCCCATGCTGCTGGTGTTGTAGAGTGGATGCTTTGTTACTGTCACCAGGCACCAAAATCATAATAAAGTTTGACTGTCTAACTCCATCCAAAGAAGAAAGAGCCTTAAAAGCAGCTCCTCCCTGAAAGAAGGCCTCCAGGGATGAACATTGCCTGCTTCTTATGGAGTAATATGCTGCTGCAGACATTCATTAAACGGTACCCTGAGGTGGCCACCAACAGGTCTGTATTTCAGGGAGAGGGGAGGAATTAGGCTGGAAATAGGGTTATTTATTCATTTGCCACTTGTATGTGTCCTCCTGCTTGCTCTCAGTGATCAATGTCTAGCTTTGTCTCTAACAGCTGAATTAATCATTTATGCCAAAGAAAAAGAGATAGTAGAGGAGATTTAGAGCCTTAGAAAATTCCAAAGCTGAAGAGGGTCCCAGGTTAAAACCCACAATCCTATAGGAAGTTAGAAACTATGGCCTATCAGCCCTGGTGGCATAGTGGTTAAACATTGGTCTGTGATCCTCCACACAGTCAGCAGTTTGAAACCACCAGCCACTCCCTAGGAGACTAGGCTGTCTACTCCTGTAAATAGTTGCAGTTCCAGAAACCCACAGGGCGTGTGCGGCAGTTAACAGTGACTCAATGGCAGTGAGCTTTTGAGAGATCATGATTACATGACTTCTATAGGATTATGATGCTGATACTCCTATTCTATACTAATTGGAAGACTTGCCAAGACAAGGTATTTCCAATAACACTTTATTTCCTTTGGTTGTAGACTTTTTTCACCTGCCAGACATACCAATTCCAGACAGACTGAAGTGTATGGTTTCATTCAGCCTTCTTGCCTATATCAACATAGACATTGTCCTTGGCCACAAGCTCATGGGTTGAATAAATTATGTAAGAATGTTTCCATATGTAAATACCATAAATCTGCAGTTTTATTAATCATTTTATTAGGGGCTCATACAACTCTTATCACAATCCAAACATACATCAATTGTGTAAAGCACATTTGTACATTCATTGCTCTCATTATTCTCAAAACATTTGCTCTCCAGTTAAAGCCCCTGGCATCAGGTCCTCTTTTTTCCCCCTTCCTCCCCGCTTCCCCCTCCCTCATGAACCCTTGATAAGTTATAAATTATTATTTTGTCATATCTTGCCGACCGACGTCTCCTTTCACACACTTTTCTGGTGTCCGTCCCCCAGGGAGGCGGGCACATGCAGATCCTTGGACTCGGTTCCCCCTTCCCAACCCTCCTCAGGAGGTTGCAACATCTCTTAATGGCTTCCTGTCAGGCCAACTGTTGATGCTGGGGCCTGTGGAGCGAGGTAGAAGCGGCAAAGAGTAGAAAAGCTCTTCTTAGTTGAATGATTTATGGGTCACATCCACTTAGGCCACTCTGTTTAGGATGTGTGACCACTCACAATAACGTCAAAGAGCGCGCGGAGCCGACGTTCATGTTGTGTGCTTAGAATGGAGCGCCAAGCTGAACACGCCAACGGTATTTCAGAATCATGAATGAATTAACTCCACATAGTGGCCTTGGCACTATAAGAAAGAGGCACTGGTCCTGAAAATATGTCATTTGTAAATGATTACTTTTTCATCTATACACTTCCTCTGAAGAATACTGTGTGTAAATCAGTGACGGATGCCACTGGTTCCTGAGGTGGCCCTTGTATCGTCAGTGATGGAGCTGGGAATCTCTCAATAAATCACACTAGTTCAGGCTTGACAATCTCATTACCCAAAACATCCCCTAAAAGCCACGGTGAACCAATCAATACTGAGTAAAGCCAAACAGGAATCCAGGGTAGCTGTGGGCAACGAGAGGGAAGTGGCACCCTCACTGAGAGGCAGTTACTAGAGGTAGGGAGACAAAATGCTACGCCGAAGTCAAATCTGCTCTCTCATTTATGCACCATGAATTCTGACTGCTCTGAAAATGAAAGATAATTCTAATGGTTGCCATATTTTTAATGTTTTTGTTTTGAAAGAGCCACTCAAACTGTGTCTTAACTGAACTTTTCCTACTTTTCCACCATGGCAAGAAGGCATGAAAGGAACGGAGAGAGATTAACTACATGTTTCCTAGCTTAGATTGGATACTTTTTCAGGTCAATTCTCAGATTCAGTCCTAGCTCCTCACAGACAGACCCTGATCTGGAAGTTGGTGACAGTCTCCTGGAAAATGTCCATTGAAGGTAAACAAGCCACCATCTAGCTCAACAGCAACAAAACCCACATGGAAGAAGCATGCCAGCCTGTGCGATCACAAAGTGTCGAAGGGATCAGGTATCAGGCATCAAAGAACAAAACATCATATCATTGTGAATGAGGAGGAGTGCAGATTGGGGACCAAGATCCATCTGTAGGCAGCTGGATATCCCCTTACGGAGGGGAAACGGGGAGGAGATTAGCCAGTCAGGGTGCAGTGTAGCAACGATGAAACATACAACTTTCCTCTCGTTCCTAAATGCTTTCCCCCACCCCCACTATCATGATCCCATTTCTACCTTACAAATCTGGCTAGACCAGAGGATGTACACTGGTACAGATAGGAACTGGAAACACAAGGAATTCAGGACAGATGATCCCTTCAGGACCAGTGGTGAGAATAGCCATATGGGGAGGATGGAGGGAGGGTGGGCTGGAAAGGGGAACCTATTACAAGGATGTACATATAACCCCCTCCCTGGGGGGTGGATAACAGAAAAGTGGGTGAAGGGAGATATCAGACAGTGTAAGATATGACAAAAATAATAATAATTTATAAATTAGCAAGGGTTCATGCGAGGGGGGAACGGGGAGGGAGGGGAAAATGAGGAGCAGATGCCACGGGCTCAAGCAGAAAGCAAATGTTTTGAGAAGGATGATGGCAACAAATGTACAAATGTGCTTGACACATGGATGGATGTATGGATTATGATAAGAGTTGTATGAGCCCCCAATAAAATGATTAAGAAAAAGAAAATGATTCATTTAAACTAATATTTGAAGGATGTGAAAAAGTTAGCTTGAAAAATTGTGGCAGGAAAATTGATGAGGACGATAGAGAATGAGAAGCGCAGGCTAGGGGACAGAATGCCCTGGATTGCATGGAGTAAAATGAAAGAATAATGGGTTAATGTGGAAACCCTACAGTTAGGTTCAGTGGACATAAGTGGTAACCAGCTTCTCACAACGTACTTTTTCCACGAGAAAAACCCCTTCCAACATACTGGATAGACAGATGGCCGGATAGGTGATACATACATGGAATGACAGATGAATGAATGGTTAGTCATGTCAGAGACATGGGCCAGAGGAGGTCATCATGCTTAGAAAAATAGAAACAATGGGCTCAAGCATAAAAATGTGTGAAGGTACCCCCCCAAAATCCGGATTTTTTTCAAACCTATGTATTAATTTTTTTAACAAAAAAAGTATCAACTTCAAAGTACTCTCCATTTAATATTATTACACTTAATACATTTGTCAAATCTGAGATTCCATTCGTGGAAACATTTTTCAAACCCATCTATTTGGATCGCTGACAGCACCTCCCTCTGTTTTTTCTTCACCTCTTTTACATTGTCAAATCACTGTCCTTTCAGCTCTCTCTTCCTTCAGGGAAAGAAAAGGAAGCCACAAGAGCGAGGTCAGGTGAGTTAGGAGTGTGTGGGGCAAGAGAGGCATGTGGCTTTGTTTTGATTTTTGCCACAAACTGGGGCACTGAGATGGCTATGTGAGCAGGTGCACTGTCGTGGTGGCCAAACCAGTCCCCCATCTGCCACAAATAGGGCCCTTTTTTGTCTCATGCTGTTATACAATCTTTTCAGAACCTCTAAATCGAAAGCTTGATTAACAGTCTGACCTGGTGGAATGAACTCCAAATGTATGATACATCAACATTTTCATTTGTTTAGGAAAGTTGATGGATGACCAGAATGAAGTTTTTAATCAATCAACATTTCACCTACTTTGAAACGAGAAAACTAAGCAAATACTTGAGTTTCTCCCATAATCCTGCCCTTTTCAGTGGGGTTCAGCATCACAACAGTTTCTGTCGCATTTTTCTGTAGCAGGAAACAAAATTTCACAGCTACATGCTGTTCTCTGAAATTGGTGATCACATAAAACAAGGTTTGAGTGAAGCTGCTTTTATGAAAACATTCACTGTGACCAGAGAGAACTTTCCCAGGTGACACCACTGAGTGGACTCACTCAGAGGGAGTTGCTTGGTGCTCACCTAGCTGGGAAAAATGTGTACTATGAAAGTTTTGTCTACTGGAGCTTTTTAATGGTTTTGTGTGTGTGTGTGTCTGTATGTATGTGTGTGGGGTGGGTAACCCCTCATAACTGCCCCCAGGAGGGGCAAGACTAGGATGTTTTCTGTGCTGCTGTACATACGGTGGGAACCAACTTGACAGCCTCTCTCAACAACAATTTCTCATTCAATCCCTTCACAGATTCCATCAAAGCCTAGCTCTTACACAGAATCTCTTAACAATATCATTTTATGATTGTCCATTGCTGTGTTACAATTGCTACTCAATTATTGACTTTCTCATTACCTGACATTCATATTTACAACAATAGTTATAAAACTATTTTCCAACCATCTAGTGCATTAAGAATATAGGTGTAGTAGTTAATAAACTCTGAGCTCCACGGAAAGAGTAATTGAAGTTGGCTGTGAGGGTTGAGGCTGGGCCCAGTTTGCCTGGGCCATGCTTCTCAGTATTTTGTCAGTTGTGTAATTATACAACTGGACATGCGTGAAATAATTTGGCAGTTATATAATGATATGGCCATCTCCATTTTTTTACTTGATGTGGTCATTTTTAAATAACACCAATTTTGGTAACACACGGTCTTTGTAATTTAAAAATGTTGATTTGTGAGGAGTGAGTGTCTTTAATGTTTAAAGTGAACATACAATTTATCAGCCACCCTAGGATATTTGAAAATAAATGATAACTAATAACTGTCGAACAAAACCCATTGTAAACCAAGACCTCCTCTTGACAAATCTTGAAGTGTAGTCATCTTTTCATAGAATATACTTCCTGTGGACATATGTACATGGAACCGTGTAATACTAAAATGTCTCAATTTTTTATTTAACTATTTCTGCTACTTGACTGTGATCTCTATCTAAACTGTCATCTCCCAGAGGCAGAGACTCTCTTGTCCTTTATTGTCTAAATCACTACTTGACATCATGCTGGGTGTTTAGCAAGAACAGAGTTAATACCTATAGTGCGGATTTTACACAGATAAAATGACATATAGCTGAAGACCATAAAGTCAGATGTCTGGGGAAATTCAGGTGGGAGGACTACGAATGCCTTGGTTCCCTTTCCAGATATTGTAATTTGCTTAAAAATGGGCGTGGCTTGTGGTTCAAAGCTTTGGAAGCTGCCAGGAGATTCTGATGTCCAGCACACATTGCAGACAAGCTCCACTTGTTACACACTGTGGTGCTACAAACACCAGCTCTGTGTGTGAGGACGCCCCGAAGGAACAGCTCCACAGACTCATGCAATCTTATGCCCAAAAACTCGGTCAGGGTCACTGCAACATCATTAGGTGGTCAAACTTTGTCGCCAGACAGATGCAGATCAGATTCAATTGCCATGGACTCGGCTGCACAAAATGTCACGGAGTCAGTAACATAATTCAATCGCCCTTGTAGTTAAACACTAAAAGACCCAACGGAGCCATTCCCCAGACCCTTACCAACCATTTTAATTTAAAATGCACAGGCTTGTGGTCATACATAACCAGGGCCATCACATGTCTATGCCTACTGTACAGCAGCTCTACTGTGCCCTAGAGGAGTATGGCTTTCCCCCGGGGCCCAAACACATCAACTGCTAATCATAGGCACTATAGAGCAACTTAGGTAAACCTCTTCCACCATACCTCATTAATTATTGATTAAAGTCCAAATCCTTTGACATTCACAGGTTTTTTTTTATTATCAGATCCTTTCTTGCCTTCTCAATTTCACCGGCCCCCTCCCCCTCCCCACCGCTCCTCACCCCCCTCCGATGTATGCCAGCCATTCTGAATCACACAGTACCTCTTCCTCAGGGGCACACTACCCAATAAGCAAAGCAATCTTTTGCTGCCTTGAACTTCTTAGTGAGCATTTTCACTTCTAAGTGCAAAAACGTGGTGCCAACCTTGTTTCTTGCGTATTCCATTCCTGTAAGGGACTGTAAATTTGACAAGAGACTTTGCTTCTTCTGTAGATAGGTGTTGTGAGGTTGGAAGAGAGGCAGGTGCCACCGATAACCCAGACACAGAATCATTGACGTGGAGAAAAATGTGAAATGGTTCACTGCAGACAAGTCAGTCAACACAAGTAAACAGAGTTAGCCCTTCCTGCTGGACTCCTACACGCAAAGTCAGCAGTTTGAAATCCCTGGGCTTTCTATTCCCATTGAGTCTCAGTCTCAGAAACTCACAGGGGCAGTTTACCCTGTCCTGTAGGGTCGCTGTATCCATATTGGCTCAATGGCAGTGATTTAGCAGATTTACTTATTTTTTGTTACCTTGCTGATTGGGTAATCCAACATGATTTTACTGTCCCTTCTTCCGAGGAGGCCCTCCTTATTTTGTGCTTGGATCTTACACACAAAGATATAGATTATAAACCTCTTCTACTTTCTCTGGCCACTTTCGGTCTCCACCTCCATCTCACATAGAAAGGGCACAAAGCATGCTTAGTCTCTCTCCGTATTTCCCAGAAGAAGCAGAGAGCTGGCCGATAGTTAGTCCTGGAAAGACTGAACAAGTGAAAGGATAAATGTAGATCAGGCAACGCTAACGAGGGGAGCAAAGTGCAAAGCTAGATCACACCCGTAAGAGGACTGTATCTGGTTATTAACTACAACGCAGAGACAAAGGTCAGAACCAGATATTGGAAATGGTTAGGACTTTCATTCTGCCACAAAATACTGCTTCCCATTCACCTGGGAAGTAAGCAGCAACATGCAACAAATGACTTTCTCAATATACAAAAGGCAGTTTATTTACTAGTATGTACGAAAAAAGAAAATAAATTTGGCTAGTGCAGGAGCTGCAAGCCTCCTGCTGCTCACACGGAGCCAGCTGCTCTGTGTTTCCACCGAGAGCAGAGTCGAGGGAGCACGTGACTTGGAATCCAAAAGGCTCTCCCATCTACAGCTCCAGGACCCTGGAAACCATTCAGATGCCTCTGAACTTCTATTTCCTCATCTTTAAAATGGTTCTAACAACAGCTGCCTGCATTTGTCTAAATTGCACATGAAGTGACTAGAGCAGTTCAAGGCAGGTGGCAAATATATTTTCCTTTTTCTCTGCTTTTCCCCCCCTGAAGTCAGAAGAGAGCAAGGCTAAGAGAAAAAAACAAAAACAAAAACAGCAGATTGGGTCTGTCACGTCCTGCAATTATGTTGCTTAATTGAAATTCTACCAAAGTACCTAAGGTTGGAGTTAAATAATGCCAAGTGAATACCAAGTGAGAGCATTTTTTAAAAGTCAGATTTTTGCACTTTAACTCAACAACAACAACAAATAAACAACTTAATGTTGTGTGAGCACCACTGGAACAAAAATGCATCCATCAGAGCCGGAAATAGAGTGCATGACCCTGTGTTTTCTTAAATTATACATATTAGGTCCCAACAACTTGCTTCATTTAAGTCTCTGTGCTGCTCAGGATGCAACAGTTTTTTATCTAAAATCTTATAATCCACTTGGCTTTCTGCACCGTGACAGCCCTACTGCCATAGGCCCAGCGGCCACTATGAACATCCAGCTAAGGACCATCTTTGCTTATTTTACCCATGTACTTGGGATCAGGGACATAATCATTGGGTGTGTCCCAGCAACTAATGGATCCACCAGGATCTGGATCTGGGATAGTGTTTTATATAGTATATGGTCCAAATTATGGTACTCTGATGGTACGATAATGATATTTCTGGACCCAGGATTTCCATATTTAATCAGATCATGTGTCTGTCATTCTTCAAAATGTCTTCATATTCTCCCTTACAAAATAAATGATTATTCAAATCATCTTAGGTCTATTTAGCAACAAGGGGATTTCTATATATTAGGTTTGTTTAGAAACAAGGGACACCATACACATACACACATGCATATAGAGTGGGACACATACATACACACATGCATATAGAGTGGGACACATATATACACATACATATAGAGTGGGACACATACACGCATATAGAGTGGGACACATACACACACATATAGAGTGGGACACATACACACACATATAGAGTGGGACATATACATACACACATATAGAGTGAGACACATACATACACACACATATAGAGTGGGACACAGACACATACATACACACACATATATAGAGTGGGACACATGCATACACACATGCATATAAAGTGGGACACATACATACACACACATATAGAGTGGGACACATGCATACACACATGCATATATAGTGGGATACATGCATACACACATATAGTGGGACACATGCATACACACTCATATAGAGTGGGACACATACATACACACATGCATATAGAGTGGGACACATGCATATAAAGTGGGACACATACATACACACATGCATATATAGTGGGACACATACACACACACACATATATAGTGGGACACATACATACACACATATAGAGTGGGACACATGCATACACACATATATAGTGGGACACATGCATATAGAGTGGGACACATACATACACACATGTATATGAATGGTTATATTATATGTTATATTATAACATATTATATTATATAATATATAATGGTTATTATCTATAATAACCATTCATATATAAATATATATATATTTAGACTGTGACCCACAAGGTAAACAGTTCAAAACCACAAGCCACTCCATTGGAGAAAGACAGGGCATTCTACTCCATTAAAGAGTTACAGTCTCCAAAACCCACAGGAGTGGTTCTGTCCTGCCCTGAGGGTCATGATGAGTCAGCATCAACTTGAGGGCAGTGGTTTTTTTAAAATTATGTCTGTTTAGGGCATTACATATATATTTGTGTGTATGTGTACACACATGTATATTGCCTCTATATATAGTGTCTGTGAATATATGTTTTTATATATGTATAAATCTATATCTCTTTCTCTATGTGTGTGTGCATGTATGTGTATGTGTGTGTGTGTGTGTGTGAGAGAGAGAGAGAGAGAGAGAGAGAGAGAGAGAGAGAGAGAGAGAGAGAGAGAATTCCTTCCTAACAGTAATATATTCTCTTTACCAGTAAATACATAATGAAAACTGGCTCAGTGAATCAACTGGGCAAAAGATTGTGACTTGACTATTAGGGTGGATTTCCACAGTTTAATTTCCCTTTGATCTATTTTTATTGTATAGATTGAAGAATACTCTTATTACCTATTCATGTTTCTGGCCTAAAGAAATGCTGCCTGGGCAGCTTTTTCTATAACTGCGGTTGGGCTTTCTGGCTGTCCGCCTGGCTTACCACTCATTAGAGTAATTCTGCCCACTTGCTGATATTTATCAACTGCCAATGGCTCCCATTCATTTGGAGTCCTACCATACATCGCTGTTGTGAAATTTCATCCAGCAGAACACCTCCTACCATTGGACATGGCCTGCAGAGGACAGCTAGTGTGGAGTACCACAGCTAGTGTGGTACTCCATTTCTGAGGGACTTGTGGAGATTCTAGATGACCCCACCCCAAGTCTCATGGGGTCAGGACTTTGCCTTTGCCAGAGACTGGACATTTTTGAGAATCAGTCTTCTTTGGGTTCTGCTACCCTTATAATTAAGTACTTGATTTGATCGTAAGCTCTTTCTGTTCTTTGAATGGAAGACCAACACAACCCTTGTTTGAAAGCAGGCTTCAAACCAATTCATTCTGATTGCACCACTTCTAAGAATTTGTCGTTCCACCCAGAAATAATGTATCAGAATCTATAGTTTTACAAGAACTTAAGCTACTCCTTAGCTACACAGAAGGTCCTATTGCGATGTGGTGCAGTATATCTAGGGTGGAAAGGTAAATTCTCAGCAGGGGCTTGAAAGGAATGAGTTATGTCCTTAACTGGTGACTGACTCATCACCCTCAGAATGGTATTATCTCTCTCCATACAGTGATCTCTCCATACAGTAATCCACCCTAGAGAGCCACCTTATTCCACTGTCCTACAATGACAGTTTATCATCAGCAGAACTATTGAGTGATCCAGAGCATTCTCTTTCACAAATATTCCATTCCATGTCAACACTTGTGAACTTTTAGCATATAGCATTGCTGCACTCCTCTAGACCAACCTGTTTCCTACTCTATCAACTAGGGAATTTCCAATGCCTCTCTGCAGAGGGAGAAAATCAATGATGACCCAATCACAACAGGAATCCACTGAGGCCATTGGCATGAACTTATACCTCTAAATCAATCTAGCCATAGACCAGGACTGTCCTGAGAATGGAGACATAACAGGCCATTCTGGAGACAACGCAGTTGGAATCCATCCTCAGCAACATCCCTTGCATGTGAATGAATAACTGCCTTTGTCCTGAAAGGGGGATCGAAGTGACACAATCAACACACACAATACACTGCTCTCACTTTCTCTACTTGAGGCGCACCTAATTCACACTTAGAAGAGGAAATCAAGAAAAAGAAATAGAAAAGTAAATGGCCAAACATGGTTAATTCATGAACAGAATAAATAGTTCCTGGACTATTGACAGTTCTCTATATCATGATGCTAAGGAGGAATAACAAAGTGTGATATACTGTATGGAGGTTTGGAATCCTTAAAAATTATATTGGGATTCCACCACCTAAGTTATCTTTTACACACACATCTGTTTCTCTCTCTTTATAAAATAGTGTTTGTAATGATACATCTTTTGCAGAATCATGGATTTTTCCCTGAGCTCATGGATGTGAAAGCCCCTAGCTCATTATTTCCTGATAAATTGCTAGAAGATTCTGAATAAATTGGGTTTCACTTCTGTTCTACCCACCATACAGTCATTCTGTCAGCAGTGGCATTGGGTTAAGAATGAATCATTCATACCTTCTCAAACAAATAACTCAATGGTTGGCAGAGACCAGGGGGTGTGCACTCTGTGCTCACGAAACACAGATTCTCCCCTCCTGTCAGGCTACTTGCTGTGAAGTCCCACATCACTACTACAGACACCCCAACATTATACTGAATTCATGGGGGGAAGCGTAGTATTTTTCCTTTTTCATGTCTACCTTTATATACCTTTTCACATTTCACAAGCTTTTGGTAAAGGCCCCTAAAACATGAATAGCGTAACTTAAAAGTACGCAGATGTTTACTGGGATCTCAGCATTGCAAATAGCCAGAGATAATGATGATGGCAACTGAAAGTTAAAGAGGCCTGACACGATCTGGATCCTCACCAGAGAGTCATAAGCAACTGTTTTCTGAGCAGGTCAAATATGTTGAATTAGCCATAGTCGTGGCCTTTAGATGGACACGCAGAAAATAAATACCTGAAGATAAATCACCTAAGATGGTTAACAATTCAACATTAGCCAAAGAACAAAACAAAATACAATTTAAAAACCTGATCATTAGTAGAAGTGTAGGGTAATGACCTGGGAGTTTACAATTTAATGGGCCACACATAGTACTAGGTGGGAAGAAACGGATTGTAGGAAATTAACACATGTACTAGCATTTTATGAATAAATTATTATAACACTAATTACCATTAAATTGTTATGTTTTAATATGAACCAGTAATTATGCCACAAGTGGCCTATTGCTTGTTCTTGTAAGACAGACATGAAAGAAAAGTGTTAGGCTCAGTTAAAATATTTGTGAATACATTCCCATATATTTTATTTCACTGTGGTGAAAGTTGATGAGAATTTCAACCATGTGCAAAACATTACTTTGGTTACTTTGCTTTCCCTTAGGATATGCATCTGCACAAGGAAAACACCATTACTACAAGTTGAGTACATCTAAGCCCTTCTGTGTGCAAGAAACACTGTCAATTCTGCCTTAGTTTTCACTACCAATCAGAGTTGTTTCCAAGTTATTGAATGTCACCTTTCCTATATTTGTTAGTCATAGATAGGTACATAGATCCACCATCAATTTTCATGGAATCAGCAGTCAAGAAATCTAACAGTGTATTACACTGGACAGATCTGCTGCACCAGACCTCTTTTAAAAAGGTTGAAGAACACTTTGAGGATTAAGGTGCATCTGCTCCAAGTCATGTTATTTTCAATCACTTTATATTAGAAAGATGGACAATGAATAAGAAAGACAGCGGAATTGATGCTTTTGAATTCCGGTGTTGGCAAAGAATATTGAAAGTCTTGTGGACTTCCAGAACAAATGGATCTGCCTGAGAAGTACAGCCAGAATGTTTCTTCGAAGTGAGAATTATAAGACATTGTCTCACCCACTTTGGACATGTTATCTGGAGAGACTAGTCCCTGGTAAGGGACATCATGCTCAGTACAGTGTTGAGTCGGTAGAGTTAACCATGAAGACCGTCAATAAACTAGACTGACAAAGTAGCTACAACAATGAGCGCCAACACACTGAAACTATTGTGGTGATGACCCAGGACAAAGCGGTGTTTCATTCTGGTGTACATGGGTCACTAGGGGTTGGATCTGACACCGTGGCACCTAGCATCAACCACAGATAGGTACAACAAGGGCACAGTACAGGATAACTGCAATTCTCACCTCTGTTCCACTTCTGCGTACATACATTTCCCTTGGTTTCATCTAGGTCAGGTGCACTCCTTCTGTGCTCAGAGCCCCTGTGAGGCCACGCCTCAGCACGGTTCTCATCTCATTCCAAGCATCTGTTGTTGGCCTTGCTTGTGTTTGTTCCTGAGATCTGATCATGATTCCTTAATCCCTCTGAATCTTGAGATATACAGGTGCTCAATGAACACTGATCTGCCGAAAAAGGGAAGCAAAAGACAGTAGAAGCAAAGAAGAAAGGGGTCTTTCTACAGCTTAGTCAAATCAATGTTTTCCCATGTATATGACTGTGTGTTTTAGAAATCCGTAGTGTCCTCCTTGAGCAGAGGCTGATAAGAATTCAAGGGAGACAGAAACAGCGAGAAGGGGAAGGAAAGAACTGCAAGAAAAACTCTCTCCTCCATCAACATACAGTTCCTTCAGCACAGCACGGTCCAAGACACTAAAAAGAAACGTCAGCAACAATAGCAAATGAACAGCAACAATACTTAACTGCACTGCAGTGATAATATTAGCTTTTTACTTCTTCCTATCACCTTTTCATTATCATTTCAGAGATCATGAAGCAGGCATCTAAAACATTTCAAGATGCTTCCATGCCTCACAGTGCATAAGTGATGTAAGATGTTTTCCACCCTATCTGGTTCCAGAGGTTGGACATTCACTCCACTATCTAATATAATTGTCAAAAATATAAGTGTTGTGACATTAAAGGAGGAGAAGGTCGTTGATAATTAAGAACAGTAATGATCAGAGAAAATTTCATAGCCCTGTCAAGAACTGTGAAGGATACAGGATGTCACCTTACTTTAACCGTAGTAAATCATGTGTACTTACTGAAGACAGAAAAGTCCTGAGCCTGAGACAATGGACCATTTTATTAGTCACAGCAATAGCAGCTGCAAGAGTATCACAAATCCCATTCATTTCCCATCTCGGATAGTCACATATTTCATTAAAGAAGAACACTTCTAAGGGTAAAGAACACAAACATTTTAGAATTCCAGTAAGCCAACCTATGCTTTTGTTCTGGAGAGAGATCATAACTTTATTTTCCAAGGTTGTAACTCAACTTACCCTTTGACATGGAGGGAGATACTCTGTCTCTCTTCCAAGTATGTTCACTATACAAGCATCCTTGAAAACACAGACATGCAGAACTAAAGGAGGATATTCATAGGAAATTGTCTCCTAATGAGTCAAGTATAGAGCTAAACAGTTCTCCTGCGATGGGGACGATTTCAAAAAGGATAGGCAAAGCGACGCAGAGGAGGGAAGCAGAGTGAAGGAATCAGCCCAAAGGGGGTAGTTGACATAATCTTCTATGTTGGGAAGTTCAGATCTACGAGAATAAAGGATGAGGTTGAATAGGTCACTTTAGACTGCCTCCAAATGCTAGGTTAGCCAGTCTTGAGAGATTCTTCTTATCCAGCCTCTGAACGTATCTGACTCCAGCCCTTATCCCTAAGGGCACTTCTCCTTTACCCAGACAGTATTAGTTACAGAGAAAACAAGGATTCAAATATACCCACTGGCCTCAATAATCTTGGTTAGGACATGTATGGTTAATAAATATTTGTACTTACTGGAAAAAATGCATTTCCTCTAGTAGATTGTTAAGTGGTTTTATGAAGACATTGTTCTTGTTAGTTTGCCTTTGAGTAAACTCTGAGCCATGGTGACCCCACGTATAACAGAATGAAACACTGTCCAGTTCATGCCATTTTCATGATCTTCGGTAAGTTTGGGTTCATGTTTGTGGCTATTGTATCATTTCAGAAACTCAACGGTTTCTCTTACTTTCCTTGATGCTCTACTGAAAGTGATGGTCTTCCCTGATGAAGTGTCTGCAATAATCAAGATGCTGCCTCACCAACCTTACACATATGAAGAATAGAATTGTAGGTGAATGGATCCACTAGTTGGTGTAAGATATGGTGTATATATAAATAATCACGATTCCTTAATATCTCTGGATCTTGAAATGTATAGGTGCTCAATGGACACTGATCTACTGAAAAGGGGAAGGAAAAGATGGTAGAAGCAAAGAAGAAAGGAGTCTATCTATAGCTTAGTCAAATCATTGTTTGTCTCAGGGGTCCTGGAGGGTGGGGTGGGAGAATGAGGGGATAAAGAGGAGGTGATATCAAAGAGCTCAAGAATAAAGAAAATGTGCTGTAAGTGATGGTGGCAGCAATTGTACAATTAGGCTTGATCTAATTGAATTAAGGATTGTTATATCTGTAAGAGCATGATAAAAATGTATTCTGGTTGTTTTCCTTCTAAGACTGGTTTGCCTGCTCTTAGAGCCCTCTATGATAGATTCAACATTGTCCAGCGATACAATTCAAATGTATCCGTTCTTCCCTTGTCTTTTGATTTTTCAAGGTACACCCACATCGATTTGAAAAAGGAGCCTCTCTGGGCAGAGGTCGCCTAACGTAAATTGCCCAGCTAGTGTAGCATGACAACACCGTACCTCCTACTTCCCTCTTCACTCAGGAGAATCTGTGTTGTATATAGACTATCAAGTTGCATAAGGAATTGGCTGATCTCGAATGAAAACTTAAAAATTATCCTTAAAATATGCAAAGATTTGCATAATTAGTTTATGTATACATACTCAAATGTGACGAAGTGTTCATCAAAGTAATAGGAAATACAGTTGCTACAAATGTGCAACGCGTTCACAAATATAATTTTTTAATTAGTATCGTTTAACCCAGCCATTCAGTATGACATAAATTCTAAAAGAATGCTTTTCTTAACTTCAAAAAGCCATTTTACATAAAGAGCCTTAGTGTAGTCTTAAAATCAATTGGAAATGATCAAATATTTATAAGTAAATGTATCAAAGAATAACTCAGATATTTAATTTTTGTTTACTTTCATGTTGGTTATAACATTTAGGAATGCTCACATTATGGTAACATTTATTTATATAAAATTCTATTTCCCCAAGTTTTTTCTTACTGGGTTAAAATATGACAGCAAGTATGATATAATGGGCCTTTTCTTCTAATTTTTCTATTTCTTCAATTTTCTACAATGTTATATATTACTTTCATGATTGAAAATAGCAATGGTCAGAGGTTTCAAGGAATGGCACTTCAAGTACACCTTCATCACACACCTACTCTTTGCCTGCCATTTGTGCTAAATTCTCAAGAGATTAAAAGCAAAACATAGCATGTTTATTGTCTTTCGAAAATTGAGAATTTAGTGATTAGAAGAAGACATGTGAACCACTTACTTACTTTTCAAGAACTTGCAAGTAATGTCGTGTGGGAAATGAGTAGAAGGAGCAAGTCCAGGGAGATCTGTGAGATCCGGGAGCCAGAGGACTGTTGTTATTCCGGGTCTCACAGTTGTCTGCCTTTGACAGGGTGCAGGCTTTCCATTGTTCTAGCTAAGGTTTTGATTGCGTTTTCCTTCTGTGACCTGTTTCCACCTTCCATGCGTTCATTCTGGCGCTCCCAGATGTTAACGCACCTGATTGTTTGAGGGAAAGAAAAAAACTCCATGAAAGGACTTTTCTTTGTTCAGAGCCCTAAAAGAAGTGCTTTCCCTGCCTGCACCATGTCCCGTGGTTGGGTTAGAGGAGGTGTCCTGAGGGTCTCCTACTTTCACATAAATAAATACATATTGTTGTTGTTGTTGGGTGCCATCGAGTCGGTGTCAACCCATATCAAGCCACTGCTAACAGAAAGAAACACTACTCGGTCCAGCGTCATCCTCACAGTGGTTCCTATGCTTGAGCCCATTGCTGCAGCCACTGGGTCAGTCCATCTCATGAGGGCCTTCCTCTCCTTCCCTGCCCCTCCACTTAACCAAGCATGAAGTCTTTCTCCAGGGACCAGCCTCCCCTGACAACAGGCCCCAAGTGTGTAGAATGAAGCCTTGCCTGTCTTGCCTAGTCTAAGAAACACTCTGACCCTACTTTTTCTAAGACAGATTGGTTGTCCTTTTAGCAGCCCATGTTATATGAATATTTTCACCAGCATAATTCAAACCATCAGTTCTTTTCAGTCTATTTTATTCAATGCCTAACGTTCACATGCATGAGTCCATAGAAAATACCATGGCTTGGGGCAGGCACAAGTTAGTCCTCAAAGTACGATCCTTGCTTTTCAAAACTGTGCAGCTGACTTATCCAATGCAACACGTCTTGTGATCTTTTGACTGCTGCTTCCATGAGCATCGCCTACGAGTCTAAGCAAGTCAAAATCCTTGGCAATGGCAATCTTTTCTCCATTTATTATGATGTTACCTATTGGTCCATTTGTGAGGATTTTGGTCTTCTTGCATTGAATTGTAATCCACACCAAAGGCTACAACCCTTGATTTTCAACAGAAGGTGTTTCAATTCCTCTTAGCTTTCAATAATAAATTCGATATAATAAAAAGATCGATCATCTTCCAACTTGAAAATTTAAAAATGGACACATATGGAAAAAGGTTTTTGTGTGTGTGTGTGTGTGTGTGTGGACAGAGAGAAGAGGGGAGAGAGAGAGGTGGAGAAATAAGCTGGGCCAAAGGAGAACAGATACTAGAGAAAGGCAATTCATGATCCTTTTAGAAAAAATGACAAAGCCCTGAATTCATACTTCCTCGCCGGGCACTGAAAATAATTGCTTCTCCAACCAATGGAAACAGGCTCAAAGTGGACAGATAAAAGGAAATATGTAATATTTTTTAAAGATTAATCATCTATGATGACTAAACATGGAAGAGAGCAGAAAAAAGGCCAATAAAATTGTTAGAGGCTTTGATCAGCGCAGCAAACAATACTCACCATGTATGCTGAATGAACTGAGAAAACAAGTGTAAGACAGACAGGAGCTTCAAATATTACCTACGATAACAAGTTAAGCCACCAGATATGACTTAATTATAATAACATGATGATTGTAACCAAGGATCCCAGAAATATCAATTGAAGAATTAAAAAGGCATGATCCATTCACTATTTTTTTTACTTTTATTAGGGGCTCTTACATCTCATCACAATCCACACATTCCTCCAATGTGTCAAGCACTATTGCACCTGTGCCGCCATCATCATTTTCAAAGCATTCTCTTCCCACTGGAGCCCCTAATATCCGCTCCCCATTTCCCCCCTCCATCCTCTGCCTGCACTCCCTCACAAACCCTTGATAAGTTATAGATGATTGTGTCAGTCTGGGTACATTAGAGAAACAAGTCCATATATGTGGCTTCTCCTCAGGGATGTCTTGCAGGAAGTGAGCATTGCCAGCTGAAGCAGGGAACTGGCTAAGGCAGTGGCACCCTGGTCTGACCATTAGAAAGCAAGAGGCCCGAGAACTACAAAGGTGAAAATCACTGAGCCATTTATCTTTACCCTTCAATTAATCCTAAATGTGTTTATTGGCCAGTATATCATAATAAATCTTAACTATCTCAATTATTATTTTCATATCTTACATTGTCATCCATCACCCCTCGCCCATTTTTCTGTTGTTTGTCCCCCTGGAAGGGGGTTATATGTTGATCCTTGTGATCAATTCTTCCTTTGTCCCCCGACCCTCCCCTAATTCTCCTGGTATCTTTACCCTGAGGGGCTTATCTGTCCTGGATTCCTTGTGTGTGGGCTCTTATCTGTAGCAGTGTGAATGTCCTGTCCTAATCCTATTTGAGGTCATGATAACTGGTGGAAGGAAGCCCCAAAGAACTTGACTCAATCACTGAAGACAAAATGGGCACATAAGCAAGTGTGGTGAAGAAAGCTGATGGTGCCTGGCTATCAAAAGATATAGCATCTTGGGTCTTAAAGGCTTGAGGATAAACAAATGGCCATCTAGCTCAGAAGCAACAAAGCCCACATGGAAGAAGCACACCAGCATGTGTGATCATGAGGTGTCAATGGGTTCAGGTATCAGACATCCAAGACCCAGAGCAAAATCATACCCAAGGTGAATTGGAATTAGGGGAAGGGCATGGAGTGGAGACCCAATGCCTCTCTGTAGACAATTGGGCATCCCCTCACAGAGGGGTCACAGGGAAGAGATGAGCCAGTCAGGGTGCAGTATAGCACTGATGAAACATTCACTTTGGATCAAGGTAACCTTTCCAGAGAGTCTCTGGTGGTATAGCTGGGAAAATATTGTTAACCAAAGTATTGATTATTCAAAATGAAAACAGAGACACAGAAAACTCTACAAAGCACTAGATTTTTCTGCACACACACACTTCATCACTTTGAGTTGGAATGTCCTGAACAGAAACAATCAAAAACAACTTTCTTGTAGAAGACCAGACAACAGTTTTCCACACAGGAAATTTTTTCCTAAGGAGTTGAAAATGGAGTTCAGCAGCAACAACAACAGAAATAAACGCACTGTCATAGAGTTAATTCCATAGAGACTCTATAGAACAGAGTTGAACAGCCTCTGTGGGTCTCTGAAACTAACTGTTTATGGAGTAGACAGCTTTATCTCCCACAGAATTGCTGGTGGTTTCAAACTGCGGACTTTGCTATTTGTAGCCCAATGCGTAACCACTACACAAAGCAAGACTTATTCTTTGTAAATTTCCCAGGCGGCATTTTATTTCATGTGTCCCAGGTGGAGAGAGGAAAAGGATAGAAAACAAGTCAAAATTATAGCAATCAATCATCCACTACAGGGAAGGGTACATCCTCACTTCTCCAAGAGCACTTGACAAACCTGTCAGGTGTTAAGCTTATTTTAAAAAGATTCCTAGTCTAAATGTACAGACGTTTTCCCTCAATGAATTCTGTGTAACAGTTGATGCATTTTACTTTTCACCATTGACCTCCACTGTCATCCAATTCTGAGGTGTCTGTTGTATTTGCCTTTGAGCCACATTTTAGAAGCCCTGCTATTGCCACATGAAGCCCTGGTGGCATAGTGTGTTGTGCATTGGCCTGCTAACCACAAGGCCAGTAGTTCAAAATCACCAGCATCTCGGCAGGAGCAAGATGAGACTTTCTACTCTTGGAAAGAGTTCCGGGGTAGCTCTACCAGTTCCCTCGGGTTGCTATGAGTCAGAATGGACTTTATGGCAGTGAATTATGTTTTGCTTGTTGGTGTTGTATACAGTCACAGATTCTGACTCATCGTGACTCCTTTTCTCGTTCAACCACGCATGTCAGTAAGTGAAGCGCTAGAGAAATGTGGGTTCCAACGAGCCACAGGCTTGGAGATGTGTTCATTGTCTTTGCTGCAGAAGTCTCTGGAGGAGTAGTTTCCTTGCTGGTGTTTAAGTCATCAATGTCTGGTTGCTGCGAGCACCAGCGTCACTGTGCTTTAGATGAGCCGGGAAGTGAACTACTGGGATGTTCTGCTCATTTTGTCCTACGGAAATCCCTTTTCAGAAGAAATTACCTTGTCACCAGACGGAAGTGAGAATCAATAACCTTTGTGAACATCATTGTTTTAGTTAACAGGGTGTTTTATTAAATCAGGGTGGTGGATGATGGAGGTGTTTGGGGACCTAAGCAGTTATGAGGAAGCTCTTGTTTGAACAAAACAAGACGGGGGTTCCCTCGGCAGAGACCCTCATCCAGGCAGCATCTCTGCAGGGACAGCTTTTCTGAGTTTGCTGCTGATGAGATTTACCCTTACTGATCTGAGCCAAGCTCATACTATCAGAATTTCCTGACTCCTGGAAGAGGGTAGGTCCCAACAGGGCAGGTTTTGACCTTCAGAAATCACCAAGAGAAATTCCAGTGACATTTGATGAGAAACTAAACAGGATTAGGATGTTTTAAGAAGAAGTAAAAGGTAGGAACTACCTGAGCACCCAGAACAAAGATATTTGATCATGGCAATTAACATTATTACTAATTGCAGCTACTAAGCACATGACCCTGTTGTACTAGCCATGAATTTGAGGGGGCACACTGAGTGCCAGGGACTGTGCTGAGCGATGTACTTTATTCTCACACACGAACTTGTGCAGGAATGGCGTCACAATGACACTGGTTTAGATATGGAAATTTAACTCAGAAAATTGTGACTTTGGAGGATATTGTGCTAGCAATTGTTTAATTTGGCTTGACACGACTGAAGTATGGAATGATATATTAACTCCCAATTAACAATAAATTATTAAAAATTTTGAAAACTGAGCAATTGGTAGTGCCAGAAATTAAGTCCAGGTTAATCTTATTCTTGCCATGATCTGAAAGTCTTTCTAGTCCCTTTTCTACCACCCCACGGTTCTTGACTCTAGCTGGATGCATGCCACAGTAAGCACTTCCTTGGCTGAAGGGGCAGCTTACTGCATAACAGCAAAATCAACAGGTTGTTATTGGAAAGGTTTGGGGCACTTTCCACCATATCTTTTAAGAGTCCAGGGTCCCCCAGAATTATCACCACAGGCCACTTTTGAATTGCAATGGTGAGATGAATGAGAATGTGAGCACGGTGGGAAAAGGTGGAGGAGAGGCAGCCCATGAGAGTTAAACTGCTTTGCTGGCTAATTTGCTGTCATCACATAAAGCCCGACGAATTTGAAATAAGACAAAACAGCAGAAAGCCAGGGAAACGTACAGAATTCACAGCATTCAATGAAGTGTAAATGCAAGAAGGCTAAGGTTTATTAGTTCTTCATTTCTACATTGCAACGATTTGTCTCGGTTAAAGAAAAAGTCCCCACTCCCATGCTTCAATGGCTCTTAAGACTCAGGCGTAATATTTGTATAGCATATGTGCCTCTATCTAATGAGAAAATCAACAATATCAATAGCAACAGTTCTAGAGACTATAACAACTCTGCAGCTGCGGAGAATTTTGTATATGTTTTGCTCTTGGATGAAAACATTCAGCATAGGCCGGTGGGCCCTGTCCTCTCCATTCTCAGGCCAGACCATCCTGACCATCAAAGTAAAGGCCTCCTCTCGGTTCAGCAGTAGGGGAGCCAGGTTCAGAGAGGATATTCTGTATAAAAAAGGACAAACTTTGACTTTTTTTTTTCATTTACCTAGAAGGGATAAATGGGAAAAAAGAGCCAATTTTCTTTCCCCTTTTTTTTTCTTTTAAAATCCATGTATAAGCCCATTACTTAGAAACCAAGCAATCTGAAAAGCGCCCAGGTGACCCTGTTCCAAGGTAGTAAATAAAGAGAAGAAGGAACGAAGAATGGCTCAGGGCCCCCGTTCAAACATGAACCGATTACTTAAAAGGAATAACGGGAGACCCAGGGGCCTAGAGGTCACGCAGCGGGCTGCTGACTTCCAGGTGGCACTTCAAAACTCCTGTAGAGTCAGCGGGGACAGTCTACTCCTGTGCAGAGTTGCACTCTTGGAAAACCACAGGGCAGTTCTCCTCTGTCCTTAGGGGTCACTATGAGTCAGCATTGACTCGATGGCAATGGGTGCATTTTTTGTGTTTGTTATTAGTAGGGACCATATAATATTTTAGTCCCGTCTTTCAGTAAAAGTGGTTCAAAAATACCAACATCTTATGATGGATGAAGCAGGTGCTAAGACTCTCACCATAGAGTGCTCTTGTTGAGGGAGGGAGGGAATTTAGGGGTACTGGCATGGCCATATAGTAACAGCAAAACCAAACCCACGGACACTGAGCGCATTCTACAATAACCATCATTACTGACTGTGCGAAATACGCATTATTATCAGGAACGGCAGCAGAATCAAATGTCTTAGGCAAATTGCTCTTCAGAAGAAATCAATGAGCCACATAATCACGCTTCCAGCTAATGAAAGTGCTAATTGCTGCAGAATAAAACCTAGACTTTGATGGCTGGCCAATCATTGCCAGTTCATCCAAAGCTCAGAGAAATTACTTTAAGTTTCTTCATCCTAGGAAACCAACGTGGAGCTTAGCAAGAACCCCTCTGCACCCCACTCCACCCCACCGCGCCTACACGCTGGGAGTTTTGTATTGATGGTGATCAAAATCAAGTACCATCAAAAACATATCTGAGAACTCGATTTGTGCCTCTAAGTAGTCTAGGCCTAGAAGAAACTTCGGTCTTGGTTAGGAGACAACAACTAGTGAAGTGGGTTGGTGAGTCCTTCAATGCTGGAAGTTTAAATAGGATTAGGTATTGCCATCAGGTTCATCGTCAAGGATCGTGTAGTGTGGCGTATAGGAGTATAGGTTCCAGAGTTGTTTACTTCATCTTGTTCAGGTGGCTTTTGCTCTTTCTTGGTGATTAAAGTTTATCTCTGCATAACTCTATTATTTTGTCCTCTGTAAAATAGGTGTAGTGATATAATAGTCTTTTTGAGTATCAGATGAGTTTATGCAGAGCAGGAACTTCAGTTCATGCTCAGTGTTCAGGGTTGGTGGGTCAGAACCAGTGGGATGGTTCTGACCCACAGCAGCCGTGTGCACAGCAGAGCAAAGCCCTGTCTGGTCTTGGAGCCCCTCGCAATCACAGCCATGGCCGCGCTCATTGTTATGGCCACTGTGTTCATTCCTCTTGGGGGGTGGTCTTCCTTTTTTTTTTTTTCTCTCACTGATCCTCTACTTTAGCATGTGTGATGTTCTTCTCCTAAGAATGCCCACTAGTCTTGCCACCATGGCTTCTATGGAATATGACTGTACTTCTTCCAGTACAGATTTATGCATTCTCCATGCCTCCATGCCTCCACGGCATATTCCACATTCCTTGCCGTGGACTGCCATAGCTAGGATGGATGCGAATCTACATTTCTACAGGATCCCCGGTGAGAGTTACATCTGTGTAAATGTCATTTGGGGAAACTTGTGAAGATGTAGAATCTGATTAGGGCATCTGGGGTACTTACTGTCACTGAGTTCAGTAGACCTGCTCGGTGGGTTTTCAAGCATGAAGAAAGCCTTGACTTTTTCTGGGGTGGAAATCCAAATTCTCAACAGAAGGTAGAATAGGGATATTTGGGTTTAAGCCCTCCTTGTAATTGGTATTTGATTTTTTGGGTACGTTATAGATTATTTCATTTTTAAAAAGAGATAAAAGTAGAGGTGGGTCTACAGCCATACCACCATGAACACGCCTGATCTCATCTGATCTCGGAAGCTAAGCAGGGTCGGGCCTGGTTAGTACTTGGATGGAAGACCACCGGGAATGCCGGGTACTGTAGGCTTTAAAAAAAAAAGTAGAGGTGGATATAAAGTGTCATCAAGGTTTTGAGGTGATGGGGAAATGGCTGCAATACAGATTGTTGTCCATCTCACCAACTCCATCATGCGGGGTGAAATCAAAAGTGGTTTGCACCCTCCGCTTACAGATTACCGTTTTAACCTGGTGCTTAGCTGCTTGTCACCCTAGGCACCGAGTCAGAAGCACGTTGACATGAACATAAAACACAAACGTGTCTTTCAGACGCATGGCTCCCAGTGGGGAAGTAGTGCATCCTTCTATAAAGGCTGAGTACTTAATTCAAATTAGCATCGGTGGGAGAATGACGACTTCCTTAACTCCACACACAGGCAGAGTTAGGTTCTCAAAGAGACGTAGGAGTTTCCACACGCTGACACTTCTCATTTACTGAAATTTCTCACTCGCTTGTCATCGAACACAGGAACATCAGTTAATCTCCAAGCCTCTTGGATGAGCTCCCCCTGGATCCCAACAGACCTTAAATCTGTCAGAGAGAAATGGTTGCAGCCTGAGGCCCTGCGTGGTGGCCGCTCTGTGACAGAGACTTTTTGTAGTGATGAGGGACATTCTAGTCACGGTCGCTGTGGTGCACGTTAGGAGAGGATGGGCGCATTGTTTGAATTTTCCTTTGCTCTTTGCGGGGTGGAGACTATGAACCCAACGGTGACCCCCCCACCCGACCACTGAGGAGACTGCTCAGCCTTAGCGTGGGCCCTCCTGAACCACTCCAGGGGAGGGAGGTGATGGAAGAAAAACAGACCAGGGGACTGGTGTTCTCACCGAGAGATCAAGGGGGCAGCGATAGTTAAACAGAGTAGCAGGTGAATGGTGAGAACTGGAGAATGTCCTTCGGAAGACGAGGCGGATTTTTGTTCCCAGACCTGGCAGTTCCCTGGTGGGTGTGCTATAGAGTCCTGGGAAGACCTCCGTCTAACACCTTCCCCAGATAAGGCCTGGGGGAGCCTAGGTGGCAGCACCCCTGCAAAGAGTTCAGCAGGTTGCTTGCCATCAGGCTGCGGTGTTTGGCCCCAACAAGGGCCAGAGCAAAGGGCTTTCTGTGAGGGACATCTAACAGTGCCTGACATGTGCCCCTGCCCCACAAAGGACCTTTGCTACTTCCCTACCAGCCCTGGAGAAGTGCGAATTAAAAAAAAACTATTATTAAAAACCATTTTATTGGGGCTCTTACAGCTCTTATAACAATCCATACATCAATTGTATCAAGCACATTTGTACACATGTTGCCATCATTATTTTCTAAACATTCCCTTTCTATTGAGCCCTTGGTATCAGCTCCTTTTCCCCCCTCCTCTCCACCCTCCCACCCTCGTGAACCCTTGATAAATTATAAATTATTATTTTCATATCTTACACCGACTGCTGTCTCCCCCCACACACAGTTTTTGTTGTTCGTCCCCTGTGTGTGTGTGTGTGTGTGTGTGTGTGTGTGTGTAGGTTTATGTGTTGATCAGTGCAATCATTTCCCCTTCTTCCCTCTTCTACTCACCTTTCACCTGTCCTCCTGGATATCGCTACTCCAATTTCTCTTCCTGAGGGGCTTATCTGACCTGGAATCTATTTGTCCTGAGCTCTTATCTGTCCCAATTCTATGGAAAGGTGAGCTGGGGGGGGCAGTGGGGGGGCTTATGTGTGTGTGACTCCCTGAGTCTGTGGCAAAAATCCATGTCCTCAGCGATAGCCAGGGTTCAAGTAGCCCACTACTCTGACAGCTTGAACATCTATGCAAATGTCTATCTCAGTGGCAGGGAGATGTTATTCATCCTCTCTCAGGGCTACCTTTCCATGTCAGCAACATGGGGCCTCTGGCTGATCTTCCGTGGATGTCTCCACCGCCTCTGTCCATACCTGTGCTCTCTCCTGGTCAACTTCAATGGCTAGTCTTTACAATCTAAAGGTAAACCAAGTTTAAGCATGATGGAGAGAGCTTAGTAACTTGTCTCAAACACAGAAAGCAAGGTGTTTTCTTTGTTTTTACAGGTAACTATTATTGCTTTCATCTAAAACTCTGCCATGGGAGAAAAAGCATTCTTTTCATTAGATAACACTCTAAACTACTTACACATGTCATCTTATTTTAATGTCAGTTTACCAACAGTCAGTATGAATTAGTAGCTCAGGTCACCTTCCACACGTGAGGGGTGATTTAGGGAACCTGGAGCAGCCAGGGGTGAGACAGGAGAGAAAAAGCAAATAAACAGGAATTTGAAATGTCCTACATCTCAGTATTGTTATTTAAAAAATTGGTGTTCATTTGCCAGCTATCACCTCCTCATTACAGGAATTTCATACAATGACAATGCCTCAGGGGCCACTGAAGTACGTTCTAGGTGATGGGAATAAAAGAATGGAGTTATGAAATGAAGAAAAGGTTCTTCTGTTGAGAAGAACAGAAATGCTGAGAGAATGATCGTTATACTTGAAAGAAAAATTGAAACACAAGATTGTGACAGAGACAGAGAAGCTGCATTGCCAAGGGCCTGTTTTTGGCTTTTCCCTGAGCATCCAGACAAAGTGGTCCAGATGAGATGGAATAGACTTTGCAATGTACAGCATGAAGCCCCTGCCCACATGGTGAGACAGACCTCACTGGGGTGACAAGCTACCTATGTCACTGTCCCAATATGCATACTAGAGTGGGACTTCATAATATGGGACCATGGACAAGCTACTTGAAACTCTCTGTCAGCTGCCTGCTTTCTGAAAGGAGGAGAGTATTGGTAATGAACAGGGCTTTGTAAGAAGTTAATGAGACGCTATATGCCCCCCCCCACACCAAAAAAAAAATTCACTTGAGAGGACGGCACTGAAGCTACAGCTCGGGGAGAGGGACATGTCTGATCAGAGCACAAGGAGAAAATGAAGGGAGAGGAAGAGAGAGTGGAGCACACCCTGGCCCACCAAGCCTTGAGGACAATATTCCTATTCAGAGCAGCCCATCCACAGAGAGGACCATAGGGATGGCCCCACTATAAGACATGACATCCCTCACAGATCCATAGCCCTATGGGGGACAACACTGGAGACACAGTGCAGGAATTGTGCTAGGGTCTGACCCTACCACATCAAGGTGAAACACTAAGGGCATGCAACAGAACAGCAAGGGGAACAGAGCAATGAAGTCCCAGGGAATACCAAAAATAGACTTTGGTGCCAGGGTGTGGCACCCTATCAAACTCAATGATAAAATACTCCTAAAGGCCAATAAACAGGCCTTGAACTATTTATAGAAGTGGTTCTCAACCTTCCTAATGCCATGACCCTTTAATACAGTTCCTCATGTTGTGGTGACACCCATGGCTACTTCATAACTGTAATTTTGCTACTGTTATGAATCATAATGTAAATAGCAGATATGCAGGATGTATTTTCATTGTTACAAATTGAACATAATAAGAGCATAGTGATTAATCACAAAACAATATGTAATTATAATGTGAAATATTTATTTCTAATTACAAATAAATGAAATTTTGTCTTGAAGCATGGAGTAGCTTGGGTAATAGTTTTCACACCAAGTACTTATTTGTGGGCGTATCTGCATGTGGGCAGACCCACCTGGAGACAGAAGAGTGGTGTCTCAATTCCTAAGACCATTGGAAAAAATGTGTTTACCTGTGGCGGTAGGGGACCCTGTGAAAAGCTCCTTCATCCCTGACAGGGTCAAGACCCACAGGTTGAGAACTGCTGATTTATAGGCTTTGCTTTTTTTGGTCATTTTTGTTGTTATTGTTGCTGTTTTGCTTTATTTTGTTGCTTTGTTTTGCTCTGTATTGTTTTCATGCATATTATTATCTCTGCATGTCTCTCTAGATAAGATAGGCGGGATAAACAATCTAGAGGAGAAAACAATGGGAACATGAGAGAGGGGGAGGAGGAGGAAAGGAAGTGAGTATTAACAAACCCAGGGACAAGGGAACAACCAGCAATCCAAAACTGATGGTGAGGAGGGTGTAGGAGGCCTGGTAAGGCTTGATCAAGAGCAATGTAGCCGAGAGTAATTACTGAAACCCAAACAAAGCCTGAGCTTGATAGTGGGACAAGAGGAAAGTAAAAGGAAACAGAGGAAAGAAGTAGGAGGCAAAGCGCATTTATAGAGGCCTAAATACAGGCATGCACATATGTAAATATATTTATATATGACAATGGGAAATAGATCTATGTGCATATATTTATAGGTTTAGTATTAAGGTAGCAGATAGACATTGGGCCTCTACTCAAGTACTCCCTCAACACAAGAACACTTTGTTCTATTAAACTGGCATTCCATGGTGCTCACCTTCCCGACATGATCACTGAAGACAAAGTGGGTGCAAAAGCAAATGTGTTGAAGAAAGCTGATGGTGTTAAAGACTTGAAGGTAAACAAGTGACCATCTAACTGAGAAGCAACAAAGTCCATATGGAAGAAGCATACCAGCCTGTGTGATCACATGGTGTCAATAGGATCAGGTATCAGGCATCGAAGACCCAGAACAAAAACTCAAATCATTGTGAATGAGGGGGCATGAGGAGTGGAGACGCAAAGCCAATCTGGACATCCCATTACAGAAGGGTCGTTGGGAGGAGACAAGCCAGTCAGAGTGCAGTATAGCACCAATGAAATACACAATTTTCCTCTAGTTTTTAAATGCTTCCTGCCCGCCCCCCCCCCTCTACCTTACAAATCTGGCTAGAGCAGAGCAGAAAAGAGCTGGTACAGATAAGAGCTGGAAACACAGGGAATCCAGGACAGATAAACCCCTCAGGACCAATATTGAGAGTAGCAATACCAGGAGGGTAAGGGGAAGGTGGGGGGAAGATCACAATGATCTACATATAACCCCCTCCCACAGGGATGGACAACAGAAAAGTGGGTGAAGGGAGACATTGGTCAGTGTAAAGCATGAAATAATAATAATTTGGAAATTATTAAGGGTTTGTGAGAAAATGCGAAGCTGATACCAAGGGCTCAAGTAGAAAGAAAATGTTTTGAAAATGATGATGACAACAAATGTACAAATGTGCTTGACACAACGGATGGATATATGGATTGTGCTGAGTTGTTCAAGCCCCTAATAAAATGATTTTTTAAAAGGAATTTTCAATAAAGAATTAATTTGTCTTAAAAAAGAAAATACGCTGTTTGTGCAATTCCTGACTGAGTGTTTGGCACATGGTACCTTCTCCATGTTGTATTATGATGTATTATATTACCATTACCATCATTTAACATACTCGGTAGAAGAGTAGGAAATGCTTGCACAGAAGCTGCAGGAAAGCACTGCAGAGGAGCTGGATGCTTTGAGATGGCCTTCAGCTGGACGTCAATCCATTAAGCACAATTTACCTCTCAGAAGAGCCTGGTTTTTATAAAGTCTAAAGCTTTACAGCCAGAGACGTGCTCGTGGAGAAGCTACTCCCAACTGGAAGCTCTGCATGTCTCCTGTTAACTGCCTTCAAGTTGGCCCCTGACTCATGGTGACCCCCATGGATTAGAGAGTGGAACTAGCTACCCAGGGTGGTCCGAGAAGTAGGACCCTCTAGGACTTTCTTCATGAAGCAGATAGCCCCAGGGCATCATTCAACCTCCATAGACAGAAGATGGACAGCGGTAGGGTCTTGGTCCCAGGCTTTTGGTGGTCTGGGAGACTTGAGGTTGGGATTCTCAGCAGGGGAGGCGAGTCCTGTCGGAATAAATGAAGTGCCAAATGCCATAGGGCAGGAGCTGCAGGCTTTCATGAGTATTAATTTTGCTTAATATTAGGGATTTTAAATGCTGCAAATACGTACGAGCTTGACAAATGGAAAAACACAGAGCGATCATTAGGATTGCGAAGCGAGTGGGAACACGCGATCAGAATGGGCGGGCGGCAAAGAAAGCGCAATGTAAATGCTAACGACCTCACCATTTGCTACTACAATAATGTGTCCTATGGCTGTAGTCCTTAAGTACTTTATGTTCTCTGCTGGTACGAAGTCATTAATCCCACTTAGACAATTAATGAGGAGGCCCAGGGTCCAAATTAGGAACAAGAGGAAACAAAACTGGAAGTAAAGGCAAATTATGGGTCATTTTTTTCCCCTAAAAGCTGTAATGATGCGTCACTAGCAGTTTTCTCCCCAGCTGAAGCCCAGTTTCAAACCCCGTTTGAAACACGGTAAAACACACCCTGAGAAGAGCTATTAGCACCTCACCAATGATTTGAGAGTTACACATCCTACAAATAGCCGGGACCCACAAGGACCGGGGTGCTCAAAAAGCGTCCATTCATTCCAGTCAGCTCCATCACTTGTTTTTCTAAAACTGCTTTATATCCGTAAACATGCACCAGCTTCTTGGAGAGTTTCCATGGACTCTTACTCCAGCTCTGCAGGGTCGCCCACTTCCCAAGGCTGACCTCTTTCCTCAGGGCAGACAGTGAATCACAGCGCAGAGTCAGGGAGCTCTGGAGCCAGGCACGTTTGGTTTGAATGCCAGCTGCATCACAGGCAGTGTAACTTTGGCGTCAGCCCTTATCATCTTTGGGTCTAAGCTCCCTCATCTTTAAAATGGGCATAATTATCTTACAGCTTCCAGAGTGAGTGGCAGGCACATTGACTTTTACAAATGAATGAAATACTTCAGAGAGATGAGCAAAGAAAAACAGATGGAGAGAATAAAAAAAATAAAAAAAACAAAACTCTGGGCCTCTGTATCTTTGTATATAAAGGGCCTAAGAAAAGGGATGGGCTGGATGAAGCCTTCCATTGATCAAGGTCTTGTTCTGCACATTCTTGGAAAATCCCTCAATCAAAGAGAACGTGGATCTGCAGAGGACAGAAACAAAGCTCCTTCTATGTGCTTATACCCCCAAGTTATCAGGGAAACAACACAAATGTTTGTTTATGTTTATTTTGGTATGTTAGCACGGATGGTGTTGGTCTCACTGTGTGTGTTTAAAAATATTCATCTCCACAAGCAGAGAAATGAGGAGTCTGCATGGTGGCTGGACTCTCCTGGAGGGAAAGTTTTGAGGTGGAAGTCTTTCAGAGAAAGGCTTTGTCCTTTCTATATAATTATTATGAGGCATAATTGCAGGGTGGAAGTTACAGCAAATGAGTTTAATGCAAAGCAAGTGACTTTGATTAACCACTGTGACCACACATATCCTCAGATGCATTAGGGAAAGCCAGCCCGGCTCTGATGCGGTTCTTTCATTGCATCGTTATGTAGTGACTTTCAGACGCAGCTCCGTTGATGGGAAAGGGTGCAACAATTTGGTTCCCAAAAGAGGTGCTGTGACCTCATAAAAAAAAACACAGTCCACTAGGAGCAGGTGACAGTGTTTGGCTAACCACCTAGATTCCCCTTTAATGAGGAACTTGTTGCCAAATTTTCAGCTCTGTCAGCGGACACCTGTCTTATCCAAAACCATGACCTTTCCAAAGTGGTGCATTTCAGCCCCATTGGACAACCCGGAGAGGCCCCCAGCTTCCAAGGTCCCCCGTGGAATCAGCCAACACTATTGCTGAGCCTAGATCACACATAACTCAGTTTCTCAATACCCCGATCCACCTCTTCCTTCTTCCTGTCTTAGTTGTTGATAGTAAGTCATTTGCAAATCAATAGTTTCCATTCCCTGGTGGTGTAGTGATTATGCACTGGATGGCTAACTGAGAGGTCGGAAGTTCTGAACACCAGCTGCTCAGTGGGAGAAAGATGAGCTTTTCTACTCTTGTAGCTCTAGTCTCAGAAACAGCCCTATCCAGTTTCTATGAGTCTGAATTGACTCAGTGGCAGTGACTTTGATTTTTATTGGCCTCTGTTACAGTGTATCTACTGGAGAATCCAACATTTCAACTTCCAAAGAGAGACACTTAAAGTAGGATTAGGGCACTCAGGAATTTTCCTGATCATGGAAAACAGAAATTTTCAGTAGTCTTAAAATGAAGCTACACTATTGCAGAAGGGAAGGAATTTGGTTACAGCTTTACACTGTAGAAACCCTACAAGGAACAGACTATGTATCTTACATTAGGTTGAAGACAACCTGAAGTTATCGCCAGTATTTTTACTGTGGTAATTATAGAGATGGTAACCACATATAATGTATGTTATCAAATGTTGAAGACATGGTCATTTGTTACATGTCAGTGACATTAATGACATTCATCCTGTTGTCCAACCATCACTACGCTCCTTTCCAAATGTTTCCGTCACCCTGAACAGGAACTCCATGCCACTTACACAATGACTCCCTTTTGTCCCCTCTCTCCCTCCCACTAACTGCCCTGAAAACCCCTAAGAAATGCTGGTCTCTAGACACATGCCCACTTGGGGAAGCAGTATTACCTAGTAGACAAGCAGGGTGTCAAGTTTTCCCCAGAGCAAGGCTGGAGAAGCACTGAGTTGGATGGACGGATCTGAGTGGGTGGGGCGACACTAGAATAGCATGATGGCCATCATGGAGGGAAATGGGGTCCTGGTCCTGACAACTCTGACTGTCATGTGGGGCTAGTATTCTGGAATCCAGTCTCCTGCCCCCTACTCAACCCTGATCAAAAGAGTCTACCTTTCCGAAGCAACCAACACTTCGAAAGAGATGAAGATAGTTTTCTCCAGGGGCTTACTATCTCATTTCTATCCACTTCCATAATGATGAAATCCACATTCTTGCAGAAAACTTGTTTTTCTAAAACTGCTTTATATCCGTAAACATGCACCAGCTTCTTGGAGAGAAAATATGCTGGGCGAAGGGTACTAATGTTGTACATATGCATAATTCCTTCTCATATTGAAGCATTAGCTCAGAAAATTCTGACCCCAGGGATAAGGAGAGGAAAGCACCCATCACCTTGTATTTTTATTTTTTAAAATATAAATTTACCCATTATATTTCTGTGCTATGACAGGTTGACTAGAGAAACAAATCAATGCCACACATATATGTAGAAGAAATGCTATGTCAAGAAAGTATCCCAGCCCAGTTCAACTCAAGTTTATGAGTCCAATACTAGTCCCTGAGTCCCTCGTTCAACTCACGCAACCACATACAGTGATGCAGAATGCAGGAAGACCACAGGCTGGTGGGTGGGGGTCATGTGGATCCGAGGTCAGTGAAACAGGCAGGGTAACAGCGACTCTCAGGGTGGGTGAGCCAGTCCCAGCAAGCGGGAGAGTGAGCGGGAGAGAGAGGAGGTTCCCAGGGTCCTGTTTATGAGAAGACCACACCTCCAAGGAAGTACCAACAGGCTGTGACCTGAATGAGGGATTGGGTTTGACCCCTGAACTTTCATACATCTTCACGATGACAGAAAGTCATCTAACTCCCATATGTTCCACCCCTGAATTATTTTCACTGGTAGATCCAGGGGGAAAGATGAGATGACATTTGAGCATTTCCAGAACTAATTAAAATTAACATTAAGTAAAGGATTCTATTGGTCCCAAAACTCAAATTGATTGCCACCAAGTCGATTCTAACTCATAGCAACCCTACAGAACAGAGTGACACTGTCCCTTTGAATTTCCAAGGCTCTAAATCTTGACAGGAGCCTCATCTTTCTCCCATGGAACTACTACAGAGTTTGAACTGATGACCTTGTGGTTAGCAGCCCAACATGCAGTCCTCCCCATCACCAGGGCTTCTTATTTCAGTGATAGGTAAGTGTTTTGGGCTAATACCGTACTCATACTCAATCAACAACACTGTTCAATATGCTGTTCTAAAACATGCACGTAGCTAATAGCCCAGAGATTTAAGAGATGCAGGGTTTAATCCCTTATACTAACCAGCAATTCTATTTTTAATTGAAATAATTAATTGATAAAAATGTTTGACAAAATGTATATTAATTATTAACTGTAAAACTGATGATCTGTTCTATAAATCTTCACTGAACTCACAGCAAGATTAAGAAAGAAAACAATATTTCAAACAAAACAGAAATGCATCTACCATGGTCGGTACATTATAGAAAAAAAGAGATGTCTGCCAAACTACCCTAGAAGGCCATTGACCACCACCTCCACCAACTCTACCTCCACCACCTCCACCTCCACCACCTCCACCACCTCCACCAACTCTACCTCCACCACCTCCACCAACTCTACCTCCACCACCTCCACCACCTCCACCAACTCCACCTCCACCACCTCCACCACCTCCACCTCCACCACCTCCACCACCTCCACCTCCACCACCTCCACCACCTCCACCTCCACCACCTCCACCACCTCCACCTCCACCACCACTACCACCACATAGCTTACATAATAAAGTGTAGCCCCTTTTGGATACCTCAAATCTAATACTGTAAGATGCGATTTTTTTTGTTATCTAAAGCCACTAAATTTATGTTCATGAGCTATAGCAGCAGCAGTAGCAACAACAACAAAAACAAATTACAGACCCATCCATCCTTCGAAGTCTTCAGAGGCATCAAAGCAGCCTGGGTAAGGGCATGGGCTCCGGAAGCACACCCCTGTGGCTGAATCTATTGCTCTCCAGTATGAGTGTGCACCACTCGGACAAGACCTGAGTTTCTTTCTTCCTCTTCTCTTAACTGAAGCCCACAGCAGTACTTATCTCGTAGAGTTTTACGAAATTCTAGAGGTAAAGGCTTAGGCTAACTTGTATATTACACTGCCTAGCCCCGAGTGAGGGGGTCTAGATATTTTAGGTACCTGGATGACTAAAGGGAGCCTGGTGCTGGTGTGGTTACGTGTGCAGCCGCCGTCTGCAAGAGCCGCAGACAGAAACCAGCAAACAGGTCTGCTGGAGAAAGGTGGGGGTTTCTGCTCTCTACAACAGCTGCAGTCTCACCAACACCCAGGGGCAGCTCCATTCCGTCTTTCGGGGTCTCTAGGAGTCAGTGCAGACGCGATAGCAGTGAGGTTTCTTTGGTGGTATGGTGGCTGTGAGTTGGATGTGTAATTGCTCAGCAGTTCTAAACTGCCAGTGGCTCCTTGGGAGGAAGACAGGGCTTCCCACTCCTAAAGAGTTACAGTCTCGGGAACTCCCAGAGACAGCTCTATTCGGTCACTGTGATTCGCCGTCAACTCGATATTGGTGGGCTTCTTCTTTTTTTTTTTTTGGTATAAAGTCCTGACATCCCCATTAGTACACAGGGGAATTGACAAATAAGTGATTAGATTGTTTTATCAGAATACGTGAAAAGAATTGGATTCTGAAACAATGTCTGCATACGGATGGAGACTCACCCAAGCCAGTAAGAAGAGGTTTCCATAGCACTTGCTCCTCTTACTGCATCGGAAATGAACACATTGATACGTGGTACGCAAAATGGCTGTGATAATTCTCATCAGAGGATTAGTACCTTTTCTGAGTGTACAGAGGCTACCCCCCAAAAAATGGAATTTTTTTTCAAAGCTGGGTATTTGAATTTTTTACAAAACCACCTTATCACCTTCAAAGCACTTTCCATTACACTTAATACATTTGTCAAATCTGATTCCATTCTTGGAAACATTTTTCCAAACTCATCCTTGTGGATGGCTGACAGCACTGTTCTCATTTTTTTCTTCGCCTCTTCTATGTCATCCAATTGCTGCCCTTTCCTGTCCCTCTTCATTCAAAGAAACAAAAGTCACACAGAGCGAGGTCAGATGAGTAAGGTGTATGGAGGAAATGAGGCATGATGGATTTGGGCCAGAAACTGGCTCGCTGAAATGGCTGCGTGAGCAGGTGCAGTGTTGTGGTGGCAAAACCAGTCCCCAGTCTGCCACAAATCAGGCCTTTTGTGTCACATATTGTTACACAATAATTTCAGAACCTCTAAATAGAAAGCTTGATTGACACTGTGAACTGGTGCAATGAACTCCATATACACTATTGTGGTTTGAGTTGGGGGGGGGAGCCCCCCACCCCTAATTATGGGTTCAGTGAGCAAATTGTATGGTTGAAGTATATAAATATTATATTAAAGTCATCGAGAACATGAGAGATAAAAGAAATATTGCAATAATGGAGTCAGACACATTTCGTGGTAGCATTGCTCACCTCAGCCCCGCTTGATGGTCCACGTGGAGAGAGGGGGAAGGGAAGGAGGGCAAGGGAAAAGGAACTGGGAGGAGAGGGAACCAAGGAGAGGGGAGGAGCCGAGAGAGTGAGCAAACTCTATTGCTAACCCAAGCCTATATACCTTTTGGGGGCATGCAAGCCCACTGATTACAGGTAAAAACATACGTCACAGGAAGGGTTGCACAATAGGTTATACAGCAGTGAGAGGGGGTGGTCTAGGGACATATATGCAATAGGAAGAGGAGGGATTGGGGTATACATGTGACAAGATGGGGGGTTGCTAGAATTATGATGGCAGTTTAACTTTGACCTGTTGTCTGGTCTCCATAGGAACCATTATGAGTTGGGTGTAAAGTCCACCTACAGGAACCAAATCGATGACTGCGGGTCTGTACATTGTCCTTAACATCAGGGAGTGGGGCCTACAGTAGTCTGGTGACTGATTGTCTACAGGGAGGATGTCTGTAAGCATCTGACCTCCCCCCATACACTATGAGTCGACATTTTCCTCCATTCAGGAAGTTGATGGACATCCAGAACAGGGTTTGACATCAATTGACATTTCACCTTTTTTTGAACAAGAGTTTCTGCGGCATTGTTCCTGGGCAGGAAACCAAATTTCACAGCCACACACTGTTCTCTTAAATCGGTCATTACCAAAAATGAGGTTCAAGAGAAATTGCTTTTAAGAAAAAATCCACTGTGACTAGAGGGAATGTTCCCAGGTGACGCCACTGGGTGCACTAATTCAGAGCGAGATGCTAGATGCTGGCCCAGCAGGAAAAATGCGGGCTAAGAAAACTCCGCTCTGTTCAGCGCAATTACGGTTTTTGTTTGTTTGTTTTGGTAAGCCCTCGCGTGAAAGGGAGAGGTGCTTTGAGGCTGCAGTCAGGTAGTTATTACGAGCATGGGCTTGGCTGCTTTTAGCAAGTGGCTAGCACTGGCTGGACATGGGAATCCCTCATGGTAATGTCCCTTTAGACTTCACTCGATCCCAGCTCACCACTGCAAGTGCCTTCTGCTGTGGGGGAACTTGTTTCCCTGATAGTACAAAGCAGGAATTTGAAAACTTCTCCTGAGGAGATTTGAAAGAATTGGTGTGCTAAAGTAAACCAAGTATGGGTGGTGGCTCATTGTCTCAGCTTCTTCTGGCCTGCCTCTGAGTTGAGCTGTGAATAAGAGACTTAATATTCCTGCACCATGTTCTGCTGACTTGTATGCTTACATGCTATTTAACATGTACATTGTGCAATATGCTTTCAGGCTTTAGAAAAACAACTCAAAAGATGCACATCCCCAATCCCCCTACCTCTCCACCAAGTTTATATTCCCTCCATATACATTTTAGGTCATTTCAAACACATGTGAACTGCATCCTAGTCTGCATTCATCTGGTTGAGTCATTTTGGGACACACAGAAAGCCCCGTTCTACGGTCTCCGTCTCACTGAGATCATCTCTCCCCAAACTGCCTTCTCGGGTTGCTTCTGCCCACACTACGCTCCTCCAGTCTCTCGGGCTGAGATTTGAGTGGTCGGGAAGTCAAGCTCACACCTTGCTCTCTGAGCCCTTTGCTCCTCTCCCTTATTGGAGCCTGACCGTTCACAAAAATCCAGGCTGTCCAGTGCGTCTTATGGGGCTCCAGCCGGGATGCAGGCAGCCCCAGGCTTGCAGAATGCTTAGACTCATTTTTTGGGCCGCTCTGAGGCCACACTTGTTTGCAGCCGCTGAGCCTGCACTCCTGTCTGATGGTTGCCACCCCAAGACCCCAGGGCTGTGTTTGGGAGATGAGGGCATGAAGATGCTCTGTGAACCTTTGCTCTTTACTTATTCGGTGGCCTTTCCCCCATCTCACTCTTTCCCTGGTGTTGAGAGTTCTGTATCAATGTCTGCTAGTTTCTTGTATGATAGTGGTAGGGGTGTATGCTGCATCACTGTTAACACGGCCATCTTGCACTGCCTCCCTCCAAACACTCTCAACTTTTGAACAATTTAATATCTGACTTCTCTTTCAGCTATGAAGCAATGAAGACAGAGACAATGCCTGTTTTATTCATCATTAAATCTCCAGTGCTGGGCACTGTACTTGGCATTCAAAAGATGCTCAAGAGATATATGAAAAAAACGAATGGCCAGATCGTGCATTATATGAATTAAATTAAAAAATATAAACAAAAATTTTATTGTCCTTGTCCCTGGGCTCAAGTTAGTGGAAAGTCCAAATACAAATTTAAGAGATGTCACAAAACCCAGACTTTAATCCAAGTTTTGGCACTAAGCAGGGTTATGAATTTAGAAAACTGTTAAATTTCTCCTAAAATTTTTTATGGTAAATATTAGACCCAGCATAGATGACTTCTGCCATCCTTGATGGAACTGATTTCTGAAATATAGATGCAAAGATGAACCGTGGTATATCCATTCCAAACACGAAAATCCTGAATCTAGTCATTGCCCTAGAGTTGCAAAGCATACTTATAAATGCCGACTGTTAAAACCAATCATTTCTTCCTCTACCTTTCATTCCCTTCATTTTTCTTCAGGTTTTCAAATAATTATTGCACATGTGGAAGACAGATAATTATCTATATGCCTGCTTTGAATGAAGGACCTGTATCAGGGCCAAAGTTCCTTCCTTTGGTGAGATTCAAATTCTAGTCGTGTGCTTCTTTTGGTAAGTGGTTTTGGGAAATGGACGTGGGTGTTCTTATTTGGATGCATTTATGATAAGCCAAAGGATCATATGTCCAGAAGCACACTTTGTTCTAGATGAGGAAGCCAGGGACGCAGCGAAGAGGGATTTGTCTCACTGACCTGTTTCCCCTCTATCTTTGGTCTTTCAAGATGGAGTTATGTGCTTTTATTTGCTTTCCTGACAGATTTCATTCCCTTTAACCCTAAATCAAAATGTCTTCAATATAAAGTGGGCTTCCGTGATGTAAATGAATTAAAAAAAATGCTTCTCTTACCACTTTCTCTGTCTTGCCCACTCGGGGTCTCAATCTCTCTCTCTCTCTCTCCTCTCTCTCTCTCCCTCCCTCCCTCCCTCCCTTCTCCCCTCCCTCCTTCCCTCTCCCTCTCCCTCTCTCTTTTTCTGATTACTTTGGAGGTTTATGTCTGCAGGTATGACTGCCTGTTCATTGGTTCACATCCATTAATACAGCCATGATCTAATAGAAGGACCCCAGGCATAAACCTGACAAGAGCAAGCAAACAGATGACTGTTGGAACTCATTTGTAATATAATAGTATTCCAGCATACTGTATGTTTTTGACCTTAAGCAAGCGAAAGTTGATGACTTTAATAGAGTTTTCTTTATAAACCTTTTTCTTTCGACTTCAAAACTGCTGACTTTTTTTTTCCAGCCCTGCCTCTCCTACAATTGCTTCCAAAAGCATATTTCTATGTTTCAAAGCCAGAGTTCGCCTCAGTAATGGTCGGTTAATTGTATGGGCACTCACAATTTGTGGCAAGCCAGAGGCCCTCCCGGACAGGATAAAATATTGCCCTGTATGCCTGCTCCACTCCCTCTCCACTGAAAATACTCCACCTAAATATGAAAAAAGCTCTTTTGTTCCAATGGTCTAAGAATAACATGATCATAATAACAAGCATAAAAGCCCCAGACATCTGCTATTATAGATTTGTATTCAGAAACCACCCTGACAGATATTGCAGATAGAATTTTAGGCAAACGACTTACCTTCTCTAAGCCTTTATTTCTCTTTCTTTCAATGTGATTGATCATAGCACCCACCTATGGGGAGCGTGGTGACAGTTAAATAAGCTGCTTGTAAAAGAATGTGGGGGCATCCCGGCATACGCCATACCTTTAGTGAAAAATGGTTGTAGATTCGTGTGTTCCTTATGTCTTACAGCTGCCTTTCGTGGCTTTGTAAGTGGCCCTGGCAGCATAGAGGGTTACACGCTGGGTTAGCCACAGGTTAGCAGTTTGAATCCACCAGATGCAAGGCAATGTCATGGATTCTTGATGGTAGAAATTTACTAGAGACAAAGAGAATTCTGTAGTTTGAGATATGATAAGGCTGCTGTCCATCTCAGACACTGTACCCCTGCCCTCCTTGTCAGACTGATGTGTGAGCCTTGGGGATCCGTAGTACCTAGTCTTCTGCCAGCTCCACCAATGACAACTCTCGCATCAGCTTTCTAAGTCTCTCTTTGCATGTTTATTACTCAGTGGTCTTCTACGGCTTTCCTTCAATCTCATTCAAATTCAACCTTTCCCTGCCACTTCTTCAAAATTTGCAGGGGCCAATCGGAGCCAAAAATGAAGTCTACAGTGACATGGCCTCACACAAAGTTTTAGAGTTGCAGAATTAAAAATAATCATTTATTACCTAATGAATTGAAAATGGATGCTTTTTTTTAAGCAAAAGGGAAGAAATTTATTGGAGCCCATACAGGAAACCCTAGAGGGGCCCAGCATCCCCTACTGTGTAGGCAGGCATGCCTAGCAAAGTGTTACACCATTCACTGTACCCTCATGTCCCAAAGGGACTCCCCTTTAGCCGAGCCCCAAAGCCCTAGGATTGGCTGGGGGTGGGGACAAAAACTGATGCTATTTGTTCTTTGGCATATTTCTGGAAATGCTTTTGTATCATTATCAGTAGTCAACAATAGCCTCCAGGTCTGAGTTGAGCAGAGTCAAGACTAAGATCTACAAATTAGTGATTTGGTAGCTTTGAGAAGTCAGTAAATATCAAAACCTAAAATCCACTCACTGCCATCATGTCACTTCCTGCTTATGAAGACCCTCTATGGTCCCTGCGGGTTTCTGAGCCTGTAGCTCTTTACAGGCTCAGAAAGCCTCACCTTCCCGTAGTAGAGTAACAGGTATTTTCAAACTGCTGTCCTTGTGGTTTGTAGCCAAACGCCCAACCACCATGTCACTGGGGCTCCTACTAGTTAATATCTTGGGGGGAGGAGGGAGGTGGTCAAATATTTTTCAGATTAACCCCATTAGCTTTGAATTCCATTTTTTTCATTAACTTTTTGAAACATCTTCAGATAGCCCTTTCTCTTCACTTGTGACAGCTCCCAAACTCTTCCTGTCATAACCTCCCTAAGGAATACTTGTCTACCTCAGGGACCTAGGGAAAATAATCATGGCCTTTGAAAGATTATACAAACGGCAACTTATTCTTATATCCCCATACTCCACTATGAATATTTTCTCCTCTCATCTGACTTGATTCTGATCTCAACTCAACTCTTTCTTAAAAATGTAATTATATAGTGATAAGCATGCCACACAGAAACCCACAAGGCTGTGTTTAGGAACAGACTTTTCTCCATCTAGACTCTGATCACGTTTCTCTAACCAATGCTTCATCATGGTCATCTCCCACAGTGTTTCTCATACACCCCAGGGTTCAGGTGGGGAACAACCACCACATAAAAGCCCCATTGGTGACCTTGCACCAAAAAACATCCACAAATTTAGTGTTTCAGTTACTGCTAAAGTTCAATATCCAGAATTGTACCATTTATTTTTCAGTCTTTATAAGTGCATTCACTTTAGCTCCAATAAAGGCTCCATAATTATATATAGAGTTAAATCATATACCTTCCTCTACATATGGATTTATAATTGCTAACTAATGTTCTCTCTTCTCCTTCCCTGAATGCAATGTCTATTGTCATTTCCAGCATGACTAAATATGAGATGGAACTTCTTTGGTTTGTTGGGCAGACGAGAGGCGGGAGGTCCAGCTAGAGTATTATTAGAGAACTCCAATACCATCGGTCCTTATGGAGGCTTAGCTGTAGGAAAACCTGCTTCCTAGGAAGGACACTCTGCTACCATCAAATAGGGGAGAAATTAATATGAATATCTAGATTGTAAAATAAAAAGTCAACCTTGACCTTTGGAGGTCAAAGCATTTGAAGGTAACTACAATCAATTGTCTCCGCTCCCTCACAGGTAAAGGAAACACTTTAATAAACTGCAGACTCAATAGGAAGAGAGGAAGATGTGTGGGTGGTCACTGGGCAGGATGTCAAAGGCATGTGAGTCTGACTTTCCAACCTCTCTAGGCTAACCTTGCACAATTATGCCAGTTTAAAATACTGATCAAGCTGTGGTTTGGCTTATTTATTCATAAGCTTTTTAGATAATTAAATTTGCATGATGGATTTTTTTCCCCATTGCATTAGTGGCTAGATGTCTTCCAGGAAATTACAGGAGAAAGCAAGGCCAACCTAACAGGTGTCCCAGTACAGTCTCCATGTCTAAACCTGAAGACGTGGTCTACAGGATTCCCTACTAGTTCCAAACGGGATTTGGGTAAAACAGATGGAGAATTTTACTCCCAATACTGCCCTATAGGAACAGAAACCATATAGTCTTTTGGTTTTGATTTGCTTTGTGAGATGCAAAATCAAGAAGGTTTCAAAGCCACCCATAGCCAGGTATTTAAATAGAACAACTTCTTGTGGTCAGGAAGAATCTCTAGGCTTGGACTTGTTCCAGCTCCTCACCGTAGCACCACACACACTACGTGTATACGCGAGGCTGGTAGCTCCTTACATGCAGGATTGACTTTCTAAGGAGGAATAATCACCATTTCCTAAACACTTCATAAGTGGACTAAAATATATTTAATTTTTCCAAACTCTAAATGGTCATTCTCTATCTTTTAAATTTTTCATAATTCTCCACTAAGGTCTAGATCAGCAGTTCTCAACCTGTGGCTCGTGACCCCTGTGGGGGTTGAATGACTCTTTCACAAGGGTTGCCGGATTCATAACAGTAGCAAAATGACAGTGATGAAGTAGCAACGAAAATAATGTTATGGTTGGGGGGTCACCACCACATGAGGAACTGTATGACAGGGTCTCAGTGTTAGGAAGGTTGAGAACGGCTGGTCTAGAGAGTGCCTTTCTTTGTATGACCTCCAATTAATCCTTCCAAATTCACTTGTGCTGACTCTGTCAGAGAAATTCTACACACAGGTTAAACTAGAACACTCACTGGCAACAGTGTTATGGAAACTGGCTTCTGGCCTCTAGACTCTGTAACCCAGCTTTTCGTTTTGCAGAATGGCCTTCCCGTGGCCCCTCGGAACCTGATGAGAGCAATATTAAAACTACTCTTTTCAACAATGCTTTCCTGCCAAACCAACCATATAACATTTTCTCCTTCATCCTTCCATCAGATTCGTGAGGCATGCATTGTCTTCTGATGTTTCTTGTAATCACTGCCAGATGTGTTCCTCCTCTATGCTAGCTTATAAGTTCCTTGAAGTCAGTAGTTTGTCTTACTGTTAGCTTCCATGGAGTTGATCGCAACTCAAAGGGCCCTCTTCACAACAGAATGAACACTGCCCAGTCCTGAGCCATCCTCACAATGGTCCCTAGGCTTGAGCCCATTGTTGCAGCGCTGTGTCCATCCACGTCACTGAACCCCTTCCTGTGTTTCACTGCCCCTCCGTTTTACCAAGCAGGATGTCCTTCTCCTGACAGCATCTTAAGCATCCTTATTTGCTGTCTAATATCAGGAAGAATTATTTTCCGTTGTAGACAGTGTATGTTTTGCAGAATTAGACAGAATTTTTAAAGAGAAATGAATACCAACACCTCAATGAGAGTTTAATTAAGTATAAAAATCATTGACTCACCATAAAATTAAATATGCATTTCAGTGGCTATAGAAATACTAAAGTATATCAAACGATGGATTAAAATCAACATGATTTGCATGAAAAAGAAAAATTTTAAATATATCCAAATTGTTCTAGATACCCTCTGAATCTAGGGAGAATTATAAATTAGAAAAGTATATTAGCATGATTGTAGAAAGAAACATTATTTGAGGGTCCTAAGCAATCATAATATTTTAATACAGAGTAACGTCTAGCACTGGGAGAACTTAAAAGACAACATTTTTGGTGAATTGACTTTGAGACTACTGTGTTCCCATCTGAAATCAAATATATTTATATGTGTGTATATATATATATAAATATATTTCATATCAGAGTACATATTAAATGGTATGTGATTTAAATATAAAATTATGAGCTCAAAATGGTTATTGGAATCCATGGGAGAGTAATTTAATGTTTTAGATTGTATTTATCAATGATTTATAACTTCTCAGACTTATGTCATATTTAGAAGACTGTTAAATTAAACATAAAGTAATAATTTTAACTGTCAAAATATACTGAAAAGTTTAAAAATATGGAAATAAAATTACATTCAGATCACATATGGCTAATTTCTTTAATATGGGGGCGGGGGAAGAAACCCTATGACCCCATAGGAAAAATAGTATATGTTTAATTAAAAAGTGAGGAAATGCCATTAAACATGTGAAAATACAGCCCATCTCACACAAAATGAAAGAAATGCAATAAAATTACACCGAGACTATTTTCTTCTTACCAAATTATCAAAATACGTTCAAGCTGTATAATCAAGTATCTAGAGAAGTGAGAAATAACCAACAGGAGTATGTTTTTGTATAATTGGTATAGAATACAATCTGACAATCTTCATCAAAATTAGAATGCATATACCTTTAAAAGTAGCAAAATCACTTTGGTGAACTTATCTTCTAATACGTATAAAATGGTATTGCGTGAAATAAAAAGATAAAGATTGTTTAAAAGTAAATGTCCATCAGTAATGGATGGGTCAAACTACTAAATTTTACAATGGAATATATACACACACAAGGTAGGGAGAACCACATTCACCATTAGTTATGGGATGAGCTCCAATATTGATTTTTAATTTAAAAAAATCAAGGCACAAAACAGTAGCTGCGTAAAATATGCACCAATTTTTAAAAAATATGTCTGAAAAGGTACAAAAGAGATATAACAATAGTTCCTCAAGGCAAGAGCCTGGCTGGTGAGAGGCCAAGAGTAGGAGAGGGAATTTCATACATAAGCATAGCAATCCATGTATGCACACACATCCAAGTACATGCACAAGGAAGAGTCTATAATGGCAGGTCAGATAAAAACACTGGGGAAAAGGAGTTATAAGCTTATCAATGGAAAAGTGTGCATGAAATTTTGACTAAGAAATATTTACATTGTGTTGTATATCCCCATAAATTAAGAATTATAAAACTCAAAGCAGCAAATTTATGTTGAACAACTTGACAGGTATCAAACGACCAAATATATCTTCAGTGACATTGGCAAAAGCCAACATCTTCTAAAATTACCCTTTGCAAAGAATACAAAATCATCTCTAGCAAGAACTACATGGACTAACTTTAAATATAAGGTGCATCAGACAAACTCAAACTGACGGGCATTCTATGAAATAATTGGCCTGTGTACTCTTCACAAATATTAAGGGCAAGAAAGACTCCAGATAAAGTAGACAAAATAGGTCTGACAACTAAAAACAATCAGTCCATGAAAATAGATTAGATTTAGGACTGGGGGAAATAGACATAAGACATTATCAAGAGCTCATACCTACATTTATTGAGTTTTTATTCTTTATGATTATTGAATTGCATGAGTTTTCATAAATTTTGCATAAAAGCAATCTATTTTGCAAGCACTTCTCCCTCTTCAGTGGCTTGAAAATTCGTTGCGTTAGCACTGGTTTTCTAAGAGCAGAATTTGTTAATTTTGAGGAAATCAAATTTATCTTTATATTTTAATAGTTCAATATGAATATTAAAGTTAAGCATTAATTACTGGTACTCTTTTTGTAGTAAAGACTGTGTTCTTCTCCAAGAAAACTTGCCTTTTCCCCAGCTCCTAGCATGTAAAATAGAAAACTTTGGATTTCCTAATGATGAGTGCCTTTGTTATTCATTAATTGATTTGTACCTGTGCTATCCCCCAAATAAAGATTTATCTACCTGGAATAAAAATAGAATTCATAAAGATTGATGTGTCAGACATTCATATGCTGAAATGGGCTAGTATTGGCCATTCTGAATTAGATTATCATATGATTTACTATGATGGGAATGATAAAGAGAAATAGTGTCACATTTGTCCTCCCAAAACATATATATATAAGTACTTTCCTGGGGTACTATACTATAATTGATAGGATAATATCCATGGATCTATAATGAGAATCAGCTCATTTGAACATTATTCAAATAACCACCCCCAAACCCAAATCATTGCCATATAGTCAATGCTGATTCATGGTGACTCTATAGGACAGGGGAGATCTCCCCCTGTGAGATTCTACAACTGTAACTCTTTATAGGAGTAGAAAGTCCCCATATTTCTCCCACGGAGAAGCTGGTGGTTTTGAACTGCTGACCTTTGGATTGCAGCCTAATGTGAAATGACCACTAATGCTGGTGATGAAGAAACTAAAGAGCTCAACCAACTTCGATAGTGATGAGCCATACAATGAAAATGCATTGGCAGTTATTAGTAATTGGATTGCTAAAATAGGCAACAAAAAGAAGGATCAGTAGGTGGAAAATAGGGGCATTGTGATAGAAAAACAAACAAAAAAACAAGAGATATCATAATAGAATGTTGCAAAAAGAGGGAATTCATTGAAAATATGTTAGACTTTGTCAGATTAAAGGCAGAGATTAAATTGCATACATTGGTGGAAAGTAGCCTTGGAAAAGCTCAGTATCATTAGCCAATACAAGACCAGGGGTTGACTGAGAATGGACCATAAGTGACTCATGTGAAATTCATATCGATGCTGAAAAAACTAAAACAAGTATACCAGAGAAAAATATGATTTTCAGTGTATCCCACCTGAATATTGAGACTATATCAAGAACAGATTTGACACAATGAACAATAATGATCAAACTCACAGGAGTTGTGAAATGATGCCAAGAATATCAAACATGAAGAAAGCAAAAACTCATTTAAAAAAAACAGGAAAGAAACCACCAACATGAGTGTCAGAGAGACTCTGAAACTTCCTCTTGAATCTAGAGACATTAAAATTACTGGTAGAAAAGATGCAGTAAAGAACTGAGCAGAAAATGTCAACGCACAATTTGAGAAGACAAAATAAAGCATAAAGGATGTACAGCACCTATGGTTATAAAACCCCACAGAAAGAATTTGTGCAGTACTCCTCAAGCAGAAGGGAATGAAGCAAAGCAGTCAGGCCTGACGTTGTCATATGGACGTATTCCATGGGAACAACATGATTCAGGAAGCTTCCAAAGAACATGGAAGAAAAACGCTGAATCGCTGCGCTGAAAACAATTGCTGGATGTCCAACCAGTTCAAAGGGTAGCATGGGATAAAGAACCTAGTTCATTGAAAGAAGCAGTTCAAGCTGCACGGAAGGCATTGGCAAAAACAAGGCCCCCCCCAAATGAGACAACACCAAATGAAAGATTCCTACAAACTGATGTGGTGCCAGAAGCACTCACCATTCAATTTCAAGAAATTTGAAACAGCGCCTCCTGGTGTACAGACTGAGAGAGACTCACATAGCTACTCGTTTCACAGACAGGTGACCTAAGGAAATGTATAAATTATCAACCACCACTTATATCACATTCAAGTAAAATTTTGCTGAAGATAATCCAAAAATGGCGGCAGCAGTACATTGACCTCAAGCTGCCAAAATTTCAAGCTGGAATCAGAAGAGGCTATGTAACAAGTAGTATCATTACAGATGTCAGGTGGATCTTGGCTGGAAGCAAGGGATATCAGAAAGAAGGATATATGCATTACATTCATGATATTGACTATGCAGAGGCATTCAGCTGTCTGGACCATTCCAAATCATGGACAACACTGAAAATAATTGGATTTCAGAACATTTTTCTGTGCTCATGTGGAACCTATACGGAGACAATGAGGCAGTGGTTCAAACAGAGAAAGGGGATACTGCATGACTGGAAATCGTGAAAAACGTGTGTTCATATGGTTTCTATTCCTAATACTTAGTCTGTTTGTATTATGAACTGGATGATATGAAGAAGAATGTGATAGAAAGAAGAAGGATTGGAGGAAAGCGCTTTAAAAACTTGTGATTTGTAGATGACAAAATGGTGCTAGCTGAAATTCCAGAAGACTCAAAGCACTTGTTGATGATGATCAGAGACTATAGATTTCTGTATGGATTGCCACTCAATGTAAAGAAAACCAAAACCCTCACAACTAGACCAACAGACAGCGTCACGGCTGACAGAGGGCATATAGTGCAGGTGTTGAGAATTTCGTTTTAACCTTGATCTGTGATCAACACTCACAGAGGCAAGAATCAAGAAGTCAACTAGCATATTTTCTGGGGGAAATCTGCTGCAAAGACCTACCTAAACTGTTAGAGAAAAGTTGTCACATTGAAGACTAAAAGGTACTTGACCCTAGCCATGGTGCTGTCAATCACCCCACACACTCACCAAAGTTGGAGCAGTAAGATTGTAGTTGAATGGACACAGTGGCAAACCATCCACTTCAATCTGAAAGGAAGCGAATAATCTTGCATTTGCCCTACTTGGAGAGAGTTGATAAATAGTGGATACAATGGCCCAAACCACAGACTTCTCAATTGGTTCCCCCCACACACTTCTGACTGAAAAAATTAAAGTTGAGCAAGTTATCTGCATAATGGATGCCCAAAGCACTGTGCCTGTTTTAATTGCAGACGGGAGCAGAGATTTCAATGGGACTTTTAAATGAGTGGATTTAAGGTCCTAAACCATTTACTGAAATAATTGTAATACAAAAATAAAACAGGGCTTCACCAATGTGATTTTAAACACAAAGCATAATCAACAATGGCTTCCAAGAGATGGACGTTGTCCAGACAAGGGAAAAGCCCTGGTCAGGAGCAAAGGATATGGCAATAATTTTGGGATCCTCAAAGGTTTTGCTTGTTGACTGGAGAGTGAAAGAGTGATAGCATTTATTGATTATGAGAAAGTTTTTGGAGAAAAAAAAAGAAACCAAACGACCTATGACTGAGTTCATTTTCATGGTGGTGGAACCATTCGGAGAGGAAGAACAATACTGGTTGTACAACAGAGCATAACGAATGGCACTGAATTATACATGTAGAAGTTGTTGAATTGGAGAATGTTTTGTTGTGTATATATTTTTTCCAAAATCAAAACAAAATTGACATAAGTAACGATGAATATGGGTAAAAGGAAACTGCTCTAAATAGATTGTGGTAACAATTGTACAACTCTTTTGGAAATGGTTGACCTATTGAATTGTATGTTGTGTGGGTGAAGTGGTAATAAAACTGTAAAAAAACAAAAACAAAACACATTTATGATTAATGGAGAAAGTTTCCTAAAGATGGAACAGAAAAACACCAAGGTAACTGCACTGGACCGTTCTTCTTGACCATAACAATGATCATGTGAATTGTGCTCATCACACAAGATATTTCACAAGACTTTTCATGATGTCATTAGGCATATACCTTATAGTCCTCATTCAGATCCTTCTGATTTCCATTTGTGTCTTAATCTTACAAAATATTCAAAGGGTCCCTATTTTTCTTTAGTTAGTAATATAGAAGAGACTGTATTGATGTGGTTACACACCCAGGAACTTCCCTTCTTTAGCAATGGACTGCATAGTGGTTATCATGACTTTCAAAAATTTGTTGATCTTGATGGGAGCTATGTTAGGAATAACATTTCATATTTTTATCATTTAGATAATTTTTATATTTGTATTTGAATGCAAGTTTCCATGAACCTTTTGAAGTTCCTCTTTCAGGTGTCTTACTAGTTTGGATATTGCTGTGTGTTTATATTGAAATTGAACAATCAAGTAAATAAGTGGCTATTTACACATCAGCTGTGGAAAACAGCTTGATTTATCCATTTGTTAATAGATAAACATTTGGTATAGGGTTTCTATGAATCAAAATGAACTCAATAACAGTGAATTTAATGTTTTTAGACACTGGTAAGAACTCATGTTTAAACTAATGACAAATAAGATGCTTTAAAAAGAAAAATATTTATTCACACATATACACACAGGTTTGTGAAGCTACATATATTTCTTTGTCAGGGTAGTTGAGAAGGCCTAAAAGAAATAACACTTCAAAATCACTAGTCATATATAGCACTCAGATCTTGGTTTCTAATACTCACATCAAAGGAACCAAGGATTCTTGGAGAAATGGTAGCTTCTAGGACTGAAGCAGAAAAAAATACAGGATGAATCTAGAATACCACTGTGTGCAAGAGAGGGAAAAATGAACTGAGGCATTGTAATCCCCAGAAAGAGCTCCGAATGGTGAAAGCTATATTAACTTAAGTAATCAAATTTAATATATATATTATGCACATGATATATACACATCATTGAATAAATTAAGTAAAACAGAAAAATGTAGAAAATTTTAAATAAATTATTTAGATACTCTTCCCTCCAATAGATGGACCAAAATTCCCTGTCAGTAAGTAAAAGCAGCACATCGTGACTTCCTTTCACAGAGTTCAGGTTGGGAATGGGAATGGTGATGAATAAGTTTCCGTGGAAAACCTAACAAACTACCCCTTTGAGTCCAGTGCTCAAGGTCACCATCATGATGACTATGTGATGTTGATAATGTGATAATACAGCATGAGGAGGCTTGAAAAGGTTCAAGGGAAAAATGAAATTAAAAGATAACAGATTTTTTTCCCCATGAACTTTTTGAACACACGATGTGTTTCCAATGGCACCTACACACCTGTGATCTTCTAGCCAAGGAGGACATTAAATACATTCTGATAGAAGTACAGGAAGCATCACGGGCCAATATTTCTCAAAATAGTTAATCCCCCCAAAGCAAGAAAACCAGAGAAACTCCCTGTCAGGAGGAATCTAAGAAGACATGATCCCTCATTGCAATGTGCTATTCCGGATGTGAACCTGCAACATGGAAAGAGCATTGAGTAAAAATGAAGGAAATCAGAATTGTCTATGGAGTGGGGTTAATATAATATTGCTTCAATATTGGTTTATTTATTGTAACATGTATCTTATTCTAAAATGAAATTAATCATAGGGTATCTGTGTGGGAGGGTGCATAGGGACTCTGTGTACTACCTGTAGATTGAGAAGGGAGTTCTGATTTTATGAGTTAGTCAGAGAGAAATCTGAGTGGCCTTTACAGAAGTATGTCCTAAGATGCTGGTGCTTAGAAGGGCATTTTGGTGGTGGGCATTGAGCGGTTCCTTGTTATTGGAATTCAGTTAGGACCCTGCGAGACAACCAGAGTCTTCATTTTCAATCACAATTTTAACCGAGTTAAAATTGTTGCTGCTATTTTCTGTTCATCAGTAGCAACGAAGTCTAGGACTGATTTCTGATAATGAGGGTAAAATATTAGTTATTTTGGAATCAAGAATGGTTACAAAATATAAACATTGTCTAGTGTGTTTATTTTAAAGTGTACAAAAACCACGTGTCGGCTGAATCAAGCATAATGATATATATGATATTTCTAGGAAGAATAATTAAATTCCTACCAACGTACTATTATAAGATAGAACTTTGTTTAATTTTAAGATGATTTCCTTTTATCTTATATGTCTAATAAATCAGGATTTGATGAATTATTTAGTAAGAGTTGGCAAACCAATCCAGCAATGCCTGCATATAAAGTAATTCTGATTCCAATAAATGTATTTTTGACAAATGACTTTTGCTTGCATGATTTATCAACAACGCTGAAAGGACCTACAGCGACAGTGACAAGGCCTGCCATGCACTTGGCTCCTAGTTTTTCAGGCCAGGAGACAAAAGCAAGAAAATATAGCTCATATCTAAGGAGAGATTGGAAAATGCTATGTTGGTGTTAAGTTGACAGCATATGGATCAAACAACAGAAAATGAAGAAAGCAATAAAGACAGAGTTTACTTCTAACTGCAACCATGGAAATTGTGTCTGCTGAGAAAAATAAGAAAGGAAATGGCATTAGCTAAGTGAGTGTAGTATACTGTTCACTACTAAGTATCTTCTCACATCAGAAACTGAGTTCTAAGAGGTTACACTTAGAGTTTACAGAAACTTTATCTGGGATTAACAAAATAGTAGAAGCAATATAGGAAAAACGCTAAAAGAAAAGGGAATTGAGTCGGAATGTGAGTTCATTAACTGCTGTGCTATAATTTCGTATACAATAACAGGGATGGGCTTGAGCCAGAATCAGCTCAATGGAAATTGGTGGCCTGCTTTTTATAGTTTGTTTGTCTTTTTCCTTAGCATTATTATGCTACTAGCATGTAATATCAGGAGTTATTTTATAACCTACCCTACAGTCAACTTCCATAAAATAATTTTGAACACCAAGAAAGGTTTCTGTTGTATAGTTAATGAAATGCTTCAGGTCCAAAATGCATCAGGAAACATTGTCACACCTTTTCATGTTTAGCACAATCAAGCACTTAGCAATTAATCAATAGATGTACATGAGGGGGCTTCAAAAAGTTTGTGGAAAATGCAATTTTTCCAGGAGCTTCTTGAAGCCCCCTCGAACTGAATTAATTGTGCTTTAAAAAGAAAAGGGAAATACTCAAAGGAGCTATCACAGAGTGCTTCATTTATCGCGAATAATCCTTAGGTGTTGCTGTAAGGTGTGATACAGTCAGTTCTGATACCTAGCATCCTCATCTACGGCACAACAAGGCACAACCTGGTCCCAGGCCATCCTCACAATGGCTGTGTTTGTGCAAATTGTGGTAGCCACTCTATGAAGCCATTGCATTGAGGGCCCTCCACTTTTTTCAGTGACCCTCTATTTTACCAATCATGCTGCCCTTTTCCGGGGAGCAGTTTCTCCTGATAACATGAGTTTGTCCTAAACATGGAAGTTAATGACTTGAAGAAACCCATAGAGCGCACACCATCTCTTCAAGTTGCAAGTTAAGACCATTTGCTGGTTTATAAGAAGTCATAGGAAGTGGTCTCAGCAAATAATATCCTCATTCTTCTGAAAAGGTTTGTATTTGAATAGGAGTGATGATGAGAAAACAATCATTATCCAATAAACACAGAGTGCCTTGAAAGGGAACACATTGGCTTGTTCAATAAAGTGAAAAGCCAAAAAGCAGTTCGATCTTGGTGAATGTAGTCCGTTCAGACAGACAGCTCTCAATGGACACCAGTGGAGAGAGCTCCCAGGGAGAGTTTCAGAGGAGGTTAAGGACTAGTCCTCTGTGATGTCAATACTTATATAATTACACTTGGTTGGACTAAATAATCTTGGAGGTCCCTGCCAACATTTAAGCACAGATTGTAAACTAAGGTTGAGGCAGAAACAAAACAAAACAAAGCAACACCCTTTACAAACCGGGATATGCTTTGGCACATCGCAGCTTCTTTTCTGTTATACCTAACACTTCTAATTCTATCAATCTCTTCTAATCTGTCTTTGAAAATAATCTAGAATGTGTCTTCCCTGAGAAGCCACGTCACTGGAATCTACTGAGGTTGCTCAAACTCCCCATTGCTGTGATCCTGTAGATTCTGAGATCCACCCACAGGGACCTGGTTTCCGGTGCCTGGCATCGTTTGGGACTGTTAGCTGTCAGTGCCGACTCGCAGTGGCTTTTGGACAACAGAGTGAAACACTTCCTGATCCTGACAGCCATTGCTAGCCTGTCTTTATATTGAGCTGCATCCCATAGGGATGCCCAGACTCTTGGTTTTTCATCAGCAAGCACTTCAAGTCCTCTTTGCTCTCAGCAAGCAAAGTTTTGTCACGTGTGTATCAGAAGTAGTTACTGAATCTTCCTCATTAACTCATGGAACATTAATTAAATGTTGCCAGGAAGTTTCATTATCATGAGTTACCATGAAGCAGCTGAGCTGCCTTTCATGACTTATTATCTTACACATTTTGCCCGCTTATTACCTCACTATTGTACTATTGTGAAAAGCTTTCCTTTTGTTCTCCCAAGATAGTTCCAAGCAACAATTTCGATTCCATTTTCTTCATTTAATTGATTCCATGTTTGAATTGGGCAGCTTGGGTGTCTTAGCCAAGGCTTCAAATTGGCTCATTCTACTTTGATCACCTGCTGGGAATTTGCATTTACCTCAAAATACTGAGTCAGAATTTAGATTTTAATAAGATCTTCAGGCCATTCTAAGAGGATCGAATAGTAAAACACTGGTTCTAAACCCTGATCTCTGGCTGGCAGTGTAAATATTGTATACACATAAACACCCACAAACCAACCAACCAACCAAACAAACAAACAAACAAACAAACAAACACTGTCATCAACGCAATTCAAACTCATAATACCCTGTGGGATGGATAACATTTTGGCCTTTTAAGACCATAAATATTTACAGGAGCAGACAGCCTCAACTTTCTTCTGTGGAACACCTGGTGAGCGTGAACCACTGACCTTGACGTTCACAGCCAATACCTAACTCACTGAGCCACCAGAGTCCTACAAACACATACATACATACGCTAAATTCAGTATCTGGCCTTAACTTAATCTTGCATCTCATTTCTTTCCCCTTGAAGAGAACTACACATCCAGGAAATGACCTGAGGCACCAACAGTGTAATTTTTGTCTGAGTAAGAAAAACGGGTGACACCAGTGCTATTCCATGGAGTCCCTGCGTGGTGCACAGTTAAAACCCTTCGCTGCTAACCCAGAGCTTCTCACCGGTCCTCATGCCGCCACCCCTGAATACAGTTCCTCATGTTGGGGGGACTCCCAACCATACAATTGTTTCCGTTGCTACTTCATCACGGTCATTTTGCTACTGCAATGAATCGTGATGTAAATATCTGATATGCAGGATGGATGTATCTCATTGTTACAAATTGAACACAAAAAAGCATCATGATTAATCACAAATATGTAACTATATATTGTGAACTATTTATTTCTAGTGACAAATCAATGAAATGTTGTCTTGAAGCATGGTGTAGCATGGGTCATAGTCTTCACGCTGGGTACTCGTATGGGGGCGTGTCTGCATGTGGGCGGACCTGCCTGGAGATGATAGAGGAGAGGGGTCTTGGTGCCTAAAACCATCGGAAATATGCATTTTCCGATGGTCTTAAGCGACTCCTGTGAAAGGGTCATTCGACCCCCAAAGGGGTCACGACTCACAGGTTGCGGACCACTGTGCTAAACAAAAGCTTGAAAGTTCTAGTTTAACCAGAGGCACCTCAGAGGAAAATTCTGGTGATAGAATTCCAAAATGAACAGCTACTGAAACGCTGTGGAGCATAGCTCTACTGACACACATGAGTAACCACGAATCTGAATCCACTTGGTAGTAGCTCATTTACTGTATTTACTGGACCCGCTTCACAAATATAACTGTAAGGGGACTGAAAGCGTGCCAAGCAAGGGAGTGGTCTGTCAGGTGGAGAGACTACGTGCTTGTAGAACTGACAGACAGCCCTTAGCTGAAGTCTGGGTTTGTCGGTTACAGCTATTTGGTGAAGAGCAAGGCATTATCTTATTCTGTCTCCCTGTGTTCGGATTCTTCATACAGATCTGTTCTGAGGAGACATTGCAAAGATGCAAACTACTGACAAACAAATCTCTCTCTCTCTCTCTCTCTCTCTCTCTCTCTCTCTCTCTCTCTCTCTCTCTCTCTCTCTCTCTCTCTCTCACACACACACACACACACACACACCTGATAAGGAGACAAAATAAGGTACTTAAAGCAAAATGTCTGAACCACATGTTTATGCAGCAAACTTAGTACCACTGAGTCAACTCTGACTTATAGTGGTTCTACAGCCACCCTTTAAAATCCAGGAGAACTGCCAGGTGAGGTTTCTGAAGCTGTAAAGTTTAAGGACCAGAAAACCTTCTCTTGCTGCCATGGAGAGGCTAGTGGGTTTGAATGGCTGAACTTGTGGTTCACGGTCAAATGCAAACCCCACACGCCCAGGGCTTCCTGAACCACATGTTTACCACACTTGGTGTTAATGTGTCACGAAAACAACCTTCACCCCAGGCCCACAGGCAATACATGCACAAGCCAGAAGCCACTGTCAAAAACAACCTCCTTTAACCTTCAAAACAAAGTCACACATGAGGAGCCTGGTGTCTTCCTGACATCTATGAGAAGCTCAGCAGAGTGAGGACATTTGGAGGAAAGGCCCTTTGCTGACACCACACTGAAGACACATGTGAACAAGAATCCTGCCAGTTTTATTGGTGATTGTATACAACAGCGGTTCTCAACCTGTGGGTCACTACCCCTTTGGGGATCAAATGACCCTTTCATAAGTGTCGCCCAATTCATAACAGTAGCAAAATTACAGTTATGAAGTAGCAACAAAAATAATGTTATGTTTGGGGGGTCACCAAGGGTTGAGGCATTGTGAAGGTTGAGAACCACTAGTGTATAACTATGCCAGATAGAGTTCTCTAGAGGAACAAAACCAGGATGCTAATAATTATATATACATTTATATAGATAGATATAGATGCAGATATATAACATAAGAAATAAACAGTTTATTAACCTATAAAGCAGTACAAATGGCTCAGTGCAACTCACTTCCATAAGACAGCTAATACACTGGCAGTCCTTCCAATCTTGAGGGACGCTGGGTAGTCCTCTGTAGAGCAATTCAGGCTATCCGGCCACAGGCAGCAAACAGCAAGGCATGTCACCAACAGTCAGCCAGATGACAGGGTCCAACAGTCCCCAGATTAAGAGATGTATATTCCAATAATGTGGTGAAGCAGGTCTTGAAGGAACCTCAAATTGCAGTGACACAGTATATGAGTTAGGTGTCCCACAGATAGTGTAGCTTGCAAATTGAGGTGCAGAATGAACAAGGCAGCGGCACACTGGTCCGATGATCAAAGAGCAAGAGACAGGAAAGGTGAGGCTCGCCGAGCCATTTATCTCTCTGCCCTTCAATTAATCCCAAAAGTATTTATTTGGCCATGTTGGCACAATAACCCTACCTATCACAAGAACCTAACACTGCCTACTGCAGAAATCCTGTTTAGTATTTATTAATGATCACATGAAGTCATGCTCACAGGTTTCTGCACTTGGTTTTGCAAAGGGGCTGATCTGGAGGCTGAAGATGGGATTAAAATAAAAACATCACAAATGTCTTTTCTCCAGCCTAGCACAGAATGGTTCCTTGAAGATTTTCAAAGTTGCTTTAGATTTTCCTTTACATATAAAATATAATCCAAAGGCTTACAATGAAGAATAACCAAGAACTTGAGGGAGAAAAAGTTAAAACATTTTCCGTATGTATCTCATGATGAATCTAGCAGCCAAGATGTTCTTTAAAATTATCTTAAAAGCCCTACAGCAGAGTTGGAGAAAAATTATGTTAGAAAATAATTTTCTATGGATGAGAGTGACCAATTTTCTAGCTGTCAGAATGGAGGTGCTAAATTAGCTCCATAATGCCTGCTATTAGACTCTTTCAGCCTCGTACTTTTAGGAGAAGACATGGATCAGGCACAGGAGGCGACCGACTCCTCTGCACTTTATGTCACCAAGCCCTTGACCTAAACACCGACTCTTACATATAATATAGGAAACTTGATTATAGTCTGCAGTGACGGTTGCCTAAAGCGTCAGAATGGAAATTCATTTCTGCCTTCTTCAGGAAAAAAATCCCATTTCTAATTGTAACTTTTAACACGATTTACATGACCTAAAACACATTTCTAAGCGCTAGCTAGCATTTTCATGCCTTTTATTTTCAGTAATTATTTTTATAGCTGAAAGATTTTTACTGTCTTTCATATTACTTTTGGCCATAAACACCAGAACTTCTGATTTCGGCTCCTTCTGTGTTTAAAAGAAGAGAACTAAAAAACAGAGGTAGAAGCTTTCTCTGAAAAGTCACTTTCACGGAGTTTCTGACTGCACCAAACTAGTCCAGGGAAACCCCTTGCTGGGCAGTCAGTGCTAATTCACGACACCCCTCTGGGGTAGAGGAGACCTGTCCCCTGGTGTTTCCAAGGTTGTATTCCTTGCAGTATGTGCATTGCCACATCCAGTTCCCACAGAGCAGCTGGTAGGTTCAAACTGCCAATTTTTTAGTTAGCAGCTCAGCACTTTAACCACTGAGCTCCCAGGGCTCCAGGGCTCCTAGTCAGCTCCGTGTGGAAGAGTAATAATCATTCTGACCTACCTTTGGGACCAACTTCTCAGTCCCACTGTGCACATGAAAAACAGCTGTGGGGGATTCTCACTGAGATGGCCACCAAAGCCTCCACTTGTGTTCTCAAAATCAATTTTTCTGCACAATAGCCTGAGATAACTTTTAAATGAAATCCCAGCCTAAAAGTCCAAGGAAATCCTCTGGCCCTGAGAATGAAACCACAATTTCATTCACGTCCTCTATGGTGCCCATGATCTAGCAAGGGTTTCTCTGGCTAGCAAAATTGTGTCTGAATCCTTAGATCTTTACCCATAGTTCTGTCTACAGCTCAATAGGTTTGACAAGCCTATGTGAGCTACATGCTTTCATGCTTTAAAAAAAATCATTTCATTAGGGGTTCATACAGTTCTTATCGCAATCAATATATACACCAATTGTGTAAAGCACATTTGTACATTCATTGCCCTCATCATTCTCAAAACATTTACTTTCTGCTTGAGGCCTTGGTATCAGTTCCTCATTTTTCCTCTCCCTCCCCATCCCACTCCCAGCTCATGAACCCTTGATAATTTATAAACTATTATTATTTTGTCATGTCTTACACTATCCGACATCTCCCTTAACCCAGTTTTCTGTTGTCTGTCTCCCAGGGAGGGGGTTATATGTAGATCCTTGTGATCAGTCCCTGCTTTCTACCCTACCTTCTGGTATCGCCACTCTCACTGGTCCTGAAGGCTTCATCTGTCCAGGATTCCCTGTGTTTCCAGCTCTGATCTGTACCAGTGTACAACCTCTGGTCTAGCCAGATTTGTAAGGTAGAATTTGGATTATGATAGTGGTGGGGAGGAAGCTTTCAAGAACTAGAAGAAAATTGTACGTTTCGTTGCTACTCTGCACCCTGACTGGCTTGTCTCCTCCCCAAGACCCTTGAGTAAGGGGATGTCCACTTGCCTACAGATGGGCTTTGGGTCTCCACTCTGCACTCCCCGCCTCACTCACAATATGATTTTTTGTTCTTTGATGTCTGATATTTCTTCTTCTATCATTACACTATCCTTCCTCCTCCTTTTTGGAAGCCTTAGTTGGATGCTGCTTCAAAATACTTAAGACTGATACTGAAATGCTTATTTCCCATTGCCACTTCTTCTAATAGATGCACTTAAGGCTATATGCTTCCTTGGTTTGCACCTTTATCTACTTTCTTCAATTATACCCACTGTCATTCAGTTGATTTTGACTCATGGTCACCATATGTAGGTTTTCCAAAACTATAGCTCTTAACTGTCGAAAACAATCTAATCTCTCACTCACAAAGCTGCTGGTGGGCTTGAATTGCCAACTTTGCAATTAAGCAGTCTAGGGCTAATCTTGTAACTCCACCAGGCCTCTGGTTTAATGATAAGACCCATTTTCATTTAGTTAAAATTATTTTCTCATTTGATTGCAATACCAACTTTGACCTATGGGTTTTTAAAATATTCATTGCTTAACTTCCAAGTTATTATTAATTTTCTGTTAATGAATTGTAGTAAAATTTCAATGTGGTCAGAAATCTAGCAGTTCACTGGTGAAGACTTGGATGACTCATTAAAAACACTGTGTGCACTTGAAAATAATATGTAGGCTGCACTTCTTGGGATCAGTGCTTATAAAAACTTTTTCAGTCACATTAAGCTCAATAATTTTGTTTTTCATATCTACCATACATGACTGATTTTTTAAGTATCATTCTGTTCTATCACATCACTGAGAGAGCTGATTTAGTCTACTGGCATCATAGATTTATCTGTGGTTCAATATATTCTTCTATAACTTTGTCTTATCTATCTTGAGGGGCTATAATTAAGGGTACTTGCTTTTGTAATTATTATATCCTCGACTCTTTGATCACCATGAAATTATTACTCTGTGTGTCTATTAATGATTTGATTACTGTCTTTGGTTTCTGTCCTCCAGTATTAATTTGTTACAAGACCGTTCCTTTGGCTAGAATTTATCTGGCACACGTCTTTTATTCCCGTCTCTTTAAACTTTGTGTGTTTAAGATGGGACTACAGGGTCACAATCCATAAGGTTTCCAGGGACTAATCCCTCTGAAGTGGGTGGTCTGTTCCTTCTTCACTGTCCCTTCTTAGACTAAGAGCTCTCCTGAAACCTGTTCTCTTCACACGGCCCTGCGGCTTTGAGACACCAGGGACAACTTCCAGATCACAGTGCACACGTCACCAGAGTTCGACAAACTGGCGGACAGTGATGGCTTGACTTGTGCTAAGCCTTGAGAAGAATGGGAATTCCAAAACACTGCATTGTGCTCATGAAGAACCTGGAGTATTATGTTTGGGAAAGTAGAAGGATAGCAAAAAAGAGACAGATTATCAGCAAGATGGATTCACACAGTGGCCACAATAGTGGCTCACACATAAGAACAGTTATGAGGATTTCACAAGACCAAGTGTCGCTTTGTTCTGTTGTGCACAGAGTCCCTGTGAATTGGAACCACTCAAGGCATCTCACACAAACAACAGACCACTGCAATGAGCTGGGATCGAGTAGATCACAGTGAGTAGTGAATTTGAGTTTATAGTAAGCAGCATATAGTTCCAGGAGCATGAGGCGAATGTAAAGATGAAAGATAGGTGAGTAGCAGAGAACAGAGTTATAATGAGAATGGATTCCCAAGGACTGGGAGTCAACCATTTGCCTCTTTGTTCTCATCTTCAGTCTACTGCTATCTTTGGTCTCTGTTGTGAACATCTGAATACAAGCTATCTTTGGACGCTTTCAAAAAACTACGAATGAGAATGAAAAATTTTATTCTTTTTATTTTATAATCTGATTTTTAACACCATCCTGGGACCTGAGCTACAATTTATAATAGTGGAATTGAAGACATTTTCCCACTAAAATATCTAATCAAGTATAAGTGAACTTCTAAGTCTCAGCACATTAGTTAATTGGACAAATGCTTACACACATCACATCGTGTATTATATTGTATCTAACTCATAACTTACCATTCCTGCCTCTGATATTTCTACCTGTGCCTATTGTGTCTTCTTCTCATTCTTTCCCTGTCATATTAGCTTTCCTTAGTTTCTATAAATATCCCTGCTACTAATGATATGAGTTGTGTGACAGCTACCAGCTTCCATTATTTACAGTCTGTGCTTTCTAGAGCAAACCAGAAAACCACTGAGCACAATGATTTACCCAGCTGCAGTACCCAGGTACGCTCGTCCTTCTGAGTAAGAATAATTGTTATGATTACTTAAAGATATTTACGATGCCTGTTATTAGCTCTTTGTTGAATGATGCATACCTACGAGCTGCTACTTCCAGTGTCAGTGCGAACAACTCAATTTTCAATCAAACCTAATTGCCAATGTGAGTCCATTGAAAGAAATCCAATTATTCCCATCAGAATTATGGGTTGGCACCATTCTTGCCAGATGTCATACTGACATGTAATCTATATTAATGTGGAGGAACTGTACCTAGAGTTATAAGACAAAGCCCAATCCCTAACATGCCAATCCACAGATGTACAATAATAGTAGGAAGAAAAGTCTTTTGAAAATCGTGATTTTCACATCGTTTTGGAGCCGTACTGGAAGGACTCAGTTCCTTGAGGAGTATTACGTCTGGGTTGTCTACTGCCTATGATTTCAAAGAAATCGAAGAGCATTTATTAACTGTAAAACGAAAACCTCTCTGAATGCTTGCATGCAGTCTCTGCTGCAGTGTCATCAAATGAGTAAGTGAAAAATCAGAACAAGGTAGCCGGCCAATTTCTACTCATCCATGCAAACGAGGATTCTGGAGGCACCTTTACCAGAAATAAGAGCCTCCCAAAGCTTAACAACCACCTTAATGTTGACATTAGTGAGAATTCTATGTAAAACGTGAGAGGTTTCATCTTCAAATTAATGGTAAACATTGCTGAAACACGCATAGGCCACCAAGGTCTGACTTCACAGCCTTGGCCATCAGGATTTCTGAGTGCCTTGTTCCTCTCTGCCGGATGTGGGTTTAAAATTGTCTGTCTTCTAAAGAATGACTCACTGGGAAGGTCCTTGGAGAAAGCCATCTCAGAAATTCGCGAGGCTCGTTGGTGCTGGCCTCTTCAGTTATTGAAACTTACAGCTTATTGGTGGCTTTGTCACCACTGTCTTTCTCGCAGTTTTTCTCTGTCCTCTAGAGTAGCTATAACTTGTTATCACATGGACAGCAATGGGTTTGCATCTTTCTTGAGGCTAACTATATCCACTTGGCCAACTTATTTAACATTTTAGTGCCTCTAATTGCTTTTAATAGACAAATAGATAGTAGCAGTGTGTATTTCATAGTTATTTGAAGGTTCAATAAATCACAGCATGGCAATAACAGAAACGGAGCATTAACAAGCAAAGATTAAGGACCAATGACCACTCTCGTTATCGTACTAATCAACATGATAGTCATCACTGACATCATTCTATCCTGGGCTCTCTCGTCATTTTTCTCACCAACGTCAGAGTAATATCCTCAGCCTTGCCTGCTAAGTTATCTGTGGTTCTTTTACAGCAGTGGAAGCCTTATTGCCTTAGGTCTTCACACCTCTGGGTTTCTTCTTGACAGGGAGACGAAGCGTTATGCTCCATGTCTTGAAAGAACGAAACAAACCCTGCGAATTTGTTTACCATGGGTCGGACCACAACTAGTCATGAGATGAAGAAAGGCACCAATGCGTATTGGAATTCATGGTGCAGCACAGACCGCACGCACACAAAAGAACACTGCCCACCCCTGTGCCATCCTTATAACCATTGCTACGTGTAAGCCCCCCGCGAGGGTTGCTGTGCCAACACATCTTGCTGATCTTCTTTTGCACTGACTTCTCCCTTGCTAGCATACTGCTCTTCTCTAGGGATGGGTCCCTCCTTGTGCCATAAATCACAGCATGGCAATAACAGAACGTGGGCGAGGAAGTCTTCCCATCCCTAGTGAAGCACCCAGCCATTAGCTAAAAGGTTAGTGGTTCAAACTGACCTACCAGCTCCCGGGAAGGAAGACCTGGCAATCTGCTCCCATATGAACTACGGCCAGGAATGGCAAGGGCCAGTCTTCTCTGACACAGGGCGTTTCTGCAAGTGGAGAATCTATCCCATAGTGGCAGCTAATAACAACGTATCTGTGAGGGCATTTGAAAAAGTTTGTGGAAAAAAGTGAATTAAAACAGAGTGAATTTTCTTTCCAATAACATTTTGGAGTCCCTTCGTGTATAGTGGATGCGTGGACAGCTAGACAGAGAGAGAGGAAATGATCTACATAGATATGTATCGCTAGATCCAGAGTTTAGCTTCAGCAACCCTCTCTGAGAACCTTTCTTTCCTGAAAAGTACTAATTCTAATCATACTCCACGTATTCTCCTCCACTGCCTGCCTTCTCTATTGGCCTTGTTCTTTAAGACACAATAAAGAAAACTGGCACAATAGGATCTCTTGGGTCTCATAAGAGCTCACCACGTATTGGCTTCTCGTTAGTTCCACCTCCTTAGACTAATAGTCATATCTCATTTCCTGCAACAGCACAGCTACCCAGTTGGCCACTTTGTTATCCTTTCTTTGGGACTCTGTCGTTCCTCTGCCGTAGAGAGTACAAACACACCCAGGTCTATTGAACAGTTTTTGACGGTTGGTCTTCCAACTCAATGGAGGTGCCTCAAGTCACCCAGTAGCAGAAAAAACATTCTTTGGTTTTCTTTTTTCCCCCTTGATGTCAGGAGGCTGAAAGATTCAGTTATTGGAAGAGTAGAGATTGGAGGAGTTCCGTTAGAACAAGTTTCAAATTAGGAGCAGCACATTGTCCATGTAAATATTTTCCTCATACGGAGTGATTCATTCAGCTATATAAAGCCCACTTTTTTCCATTCAACTTTTCTTTATTTTTATTTTAATAAATCATTTTATTGGAGGCTCCTACAGCTCTTATCACAATCCATACATCCATCCATTGTGTCAAGCATCTTTGTACATTTGCTGTCATCAATTAGCCTTTCTGTAGACAATTGGACATCTCCTCACAGAAGGGTTAGGAGGAGGAGACCAGCCAGTCAGGGTGCAGTATAGCAAAGATGAAACATACAACTTTCCTCTGGTTCTTTAATGCTTCCTCTGCCCCATAATAATGACCCCAATTCGACCTTATAAATCTGGCTAGATCAGAGCATGTACACAGGTACAAATAAGAGCTGGAAACACAGGGAATCCAGGACAGATAAACCCCTCAGGACCAATGTTGAGAGTAGCCATACCAGGAGGCTAAGGGGAAGATGGGAGTGGAAAGGGGGAACTGATCACAATGATCTGTAACCCCCTCCCAGGAGTATGGACAACAAAAAAGTAGGTAAAGGGAAACATTGGTCAGTGTAAGACATGAAAAAATAATAATGATTTAAAAATTATCAAGGGTTCATGATGGAGGGAGGGGGGTACAGGGAGGGGGAAATGAGGAGGTGATACCAAGGGCGCAAGCATTAAGAAAATGTTTGGAAAATGATAAGGCACACATTTTATATGGACTAGAAATTCATTTTAAAAATTGGTTTATAGAGATATCCTACCTTCACACTAAATTCGTTTTTACATTATTTCTTTAATCTCCCCACTTGCCAGATTTAGCTCCAGGAAGGGGCTATACTTCAAGTGATTTAGGTCTTGGAAGACAGAAGGGACTAGAAATTAAGACAAACTTGGCCACCCACCTGAGGTTAGATGGCAAACCATCTGTGACTGTGGTAACAGAATGAAAGAACAGTGTATCAGGGGACAGCGTATATAATGGGATGTGGGTTTCTGGCAGATGTACGAATAGAGCAGAGTGGGAAATAAATCATTTGTCAATGATCAACTCTGTCCTACACCTCACCACCTCCAAAGATGAACTCCAGGAAACATGGCAGGTTTCTAACTTGAAGCATGAAAACTTGGTGCTTTGCTACTGAACTGATTAGTAGCAAAAGTGAAAAAAAAATAGAAAATGCGTCACTATGAGTTGAGGCTGATCTGTTGATTCTGTTAGAAGCCTCTTCAATGATATTTAAAAACAAGGAAAGCTTGATATCTACAGCAAGGCCCAAGGAGGCAAGAGATGAAGAAATTTCGTATTGATTTTCTAAATGAATATATCAAAGTTTTTATTTAGCTAATCAATTAAGAAGTAAATAAAATATTAAAATTTGGTGCAAAGAGAAATTTAAAATTAGGTAGCACTTGAGAGATGCTAAAATAAATTTGCTACTAAATTGGGGTGGGAGGTGGGAGGTTGTAGTCTATGTAAGAATTAAGTGTTGAGTCACCATTCCTATGGGGTGAAAATCACTTGTAAAGTAAGGACAATAATTACCTGCACTGTCACCAGTTTTCTAAAACGTAATGTCCACCCTTATAAACTAAAAAACAAACAACCCACAATCACTGCTAGAGAGTCGATGCTGACTCCCAGCGACCCTTTAGGACAGGGTGGAAATGTCCCTGCGGGTCTCTAAGACTGTCACACTTAATGGAAGTAGGAAGCCCTGTCTTTCTCTGCTGACCTTACAGTTAGCAGTCCAGAGCAGCACCATGCCACCAGGGCTCGTTAGTCCACTCTGACAAACTTGTAAACAGTCCAGTCACTATGAGGACAAGCCATGGTGCACCGCTCTCTCTGGTTCACGAGACCCTGCCCAGAACTCTGCCGAATGGATTGCTAATTATCTTTACTGCTTTTCTCAAATTTTTGACATTTTTTTTCTCTTGACAACTCTGAATTGTCTTACCATTCTGTATCCCTCCAAGCAATCACACCCATGCCAGGCTTCAATGAATTCTGTAGCAGATAAGTCTTAAATGCATCTCTCTCTCTTTCTTAGTTCTGTTTCAAATCTGTGCTTCCATACATAGAACTGCCGATGTCTCCTGGATCATTCTGAGGCTAACAGAGACAATAATCTGGCCAACGTTCCTAACTAAATGCCCTCATCAGTACTAGAGGCAATGCGATTTTATGCAGAAGAAAAAAACAAAAAGAAAGGCAGCGAGAAAGAGAGAGGATTTCAATTGTGATCAGAATGTTCTTGCGACATCTCATGGGAAAAAGGAGTCTCAAAATGGCATGAAACTTGGGCTTTCCCAAAGATGAAAGAATGTGCGTACAAGGTTTGAAATGCTCTCTTTTGTAGCATTTCAGCATAAACTTAGAAACCTGAAAGCACAATTAACTTAGAAAGATATTCACATTATTCGGAAGGCTCCATATTATTATTGCTGTGGTGGCTGTTATTTTGATACGCCGGGGATTCCATTCTCTCTATTCTTATCCTACAGCTCCCTGGGGTACAATACAGTCAAGGTGCATCAATGGCAAGAATTCATCAGAGACTCTCCACGAAACAGCAGGTTTCGTGCTCATGACAAATTCACGAAGTAGGCAACATGGGGAAGCCCTGGATCGTGTAAATGGTTAATGCTTACAGCTGCTGTCCAATAAAGTTGGCTGATTTCATTCAGCGGCATCTTGGAAGAACGCTTGATGATCTACCCACAACAGTCAGCTCTTAAGATCCATACTGAACACAGTTCTGTTCTACAACACAATGGACACCCTAGAGTTGGAAAGTTCGCATCCCTCAAAAGCAACTAGCTATTTTTCAGACCCCTCAATGGAAGGCTTTTTGAGACCCCCCCCACTACAAAGTTATTCCTAGACTCCTAGTGTTGATTAACGTGCAAGTTTATGAACTAGAAATGTGCACCCAATAGTTCTAAGGACAGAGCAGAACCTAGAAGAAACACATTAGAGCAAATGTCCTTGGTAATTGAAGGGAGCCTACAACATGTATTGATCATGTCTGTGACCTGCTCAGTTTTGTTCTGCTGCCTTCATTAGAGAAGAGCACGGAGAATGGAAAGGGGGTATTCTTGTAAGACTTAAGATACTAAAATAAATTCCAGATGGCTACAACTTTCAAACACAAAAATGGGTAAAACACCCAATGAAGTAGAGATGGATAATGTGTACACATATGAAAAGGTGTTTATAGGAACATATGGCCTATACATTTAAAGAAGCCAGAAAGGAATTGACAGAGGTAAATCCCTTAAGCAATTAAATTTCTTTACATATAAAAGTACATAAATTCAATCAAAAGGAAAGCAAAGCCAGGGTGAATATTTGATAAAACATTACAGGTAAAATTTGATTTATTCTATTTGCATTTATAGAATGCCCTGATCTTGAGAAACAGATTCTTAAGTCTTGTTTTTCTTTGTAGACACAAGAAATACACTTAAAAATGTTAATAAATAGACAAAAAGAATAATATGATTTATGGGTGGAAGGGGAGCATAGATGACCAAAATGCATTTTTAAATGTTCAATTTTCTTAGAGCTTAACAAATTAAAATTAATAACATAAGGCAATGTTTTATCTAAAAACTGTTCAAAGAATTTTTTAGAGAATCAATTGTTTGAAAATGTACAAGCAAATCGGCACTTCCGGACACAGTTGGAATGTATACCAAACAAATTGGGAATCCATTTTCAATTTCTGCGACAGAGTGAGCCCGTTTCCTGTTGCTGTCAATCAATTCCAACTCATGGAAAGCGCTTGTGTTGCAGAGTTGACCTGCACTACACTCTGTATGACTTTCAAGGTTGCGGCCTTGATGAATTCGATCATCAGGCCTTTCTTCCGAGGCACTCTGCGTGGGTTCAAGTTGAGTCTTTAACTGCTCATGCAACCCAGGACTCCAAAAATCTACACGCGGATACGTGCCAATTGGGAATTACAAAGGCCTATATTTATTCAATCATTACTCCAAGGTTAACTCTGAAATGAAGCATCTGAATTTTCTTTCGCTTTCTCCATTTCTTGTATTCTCCAAAGCATTTTCAATCATCATGCACGCATGACACTTAGAATTTTTGGAAAGTACACAATTGTGATTGGTTGATTTCTGGTTACATTTAGGCTGTTACCTCTAAGGTCAGCTGCTTGGAAACACCAGCCTCTCCTTGGGAGAAAAAGAGGTTTTCTGCTCCTGTACAGAGGTACAGTCTGGAAGGTGAGTTTGAGAGTATTTTGTTTTGTGGCTACATGACTTTAGTAAGTAGACAGTAGACAGTAGACAGTAGACAGTAGACAGTAACTTCGTATTACAGGCAGTTAAATGAACACGAAGTTACAAACCAAATCCCTGCCATCCAGCTCGTCCCATTGGAAGGCAGGGTAGAACTGCCCTGTGCGTTTCTGAGACCGTGACTCTTTTTTTTTTTCTAATCATTTTATTGGGTGCTCATACAATTCTTATCACAATCCATCCATCCATCCATTGTGTCAAGCACATTTGTACATCCGTTGCCATCATCACTCTCAAAACATTTGCTTTCTACTTGAGCCTTTGATATCAACTCCTCATTTTTCACCCTTCATCCCCACCTCCCCCTCCCTCAAACCCCTGATAATTTATAAATTATTATTTTGTCATATCTTACACTGTCCAACATCTCCCTGCACCCACTTTTCTGTTGTCTGTCCACCAGGGAGGGGCATATGTGTAGATCCTTGTAATTGGTTCCCCCTTTCTAGCCCACCCTTCCTCAACCACCCTTCCTCTGCCCTCCAGGTATCACCACTGATCCTGAAAGGATCATCTGCCCTGTGTTTTCAGTTCCTATCTGTACCAGTATACATCCTCTGATCTAGCCAGCTTTGTAAGGTAGAATTGGGATCAAGATAATGGGGGGTGGGGGTGAAAGAAGCAGTTAGGAACTAGAGGAAAGTTGTATGTTTCATCATTGCTACACTGCACCCTGACTGGCTCGTCTCCTCCCCGTGGCCTTTCTGTAAGGGGGTGTCCAGTTACCTAGAGATTGGCTTTGGGTTTCTACTCTGTACTCACCCTAATTTACAATTATATGATTTTTTTGTTCTTTGATGCCTGATACCTGATCCTTTTGACACTTTGTGATCACATAGGCTGGTGTGCTTCTTCCATACGGGCTTTGTTGCTAGATGGTGACTCTTAACAGGAGTAAAAAGCCTTATCTTTCTTCCACAAAATGAACACAAGAATGTTGTGATTATTTAGGCGAGAGCAATTAGGTTATGGAAAGAGGCCTCTGTGTGGGCTTTTGTTTTGTTTTCCAGTTCGCCACTATTGAACTCTACTGGCATCTGGCTGGTTCCGAACCACTGACAGAGTCTCAGTCCAGTCAGGTCTGCACCTGCACTGCTGCTTTTAAAGCCTCTTCTGGAGCCGCTACAGGTTTTTGGATCATTTCTGATCACCATATTCTTCTTAGTCCGAAGGAAGCCTCTCCTCTATGACGGAAGATTCTTGCAGAATCATATATTTTACTTATCCCTTATCCCATGGGAAATGCTCCCATTGGAAATGCTCCCATCAGAAATGCTCCCATCATGTATAGTTTCTGCTATCTGCTATAACATCCACTCTATAAAAAATATCTTAAAATTATCTTCACTTGGAAAATGCCCCCTTTTTTGTTTATCTTAACATGGGGCTCTAAAGATGTATTATGCTGGCTATCAAACTGTGAGAAGCACGTTTGTACTCTAAACCCTAATTTGGGGAGCCTTGGTGGATAGCGGTTACCTGATTGACTATGATCTTCAAGGTCACCAGTTCAAAACTACCAGCCATTTGTGGGAGAAAGACAGGCTTGCAACTCTCGTAAAGAGCTACAGTCTTGGAAGTTCTTAGGGGCAATTCTATTCTGCCCTTTAGGGCACTGTGAGTTGGCATCGACTCAATGACAGTGGAGTGAGTGAGTGAGTGAGTGAGTGAAGCCCTAATTTTAAAAATGACATAAACTGTAAAATCTAAATTGCTTAATGAAGAAGAAAAGAACTGGGTTTTTATTAAAATTTTCTCTCACAATTAGAACTATAAGCACAAATGGCTTCACCAGAAATCTATAACAAACACTTCAAGTAGAGACATTTTCAGTTCTCCTCAAACACATTCAGAAAATAGAAGAGAAAGAAAATATTCCAACTCATTTTGAGACCAGAATTATCCCTGATGCCAAACCCTGATAAGAACTACACAAGAAAAAAAATCAAACCAATATTCATTGCTAAATATTTTCCATGCAAAATCCTTAACAAAATATTAGGTAGTCATAAAACCTAATATAAAAATATTGGAAGATTGCGTTCATATTTGAGATTCATCATGATAGCAGAATAAAGCAGATACAAAGTTGTAATAAACTGCACAAACATTTCAAAAGCCTGGAACAATTATGAAAACTTTCTTCATTAAAAAATCTTAATCCTCTAGGAATGAAAAAAATCTTGAATTTTATAAAGCACAGATAAGAAAGATCTAGCACTACAGAAAATTTAATTAAAAATATTGGCAGTTTTCCTTAATATTGGGGACACAGCAAAAATATTCCCCCTCATTAAGCCTTTTCACCATTGAACAATGTACATATATGTGTATCAAATGTAAATAAATTTAAGGCTATTATACACTGAGTTATAGCCCCTGACTAAATATATATTGGAATGTAGCCTCTATTCCTGTGTATACAATATTGTTTAGAAATTTAAGTCATGTTACTGAGGTTATACCAACGTAGGGCACTTCCTGAATCTGTTTACAGTATAACCACGGGCCTCGATGCTAATCTGCTCTAGCAAGAGCATGGAGATTGGTTGCAGTCAAGTTCCAAATCAATTTTTCCATAAGAAATAACTGCAAACAGATTAACCAAGATTTTACCCTAACCTTGCCTTTTTATACAAAATATCACACAGAAATTTTAAAGCAAATAGTTCAGAGTTAAATATAATTTAAATAAGAAACACACATTAAAAAGTTTTTAACAACTACAGTATGGTCCATACCTTGAGATGGATGAAGATCAGGATCTGTGGACACGGATGTGGAGAGGAGGGATGGAGAGAGTCATTGTTTGGAAGGGGAATCCCCTTCCATCAAATCAACTGGTAGCTGCTTTTCAGGAGATTTTTTTGTTTTTGTTTTTCCCCTTCTTTGCCTTTTTTGGTCTTTTCCCCCCTTCTTTGCCTTTTTTCACTAGGACCTGGCTGGCTTTCTCTAAAAAAAAACAAAAACTTTTTTTTCAAAAAAAAATCTATCTAATGTGGTCTGCTGTTGGTATTTCCTTAACTGTTTTCTAAAAGGGTTTCCTAAATTATCATCAACAGTATAGATCACACGGTTAACCAGTTCATTATTCTGATGATTCTTTTCAAAAACTTTCTTAGGACCCATGATTTAATCTAAACACAGTACCAAAAGCCACAAGAACTAACAAAATTATAGCAAAAACGCTTGGATCACCGCCACAAAAGGTTTAAACAAGGCGAACTAACAACGCCAGCTCACGCCCAGTGATGCAACACGAACTCCTGTTTATAAAAATCACGTGTGTCGGATTCCAATGTTTTGTTTGAGCTCCGCTGCAAAAATGTTCTCAACATTTTGCATTGAAATCTGATTATGTCGAGTACTGATGCGGTCGAGCACCGGGTTCTACTCTACTTTTAATTTAATAAAGCACAATGAAGTTCGAGATAAGCTTGCACACAGCTGTGAGGATCAGCTGTGAGCTAAGGTAAGAGAGGCTCTAGGCTACAGACAAGGGACAAAGTAATGTGGCCAAAGATTTAGTTGAACTTGGAGCTTCCAGAACCGTAAGAAAATCTATGTCTGAATTTTAATGTCATCGACTTATGTTTATTTGTGCTGCAACAAAAGTAGGTAAAGAAGACTAAAGGTACATTGAGTGGAAAAAAGCACCCCCACCCCATTATATGTTGAAAGTCCTAAAGGATTTACTCATCAAAAACATCATAATTTTATAAGTAGACTATATATTTTATTGAGTAAGATCACAAGAAAAAGTCATTAATCAAAGATTAATACATTCATTTTCTAGATTAGCGATAAAAATTGGAATATTAAGTTAAAATTCATGATTTATCATTATAAACACTTAAGAATAACTGTTTTTGAAGTGTAAGAATGATACAATGTGGAAATGAAAAAAATGATTAAAAAATGAAAGCAGCTAGAATTAAATGCAGAGACAATTTATGTTAATATTTTTAAATGGCAATTCGATCTTATTTGAGAATAGGATTCAACTCAATATGACCAAAATCCTAGTAGGTATTTTTGCAAATATATATGTGTATTCTTAAGCCTGTGTGGGAATGCAGAGAACCTAAAATGGCCAAGTTAACCTTAAAAAAGGAACAAAGAGTAGGAGAACTCATATTGTCTTATTGGAAATTGTATGATTTTAAGAACTGTGGAACATACTCGAAACATTTGGCAGTGGCATAAGAATAGAAAAACAAATCAGTGGAACACAATAGTCTAGAAACACAACAGAGTACGGATTCAGAAGAAAGTATTTTTTAATATATAATTAAAGAATAACTCAATATACCCAAACCAAAAACCAAAACCAATGCCATTAAGTCCTTTCTGACTCGTAATGACTCTCTATAAAGGTTCTAAAACTGTAAGTCTTTACAGAACAGGCAGCCTCATCTTTCTGCATAGTAGTGGCTAGAGGGTTTGAACTGCCAGCCTTGTATTTAGTAGCCCAACACCTAATCCACAGTGCCACCGAGGTTTCTTAATTGAAT